>NW_026623078.1:40714735-41964735 GCF_023065955.2 Ursus arctos
GCATTGGGCTCTGCATTCTGAGTGCAGAGGCTGCTTGAGCAATCTCTCCCTCTCTCTCTCTACTCTCCAACACTCCCCCACACTCGTGCTCATACTCTCTCTCTCAAAAGAAGAAGAAGAAGAAGAAGAAGAAGAAGAAGAAGAAGAAGCAGCTATTGCTTATTGATAACTTGGTGAGATTTGGCTTAATCATATTGATTACTTAACTTCTATTTTAATTCAGCAGCTTTGAGTAAACAGTGGTAGGTGGGAGGAAGGATAAATGATTTTGAAATATTAAAATCATTAGAAATGGCATGTCTGGGAGATGTCTTCAGAGAGGTGGGGTTTGAATAGCTAAAGTATGCTGTGTAATTGGGATGTGTGGAGAGCAGACTGAGAGGGAAAGATGAGAGATAGAAAAAAGAGTTGGGAGACTTTCTGTTAAATTTTTTATTTTAATTCATATTAGATCGAATATAAGCTTGTAATGTGTGTTAGTTAAGATTTTGGATTGTAAACAGCAGAAACTGATTCTGGTGAAAACAAACAAACAAACAAACAAACAAACAAAAAAACGGTGGGGGAAAGAGAGGAAACCTAGAGAAGAGTATTGGATAGCTCCCCAAATAGAAGAGCTACTAGATACTAGAGATGATATGAACTAGAGCACCCCTTGATGTCTCCTCAGGATACAACACTGGACTCGGGGCACCTGGGTGGCTCAGTTGGTTAAGCGTCTGCCTTCAGCTCAGGTCATGATCCTGGAGTCCTGGGGTTAGAGCCCCGCAGTGGGCTCCCTGCTCAGTGGGCAGTCTGCTTGTTCCTTTCCCTTTTCCCCTCCCCCAGCTTGTGTGTGCTTGTGCTCTCTTTCTCTCTCTCACAAATAAATAAATAAAATCTTTAAAAAAATATACAACACTGGACTTAATCAGCTACAAGTATTTTTGATTGGGAGTTTTTAGGCTCACACTTTAGTTCAGGAATAAGGAGTCAGATTGTTGTAGTTTGTTTTTATACCCACCCTTTGGATAAATGCTGAGGGAGCAGTACACTTTTTTTCATAGTTTTACTTAGTGTATATTCAATTGGTAAGGGATAGCATTTCAAAAGAGAAAGTATTTTAGAAGGAGGGGGAAATGGGTCATGAATAAACAGCATCAAAAGTTATGAATTAAAACGTGACTTGGAATTTTAATTTATAAATAAATTTACTGATTTAAAATTTTGCACCCATTAATTAATGAATTCAACATATTATTTTGAACTTCTGCGTATGTTTCTGGCAATATTCTCGGTATTGGGACTTTAGTGGTGAGTACACACTGTTGTTGCCCTCAGGGGAGCTTATATTCTAATGTAAGAGAGAGAGATAATAAACATATACCTATTATGTCAGTTAGTGATAAATGTTAGGAAAAAAAACTAATGCAGAATGGGGGGGTAGGGTATGATGAAAATGATCAGAAATGTCTTCTCTGAAAGGTGACATTGATCAGATAATTTCATGAAATGAGAGAGTTAGCCAATCAGGTATCTTGGAGAAGTGCATTCCAGGCAATGCAAGAGCCCAGGGTGGCAACACGTTTTGTAAATTGAAAAAGAAAAATTTAGCAAGGAGTCCAGAGCTACGAAAATGCATGAGTGAAGGGAAAATATAGAAATGAGGCTTTGGAGGTAGCCAGGAACCAGATCATCACCTAGAGTCCTGTAGGCCATGGTAGGTTTTTAATCTTGGTGTGACTGGCAAAATGGGAGTGGCGCGTTATGATTTAAATAGTAATAGGTCATGTGTGGAGAGCTGACTGTGGGTATAAGAGATTTAGGGTGACCTCAGGAGGCTATGTGGAATTGGTCTTGGTGAGAGATGACTATAGCCTGAATTCTGTGTTAGGGAGTTCGGTTTGACATATAGAACTTGATTTTATTTATTTTTTTAAGGCATGAGCAGTTTTCAATTGATAGTCCTGGAAGCACATCAGATTCTTTGCTCATCTTGACCACAAACAGCCAGTATCCTGGACGAATGATCTAACACTCTCACATGTTTGTATTTGATTACACTGCCTATTACAGTGACCAGCTTTTAAAATGCAATTATGGATTGCTTTGGTAAAAATAATTGGTTTCTTTATAAATGACTAATTTCTGAAAAGAAAAGTGACATGCATGTATATTTGTGAGGGTCGTGGAAAGGGTAGGAGAAGAAACAAACTTATAAATGAGCTGTGAAAAGCAGTTTAAGATCCTCTGAGAAAACTTGGCCCAATTGTGTTTTCTCCTACTTTCTCTAATTAAAGATGTTTCCTTTGAGGGAATGAGGCATCAGAAGATCATTATGTTTCAGTGGAGCAGTGATGCAAAGCGCTTCTCAGGAATGACTCAGAGGAATTGCTCCCTGGAGGACATGAGGATATTTGCTTTTTAGATTCAGGCTGCTTAAAATCAGGATGCAATATGGTTCTTACACTGTTGTTTTCCAGTGAAATGGCATATAAGATGAGGAATCGTAATCTCAAACTGTATTTTAAGGCTGTATGCTGATGAGAGAAAAATACTTTGTGGGGTTAATTCTGTTAAAAAGACAGAGTTTGGATAAAAACTGACGGATTAGGGAGGGGGACTTGCCTCCAGAAAAGAAAGTTTATTTGAAGCTAAAAGGGAACAAAGGTTAATAAGGAGTGGTGTGAATATTACAAATAATTTAAATTTTTAACAGAAAACAGTGATCATTTACGATATAAGATTGGGACTAAATGAAGAGAGGTATTTGTGTTTAGGAGATGAGTTAGCAAACAACAGAAATTAAAGACTCCTTGACGGTAGATTGATATTATAGAAGAGTAAGGCACGGAATCTTAGTCTATCTATAATCTTAAGGGTCAGGGTCATATTGGGATGGACATTTTGTGAAACGCCTGGACTTTGGAGTCTGAAAGACCTGAGTTCTAAACTGGACTCCTCTGATTACTGGTTGTATGATCTTGGGAACTTCTACCTCTTGATATACAATTTACTAATCTATAACATGGGCACAATTAGATTAAGGAGTGCACTTGTGATGAGCACAGGGTAATGTACGGAATTGTTGAATCACTGTATTGTACACCTGAAACTAATATAACACTTATGGAATTAAAATTAAATTAAATTTAAAAATGAAATAAAATGGACACAATTATTAACCTCATAGGATCATTGTTGTGAAACCTAAATGAAGTTAAAAATGTAAAGCCCCATGCAATTTAGTCTATCATACATGGTACATTGTACAAGTCAGTCTTCCCTTTGCCAAAGGATCTTACATATCTTGATAGGTTTTCGTACAAAAGACTTTACTATGTGCTTGCTACATTTGAATATAAAAGGATTCCTAGTATCTCAGAATCAATGTATCCCATTTTTTTATTTCTTTAAGAAAGAATATGCAAATTTCTCTTACAGTTTATTAATAAATAATGCCTATTAATTATTTATCATATATTTACATTAGTTTACAAAGTTGCCAGTAATATTTTCATACTGAAGTTTCAGAAACTAGTATTTGGTCACAAATTAACTAGTATTTTAAAAAATTATATTTTTATGCTATTCTATTATTTGGAAATAAGCTAAATCTTCTATTACAATGTTTCTTGCTAAAATTTTTTTTCACTGTGCAAATGTCTTAGTTCACTTGGGTTGCTATAACAAAAATACTATAGACTGGTGGCTTTAAACAACAGAAACTTACTTCTCACAATTCTGGAGGCTGGCAAATCTAAGATCAAGGCAGATTCTGTGTCTCCTGAGGGCCCTCTTCTTTGTTAATAGATAGCTCTCTTATGGTGTCCTTACATGAAGGAAGGGGTGAGAGTTCTTTGGGGTCTCTTTCTAAGGGCACTAAATTAGGTATTCTGAGACTCAATTTCCAATGTGTGAAATTGTGGGGGTTCCCACACCAGCCAGCAAGGTGTTCAAGAATTCAATGCAATTCTGATGCTCTCGGGACATAGCATCAGATTCCACAGATTAAGGGTTTACTCCTGCAAGACTATGCCTCTCCATCCCCCCCGATGCTGTGACAAGCCCAGGCAGTTACCTGCCCTTCTAAGCAACTGGCTAGAAATCACAGATTTCTATGACTCCCTTTTTGGGTTTGATTAATTTGGTAGAGTGACTTACAGAACTCAGAGAAACATTTTACTTACCTGATCACTTATTATAAAAGGATATAACAGGCACAGCCAGATAAAAGAGATGTGTAGGACAAGGTGTATGGGAAGGGGAGTGAAACTTCTATGCCCTCTCAGGGTGTGCCACAATTCTCCCCCAATCTCCTCTTGTTCACCAACTTGGAAGCTCTCCAAACCCTGTCCTTTTTGGTTTTATGGAGGTTTCATTACAAAGTCGTGATTGATTAAATCATTGGCTATCGGTAATTGAATCTATCTCCAGGCCGTCTTCCTCCCTACAGGTGGGAAGGGTTGGGAGTTTGGGGATGGAGTGGAATGAAAGTTCCAACCTTTTAATTACATAGTTGGTTCTTTTGTTTAACCAGCCCTCATCCTCAGGTGGGGTACAAAAGTCACCTCATTAATAATCAGAGACAACTTTGTCAATCTTAACACTAAGGAAATTCCAATGGTTTGGGAGCTGTGAGCCAGGAACCATGGATGAAGACCAGATATATACTCAGATGACCAAATTTATATTTCTTGTAAATCACAATATCACAGACATTAATCCTATTCATGAGTGCTCCACTCTTGTCATCTAATCATCTCCCAAAGGCCCCACCTCCTAATGCTATAACACTGAGGTTTAGAATTTTAGCATATGAATTTTGGGATGACACAAACATTATGTCTATAATAGGATGTATACTATTTCAACATAGATGTGAATGTTAAAGTTGTGACTTCTTGTCTTGGGTGACTATTTCATTTTGTATTTCAAGTTAGAATCTTTTTTTTTCACAGAAATATTTTACTAAGTATTTGGTATAAGTACTTTCTTATTATATTAGATTTATAAGTGTAATAGAAAGCAGAGATTGTGCACTGAGACATCAGAATGGAATGAGTGTAATGGTTTTTTTTTATGTGTTATAGATACAATAAGACAATGGAATATAATGTGTTTAAAATATTTCTTGTAACAATTGTTTCCTGAAATTATCACAAAAACGCAAGTTTTTGTTAAAAATTTTAGGTATGGCCTTACAAAGGACATTACTTGCCTTCCTAATGTAATTACTTATTCACAAAGTCATCTAGAAAGTTAGTTTTAACTTTATCAAGCAAGATGTCTTAGTTTTCTATGTATAAAATTGTACATTATATGTATGGGCAGAATGCTTTTGTACTCTGGGATTTGTTATCTAATGCATAAAGAACTGTTTTGGAGAGACTTAGGAAATCAAGTCTAGGCCCAAGTAGTACTATATCTAGAAACCCTTGAAAAGATTTGGTTGTTCCCAGTAGAGTGTAGGTCTGCATGGTCACTTGTCTGTCAAATCTTGGGTCTAATTGCAGAGAGGTAATAAACTATTTGGTGGTCTTTAAAAGTTTGAAACATGATTCCTTATTTGTCTCTCCTTCTGTTTCATCCATTAAACACTTATCTTGCAAAACACAGTGGTTTATTTGGTTTCCTTAACATTCAAGGTTGATATGATAAGCTTGCAGATACCTTGATTTGGCTAAAGAGAGTATGGCAAGTAGTCTATAATGAGTTTGCAACATTCACTTATGGTTCTCAGTGGATTTGAGACACTACCTCCTATCTCATGGTCTGCATGGAGTTTAGTTTCAAAATGAGCTACTACATTGGGTTTGCTGTATAGCAAGTTATTCTATCAGCATATGGTTCAATGTTCTTTCTTCTATATTAGGTCCCAATATATACGCCTGACCTGAAAACCATATTGGCATAAATTCTTTGAAGCATTTATTCTCTATATGTTTAATGATAATTATTGTGGCTAAAAATTTGCATACATTACTTCTCTACTGTTTGCTATTTGATGTTACAAATTTAATAATTTTAGACTTTAGGTCCTGTTTGTTTTTAATTTTTTTGCATTTAGAATTCTTATTTGAAAAAAAATAGAACCTGATTTTTCAGCTAAGAGGAATTTTTGGTTATTTACGATGATTTCCTTGAAATGGAATTACTAGTTTGTAAAAGAGTACAGATAATGTAAGTATTCTTGATATTTTTTTGCCACATTTAGTTTTGGAAAAAGCGAACTAATTGATATTGCCCCTAGCAGTGAACATTGGCTTTAAAAAATTCAGTTTCATAGAACAACAACAAAAAATATCACATAATTACTTCAATTTGCAATTCTTCGCTTCCTCCTTAAACTGAATTTTTCTTCGTTTATTGGCTATTTGTATTTATTTGTGTTGGTGTGAGCTATCTGATCATAGTTTTTACCCATGTTTTCTATTGTGCTTTAATTATATATCGTTGATATAAAGAGCTTTATATGTATTACAGATATAATATGGACATAGTACCATTTATGGAATGAAGAATAAATGCTTCAAAAAAGGATTTTGCCCAACATGTATACTTCCCCAATATATATTTGCAGGTCATGCTAGATTTGGACAAATGTCAAATGAAAAAGGATAACAAATGTATATACATGTATGTATAAATAACATATATAGCTTATCTTATTAACAGCTTTTTGAAGCATAATTTACGTACAATAAAATGCATATTTTAAATTACACTATTCGATATGTCTTGACACATGTATACATCTATGAAACCATCACCACAGTCAATATAATGAACATATCCATCATTCCCAAGAGTTTCCTTGTGTACTTTCATATTCCTTTTTTCTTCCCCAACCTTATATCCCACCCCCTGTCCTCAAGAAACCACTTAACTGCTTTCTGTCACTATAGATTAGTTTCCATTTTCTAGAATTTTATATAAATGGAATCATACAGTACATACTATTTTTTAGTTTGGCTGTTTCACTTAGCACAGATATGTGGAGATTAATCCTTATTGTTTATCAGTAGTTCATTCTTTTTTTTTTTTTTTTTGTCCTGAATAGTAATGTGCTATAATGAATACACCACAGTTTATCTGTTCATCTATTTATGGACATTTAGGTTGTTTTCTAGTTGTAGGCTATTACACAAAGCTGCTGTAAACATTCATGTACAAGTCTTAGTATGGGTATTTGCCTTCACTTCTCTTAAGTAAACATCTAGAAGTAGAACATCTTGATCATACGGTTAGTGTATGTTAAACTTTAAGAATTTGCCAAACTCTTTTCCAAAATTCTTGCACCACTAGACATTCTCACCATCAGTTTATGAGAGTTCTAGTTTCTCTACACTCTTGCCAAATCTTGCTGAATATTTCGTAGGTACAGCATCAAAAGCATGATTCATAAAAGAAAACTTAATCAATTAGAATTCATCAAAATTAAGTATTTCTGCTTTTTGAAACACTCTACTAAGAGAATGAAAATGTAAGCCAAAGACTGAGAAAATATTCCAAAGCATGTACTTAATAAAGGCCTTTCCACAAAATATAAAGAAACCTCAATATTTGTGCAATTTTTCCCCATTTTCTCTTAAAATGTGTAAAATATTTGCACAAACATTTCACCAAAGAATATATATGTATGAAAAGTAAGTACATGAAAATATCAACATCATTATCATTAAAGAAGTGCAAATTAAAATCATGATATATCACTACATACCTATTAGAATGGCTAAAAGTTAAAGAATGGCCTCTGTATAAGTTTAAGATATATAGCATAATGACTTGACTTACATGTATTGTGCAATTATTACCACAATAAGTTTAGCTAATACCTATCATCTCATATAGATACAAAAAATGATTTTTTCTTTGCTTTGGGAAGTTTTAGGATCTACTGTCTTAGCAACTTTCAAATCATTGTATTTTCTAACCAAGATTTGTAAGTATATGTGAAAGCTGTTTCATTAGGTTTATATATATTTGTGCCTGGCTGCCTTACTGAACTCATATTAATTTCAATATATTTCAAATTGACTTTCTTTTAATTATTTTTAAGTGTAATGATACTATCCAGGAATAATGATCATTTATCTGCTTTCAAAGAGATATATTTTGTTATCATTTATTATCTTAATGCATTACAATAACATTACAATAGTATTAAATAAGTAATTGTGGGAATAGTGAACAGCTTTTTCATGTATTTTGTTGTAATAGTATGCCTCTAGTGATTTACCATACCATGTGGTATTGGCTCTTAGTTGAAGGGAGAAAACGTATTTTAGAGTAGAAGCATTCTTGTCAAAAAGTATTGAGTTGAAAACCTGGCTTGCAACTTGCTAGATATGTGATCATAAATAATTTGCCTAACCTGAGTTTCTTTATTTTTAAAAAAGGTGGTAAATATATCTAGTTCCTAGAATTTTTATGAAGCTTAAAGAGATAGTGCACATGAAGTGCAAAAATTATAATGTTTTGCACATAGTAGGTGAGATACACACATATGCATATGCACACACACACACATCTTCATTCTTTTCCACACTGCTCTATGTGCCATCAGGATGATCTTTATAAACTCTCAGCTATTCTTCCCGGACATCTTTTCTGGTTGTATTTAGTATAATGGGAGACATTAGAAGATGGTAATGGATGGAAGCAGACTGAGGACAGAGTTATTTCTTTGGGTCCTTTCTTCCTAAATAAACAAGGTTGGCTATGTCCTTCTACTGAATGCTATAGTACCCCCATTATATAACTACAGCACTTTCAGGATATCAAGGATCCTTCCTTTCCCAAATACCTGATGGTACCTCTGGTTCTAACAACTTCCTGTTCGCCTGTCCCCAGTTCCAGCTACTGATCCTTCACTCTCTTGTAGACTTCCCTCAACCCTGTCTATATTTTGGTAAATAATCCCTTCATTAAAATCCTCTTAATGATCTCTTCTGAGTGTGTAGTCTCCTTCCCGTTTGATGCAATATACACGTTGTTCTGCGTAAATTCATGTAACATTTCCAAACTCCCCAGAGTGCTATACCAGATCCTTACTATTTGGCTGATTTATGCCTAATCATCTGTAGTTTTCTGGCTGGGCTACTCTTTCATGTGCTTATGCTAATGCTCTTCCCTCCACTTTGAACCTGTCTCTTCCCATTTACTTTTCAACTTTTTCTGTGAAACATTTTTACACCAGGTAGAAGTCAACAGTTATTTGTTTGAACCTTTATGGGCAGACATCTATATAAACTCTTGTCTTAGTACCAGAATAGTTTATTTGCATGGCCAAATGTTAAATTTTTGTTATTAAACTATAATCTCCCTAAAGGGTGGGGACTTGTCACCTCATCATTATTTATTCCATGTGTAGCATATACTTTCTACCATACAGTAGACACTGAAGAAATTTTTGCAGAATAAGTGAATCCAGTTATTATTATTAGGAGTTAATTCATATAATCTATGTTTGATTTGAAATGTTGTGGAAAAGATTGTAAGCTACAGTGATTCAGAAGTTATGTTTACTCACTGAGTGAGTGAGCTGTCCAGCCCAAGTTGATAGCCTCTCCGGCATGCAGTGACTGGGGTGGGGTTAGAGAATGTTTTATGCCATACTCACTGTATACATTTCTTCATTTCCTTAGTAGTGGAGTGAAAATAGGTCTTATGTGTTTTCACTGCCCTGACATGTTTTTCTTTCTGAGTTGATGCTTTGTTTTATAATACTAGATGAAATTCCATAGAGCTTAAATAGACAGGGATTAACTCTTCTCCTGATAGAATTGAGGCAGAGGGTGGGAGGTTTGAGGAAACTTTATTCACTTTTTTAAAGAAGCAGTAATCTGCTAATTTCTGGTAGTACTTGATACCATGGAATTTTTTTTCCTCCAGAGGCCACCTAGAACACAGTAGGGCATTAATAAATATGTATTGACTGTTGCACAAATAAGGATTCAATATTCTGTTTTGTTTTGTTTTTTATAGTGGAAAGTGTACTCCAAATACTTATTAGAAGGAAGGGAAATGTTTTGTCTTGTAACTGTAATTTTAAACATTCAAAGGTATAATTGGACTGTTTTATTTTATGGAAGAGAAAATAGTAGCGATCAGAACACATATGAAACCATACTGAATCTCAGTAGTCATTAGGGAAATATAAATTAAAATTATAATGAAATACCAGTACATGCCCACCAGATTGAAAAATTTAAAAGTGGGACAATACAAAATTTTGGCAAGAATGTGGACTTCTTATATACCGATATTGAGAGTATAAATCAATATATCACCTTGCAATACATCTAGTGTTACCTAGTACAGTTAAGCATTCATATAATTATAATCTACTCCTATACATAGACTACAAAGCAACTATAGCACATGTATGTACCAAGAGGCATATCTAAGATTATTTGCAATAACATTTTTTTAAATTGAAATGTTGTAAACATTCCAAGCGTCCAGTAACAATAGAATGGATATAAATGGTGGCATATCCACATAATGGAACACTATGTTATAGTGAATGAATGGACATTCATTACCATTAATCTAATTTACAGGAAGCCAATCGCCATATTGACCTTCATGTGTTAGTGACATTTATGTGTCAGTTTGGGTGAATGAGCTTCCTCTTGAGGAAACAACAGTAATAATAACAAGAAAGTCTTTTATTTTCTAAAAACATAAATAAGACATGAGAAAATCTAGACAGTGTATTTGAAACAATGTTGTTTCTGATTCAAAGTTAAAATTTGCCAGTGGTTTATATTTGAAATTTGATTTATAAAATGTGGATTTAGTATTCCTAGTAAGTAAGCCCATCTCTTTGTGTACATTTCACAGTATAGACACATTCATCCCTGTAACCCACCCTGGTTTTCGAGTTTGTAAATGGCATACCTTTTATTTTAGCAATGTATATTCTGATTTTAGCCCTCTATGAGCAAATAAATATTCTTTTGTGGAAAAAAAGTGCAATCTCTACTACAGCCTAGGTGTATTTAGAAGTTGAGTATTTACAGTGAACATTCCAAGTAATGAATCACACAATGTAATTTTCATCTTTTTTTTTTCATTTACAGATATGTTAAAATTATGTCTTCAAATCAATTCAAACTTAGATTCTATCAATGAGTTATTTAATTCACAAAATCAAATTAAATTCAGGTCACGTTTTCCCTTTGTAGTCTCCATAGTCTTTATCATTAATCACTGAAGAGCAAGAGTATTTGTTTTCTTGTGAATTTGTAATGTGGGAAATATATTTTTCCTCAGATTAAATAAGAAGATGTCAGAATGGAAACTATAGTAAATAGCACTGAGAAAGTAATTTTAAATGATTACTCTCCTAGAAATATTTCTTAATAAATAGGTATTTCAGATAAATTAGCTCTTCAGTGTAGAAAATACTTTTTTTTTAAATTGAAAGTAACCTGTCTCCATATAGGAGGTCCCATGCGGTGTGTGCTTTTAAGGCCATTGTCTATGCTAGGTATGTTCTCAAAGCCTCAGCTTGGACCACCTACTATCTGCTTCTCAGGTTAACTGCCATTTTTTTTTACAGGATAACAAGGTAATAGCAATGCGGTGACATGCTAGATTCTTCCAGTGTTGTTGAAAAATGTAACAATTTATGGTGCCTGACAGAAAAATCTTTTTGATTGAATTACTCTACTTATAATAAACAATTGTGCTTCCATAAACACATATTATTCAATTTTTGCTATTTTAAGTGATTTTGATACTTATAAGCTCTAAAAGGTAAATTTATCAACAGCTTTCAAGTATTTGCCTTTATTTGCTTCTATGATTACCTTTTTTGGGCTGTCTTCACACTTGAGGCTAGAATTTGTAACAGTTGGAAATTTATCACTTTAAAGAATGAGGTAAATCAAACAATGTATCAAGAAGAATTACTTCAGAGATGGTATGGTGAGTAGTTCCCTGACCCCCAAGTTGATTATTTCCCTGGCTGTAAGCAATGTTGCTTGCTGCTAGCTCTGAGCTGCCAGCTCTGAGCAAGTGAGCTGTCTGGTCCAAGCTTATGCCCTGTCTCTGGCATGCAGTGATGGGCCAGTGTTGGAGAGTGTTTTGTCTTATTTACTTTGTACATTTCTCTACTTCCTTAGTGAATGTCTAGCTCACTGCCCAACATTTGTATCTCAATGTGGGCTTATTTTCAGATTTTAAACACATTTTGAAAAAGTATAAAAGTTCACTAATTTAGATGCAACATCAAAGATATGATCCAAGAAAGAAACTTCTGCTTTGAGAAAGACAATAAAACTGGACATCTGCATGCAAAAGAATGAAACTGGAGCACTTTCTATACCATACACAAAAATAAAATGGATTAAAGACCTAAATGTGACACCTCAAACCATAAAACCCCTAGAAGAAAACACTGGCCTTAACAACATTTTTCTAGATATGTCTTCTAAGGCAAGGGAAACAAAAGCAAAAATAAATTATTAGGACTACACCAAAATAAAAAGCTTTTGCACGGCAAAGGAAATGATAAACAAAATGAAAAGGCAACATGCTGAATGGGAGAAGATATTTGCAAATGATATATCCGATAAGGGGTTAATGTAAACTATATAAAGAACTTACACAATTCAACACCAAAAAGCAATTAAAAAATGGGCAAAGGATTTGAATATACATTTTTCCAAAGAAGACTCACAATTAGCCAATAGACACATGAAAGGATGCTCAGCATCACTAATAATCAGGGAAATGCAAATCAAAACCATAATGAGATACCACTTTATACCTGTTAGAATGGCTAGAATCAAAAAGACAAGAAATAACAAGTGTTGGGGAGGATATGGAGAAAAGGAATTCTTGTATACTGTTAGTGGGAATATAAATTGGTGCAGTCACTGTGGAAAATAGTATAAAGGTTCCTCAAAAAATTGAAAATAGAAATACCATATGATCCAGTAATCTCACTACTGGGTATATACTTAAAAAGAACAAAAGCACTAATTTGAGAAGATACATGTACCTCTATGCTTATTGCAGCATTATTTACAATAGCCAAGATATGCAAGCAACCCGAGTGTGCATTGACAGATGAATGGATAAAGAAGATGTGGTATACATAACAATAGAATATTATTCAGCCATAAATATGAATGAAATCTTGCCATTTGTAACAACATGGATAGACCCAGAGGGTATTATACTAAGTGAAATAAGTCAGACAGAGAAAGACAAATACCATATTACTTCATTTATGTGTTGAATCTTAAAAACAAAACAAAGACTACCAACTTTCATTCCCAGCCACTTTGGAAAACAGTGTGGAGGTCCCTTAAAACGTTAAAAATAGAGCTACCCTATGATCCAGCAATTGCGCTACTGGGTATTTACCCCAAAGATACAGACGTAGTAAAGAGAAGGGCCATATGCACCCCAATGCTCATAGCAGCATTGTCCACAATAGCTAAATTGTGGAAGAAGCCAAGATGCCCTTCAGCAGATGAATGGATTAAGAAGATGTGGTTCATACATACAATAGAATATTACTCAGCCATCAGAAAGAACGATTACCCAGCATTTGCAGCAACATGGATGGGAATGGAGGAGATTATGCTAAATGAAATAAGTCAAGCAGAGAAAGACAATTATCATATGGCTTCACTCATTTATGGAACATAAGAAATAGCAGGGATATTCGTAGGAGAAGGAAGGGAAGAATGAAGGGGGGTGTAAACAGAAGGGGGAATGAACCACAAGAGGCTATGGACTCTGGGAAACAAACTGAGGGCTTCAGAGGGGAGGAGGGTAGGGGATTGGGATAGGCCAGTGATGGGTATTAAGGAGGGCACATATTGCATGGAGTACTGGGTGTTATACACAAATAATGACTCATGGAACACTACATCAAAAACTAAGGATGTACTGTATGGTGACTAACATAACATAATAAAAAATTATTATTAAAAAAAAACACAAAGAAACAAAAAAACCCAAACTCTTAAATACAGAGAACAAACTGGTAGTTGCCAGAGGAGAGGGGATTAGGGGGCATGGATGAAATAGGTGAAAGGGATTAGAGGAATTAACTTCCATTTATCAAATAAATAAGCCATGGAGATGATAAGTACAACGTTGGGAATATTGTCAATAATATTGTAATAACATTGCATAGCGACAGATGGTGACTATGCTTATTGTTGTGAGCACTGAGTAATGTATTGTTGAATTAATGTATTGTACACTGAAACTAATATAACAATATATGTTGGTTATGCTTCAATTAAAAAACTTCTCTGAGAAAGATAATATCAAGATAATGATAGGACAATTCATAGACTGGGAGAAAATATTTGCCAAAGACACATCTGATAGACTATAATACAAAATATGCAAAGAACTCTAAAATTTAACAAGAAAACAAACAGATTTTAAAAATAGGCCAAAGACCTTGACACCTCACCAAAAATATATACATATTGCAAATAAGCATTTGGACAAATGGCTCCACATCATATGTCATCAGAGAAATGCAAATTAAAACAACATCAGTACACAACTAATAGAGTGGCCAAAATCTGGAACACTGACAACACTAAATGTTGGTGAAGATGTGGAACAATAGAAACTCTTATTCATTGCTACTGGGAATGCAAAATGGTAAAGCCACTTTGGAAGATGGTTTGGTGGGTTCTTACAAAACCCCAGCAAACTTTTACCGTACCATCCAGGAATTGTGCTGCTCGGCATTTACCCAAAGGAGTTGAAAACTTCTGTCCACACAAAACCCTACACAAGGATGATTATAGCACCTTTATTCATCATTGTCAAAACTTGGAAGCAACAAAGATGTCTCTCACTGGGTGAATGAATAAATTATAGTACATCCAGAGAATGTAATATTCAGTCCTAAAATGAAATGAGCTATCAAGCCATGAAAAGACATGGAGAAAACTTAAATGCACATTACTAAGTAAAGAAAGCCAACCTGAAAGCCTACATACTTCCATACACACTTCACTTCCAACTATACAGGTTTCTGGAAAATACAAAACGAAGGAGAGAGTAAAAAGATCAGTCATTGCCATGGGTTAGGCAGTGCGGAGAGGTTAACAGATGGAGCATAGAGGAATTTTAGCTCTGTAAAAATACTCTGTATGATACTGTGGTGATGAATACATGTCATGATGTATTTGTCCGAACTCAGAATGTATATCAAGAGTGAACTCTAGGGGCGCCTGGGTGGCACAGCGGTTAAGCGTCTGCCTTCGGCTCAGGGTGTGATCCCGGCGTTATGGGATCGAGCCCCACATCAGGCTCTTCTGCTATGAGCCTGCTTCTTCCACTCCCACTCCCCCTAGGGGGCTTGTGTTCCCTCTCTCGCTGGCTGTCTCTATCTCTGTCAAATAAATAAATAAATAAAATCTTAAAAAAAAAAAAAGAGTGAACTCTAATATACAGCATGGATTTTTTTGGTGATTATGGTGTGTTAATGTAGGTTCATTAATTTTAACAATTTACCACTGTGGTGGGGGATTTCAATATTGTATAGAGACAGGGGTAATATGGAAAATCTCTGTACTTTCCTGTTAATTTTGCTGGGAACCTAAAACTGCTCAAAAAAAAAATCAAGTCTTAAAAAAAATAGTTAACCAGGTGAATACACAGTTAACATGCTACAGTAAATTAAAATTAATATATGGTAGAGTTTATTTTAGAGATAAAATTTATTTTAATAGCTTTGTAAATGACTTCTGTCATACATATTATGGAATCATTAAGAGCCTGAAGGGATTGCTTAAATTTTTTGGTTACACTTTACTGTGTTTTATGGAGCAAATTATTTGCTGTAGTGTTATTAAGGGATTTGAAAAGATCTCGGGATATAGGCTAATAATAAAAGTTGACATTTATTGAGCTTTACACTTGCTTTTGCTTTTGATGTTCACAACAACCGAATTAGGTGGGAGTTTTTATTTCCCCCCATTTTCACAGATGAGGAAATTAGGGTTTGGATCTGGGACTTGGTATGGGGACTTAGATTTGGAACTCAAATTCAGAATAGTTTGACAGCAAAGCCTCTGTCCTCAACCACTGCAGTATATGTGCTTGAATATTAATGGTCTGCAGAACTTTTATACATGTAAACTCACTATTTTCTCCTGTAGAGGTAGGGGAAAGTCACTGACTTCTGTTTGCCTCTCCTCAGGCCTGGTGTGATGGGGCTTGTGTGAGCAAACGGAGACAGCAGGTGTGTTTTAGTATGTCCTTTACTGTAATACCATCAAGGTCCCCAAGGAGTAGCAGCTAGGAGGGTTTATAGTTAATCTCCCAGTTTATTTAACCTCCTTACTCAGAAGTTTCCCCTCAGAAACAGGGGTGACTATTCACTAAGTAGGTCCTAATTTTTCTTGGTGGGGAAGTTGTGATTGCATTCCAATATGGCTCCTCCACCACAAGCAGCTCCTATGATTAAGAGCAGCTCAGGAGGAGAAGCGAATAAGAGTTTAATGTTCCTTGTAAAGCACATTCCTTTCCCTCAAGTGCTGTGAGTGAGCCCAGAGTGCATTCAAGATTCCTTTCCTACACATTCACATTACAACCCAAAGGCAAATATATTCCATAATACTGAGTGGATACAGTTGATCATTGTTATCTGTGATAATTATGGTCTATAGTCGCTGCCAATACTGACCATTGCTCATAGGGGAATACAGGGTTAGGTCCTTGTACTTTTGAGCCTGTAGTCACATTTTCCCCAACTGACCAATACATATCCTTGTTTTACATGGGATCCTTTTAGAGACATTTTATTTGATATATATTATTGATTCCTTAACACTGAACTTTTGGCCATCAGCACTATAACTTATGCCTGAATGAAGCTTATCTAACACATGTATTTTCTCTGTAAGACATATCACAGCCCTCTTATGCTTAGGAACACCAGATAGCACTTCAGCATTATGTTTCGTGGCCATTTCACACCATGAAATCACAAAGAAAAAGCACAAAAAAATGTGGAGAGCATGGCATTAAGTATACCCTGAGAAGGACACTTTCTTATAAATATGAAAGCTGAAGAAAGCAGAATGTTGCCTTGTTCAACTTCAGCTGTGGTCATGTGTGTTGGGAGACTCAGGTTTTTTCCTTTCTATGTGTCTGTGAATCACTGTGAAACCACTGCAAGTATTGTTTTTGGGGTTACAAATAAATTTTAGTGAGTAGGTGAATTAAAAAATACAGAATGATGAGGGTCAACTGTATATTACTGACACCATGCTTAATTTTGTAATTACTGTATTTTAAACCCTCTGAATGAATTGCAAGTGTACATTTGTGGAGCTGCTCAATACTGAAATGTATCAACCAGTATGGGACTTTTCCAACTAGTTTTTATACCCTTTCACCTACACCTAGGCAGATTTCTATTTGCAATTGAGTCTTGCTTTGTCCTGGATCCTCAAAGCTTTCCACAATCCATCCCTGTGTAACTGTTTTTGATTGGAATATGATTTGATGAATCTGTGAATTAGATTCATCCCATTCCTGACCTTTATGCCCATTATCTGTGGAGACTGTAGCTCTTACTCGCAAGAGCTATCTTTTTTCAGTAACAGACTGCCCCTGTCACTGAAATAATCAACTCTCTGAGCTTCATTCCCAATTAAAGTCAGCTTTTGGAAGAGTGACTGAGGGGTGAGAGAGGTGGCACAATCTAGGCTTTTTTTTTTTTTTTGTAAGATTCTATTTTTAAGTAATCTCTACCCAGTATGGGGCTTGAATTCATGACCCAGAGATCAAGAGTCACCGACCGAGCCAGCCAGGTGTCCATATTGACTACCGCTTTTGCCTTTTCTCTCTCACCCAAAAGTTAAAAGTTTTACAAATCTCTAGGTCCAGGGGAAGAGGGGATTAGAAGGAAATGCTGTTTTGGGTGACTAAGATTCTACTGATTTGGACTTGACTTCTGGTTTGGCAACTTCTCTATGCTAATAATTTCCTTTTGGAGCTTTTGAGAGTTTCTCAGATATTTTCCTACTGGGACTTTCCATTTACAGTTACAGTAATGTGAGCAATGGTTCTATTAACTATCTATTGTTGCTTCCAAACTTCAGTCAAACTTCTTGCCACTCTACCTGAGGTAGAACTCTTAACTCCTGGCTGATTCCCTTCTAAGGGTCTTCTCAATGTATGGAAAAAAAATCATATATTCTTTTCTTTTTTAAGTTTTAATTTTAATTCCAGTAGAGTTAACATATGATGTTATAGTAGTTTCAGGTATACAGTATAGTGATTCAACACTTCCATATATCACCTGGTGCTCATCACAACAAATATACTTTTTTAACCTATTTAACCCGTCCCTCCACCCACCTCCCCTCTGGTAACCATCAGTTTGTTCTCCATAGTTGAGTCTGTCTCTTGTTTTGTTCTCTTTCTCTCTCTCCCCCCGCCCTTTACTCATTTGTTTTATTTCTTAAATTCCACATATGAGTGAGATCATATGACATTTGTCTTTCTCTGACTGACTTATTTCACTTAGCATAATACTCTAGCTCCATCCGTGTTGTTGCAAATGGCAAGATTTCATTCTTTTTTATGGCTGAATAATACTCCATTGTATATATATATGCCACATTTTCTTTATCTATTCATTAATTGATGGACACTTGGGCTGCTTCGATATCTTGCTTATTATAAATAATGCTGCTATAAACATAGAGGTGCATGTATCCCTTTGAATTAGTGTTTTTGTATTCTTTGGGTAAATACCCACTAATGTGATTCCTGGATTGTAGGGTAGTTCTAGTTTTAACTTTTTGAGGAACCTCCATACTGTTTTTAGAGTGGTTGCACCAGAAAAAATCATGTGTTCTTTATTTCAAAGCACAGCTTACTCTGCAAAGTAATTTGGTCTCTTTGCCTTTGCCCTGGCCCCAGGTTGAGGTCTAGCCTCTTGCTTTTAGGTTTCTTAAACACATATCAGAGACCAATCCCTTATTTCCTCAAACTTCAAAGGACACATATAAAACTCTTTTGATCTTTTGAAGTCCTTTTCACTTGACTTGAGCTGAAAAGTGATATTTTCTCCCCTTACCTGTGGTGGAGAGAAAGGTGCAAAAATACTCCAGCGATGTTCTTCAAAGCATCTGTTTCATTCTGTTATTGATTATACATGTACATTAGCCCTCAGTGTGAGAACCACAGCAAAATTACTTAACATGTTCTACCTGTGAATTATACTACACTGCTTTGCAAAATGACACCTCTTATTTTGTTAACTTTAGGCTGAATTTTATCTTTTTTTTTTCTTTTTTGTGTACTAGGAAAATTCATGGGTGCTGTAGTCATCAAATATTCCTTTAAGTTCTTTATTTTTTATTTTATAAGGGAGATGGTATAGTTAATGTATGGTCTTTGAAGCAAGACAGTTTGAATTCAAGTGAGTCTAGATTCAAGTGGGACTTTGAGCAATTTTATAATCTCATTATATATTAGTTTTCTCATGTGCAAAGTTGGGTGAATAATAGGACCTTCCTCATAATGTTGTTGTGAAGATAAATTAACACTTGAAAACATTTAGAACAGGCTTGTCACATAGTAGACACCCAAGAAGTAGTAGTTATGCTCAAGTATATTTTTCAATTGCTTTTATATTTGAATAACATCTTGGCTGGTGTGATAATCTTGGCTCTCACTTTCATTTTTTAGAACTTTTTAACATTGTTCTATCATATGATGGCATTTAATGTTTTTCTGTAGAAATTGAATGTTGCCCTATTTATTTTTCTCTTTTGTGGGTAATTTGTTCTTTTTGCCTATATTCTAGAATAATTCTTTATCTTTGAAGTTCTTTTATATAAGTACGATAAGTCTCAATATTGGACATTTTATTTATTTATTTTTAAAGATCTTATTTATTTATTTGACAGAGATAGCAAGAGAGAACAAGGAGGGGGGGCAGCAGAGGGACAGGGAGAAGCAGGCTCCCCGTTGAGCAGGGAGCTTGATGTGGGGCTCAATCCTAGGACCCTGAGATCATGACCTAAACTGAAGTCAGATGCTTAACCAACTAAGCCACCCAGGTGCCCCAATATTGGACATTTTAAAATCAAATTTTCCTGTTATCTGCATGTATTAGCATTCTCTAGAGAAAGACCATGAACAGGATTTTAGAAGGAGATTTACTATAAGGAATTGGCTTATGCAATTATGGAGGCTGAGGAGTCCCATGATCTGTGTCTGCAAGCTGAAGAACAAAGAAAGCCAGTGGTGGAATTCAGTGTCAGTCTGATGGCCAGAGAAACAGGAGCATCCAGAGCAGATCAGTGTCCCAGCTCAAGCAGTCAGTTGGAAAGGGAGATTCCTCATCCCTCTGACTTTTGTTTTGTTCAGTCCTTGAACAGATTGAATGATGCCCACCCAAATTGGGGAAGGCAATCAACTGAATCTGTAGATTCAAGTGTTAATTTCATCTAGAAGCACTCACAGACATACCCAGAAAGAATATTTAATCTGGGTACCATGTGGTTAGTCCAGGTAACACAAAGAATGAACTATCCCACTGCTATTCTTCCAGTCTTCACAATTAATACATCTTAAGGAAAAATTTTTGTTTTTGCATTTTATATGCTCCTCATGTTATGTTATTTTTCTGGTTGACTTATTCATATTTCTTTAGTTTTCACCTTTTCTTTTTTGGGGGAGGAGAATTTGTAGCTCTACACTACCTATATAGGTGCCATGCTGTTTCTTTTCCTCTTGACCTTGAGTGAGGAGATCAGATAAAGTGGTATATTTGTGCTCTGCTGGAGCCTGTATGATTTTTTGTTGTTGTTGTTCTTTTCATACTGTACCTAAAGCCAGTTGTTCTTCCCAATGAGCTGAAATTTAAGACTGGTTATTTTATTTATATACACTTTTCCTATAGACTGGGAACATATAGAAATAAGGATAAGCTCAGCTGAGATAATGTTCAGTCTTTGTTTTTGTTAGAATACTTTTTTCTTTTTTTAACTTAGAATCTGTTTTACATTCTGGAATTTTTTGAATGTCCTTTAACTGCAGTTCAGTTTATTTAGTTGGGGAGATATTTCCCATTCCCATTGTAGAGTATATCAAGGTTCTGTCTCTGACCTACCACTGCAGGTTTTACTTTAATGATTATCAATGAAACCTTCAGTTCTTTAAGAAGTCGCCTCCAGTTTTCATTCTGTCTATTTTAACTATTCTTTTTTTTCCAAAGATTTAATTAATTTGTTTGTTTGTTTGTTTATTTGTTTATTTATGAGAGGAGGTGGGGGAGAGGGAAAGAATGTCCAGCAGACTCTACTTTGAGCATGGAACCCCATGAGGGGCTCCATCCCACAACCCTGAGACCACCACCTGAGCTGAAACCAAGAGTTGGATGCTCAACTGACTGAGCCACCCAGGTGCCCCATGTTTTAACTGTATTCTAAGTGCTCATTTATAAATGTCCTTTGTAAGAAGTAAAAGAAGAAGACATCCTCTCAGTTTGTTTACCCCAATATTTGGGGTAATAGAATTCTCCAAATTTTGTCATTTGCTGATATGGGTTATGGAAAGGAGAGTCAGAAGTAAGAACCTCCAATATGTGTCATTGCACTTCATTCTGCTGTAGAGATTTCATGTAATTTGATGGAATTCACATATAAATTATTTAGTACTCTTTTTATTTATCATACCTTACATCTAATCCAATAGGAAATCCTGCTGAAATGAGTTTCAAAATAAAGTATGTTTAGAATTTAATCCAATCACTTTCCTCTAACTCTGCTGACAAAGAGCTGGTCAGGGCCACCATCATCTCTCTCCTGGTTCACTGTCATAGTCTCCTAACTGATCTTGGCTTCTATTCTCTATCTTCTACAGTATACTCTTAACTACTACAGCCAAGATTGTCCTTTAAAAATAGTAATAAGATCATGTTTTTCCTCTGCTGCAAATCCTGGGTGGTAAAAGCTGGAGTCTTTTCAATATCCCATAAAGTGGTACATGATTTTTCCTCCCCCATCACTTCAAACCCCATCCCTCAGTAATAATTTCACTATTCATTCTGTTCCAGTCACATGGTCCCCTTGCTGTTTCTCGAAATGACAAATATATCTCTTCTTTGCATTGATTCTTACCTGTCCTGAAACCTCTTATGTCAGATGTCCTCATGCTAACTCCTCATTCAAGCCTTTGCTCAAGTGTCACCTCTTCAGTAAGGCCTGTCCTGGTTACCTAATTTAAACTTACAACCTATTCTCACTCTTGTTTCTACATCTTCCTTATGCTGATGTATTTTTTTCTTTTTCCATATCACTTTTACCATCTAACATGCTATGTAGTTTGTTTAATTATGCTTACTGTTTGTCTGTCTCCTCTCTCTAAAATGTAAGTTCCATGAACACAAGCATCTGTGCCTATCTTGTTTGCTATTGTATTCCAAATGTTTAGAAATGTGCCCAGCAGGGATTATGTGTGCAGGAAAATATTTATTGGCTATTTTAAACGGGTTAATCATCTCTTTCGTAGGACATATGATAAGAAAGTGAGATTCAGGGGTGCCTGGGTGGCTCAGTCGTTAAGCGTCTGCCTTTGGCTGGGTGTGATCCTGGCATTCTGGGATCGAGCCCCACATCAGGCTCCTCCACTGGGAGCCTGCTTCTTCCTCTCCCACTCCCCCTGCTTGTGTTCCCTCTTTCACTGGCTGTCTCTCTCTGTCAAATAAATAAATAAATAAAATCTTAAAAAAAAAAGAAAAAAGAAAAAGTGAGATTCAGATACCTTTTTCTTTTGAAGCAATGACTAGTTCATTCCCCGGCAGCTTGGCTGAGGGCAAAACTCTCTCCTTTTCTGATCTTCATTCTGGATAAAGTCCTGATTTGTTTAAATGTTTGAAAAGAAAAGGGATATTTAACATCAGAGATCAGAAAGACAATGTAAAAAATATCTCATTATTTAATATTATCTTGTGCGGAAATACAGGGATATGTTAAAAAACACTTCATGATTGTTCCACGTCCTGTGGTTCTTGCTATTTTAAAATATTTGTCTCACAACTTCTAAAAATAAATAATTAATTGATTAAAAAGATGAGAGTGTGGAACACCTGACTGGCTCAGTCAGTAAAGCATGGCAACTCTTGATCTCAGGGTCATGAGATTGAGCCCCATGTTGGGCATAGAGTTTACTTTAAAAAAAAAAAAAGGAGGAATGATTACTTATTTTGCAGTATCTTAAAATACCTGGTTTATCAGAATATGAGATTATCTATTATTTTATCATGGTAATGATAAAAAAAGAGGCAGTGTAGTGTGGTAAAAGCAATTTAGGGGTTGGGTAGATCCTAGTACAAATTGTCATTCTGCTGCCACTTAATTATTATGTGTGACCTTTGGCAAATTACTTAAACGTTGAATTTTTGTAGTCTTTAATTGCCTGGTAGGAGATAATAAAACATCAGTTAAAAGAAAAACAGAAATCATTGTATCTGGAAAAGAGAAATCCCTTTATAAAAAAAAATAGTGAGTTTAATTTAGGGCATTGGTAGCATAGGTCCTAGATGAGATGAAAAGTAAAACAAGGGAAAGCTGAGCAAACCAGAAATTATGCTAACAAGAAGGACAAAAGGAAAAAGAGGAAATAGAGTGGCCTATAAGCTAGGGTCACCTAGTTTAAGTGATACCAGTGGGCTGGGTCAGAGGGGCCTGAAGTCAAATAGGAGACCAACAGTCATAGGAGATGGTGCTGAAGTTAGAAGGCAGGGAGAGATACTCTGGTTTCTCTCTTCTGCATGTCTTCTGATCTCCTGCTTTCAAAGGCCAAGCTTAACAGGAAGCCAGCAGACAAAAGACTACGAAGAGCAAGGAATGAATTCACTAACAGATATACCAAGAATTGGCAAAAAATACTTGAAAATTGAATGTGATATACTATATATAGAAAGAATCTATTGTGTTTTGCACATAGTAAATTTTCAATAAACTGTAACCATTAGGGTAATGATGCATGAATTAATGCATTTTCTTTTCCTTTGTGTTTGGATGGGTCAACTTTAAACATGGGATAACAAAAATATAACTTATTTATAAAATTTCTCATTATAAACATTTTGTATTATTCATTATTGCTACTCTTGGGCTTATTTTTTCCTGGTCAATTCCACTTTTGTAAATTATGATTTTTCTCAAAAATGGAATTCTTAACTCACAAAGCACAAGGATATAAATGCTCATTTTGTTATATATATATTTATATCAGTGATCACATCTTTGCCCTATTTAAGAACCTCTGATAATTACTTATTGTCTTCAGCATAAAGTCCAATTTCTTTGGCTGGAAATCAAAGTTCTTCTCAATATAGCTACACCTCCTTACCAATCATTTTCAGCCTACACCAGACTTCTCACTTTTCTCTGATCACAGCTTTTTTTTTCACACATTTGTGACTTTTCTCATCCTATTCACCTAAGGAAAATGCAGCTCTTCTCTCTTTGGCCAATTCATCTCCTTTTCCTTCTACCAACCCAAACTTCAGTGCTTCTATCAAAAGAAATCTTTAGCTTTCAAGTCAGTTGCCAGGGCAGGAGATAGGTTTGTTTAAAGCAATAGACTGGACAGGCAATTGTAGAGCCCCAAGACCAAGAGGGCACTTAGCATTTAAAAAGCAGGCAGGACTCAACGAGAGACTAAGGAGTAATAAACAATGAAACAGGAGGAAAGCAGGATTCAACAAGAGACTAAGGAGGAATGAACAATGAAATAGGAGGAAAGCAGTGTGGTATGATGGAAGCCAAGTAAAGAAAATGTTACAATGAGAAGGCAGTAATCATTGGTGCCAAGAATCTGCTGGGAGGGTAGTGAGATGAAGACAAACAATTGCTCATTGGATTTAACAACATGGAGGTCATTGTAACCTTCACGGTTGTGTTTTCAATGGTGTAATGAGGAAAAAAAGCTTGATTGGCTTGGCTTCAAGAGGTAGTCAGAAATGAGGAAGTAGATTTTTGTTGAATGGGTGAAGTATTAGATAAGTGAAAAAATGATGTCTGAGAGAGGGTTTCACGATTGGTCAGGAACCAAAATAAAATAATTGTTTTGAACTCTTAGAGGCTCTTAAAATTTTCCAAATAGAAGCAAGGATGCCACCTTGTGGTGCAAAGCTTTTTTTAAGTGAAGGTAATTCAGAATAGGATTACCAAGGCAGTAGCATTAGTCTAGAAAGTGTTCTATATGAGCTCTATAGTATATCAAATATATTTGAAGACTCAATATTGAGAATTCATCTATGCATTACATCAACATATGTTCAGGATAGATATGGAATGTAGTAGACATTTCTGGCATAAAAATACCAGATGTTACAATGAAGGGTGAAAAGGAACCTAGAACTAAGAACATACCAGTGTTAATTCGAACATCATGATGATTTGTCTTACACGATATTTAAACAAATCTGCTCTTTGTAATATATACTACCTTCAGGACAGACTTTTGAAATTCAAACTACTCACTGTTGAATTTTGATACATTAAAATAAAACTGAAGTTTTTTTTTTTTTTTTTTAATGGGTAGTTATAAAGTAACGTTTCATTTGCACGGGCATTACAAAAATTGTCTTGGAAAGTCACAACCTAAGACAGATTTGAAATATAATAGTTTGCTGTTTGAATTAATTCGTTTAATGTTACAATGTTTATTGAAATATTTTACAAGATATAAAAAAAAATAAGACTTGAAACTGCAAACCCTAGGAGAAAGCATAGGGAAGTGCTTCTCGTCGTTGGCTTTGGCAATAATTTCTTGGATATGATACCAAAGCATAGGCAACAAAAGCAACATACACAAGTGGGGGCACATCAAACTAAAAGGCTTCTGAGCAGCACAGGAAACCATTAACAAAATGAAAAGGCAACCTGCAGTAGTAGAAAATATTTGCAAGCCTGTATCTGATAAGGGGTTAATATCCAAAATATATAGGGAACTTACACAATTCAACTACAAAAAAACCCCAAATAATCCAATTAAAAATGGGCAAAGGAACTGAATAGACATTTTTCCAAAGAAGACATAAAAATGGTCAACTAGTACATGAAAAGGTGCTCAACATCAGTAATCGTGAGGAAAATGCAAAGCAATACCACAATGAGCTATCACTGCATACCTGTTAGCGTGGCTGTTATAATGAAACTAAAGATAACAAGTGTTGAGGATATGGGAAAAGGGGAACTTTTGTATACTGTTGGTAGCAATGTAAGTTGGTGCAGCCACTATGGAAAACAGTATGGAAGTTCCTCAACAAATTAAAAAATTAACATGATCCAGCAGTCTGTCACTTCTGGGTATATATATGCAGGAAACAAAATCAGTATTTCAAAGGGTATCTTCATTCCCATCTTCATTGCAGTATTATTCACAATAGTCAAGATTAGGAAACAACCCAAATCTCCATCAATAGATGAATGAATAAAGAAATTGTAGTATATACATACAATGGATTATTATTCGGCTTTAAAAAAGAAGGAAATCCTGCATTTACTACAACATAGATAAGCTTGGAAGACATTATGATGAGTGAAATAAACCAGACACAGAAGAACAAATGCTACATGGTCTCACTTGTATTAGGAATCTTAAAAATAAAACTCACAGAAGGAGAGAACAGAATGGTGGCTACCAGGACCTGGGGAGTGGGAATAAGGAAGATGTTAGTTAAAGGGTACATTGTTTCACTTATGCAAGCTAAATAAGTCCTGGAAATCTACATTACAGCATAGTACACATAGTTAATAATACTTTATTTGTTGAAGGTAGATCTTGTGCTAAATGTTCTTATCAAAAAAAATGAAAAGGGGGAGGGAGGAAACTTTTCAAGGTGATGTTAAGTTTACTGCATTGTGTATGGCGATAGTTTCATGGGTGTATACTTCAAACTCATTAAGATGTATACATTAAATATGTACAGCTTTTTGTATGTCAATTATAACTCAGTAAATAAAATTACAGCTCTCATGTACTGAAAAAGAAAGGCTTGGGTCACAAAAGTGATACCTTGTGATAATAAGAAGGAAGATTTGAAATGATTTATTTAACTTAATGTGGTTTCTAGTTAAAACATGGTAGGTCCCTGGTTGATAGTGTATTGACTGTGTTACTCATGTCAGAATGAAATGTTAACTCCATAATTTCTATCCACATTTTTGGCACTTCAACTTGCTTACTTATTGAGAAATACACATATATTTCTCTTATCCTTGTAATTGAGTAGGACCATGGTAGGAAGGAAATACTGCACCAGACATGTTAAACATGTAAGGAAAACTTTATTTAAGACTATTGCAATAGTTAGGAGAGAATGTAACTTAAGTCGTTTGAAATAGAAGATGGAAGAGGTTTTGAACACTGGGCTAAGCTAGGGGAAAAGTACCAGATAATTGGCATTGGAAAGTTTGATCAATGCTATTAGGACATCTTTGTTTGCTAATTGGTGTTTCTCTAAGTAAGGCTACACTCCCACAGAGTACAGGAGATCAGGGTCTTATCTTTTTTGATTATTATATTTCGAAGGGCTGGCTTCCAGGTGCTTAAGAAAGACCTTCCTGGGTTGTAAAAGATTTAAATCTCAAAAGGATAGAGGAAGAATTTACAATTGCAAGTAGATCGTTTTAAGAACTGGGAGATCACAGACCTGTATTCAGCAAAAATCCTGTCTAAAGATTAGTCAAATTGAGGGTAAAGGTGAGGCCCTCTTGGTCCAGAGATCTGCAGGTATCCTTTGGAGCTGAGATCTCAGTTAAGGCAACACTGAGCAAACAGCTTTAGGCAACTCTTATCCCCTAATTCTGTTTGGATTCTGATTGGCCATTTTCTCTCCATCATTCTGAATCTGGGAAAGAATGTCCTCCTGTGTAGTCAGTCTCCTGCTCTTCATTTCCTCAGCCCTTAGCTTAGTTGTAAGTGACTTCTAGAGTACTTCCAAACAGGAAGTACCACTATTACGTGTAATTATAGCAAGTCTGAAATGAATGAGCGAAGCAAAACACAATTTTAACTTCCTTCTCTTCTTGCCTTAAATGTTTCACTTCTTGATATAAGCTAATGCTTAGCTAATGAAAGCTAAAATGCATAACCATTATGATTTTATCTTAGTACCTAATTAAACATTGTGTAATAAAAAATCATATTATTACTGATTTTCCTAAATATATTCCGCCATTCCCCCATTCACTTCCATCTTTTTATACTGTACAGAATGCAGAAGTCTTAACCTCACTGGGGACTTGATTCTAATCAAACTGGAAAATACCTAAAAAATCAATAAGCTCTTGTTTTTTTATTTTCAACTTTTCACACATTTTCACATAGCACTTTTATATTTTTCCTAATCTTTTTCCTTTATGGGATGGTACTCATATAATCACTAAATGACTCTAAAAACAAAATTTGTGCATTAATATTCTTAAACGATATTCGAGGGGAGAGATATAAAGAAAGAAATAATAATAATAATAAAATTAATACTTTGTTCTACATTTTTAAAATTTTAAATTTAATTTTATTTATTTTTATTTTTTTATAATATTTATTATGTTATGTTAGTCACCATACAGTACATCCCTAGTTTTTGATGTAAACTTCCATGATTCATTACTTGCGTATAACACCCAGTGCACCATGCAATATGTGCCCTCCTTAATACCCATCACTGGCCTGTCCCAGCCCCCCACACCCCTCCCCTCTGAAGCCCTCAGCTTGTTTCCCAGAGTCCATAGTCTCTCATGGTTCATTCCCCCTTCTGTTTACCCCCCTTCATTCTTCCCTTTCTTCTCCTACCTATCTTCCTATTTCTTATGTTCCATAAATGAGTGAAACCATATGATAATTGTCTTTCTCTGCTTGATTTATTTCACTTAGCATAATCTCCTCCAGTTCCGTCCATGTTGCTGCAAATGTTGTGAAATCGTTCTTTTTGATGGCTGAGTAATAATCCATTGTATATATGGACCACATCTTAATCCAGTCATCTGTTGAAGGGCATCTTGGCTCCTTCCACAATTTAGTTATTGCGGACAATGCTGCTATGAGCATTGGGGTGCATATGGCCCTTCTCTTCACTACCTCTGTATCTTTGGGGTAGATACCCAGTAGTGCAATGGCTGGATCATAGGGTAGCTCTATTTTTAACTTTTTAAGGGACCTCAACACTGTTTTCCAGAGTGGCTGTACCAACTTGCATTTCCACCAACAGTGTAAGAGGGATCCCCTTTCTCCACATCCTCTCCAACATTTGTTGTTTCCTGCCTTGTCAATTTTTGCCATTCTAACTGGCATAAGGTGGTATCTCAGTGTGGTTTTGATTTGAATTTCCCTGATGGCTAATGATTTTGAACATTTTTTCATGTGTCTGTTAGCCATTTGTGTGTCTTCATTGGAGAAGTGTCTGTTCATATCTTCTGCCCATTTTTTGATTTGATTATTTGTTTCATGTGTATTGAGTTTGAGAAGTTCTTTGTAGATCTTGGATACCAGTCTTTTATCTGTAGTGTCATTTGCAAATATATTCTCCCATTCCGTGGGCTGCCTCTTAGTTTTTCTGACTGTTTCCTTGGCTGTGCAGAAGCTTTTTATCTTGATGAAGTCCCACAAGTTCATTTTTTCTTTTGTTTCTCTTGCCTTTGGAGATGTGTCATGAAAAAAGTTGCTGTGGCTGATGTCAAAGAGGTTGCAGCCTATGTTCTCCTCTAGGATTTTGATGGATTCCTGTCTCACATCGAGGTCTTTCATCCATTTGGAGTTTATCTTTGTGTATGGTGTGAGAGTGTGGTCAAGTTTCAATCTTTTGCATCTAGCTGTCCAATTTTCCCAGCACCATTTATTGAAGAGACTGTCTTTTTTCCACTGGATGTTTTTTCCTGCTTTGTCAAAGATGAGTTGCCCAAAGAACCGAGGGTCCATTTCTGGGTTCTCTATTCTGTTCCATTGGTCTATGTGTCTGTTTTTGTGCCAGTACCATGCTGTCTTTGTGATCACAGCTTTGTAGTATAGCTTGAAATCCGGCAACATGATGCCCCCAGCGTTGTTTTTCCTTTTCAACAATTGCTTGGCGATTCGGGGCCTTTTCTGGTTCCACACAAATTTGAGGGCTATTTGTTCCAGCTCTTTGAAAAATGTCATTGGTATTTTGACCGGGATGGCATTGAAAGTGTAGATTGGTCTGGGTAGCATAGACATTTTAACTATGTTTATTCTTCCAATCCATGAGCATGGAATATTTTTCCATCTTTTTGTGTCTTCTTCAGTGTCTTTCAAGAGTGATTTGTAGTTTCTAGAATATAGATCCTTTATGTCTCTGGTTAAGTTAATTCTGAGGTATCGTATGGTTTTTGGTGCTATTGTAAATGGGATGGATTCCCTAATTTCTCTTTCTTCAGTCTCATTGTTCGTGTATGGAAATGCAACTGATTTCTGAGCATTGATTTTGTATCCCACCACATTACTGAATTGCTCTATAAGTTCTAGTAGTTTGGGGGTGGAGTCTTTTGGATTTTCCATATAGAGTATCATGTCATCTGCGAAGAGAGACAGTTTGACTTCTTCTTTGCCAGTTTGGATACCTTTTATCCCTTTTTGTTGTCTGATTGCTGTTGCAGGGACTTCCAGTACTACGTTGAATAATAATGGCGAGAGTGGGCATCCTTGTCATGTTCCTGATCTTAAGGGAAGGGCTTTCAGCTTTTCCCAATCGAGAATGATATTTGCTGTAGGCTTTTCATAGATGGTTTTTATGAAACTGGGGAATGTACCTTCTATCCCTACATTATGAAGGGTTTTAATCAGGAAAGGATGCTGTATTTTGTCAAATGCTTTTTCTGCATCAATTGAGAGGATCATATGGTTCGTGACTCTCTTCTTCTTGATGTGATCTGTCACACTGATTGATTTGTGAATATTGAACCACTCTTGTATCCCAGGAATGAATCCCACTTGGTCATGATGGATAATCCTTTTACTGTACTGTTGGATCCTGTTAGCTAGGATCTTGTTGAGAATTTTGGCATCCATATTCATCAGGGAAATTGGTCTGTAATTCTCCTTTTTGATGGGGTCTTTGCCTGGTTTGGGGATCAAGGTAATACTGGCCTCATAGAATAACTTTGGTAGTTTTCCTTCTGTCTATATTTTTTGAAACAGCTTCAGGAGAATAGCTATTTTTTCTTCTCTGAATGTTTGGTAGAATTCCCCGGGGAATCTGTCAGGCCCTGGACTCTTGTTTTTGGGGAGGTTTTTGATCACGGTTCAGACTCTTTAGAATTAATTGGTCTGTTTATTTTTTTATTTGTTATTTTTTTGTCTTTAACTGTTTGCTTTCAATTTTTTAAAATATTTTTTTATTATATTATGTTAGTCACCATACAGTACATCCCTGGTTTTTGATGTAATGTTCGATGATTCGTTAGTTGCGTATAACACCCAGTGCACCATGCAATACGTGCCCTCCTTACTACCCATAAATCATCAATTTCTTCCTGTTTCAGTCTTGGTAGTTTACAGGTTTCCAGGAAGGCATGCATTTCTTCCAGATTGTTTAATTTATTGGCATAAAGCTATTGATAAAAGTTTCTAATGATCCTTCCTATTTCATTGCTGTTGGTTGTGACCTCTCCCCTGTCATTCATAATTTTATTAATTTGGGTCCTTTCTCTATTCTTTTGAAGAAGTCTTGCCAGTGGCTTATTGATCTTATTTATTCTTTCAAAGAACCAGCTTCTAGTTCTGTTGATGTGCTCTACTGTGCTCCTGGTTTCTAATTCATTGATCTCTGCTCTAACCTTGATCAACTGCTTTCTCGTGCGTGGGTTAGGCCTGTTCTTCTGTTCCAGCTTCAACTTCTTCAGTGAGAACATAAAAACTGCATTTTAGATTTTTCTATTCTTTTGAGTGATGCTTGGATGTTTATGTATTTTCCCCTTAGGACCACCTTTGCAGTGTCCCATAGGTTTTGGACCGTTGTGTTTTCATTCTCGTAAGTCTCCATAAATTGTTTAAATGATTTTTAATTTCCTGGTTTACCCAATCATTCTTGAGCAGGATGGTTCTTATTTCCAAGTATTTCGGTTTCTTCCAAATTTTTCCTTGTGGTTGAGTTCCAATTTCAAAGCATTGTGGTCTGTGAATATGCAGGGAATAATTTCAGTCTTTTGGTATCGGTTGAGACCTGTTTTGTGACCCAGTATATGGTCTATTCTGGAGAAAGTTTCATGTCCATTCGAAAAGAATGAGTGTGTTGTTGTTCTGGGTTGTAGTGTTCTGTATATATCTATGAGGTCCATCTGGTCTAGTATTTCATTCAAAGCTCCTGTTTCTTTGTTGATTTTCTGCTTAGGTGATCTGTCTATTTCTGATAGTGGAGTGTTGAGGTCCCCTATTATTAACATATTTTTATCTATATGTCTCTTTATTCTGGTTAAGAGTTGGCTTGTGTATCTAGCTGCTCCCCTGTTGGGGGCATGATATTTATAATTGTCATATCCACTTGTTGGATACATCCTTTAAGAATAATACAGTGTCCTTCTGTATCTCTAACTATAGTCTTTAGTTTAAAATCTAATCTGTCTGATATAAGAATTGCTACCCCAGCTTTCTTTTGAGGTCCATTGGCATGAAAAATGGTTTTCCATCCCTTCACTTTCAGTCTGGATGTATTTTTAGGTTCAAGATGAGTCTCTTGTAGACAGCAAATGGATGGGTCATGCCTTATTATCCAGTCTGCAACCCTGTGGCGTTTTATGGGAGCATTTAGGCCATTCACTTTGAGAGTGATTATTGAGAGATATGATTTTAATGATGTCAGGTTGCCTTTGAAGTCTTTGTTTCTATAGATTGTAAATTTCTGTTCTGTATCACTCTTGGGGCCTTTTTACTTTTACAGAACCCCCCTTAATATCTCATGTAGGGTTGGTTAGGTGGCTATAAATTCGGTCAGTTTCTGCCGATCCTGGAAGGTCCTTATCTCTCCATCAATTCTGAATGACAGCCTTGGTGGATAAAGGATTCTTGGCTGCATTTTCTTCTCAGATAGAGCCTTGAAAATACCCTGCCAACCCTTCCTCGTGCCTGCCAGGTCTCTGTAGACAGATCTGACGTAATTCTGATATTTTTCCATCTGTACGTAAGGATTCTCTTCCCCCTGGCCGTTTTCAGTATTGTATCCTTGAATCTAATATTTGTAAATTGCACTATGACATGACTTGGTGTAGGTCTGCTATCATTGACTTTGGGAGGGGTCCTGTCTGCCTCTTGGACACGAATGCTTGTTTCCTTTGCCAGGTTAGGGAAGTTCTCAGCTGCAATTTGGTCAAATAGCTCTTCTAGACCTCTCTTTCTCTACCCCCTCGGGGATGCCAATGATTCTGATACTGGAACGTTTCATTGAGTCAGTAATCTCCCGTATTCTACATTCTTGAGATGAGATTTTTTTGAGGCAAGTTTCTGTTTTAACTTTCTCTTCTACCATCCCATCCTCTAATTCACTAATTCGTTCTTCTGCCTCAGTTACCCTGGCCGTCAGAGCATCTACTTTAGACTGGAATTGATTCATAGTATTTTTAATTTCTGCCAGATTCTCTCTCATTTCTGCCCTTAGAGATTCTATATTCTTGTTAATATTTTCATTAATATTTTTTTCAAGCCTGCACATCATCTTGACCATTGTTACTCTGAACTCCATTTCTGACAATTTGGTTATATCCATATCCATCAATTCTGGCAGAGGCCACAGTTTCTGTCTCCTTTCTTTGCTGAGGGTTTCTCCTCCTCGTCCTTCTGATGAGGAGAGGTTGCGGGGTTGTCCAGAGCCCAAATTATTGTCCAGGAGCCAGGCAGTGGACACTTGTTTTATAGGGACCTTAGGGATGTGGCTTCTTGATTTTTCAGCCTGCCTTCTGGGGGAGCGGCCTGCCGTGCTGATACTGAGGCAACCTTGTTTGGGTAAAGTCGCCCTGTCCCCTGTGAGAGGGGGTGGGGATGGGCACAATGTGAGCCGGCATTTCCGGGCTTTTGTTCTCTGGGGGCTTTCCCTGGTAGTTTTCTGTGCCTCTTCTGAGAGTCAGAGCAGCAGTGGCCGTACCCTAGCCTCTGTCTCAGAACAGAGAGATCATAGTCCCCTCTCCACTGAGCTCTCTTGGCCACTTTAAGTCTGTTTCTGTCAGTGCTGCCAAAAACCCTGCAGCGTCCCGGGTTGTGTGCCCCACAGCCGGTGTCCCAGCCCTCACTTCCAGGGCTGGCACGTCTCTGTCCTTTGTGGTTCTAACACCGCCAGCTGCCCCCTGTTCCCATGCACGCTCCTGAGCTCCCTGTTTCAGTATGGTTTGCATGCGCTCAGGAGCGCTGGTTTTCCGTGTGGTCGCGTGCGTTCTGGAGCTCCTGGTTTTAGTCCGGATCCAGTGTCTGCTCCGGAGCTCCTGTTTTCAGTCTGGTCGCATGTGCGTTCCCAGGCTCACAGTCTCAGTATGTTTTCTCACGGGTGCCGGTCCGCGAGTCCGCCCGCTCCCTGGTGCAGGTAGCTACTGCTTCCCGGTGCCTGAGCTTGGCAGCTCCCTCCCCCTTCCGTTTATCTTCTGATATCTGTGTGCAGATTCATGGCTCCCCACTTTGTACCTCAATATTCAGCGCTGGAGATGTTCGTTTGTAGAGAACCAGATGTATCTTCCTGCGTCTCAGGCTGATTTCGTGGGTGTTCAGGATGGTCTTAGATATCCAGCTTGACTCAGGGGACCAGCTGAAAAAGGGGTCCCCTACTCCTCTGCCATCTTTTCTCCTATCCCTGGTCTACATATTTATGTTATTTTCTATGAATTTAAGAAGCTTTCGAGTTCGAAATATTACATTAAACTTTTGGAACTTTATATATGTAGACTATTTCTATGAGATGGAGAAACTTCTCATACCTCCTACTAGTTCGAAATGCATATCACTAATTTCTTTTTTTTTTTTTTTTAATGCTAATTCAGGGCTAATATAATGGGTTGATATAAGGTCTTTTATAAGGTCTCAGATTCTCCCCGGTGTTGTGTTTGTTTGTTTTAAATGTCATCTTTATTTGAATCTATTTACATGTATTTCTAAGCATATTGCTTGATGTTCCCTTAAGTTTCATGTTTTTCTTTTTTTTTTTTTCATGCTTAAATTCTTTTAGAAACTGAATATAGAAATTTGGAGGTGAATGTGTACTGGTGTTTCTTAGATGTTTTACATAGTAATTGCTTTCCTTGACTATAGCCTTTGCTTTTTTTTAGTCTTAGAAGTGCTTCCTACAGAATTTATCCAGTAAGAGTTGGTTTTTAGATATGCCAAATTTTATTTTTAATGTATATCTGAATGCTCAGTGTTGACAAGTCAAATGTATCCCTGCATCTAAGTCCCTGCTGAGTGAAATATTTTGTCACAGCTAAAAGTCTAGGAGAAAAGCAGAAATCATCAGGGAGTTAGCTTGATGTATGGAAGACCCACAGGAAACAAAATTGAATTGATGTGGGCCAATAGTAGCAATTAAGAAAGAATGGACTTGTGCCAAAATGTTCCTAGAAGTTTATTTGGGGAATCTCTATTTCTTTGCTTTACCAAACAACCTATATTCATCTTTTCATAAACAAAATGTCCCATTCATATTGCAAAAATGTTTTCTTTCAATGCAACATTAGTTTTTTTCACGTTTTCAATAAATTCATATAGATTTTTTTTTACTCAGTTTGACAATCTTTGTCTTAATTATGACATCTATTCTTTTTTATATTTAATGTGATTAGGGTATGTTTGGGTTGAAATTTGTAATGTAACTTTTGGTTTTCTATTTGTATTATCTATTATTTTGGGGTTTTTTTTTCCTCTTTCATGTTTTCCTTCCTGTACATTATCTGGTTAACTATATATATTCTTTGATTTACTTCCCTAGTAATTGCTACATATGTCCTTGATTTACTGGAATCTATGATAAATTAGTGTTTTTCCACTTTGGGAAAATTGAAATGATCTTAGAGCAATTTAACACTATTTAATTGTTTGCCATTTGTTCTTTTTCTGTTGTTTAATTTAATCCTACATATATTTTCCTACCCCTATTATCATTATTTTATATAGTCCATATTAATTTCAATTCTCCTATGAATTTTTCTTAAAATCCTTTTTCTGTACTCTTCACTCCTTCCTCATTTCCATGCCTTAATCTGAGATCACTTTTCTTCTTGAGGAAGATTTCCTTCCAGTATTTCTTTCTAGCTCAGGTCTGCTGGAAGTCAAATTCCCTTGGTTTTTATTTATTTGAAATGTCTATATTTTCTCTTTATTTTTAGATGATATATCTTTTTTTTAAAAGATTTTATTTATTTGACAGAGAGAGAGAAAGACAGAGGACAAGCAGGTGGAGCAGCAGAGGGAGAGAGAGAAGCAGGCCCTCCACTGAGCAGGTAGCCTGTTGTGGGATTTGATCCCAGGCCCCTGGGATCATGACCTGAGCCGAAGGTAGACACTTAATCAACTGAGCCACCCAGGGACCCCTTAGAGGATATTTTTACAGTTAAATAATTTTAAGTTGCAATTATTTTCTTATCTACAGTAAAGATGCCACTCTAGGGTTTTCAGGTGGCAGCCACACTGGCTGCTGATGCTTCTTTGTTCCTTCTCCTTCCCCAACTGTGTCCTCTCCCTCTCCTTCTCTCCACCCCTCTTTTTCTTCTCCTGTTCTTTTTCTTAGAAATTAAGTTGACTGATGATCTTATTTCATTTTTGAAGGTAATATCTTCTCATCACTCTGACTACCTTTAAGTTTTCTTTCTTACCTTTGATTTTTGGATTCTTTCTGTAGTGTGTCTAATTTGTTATTCCTTGGTAAAATACAATAAATCTGTGGCTTGTTGTCTTTCATTAGTTCTGGAAAAATTTCATAATACTCTCCTCTAATATTGCCCTTCCTCTCTCTCTCTCTCTCTCTCTCTCTCTTTTTTCTACTTCTTTGTGGCACTGTAAATGCCTGTGTTAGATCTGCAGTGAATGACCTAGATGTTTCTAAAACTTTTCTGATTTTTAGGTTTTCATTTCTATAAGCTTCAGTCTTGACATTTTCTATTGATCTATCTTCCGATTCACTAATGCTGTTTTGTTGTTCAATTTGTTGTTAAATCTATCTACTAGGTTGTTTTTTCTATTATTGTATCTTCATTTCTAAAATTTACCTTTTATTCTTCTTTATAAATTCCAGTTCTATGGCGAAAGTTTATATATTTTCATCTGTTTTCTTGAATATATTGAAAACATTTAGTTAAAATCCATGTCTGAAAATTACAGTATCTGGCTTTCTTGTAGGGATATTTCTACCTTTATCCCCTTTCCTTCTTTTGATTTTTAAACATCTGGTTTGTTCTTCAGGCATGCCTTGTAATGTTTGTTTGTAAGCCAGACATTAAGTGTGAAACATGGTAGAAGTTCTGGATGAGGATATCTTTTGGGGAGAGGATTAAATTCTTTTTTGTCAGAGAGTAGATCAACATGTTGCAATCATGGTTGGAGGATTTAGAACTGGATTCAGTTTTTCCTAGGCCTGGTTTTGTTTGTTTTGTCTCTTTTCCTAAAGTATAGTTTTTTTGTTTACTGGGGCTTTTTTCTTCTTGGCAGTCCCTGGATTCTAATACTTAATCTCTGCAGCACAGTGAGACTGTAGAAATCTTTGCTTAGATTTTATCCTGTTAAATACCATATGATTTCACTCATATGTGGAATTTAAGAAATAAACAACAGCAAAACAAACCAAAAAACAGACTCTTAACTGCAGAGAACAAACTGACAGTTACCAGAGGGGAGGTGGGGGTGTGGGAAAGGTGCAATAGCAAAGGGAATTAAGTGTATGTTTACTTTGATGAGCACTGAGTAATGTACAGAACTGCTGAATTACTTATGTTGTAATCCTGAAACTAATGTAACACTGCATGTTAACCATACTAGAATAAAAAATTAAAGTAAAATTTTAAAAAGCAAAAAAAAAAAAAAAAAAAGATTTTATCCTGTTAAATTTTATATTCTGTTTGGCTTCCTGGCCTTTTGCCTTATGTAGCTTATGAATCATCAAATGCTTTAAGAGGAAAACAGTAAAAACTATTGGCCCACCTCTATGTGTTTCCTTTCTCTGAAGCATTTTGACTCCATGTCTACTTTGGTTTTCTTTGGTATATTCAAAATTCTGTTTTTGTTTATTTGTTTGCTTTTATTCAGTTTATCCAACATTTATGATTTTTGTTTGTTTCTTGTTGGGGGTAGTTATCTGAGAAGAGCTATTTTATTATAGGTAGAGCAGAAGAACTTGTTTATATTTTCATCTAACATCTTCCAGATTAAAAACAAAAAAACTTCATTAAATGAGTTAAATCTTTATTTTGTCATTTGAATAATAACAAAGTAAGCATTTGATTTAAGAAAAACATTCTGGTGAAGGGATGTGTTTTCTTATTTTCTGTTTTTAGAGTTATGATACTAGATATTGTTAGTTTGTTCCAGGACAATAATTTAAAGAATAAACATGAGGCTCATACTGTTTTCTCAGAAGACTAATTGAAACTCTGGAGAAGATAAACAATATTAGGAGAATAGCTCAGATAATTGATGCTAAGAATAATTGTACATGGAATAATTTATGGTTGAAGGAGGAGAACAGATTAATTGGAGTATAAAAGCTAAGGAACATCTGGGAACTTTGTTTTTGTACTTTTTTTTTCCTCTGAAGCAAAGGAAATTCTAGTATAAATAAAACCATGTATGTGAAATTCTGTAGAGGACATCTAGATCTGTTGTAGGACAAGTTCATTGTGGTTTGAATTTACAAGCTAAAAAAGAATTAGAAAGTTATTAAGTGAGACTGAAAAATGCCGTCTTTAACAGCAGATGGATTAGCAGGAAATTTGTTGTCCAACTTTACAACAGAATTCATTGATTGCAGAAATGTTGGTGATTTTGTTGGTCATTCTTGTTGCTGAGTCTTGTGAGGACAGTGTTGTGCACAATATGTATAGCTTGTCAGACATCTTATTCTTTCCAAATGCTTTTACAAATGTTAGTTTGATAAGTTTTCCTACGGTCTGAAAATGCTTTTGTAGTAAGTATACTATTATACCTATTATATTTCACTGCATTGTTCATACTGTACAGACAGAAAAAGTGTGTGTGGATAATTAAATGTGATTTGATAGCTATATTTTTTACATGTTTAAGCTATGTTGAATTATAGGCACTATAGTTTTTAACATTCTGATGGTTACATTTTTTTTATTAAAGATGACAACTTAGATTCATTTATTTAAGCCAGTGGTCCTCAAATAAGGACAATTTTGCCTCCAAGGTGACATTTGGCAATATCTGGAAATAGTTTTGGTTGTCATAACTGGAGTGAAATTCCATTGGCATCTGGAGGGTAGAGGCTAGGAAAGCTCCTTAATATACTAAAGTGCACAAATAGAACCTTTAGCATTATCTGGCTCAAATGTCAGTAGTGTCAAGTTTAAGAAACTCTGATCTAAAGAGGAAATTAATATAAATAAAATTGTAGAAAAAACATACATAATTACATTGTAATTCAAATCAATAATCATTCTGAGTGTCTAATAATTATCAGATATGTATTTTCAAAGGCGAATAGATATGGGTCCTATGTGAGCAAAAAATTATACACTGATATACATTTTAATAAATGAAAATCAGCACTTTTTGTTGAGAAATAATGTTTATATTAGAAATGACAATGAGATAACAGTAAGAATATGAGCATGTCAAGGCATGCCTGTGTTTTAACTTAACAGGTTGATTGTAAAATGTATCTCATGAAATATTCAGCAATAAAATTATTGTATTCAGTAATATAAATTATTGTAGAGGGCAATGAAATGGGAAAAGTATTATTTTTTTCATTTTTTTAAAGGTTTTATTTATTTATTTGACAGAGAGACAGCCAGAGAGAGAGGGAACGCAGGCAGGGGGAGTGGGAGAGGAAGAAGCAGGCTCCCAGTGAAAGAGCCTGATGCAGGGCTCGATCCCAGAATGCTGGGATCACGTCCTGAGCCGAAGGCAGACACTTAACGACTGAGCCACCCAGGCGCCCTTAAAATGGGAAAATTATAACTTTATCTTGGTGAAAAGAGAAATAAGAAAATGCATCAAATGAGGCCCAATGAAAGAAATACAATGAAAAATACAAGTTTACCTCTGGTAATTCCAAATGGGGTACCCTTCCATAAGGAAACAAAAAGTACTGGAACTTTGGGCTTTTAAAGTTTGTGCATGAAGTTTCAGATGACTTTGGTTATACTTTGTTTACTATGGTCCTTGAATTTATTAAATCTACAAATTTCCAGCATGTATTTATATGCTAGCCTATTGTAGCCACTGTTGCCGAGATGATAGTTATCATCTTGCCTGTTTTTATTCTGTAGATTATCAAATCTACTGCCCAACTGCCAGAAAAATGAGTACAATACCGAGTTGATTCTTAGTCAATATCAACTGATAATAATTGCTGGCAACGTTTTAATACTTTGTTAGATGGAGACAATTTGAAATTTAAAGACAACTTGAATTTGTTTGCTTGAAGCCACAAAATTTGGATTACAAATTTGAAAGAAAGGAGGGAAGAAAGAAGACAGTTTTAGAAGAGAATAATTCTGTGAGCCCAGGCATCTTCAAATATTATAGTATTTTCATTAACCCTTATAAGCAGATAGTATCACCATTATATCAAAGGAAACTGAAATTAGTGTGGGTAGTGTCACTCAGCTCCCAATTAGAGAGATGAAACTTGAATTCAGGTCCTTTGAAGCAAAGGTTAGTGGTTATTATGGACTGAATGTTTATGTCCCTGAAAAATTCATATTTGAAGCTTAATGCCCAAAGTGGTTTATTTGAAGGTGGTGCCTTTGGGAGATAATTAGGACATGAGGGTGGAGCCCTCATGAATGAGATTAGTTTCCTATAAGAGACCCCAGAGAGCTCCCTCATCTCTTCTGTTATTTTGGACATAGCAAGACAGCTGTCTATGAACTGGGAAGCAGTCTCTCAACAGAGAAAGAGTCTGCTGGTGCCTCGATCTTGGGCTCTCCAATCTTGAGACTATGAGAAAACAAACAAACAAACAAACAAACAAACAAACACTTATGTTGTTTTTAAGTCACCCAGTTTGTGGTATTTTGTTAGTAGTCTGAGCTAACTAGGACAATGGTCTTTCTTTAAATCATGCTGCTTTTATTTAACAGACTATGGTACTTATGTTTTTGACTTCATTGAGTCTATTTTGTATGAATGATTTTGCTGAGGATAACAAAAAAATACAAGAAATGAAAAATACCTAAACATTGCTGATGAGGGGCTCACAATGCTGGCAGGAGCAAATCCTGTCTTTATAATGGTGTCCTCTGTGCAATTAATAGATCTAGAGAAGCCATGGCTAAAGAGAGTTTTCTTATCTTTCCTTCCCTTTTTTTCCTTTTCTTTTCTTTTCCCTTCCTTTCTCCCTCCACCCGCACTCGTCTTTCTTATTGCTAAGATTATAGAGTACCTCTACCTGTGAAATAGTTACTCTAATTTGAGGGGGGAATGTGATATTTCTAATCTTTAAACGTATATGTAATTATTAAAGTCTACTCTAAAATCTGCCCAGTCTTCAGATTATGGATTTATATTTCAAAATGAAATATGGTATCTATGAGGCTATTTTATAATTTGAGAGGTTTGGGGGCCCAGAAGTCATTCCATTCCTGACTTAGAAACAATACCAGGAAGCAGAAGAGTAATAGAATATTGTAAGTTTTATCTTAGTGATTTTCTTTGTATGAATGAGAAGGCACTATGACAAAGAATTTTTTGTAATATCTATTTATTCTCATATAAAATACAAGCAAAATAGTTGTTTTTGAATAGACGTGATTTGTGGGGGGAAAAGCATTTGTGTGTCCTGAAAAATTTTTCTTGGTAATGTGTTCTTATCTCTATTTACCAGTCTCCTTTTTTTTTTTGTTTCTTCTCCATTTTGAAACCTGAGTATGTTTTAATTAAAAATGCTTTTTTAGATTTATTTACATGAAGAGTGAATAACAGTGCAGTATTATGCAGGAGAAGCCAAACATACAAACAAACAAGTGAACAACAAAGGAATCATACTCATGGTATTATTCAAAGGCATATTAAACACTAAATTATAAAGTCAACCAAAATTATTCCAATTTTTGTATAGTTATATAACTGTTGGAAAGTAAGAGAAGTAAAGCAGTTTAAGTAAGGAAGATAAAAAAAAAATCCTTGTGTGCCCTTATAGGAAGGCAATAAATGAAATCTAAATTTGGTAAATAAAAAATAACAGAATATGCATATTATTTAGAAATCGGGTGATGTGTCATTACAGAAAAGAAAGAAGCTACTATAGTCAAAGTGGTTACTTGTGTGAGAGATCAGGGGAGCAGTGAGAAAGGTTGTCACATTATTTTGTTAGAAGTCTTTTAGTACTATTTGCAAAGAAAAAAAAGTATGGGAAAAAAGATTTAGGGAAAATAATTTGTACACCATTATTTTATGTCTTAATTTATTTGTTAATTATGTTATTGGTATGATTACTGTCTGCATTGTAAGGTTATGAGGTTTTGTTTTTAAGGTGTATTTTCATTTTATTGGTATGATTATTGTATTTAAATTGTAAGGTTATGAGATTTTGTTTTGGAGATATATTTTCATTTTGAGGAATTAATTTCCTGAAATACAAAGTCTGGGTTTATCTAAGGAATGAAATAATTAAAAGCTACCTTTATAAAAAGTGAAGATGTTGATTAATCCACATTTATCTAATTTTTAATATACTCTGACAGGCACATATATGTGTGTTCAGCATTTTCACATAGAAATTGAAGTCACAAGTATAATCAAAGGAGAATAAAAGTAAAATAAACTTAGATATGCTTTTTCTTAGTGAATGCTGTACATTATTCATTGAATTTAACACATCTGCTGAGTTTTCAGCATTATTATCATCATACAACAGAGATGATTAGTTGTCAAGATAAACATTTCTAAAAAATTTTTAAAAAATGCTTGATGGCACTAATTTTTTTAAGCAGCTTGCTAAATGTCTTATGGCTGCTGGAGTTAATAGAAGTAACCATGGAAACTGTCTCACAATGCTTTGTGGTTGAATGGGATTTAAAATATCCATTTTAAAACATAAACAGTTTGACAGCTGTAGGAATATTTACATTTCCTCAAATTTTAATTTGATGGCACTGCTGGAAAATGGGAGAAATACGCACTAAAACAGAAGCAGATTTAGATATTCTTGGAATTCTTATGAAGTACTCCAGCACTTTGATTTATCTTTAGAGATAGGCCTACTTTTTGGGAGATAGTGAAGGATTAGGAAAATTATGAAATTCCATACATTGTGTCCAGGGACGTCGAAATCATCTGTTCCCTTTTCTTCTCTTATCTCCATATATCCCATTCCTTTTGCTCATTCTTCCCTTTTCCTTTCCTCCTAATCTACCCGACTAAATACATTTTAAATATTTAAAATTTTTTAAAGCAAAATTTGTCAGTGCACTTTGATGTTCCAAAATTATTCAGGGATGTTGTATATCATTGGTATTCTTAGTAAATATGCACATGTTTGCCACGTTATCTGAAGTGGGATGTGCAGTAATTTGTCCAGAACTCAGGATATAATGAGGGGAAACACAGCTCCAGCCTTAACATCTGTGTTCAAGGCAAGAAGGGGAAGGGATGATGATGTCCATGTTTTTCTCTTTTTATCTAATATAATAATAATGGAAAGCATCAAATATAGATTTAATAAAAAGTTGTGAGGAAGAAACATGAATTGTGGGGAGAGGGACGAAGACATGAGATTTAAAGGGTGTAAAAGATCTCAATCCTGAATTTCCACAATAAGTCAATAGAGGATGTCTAGAATTGCAGAATCAAGAAATAAGTGTGCCAGTACCAGTCCCTCCCCAAAATCCGCCCCCTTCTCCATAGCAATACAAGGCTATGGAGGCACCTATTAGTCATATTTGTCCCATATAGGATTATAGTTTCTTTCTCATACAACATTTTGTTTCTCCAGTAAATGATAGTCTTTTATTTTCCACTTACTCACTTGTTTCTAGATCTATCATTAATTTATTCCAAAATGTTCAAAAAAGAGTAAAATTCTTTTAATTAGATCAAATATATCAGATTATCTATCATTCTTTTTTTCCTTGAAGTGAGCTTCCTGGAGGCTTCTGTCCTACTTCATTCCATAGTAGATGCTGTCCAGGTCTGATGTACCTTTTTTTTTTTTGTCATTCTGGGACTTTCTTTCCCTCCATCCTGGGAATTCTCCTCAACTTTCACTTGAAGTGGATCAACCTCGCAAATGCTGTCTTCTCTCTCTATTCACTCTCTCTTGAGGGCAACAGTTTATGAACTTCTGAGAATATAGACTTCTTTGGGACCTTGAATGTAAAAATATGTCTTTATTCTATTCTCACATTTAATTGCTAGCTTCGCTGGACATAGAATTTAGAGTTCAAAATAATTTTACCTCAGAAGTTTGTTTCCTTGTCTTCCAGCTTCCAGATTGCTTTTGTGAGGAGCTTGATGCTATCGTGATTGACAGTTATTTAAAAGTGCCCCCACCTTTTTTTTTTTTTTTTCCAAAAAAAATTTCCTTTCTGGAAGCTTTTAGGATCTGTATTTCTAGAATTCTGAAACTTCACAATGATGTAACTCTTGTGGGTATTTTTTTTATTCATTTTGCTGGCCACTTGATTGGCATTGTCAGTCTCTAAGTCTTATCCTTGTGTATTTTAGATTTCTTACATTATTTCTATGATACTTGCCTCACTCTCCATTTTTGGAGAACCCATTAGTTAAATATTAGCACTCCCTTTCTGGAATTGATAGTAGCTGTTCTAAATTGATTATCTGATTTTTAGAAACTTTTTCCATTTTACCTTTAATGGAAAATAAAATCTTTCAACATTATCTTCCAACCCTTCTGTTGAATTTGCTTATCTGCTACCACAATTTAAACTTCCAATACCCCTTTATTTTGTTTTTCAAATATTTCTTTTTCATAGCATCCTCTTATTATTTTAAGGATTTAGTATTCACTTGTCTTTCTTGGGTTGTTAATTTTTTTAAAAACATATTTCCAAATCCTTCATGGAACAGTTTCTGGTTCTTCCAAAAGTTTGTTTTTTGTTGTTGCTGTTTGTTTTTGTTTTTGCCTCTGTCTTTCATGTTGGAAATTTTCTCAACTGTCTGGTTATCATCCATTGTCTATTCATATTTGAGAGTAAACTGCTGATTCAAAATTGTGTTTGTAGGCCTCACATAGGATGAAACAATTTGTTACTGAGGGATTTCAGTCTCAGACATCATTTTCTAGGACTGTATTAGTTGGTTCTCAAACTGCCCCCTGTACACACAAAGCAAGGAGAGACTGAAGACAGAGGCAGACAACTCCAGATTGATAGGTGCCAGGTTTAATAGGCAAGAACTTATATATGAGGCTTGAGTGGCCACAAGACAAGAAGATCTGTGCACAGGCCCTCCAGAATCTTAAAAGTTTTTAATGGGATCTTAACAGGATTCAATCACGTATACTCTTCAGATGGTATCAGCAAGCACATTGCTCTCTTAAGGCTACGTCTTTGAAAATGGCTTCTCTGTGGGAATGGTTGGTAGAGATACATTCTAAGGATGAGGAGGTAGTAAGGAGCTTTTGACTGCCTGGTCTACTTGAGGGAGTCATGTCATCTTGATGGCCTCCTCCAACAGGCTGATTAGTTTCTCCTAAGTAAATCTTTCAGTCTCTTAGCTGTTAGTAGTGTAGGTCAGGGTCTCACAGCCAGTTCTCTTGGGGACTGATGATGGGAATTGGAACTGAAGGGATGTACAGTATGGTATGAGACTTGCACTTATGTCTAGTAACTTGTCTCTGTCTTCTGCTCTCTGGAGCCTGCACAGATCATAAATGTTCTGGTGTCATCTGTGATTGAGAAGTGGTAGCCATCTGCGTACATAGGATGAGGGGGCGGAGAATCTAGTCATCTAAAATCTCTACGTTCTTGTTCAATCAATAACCCTTTTCTCAGCAGCCCCATCTTTACTCCCCAACAATGCCTTTGGTGAGACCAGTTGACTCTAATTCCTGAGACTTTCCTGGGGTTTTGTGTAGCAAATCTTTTACTTTGTGTGCTTCTTTCCAACTATACACTTTCAGCACAGCAGACAAAGTTGAAACTTAACTCAGTTACTGTTGTCCCCCCTTTTTCTTTTTGTAAAATTTTGTTGACCTCTCTTTTCTGCTGTTAACATTTTGTACATAATTTGTGTGTGTTTGGATTTATACATTTTTTAAGTTCTTGCTTTTAAGCTTTGCATTTAAGTTCTTGCATTTTGGTGATATTTCAGGAGGAGTCAAGATAACACATATCTTAAACTTTCTATGTTTAATTGGAAGTTGATTATCTATTGAATATACGTATTTTAATCATCTCTGGTGATTTTTGTGAGTATAGGCCTTTGGAATTCAAAAGTGATTTTTCTATTCAAGTTTCCTACTTCTTCCTGAATTTGCCTTACTACTTTAGTTAGTGGATCACAAATTTCTTAACTATGTTTGTTTACAGGTTTCAATCTTTTCTTTACCTAGAGTATAGCTTTTCTGTAGGTATAGAAATAATATAGGGTATTATGGGGCGCCTGGGTGGCACAGCGCTTAATCGTCTGCCTTCGGCTCAGGGCGTGATCCTGGCATTACGGGATCGAGTCCCACATCAGGCTCTTCCGCTATGAGCCTGCTTCTTCCTCTCCCACTCCCCCTGCTTGTGTTCCCTCTCTCGCTGGCTGTCTCTCTCTGTCGAATAAATAAATAAAATCTTTAAAAAAAAAAAAAAAGAAAAGAAATAATATAGGGTATTATTTCTGAATATTTGTGAATCCCTTCATTTTTTCTGGGTCAGGTTTACCAGAGGCTTATCTATTTTATTGTCCTTTTCTAAGAAACTGTTCTTGGTTTTATTTATCACTTCTACTGTTTCTTTTTTTTAAAAAAGCATTTATAAATATGTTAACTTTGTTCTTTGTCTTTATTCTTAGTATAGAATATTACTTCTGTTTCTTAGCTTTTGACCTGAGCTGTTACGGTTTCTCTTACTGAGAAAGAGAAAGAAACAGAAGGCCTGGGGAGGAACAGAGTTTTGAGGGACTAATGAATCAAAGGATTGGTTTTCAATATGTTAATTTTGACATTTCTATTATAAATATATATTAGTAAAGAAATTGACCTGGCAGTGGAATGTAAGCCTCTGGAGCTCAGGTGAGGGCTCTGGGAAAGAGATAGAAGTGAGTCAGTAGTTCATGGACGGTATATAAAACCATGGACCTGAATAGAATCACCAGAATTGATTTTATAAGGGTGTATATTTAGAGAAAAGAAAAGAGCTCAGTAATAAAGTGTATCAAGTGATGCTGTGGGTGTGAATGGATCAAAGTATGGGAATTGATAATTATATTTAGGAATATGAGGGAGTTGGTAATTTCAACAAAAGTTAAATGATGGAGAATAAATCTTGATGAAGTGGACTATAGAGAGAGATTGGACAATGAGGAGCCAGCAAGACTCCTTTTGGTAATTTTTATGTGAAATAATGATCATAAATATTCTGTTTTCGAGAGAGGGTGGTGTTTTAATCTGTTTTCAGAGAAAAATTTGAAATACATAGATAGGTAGGTGTATAATAGTCACTAACGTGTTATAAATAATAACAATTATGCAATAAATATACAAATTTAATATCTATACTATATAAAATATAATAAAAGAGAGCTATAAATATTAATTGTTATATTACTATATCTCCATAGTCTTAGAAATTATATATTTATATATGTGTGTGTTATACATATATAAACATACACACATATAATCTGAGATTTACTGAAATTATTAACAGTAATTTTGGTTTTATCAATTTCTCTTTGCATTTTTTTACTTACAGAATTCTTGATTCAAGATTTTTTCCTGTAAACTTTATTCTAATGTTTTCTAATTTTTGTTTTAGTTTTGATTTCTAATGTCAGTCTCACTGATATTAGGTCCCAATTTGGTCCCCTGGAACTTTGAGTCTTTGGCTTTCTCAGCAGAGCAGGAAAGAACCTCTGGATCACATGTTCATCACATATGGTCTATCACTAACTAGGGGTATTGCCTTAGAAAACTTAACCACCACCTCTGTGCAACTCTTCTGGAGTCCCCTGGATATCCCTCCCCTCCTCCCCTGCTGACTGGAAAGTGCAACGCTATCCCTAATGTTCTGAGACTCCTTCTTACCTTTCCCAATGTTTCTAAAAACTCCTTCTTCCTTCTTGGCTTAACTGTGAGAAACTTGGTATTTGAGCACATTGATTTGCCACCTGTCATCCCTCTGTGAGAAAAAAGTTGGTGTCAGGCTTTCCCCTTACTGTTGGGCAACAGACTCATTGTTTTGATGTCTCTGTAGAAGAAGCCATCAAATGTGGGAGATCTCATCATTCTTGCTCTTTAAATGCAAGGTAAATGATTTTAGAAAGTATGTTAGTGTTACTTTCAAGACTGTTATCTTTTTTGAAATCTGTTTTGGTTGTCTGTGGAAGCAAATATGACTTGAAACTAATGGAAATTGAGTTTCAGGACCACTAATTTGAATGGTCTTTCCAAGGTTCTGGGAGGAACCCTACCAATATATTCGCATAGTTATATGTTTTTGTAATTTTGCAAAGTACCTTATTTTTGTATTATCTTTATCAAAGAGGGACCCAATATTGCATAAGTTTTAGGCTCCACAAAATCTGGATATGCCTTTGGATATTAAAAATCAAACATTTTTTTCTTCTTTCCCTCCCTTCCTCCTTTCCTCCTTTTCCTTCTCTCCCTCTTTCTCTCACTGTTTTGTTCCTTCTTCTTCTCCTTTTCCCCCAGCTCTTTTAATAATCTATGTAGTGGATACTATTATACACACTTTACAGATAAAGGAATCTAGGCAGGGAGAGGTTAAACAACTTGCCTACTATCTCATAGGACAGGTAGAGATAACAGAAGAGTTGCTAGCCTATATAGAGCCCTTAGGTAGTTTATAAAAAAGTGCCTCTACCTCTAAGCACAGAGATTACAAATTTGCTTCTGTTTTATTCACTCACTCTTATTATTCTACAACAATTACATGTATGTTAGGCCTTCTTAACTCATCCTCTATATGTCTTACCCTCTACATTTTCCATGCTTTTGCTCTGCATGCATCAGTCTGGCTAAATTCTTTTGATGAGTTTTGGTTCATAAATTCTATATCTATGTTTATCCTTCTGTTACTCTGATCTATTCAGTTCTTAATTTGATTGCTGTTTATTTTTGTAATTTCAGATATTCTATATGCTTTTTATAGATTTGCCAGTTCTTTGCAGAAGTTCTAATTTTGTCTTTTATCTCTTTGAAGCATAGTAAGTATATTTTACAGCTTATGACTGATAACTCTAATATCTGAAGTTTTTGTGGGTTTATTTCTATTGTCTGTTTTTCTGCTGTTTTGTTTTGCTTATGATGTCTTTCTCTTCCTGGGCCTGATTAATTTTTTTTTTTATGTGCTAGCCACTGTATTTGAAAAATTATAGAAACACTATAAAGCCTAGAGATGTTATCTTTCTCCTTCAAAATTTACATTGCTTCTGATGAGCTTTGAGGAACACTAGCAATATGGACTTCCTAATCTATTTTAAGTAATTGAGATGATTTAACATTCAGCTGTAGTCCTCTGTGGTCCTATTTCTAATTCATCCTTACTCTGAAAATATAGTTTTTTGGACTACTAACCATTTTGTAGGGGTATTTATTAGGCACAGACTTAGCAGGCTTGGATTCCAATTTCTGCTTCCCATTTATATCTCTAAACTTTAGAAATGGACAAATTTCTAAGGGAAAGCCAACTCCAAGTCCTGGGTTTCACTTTTCTTCATGGCATTATTAGCTCTCCGATGCCTTCATTGTAAATATTTTTATTTTATCCAGGCATTAAAGTCCTCCAGGTTCTCCACCAACCTAGGAGTAAACTGGGGCTTGCCCAAAGACACATATCCGTAAATGTGGATGTTGGAACTTAAACCCAGTTCTCTGTAGCTCTGAAGCACATTATTCTTAATCAATATGTTGCTCTTTCTTATTAATGCCTATGTTTAAATTTCAAAGAACAATGCACAATGATTCCTAGAAGTCACCAAAGAAGTACACATTATTGGAGTCTATAAACTTCAATAGAGTCCTGCAGCAACCTTTGGGAATTCACCATAGTCAGGGTTAGATTACATTTCTTTAGGTTTAATGCCCCAGTGTCGTCAGCATGATGGTGATTTAAATCCTCAGAAATAGATTCACAATACCAACATCAGAGAAGGAGATGAATAAATCAAAACAATTTATTCATTTATGGTTAAAAAATAAACTATCATGAAGACTGTGTCAGCCAATTAGTGGTCTCTATTTGTTAGTGACTGGGAAAAAAGATGAATTATAATCAGAAGGTTACATGTAATCAGAACAAAAATTATTTGGATATTACATAGGCTGCTCCATTCCCAGGGCTAAGAGTCCTTAAATCCAATTGGCCAGAACAGTCTCCTCCCTGGAAGAATGAGTGCTGCTGCTTTACAAGTTTTGAGGCCTCCATTTTCTATGCACGAGGGTGGTTAACCCCTTCTTATTCTAGTCCTGTCTTCCTAAAGAAATGTCCAGGACGCTTTGGAGCTTTAGGTATTCCAAAACATTTCAGGTGAATAATTACAGACAATCTTGTTTTATTTCTATAGTGGTCAATTGCGTGGATTGTGTGGATTTTTTAAAAAACATAATTCTGTGTGTAACCATATGTATCATAACTCTAGAGATATATTATTCACATTATTATTGCCTAATATGGTGATAAACTATATTCTGTGTATTTAGAATTTTATAAATTCTACACTACCTCTGTTAGATTGTAATTTTTTGAAAACTAATAATTATTTCAAAAAGTGTGATAAAAACATATATATGTTTGTATATGTTCACATTATCATTAAATATATATTTTATTTTTACGTCTTATAATCTGCTAATTGTGTTACAGTAAAAAATACAACTTCTTGTTCATGTCATCAAGCTAGAGAATTTGCCTCTGGGTTTTGTTTGTAAAAGGAAGGTTTTGGATTAGATGATATTGAAGGTTTCTTGCAGATCCTAAATTTCATGACTTCATGTAGGTTTGGAAAAAAGTATCATTCTATTGGCTCTGTTTTTAAGTTAGGTACAATTCACTTGTGTGCTGCCATCATTGGTCGGGGTACCTGTAGAAGCATCATCTCATCTACATGTTGATGTGCTTGAGCATTGAGCACTTTTGTTTAGAGATGGAATATTAATTTTGTATATTCGGTGCTCATATGTGAAGAAAGTCTTAGACATTGATAATCTGACTGTATTAATCCCTGTGAACAAGCTTGGGAGAAAATGAATAAAGAGAACAAGAAGAAAACATAAGCTTTTCTCAATATATATAGGTATGGCATGCCTTAAAAATAAAGTCCACTCTGATAATTGTGCAATTATTATGGCATTACTAATTCTCATGGTGGTCTTTTGACTTTGCTCCTGAGATCTTAAATACCCTGATGCTACCAGAAAACATTACATTTGTTTTTTTGATTTTTGAAGATGTTATTTATAGAAATTTTATGACATGCAGTGTTCCTGAACACATCTTAATATTTAAAAAACATTTTTTCCTTTTACCTATTTAAAAATTTTTTTATTTTTATTTTTTTTAAATTTAAATTCAAGTTAGTGAATATATAGTGTAGTATTGATTTCAGGAGTAGATTTTAGTGATTCATCACTTACATATAACACCCAGTACTCATCCCAATAAGTGCCCTCCTTAATGCCCATCACCTATTTAGCACATGCCCCCACCTTCCTCTCCTCCAGAAAACCTCAGATTGTTCTCTATAGTTAAGAGTCTCTTATGGTTTGCCTCCCTCTCTGTTTTTATCTTATTTTGTTTTTCCTTCTCTTCCCCTATGTTCATGTGTTTTGTTTCTTAAATTCCACAAGTGAGTGAAATAATAAAACCAATAAGGAAGGAAGCTTTAAAAGCAAGTTGTATTTGGTCATAAATAGTTAAATCTTCCTTTCCCTTTTCTCCAGGGTAAATGTAGGCATTTCCTTTAGACATTTCAGAGCATTCTTTTCACTTTTCAGTCTTCACAAATTAAAATTTTTGAGCAAAGGCCATTTGTTTTACTCAGTATTTAATTCATAACCTTGTATTTTTTTAATTTGCCTCTTTAAAATGTGATTGATTTCCACTAACATGTTATTTCTCTGTGTAATTTCTTCATGCCTTATAATATACTTAGTGTTGTCACCCGAAGAGACCTAAGAATGTCCTTTCATTTTCATGTTCCTCTCCAATAAGGAATTTAAATAATTACTCACAAATAGGAGAGAATATTTTGACCTAAAATAGTTATCGACTGAGCTTTTTTTTGAAATAATTATTCAAAAACCTACTGAATAACTGTTATCTTCTTAAAAAGATGTACAAATAATCTCCTCTATAGCTTTAGCAAATTAGACTTTGAAAATATGTTAGGCATTCTGAGGTGTGGATAAGTAATCATCTGTTCTTCCAGTATTTAATTGCTTTTTTAATTGCATGTGTGATTTTGACCTCCATCATAAAGCAAGCATAATTTATTGGGTTACTTAGTAAAGCAGCAGAAGCACTTGTAGATGTTATCTTACTCATCACATTCTGACAAAGTTTTTATTAATTTACAGATGACTTGCACATGGGTGGGGGCTTAAAATGTGTTTTCAATTACTGGGTATAATAATGTTTTAAGTAACATGTTCTTAAAATGGTAAGAAAAAAATCCTTTTTTTAAAAAATTTTGAATGGGTTAAGGGATCTGAGAAGGAAAGATCATTACTTTTCTATTTTAACATAATTTAATCTTTACCATGAACACTGGAGGTGGGTTTTATAGTGAGAAACATAAGAAAACCGAGGTTCCAGGTGATTAAATAATCTATCAATACACTAATGTCCATATGTGCTCAGTTTATATGTGCTCAGGCCAAGATTTGAGACTGAGCTTGTCTAGTTAATCTTGTGTTTCGATAAGCTAATTTCAGATCTTTCCTAGAACCAAGGGTGTATCAATCAATAAATTCATTTATAAAATTAACACATCAAAGGAAAAAAACTAATTCATCAGAACCTGTGTGGGGTCTGATATTCAACATATGTATAGCATCATCAAAATGTACATAAAGAATCTGCAAATGAAATTATTTTCTCTTTCTCAGACAAGACTTTTTCACACAGAAAAGAAAATAATAAGCACCTTTTGGGATTACCCATGAATATTCACATTTCAGAAACTATCTTCAATGAAACTGCATATTACATGAGATATCTATGAACTAAAAAAAGATAAGGTTGAAATGAAAAAAAGGGATAGGTCTTTGTTCCTATAAGCTACACTTACTAATTTGGTGCTACAGTGAAACCATTTTTAGTATAAACAAACAAATCTCTGCTTTTGCAATCTTATTTTTTGTTTTTTTGGTGTTATTTCATCATTTATCTATTGTTGCTGCCATGATTACTTCTGTTGTTATTGTTTTGAAAAACAGTTTTGAATAGTTAAAACTATATAGGAGAGGAAATTTTGTTCATGTCTGTGTCAAGCGGGAACAAATATAATAAAGTTTTCACTAAAATTTCAAATGAAGTTTTATTAGAGGTGCCATTCTTATGCCACCTTGACTTTGTCTTATAAATCTTTAGTACTTTTTAATTTAGCTTTTTAGATATAGGTAAATCTCATTTTAGCATATATTTGAGTTTGTACTCTATCTCAAATGTCCCAATTTCCTTTGCTCATTAACTCATTCATTCATAATAGTGGTGATATGTACACAGCTGCCCAATTCCTAGGAGAACTCCCATTTGGTTCTGTTAGTTTCATTTTGGTAGGAGAGTGATGTTTTTATTTGACGTATCAGTCTCCAAACAAATGAATAATCCCTCCCTCTCTGTTGAGAGGGTGTCAGATAGCTGAATGCTCACAGGCAATTGATGAGTAGTGTGTCCACACTTCTGGACATTTGGGCACGGTCTCCTTTACCTGGCTAGTCCTTATGAGGAAAGTTCCTTCTGCTGCTGCCATTCTGAGTATCCTTCTCTGCCCACTCCTTCCTTGCTAGCTTTGTTATCATTCTGGTGCCTTCCCTCTCTTTCCACAGCTCTAGTCCTAACCAGCATATATCAAAATATTCTTTCTCGGATAGTGTTAGAGCTTTTTTAAGACTAGTTTCTGTATGGGATGGGGGAGGGAAAAATATCTTTGACATTGTTGGAGGAAGATGTGAGAGGGAAGGACATAATCCTAAAATATACTGATTAATAATTGCAAATAAACCTCTATCAAATATTTGTTCATCAAATATTTTCAAGTGTTGTCACTTGTCAGAGATCATTTTGAGTGATGAGAATAGCACGCTTAAAAAATAGAAAAGGTCTCTGCTCCCTTGGAGATACTGTATGAGCTTTGAAGGAAGTAGTGAGAAATAGAGCTGTTGATGCCCCCCCTTTTTTGAATTGTAATGGGAAGCTATTGGATAGTTTTTAAGCAGTGGAATTATATAATTCGTAGCCTGTTTTTGGAAGCTTAGTTTATGCTATGAGGAGCAGATAACTGCATTAAATTAGGAGGGGGAGTAAGGGAAATAGAATCAAAGTTGATTACTTGGCCTTCTTATTAATTAATTCAAGCAGTAAATATTTATTAAGCATCTATTATGTACGAGGCATTGGTAATAGGCACCATGGTAAATAAATATTTTTGTATTGATGCCATTTATCCAAAGCCTTGGAAATATTATCAATTTCACCAAATTGATAATAAAGGTACAACAGTACCTTTTTAAAAATGATTCCAAGACACCATAAAATAATAGATTTAAAAATATGAAATGGGAGATGAGAAATTTTGCTCTTACTGTTTTACTGTTTATTTTCAATCATTGATGAATTAATTATTCTTTGGAAGAGAAATTTAAACAAACAAAAAACACAGTGGAAACAATAGGGCAAAGGAAGCTTCTGTGTGATGCAAGGAACTCTTTTTGTGTCTGTGTCTTGTGTGTACCGTATAGGGCTATTAGGAATATTGCAGCTATAAAGATTCTCGAGTTGTCTCTTAGGGCACGTAGTTCTTTTGGATATACGTCTAAGAGCCAAATTCTTAGGTCATAATATAGGTGAGATTTTAACTTTGGTAAATACTGCCATCCAATTTTCCAAAATTGGTATAATAACTGCTGTGTGTATGTTTCCAGTATACCATATCTTCACCAAAACTTGATATTGATTAATCTTTAGTTTTAACCATATTGGTGGGTGCGGAGGTATCTCATTGTTTATTTAGTATGGATTTCTCTGATGATCAGTGAGTTTGAGCATCTTTTTATTTGTTTATTGACAAATCAAATATGATATTTAATGAAATCTCTGTTCAAATATTTTGCCCACTTAGAAAATTAAATTGTCTTTTTATTATTGAGGATATAACCTCATTGTTGGTTATATGTGTTGCAAATATCTTCTCCTGATATGTGACTCTATTTTTTAGTCTCTTAATGTTATCACTTAATGAGCACACTTTTTAGTTTTAATATAGTCTAATGTGTCAATCTTTTCTGGTTAGAATTTTTTCTGTCTTACTTAAGAAACCTTCTTCTACCAAAGGCTTAAGAAGACATTTGTTGTTACCTTTCAAGGTTTATGGTTTGTCTTTTACATTTAGATCTATAATCCACCTAAAAATGTTTGGGATTTCATCCAATCTAGAGATTGTTTGAGGGTGAAATTGCAGCTTCATTATAGTTAGTCTTTCCATTAATGACCATGATTTGTTTCTTCATTAATTAAGCTTCTTCTAGTTTCTCTCAATAATGTTTTATTTTTTCTATATTGAATTTGTTAGGTTTATTTGATTTAGATCTATTTGTTATTTTTGATACTGTTGTGCATAGTATCTTTAAATATTTTTATTTGAGACATAGAAGTACAGTTGATTTTTTTTATATATATTTTATTTATTTGACAGAGAGAGAGACAGCCAGCCAGAAAGGGAACACAAGCAGGGGGAGTGGGAGAGGAAGAAGCAGGCTCATAGCGGAAGAGCCTGATGTGGGGCTCGATCCCACAACGCCAGGATCACGCCCTGAGCCAAAGGCAGATGCTTAACCGCTGTGCCACCCAGGCACCCTGTACAGTTGATTTTTATATTGATCTGTATCTACCAATGTTAACACTTATTATTTCTATTAAATTTTCCCTGGATTTTTAAAGATTTTTTACATGCATAATCATATCATTTGCAAGTGACATTTTTCTCTATTTCCTATTCAAATGACTTTTATTTCTGTTTCTTGAGATATTACACTGGACCTATGGTCCACTATCACTAGGAGTGATGACAACTGTCATACTTCATTGTGATATAAGAGTATTGGGGGAAAGTTTTCAGGTTTATGTATGATAGAAGTTTATTTTTAAATAAATATGTTTCCCTTATCATAATAAAGATGTTCTCTTGAATTCCTGATTTCTTAAAGTTTTTTGTTAAGACTGCTGAATTTTATTGAAGTCTTTTTCTACATCTATTAAAATGACCATATGGGTTTTTTTCTCTTTTATTCTGTTAATGGTGAATTACATTGTTAGGTTTTTGAAAGTTAAGCATCATTGATTCTTATTATAAACCCAGCTTGATCTTATGTATTATCCTTTTTATTATTGCTGGGTGAGATTTGATATATTTTATTTAAAAAATTTTTAACTCATTTTCATGAGTGAATTTGGTTTCTAGTTTTCTTTTCTTTGTAATGTCCTTGTCAAGCTTTGTTTTTAAGGTTATACTGGTCTCATAAAATGAACTATGAAAATTTCCCCATTTTCCATTTTCTGGAAGCATCCATGGACGTTTGATTTCTTTTCTTTCAGCACTAGGGATTGAGTGTCAATATAATTTAGTGATCAGGGGCATGCATCTTGGCTTTTCCAATCACTCTATGTATTTGGGAAGAGTACATAACTTCTGTACACCTCAGTTTGCTCATCTGTATGTGGGAATAATAATAGTATCTATCTCTTAGGGATTTTGTGAGAATTAAACAAGTTAATATTTGCAAAACTCTGAGGACACTCTCTGACACATAGTAAGCGTATATCAAGTTATTCACTCATTTAAAATATCTATCCAATGAGAAAAAAAGGTTGCATTTATTTGTACTTCTTCAATTATTAGTGAAGTAAAAATACATAATATACCCATATGCCATTTGTATTTCTTCCTTTTTAAACTGCACATACATGAAGGTTTTAGAATATTTTTCTATTTGTTATTTTTGGCTTTAATAGCTCTCTGAGAGAGACTTCTTTAGCCCACAAGTCTAGCTTCTATCTTTCAAATTCCACTGACATACTAAAGAAAAATATACATATCAGTGGTGTAAATCAGGGTACATTACACATGCAGCAACTTCAAGACATTTCTGGAAGACAGTACAGATGGGATGAAAGAGAGGAAGGCAGAGGTTTACCACTTATGTAGGAAAAGCTGTAACATTCTCACCATGAAGTGAGTGGGAACTACAGAGAAGGTTGAGTGACAGGGCAGGGAGTAGCTTTTATTAAACCTCTGAGAAATGCCTTGGTTTCTAGAGTCCACAGAGTGATGATTTCATAGTAGTAATTATAGCCTACATCTGGATGGTATGTTATTAGGGCCTGCTACAATTTGGCCCCAAGATATAGTTACTCTCCACATAGGATTTTTGACTGGTTTTTTTGGTGGTTTGTATTTTTTATAATTTAAATTATTAGGTACCTTAATCGTAATAAAACATTAGAGTGTTGTGGAAATATTAATTACAATTGTGATTAAACTACTTATATAGTTAAATATAATAAAGCTCTGAGCATCTTATGTCAGGAAAATATAACAAAGATTTACTCGAGAGATTGAGGGACAAACATTCATGGTGAAAATACAGATTATATGAACTACTTCTTTGAGACTGCCTTGAATCATTTTATGTGATTTGAATGAGGAATTGAGCATTCAGAAACCTCTAGGCTTTGTTGATTCCACAAGCAGTTAAATGATTGCTTCTTGAAAACACCACCAAAATAACCTGTTGAAAAAAATGCGTTTATTGCTTACTGCAGAAAGGGAGGTATTTATCTTGATAGTGTTTTAGTAGTGTCTCAGAAGGGGGAGGGCAGAGGCAAGGTATTTATGAGGCTTTGACAGACGTGGCTTAAAGAGGTTCTTTTCAGTGTTTGGGCTTGATTGGGATTACACAAGTTTCAGGATGTATTTTGAGTGATAGATGCAGAGAGGCAAACACAGTCCGTGAGACTAGTTGAGATATCTGTTGTGTTTAGCCGAGTACTTTCAGAAAGTTCCTAAAACAACAACTGAATATACATGCAACTTTACTTTCTTAGGAAGAGGTTGCTGGAATGGAACTGTTAATGTGGACTGAAAGCTATATGAATGTAGCTGGTTTCATTTCTCAAAGCAGTGCATTTGTAGACAAAATATACATTCCAAGCAATGTAACAAGGAACAAATGCCATGGGCATAACTTAAAAGACCTGGATGCCAATGCAGAGACAAGATTCTGGTTTTGGTGTCTTCTCTGGCAAAATAAACATGACTAGTTTGAGAGGAATTGTTGCATTGGACCCATTACTTCTTCATCAAAGATACTCATATGCTTGGGCTTCTCCATTTATGAGAAGTCTGCTATAGTTGAGACTAGGAAGGTAAAAGGGACTAATATAGGCTTGATCTTGATGGCTTTGACACTTTGTTTTTGTATCTAAGACATCCTTACACAGAAAAAAACAAAACAAAACAACAAAACTGCAAACATCAGAGAGCCTAGTATGTGAGATAGCTGTAAATTTTCAAAACTATTCAGGGTTATTCCAGAATAAAGGTAAAGTGGTCCAATGATATAGTCTATAGATCTATATAGTATCTGCTCTTAGAAATTTATGAGAATTACTTTAATATCAACTTTATGTAGACATAATTTATTTACAATAAACTACATGCGTTTAAAGTATATAATTTGATGAGTTGTGGCAACTGCAACTGTGAAACCATCAACACAAGATGAAAAAGAATCCTGTCACTTCCAAAAGTTTCATTGTTCCTTTAAGAAGTCCATCCCTCCCTCTTTTCTTGGCCACAGGTAACCACCAATTTATTTACTTATTTATTTTGCTCACAATTAGTTTCCATTCTTAAGATTTTTATGTGAATGGAATAAGAAAATATGGATTCTGTAGCATCTTTTTTCTTTCACTCAGGGTACCGATTTTGAGATCATCCATGTCTTATAGTAATCTGCTCCTTTTTAATACTGAATTGTTTTCCATTGTCAGGATATATTACATTTTGTTTATTCATTCATTGTGTATTTGGGTTCATTCCAGTTTTGGGCTACGAATAAAGGTTCTGTGATAATTTGTGTACAAGTCTTCATAATTATGACTAGAATGGCTAGATTACAAGAGGGGTGTTTTTTGACATTTATAGAAATCACTAAATAGTTTTCTAATGTGGCTGTACCATTACATTTCTGTTATTAATATATGAGAGTTTCAGGTGCCTTTGTATTTTTGTCAACACTTGGTATTGTCAGTCTTTGATTTTAGCTATTCTGATAGATAGGTAGTAGCATCTAAGGGTTTAGTTTGCATTTCCTTGGGGACTCTTGATGTTGAGCATTTTCTCAGGGGCATATTGACCGTATGTATGTCTTCTTTTTTTTACATCTGTTCAAATCTTTATCCCGTTTTTTAATAGAGTTGTTTATCTTCTTACTGAGTTAGAAGGATATCTTAAATGGACAGGAAACTTTGCCTGAGAAGATATTGCAAATATGTTTTTCATTCTGTGGCTTGCAAATATATTTATATAAATATATATATAATAAATTATATATATATTATTTCAATATAGTCTAATTTATTAAGTTTTTATGTTATGATTCATGATATTTATGTTCTATCTAAGAAATGTTTGGCTAAGTCAAGGATACAGAGGTTTTCTTCAGTGTTTTTTTTTCCAGTTTTAATTTTTACATTTAGATTTTTCATCCATTTTGGTTAATATTTGTGTATGATGTGAGATAAAAGTCAGTGTTCATTTTGTCCACATGGATATCAAATTGTTCTGACAATGTTTATTGAAGAAACTTTTCTTTCCCTACTGTGTCTTGCAATCAGGTAAGGTATGTCCTTCAATTTTGTTCTTAAAAATTAATTAGGATATTTTAGGTCACTGAATTTTTGTATAATTCTTAGAAACACAGTGTCAATTTTATTTTCTATTTTCTGGAAATGATTGTGTAGGATTTGTATTATTTCATAGTTAAATATTTCAGGAATTGCCAGGGAGGTGAACTTTCTCAGACGTCTTCTTTGTCAGATGGTTTTGAATCACAAGTTATTTTTCTTAATAGGTTGTTGGGACTATCCAGGCTTTCCATTTCTACTTCAGTGAGCTCTGGTAGTTCAAATATTTCAATGAATTTGTCAGTTTCAACGAAGTACTCATTTTTCCCTCATAATGTTGTTCATAATATTAACTTCATTCTTGTAATGTCTGTAGGAACTACAGTGACTAATGTTTCTTCTCTCATTCTTGATATCAGTAATTTGTGTCTTCTTTCTTTTTCTTTGTCACTGTGGTTAAAGGATTGTCAATTTTCTTTATTTTTCAAACAACCATCGTTTGCTTTCATTTATTTTCTCTATTTTTATGTTTTCAAAAATTTTTTTGCCCTTATGTTTTCTCTTGGTTTGTGATTATTTTGTTCTTTCTTATCTTGTTTCTTAAGATGGAGGTTTAGTTCATTGATTCAAAAACTATTACTGTTTTGTAAAGTAAGCTTTAAGTGTTTTAAAGTTTTCTCTAATCACTGACTTAACTGCAGTCTTATAATTTTGATATGTTGTATTATCATTTTCAATTCAAAATATTTTCTGATTTTTCTTATTGATTCTTCTTGACCGTGGGTTATTTAGAAGTGCATTTGCTTGATTTCCAAATATTTGGGATTTTCCAAATATCTTTCTGTTCTTTCTAGTCTAATTCCCTTGTATGTTTTCAGTATTTAAAAGATAAGCTTATTTTATTACTATTCTGGGTAATAGAGTTTATCTTTGTGAACATGGCTTGTGCATTTTTCTGTTATTGGGTAGATAATTCTATAAATGCAAGTTGATAATGTTCAGGTGTTCAATCGTTTTTTCAATTTTTCTAACTCTGCATTTCTTAAATTACTCAGAGGATTATTGACATTTCTAATAATAATTGTGGATATGTTTATTTTTCCTTTTAGTTCTATTAGTTTTTGCTTCATGCATTTTAAAACTTTGGTATTAGAAGAATACACATTTAGCATACTAATGTCTTCTCGATCCTTTTATAATTAGGTAATGTACCTCTTAATCCTGATAATTTTCTTTCTTTTGTTGCCTACTTTATACATAGCCTCTGTAGCTTGCTTTTGAGTAATGTTTGAATGGTTTATTTTGCCCATCATTTTATTTTAAAATTATTTATATTTTTATGTTTAAAGTTGGTTTCTTGTACATTGCATATACCTCAATCTTGTGTGTGTGTGTGTGTGTGTGTGTGCGTATGTTTAATGCAAGCTCACAAAGCTCTATATTTTAATTCTGGTGTTTAGACCACTTAAATTCATTTCATATTGCTGTGGTTGGATTTAATTCTTCCACTTTTCTAGTTTTCTATTATGTTCCATTTGTTCTTCTTTTTCACATTTTGCATTTTCTTTTGAATTATTTTTTTATGATTCCATTTTATATCTCCCCTACTTGCTTATTAATTATGATTCTTTAAGAAATGTTTTTAGTGGTTACTTAGAATTAACAATACACAAATTTAATGTATCATAGTCTACCTTCAAATAACATTTATACCACTTTGCATGTAGTGTTAAAGCATTGCAGCAGTTTGTATCCACTTATCTATAATTCTTTATGCTACTTTTTTCATATTTGTATTTTATGTATGTTGTAAAACTCACAATACATTGATTCTGTTTTTGTTTTAGATAATAAAATGTCTTTTAGAGCAATTAATAAAAAGTTTTTAATACTTGTTTTTATTTCTGCCATTTTCAAAGCTTGTAATTTCTTTATTTAGATCCAAATTCCTGTCTGGTATTATAATCCTTCTACTGGAAGAAATGGAGTTAATATTTCTTGTAGCACAGGCCCACTAAAAATGAATTATCTCAGGGTTTGTTTGACCCAAAATATGTTTATTTTACCTTTGTTTCTTATTTGTTTTCAGGCAGTTCATAATCTTGAGTTAACAGGGTTTTTAAAAATTTTATACTTTTGGGGTGCCTCGTAGAAAAATTTTATACTTTATAGTCAGTTAAGCATCTGACTCTTGATTTCAGCTCAGGTCATGATCTCAGGGTAGAGATCGAACACCCCATTGGGCTCTGTGCTCAGTGGGGAGTCTGCTTGAGATTCTCTCTCTCCCTCTCCCTTCGCTTCTTCCCTCACTTGCATGCATGCATGCAGTCTTTCTCTCTCTCAAATAAATAAATCTTTAAAATAAAAAGATGTAGGTGAGACAACAGAGTAAATAGTATTTATGTCTGGAAACAAGTGGAATAGTGGATTGAGGTGAATTTGTTTTTCTTTCCTTTTCTTTTTTCTTTTTCATTCTCTCTCTATCTCTATCTCTCTTTTGATGTTGCTACCCTCAGTCTATCATTGACTGCAAATTCCTCTAGGATTATTTTGTACTTAGGGTGAGGATTAAGTTGCAAGTTTTCTTCAATTTTCCTATTACACCCTTAGCTTTAGTCTTTTCCTATGAGTCTGTGTCTCAGGGAGGTTATTTTCCCATGTTCTTAAAGCTTTCTTCAGCAGGAAACTGCTCTTGCTTGTTTCCTTATGCTTGTTAGCCTGGAGTTGGAAGTTGCGGGGTTGTTCTCTGTTGGCCTGACTGATCCAACCTCAGTCTTATGCAGCCCCTATGTCCCTGGGTCTCAGGACTTGGACTTTCTCAGTGATTTTGGCCTTACTGCAATGGTGGGGTCTCTCTGATTGTCTGGACACAGGACGTTTTCCTGCCCATACCCAGGAATGGTGGTTTTATTTGCTCCCTTCCCTTAGTCCCCAACTCCAGTGGTTCTCCACTAGTATCCTGAGGATGATAGAGTTTGCTGCCTTTCCCAGAATGCCTTAAGCTTTTGTTCCATAGTAGGGATGGGGAGACGGATCCAGACAGGGCTTCGTGCTTCTCCTTCAGTAGCTGTTCCTCCCCTTTTCTTCATTCTGCGCTGCCACTAGAATCTCTACTAAATTCCTAGTGTGGTGAGTGAAGAGTCTGTGAATGATGTCAACTCTCATGGAGTCTGAAGCTCCTAAGGGTTATAAATCACATTATAGCCCTCACTCACATTTTTAAAGAAATTTTAAAAATTCTTGGGATTCTTACCCAGTTCTGCTTCAGCTTATGCCCCTCTCTCCTTGGATGCATCCGACTTTCCTTAGATTTCACCTGAGTTTTTTTGTTTTGCAACCTTGGCTCTCTGATTTATTTTTTTAAGAAGAGAGTTATGCTTTTGTTGATAATTTGGCTTTATTTTTCTGGTTCTTAGAGCATGGGAGAGACATTCTTTTTAGCTTTCTACTTGCTAAGCAGAATTCAAATAGGATTTTTAAAAGTAGAAAAGGAAGGTATATGGGCAGGGAGCAGAATATTTTGTAACAAGTATATGGAGATATTTCTGAAGCAATGATTATTATGTTCAGATTTTCAGATGTTACTGTTTTGAAATATTGTCCCTTGCGTAATGTAAATATTATAAACCTGTTTTCAAAGGCCAAAACATTATTTTCAAAATGATGGTTTAATGAAAAATGAAATAACTCTTTAAATTATGGAATTACATTTTCTGAAAATACAAATTATAGAATTGATGTTAAACTATAAAACAAAATAAAATATTCTAATATATTTCTTATAGTCAGTATTTAGTTTTTGAGAGATCTCCAAGGTGTTGCTAATCAGATTCTTTGCAAGTTCCGTAACTGCCTGCATTTGAATACTTCAGTTGCATGTAAAAGAAAATCCAACTTAAACTACCTTAAACTGAAAAGTAAATGCACTTTCTCATAAAACCAAAAATCCAAGGGCATACGAACTTTATGCACAGGTAGAAAGAGAGGTTCATAACGTTTAAAAGGGCTTCAGTGACATTTCTTTCCCCTTGGCCTTCCTCTGGGTATCAGCTTAATCCTTTGTCTAGCTGAGCTATTCCATACCTTACATTTTGACATAATACTGCCAAAGGAAGAAAAGGGCCCAGGATTCAAAGCAAAAACTCAGAATCCACTCTGTTTAAATCAGGTTTGGTCACATGCCTACTTCTGAACCAATCACTATTCCCAAGGGGATGTGACATGCTTCCTGGAGTGGCCTAAATGACACAATTCTTTCCTGGAAGTGGCAGTGAATTCAACTATTTTAGACTAAAATAAAATGCCAATGAATATCAGGAATACCTGGGAAGCAGAGAAATGGATGTTAGTGAAACACTTCTTAGTATCCATTCTACATATTTTTTGAGTGCCTAGTGGGTATAAAGTACCAAACTAAATACTTCGGGGATTTAAAGTGCATGGAAAAAAAATCACTATTTACGTTCAAAAAATAGAGTAAAATATGGCGTTATATGGCAAAACAGCAGTAAGCATGTTGTTGAAGGATAGTGTAAGAGAAAAGTCTTGAAAATTCTCCCATTGAAATATATTCCTGAGAGTCTTAGGATTTTAGAGCTTAGAATTACCTGAGAGATCATTGAGTTTACCTTTCTTATCTTACAGAGGAGGTAACAGAGACCAGAGATACTAAATGACTTGATAAAGGTCATGTGGGTGGCAGGTGTTTAAGCCTGGGAGAGAACACAGTTTCTTTGGCTGTGAGTCTGCATCTCTTTCCATTACCCCATGTTTATTATGAAAAAGAAAAATTTTGTGATCACATTATGTGCACATAGTCATTTGTCACTATGTAATAACCTTTTTAAAGTGATAAATTGATTGCAAAAGTTCTGTCCTCCTTTCCAAAGGCCAGGTTGTATGCATGCCTGCTTATGACTGTAACTTTCAGATTGAAAGGCATGTTAGTTTTTTTCTCCCCTGTTTCAAAGACATTTTTCAAATGTTTCACCTTTGACATTGCCATCTACTAATACTTATGAATATTAAGTAATGTTAGAGGTTAATGGACTACTAATGATAGATTGTTGTAACTCAATTGGCCCCTTTTGGCATGAAATGCCAAATAAAACACTCTTTTTATAGCAAAACGAAGTAGTCTTAGTTATAGTTTGCCTGATGGAGGACAATGGGATATTTTGTATATCCTTGTGGCATAACTGTCTATCAGGATAATAGTAAAAGACCATTTGTGACTTTTAAAAGTCATTTTATAAATTATTGATGAATACCACTTTTCCTGTACCCTGCCATTTATAGTTATAATTCTTTTTAGTAGTGCTTATTTTAAAATACTGTGCTTAATTTAACTTTTTAAATAATATTTAATTGAGATAATTTTAAATAACACCTGAAGGAAATATTTTATATGTTAAAAATAGTAATAGTATTATGATTAAAATTATTAGGAAGGAGTAAATTTTGACATTGATTTTATTAGCATTTTGTTATGAAAAGCTCTCATTAACCTAAAAATCTTTATAAAGGTAGAAGAGTATTTTTGGAAGAAATGGGTCCAAAAGCCAAATCTCCTTGAAAGTAAATTGAAATGTTTAATGTAATATAATGAGCATTTATATTGTTCTTGATATTTTGGAGCACAGAAGTATAACCAAAAGAGAATCTCTACTTTAACAAAACTGACAATCTTAGAGAAGAAATATGGCATGAACATGAGTAATTATATACTATCAAGTTCATAAATATGATATTGATACTGAACTGGACCCTTGGGGTTTCTAAACAGTAGAAATTGACAAGAGGCCAACTGTGAGTTCCAGGTAAGGCTTTATTTGGACATATGCTCCAGCAAAAAGGTAAAAGTCCTTAGGCTGGCTTTCCGAGGAGAGATTGGGGAAAGCTTTAAAAGACTTAGGCAGGAAAAGGGTGAAGCCTAAATATGTGGTAGGATTTTTTTTTTTTTTTTTTGGCACCTGTGCACTTAAAGGTCATGCTTCTTCATGTGTTGCATGTCTAATTAGCATGTTAAATCTCTACTCTTGGGCATGATGTATAGTATTATAATGAGGGAGAAAGTTGATGAAAGGTCAGTGCTGGGGTCCATCTTGGTGCAGAACAGTTTGATCAGGTTCTGGCAGCCAAGATTCTTTTTTATCCTACTTTTGTATTCTCCTGATATACCTTACTCAGGAGGCATGTGTCTCAGCTCTTCTTTCAATAGACCTGGACAAGGAATGCTGGATTTTGTGAATAACGGTAAGGGGACCTGAGTCCAGTCCTTGCTCCAGCTTGATATGGGCTATATGAATAATAGTGATTTGAGAATATAGGAGAAGAGATGACTTCAATGAGGGAGATTAAGGGAAAACTTCATAGAGAAGAGAGTAGTTGAGTTAGGCTTTAAAAAGGCTTAGAAGATCGAAAAAAAAAAAAAACAAAAAACAAAAACAAAACAAGCCTTGAAGGTAAGAAGGATCCTAGAATTCTCAGAAAGTCTTTTTGGTGGGAAAGACAGATCTATGAAGTGAAGTAGATGGAATTACATATTAAAAAAAAAAAACAGTTCAAATATAGTGGAACTGAATCTAATAGTGTTGAGAGTAGTAATAGGTTAACTATTGAATTGATTTTGTAGCCAGTGGTAGTCATTCAAAGTATGATCTTAGAGTCACATGGTCAAAGTACCTAAGTATACCTAAAAAAAAATTATTTTGCAGCTGTATAGGATGGACTTAAATATATGTGTGTAGGGGGTGGGAAAACAGGGGGCATGGAAAAAATCAAATGAGGTTATTGTGTATTTCAGACCACATATGTTAAGTTGAGTCTGGAAGTGGGGAATGGAAAAAAAGAGATTAAATATAATTAACGTTCTAGAAATTGATTTGGTAAGCATGGTGACTAAATGAAGATATGTCTGGATTTATTGGGGATTGCGAAATATAATTTAGAGGAATAAAAAGTGTCAGCTACTTTATGAAAAGCTGGAAAAATGAAGACCGAAAGCAACTATTGAGTTTGTTAATTGAAAACCCTTTTTATAAAGATCAGTTTTATAGAGTCATAGTGGTCCAATTATATTGCAAAGATTTTAGGGGTAAGTGAGAGGTGGAAAAATGGGTTTGGAATTATAATTTAGTCTTGCTTTTTCCCAAAGAATTTTTTTCTTTCCTTCTATTTAAAAATTATATAGAATTAGATTTGATACTATTGAAAATGTTACTTGTTCATACAGAATGTCTTTCATTAGTAACATGTAGATATTTTATAATACAGCTAGTCACTTCTTCAGATGGATATTCAGATACAGTCTTAATTTACAGATTTGAATAGGAAATCCAGGTTGGACATATTTCTTTTTATTTTCATTTTATTTGTGCCATTTCCTATTTTATTTTTTTATAAATACAAATAAAATGAATACACCTTTAAAACATTTTCATTTAATCACGTGGTGGTCCTAGCATACCCTTTCAAAGAATGTAATGTTTCTATTTTATTTAATTACTGTTTAGTTAGGGTACAGTTTGTGAGTGAGGGGGATAAATAATTCAGAATAGATAAGCAAGCAATGATTTGAGAATGTGCAAAACAGCATCTTTTATAAAGATAGCTTCATATATAAGATTATTTTCTTTTTGTCATTCTCTAATATGTCTTCAAGAATGCTAATTTATCTTGAATTACTGCCTTGTGTGGAAGTTAATAACCTTCCAAGGATGGTTGACTGGTGACAATGTAGTGCTCATCAGTATCTGCCAAAGATGAGTAAGTCATTGAAAATACATTAACTCATCAGAATATATCAGTTTCCAATATTCTACTAAATTAACAGCTGAGGTATTTTTTCAAGTAACACATTTAAAGCTGGATACAATTGGTGTGCATCGTATGCAACTGAATTCTTAGTTTGCTTATCTTCAAAGTTCTTTTTATTTTTCAACTTTATTGAGGAATAATTGACAAATATACGTATTTAAGGTGTACAATGTGATGATTAGATATACATATACACTATGGAATGATTACCACTTTTCAATATACTATGTTGTTATTACATATTGATTTAATTCTTACATGTAACAATTATAGGTAGATATATTAATTTAATTTTCCAAAAGGCAAAACTAAGACAAAGAGAAATTAAAATATGCAGGAGCAAAGACATAACAAGGGAAATAGTCAGGTTAGGGATTTAGATCTACTGATTCGACTTCTTACTCTAGTCAGCCTTCCATCCTTGAAGAATAATTTTATTTATGTGCCATACTAAGAAAGTTCTTACTTGTCTCACATTTTCAGTCTAGAAGAACTACATCAGATTTAGTATTTCTGGGATTAATTTATAACTGCAACTCAACTGGCTCATATATATTATATAAAAAATTCCTCCTGCCTATTTTGCAGTTCATTTTTGTCTTCTGTGTGGGCTTCACTTTTTGTACCCTGACTGCTAAATTCTGGTAATTTTCATAGCTTTATTGTTTCTTTCTTGCTTTATTATTTTTCCTAGGCCACCAATAATTTAGAAAAGAGTCTATAAGTCATCCTTTCATAGATTTGTATCCCCAGATGTTACCTCTTTTCTGATCTTCAGATCTATTAGTTCTGAAATTGGATGTCTCATGCTCACCCATATTCAACATTCTCAAAAGTTAACTTACCATCTCACCTCAACCTTGGAATTTCAAACTTGTTCTTCCCCCAGTATTCCCTCTCTCAGTAAGATGAAGGGCCTTTTTTTATTAGTGTAGTTACATAAGACAGGAACCTGGGAGTCATCTCTCTTCCTCCTCCCTCTCTCATTCTTGTCTGCCATTTTAAGTTCATCACTGCATCTTTTTGCTGTTACCTTCTAAATATCTATGTCAGGGACTAAGTGTTATTAATTTACAAATAAACATGATCTTTTCATCTTCTGATTTCTAAGATAAATAAATCCTGATCTTACTTTATCTATTTTTTTCCACGTGAATTCTTGGCAACTCTTTTGTTGTATAGAATTTGATAAAAAGATTGTACTAGTGACCCATCTGGTCTCTCTATAGTCACTCTTTTACCCCTTTTCATCTTTTCTTCATGTATCAGTTTATGAAGTTTATGTGGCCTTCAAAGATACAGATTTGAGAGTTTTAGCATGAGGAGCCTAATACTTGGAACTGACTCTAAGCTTCTTGACTACATTTCAAACTTCATCTTATATCATTTTCTCTTGTTATCTGTGCTTTAAGTGTTCTAGGTTTATTGCATTCTGGCCTTATTCAATTCCAGTAATGGCCTTTTTTTTTTTTTTTTTCTTGTGCCTCAGAGACCTCTCACTGTCTCTCCCTTCAGCTCTAAATATTCTTCTTCCATGCTTACAGTAGGAAATGACTTCTGTTTCCTTATTTTGAATGTCACTTTATCAGGGAAGTCTATACTAATTCCAAGGACTAGATTAATTCCTCTTTACATGCTTCCATAATACCCTATACTAATCATTTGTTTAAAATTGTTATTTCCTCTAGGCATATTGGCACACACTAAGCCTGCAATAACTCTTGAGCTCATGGCAGGATCCACTTCAGAACACACTTGACCTGTACAGTCTCTGCCGTAACTTTCTGCTTTTCTGAGAGTGACAAAACCCCTCTACCACTCCTCCTCCCTTAACTTCAAGGGAAGAGGATACTTTGTGGATCATCCAGGTACATTGATAATTGTGCTAGGAATTCAGATAAGTAAAGAAACTAAAGGCTCAGGCTTCTCAGAGTAGGGTGGCTTTGGGATTCACTTTTTCACTTTTTCAATTTTTTTCTCTCTTCCCCACAAGGCAGCCGCTATAATTAGATGCTATCAAAGGGAGGGGCCCAAGTTTTGAAAATATTAAGCATAAACTCTTAGGTAAAACTCTTCTTAGATCTCGGAGTAAATATTTCCTTTTCCTGTTATTTCCTTGATGTTTCTTTCTTTCTAGTGCTTTTTAAATTTATTTATCTTTTTTTACTTGTCAGGTTAATGTTCATAGAATGATTAGAAATAATCAAGACAGAGAAGGAATGTCATATTTGCAGATCTATTCATTTCACAGTGAGGTTGTTAATTTTTAAAATTTTGAAATTATTTCTAGCCCTCCTGGAGCTTTGGATAACCTGGTCCCATTGCTATGCCAATTAAGTCTCTGCTCTTGTAAACCTTGTGTGCATTGAGGCTGCAGGACCCCAAGATTTTAATACAGAAGTAAAACTTTTAGGAATCTTTGCCCAAAGCATTTCTGTTAAATCCACAAAAATAATTTATGCATTGTGAGCCAATGTCTATAACCTCCTAAACATCACATTCACGATAGCATACCCTCTTCACCTAAACTGTGAAAGCTTCAGATTAAATGAAGGTTAATTATGTTTCCCAGTGTGTTTTGTTTTCAGAGAGTACAAAATGCAGAGTAAAATCACCTAGAAGCTACACATTAAGATTACCTTTTACTCTCTTTTGGGGGCTAAGGGATTGTTTAGTTTGGATTTGGAGTCCTGGAAAACCTAGTGCTTTCCTAAGATAATACACTTGACAGCCTATATTGAACATACTAAATTGATTAGGAGATAAGCTTATGCTTTTTTGGATAGCTTCCTATTTGAATATTGTCTTTTTTAAATTTTCCTTCACTCTAACTAGATTAGATATCTCTCTGCTATTATAACAATCAAATAAATAGCTTTTATTTTTAACTTGTGATTTTGCATCATAATTACTAGATTATGTGTCTATGTCCTCTACTAAATTGTCTGTTGGCAAGGAGACAATCCTATTGTCCTTGTAACTAGGCCTATGCCAAGCACTCAGTTATTACCTTCTGAGTGAATGAATGAATGAATATGTATTTGTTTTTTTTCTTTGAAAAAAAATCCCTTGCTTCTTTGTACTATTGAATATAACCTCAGAGGATGTTAAGTAATAGTTGTTAATGACCTAAAATCACTTGTACTCTGAAGCAATCAGTCCTTGGATGTATTTTTCAATATCACAGTAAAGGACTGTTTTGTGGGAAATCAAACAAGGGCAGTATTAGTACTCAGGCTGCCATAACAAGTAGTATATAGACTGGGTGTCTTAAACAGAAGAAATTTATTTTCTGACAATTCTGAGTCTGGGAAGTCCAAGATCAAGGCACTGGTCAGTTGAGTTTCTAGTGAGAGCTCTCTTCCTGACTTGCAGATGGCCACCTTCTTGCTGTATCATCAAATGGCAGAGAGAGAGAGAGTAAGTGTACAAGAGTGAGCACTTTGGTGTTTCTTCTTGTAAGGACACTAATCCTATAAGACTAGGTCCCTACCCCATGACCTCATATAACCTTAATGACTAACTAAATACATTTACATTTGGAGTTAGGACTTCAACATGTGAATTTTGGGAGGACACAATTCAGTCTACAGCAGGGGCATCAAAGAATTTTTAATTTAAAGTTCTATTTTTAATACTGAAAAAGCATGATTGAGTATGAGGCATCTGAGAGAGAACTCAGCAAAACTACAAATTTGTGCCAGGGTACTTTCCTTCAGGAATTTCCTCAAATTTCCATTACCGTTCGTGGATTTTCACAAATTTCCTGCCCTTCAGTTAAGAAGAAGATAGGAAAAACAATGCATCTTCCATCCAGTAACCTAAATTAGATTCTGAATTCCAGATCACAAGCCAGAAAATGGAGTTTGTAGAGCAGAGCAAGATGAAGGGCTTTGTTTCTTCTGATTCTGCTCTCTCTCCATCCCCCACCCCGCCCTTATAACCTTTAGTTTACGAAAAGTTGTGCATAGTAATTATATCAGGTTAAAAGGAAATTCAAGAGAAGGCAAATTTAAATGCCAAAAAGTAGGGTCTGGAGCACTGGATTAAGTGGAAATAAATGCAAGAAATAAAGGAATTTCAAGGTACACCAGGAAGCAGGCATAGCTCCCTTGATCATTTTCCTTTCCAGAGCATTTCCTGAGCATCGATAGTTCACTTTTGATGAGGGAAAAAAGTTTATAAGATGTGTTGAATTTTCTGGGGTGAAGGAAAATGTTGGATTTTCTGAGTATCTTCTATGCAACGAACCTTTTATATATAAAGTTCATTTTGTTTTTCCATTTCAACTCTGGTTTTGATATCACATGTTCATTTTTTCTTTTAATTTTGTATTTATATTAAGACTAATATTTGAATTATTAGTTGGACTAAAAATTAAGTCTGAGGAGTAAAAATTTTCTGCAATTTGCAAAAGAAGAAACGGAGGCTCATAGTTTATGCAATACATGAGATCACATACCTTTGAATGGGTAAAACTGTGGTTCATATCCAAGAGTCACTAACTCCAAAGACTGTTGTCTTTTCACATAAAACACTTCAATGTGTACCAAGAAAAACATTTATGTTTCTCTACTTGACAAGCACAAGCCCTGTCTTCATAAACCATTAGAAATAATTATAGTCTTCAAAGTGGGGCAGAAAGCAGTTTTTTGCTTTGATGTATGTCTTGTAGGGAAGAATAACATTTTAAATATGATTTTGACTTTGTTCTTCATTAGTTTACATCATGTTGAGCTTTTCGTCTTACTGCTTTCCTCTGAAGAATTTTAGCGCAATGCATGTCACCACAAATTTGATTAGATTAACTGGCATTTGATTGTGCTTTGCTTCAAACTTCTCTCTTTGTTGCCTCAGGTGCTATAGCTTTTTAGGATTTCCTGCAGTGATCAGCAACTAAGGAGATTTGCACTTTTGACACCCTAACAGGTAAATTAACTTCACAATCCATCAAATTGCACTAGAGTCGTCGTTATTCTGACTGTGTTGTGACATGCAACCCTTGTAAAGTATTTTAAGAGGTTTGAAGATTGATGATACATAAATATGTATGTTTATAACATTATATGCCACTCTTTGCATATTGCTATAGGAAAAAAAAACCCATTTTGTCAAAAATTCCTAGGTATGATCAATAACATATTGGAAAAATGTATAATATGCTATGATAAATTGTTATTTAAGCACTCCTTTAAGAAAATTATATAACTCGTGAATATTTTGTAGAAAGAAAGTGGTGTTAGACTGGGTTGAAATACTGGTTTTTCCATATATTGATTCTGTAGCCATAAGCAAGCCTCAGTTTACTCACTTCTAATAACTTTTCATTAATTATAATAATACCTTTCAGATTTTCTTTTTAATGAATATTAATTATGGTTTTTGACAAACATTTGACCAAATATTTGAAATAAAATCATACACAAAATAGAGGTGGTCTTGCTATGAATGACTTACAGTTTTGAGTTTCAGTTGAATAAACAAATTCTGCAATGAGTAATAGGTATCCTGGGAAGAAGATAAAACTAATCTAGACTGGGGGTAAGTTGGTTCTGAAAAAGTAAGAAAAGACTTCTTGAAAGACAAAACTTAAAACATGACTATATAATGTCCATGTGGGAAAAAAGACTTAAAGACATGAAGCTCTTTGAAGGTAAATAGAGGCAATATTATGCAGAAGATTATAAGACATATTAGGTATTTGGATTCTATCCGAAGATCAAATGGGAGTCACTTAGGATTTGACTCATTTATTTATTAGTTCAACAACTGTTCATTATCAGACGTGTATTAGGCACTCTTCCGGGTTCAAACAAACAATAAAACCAAAAAATTATTACCCTCATGCTTACATTCTAGTGGGGGAAGACAACCTAAATACAATAAATTGATTATATTCAAAGCAAGAAAATCAACAATATTGGGGGGAAACAAGAGTTAAAACACAGGGCAAAGGTAAAAGTCTGCAATTTTAGAAAAAAATCCAGAATGGCACTCATGTACTAAGTAGATAGGAGAGAAGTAGAACAGGTCAGAGAGTGGCCAGACCATATAGGACTCTTTAGGTCATTGCAAAGGTCCTTGAACAGTTTTTTGGCAGAGAAGTAACATTATCTATTTTACATTTTAAAGGAATAATTTAGCTACTGATTTTAGAAAAATAGTGGAATGACAATGGTAGAAATTGAAAAATCAATTAGGGGCAGTTGCAAGTATCAAGATAAGTAACCAGTGAGTTAGAGATATATGTCTGAATTTAGGAAGAACAGCTGTAAATTTGGTCATTGTTAAAGCCACTTGGTGGATGTTATCACTAAAGAAATGCTTGTAGACATAACATAGAAGTTGCAAAATTGATTCGTGGCATAATTTTAATGTTAAGAGGTCTGGAAGAAGATGAAGAACCAGGAAGGTAACTTAAGAAGAGGCCAGTTAAGTTGGAAGAAAATAGGGGAGTGTGTTTGCCTGGAAGACAAATGTGGAAAGTGATCCTAGGAGGGAGTGTCAAATTCTGTTGAAAGTTCGGATAAGTTGAAGACTGAGAATTGATCATTATATCTAGCAAGGTGGGGCTCTTGGTGATGCAAACAAAATAAGTTTCTGTACAGTTGGACTATGACTTGTGATACGAGAGCATCTTTGTCATACTGATCAATCTGCAGATAATAATAATAATATCTGAAATTATTTTAAGATGTTTTAAAAGAAAACAACTATTTGAAGAAACTGGAGAGTAACACAGAATAGGCAGAAACTTTAGGGAATGTGGTCTTTGAAAAAAGAAAATGATATCAGATGTGATTTGTGAATTTACAATTTTTTTGTGCCATGGTGGAAAGTCTCAATGTTGGGCATGAGGATAGTAGAAGATAAAGCCTTAAAGACTTATGTTGTCAGAAGCCAGAGTTCCGAGTTGGCAAAATAGTTGGAAAATTTAAGAGGAAAACTACGGAGGGAAGCCAGACTTTCTCTAATCTTTGTAGTAACTGAACTCCAAGTCATTACTTTACCAAAATCTTTGTCTACCCACTGAGCTATCCACGTAGAGAAGGTTCCAGTTCTTCTAGTAAAATCAGCAGCTGTAAGAAAGAAATGAGCAGACACCAGCTTCTGTCTATTGCAGAAAACAGATTTTGTAGTTTCCATCTAACTGCCTACTAGAGCAAAACCTCAGCACTTCTCAAAGAAAAGTAAATGCCAAGCACACAATAAAATATTAATAGGCATAAAGTAGCAGGAAAAAGTTACTCAATAAAAATACCAGTCAATACAAACTCTAAGATGATCCAGATGTTAGAAATAACAGACAAAGACTTTCAAGCAGTTACAATTAATATGTTCAAGAACTAGAAGAAACACAGAATAATAATGGATTAACAGATGGGGAATCTCACCAGATAAAGTATGGAAAAGAACCAAAGGAAAATTTTAGAATTAAAAACATGTAGTATTATTAGGAAAAAAACACTTCATACATATAAAAGGATCAATATCGCAGGAAGATACCATTATAAATATAAATGCGCCTAAGTATACAAGTTGAAAATACTTGAAGAAAAAACTGACAGAAGGGAGAAGTAGACAAAACCATAATCATTATCATAATTGTAGCTTTACACACATCTCAGGAAATTATAGAACTTGACAAAATGTCAGTAACAATACTGATTATATGAATGGTTCTATCTTCTACCTTCATTTTTTTGACATTTATATGACAACAGTTGCAGAATTAACATTCTTTTAAAGTATGTACAGAATTTCATGGAGGTAGAGCATGTGTTAAGCTATTAGGAAGTCTCATTTAAAAAATCATCTATTAAAATCTTACAGAATCATTTCATGGAATTAAATATCAAGATAACAGTAGAAGAGGCATTGAGACAGTATTTTTGGAGGCAATTTGATGTTACAAGGTAGCTGGAAGGAGCAGTGGGATCAAAAGATCGGTTTTTTTTTTTTTAATGCTGATGGATATAATTGATTAGTGAACACAAACTTGATGGTATAGGAGAAGATTCTTTGAGGGTCTTGCATTGATGAATGGGCAAGTGTTCTAGTTGACCTTATATAAGATCAGACATGGTTTACTTGTAGTAACATGAGGGAAGGCAGTTTATGTGTAAAGATCTTGGAATATAGGTAGATGGGATGGTGGAAATTTGTAGAAATTCACATTTTATGTCATTAAGAGAGAAGTGACCCGACTACATTTGTGTTTTAGAAAGCTGTTTTAATTATAGCATGGATAAAGAATTGTTGTGTGCAAGGTTATGAGTAGCCATACCCATTAGGAGGTGGTAGTAACTCACATTAAGAGAGGATAGTGGCATGAAATGGTCTAGAGTTAGTAAGTAGATAAGCAATTGATACATTTGAAAAATACTTGGAATATAGAGGCAACAGGACTTCACAAATGATAGGCAAGTCTATAGAGAGAGGGATTCAGAGGAACTGAGGAAAATACCCAGGAGTTGATTTAGGCAGTTGGCTTTATGGTGATAGCATTTACTGAGATAAAATGCTTGAGAAAGAACAAAGCTGGGAAAAGATGAGTCTATTTTTGGAAATGATTAGGTAGATAGATTCATAGTTCTGCTGAGAGGTCTGGGTTGAAGGTAGAGATCTGGCAAACGTCAGCATACAGATTTTAATTGTAGCCAACAACAGGGTTGTTGAGATCTCCAAGATAATGTGTGGAGGGTGAGAAAGAAAGGGAACAGAAAAGAGAAGTGTCCAGTGAAAAACCTTGATTTATTGAGTAATTCTTGTGGGCTATGAACTATTAAATAAGTACTTAACATGTATTAACATATTTAATCTTTACAACAGTGCCATGAGATATGCATGTTATTTCATTTTACAAATGAGGAAACTGAGTCAGAGGAATATGATCTGGAAGATTTAGACAGAGTGGCTCTGCAAGTGAAAGGAGTAACAAGAAAGTATGGTGACCCTGAAGTCAGTAAGGGTTTTAAGAAAGAGATGATGTCATCTGCTGAGAGCGAGAGGGAATTGCTGTGATAATAGAGTTGAGGGAAATAGAGAAGATTTTTAAATATGTACTTTAATTGCTATGGGTGAGAGCAGATGAGAAAGATTGCTGGAACATATTATGGGTCCAGTTGATTACGGAGATCATGGTGTTTTGCTTGATCTATGGTTGACATTTTTCCCAGGCATGTAACCAAATGAAAAAGATGCAAGGGGGATATGGACTTTGGCAAAGAATTGAACGAGGTAATAAACTATGTTGAGGAATAAAAACAAAATAAAGTTAATAAGTTTATAAAAACGCTGTCAAGGATTGGAGGTCATAGCAAGACCATAAGGCAAGTTTATTGGCCATTAGTGAATAAAAAAACCAAAATATTTGGAGGTTGGTGTCTGAAGCCAGAGTGTTTGAGTTTAATATTTCAGAACTCAAGCATCCTTAATGATGGCGAGTTTCAAGCATGGTTATGGGAATTAGTGGGGATTAAGGCAACTGGAAATGAGGAGGTCAAAGATATGAACAAACAGATTATTGAATGATTTTCTTCTATGGGTTAGAAGTACCCAGAATGCTGGCAAGACTTGGGATGGAGAAGAAAACAGGGAATGCAGTGTCAAAGGCAGAGATGGAGGTGGAGACATAATGAATTGGTTGGTGAGACCAATGAGGTGGAATAAAGATCTATGTCTGGTTTCCAAGGAAAAAGTACTTTTATAGGAAAGTGGAGGAATTATAATACAGAAGTGTTAGTGTGGACCGAGGAAAACCCAAGCCTATCTCCTAACCTAGATATCTGCTCTATAATAATAACTCAAAAAAGAGAATTACTCTTCTGGTCTAACATGTTCTTTGTATATATTTGCATGCTTATTTATTTATGTTATTGATATAAAATGCTACTATTGGCCATGAAATGAACCATAATTTCCCCCAAAGGAAATGTAAAAAAATTAATACTATGTGGTTAACTTAGGAAATATAAAGTGTTATGGAATGTATGCTTCACTAAAAAATTCTGTAATTTTATGTCATAAAAAATTTAAAGTCTCAAAGCATAATTTTTTTTCCATTTTATGGAATTTTTTTATACTTGACTTTATTTTGTCGTTTGAGGTTCAGCAGTGAATTAAGATTTTAAAGACCAAAACAATTTTCATCATACAATAGAATGTCTCAGAAACAATACTTTTAAAGTACTTTTTGAAAAAGTCACATCAGATATCAACTATTACAATTTTGCATTTAGCAAAATTTAGCAATGTATTTTTGTTTTAGTCTCCATAAAAATTGCTTGGTAAATATTAATGAGATTGAGTATTTAGGGGATAGTCGTTAAATTATGACAAGATGATTGGTTTTAAATTTAAAGTCAAATGCACAGGTTTTTGGCCAGATCAAACTTGTGAGATATTTATTAGCTTAGAATAACATAATTGTCTTCAAAAATGGTGAGAAAATGGAAAAACTTCTTTTTTGAATTGAAAAAATTGAAAAACTTCTTTTTTGAAAGCACACATTTTTTTGATCATAGATGAATATCCCAAACATTCATGTTAAATTTCTCTTAAAATTAATACAGACCTTAGTAAAAGAATCATGAATTCAGGCTTGCATTTTAGTGGGTTTAAAATACAGAACACATAAACCAATTTGGATATACTGTATGATGTAGGAGCCAGGGGTGCAGCTGACAGGGCATTACCTCATATTTTTGTCAAAACTTTGTTTTTTGTACTACTTTCCATATCCTGGGCGACAAATGCTTTCACCAGGACCTATTACATCTTGTTCAGTCCTTGGAAGGCTTATTTCAATCTAGAGAGTCTTTCCCCCAGGAAAAGCATGGCCACCTACTCAACAATGAGTATGGCTGCTGTGCCTTCATCCTATAGATTCTGCTTTAGGCTGAGCCCTCTTTTGGATTGGATTGGACATTGCAGATGAAATTCGTGGTCAAAATTTTGGATGCCAGCCCTAAACCTAATGAAGCTGAAGCCCAATTTGCTTCCGTTTCTTTCCTGACCCTCATATGAAGTACCCGTATCATCACAGCAGAAGAGTCATTGTCAGTGCACATGCTATTTTGTCATTTGGGGAATTTCTTTACTTTGTCATATAGTTACATAATTTGGTCTACCAATTTGGACCAGAGGCAGGGTATATCTTTGACAGAGCAATCACTTGACAACTCATCACCCAAAAAATCAGTTACTGTGACGACAATTCTTCCTCTGATCTTCCCTTATCACATTCTACATTAGAGTAGAATTGTCACTGATTGTCACTGTTACCATTTAAGACAAATAGATGTTTCTATAGAAAACATATTTAGGTTATAATAAAATAACAACTGTTAATATTTTTTATATTGAAGAGCCATCTTGAACTTTGAAACATTTTTATTAAGATTCCACACTTGTTTCTCTGCCCTCTTTCTGTTTCTCCTTTCCTGTCTTCCAGCCTCCATGACAAGAATGCAAACCGTGCTTACCTGTTTTTTCTCTAATCTCACGGGAGGTTTTGCTGGTTTCCATTATCATATCTTATCCTATACCCATACTTTAAAGGTAGATATCCTTCAGTGTCTCCTCCTGGAATGCTTCTGTTTCTATGTATTTCTTTTACTTTTCACTGACATCTCAGAAGTAATGTGTACAAAACTAAACTTTTGGTTGTATCCCCCTTGTCTGTATTTCTGACTGTACTTTGTGTAAATCTCCTAACCATGGTCTAAAAGAAGGTACGTTACCTCTCTGCTCTCACCTCTCCAGAGCATCAATTCCTACCAATCTTCCCCTTGCTCCACTGGTTCTAGCAACATTAATCTTTGTTCATTTCTTCAACATAGGAGCATATACATGATGCAGGATGCTGTCCAGCCTGGCCCTTTGCCTGTCGTGTTCTTCCTTTCCATCTCAGCTAACTGTTACATCTTCAGCAAGTCCCATTTCCAGCTACTTCTCTAAAGATATCATTTGCCATGTCCATTATTTTCTATGTTGACATCCCAGTTGTTTGTTCTTAATGGCACTATTTAGACTATTTTGAAATGATTTTATTTCATCTGTAAAAGTATAAGCTCTAGGAAGGTAGAAATCACATTGATCTTGCATGTTGTTGTTATCCCTATTACCTAATTTATTACTTGGCAAATAGTGAATATTTGATGAATGACTTTATCTTAAGAATTTATTTTGTTGGGGCACTTCCTTTTAGTTGTCTTTCAACACCTTGGTGTTGGCATTACTGGAGTATGTTACCAATGGAACTAGTCTAGACTTGGAGTAGATCTTCTGGGAAGACCCAAACTTCTCTTGCCTAGAAACAGATTCCAGCCTGTACTCTGTAACATAAGCACAGGACCTGATCAATTCGAGTGCCCTTAATATCCCTGTTTTCATTTCATTTTTTGTCTACATGTATATCTCTTCAAGTAGCATACTGACTTATCCCTCTATTTGTTTATGTCATTTTGAAATCATGTCATAATATTTATGTAACTATATAGTAATAATAAATAGATTTTTAATTGACAGAGGAACTCTCTTCTCTCCATAATGACATAATAATCTTGAGTATAGGTAGTTCCCCACAGCTGTATACCAACAGTTCGTGGGTAAATTGACATTACAATCATACTTTCCCACAAAAGTCATATTTGTGGTTGTTAAGCTCCCTGACTAGTCAGCTAGTTCTTTAACCATATTGAATATGCCTGAAGTAAAATCTTAATGCTATGATTTCAAACAAGGTATTAGTTAAATGTTTTTCATTCTATAAAAAATAAGGCTTTGAGGTAAAATTGGGGTATACAACACTACATTTGTTCACGCAGTCAGTAATTTTCAGGTGGAGGTACATAACAGAATCACTCATGGGGCTTTTTCCCCCCCAGCTTTATTATGGTATAATTGACAAATAATAATTGTAATGTATTTAAAGTGTACAGTGTGATGATTTGATATACATATACATTGTAAAAGGATTCTTATGGGGCTTTTGAATTATATAAATGACTAGGTCTAATCTGGGAGATTATAAATTAGTGGGGTCTGGATTATGGCTGTTCATGTTTGTGTATTGTTTAAAAGCTTCACAGCTGATTCTGATATACATCTCTCAAGAACCAACACTCTACATAGTTTACTATCCAGATTTTTAATCCGTGAGTTAATGGAGTTTTGGAGAGTATAGGGAAGGAATAAGAGTTTTTATGGCATGCATATTAAGGCAGTCCTAATTTGGTGTCTGGGATCATTTCTGTTTTCTTAACCCACTTTACATATTGGAATTTTGGTAGTCTCTCCATATGAAAATGCTTCCTTTTCTTTACCTTTAATCTATTCCTATACTTATGATAGCAATGGCTTTTTTTGTTTTTATGAGGAAATTATATAGCTTGTCTTGGTTTTCAATGAAATACTTCTTGGGTTTTATTTCCTTTCATCTTTTGGTCTATATTATAGCCAAACCACTCTTTTTTTTTTTTAAAGATTTATTTAGAGAGAGAGAGTGCAAGTGAGCAGGGGAGAAGGGGCAGAGGGATAGGAAGAGAGAGAAAATCTCAAGCAGACTCCCTATTGAGCACAGGGCCCAACCCAGGCCTGATCCCAGACCCTGAGATCATGACCTGAGCCAAAATCAAGAGTTGAGCCACCCAGGAACCCCCAAACCATTCTTAATGGCCTCTATATGAGGAAAATGTAGGCCTTCATAAGTTAAAAAAAAAAAAAAAGAAAAAGAAAAAAACAAAAGCACTTGATAAAAGTTCTTTATATACCTGGCAAAATGTTATTCTAATTACCTTCCACTTCATTATGCTTACATTTTATTATTTTCAACTAAGAAATTTAATGTATTCAGCTTATCCAAGTACAAAATCAAAGCTAGATTTAATTATAGCAAAATTTGGATAATATGAAGATAGCAAAGAGGTTAAGATGAAATTTATGACAATTCACCTCTTGTAAATTATTTGATGTTGTTTCTTGTTGAGGGGAAAATAAATAAAGGCTGAGATTAAATCCTAAGTGTTTCTAGCAATAGGGAGTCATATTTTCAATCCCTGGGACTATTTCTCAGGGACCCAGAGGGGGTAGTTCAAAATGAACATGCAGTAACAGAGAGCCCCTTTTGTTGACCTTTGACATCGGCGTCTCTGCAGAGATTTAGGGATAATATTTTTTTTTTAAGATTTTATTTATTTATTCTACAGAGATAGAGACAGCCAGCGAGAGAGGGAACACAAGCAGGGGGAGTGGGAGAGGAAGAAGCAGGCTCACAGCAGAAGAGCCTGATGTGGGGCTCGATCCCATAATGCCGGGATCACGCCCTGAGCCCAAGGCAGCCGCTTAACCGCCCTGCCACCCAGGCGCCCCTAGGGATAATATTTTTGTGTGGGGAAGGTTTGGCACACTATGATTAAGAAATAAGAGTACTATATATTTTTTCACTAATAGCTTATGTAATAAAAATATTTATCACAATTCAACTCATATAAGTCTCAGCTATGTTAGTACTCCTGAGTTGGTAGAAAATATAAAAGCCAGAGTTTGTTCTATATAGAATCTTGAGATACTTGGCTCAAAGATAATGGCAATGGATAAGAACAAAAATATTACTGACCTGAAGTTTGTTTACAGTATGCCTCTTCCTTAGACCTCCTTGTCCATGATGCTAATTTTGCTTCTACTAGCCATCCGACTGAAAAGCCAAGTCGTTTGTCACTGTTTATCTGTTTACGTTCATATCTTGGACTACTTTTCTCTCCACATAGAATGAATGACCTGACACTGAAGCTCTGCACATTGGGAGGATTTCCCCTCACCACTTCCTTTGGGACTACCCGTGAATGGGGCAATGGTGCAGTAACAGTGTTTTCAAAAGGTGTATAGTTCCCTGTTGTAGGTGTGTACTTGTTTTATAATGTCAGGTTATGTCCTATGAATGTTTTGTTGGGGCTTGCTGGAGTTTCCACACAGAATTTTTATCTATTACTTCTATACATGGACTCTATTGTTTTATAATCTAAGCCTATGGGTAGTCTGGACCTTCCATACCCTTTCTTGCCCTGGGCCCCACTCAAAAATGACCTTCAGCAACACCTAAAAAATAAATCAACACAATTATCTCAATTATATGCTGCCTCCAACATCTGAAGAGATCTACCAAATGCTTCTTTCTTTGTGGTGGGTGACACAAGTGTACTAACTTGTCCTTTACATTGGAGGAGTTGTCTCAGCATGCCCCAGACCAGTGAACTCCTGAAACGTCTATTGATAATGGCAGCTAACTTCTGTCTCCTGGAGCATATATCTGACTAGAGCATCCAGAGTACCTGCCCCTTCTTGCTCATTAGGTACAATTAACATGATGTCGTCAATGCAGTGGCCTATCTGATATTCTGTGGAGTATCCAGATAATTCAGGTTCTTTTGGACTGTCCTGTGACAGAAGGTTAAATTTAGCCATGATGGAAAACAACACATATGTATGTTTTCCATCACATGTGAATGGAAACTGTCCCTGATTTTTCTAATGGATATGGAAAAGGATGCATTTGCTGGATCAATAGCTTCACAGTCATGCCAGCGCAATGTGAAGCCATTTCAGTAAAGATACCACATCTATTATACTAGCTACACTAGGGCTACCACATGGCTGGTTTTTAATGGTCCACTCTCATTTGCCATGATCTGTTTTAATTTCAATTTTTGTTTTTTCATGGGACAGACTGATGAAATAAATTGAGATATGATGAAGGCCAGTACCCCTGCTTCTCAGAGAGTGAAACTAGTTATACCTGCAATTAACCCAAGGATTTAAAATATATATATATATATATATATATATATATATATATATATATATATATAATTAACTTGGTCTGTTTCAGGGACATCCACCTGGCTTTTCCTACAACAATATCAGCTTAAATCTTGTATCCAACAGCCCTTGCAAAACAGGTATTCTCCTTTCCCCAGGGGACACTTACCTGATTATATGGTTTCTTTGGTGGTGGACTGGGGGACGTCACTCCTGTACACACTTGCCAACATATTGCCAAGTCATTCCTCAAATAGATCTGTCCTCTTTTTCAGTCAATGAAGCCTTTGAGAATTGCTTCCGATTTCAGAACTGGCCAGGGGACTGATTATCAGCCTTCTGTTCATCCATTCTTGATCTCTTTTGATTATATATTAGACTGTTCATCTGCCTTCCTCTGGGATATATTCTATGAGACATCTTCATAGATCCCTGTGAGTCAGGTTCCCCCTCAACTGTCATGAAGACTTTTTTGCCTATTACAGTAATTACTCTCATGTTGCCTCTGCCAGTTAAGTACTGCCATGTGTCCTCTGATATTCTGGAAGCCATTATCCCCGTGAATATCAGGGAGCCTATTTCTCGAACTTTATACTACAGAATTTTAAAAAAATGGGGGTTCTTCATTCACTGAGAAATTCCTTATTGCTTTGGTAAACAGAATGTCTCCTCGATACTCCTGTAGAACACTGTCAGATGGAGGGTCTTTCAGTCTCATGTAATGGGTGCACTAGTATGCTTACTCCTCTGAGCCTTTTGATTCTTTCTTCCATAGTTCTGAAATTTCGTCTGTATTTAATGTGGGCCATTGCCTTTTCTGAGCTTGTAGTGGAACAGTATATTAGGAGGTTCTCTAAGGGCCATTGCTAGGGAATTGAATTCTGAGTCATGGGACAATGCCCTGTTTTCGACAGTATTTCCCCTATCCTATCCACATTCTATTCAGCAATCTCAGGATCTATTCCCAGGTTGTGCATCTGCTTCCTACTGCAAAACCAGTTAGATCCTCACTCCTTTGTCATAAAATTACTTTCTTCCATAGCTGGCTCAACAGTACATCCCCTGTCAAGCTATTTTTGACCCTTAGGAGATTTGACCCTCATGACTGGTCTGATAGACAGAGAGAGGTGGGAAACACTAAAGATGGCAAGTATTGTCCTATAAGGCATTTGCTTTGAGACCTCTTTATAGTCCTTTAAGCAAAGAGAAGCTATTCTTTGGGGGAAGTAAGAGTATTTCTGCTAGCTCAAAGATTCAGGGGACTCTAGGGTGCAAGTTTCTTCACTGTATGTACACAGATATCCACATTTCAAATTTCAAGGTCCCTGTCCTTTCCTGACTTTGACCTGGGCTGAGAATCAGCTTTCCCTGATGCTCTTTTAATTTTACAATTAAGTCATATGTCTGGTCTTTAGCTTAATTAGCTTTCCAACTGTAGTAGATGACAGTATCCTTAAACCCTGCCAAGGAGGCCCTCTGACTCCCAGACCTTACTTTAAATTGTTGCTTAACTGATTCAATCCTGTTATATCTCTTCAATGCATTGGTACCTTTCAGTAATACCCACCCAGTTGTGCACAAATTTTACAGTTACATTTCCCTGGTACCTCTCAAATGCCAAAAACATTAAATGAGCTAGTATATCTGCCATCTATGTTTTCTTTCTAGATCACCACAGGTGAAAGTCTCAGCAATTGTCCTGTTTCATCTTGTGAGGGACTATCAAATGCCACCTATGACCAGTGACTGGGTCTTCATTACTATTTGGTCAACAAGAAATCCAATTTGAAAACCCTATCCATAGAGTTCACTCCCTAGACACCCCTGGTACCAACTGTCTTAGGTCAGGTTTCCTAGCAGCAAAGCTTGAGAAAGGGATTCCAGTGTGTGGCAGGGTTCTCAGAAAAGGCCTATGAGAGGAATGAAGGAAGAAGGCCAGGATGGAGGAAGAAGCTAGATTCAAGTACAGTTCAGCCCGATCCCACAGGGAGTTTTAAAGCATAATTTGCACTAATGAGACTGTTCTGTCCAAGAGTGAGGAGGATGAGCATAGGGCAAGGTGGCTTATGGGTGTCAAGGGCACTTCTTCAGGGAAGAGTTCCAGTGTGAGCTATAAGCAGTAGCTAGGAATGATTGTAGCAGCCCGAATTGTGGGTTTAATGGAAACACCTACAGCATCTGCAACACCCCATGATGGAATATTGAGAGAGAGTTTAATAGCTTAGCCTTTTGAGTTTTATAGACTTACATTCATTTGGGCAAGATAATTAACCTTTCTGATTCTGTTTCCTCTACTGTAAAATAGGGATAATAACTCACCTTAAACATGAAAGGATTAAGTAAGGATGAATTTGTAAAATAGCCAGTGCCAGTGCCATACTTGGCTTATAATAGGTGCTAAATTAATGTTATGTTCACCCACAAAGTAGAACTTGGCTATTATAAAGAAAAAATATGTATGTTTAATTTTATTTAACATAGAAAGTTGATTTGTATCTCTTAAGCACCTCAAAAAGAAAATGTGGCACTATGCCTCTTATTTCAGTACAAAATAAATGAAAATCAGAAAAATGCAACATTGACATCACATGTAGGAAAAGAATGTAATATTTAACCAAGATAAAGAGCAGATATTATATATACATTAATCTATATCATTTATATAGAAAGAAAGTGAGCTACTGTTAGAATTTCTTTTCTACATGCTACTTAGTAATTTTTGAAAAGGTAATTGGTAAAAAGGTATGCATGCAGTAAAATTCCTCATGCACAAATAGATCTCTACATGGTTCAGGATGTTACTCTCTTTCATTAGTTGCTCTTTGAGCACCTCAGTTTGAGTGTTTTGGTTTAGGATCAGTCAACTGATGTGATTTTTTTTTTTTTGAGATTTGTTGAGAAACAGTTGACATATATCACTGTATAAATTTGAGGCATTATAGGATGGTGAGTTCTTTTACATAAATTGTGAAATGATCACCACAGCAGGTTCAGGTAACATACATCTTTTCATAAAGATACAATAAAAAGAAAGGAAAGAAGAAAAGAAAAAGGAAAAGAAATTCTCCTTGTGATGACAATTCTTAGGACTTATTCTCTTAACTTTCCTATATATAGTGTTAGCTATAGTCATCATGTACATTACATTTCTACTACTTACTTATCTTATAACTGGAAGTAAGATCTTTTTGACCATCTTCCTCCAATTTCCCCTCTCCCAACTCTCCACCTCTGATCTCTTTTTCTGATTTTGAAAAAATATTCCACATGTAAGTGTGATAATACAGTTACTTGTCTTTGCCTGTCTGACTTATTTCACTTAGTATAGTGCCTTCAGGCCATATTGCTGTAAGTGGAAGGATTTCTTTGTTTCCTTATGGCTGAATAATATTCCATTGTGTGTGTGTGTGTGTGTGTGTGTGTGAAAGTTGTACTATATAAATACATATATATGCATATATATATACATATATATGTACAAATTCGTGTATATATATATATACACACATACATGTATTGGCTTCCATGTCTTGGCTATTATGAATAATACTTCTATGAATAGGGGGGTGCAGATATCCTTTGTTAGTGTTTTTGTTTCCTTTAGATATATTCCCAGAAGTGGAATTGCTAGATCATATGGTAGTTTTATTTTTTTAATTTTTTGAGGAGCTCCATACATTTAGATTATTAGTGAATAATTCAATTTGTAAAGTACATTTTCTTTTTAAAAAATTTATTGAACACCTGCTATATAGAAGGAACTAAATATATAAACAAGAGGAGACTCCCTGCCCTAGTGGTATTTATATTCTGTGGTTGAAGACAAGCAGTAAACAAATCATAATATGTATAAAAATTCTAAAATATGTTAGAATGTATTAAGTGCAATAGTAAAAGAAAAATCAGACTAGTACAAGGGGATTGGGAATACCATTGATTTTGAAGAGGTGTAGTGCATGTTTTTAATAGGATGGTCTGGGTGAGCTTCACTGAGAAAATATAATTTGGGAATAGCTTTGAAGGAGGGAGCTCTGCCAGTACCTGATTAGTTCACCAAGCAAAAGGCGGTCTGGGTGCAAAAGGTACAGAAGTCCTAAGGAAGGACCAGGCTTAGCATTTCTAGGAAGACCGAGGAGGCCATTTGTTACTGAAATAGAGTAAGTGGAGCCTGAAATCGTAGGTGTAGGGTTTAAGTACTTTGGCTTTTATTCTGAATAAATTGCAGAGCTATTATGTGATTTTTGTATTTAACAAGCATCCATTGTATGTTTTACTCTCAGTGGTTCTGTTTTCCAGTATTGGGCTTCCTCACTTTAGAAATATCTATTGTCACTTTTGCCTTCACTTTCACAACTTTATAATTTAACACAATTGACAAGGTCGTAATTGTATGCTTAACTAATTTCCTGACTACAACTTCTCTTTGTCCAAAGGCCCTGAATTTGTTCTTCATACTTGCCTTTTCCACAGAAGTATCTTTGAAAATTTATTCAGAAAAATAAGTAAAGTTTCAGGTACAGGTTTCCAGTTTCATTTCTTATCTTTTACATCTACACTCATCGAGTTGTCCATAAATTCTATCGTTTATGCACTTTTCATTCAACAAACATGTATTCAGTGTCTCTTGTGCATCAGATACTGTTAAGTATCTGTGTGGGGACACAGAACACCTTCAAAGCATAAATCTCTATGCTCTTGGTTGTAATGAGTCCAAAGGCTGGCAGTAATGTTTTACACGATAGGAAGCATCCTAAAATGTTTCTGGGGTTTATTTGATTCTCATAGAAATAAACTACACAACTTACAGAATTTATGTAATTTCCATCATACCAATTTAAGATAATGGAAAGTCAGAAACAATTTTAACAAGTAAAAACAAAAATAAAATATAAACAGTGCTTCTGCATTTGTTTATGTTGACAGGTGAACTGGGGAGAGCACTCCCGCCCTCCACACACATCCTGCCCTGCCTCCACCCAGTCTGTCCCCAGCATGTCACCAGAGGCTCTTAGTCTCATCGCAAAAAAAGAATTCAAGGGGGTTGCGCAGTGCAAGTGAAGTGTTTATTAAGTGTGAGATGTGAGAGTGGACCAACTTAAGGAAGAGCCTCTCCCTGGGGTTTGGGTCTCTATCTTTTATTCACAGTTGTTAACTAGGGCATAATATATATGCCCTAATAATATTTATTATTTGGGGAGGAGATTTTTTGGGGAGCAGGGTTTCATGCCTTTTCTACCTCAGTTGCAGGGTCTCTGGCCTTTATCTTGGGCCAGTCTGGTTCCATCCAGCTTCTGGTAGCTTTGTTTTTGGAACGTTGCTGGGACAGATATCTGACTTTTCCTAATAGCTGACCCTGACTCTCCCTTTGAGGACCTCCAGGCATTTTGTTAAAACCTAATGAGCTGCTTACTCTAACATTTATATATGTAATCTCTGTATCTCTCTATATAGATATAAACTCTGTATATATGTAAATATAAAATTTTTATATATGCATACAGTCTTTCAAAGTTTTTTTTTGAAGGAAACAAAACTCCTTGCTTTGCAAGTCTGTATTTTTTTAATAATAAATTTTTATTATGTTATGTTAGTCACCATACAGTATATCCTTAGTTGGAAGTCTGTATTTAATCCACACATGGCTCTGATTTGTTCTGCTGCTCACAAGTTATGAGATTTTTCTAATGCTGTCAAACTATTTCCCGCATCACACAGACACAATAATGGAGAAACTCCAATGACTTTTGATGGCTATATAATGGTTTCTAATGTTAATATGGCTTTCATTAGAGGTTTAAACCATTATTCAGATCAGTAGCATTAATCTGATCTCTCTAATTTAGTTCTGTTTTTCGTTGAAAGAAGACCGAATATATATATGTGTGTTTGTTTATTGCATGAAATATTTTTAAAATGTACGTGGCCATATTTGTGAATGTGTAAGGAGAGCTTATTTGACTTGAACACAATTTTATTCTGACCACCAGTATCACTATGCTGAACATAAAAGATTTGTATCTTCATAACTTAATGAAAATTAAAAGCAAGCAAAAAGGAGAAAAGAAAACATTGACATTAAACACATAAATGTACATTTAGTTTTTACACTAAAGATAATAGCTATTTATTATCTTTATTATTATATTTTTTATTTTATTAAATACTTTAGTAACTTAGAAAAAGTTAATTAATGCTTTCTCTAGTCTGCTTTAGCTATGTGCCATAATTTGTTGTTATTTTATTATCACTCAATTCAGAATATTTACAAATTTTTCTTGAATTTTCCTCTGATCCATGGATTTTATTTAGAAGTGCGATTTTTTTTTTTATTGCTAAATATTTGGACTTTAGCCTAGATACGTTAGTGTTATTGATTTCTGTTGATTCCGTTATAGTCGAAGAATGTTCTTTGCAGGATTTTAAAATTTTGAAATTTTTTGAGCCTGGTTTTATGGCTCAGTATATGGTATATCTTGGTGAATTTTCTATGTGTTCTTGAAAAGAATGCGTGTTCTGCAACTTTTGGGTATAGTGCTTATGATGGTCAACTAAATCAAAGTGGATGATTGTGGTGTTCATCTTTTCCATGTTGTTTATTTTTTTCTAATTTTCTTTTTTAAATTTCTGAGAAAGGATTGTCAAACTATGCAGCTATTATTGTGAATTTGTGTATTTCTCCTTTTAATTTTGTCGATTGTTTCTTTATGTATTTTCAGGCTCTGTGTCTAGGTGCATACATTTATGATTTTTAGGCCTTTCTTCTGAATTTACTATTTTATCATTATGAAATATTCCTTCTGAAAAGACTCCTTGCCTTCAAGTATACTTTATCTAATATTAATATGCAACTCTAGCCTTATTACATGGTTTACATGGTATATACCTATTCATTCTTTTACTTTCAGTCTATCTGTATTTTTACATTTAGAAGTATGCCTCTTGCAGAAAATCTGTATTTATATCTTCCTTTTTTTATATATATATATACTGAACAGCTGCCTATATTTTCATTGGAATCCTTAGTTCATTTGTATTTAATGGAATTATTTGTATGTTTGGATTTTTGCCATTTCACTACTTGTTTTCCATTTTCCCCATCTTTTTTTTTTTGTTGTTGTTGTTGATATTTCTCTTATCTTCTTTTTTCCAAATTTCTTTTGGATTAATTGATTTTTAAAAATAGTTTAAATTTAACTTAGTTATCTAATGACTTTACAATTCTACTTTTTTGCAATGATTTCTCCAACACATATAATACACAATTTTTACTTTTCACACTCAGAGTTAAATGTATCATTTCATTCAATGTAGAAACCTTAAAATCAGTATAGGCCCATTTTCTCCCACTCCATTTTGGCTAAAGTTGTTGTATATGCTACATTTATATATATTATAACTGTATATGTTGGGCTTATACTCCTTTACTTTTCTCAGGAAGAGTTTATTTACTTTTCTCAGGAAGAGTTTAAAGCTGTAAGTGTTGCTCTAGCAACTTTTACTAATTTATTCTTTTCTATAATTCATTTTAAATAATTTTAAATTTCTCTCTTGAGTTTTTTCTTTGATCCATAGACCATTTTTAAAAAAAAATTAAAACACCCGTACACACACATTATAAACACACATATTTTAAACTTCATAGTATATTGTTGTATTTTGCTTTAATCAGTCATGGTGTTATTATTGAGAAAGGTATTTGTGTTTAACCCGTTCAACTCCATTCCTGATACTCTTGATTTCCTTTCTAGGATCTGACTTTTTGTTTGGTATCATTTCCCTTCATCTAGAACTTCCTTCATCATTTCTTGTGGTATTGGTCTGCTGAGGATGAACACTCTTAGTTTTTACTCATTTACTCATTAGTTTCTTTTCATTCCTGCAGGATATTTTCACTGGTTTATAATTCTGGGTTCAGTTTTTCTTTTAGTACCTTAAACATTTGTTCCAATTTCTTCTGGCCTCTGTATTTTTATGATGAGAAATGGTCATTTGTGTTGTTTTTATCCGTAGGTAATGTGTCTTTTGGGAAATTACTTTCAAGATTTTCTTGTCCTTTTGAAGTTTCAGCTGTTTGACTTTGATATGCTTGGCAATAATATTTTTTTTATTTATCCGGTTTGGAACTTACTGAGATTCTTGAAACCATAAATTTATGTTTTTCACAATGTCTTGGAAGATGTTTGCCACTATTGAAATATTTTCTTCCTTTTTTCCTCTTTTCTTTATTTTTGGGACTCCAGTACATGAATGTTACAACTTTTATAATGTACAAACCACTGAGATTCTGTTAAGTTGTTCTTAATATTTTTCCCTGCTTTTCTCAAATTGGATAATTTTTGTTGATCTGTCTTCAAGTCCACTGACTCTATTTTTTTCTCAAATCCAATTGGCTGTTACTCTCTAATGATATATTTTTTTTAAAATTTAGATTTTTTTAGATCTGTAGTTTTCATTTAAATTTTTTATATTTTCTATTTCTTTTTTTGCCATTATCAGCATGTTTTGAAATGCTTCATTACAATAGTTACTGTTTGCTTCTTTAAAATTCTTTTCTGCTAATTCCAACATTTTTGGCATCTTCGTGTCAATCTATATTGATTTTTTTCTTTGCATACTAGTCATCTTACCTGTTCTTCATGTATCTAATAATTTTGAGTTGTATTCTCAACATTGTGAAGACTCTGGATTCAATTATGTTCTCCTCAAAAATATTTATTTTTACTTTATCAGGCTGGATCCAAACTCCAAACTTAGCCTTTTATGCAGTGATAAGAAGCTGAGAATTCTGTTTCATTTATTAGCCTTAGCTCAGTTACTAGAATCTGCATTTAGCCTGAGTAGTTCAGAGCTAAGCTAGACATGGGAGTAGGGTTTATATGCAGAATTTGGGGGTCTTCATTACGGATTCTCTTCCTTTTTTTTTTTTTTTTAATTTCCCCGTCTTTTCCAGGTGCTGTATTTCCCTGAAATTTATCCTCTTATTCTTCATTGCCAATAAGATTGCAGGTGTCAGGTTTCTGAGTTTTATCAGCCGTATATGGTCCTAAATAGGGCCTTCCCTTAATCAAAAAAAGGTCTAAGTATGGGTAGCTCACTTTGTTGTTCTTTTCTTCCAAGTTTTCACTCCCTTCCAGTTCCTTTTATCTGCACTTGCTCATTTTGCTTTAGGTACAGTGTTTGGAATGACGAATGACCTGGAACATTATTTTTTTCTATTGATTATGATTGAACATTTTTTGAAAGATTCATTTATTTATTTGAGAGAGTGAGAAAAAGCAAGCATGAGTGGAGGGGAGGGGCAGAGGGAGAGAATCTTCAAACAGACTCCCTGCTGGGCACAGGGCTTTATCTCACTGACCCATGAGATCATGACCTGAGATGAAATCAAGGGTCGGACCTTTAGCTGACGGAACCACCCAGGCAACCCATTATAGAACTCCTTTTAAAAAAAAAAAAAAAAGAAAAATTATGATTCCACAGAAAGGTTGGATTTAAAAAAAATATGAGTTATTATTCTTTTGATTCAGGCAATCAACATATATTGAATTCTAACTGTGGTACTAAGAAAATGTCTGTCCTTGTATATTGGAAGAAAGAGGAAACTATTTGTCGCATATGATTTAACCTTGACCTAGATTTTCCCAGACTGCTCTAATGATAGTGCACTCAGAATTGTTTCGTTTAGTTCCTACTTCAAAATTGCTGTTTAATAAAGCACTTCACTTTCTGCTTTATAGCTCCATTAGTTAATGTTAAAATGGAGTAGGAATTACCAAACATTAGAGTATTTGCCGAACACTGAAAGGGTTGATGATTCCTTTACTTTGTGTGTAAACTTGTATTATTGGAAAAAGTATTACTTACTTTAAAATATGTTCATAAAATATATTGGAAAAAGACTGCAAACAGTATAAGCCAGTGTGACCTGTGTGACAAATTTGTTTAAAATGTAAATGTAAATTATTTTGAATGTAGTTATCTACTATGTTATAACCAATTAGTGATTAATATTCTTTATCAGTGCCACAGTAGTTAATGTTGATATCAAATTAATAACAAAGCTGGGACTTGTGAATTGAGAAGGGGAATGAGGTCAGTATAGATGATGTTTTAGGAATAAAATTTCCAATTTCATAAAGATGTTCTTAGTAATAAAAAGAAGTATATAGTGTACTTTCAGTTGCTTAATTTATTCAGATAACTTTTATTGTTAGTCTACATTTGAATCACCTTTGTTAATCAAATTCTTCCTTTAATCTTGAAAATAGACTTTAAAAAATTCTGTGATGTTGTTAACAGGAATTTTGATACCTGTAATATCTATTAATGTTCACACTTAGAAATTAAAAACGCTTGCTTCATATCTTCCTAAATAATTTATTTTGGTGTTTATTCTAGTGTATAAATTCTGCATTTATAAAAAAGAAACAGAAAATTTAGTCTGATATCTAGATCATTATGGTTGTTAACACTATTCTATAAACCACATGTAAATGAGAGTTACATACAGCACAAAGGTATATATTTAATAAGGCAATGATAATTCAATATTTTACTATCCCTGAGAACATTTGATGCAGATGGTACTAAATGCATGTAATATACTGATTTTGTGTTTTGGGAAATATTATACCAAATGATGGAGGAGAAAATATATGTGACAATTCAAACATGTGCCTCTGCTGTTCTGTAAATTAATGACTTACTGAAAATCTTTGAAAAGACATCTTAAAATGAAGATTTTTTTTTTTTTGCTTCCTTTAACACATCTCATGGTAGATATACTAAATAAGTATTTAGCTTATACTGCTGTTTTGCATTTTTGATGGTGCTCATCTTTGCCTAATAGAACTATGCATTTAAGGAAAAAAAAAGTTTGTCATTCTAGATCTAGGACATGGGTGATACATATTCTTTAAAAAGTGTATTTTAAAAAATGACCAGCGACCTAAAATTATATATGCCTAGATCTGATCCAAATTTTCAGTTGAAAGTTATATAATTTTATACCTTCTACTTGGGTCTAATACATTTTATAGCTGTATGATAGTGAATTAAGGCAAGGAAAACATACACACACACACACACACATATCCCCCAAACAAAAGAAGACCGTACAACAGTTTTCACAGTGGATCTCTTTTACTTCCTTGATGCTTTAAGATCAGAGAATTTATATGGGGAAGATGGTTCACAAAGTATGTGTAAGGTTTGGGAGTGTCTGAATAGTTGTTCAAAATCTATGAGAAAGTATGCTGCTGGCTTTTAAGATCTTGATGATCCAGGTTTTATCTCTTATTTATAACCTATTTATTTTCATGGAGAAGAAAAAATGGTATAGAAGGAAACAATTATCACCCAAGCATAAAATCTGAAGAAGCAACTCAAAAGCACTTGACTCTTACTGAGTTATTTATTCCCTGCTTTATGTAGCTGTCTAGGACAGTATTTATTTTTGTAGCTAAGTTAGATCACAGTGACATGAGAATTTTAGAAATAATGATAAAATTCCATTGGTAAAATACTAATACGCAATGTGATATGGTATAGCATATCTTAGGCATTATAAGTAATTTAATTTGGCTAGATACAGATATTATTTGAATTACACAGGGAGTTGCTGTTAACATTTTAATTAATGTGAAAGATGCTGCTAATCTCTTACATGAATTTGAGAGCTTATAAAGCTATAATCCATTATAGAATATGTGAGCAAGAAGCACACAATTTTATTATTGATGTTTTCATTTCCTTATTGTATGGGAAGAATGGAGGAAGCATATGAATGGGAAGAGTTTGACAAAGAACAACTAGGTATAATGATGGGATATAGAAGAATCTCTTCTTTAGAAAGAGAATTTTAAATAATAAGAAAGAATGTTATTTTGGATGTTTAGTGTGTATTTCTTCCATTAGATAGTAGAATGAACACCTTTTCAAAGTTTTGCTCTAATTATGGTTGTGTGATAATGAGCTGATTCTTCTTTTTGTTCTTGAAGCCCCTGTAAAAATAGAAGAAACATAATCTCTGTCAGGTTTTAAATTTCCCTATTTTAAAAAACAACAAAAATAGCTAAGATTATTTCTTGGAAAAACCCACATCTTTTTCTCTACTGTCACCAGAGAGGTTAGTTTATACAGAGTGGGCAGAGGCATAGCATGTCCCGTTATGCTTTTCTTTACCTCACCACTTTAAGAACACAGAGGGAGAACTTTTGCTTAGAGCCAGAGTTCTATTAGACTGACTTTTAATAAAGGAAATTACAAACTGATTGCAATAAAACTTATATGGAACCACTAGAGAACAACTTTTAGGCACAAGAAGTCATGTGTGTGTCATCAATCCAGAGTTTAACAAAGGATGTCCCCAAATGTCTTATCCAATGGGAAATTTTGAGCACTCTACTTGCCTGCTGGATTCCTATCAAAGATCTCTCATTGACAACCTAGAGGAAACAAGTCAAATTCATTAACTGGTGACTGCATAGGTTATAAGCATTATTTCTTACCATCTCTGTGGTATGGTTCAACTTCTAGATCCTTATACATGGTACTCTTTATTGGCTCTTGTTGTTTCATGGAAATAGCATTTCCTCGATCTTTGCCTGGTATACAACTGTTAATCCTTTAATATTTAGCTAGATAGCACTTCCTGTAGGAAATCTTCACTGACTCCCTAGATTTCCATTATCCAGGAGAGTTCCTTGTCAATAACAGATTCTCAATAAAACCCTGATGAATGAATAAATAAATGAATGTCAATAAACGGTTTACTTAGAGATACATAAGGCAGATTAATTATGATGAATTTTAGGAGGCTTTATTGAGGAAGAGAGATTGAGATTTTACATGAAAGAATCATTTTGAAAAATAATTTTTAAATTAGCAGGCTAGAGAATGTAAGATAATCTAACGTCTGTTGGTTGAGGGTAGTGTCCTCTTTTTAAAGAATTTTTCATTATAAATCCCTATTCTTTGTGTCAAGGAATGATAGGATGAAGGTATAAAAGCTTTGCTTTTATTTCTTTAAAGATTTTATTTATTTATTTGACACAGAGAGAGAATACAAGCAGGGGGAGCAGCAGGCGGAGGGAGAGAGAGAAGTGGTCTCCTCGCTGAGCAGGGAGCCCTATGTTGGGCTCAATCCCAGGACCCTGAAATCATGACCTGAACGAAGGCAGATGCTTAACCAACTGAGCCACCCAGGCTCCCCTAAAACCTTTGCTTTTATAATCCTGCAATGCCTGTTTACTTCTTCATCCTTTCAGCCAACTAGACCTTAGTTTTCCCTGTCACAGGGAAGGGAGGTCATAACATCAATATAAAGTGGAACAGAAAGTTATAGATTTTATAATTATTATCATTACTATCACTATTATTATTATTACAAAGGTAGAGGATAAAAACCTCTCATAGGACTTGTTGAAGAGAACAGAATAAGTAGGGGTTACAAATAAATCATATTTCAAGAGGAAACCTGCCCCTGTCCCACCACACAAACAAATCTCAATTTATGTAGGAATTTGAAGACAGGAGGGGAACCCAGGAAGCCAGCACATTCCTTGAGCTTTAAGTTCCCAGGACCATGTAAGCAATGTTTGGCAGCATGCAAGTACACTGACCAGTTGGCATATATCTACATTAGGTGCCTAAATACAACTGCCAGGATTTCTGCAGCCTGGAGTGGTGTGGGAGAGAAACTGCAGTTTCCAATGATCTGAGAAGTTAGCTGAGTTGGCAGGCTTGAAGATCTCTCGTAGTTGGGATGGAAGAAGCAGCCACGGATGGCAACACAACCAAGCCTGGGGACCAACAGATGGACAGAAAAGCTGATGCCAGCAAAGACTAGAGGTCAAGGGCTTTCTCCACAATTTGATGATGCTACAAGAATCTCAGCCCCTCCTCTCTAGATAGCAAACATCAAAACCTCTTCTGAGAAAAGAAGGTCAAGGGAACTGTTTGGCTTTAGTTATACCTCAAACAACTGTGGTTAGTCAGAAAGACTTTATGTTATCTACCCTTAGCTGTGATGGGGGCTTGAATTAAAGAACAGTTTTTAGAGAGATCAAAAGTTACACCTAAGTTCTTGGTGTGAAAGTATTTCACTTGCTGAATTAGTTTTACCAAGATCAAGCTCTCTAAAAAAGAGAGGAAAATAAATTTGTAATTATTCCAAGTCAGGGCCCCATTACTCACACGCAAAGCAGTACATTAATGCTGACAAACATATTTTCCCCATTTACTGCTGGGTACATGGTAACTACTCCTTATGTCAGCATGCCATAAACTTGTATTACATCTCTCTCTCTTTTTCTCTTTCTTAAACACACACACATACATGCAAACACACACACACACTCTCTCTCTCCCTGCACAATGTAGTATTTCTATTAAACTGATGAAGAAACTTAAGATGTTATATAAATTGATCAAATCCACATATTAGATAAATGACAGAAATAGGATTAAATTCAGGACTGTCTCCCTTCAGAGATTTTGCTCTTCTCATTTATTGTTGTGGGCTGAAAGAATTGATATTTCTTTTTGTATTTTTCCTCACTAACTTCTGGCAAATAATTATAAACTTCTAGGGCTTTCCTATAAAATATTAAATGTAAAAGAGCATTGATGGTTTAGGTAATATGTTAATATTAAACAATGATTTTCTGAAATATTGATATTTACTGAAGTCATGATATGGAATGAGAAATTATAATAGCATTTTTAATTTAGAGAGATAAGTCATTTCTTTGTAAAAATTTTAAATTCAATTATTAAAATTATAGTTATATATCAAGATTCATGTTAGAACTATTAAAAATTCAAAGATTCAGCCATTTCAGTGGTCCAGATAGCATAGTACGTAGAATCAGATACTTTAATAAAAAAAAATATATCACAGGATGAAATGGGAAGAAGTCCCAGAGAAGGTGTGACTTATGACATTATATGTGGTGGCTATTCTCACATTTCATCTGCAGGATACAACTCATTCCTGAACTTTGTCTTCCTGTCATAAATCATTCAAAGTTACTTTTTGGGTCTGCTAAATCTTTTGCTATTTTTAGCAAGTGTTAACTTTTTAAAAGACAATAAAAGGAACATCTAAAGTCTTTACTTCCTGAACATTAAAAAATATTGTTAACATATATTTTTTTAAGCATCTACAGCTTTTACACTTCATACATGGTATTCATTATTGGGTTTTTCAGAATCAGTATACCGAGTGGAAATGGCCTTAGTTTTTAAACAAGCTGTCCAGTTTCCATTTAAGCATGTAACTACCACATAGAAATTGATTCTCCTGTTATAAAATCTCCCTGTGGCTTATTTCAGCATTACTTATATATTTCTAGTGATATAAAAGATATAGAAATCAATGTGGTAGTATCTAACTTAATGTTAAGTACATGAGTTGCATTTGGTGTTGATTTCTTTGTTCCTTGAAGGTGAAGGAAATGTAAAACATATCTGTGTTCCTATTCTTTTCTTTCAGGTAATCATATTATAAAAGATTCGTTCAATAACTGTGTGGACCCATCTTCTAAATTGTCAGAAAATCAGAGCACACAGCCAATTCTCCTAATTATAGTCAAGTTAATGTCTGTTCTACTTAAGACAGATGATTTTCCAACCATTTTTAATATCCTTTAGGTTTAGACATTTCCTAAGTACTCGTAAATATAGCTTATTTCAGTGATTTATTTTTTACTGCTCTTTGTGTATAATATTTTAAAACTAATAATTCTAAAAGGTGAAAATATTAAATATTCATGATGACATTAGATAAATGAACAACAGATGTACTATTAACGGAATGTACAAAACGAAGGACAAGATCAATTAGTAAAGGTCCTATAGGAACACTCATAAAAGTTTTAATCTGACCTTTTGTCCAATTATTTTTTATATTCTGAAAAAATGGAAACAATCTCTTTTTAAATTTTACAGTACTCAGGGCCTACACTAAATTTTTCATATGTTTTTAATACCAGTCATGTGCATAAATTACATTTATAATGTAATTATTTCTTTAAAATTGGTTAGATTCCTCTAATGACAAAGGCTTTAACTATGAAACAGATTTAATTGCATAAATGAATGGGAACATTCACATTCTGCAATCACACCAGTTGTCTTTATTTTCACCTGAATGGTTCTATGTATTAATATATTTGTCAAACATCTAAAGAGTAACATGAACTTGTCACCCCGTGTTGATTTGCATCCAGCACTTAATATGAGGGTAGAAATAGAGAAAACATTTTCTCATCCATATGCTGTTCTCAGAAGATGCTTACTGAATGCTCTTAAGCTGAATATTTTAACCCTTATGCGTTCCCAGAGATTTGGGACGATATGGGGCTGCAAGATCAGGGTGCCGGCATGGACAGGTTCCAGGTTGCAGACTGCCACCTTCTTGCTGTGTCCTTACATGGTGGGAGGGGCCAGGGGGCTCTGGCTCTCTTTTATAATGAGGACTCCATTCTTGTGGCCTAAGCACATCCCAAAGGCCCCACCCCCTAATATCATCACTTTGGCATTAGGATTTCAACATAGGAATTTACAGGGGACATGAACATTTAGACCATAGCAGCAAAGTGCCAGAGAGAAAGAAAGTGCAGAAGTGGGTGATGGGATAAGTATAAGTCTGAGAAACCATTCATGTAACGGTTGTAAATTGTTTAGACTGAACTTTCAAACATCACAATAGTTGATCAGGAAGTATGGTTACCAATATCTGATAAAAAAATATTTTAGTTTTAAACTTTTCTTTTGATTAAAGATCATTTGGTTTAATTTCTAGTGATTGTCACAATCAAGTGATGCTAATGAAAAAAATATATTTGTCAGTTATCAAAATCCAACTATTTGATAAGAGAGAGCAAAGAGAAGAAAAAGGGTAGCAAAGAATAAAGTAAGGCCAATGGGTCACCTTCAGAAAGTGGTATGGTTGCTTTTGGGAGAGTTGTCAAAATTTGGGAAGAGCCATTACAGCAAATTAAGAAAGAATGCTGTTTAGGGATGAGTAAAGGTTTTTTGAAAAACAGTGAGGTTGGGAATAATCAATAACAAAGTCATCTAGCACAATAAAATGATATTCTCCTTGGAGCTGCAAGCAAAAACAGATAAAATGAACTGTAGGCTTTTGGCAGGGTTGGTAATTGCCACAGAAAACTAAGATAACCTGTCAAGGGTAGGACTGGTAACAGTTTAGTTAAAATGTTTAATTATGAGCTTCAGGATGCATATAGAATTCTATGAAGCCTGAATTGTTTAAACATTCATAATATTATCTTAATTATAGTGGAATTAGCTTAAATACATATCAGTTTCTCTGCAGTGTTATAAAAAGCTCAGATATTAAATGTAAAACAAACATAGAAGTCACATTACTTTGGTACCTAATTATACATAATACAGTGTGGCATTTATTAACATTTCCAAACCTGTGCATTTTGTCTCTTTTTCACATTAATTACGCAGAGTTAGTTTGTGCACAGGTAGTGATATATATGTGTGTGTGTGTGTGTGTGTGTGTGTGTGTGTGTGTGTGTGTATTTCTTCTAATCCATCAATAATTTTGAAGAAATTTAGATTAAAATTAAATAAGGTTCATAGACAGACTGAAATATGAGAATCTGGTGAGGCATTTTCACTATCCTGGCTGTTCAGTCTTTTTTCACAAACCTGGAATAGTTTTTTTTAAAGATTTTATTTTTGTTTTTTTGAAGAGGTAGAGATAGCCAGCGAGAGAGGGAACACAAGCAGGGGGAGTGGGAGAGGAAGAAGCAGGCTCATAGCAGAGGAGCCTGATGTAGGGCTCGATCCCATAATGCCGGGATCACGCCCTGAGCCGAAGGCAGAAGCTTAAGGGCTGTGCCACTCAAGCGCCCCACAAACCTGGAATATTTTGTTGTGTTTGCTGTTATACGATTTTACTGTGTTGTGTTTTCATTCGTTAACAAATATTTATTGAGTTCTTGCTAGGCACCAGCCATAGCTCTAGGCACTAAGGATATAATACTGAACAAAACAGAGGTAATATCTCTTCTCAAACTTAGGTTTTGATTCTATTTTAAGAACTCTGTAATTAATGAACCACAGCCTAAGATATTCACAATTCAAGACATTTTGGTAACATAGTGTCCTCGTTGTTATACTTAGTAGCTTACTTGGCCTTTTCACTTGGCCTATTCAAGCCCCATTAGGATTAGGCAACCCATTTCAGTTGCACCATTTCCACATGCTTTTATAGCCATAATTCTTAATTCCTAAATTCAAGTCTTCATTATTTGTTTCTCCATAATATGTGAGGGGGTGTCTTGATCTCAGTTCTTGTGAGTCTTGGTTCTAGGTTTGTGCTAATTAACACAGCATACAATTATGAATGTAGTGAGCTATTTAAGCCTGCAGATTGTGTATTAAAGGCACCATATCAACACATTTAACTCAATCAAAATCAATGTTCACAAATATGCTCTAGTGTTTATTATTAAATACATACATTTCTATTTTTGTCAGTTCAAAGTGATTTACTTGTGGTTTTTAAAACATTTTAAGACAACAATCTAGTTCTGCTTCTTGAAGTGTGACAGAATATAGATCTTCCTGGGGCGCCTGGGTGGCACAGTGGTTAAGCGTCTGCCTTCAACTCAGGGCGTGATCCCGGCATTCTGGGATCGAGTCCCACATCAGGCTCCTCCGCTAGGAGCCTGCTTCTTCCTCTCCCACTCCCCCTGCTTGTGTTCCCTCTCTCGCTGGCTGTCTCTATCTCTGTCAAATAAATAAATAAAATCTTTAAAAAAAAAAAAAAAGAATATAGATCTTCTGGGGCGCCTGGCTGGCACAGTGGTTAACCGTCTGCCTTCGGCTCAGGGCGTGATCCCGGCGTTGTGGGATCGAGCCCCACATCAGGCTCTTCCGCTATGAGCCTGCTTCTTCCTCTCCCACTCCCCCTGCTTGTGTTCCCTCTCTCGCTGGCTGTCTCTATCTCTGTCAAATAAATAAATAAAATCTTTAAAAAAAAAAAAGAATATAGATCTTCCTTTTTTTTTTTTTTTTTTTAAGATTTTAAAAATTTATTTGCCAGAGAGAGAGCACACAAGCAGGGGGAGCAGCAGGCAGAGGGAGAAGCAGGCTCCCCACTGAACCCAATAAGGAACCCAGCACTGTGGGATCATGACCTGAGCCAAAGGTAGACCCTTAACCAACTGAGCCACATAGGCATCCCAAAATCGATCTTCCTGATAAAATAACTGTAATGGGCCCTTCTGATAAAATTACATCGTATCCTGGATAAATTATAACAAATATAAATCTTAATGCACTTTAAGAACTGCTAAAAGAAGTTAATTCTCAAAATTAAATGAAATTAAAATAAAATAAAATTAAGCAAGGCAACATCAGAGGAAGGAGATCTAAGGATTAAGATGTAATAAAAAATGTGAAAAAGAAGAAAACACAACTACTTTAGTGGTGTGATGGAAAGTAAAATCCTTGAGACTCATGAAATAAAAGGAAGCTGAGCTTGAGATTCCTATATTTAAGCTTGGGAAACGTGAAGAGACCAAAGTGTTCCCAGGTTGGTGATTTTCTCTGGAACTCAGAAAAAGCAAATGCAAACTCATCTTTAAAAGAAAGCATCCTCAATTTAGGACCAAACTAATCTATTTCATAGATTAAATTTTAAAAATGAGCTTACTTTATTTTTTTTAATGATTTTTTATTATATTATGTTAGTCACCATACAGTACATCCCCGGATTCCGATGTAAGGCTCGATGATTCATTAGTTGCGTATAACACCCAGTGCACCATGCAATACGTGCCCTCCTTACTACCCATCACCAGTCTATCCCATTCCCCACCCTCCTCCCCTCTGAGGCCCTCAGTTTGTTTCTCATAGTCCATAGTCTCTCATGTTTCATTCCCCCTTCTGATTACCCCCCCTTTATCCCTTTCTTCCCCTACTGATCATCCTAGTTCTTATGTTCCATAGATGAGAGAAATCATATGATAGTTGTCTTTCTCTGCTTGACTTATTTCACTTAGCATTATCTCCTCCAGTGCCGTCCATGTTGCAGCAAATGTTGAGAACTCGTTCTTTCTGATAGCTGAGTAATATTCCATTGTATATATGGACCACAACTTCTTAATCCAGTCATCTGTGGAAGGGCATCTCGGCTCCTTCCACGATTTAGCTATTGTGGACATTGCTGCAATGAACATTGGGGTGCATATGGCCCTTCTCTTCACTACGTCTGTATCTTTGGGGTAAACACCCAGTAGTGCAATGGCTGGGTCATAGGGTAGCTCAATTTTTAACTTTTTAAGGGACCTCCACACTGTTTTCCAGAGTGGCTGTACCAACTTGCATTCTCACCAACAATGTAGGAGGGATCCCCTTTCTCCACATCCTCTCCAACAATTGTTGTTTCTTGCCTTGTCTATTTTTGCCATTCTAACTGGCGTAAGGTGGTATCTCCGTGTGGTTTTGACTTGAATTTCCCTAATGGCTAATGATTTTGAACATTTTTTCATGTGTCTGTTAGCCATTTGTATGTCTTCATTGGAAAAGTGTCTGTTCATATCTTCTGCCCATTTTTTGATTTGTTTGTTTCTCGTGTATTGAGTTTGAGAAGTTCTTTGTAGATCTTGGATACCAGTCCTTTATCTGTAGTGTCATTTGCAAATATATTCTCCCATTCCATGGGCTGCCTCTTAGTTTTTCTGACTGTTTCCTTGGCTGTGAAGAAGCTTTTAATCTTGATGAAGTCCCATAAATTCATTTTATCTTTTGTTTCTCTTGCCTTTGGGGATGTGTCATGAAAAAGGTTGCTTTGGCTGATGTCGTAGAGGTTGCTGCCTATGTTCTCCTCTAGAATTTTGATGGATTCCTGTCTCACTTCTAGGTCTTTCATCCATTTGGAGTTTATTTTTGTGTATGGTGTGAGAGAGTGGTCAAGTTTCATTCTTTTGCATGCAGCTGTCCAATTTTCCCAGCACCATTCATTGAAGAGACTGTCTTTTTTTCCACCGGATGTTTTTTTCCTGCTATCAAAGATTAGTTGCCCAAAGAGCCGAGGGTCCATTTCTGGGTTTTCTATTCTGTTCCATTGGTCTGTGTGTCTGTTTTTGTGCCAATACCATGCTGTCTTTGTGATCACAGCTTTTTAGTATAGCTTGAAATCCGGCAACGTGATGCCCCCAGCTTTGTTTTTCCTTTTCAACAGTTCCTTGGAGATTCCGGGCCTTTTCTGGTTCATACAAATTTAAGGACTATTTGTTCCAGTTCTTTGAAAAATGTCATTGGTATTTTGATCGGGATAGCATTGAAAGTGTAGATTGCTCTGGGTAACATGGACATTTTAACTATGTTAATTCTTCTGATCCATGAGCATGGAATATTTTTCCATCTTTTTGTGTCTTCTTCAATGTCTTTCAAGAGTGATTTATAGTTTCTAGAATATAGGTCCTTTACGTCTCTGGTTAAATTAATTCCAAGGTAACGTATGATTTTTGGTGCTATTGTAAATGGGATGGATTCCCTAATTTCTCTTTCTTCAGTCTCATTGTTCATGTATAGAAATGCAACTGATTTCTGAGCATTGATTTTGTATCCCGCCACATTACTGAATTGCTCTATAACTTCTAATAGTTCGGGAGTGGATTATTTTGGGTTTTCCATATAGAGTATAATGTCATCTGTGAAGAGAGACAGTTTGACTTCTTCTTTGCCGATTTGGATACCTTTTATACCCTTTTGTTGTCTGATTGCTGTTGCAAGGACTTCTAGTACCATGTTGAATAATAGTGGCAAGAGTGGGCATCCTTTTCGTGTTCCTGATCTTAAAGGAAAGGCTTCCAGCTTTTCCCCATTGAGAATGATATTTGCTGTAGGCTTTTCATAGATGGTTTTTATGAGATTCAGGAATGTACCCTCTATCCCTACAATCTGAAGGGTTTTAATCAGAAAAGAATGCTGTATTTTGTCAAATGCTTTTTCTGCATCTATTGAGAGAATCATATGATTTTTGAATTTTTCCTTCTGGATAAAATCTAAGACACTGATTGATTTGCGAATGTTGAACCACCCTTGCATCCCAGGGATGAATCCCACTTGGTCATGATGGATAATCCTTTTAATGTGCTGTTGGATTCTATCAGCCAGGATCTTGTTGAGGATTTTGGCGTCCATATTCATTAGGGAAATCGGTCTGTAATTCTCCTTTTTGATGGGGTCTTTGCCTGGTTTGGCTATCAAGGTAATATTGGCCTCATAGAATGAGTTTGGTAGCTTTCCTTCTGTTTCTATTTTTTGAAATAGCTTTAGGAGAATAGGTATTATTTCTTCTTCTTCTTCTTTTTTTTTTTAAAGATTTTATTTATTTATGTGACAGAGAGACAGCCAGCGAAAGAGGGAACACAGCAGGGGAGTGGGAGAGGAAGAAGCAGGCTCCCAGCGGAGGAGCCCGATGTGGGACTAGATTCCGGAACGCCGGGATCATGCCCTGAGCCGAAGCTGACGCTTAACGACTGCGCTACCCAGGCACCCCGGTATTATTTCTTCTTTGAATGTTTGGTAGAATTCCCCAGGAAAACCATCCGGGCCTGGAGTTTTGTTATTTGGAAGGTTGTTTATCACTGTTTCAATCTCTTCATAATTGGCCTGTTTAAAAAATCAATTTCTTCCTGTTTCTGTCTTGGTAGTTTATAGGTTTCCAGGAAGTCCTCCATCTCTTCCAGTTTGCTTAATTTATTGGCATAAAGCTGTTGATAAAAGTTTCTAATAATCCTTCCAATTTCATTGGTGTTGGTTGTGACCTCTCCTTTTTCATTCATAATTTTATTAATCTGGGTCCTTTCTCTATTCTTTTGGATAAGTCTTACCAGTGGTCTGTCAATTTTATTGATTCTCTCAAAGAACCAGCTTCTAGTCCTGTTGATCTGCTCTACTGTACTTCTGGTTTCTAATTCATTGATTTCTGCTCTCATCTTGATCAACTGCTTTCTCGTGCGTGGATTAGGCCTGTCCCCTATTGCTGTTCCAGCTTCTTGAGGTGAGAATATAAAAACTGCATTTTAGATTTTTCTATTCTTTTGAGTGAGGCTTGGATGGCTATATATTTTCCCCTTAGGACTGCCTTTGCAGTATCCCATTGGTTTTGGACCATTGTGTTTTCATTCTCGTTGGTCTCCATAAATTGTTTAAATTGATTTTTGATTTACTGGATTATCGAATCATTCCTGAGCAGGATGGTTCTTAGTCTCCAAGTGTTTGAGTTTCTTCCAAATTTTTCCTTGTGGTTGAGTTCCAATTTCAAAGCATTGTGGTCTGAGAATATGCAGGGAATAATTTCAGTCTTTTGATATCGGTTGAGACCTGTTTTGTGACCCAGAACATGGTCTACTCTTGAGAATGTTCCATGGGCATTAGAATAGAATGAGTATTCTTTGGTTCTGGGGTGTAGTGTTATATATATATCTATGAGGTCCAACTCGTCGAGTATGGCATTCAAAGCCCTTGTTTCTTTGTCGATTTCTTGCTTAGGTGCTCTGTCTATATCTGATAGTGGAGTGTTGAGGTCCCCTACTATTAACATATTTTTATCTATATGTCTCTTTATTCTGGTTGAGAGTTGGCTTGTGTATCTTGCTGCTCCCCTGTTGGGGGCATATATATTTATAATTGTCATATCCGCTTGCTGGATACATCCTTTAAGAATAATATAGTGCCCCTCTGTGTCTCTAACTATAGTCTTTAGTTTAAAATTGAATCCGTCTGATATGAGAATTGCTACCCCAGCTTTCTTTTGAGGTCCATTGGCATAAAAGATGGTATTCCATCCCTTTACTTTCAGTCTGGATGTATCTTTAGGTTCAGAATGAGTCTCTTGTAGACAGCAAATGGATGAGTCATATCTTTTTATCCAATCTGCAACTCTGTGGTGTTTTATGGGAGCATTTAGGCCATTCACATTGAGGGTGATTATTGAGAGATATGATTTTAATGATGCCATGTTGCCAGTAATGTCTTTGTTTCTATAGATTGTGACTTTCTGTTCTGTATTACTCTTGTGGTCTTTTTACTTTTATGGAACCCCCCTTAATATCTCCTGTAGGGCTGGTTTCATGGTTACGAAATTAGTCAGTGACTGGCGATTCTGGAAGGACTTTATCTCTTCATCCATTCTGAATGACAGCCTTGCTGGATAAAGGATCCTTGGCTGCATGTTTTTCTCTGAAAGAGCTTTAAAAATGCCCCCCCCCCAACCCTTTCTCTCATTCCAGGTCTGTGTAGACAGGTCTGACGTAATTCTGATACCTTTGCCTTGGTACATGAGAAATTTCTTTGCCCTGGCCGCTTTCAATACTGTATCCTTGGTTCTAATATTTGCGAAATGCACTATGACGTGACATGCTGTAGGTTTGTCGTGGTTGAGCTTGGGAGGGGTCGTCTCTGCCTCTTGGACACGGATGCTTGTTTACTTTGCTAGATTAGGGATGTTTTCAGCTACAATTTGTTCAAATATCTCTTCTAGACCTCTGTTTTTCTCCACCCCCTCGGGGATGCTGATGATTCTGACATTGGAACGTTTCATTGAGTCAGTAATCTCCCATAACTTACATTCTTGAGAATGGATTTTTTTGAGTCCAGATTCTGTTTTAGCTTCCTCTTCTACTAACCCATCCTCCAATTCACTGATACGTTCTTCTGCCTCATTCACCCTGGCTGTCAGAGCTTCTAGTTTTAACTGCATTTGGCTCATAGAATTTTTAATTTCTGCTAGATTCGCTCTCATTTCCACCCTTAGAGATTCTATATTCTCATTAACATTTTTGTTAATACTTTTTTCAAGTCTACACATTATCTTGACCATTGTTACTCTGAACTCCATTTCTGATAATTTGGTTATATTCATATCCATTATTTCTGTGGCAGAGGCCACAGACTCATTGTCTTTTCTTTGCTCGGGGGGATTTCTCCTTCTCATCATTCTGATGAGGAGAGGTTGCAGGGTTGTCCAGAGCCCAAATTATTTACTGGGACCCAGGCAGCGCACACTTTTTTTTATAGGGATCTTAGGGATGTGGGCTTCTTGATTTTTCAGCTTGCCTTCTGGGGGAGGGGCCTGCTGCACTGATACTCAGGCAACCCTGTTTGGGTAGAGTCTCTGTGTCCCCTCCGAGAGGGGATGGGGATGGGCACACTGTGAGCCGGTATCTCCAGGCTTTTGTTCTCTGGTGGCTTTCCCTGGAGGTTTGCTGTGTCTCTTCTGAGAGTCAGAGCAGCAGTAGCCCAATCTCAGCCTCTGTCTCAGAACAGAGGGATCGCAGACAGTTCTCCACTGATGTTCTGGCCACTTTAACTCTGTTTCTGTTGGTGCTGCTCAACCCTGCAGCATCCCAGGATGTGCGCCCCACACCTTAGCATTCCAGCCCTCACTTCCAGGGTCAGCACTCTCTCTCCTTTGTGTTTCTAACACCGCCAGCTGCCAGCCGCCCCCGCGCGCTCCAGTGCTTCCAGTCTCAATCTGGTTCCAGGGAGCACACCGGAGCTCCGTTTCAGTCTGGTCGCATGTGTTTCCTGGCTCACAGTCTCTGTCTGCTCTCTCGGGGGTGCCAGTCTGCGAGTCCATCCACTCCCCTGTGCAGGTGGCTACTGCTTGCCCGTGCCCAAACGTGGTGGCTCCCTCCGCCTTCCATTTATCTTCTGGTATCTGTGCGCGGTTTCACGGCTCCCCACTTCATACCTCAATACTCAGTGCTGGAGATGTTCATTTGTAGAGATCCAGATGTATCTTCCTGCATTTCATGCCAATTTCGTGGATGTTCAAGTTGGTCTGGTACCTATCCAACTCAACTCAGGGGACCAGCTGAAAAAGGGGTCCCCCACTCCTCCGCCATCTTAACTCTCTCCCGGCAGGTGTATTTTTAAATTGTGCTTTTCTCTCTCTCTCTCTCTCTCACAAACAAACAAATAAAATCTTTAAAAAAAATTTAAAAAAAAAAGGGACATCTGGGTGGCTCAGTCGGTGAAGCATCTGTCTTCAGCTCAGGTCATGATCCCAGGGTCCTGGGATCAAGCCCTGCATTGGGTTCCTTGCTCCTGAATCTTTATTTCTTTCCATCTCCATGATGATACCGTCATGCAACTCACTCTCATATCTCACCCATGTTACCATGATAGCCTACTACTCTTTACTCTGTTTCCTTAATCTATTTTTACCAGAGTAGTTAAGTGTTTTTTTTAAATACACTTAAAAATACAAATAATATTATGTTTATTGTCTGCTTTAGATCTAGTGGCTTACTATGATGACAGTTAAAATAGAATTCAAGTTCTTTTTATGTCTACAAAATCCTCTCTCCCATACCATCGTCTCAGTTACCACCATGCCCTTGGTGTTAGCTGTTTCTTCTTCCTGAAATTCCCTACTCATCTTTAGAAGACTGACTATAGTGTTACTCATGTCTCAGACTGACATCGTTTCTTTGAGGCCTGCTAGATTATAAGAGTCACCCAGTCACTCTGTATTAAATCATTCTGTTCTATCTCTACATAACATGTTGAATTACCAGGAGCTTTCTTCTCTATCATTTATCTAATATTCTCTACCCCCATTCTGAATATAACATTCATGAGAGCAGCAACCTCTTATTTATTCTTCATCAGTATATCACCAGTTCCTAGAATAGCACTTGGCCCTTGAATATTGCTCACTGAATATCTATTGTATTCGTGGGGCACCTGAGTAGCTCAGTCAGTTGAGCATCTGCCTTCAGCTCAGGTCATGGTTCCAGGGTCCTGGGATCTGGCCCTGTATCATGCTCCCTGCTTGGTGGGGAGCCTGCTTCTCCCTCCACTTCTCCCTTTGCCACTCCCCCTGCTTGTGCTTGCTCTCTCTCTGTCAAATAAAGAAATAAAATCTTAAAAAAAAAATCTATTGCATTCATGAAGAAAATACTTCTCTGCCATTTTTATTTTTATTTTTTTTTAAAGATTTTATTTATTTATTTGACAGAGATAGAGACAGCCAGCGAGAGAGGGAACACAAGCAGGGGGAGTGGGAGAGGAAGAAGCAGGCTCATAGCGGAGGAGCCCGATGTGGGGCTCGATCCCAGAACGCCGGTATCACGCCCTGAGCAGAAGGCAGATGCTTAACCACTGTGCCACCCAGGCGCCCCATTGCCATTTTTAATTAATGCATTTTTACTTATGTGGAAAATGTTATTAGTATGATCACCTGTTAATAACAGCTAGCAGTCTCATCATCCAAGAATTTAAATGTACATTTCTGACTACATTTGTTAATGTCTTATTAAACATTTGAGTTAACTTAAAATTTCTTGAAAACTGCTCAGAGTAATTATTACTAAAGTGGTTTAACTTTGGGAAATTCTAAAAACTGTGCATGGATAGTAATTTATTAGGATTTGAATATGATACAATCTGGCCTACTTTTTAGTACATAGAACTGTGAACAACTTCCAGAATGATAAATTTTAATTTTGAGTACCCTAGACAAAAAAATTAAAGTGTCAGGGCAGATTCATTTATTAGTGAATTCCTCTGCATCGGAGGATTGATTGAAGTGTTTTGTTAAGCTATATTACCCTCTGAGTTTTTTCACTGTTTTACTTTCTGATTCTTTGTGGAGTGATTCTTCTTTGTGTTTTCATATTTTTAGTATAAGTTTTCTTTCTCTATTTCATGCAGAATACTTTTCTGAAAAGGGTGTCTGAAATTTCTAGACTATTATTTTCTTTTATCACACCCAATTAGTATTTTCTTTAAAATTTTAACACTGTATAAAGGAAATACACCATCAGGTAGGAAACTTTCATATGCTCATATAGCCATAAGATAAACTTTTGTGTAGGTACTATAGGAAAATATTATTATGAATAATGCTTTTATAAATTAAGTTTATGTGAATTATTCATATTTCTTACTTTCAACCTTGTCAAGATTTAATCTTTTTTCCCCTTTCATTCTCATTTTATGATAGGTTTTAGTCTTTTATAAAAACATTAGGATTTTTCAAAAATTTTCTTGCGTTGAGGTGGTTTGATTTGTCATTAAAGTAATTTGGAATTACTATATGTTGGATTTATGAATAAACATGTAGACATACTTATGCATTTAAATTTTGTCATTTCCTGCAGGAGTTCTATAAAATAGACTTATCAGTATTGTTGTTTATTTTACAGAACAGAGATTCAGATAGGTTAATGACTTTTCTGAGGCTTAAGGAGGAAAAGGCAGAATTAGATTTGAACTCAGAATGTTCTGTGGAAGCCAAGGAGGAATATTAATCTAGAAGTGTGAATAGACTAACATGCTGAGATCTTTAATTTATAGACCACAGAGTCCCTGTGAAGAATGTTGACAGGCAGGCCACCAACCTTTTGTGAATTGTGTACTGCCAAAATTCCCCAGCCCTGCTGAAGAGGGAGCTGGATCTGATTCAAAATAATGTGGTAGGTAGCCTCAGTCACTCAGACTTGAATATAAAAGATAAAAACAGACAAACTTGAGCCCATATTTTCAGAAATTTCTACAAGGTAGGTGATACCACCCTGAAGTGGATTGCTATGATTTTACAGCTGCTAATCACAGAGTATTAGTTTCCATGGGAAAACTTTAGGCAGTGTAATTGTCTGACCAAACAATTCATTTCTCAGCAAAAGGAGTGAAACTTCAATCTGTTTCCTTACCATTCCCGGCTACTATAGTCATGAGAATTCCTATCAGCCTCAGGTGCTGTTTTACAGATTATTTTATATGTTTTGGAGTAATGGTCTTCTTGTCGTGCGTCCTGTCTAGAGCCTGAACACCTGTGCTTATATATCTGGGGTAGATATTCTTTTTCTTTCTCTACTTAGGTAAGACATGTTACTTATTTGTTATTACTACTCAACATATAGTATGTGTTACTGATGATTACATTTAACAGTGAGTTTATTGAATTCAGAAAGGAAGAAAAGATAACATCTCAGTGGTACTTTGACTATACTAGAGTAGAAATGGGAGGGGGGGAAAGAAATGGGTCTCTACCCTGGATAAGGAACATTGGACTACTAGAAAGAAGCTTTTGAAGTGCCATTATGTCATTTTCTCTAGCTGAAGAAAGCTTGTATGATTTTGCATTATCACTTGAATGAAAGTGGTGTTGATGTATTTATAGTTGAATTGCAATGAGATTATATTAGGTAGAAATATTTGATACAATGTACGTATCAAAGAAAAGGAATGTACACCTGGAAATTAAAGAGTGAAATGTATAACACAAGTCCATAATAATATCTATTATCTTCATATGCCATACACTATCCTGACTGAGTAGCCATGGCCAAACAAGTTTTATTTTCATGTGCCCTGACTCCCCCAAGCACACGTAATTAGACTGGGGATAGAACCCTGATCCAAAGGTAACCAATCCATAGATTTTCCAAAAAAGTATGAGATGGACCCTTGTGAAGGGTTAAGATGGGTCTTTCTCTTGGCGATTCAAATTAGGAAAACAATAGTGTGAATTAGGCAGTAATGAGGATAGATACTGAAGTGATTGAACAAATTAGTGGAGTTAGATCATCAAGGGCCATTGAAAAGCCAAAATCATGAGGAAGCAGAAGTGAATTAATAAGGAAAAATCATGAAGTAGAGATCAACTATACAGAATGGAAAAAATAAAAAATAAATGGAATGCATACAACTCAATAGCAACAAAATGAACAAAAATCAATAACCCAAATAAGAAATGGGCAAAGGACCTGAATTAACTTTTTTTTCCACAGAAGAGACACAAATGGCCAACAAATATATGAAATATGTCTACCACCACCAATCATCGGAAAATGCAAATCCACAATGAGATGTTACCTCACTCCTGTTAGCATGGCTTTTATTAAAAAAAAAAAAAATAACCAAAGATAAACAAGTACTGGTGAATATGTAGAGAAAAGGAAACCCTTGGCCCTATTAGTAGAAATGTAAATTGGTACAGCCATTATGGAAAACAGTATGGAAGTTCCTTAAAAATTAAAATAGAACTATAATATAATCCATAGTCTCATACTGAGTGTATACCCATAGGAAATAAAACCAGTATCTTGAAGAGATATATGTAATTCCCATGTTCTTTATAGCATTTTTCTTAGTAACCAAGTTATGGAAACAACTTAAGTGTTTGTCAACAGATGAATAGATAAAGATAATATGGTATGTATACACAATGGAATATTATACAGCATTAAGAAGGAGAAAAAGAAAGAAAGAAAGAAAGAAAGAAAGAAAGAAAGAAAGAAAGAAAGAAAGAAAGAGAGGGAGGGAGGGAGGGAAGGAAAGAAAGAAAGAAAGAAAGAAAGAAAGAAAGAAAGAAAGAAAGAAAGAAAAGAAAGAAAAGAAAGAAAGAGAAAGAAAGAAAAGAAAGACAGACCTTGCCATATGGGACAGCGTGAATGAACTGGAAGTACATAATACTGAGTGAAATAGTCAGACACAGGGAGATAAATACTGCATAATCTAACTTATGTATGAAGTCTAAAAATGCTGAACTCATAGTACCAGAGAGGAGCATGGTGGTTACATGGGGGGGGGTGGGGGTGTGGGTGTGGTAGTTAAATGGGAGATGGTGGTCAGAGAGTAAAAACTTTGTTATAAAATAAACAAGTTCTGGAAACCTAATATACAGCATGATGACTATATTTAATAATAATTTATTGTATATTTGAAATTTACTGAGGGAATAGAGCTCAAGTTTTCTCATCCTCCACACAAAAAAACGGTAACTGTAAATGTAATGGCTATGTTTAATAGCTTGATTGTGAATATCATTTCACAATATATGGGTATATCCAAATATCACATTGTACACCTTAAATATATACAATTTTTATTTGTTGATCAAACTTCGGTTAAGCTGGGGAAAAGTATAATAGGTAGATGGTAGTATCTTAGTATGTTCAGGCTGCTATAAAAAAATACTACAGATTTTGTTGTGTGGCTTATAAACAAAAAACATTTAGCTCTCACAGCTTTGGTGTTAGAAGTCAGAGTTCTGTGTGCTAGCATGGTTATCCGAGGGCTCTTTTCTGGGTCACAGACTTCTCATTTTATCCTTATAGGATGAAAAGGGCAAGGGACCTCTGTGAGGTTTCTTTTATAAAACACTAATCCCATTCAGGAGGGCTCCACCTTCATTGCATAAGCACCTCCCAGTGGCCTCATCTTCAAACACCACTATCACATTGGGAGTTAACATGTGAATTTTGGGAGGGACACAAACATTGAAACCATAATAACAATGATGTTATTTCATGAAGAAAATTAAAACAAGGAAAGGGAATATACTATCTCTATCTTCCACCATCATGCAAACCCAATGTATGGTTCCCTAGCCACTCTAGGTTTACCCCTGTACATTCTGTGAGGAATTACCAAGTATGAGGGGACTATTATGGGATGAAGAAATAAGTGTTAGTCATTCTTTTTTTCATACATATTTCTTTTTTTTAATTTTTAAATTTTTTTAAAGATTTTATTTATTTATTCGACAGAGATAGAGACAGCCAGTGAGAGAGGGAACACAAGCAGGGGGAGTGGGAGAGGAAGAAGCAGGCTCATAGCGGAGGAGCCTGATGTGGGGCTCGATCCCATAATGCCGGGATCACGCCCTGAGCCGAAGGCAGATGCTCAACCGCTGTGCCACCCAGGCGCCCCCCCCCTTTTTTTTAAGATCTTATTTATTTATTTGACAGAGATAGAGACAGCCAGTGAGAGAGGGAACACAAGCAGGGGGAGTGGGAGAGGAAGAAGCAGGCTCATAGCTTCATACATATTTCTGTACCATACACTCTCATTATTTGAATTATCATAAGTGTTTTTGCCTCATTTAAATTAAATATCTTTGTTAATCTAGATTATGTAAGTGCATATGAAAAACATGTTTTAGAAGGCCATATCGTAACAAATTAATAGTGGTTAACTTTGGTTGAGAGACTATGGGTCATATTTTGGTCAATTTTCATCCAAAGATGTATTATTTTCACTTTAATATTAATAATTGGAACATTTATAAAAACTTAATTTTTAAGTTTTTGTATAGCATCATCATCATAATACTGATTATTACAACAATAATTGTTTTTGGCACTAAATCAGTTCATTTTCTTTGTCTTATTTAAGTCCTCAAAAATAAGGTTAAAGAAGTCAAAGTTAGAATAACAAAGACCTAGTATGTACATCAAAAGTTTACAATAGAAAGAGGATTTAAATGTGTTTAATGTGAAGATTGACACCATGATATTTATTTTTATAAAAGAAAACCTGTAAGTTATATGCAGGGTGGACCAATGTGGGGAGAATCTGGAGTTAGCCATGGCATGGAGGGTGGAGACAAGAGTGTAATTATAGAAGGAAGGAACTATTAAGGCTTAGCTAAAGAGGAAAGCTAAGGAGACTTTTTTTGGAAACTGTGATAGCCCAAATTTCACTTAATTCACAATTTTGCGAAGAACTAATCTTATGTTCCTTTTCAAGGAGGTTCCAGGTTGATAACTCCCAACCAGCTCTGCACATTAAACCTATCTATCCTCTAAAAATTCCAAATGCTTATATTTAATCCTACCCTCACATTGACTTTCTGGCATTTCTCTGGTGGGTTTTCAGATTTTTTTTATTTTGCAGATTTTCTATAATAAACGTACACTAGTTCTTTAAAAAAAAATTAGAAAATAAGATCTCAGAGTTAAATGAAACTATATTTTTGCTTTGGGGGAAACTTTGTAGTTTCAGGAAATTATGTCCTATTTTGCCCCCTTTGTGGTTTTTAGTCTAGCTATGTTCCTCATTTAAAATAATATCAAAACAATTTCAAAAAAACCACTAGATGCAAGGAAAGTATTATATTAATAAAATTTTATTAACATTTGTTGAGAAAGATGTTCTATAGCATCTCTGTATCTGGTCAGTTTTGAAAAACAGTAGTTTGGTGTTGTATCTTCACATATGTTTTTTACTTGACTGGTTAGCTATTTACAGCTTGTTGATGGCTTTTCTAATTGGAAGGAAAAGATGTAGTTACTCACCACAACATAAAATATTGAAAAAGTGACACAAGGAAAACACTTTACTAGTCTCTTGGGAAGGAAAATTGCTTATCTGTAATTGTTTTGTTCTCTGAAGAAATATATCAGACTGCCATTTCCACATGAATTTTCTGGATATAGTGTGACCCACTATTTTAATGTCAATGGAAACAAGCCCTTGTAGAGTTTCTCAGCCTTTTGTATGCTCTAGTTAACCTGAGGGACCCGTAAGCTATAATTTGTATAGAGATATAGCAGTATGACACGGAGGAGGTAGGGATTGATTTGTAAGTCATGTCCCAGCATGCAGGTGACAAATTATGGACAGAAGCACTGGGACTAGGAAAAAGAAAAGTAAAAGTAAAATATGCACCCATCACCTCATGTAGAAGCAGATAGTGTAGTGAGACATTGATTAAATGAGTATCATAAAATTCCAAATAGACTGGTATGTGGAGCCTTGGTGAGAAGCATAATTAATTGTTCATTCATTTCATGACTACTGGTTGCTCATCTACAATGTGTCAGGCTCTTGTTCATCAATGAAGACACATTAGTGAGCAGGGCAGATGTGGTCACTGCATTTACATAGAATATACAACTAAATAAGCAATTGCAATAACATAAGTTGGAGAGGTAGGCTGTACTTTGAGATCTGTACAAGGGCATCTCATCTTATTTTGGGAGGCCCTAGAAGAAATGAAATGTATGAAAAATAAATAAAGGGGTGTAGTAGACATAAGATTTAGAAAACTCCAGAAAGAGGGAACGATAGGCCAAAGAGGCAAGAAACAGGGCTGAAATGAATGATGTTCAGGATGGCTGAAATATGGCATGGGGCCAGTGAAGTGTTGAGACTAGGGTGGGGCAGGCAGCAGGCACAGAGCATCACATTAAGTTTGAACTGGTACCCCAAAATTTCAACTGCATTCTTTTTTTATACAATTATTTATCAAATGCCTAATGTTTTTAAGCTATTTAAGATGAAAGATAAAAAAAATATTTTCTAACGTCTAGTTATTCCCATTTGATAAAATGGACAGTCAAATAAAACTAACAGTAATACACAGTGAAAAGTGATGATTGCAAGAGCTTAAAAGCTCTAAAGAAACATAGCAGGGGCACGTGGGTGGTTCAGTTGGTTAAACGTCTGCCTTTGGCACAGGTCACAATCTCAGGGTCCTGGAATGGAGACCCACATGGGACTCCCTGCTAAGTGAGGAGTCTGCTTTTCCCTCTCCCTCTGCTCCTCCCCCTTGCTCATTCTCTCTCTCTCACATAAATAATCTAAAAAAAAAAAAAAAAACCAAAGAAACACAGCAGTGGGAGAGTGGGAAGAGAAGTCTAGGGGCTGAGAAAGACTCAAGAGGTGAACTTGAATCAAGTCTTAAAGGGTCATGGGAAGTTGGTGAAGCAGAGGAGGGAAGTATATTTAAGCAGTGTGGACAGCATGTCCAGGTTTAGAAGCATGAGAGAATAAGATCTGTTCAGAACTGCAAGTGAAATATTTTTACTACAGCATTTTCCGAAGTGTGCCTTAGAAAACATCCTGCAACATGATCTGGAAGCAAATGCATGGTCTATCTACTTCTTGTAAAGTCATAATGTCCACTAACATATTAAGGGATCTGAAGATACCCTACAGTGAGGAAAGCTATTTTCTTTATTTGGTCCAGAATTTTTCAGAATTGTTTGATCATAGAATTTCCTCTACTAACATCTCTTTTTGATTTAAAACTATGTTCTATGAAGCATACTTTGAAATTGATAGCAAGACCTAGACAGGGTGACAGGGAGTGTCAGAGGACGGGGCTACAGGAAAAGCTCTAGAGGTCGGATCATAAAGGCCTTGGTTGACCAGGCTGGTCATTAGGGGAGAACACACCTGAGGTTTTCTTCCAGTTGAAAAGTACTCTTTTGATGTGATACATCCAGCCTTACTTATTCCACTCTAAGGGGGTTGTGTGGAACCACCTCTCTTGAGAGGTAAACTTAGATTTAAATGAAAATATTGACATACCTTCACCGTTTCTCTTCTTTTTTAAAATAAGCTTATTTTTTTTTCATTTTTGTAAAAGTATTTAACATGAGATCTCTCTTAAAATTTTAAGTGAACAATACAGTGTTGGTAACTGTAGGGAAAATGTTGTACAGTAGATCCTTAGAAGCAAATTATCTTGCATAAGTGAAAATTTGTACCTGTTGAATAGCAACTCCCCATTTCTCCCTCCCCTCAGTCCCACACAACCACCATTCTACTCTTTGTTTCTATGCATTTGAGTATTTCAGATACCTCATGTAAGTGGTATCATGCAATATTTGTTGTTCTGTGACTGGCTTATTTCACTTAGCATAATGTCCTCGAGATTCATCCATATTGTCACAATTAACAGGATTTTTTTTAAAGGTTTAAATAGTACTTTGCTGAATACATATATACACTACATTTTCTTTATCCATTCATCTGTTGATGGATAATGGGTTGTTTTTACATATTGGCTATTATGGATAATGTTGTGAAGAACATGACAATGCTGATATCTCTTACAGATAATATTTTCATTTCTTTTGGATAAAAACCAGAAGTTAGATTACTGGATCATATGATATTCTTATTTTTAATTTTTTGATGAACTTCCATACTGTTTTCCATGGTACCTGAACTTTTTTTACATTCCTACCAACAGTGTACAATAGTTCTAATCACTGTACATCCTCACCATCATTTTTATTTCTTGTTTTTATAATAGCCATTCTAACAAGTATGAGGTGATACCTCATTGAGGTTTTATTTGCATTTCCTTGATGATTAGTGATGTTGAGCACCTTTTCATATACCTGTTGGGCATTTGTGTGTCTTCATTGAGAAATATCTATTCAAATACTTTCCACTTAAAAAAAAATCTGTTTTTTTGTGTGTTATTGAATTGAAGGAGTGCCTTATATATTAGCCTTTATCAGATGCATAGTCTGCAAATATTTTCTCCCATTCTGTAGGTTGCCTTTTTATTTTTTGATATTCCTTTGCTGTGCAAAAGCTTTTTCGTTTGATATAGTCCCATTTATCAATTTTTGCTTTTGGTGTCACATATAAGAAATCATTGACAAGACTAATGTCTGGCATAAAGACAGACATATATACTAATAGAACAGAATAGAGAGTCCCAAAATAAAATCACATACATATAGTCAACTGATCTAAAACAAGGGAGTCATGAGTATGGAGAAAGTATAGTGTCCTCAACAAATGTTGGTGGGAAAACTGGATAGCTACATGCAAAATAATGAAACTATACACTTAGCTTAAAACATACACAAAAATCAACTCAAAATGGATTAAAGACTTAAAGATAAGACACGAAACTGTAAAACTCCTAGAAGAAACCATTCCTTCTCTCCAGGTGTGCTGCCAGCTGGGAGCACCTTCTCCAGATGGGAAGAATTGCTTTGATTCAGCACTGCCTGGGGCTGGGAGGGTAATTTTCCTGATTCTGGCATTTAGTATTGAGGCATACTTGATTGCAAGTATAAACCATATTTCCATCACAGCTTCATCAGTGATAAAGGAGGTGTTTTAGTTATCCATCTCTCATCTTGTTGTTTTATTTCTCAATATCTTTGTAATTTGGCAGGTAAGAACGTGATATTTATTATCCTCTGAGAGATCCAGACATTAAGGAATTCAGTCTTTATCTGATAGCTAATGGGAGTCACTAAAGTGTTTTATCAATGACTACCACAGTCAGATTTGCATTTGGCAGCTTTAGTGACAGCATAGAAGAGGTGGCACAAACAGAAGCTGAGAAACCAATTAAAAAGGACAGCAGTGATCCAGGTAAGTAACGGTCAGATCTTGAACTACACCAATGGCAGTGTTAATATATCAATCGGGAGATATGGACATGAAATATATTTAGGAAGTTGAAGCAGTAGAACTAGGAGACTGAGCAGATGTGTGACACAGAGAGAAAAAGTTGAGGACAACTACCAGATTTCTGAATGAAGGTGAATTACATTTGGTTTGGTGGAAATGTAAAACTATTTCCAGCATACTGAGCTGGGTATGCTTTAGGAACATTCAAGTAGACTTGTGTAGTTGCTTACTGTATTTGTCTGAAGTTAGAGACATTTATAGTCTAGAACCACACACACAGCAGCTGTTCATTTATTAGTGTACTTGGAGTCATAGTGTCAGTCACTCTTAGGGAGAGTGTGTGGATAGTAATCTTACCCAGTGTCAAGACTTAACACTTATTATGTGCCCACTGTGTACCAGCCCTATGTTAAACACTTTGCACAATGGTCTTATTTAATCGTCAAGACAAGTCTTTAAGGTAAAGACTGTTACTCTCATTTTTTAAATGAAACTGAAATTTTCACTCGATTTGACAACTAAGAATTAATTTGTTTTGTTCATAAGTATTTTCATGTTTTATTTTTATTTTTTTTAAAGATTTTATTTATTTATTTGAGAAAGAGAGAGTGAGAGAGAGAGCACCAAGAGGGGGAGGGTCAGAGGGAGACGCAGACTCCCCTCTGAGAGGGAAGCCCGATATGGCTCGATCTTGGGACTCTGGGATCATGCCTTGAGCTGAAGGCAGACACTTCACTGACCGAGTCACCCAGGAGCCCCTCCATGTTTTAAATGTATCTGATAAAATGTCTTTGTGGTTTGCTATTTCAATTATTTTTGCAGGATATATATTCAAAGTATGGTGCTGTGTAATACCCTTTGACAAATTTAAATATTTATTTATTTATTTTCAAGAAAGAGAGAGAGTGTGTGAATGGAGGGGGAGGGGCAAAGGGAGAGGGAGAGAGCAAATCCTTAAGTAGACTCCCCACTGAGCTCAGAGCCTGACATGGGGCTCGATCTCAGGACCCTGGAATCATGACCTGAGCTAAAATCCAGAGTCAGCCGGTTAACCAACTGAGCCACCCAGGTTACCTCTTCTGACAAATTGAATTTTAATCAGGTCTGGGGTTTCAGTTACTTTGGAAATAAAGAACAGAGAATCATGGTGCTCTCATTCTCTTTTTTCTCCTGTAAAAGGTCAAATTCAGAAGCATAGTGTACTATAGCAGTTATTAGTCAGAAACTCAGTTCTTTGCTGGAATTCTAGCAAAAATTAAGTAGAAAAAAGAAAAGTACACTTTTTTCTACATGCATTTGGGGAAGAGAAGCTGTCCAAGATCTAGAATTTGATGAAAGTCACCTTTTTTGGAATAAGGCACAGAGTTAAATGAGCCTGTGACTCCTTGCATAGGGGGTGTTATTAGGATAGTAAAGCTTGGGGCACTTGTCTGCATGCATGAGCTTTAATGGCAAATGTACCAGCAGATGAACATTATCTTAACAAACAGTCCTCTCCAAAAAGCAAGTTAATGTTGCAGATTTATCAGCAATTGTTTATGCACCATTTGATTTCTGAGATTTAAAGTTGATTAACAATACTATTTTTTTTTTAAGATTTTATTTATTTATTTGACAGAGAGACAGCCAGTGAGAGAGGGAACACAGCAGGGGGAGTGTGAGAGGAAGAAGCAGGCTCCTAGAGGAGGAGCCTGATGTGGGGCTCGATCCCAGAACGCTGGGATCACGCCCTGAGCCAAAGGCAGATGCTTAACGACTGCGCCACCCAGGCTCCCCAACAATACTATTTTTTTTCTAATCACCTTTTTAATCTTTGGTCTATCTGGCTGATTTTGAATAATTTATGCAGTAAGATTGTGTGTGTGTCTGTATGTTCTGATAAATCTGAAAATAATAGAAAATAATATTATAATAGTAAATATGGAGCATATACAGTACAGAACAACACAATGAAAAATCTTAACGCCAATGGCTGACTTGATGTCTGCTGGAATTGCAGAATGTAGGCCAAAAGTCACCATCTTGGCCAGAGTTAAGGGATACATTGGTACCCCCACATTATGATTGTCCTTGTTACTTGGGAATCATTGACAACTGCCTAAATATATAGACACATTTGATTTTCTTTTGCATTTATCAGACTTCAGCAGAATGTGTTTTGGCTGACATAAAAAAAAAAATAATGTTCTTCTCTTGCCCTTCCCCATCTCCTTTTTGAAGTGCCTATACACAGGGGGCTTTGCCTGGAGGCTTGAATGGACACTCAGGGCTACTTTTCCTGCCAAACAAGCTTAGGCAGGGCAAAGGGATCTCACAGTCCTGAAGGCTTGGTTGTGAGTTTGGAGTGTGAATAATTGATATATTTTCATCCCTAGCATATTTGCTTATTTTTCCTTTTACTGTGCAAAGCAACCTATTTGATTTTTAAAATGCAAAAAAAAAAAAAAAAAGTTTGGTATGGGTAAATAAATTTCTTTTTGATATATCTTATAATGTTGGAGTAAATCAAGAGGAGGCCATATATCTTCTTGTCAATAGCATAGGCTTTGGAGTCAGACAAATTTAGGATTCACTAATTGTTTTATATGACTATGAGCACATTATTAAACTTATGATACTTCTTTGGTGTTTTGTTTTTTAATCTATAAAATCGGGTTAATGTTTTATCCTAGATTTTTATACAAAATGTAATGAATTATTGTGTACAAAGTACTTAGGATAGTGTCTGATCCTCAGAAGGTACTCAATAAACAGGGTCTGCCTATAGTATTACTAATTTGACCTTAGAATTGGTCTCTTTGGAGTCAAACTGCCTGGCATAAAAATCTCAACTCCGTAACTCCACACTTTAGTAGCTTTGACCTTAGATAAGTTATGTAACATCTCTGTGCCTCCAATTTCCTCTTTTGCTTAGGATCTACTCTTTAGGTACCTGAAAAGATTAAATGAGTTAATACAACAAACCATTAGAACGGCCCTAGATACATGGTGAATCCTTAATTTTTTTGGTGAAATTAATTATATGTATATCAAAATTACCATCAGTATATGGTGATGTCAAAGATATTATAGGAAACTTAATGAAAGCTTGATTTTCATCCAGTGAAGTTTATACTGAACAGTAAGCTCTGTTCATTTTTTACGTAAATTGGAGAATTGGGGGTCTTTCCAGACACAGAGCTGTCTGTGATCATACTGCAAAGTGATGGATACTCTGGTACTGTATTTAAACACTTCTTACTCTGAGTCTAGTGCTTCTCAGTACTACATAAAGATTGTGAGCGTGATATCAGTCCAAGAGTTTACATTAAGTACACATTTCTGGAGTAAAAGAGAGTGAGCAAGAACTAAAGCAGAACCGTTCCTTATCAAGCACTTTTCATTGTTATGCAAGTGACATTATGCAGAAAATAACATATCTCATTTTCCAAGCAATTTAATAGTCTCCCAGTTATCATTTGGCAGGATCAAGCTATAAATCTGTTTTTACATAATTTGAGGATGGCTTATGGCATCCATTACTTATTTCAATCTTTTTTTAGTTTCTAGTGATCTTTTTTTTCTTTTGTAGTTAATAAGCTGCCAAACCCTTAGTTTTATAGTAGAATCTGAGTGTATCATTTCACTTGTTGCATTTCAATGGATGTTTATTTGCATTAGATTATGAAAGGTTAGTGTTGAATTTCAAGTAAGTATAGAATCAGGTTCTATTAGTACCTGTTATAATCCTTGCCAGTGCATAATCCTTCAAGCTATATTTTATAAATGCCAGTTTCTTTTGTTGATTTAAATGAGGCATAAAATATTATTTTAGTTTAGTCAGAAAACTGTACATAAAAACCCATCATATAATTTTTAGGAATCTTCATGGGTTATAAAAGAAATGAGGTTGATTCAGAAATTATTCTTCTAGCTTCTATAGGAAGTAGAATTAAAGCGGAGAAGTCATAATTGATGAAATACCACGTGGTGCAGTAGAGGGGCAGAGCTCTTGGCTGTGGCTTTTCCGTTTTTCTGGTTTCATGGGGCAGGGAGGGAATGAGAGGTAATAGAACTCTCACTTCCACGTTTGCCTTCTTCTTGGAGACATGATAAATCTTTGTCTTTCCTTTTGAGGTCATGATGTGTGACTAGCCTTTTAGTCTGCCATAGTGTGGAAGTTGCTCTTCTTGACACAGTTTCTGCTGTCATCTGAACAGCACCTTCTATAATCAACTCAAGGCTCTTGGTCCATCTTCTGAAAACATCATGGCTATGCCTGGGCCGCCAGCTCTTAGCCTTGTATTTCTGTTTCCTAAATTATTTATATACTTATTTCTGGCTGTTGAGTGTCTCCTCTGATCAAGGCCTTGCACTGGAATACCCTTATGCCAACTAATGACATACTAGCATTTACAATTAAAAATAAGGGCTTATATTTTTAATATTTAAAAAACAACCATATAAGAATGCCAACACAAACAACAACAAAAGAACTCATGTCCTTGCATGGGGATCAAGAAAGTAGCATGCTAAGTGAAATAAGTTAGACAGAGAAAGACAAATACCATATGATCTCTTTCATAGGTATATTAAAAAACAAAACAAGGGGCGCCTGGGTGGCACAGCGGTTAAGCGTCTGCCTTCGGCTCAGGGCGTGATCCCGGCGTTATGGGATCGAGACCCACATCGGGCTCCTATGCTATGGGCCTGCTTCTTCCTCTCCCACTCCCCCTGCTTGTGTTCCCTCTCTCGCTGGCTGTCTCTATCTCTGTCAAATAAATAAATAAAATATTTAAAAACAAAAACAAAAACAAGAAAAACAACAACAAAAAAAAACAAAAACAAAAAATGAGTTCATAGATACACAGAACAGATTAGTGGTTGTTAAAGACAGGCAGTGGGGTGTGGGAGAAATGGATGAAGGGATCAAAATGTTAAAAAAAAGAGAAAAATCACTAATTCACAAGTAAATTCAAAAATAAAAAAATGCATGGGCTAATAAATTTATTACAAGAAGGTTAACCTAATAGTAATTTAAAAAGGCAAATTAAAAAATGAGCGAAAAGAAAAAGAAACCATGGAGCACAAAAAAAGTGGCACAGTATTTTTTTAGGCGTTAAAAGAGAACTGTCAATTCAAAATATCCCTCAGGAATGAAGCAGGAATCAAGACATTGTCAGATGAAGGAACTAAAAGACTTTGTCACCAGCAGATCTACCCTAGGAAAAAAAATGGCTAAAGAAAGTTCTCTAAACATAGGCAATGTCAAAAGAAGGAATCTTGGAACATCCAAAAAGAGGGAAGTCATAGAAACAGCAAAAATGTGGGTAGACTTTCCTTCTTTTCCTGAGTATTCTAATTATGTTTCATGGTTGAAACAAAAATTATAACACTAATATGATTCTAAATGCATACACAGGGAACATTTAAGACAATTATATTATAAACGGAGGAGGGTAGAGGACATAAAAAGAGGTAAAGTTTCTATAATTCATTTATACTTGTAAAATTTTGGCTCCGGTAGATTTTGACAAATTTTGTACGTGTAACATAATACCTAGAGCAACCACTAAAAAAAGCCATACAAAGAAATACTCTCAAAAACACTGTAAATTTCAACAAACGTTGGGACAACTGGATAGACACATGTAAAAAATGAAGTGAAGCCCTTACTTCACACCATATACAAAAATAAATAAATAATTCAAATGGATCAAATACTTAAATGCAAGAAGTAACACTTAGAAGAAAACAGGAATCAATCATCATAACTTTGGATTTACAATGGATTCTTAGTTATGACACCAAAGCAAAAGTAACAAAAGGAAAAAAGAGGTAAATTGGACTTCATCAAAATTTAAAACTTTTGTGCTTTATAGAACACTACCAAGAAAATGACGACAACCCACAGAGTGTAAAAAAAGAAAAAGAGAAAGAGAAAGATATACCAGGCAAACCTGAACCCATAAAACTCCTAGAAGAGAACATATGCAATAATTTCTTTGACATTGGCCAAGTAACATTTTTCTAGATATGTCTCCTCAGTCAAGGAAAACAAGAGCAAAAATAAATTATTGGGGTTACCTCAAAATAAAAAAAACTTTTGCACAGTAAAGGAAACCATTAAAAAACCAAAAGGCAATCTACTGAATGGGAGAAGATATTTTCAAATGATGTATTAAATAAGGGGTTAGTACCTAAAATATATATAGAATCTATACAACTCAACCCTAAGGGGGGAAAAGTCATCTGATTTAACAACAGGCAGAGGACCTGAATAGACATTTTTTCAAAGAAGATCTACAGATGGCCAACAGACACATGAAAAGACGCTCAACAGCACTCATCATTAGGGAAATGCAAATCAAAACCACAATGAGATATCACCTTATACCTGTTAGAATGGCTAAAATTAAAAAAGACAAGAAATAACAAGTGTTGGTGAGGATATGGAGAAAAAGGAATCCACATGCACTATTGGTGGAAATGTAAATTGGGAAAGCCACTGTGGAAAACAGTGTGGAAGTTCCCCCCAAAACTAAAAATAGAAATACCATATAATGCAATAATTCTGGGTATTTGCTCAAAGAAAAAAAAACATTAATTTGAAAAGATATATGCACCTTTATATTTATACAAGTGCCCATCGACAGATGGATAGATAAAGAAGATGTGTTATATATGTCTATATATATAATGTGGCATATATATATAATGGGATATTATGAAGCCATAAAAAAAGAACAAGACCTTGCCATTTGTGACAACATGGTTGGACCTAGAAGATATTACTTTAAGGAAATAAGCCAGACTGAGAAAGAGAAATGCCATATGATTTCACTTATATGTGGAATCTGAAAAAAAAAAAATGAATAAACAAAAATACCAGAATCAGACCTATAAATACAGAGAACAAACTGATGGTTGCCAGAAGAGAGGGGGGTGAAGGGATGAATAAAATGATTGTAGGAGAGTGGGGAATACAGGCTTCTGATGAATAAGTCATGGAAGTAAAAGGTACAGTATGGGAAATATAGTTAACGGTGTTATAATAATATTGTATGATAACAGATGTTAGCTACACTTGTGATGAACATAGCATAACATACAGAGTTGTTGAATCACTATGTTGTACATCAGAAACTACTGTAGCATTATGTGTCAACTATACTCAAATTTTTAAAAAATGAGTTAATTAATTAATTAAAATTTAAAAAACCAAACTCATAGAAACACAGAGCTGATTGGTGGTTGCCAGGTGCAGAGTAATGGGTGATGCTGATCCACTTATAAGATGAGTAAGTTCTGGGGGTGTAATGTACAGCATGGTAACTATAATTAACAGTGCTGTATTGTATCTTTGAAAGCTTCTAGAAGAGTAGGACTTTAAAGTTCTCACTTCAAAAAACACTGTGAGACAGATATATATATATATACACACACACACACACACATTTTAAGATTTATTAAGAATTTCATATTCTGTTCAACAGTCTTTAAAGAAACCACTTTGAGTCAGAATATAAATCTGTAAAGGAATCTCTGCCTAGTAGAATAGGGCACTGAGTCTTAAACAAGTAAGGGCTAGGAAGTTTCCTGAACTAGATGAAACTTCATTTAAACTTCTTTTTTAACCAGAATTTTATAACCAGACAAAATGACCTATGGTAATTAAAAAATCCAAGATATATTAGAATGGAGAGCTGTATTTAATGATTGGACTATCATAGGGTATATTTCCTATGACTCAAACATCTCGTTTTAAGGAACTGGCTTAGCCACTCTAACAGATCCTAAAATACATTGACTTAAATAATCCAGAGCTTTATTTCTCACTTGTATGACAGACTAGAGAAGTTTGGGCTGGTGGGAGCCTCTGCTTTAGCAATATATTCAAGGACTAAATTTGCTTTCATCATGTTCCTCTGCCCTCCCCTGGGATATTGTCTTTGTGTTAGTGGAGAAAGACAGGTCACCTCCACATATATCTTCTAGCCTGCAAGGAAAAAAGTAAGAGTGGAAATGGAGGGAAACAATTTTCCCTTTATGCATGTGAAATGAAAGTTACCCACATCACCTTCATTCACAATGTATTAACAAGAAGTTAAGCGGGCAGACAAAACTAGCTACAAGGGAGGTAGCTATTGCATAGCTAAAACTTGCAGGGGATTCTATTTCTAAAGGTATGAAGGGGAGGCTGATAGTAAAAGGCAATGTCAATCTCTCCTATACTTCCCGCTGGCAATACAAAGTTGAAGAGTATCAAAAAGGACTAACAAAATGATAAAATATGTAGGACCTGTTTATTAAGAAAAACATAGAGAATATGGACAGCAAAGTTATTAGGTGAAATAGCAATTGGATTCACATAAAAAACTGTCTAGAATTTCAAAATAGAGAATTTCAAATCATTCGAAACATTAAATTTGATAAGCTATCTTTTAGATTGGATTAACTCCCTGGAAGTTCTAAATCAATTTCCAAAGCACTCAATATAACTTTTTCAGAGAATGCATTTTGTCAGAAATGCTTTACCGAGTAATTCATAAATAAAAGTACATATCCACTTCTAAATATAGAATAAAATAAGGTGTACCATATTGTTAAAACACTACAAATTTTCTTAGTTATTCAGGACATTGCAGAGCTCTAGAACATAAGATCTAAAGGCGAAAATGTAACAATAGCACGATTTGATAACATTATAAAACAGTTTCAAACTTAAGTTACTTGGGTCTTGGTGTGGGAGAATTGCTCTGAGCAGGGCTTCCTCATGGAGTTGGTCTGAGATGCTGAAAGTATTCAAACACACTGTGTGTAAAACACAGTGTTTGACTCATTTTTTTGCCTGCATCTGCACGAAATAGAAATTTAAAATTGGAAAAAATGAAACGGAATGTAGAAAAGCTTTTCTAAAACCTGAACAATAATTAATTCTGAGAAGTTTTTTTAACACAAAATGGGAAGAAAGGATTATAAATTGTTCGTAATGATATTTCATGAGATAAAATTTACAAGAGGTTTGTGATGGTAAAATTGTATTCAATCACTGCTAGATTTTTATCTTGCTGCTTTCATATTTTATCTTGGAAAGTTAATGCTTTGTGTGTCCATGACACTGGAGAAAAGTTCACTAGCATAAAAATTTTAATTTTAAAATAATGCTGCTGATTATTTTGGTCTGATTTTTTTCCTGTTGATCATAAACTGATAAAAGATTTTTGATTTAATAAGAGGCATATGTTTTTTTGATTAGAAATATTTAAAGGTAGATTCAGCTAGTGTGAAATTAATTTATTAATAACCTTTCTTTTATTTTTAAGATGGCACTCTTAAAAGAAATTATGCTATAAAAAATGACTTTTTACTATCCTAAACCATCTAAGAGATGTTCTATCTTCAGAAAGAATCAAGAAACAAGCATTTAGTTATTATATTTTATTAAATTTTCCTAATTTTTAGAACTAAGAAAGTGAAATAATTACCTACTATTTACTTATATGTCTATTCAAGTCTTCATTATGGTAATTAATAGATATATTATACTACCATTCAATAATATCTTCAGAAACTCATGGCTCACAGCCTGTCTAGTTGTACTGAGCATTCTCCAATGGTTTGAATACAGTACTTTGCATTTTCCTGTCATACTGCATAGCATGGCAATAAAGGGACAAGTGTCCATTGATTAATTTCATCAGAAATAAGGATTTTCTGTTCTAAGTCTAAGCTGAAATGATTATTCCATAAGAGGGAACAAACAACAACACACATACCATGGCAATTTCTTGTAGTTGATTTCTAATTTCCAAGTGTTAACACCCCACTTAACAATGATGGACAGATCATTTGAACAGAAAACAGTGGCTTTGAATGACACAATGGACCAGATGGATTTAACAGATATATTCACAACATTCCATCCTAAAACGCAGAATACACATTCCTTTCACGTGCACACAGAACATTCTTTAGAAAAGATCACACATTAGTCCACAAAACAGCCTCAACTATTTAAAAAAAGTCTCAGTCAGACCATGCATCTGTTCTAAGATTCATTCTTAACTCCTTTCTCCTAACATTCACAGCTAATAAGTCATCAAATCCTGTCTGACCTTTCTTTGTAATATGACTTATTTCTTATTTATGTATGTTCCCCTATTGTTTCTTTGCTATAATATATGATAAGATTATTGTAAATGAGCTTTGTCCATGTTTTTAATTTCCTAAATATAACTTCCTGCAAATGAAATTTCTAAGTAAAATGTTATGGACTGTGAAACAAAATACAGTTTCTAGCCATCGTGAGATTACAAAAACAAATAAGCCATGACTTTTTTTTCTGAGCTAGATCGACATCCATGTATGGAACTGTCTCTTTGAAGGCCTTATAGGCATCTCCAACTTACTGTATCCAAAATAGAATTCTTGGTTTCTACTGCCCATCCGCTCTCTACCTATGATTGTAGGACTTTAAAATTCTCACTTCAAAAACACTGTGAGACAATTTTTTTTTCTTATAAGATTTATTTATTTGAGAGAGAGCGAGAGAGCACACGCACGTGGGAGCGAGGGGCAGAGGGAGAGAGTCTTAAGCGGACTGCAGACTCCCACTGGGTGCGGAACCCGCGGTGGGGCTCAATCTCATGACCCTGAGATCAGGACCTGAGCCCAAACTAAGAGACAGGTGCCCTGAAGCATGCATATATTAATTAACCTTACTGTTGTAATCATTTTGTAATATATACAATATATCAAATCATTATGTTATACCCATTAAAATTATGCAGTTACATGTCAATTCAATCTGAAAGCTGGAGAAATGTTTAAAAAATCTAATAAAGTTTATTCTGAAATATTAAAAAAAAGAATCTGGCCACTAGGAAGGTACAATCCATTATCTCCTAAAACACACTTTAAAGTACAGTGTGTGATCCTATTCCCTTGTGTCTTTCTTTGCCTAGAATTTAATTAAAATCTTTAGGGGGGATACTATAATGTGAAACAACTAACATGTCCCAAAATACATGTTTTAAATGTTCATAACTGCACAATCCACAAGCTAGTTTTTATTTTTGAAAAGCCCCAATGAGCATAAACAAAGCAGAGGGCATAATAAATGGTATCTTCATTATAAGTGAACCAGAGAGGCTGCTGTGGCCATGTTTCCATCTGGGACCTTGGAATAGACAGTATGTCTGCCACTCATTTGGGGATCAGTGATTTAATCAATTCTGGGCCACCTTTCCATCAGAGTACATAGCTATACCAATTATCCCCAATCAAGAAATAGACTCTTAATTAAGAGAATAAACTGATGGTTACCAGAGGGGAGGGAAGTGGGGAGACGGATATAATAGGCCATAGGGATTAAGGTGTGTACTTGTCATGAGCGCTGGTTTAGGTATGGAATTGCTGAATCAGTATAGTGTATACCTGAAACTAATATAACACTGTGTGCTAACTATACTGGAATTAAAATTTAAAAACTTTAAAAAACAAAAACAAAAAATTCAAATAAATGAATCAATGAATGAATGAATGAGACTTAGATATGGAACCTGAGTTGTCTGGTAAGTAGTACCTTGCATGGGATAGTTATTGAGAAACTTGAATAGAAACATGAGGGGTATTTTTACATTTTTATATGTTGATATTGAATTCATGTTGAAAACTGTCCAAAGAGATTTGAAATTGTGTGGAGCTGCTATGAGTCAAGATTAAAAATTTGAGAAAGATGTTGAAATTATGAAAAATCAGAATGCTTTAATTTCTAGGTCTGCAACAAACTGGTATAAATTTGATATATCAAACTCTTCTAAATAATTTCTAAATTTCCTTGCAATCTTTACAACTCAATAATATTAAGCATGAAAAAATCAGTTGAGAATATTTTTGAGTTTCTGCTATATGGGTCAGTGTTTGAGGAGTTTGCTTAAAAATTCTTGTCACAAATTTTTAAGGCTGGCTGGCTACTCATCGTTCTACTTGCCTTAACATGTTCCTTTCTGAGAAACCTCCTATGAACAACCAATGTCAGAAACTTGCATCTCCACTACACACACAGTTTTTTTTTTTTCCTTTTTAACACAGTATATAATTATGTATTTAATGTTTCTTTTATATTGTTAAGGGAATTACAGGCTGTGCTTAGTCTATAATTTTGAACAAAGTCCTCAAGGTCATTTTTGAAACTCAACTATAGTTGTTGCTATGTGATCATATAAAGTACTTTTAATTTTTAATCATAGAAATAATACATGTTCATTATAAAAATATCCAACATTACATGGAAATATTAGGAATAAAGTAACATTTACCTTAACTCCCACCACTTTGATGTTATCACCATTAACACTTTTGTGACCCTCCTTTCAAGTATCTCTTTAATACGATATTTAAAAACATTTATGTTTATAAAAATGAGATCATTAACATGTATTCTGTGTTTGTAGGGACATTTATTTTAAATTGCCATTTAGAAAATTGGCTTATTTCCACCATTTCTTCTTCCTTTCCTCTTCAGATATCACTCTCCTAAAACGTCAGCACAGTGCTGTATAGATATATGTACATGATGTATGATCAGAAGGATTTATTATTGCTAGTTTTATATCGTTGGGATAATATTGATATACTTTAGATTGTTTTTTCTCAATTACCAATTCATGGAAATATCTTTAGGTGAGGGTTATAGAGTTAATAAATTTTTAATGTATATGTAGTGTTTCTGACAATAATCTCCCAAATGAGAGAGACACTTTATAAACTATGCTGCAGTAAACATTCTTGTGATTGTGCCTATACTTCAGTTCCCAAGAGGTGGAACTCTGGGTCAGGGTATGTTTATTATTTGCTTTAACATATATTTCCATTTTGTATTCCTAAACATCTCTAAAAACTCACAGTAATGTAAGATAGCATCTTAACCTTGCACCCTACTAAGCCTTATGATGTTAATGGTTCTTTTAATTTTTGATAATATGTTGAGTTAAAATCACTGTAAATTAAAGTTTCCTAATTGTTAGTGATGTTGTCCTTTTTTTTTTTTTTTCATATTTTTATTGGCCATTGGTTCCACTTGTCTGTGAATTGGTTTTTACATCCCTTTAAATTTTTTTAATTGAGTATAATTGACACATAATTTTACATTAGTTTCAAGTATACAATATAGTGATTCAACTTTCCTATTCATTTATGCTACATTTTGCACTTGCTTTTACACCTTTTTTCTATCAGTTTATCTTTTTTATTAAAAAATAAGTTGTTTATTACCAATATTAATGTTATATTTGTCATTTTTATTAGACCTAGTTTTCTAAGATTTTATATTGATTTTGTGCATAATGTCTTTCGTCTTAAGAAGTTTAAATGAAGTTTAATGAAGTACTTTTGCTGTGGAAAAATAAGAATCAGACCAGCGAGAGACCAAGGGACACTCGGCGAAGTAGGAGAACTCGGATTTATTTTACGCCCTCGGGCACAGATGAGCTCCTGCTCCAAATTCTGGGCCCGGGGCAATGGGGTAACAGGGCTTTTATAGGGGACTGCAGGCAGTCAGGCTCCAAGGGCTATGCTGACTGCTGGTAGTTGGGTTTGAACTGGGGGAGTGGGGGCTGCTTTAGGCGGAAACAGTAGTGCAGGGAGCCTGTGTCAGGAAGCCTATTTACAGAAGCAGAAATGGCTGGTTATCTCTTGCTCGAAGTAGGGCTTCTGCTTATCTCTAGCTTATTGTTAGTAACTTTCCATCTTCTGGGGCCTCCTGGCCTGGGCCTGCTCTGGGCAGTTTCCCTCTTCACTTTCACCCTTTCTTTTATATCACCTCAGTTTCCTTTCTTGGTTTTAACGATGGGATTTTCAACTTCTCTGTCATTTATAGAGAAATTTAAATTTTTTCTAGAGTTGATAATGTTTAGGTTTTACATTTTAGCCTTTAATTCCTGTGGCATGCATTTTTTATATTGCACGAGTTACAGGGTCCCACTTTATTTTATTTTGTATCTTATCTGTGTGTCAGAACGATTTCTTTTTCCAGTTTAATTGAAATACTATTGTGATCTTTCTAGGGTCTCGCTTTTGTTTCACCTCATTTACTTGGTCTTAATTTCTACTTGTAACTATATTCTCATTATTCTATTTTTATTTTCTCATTATTTTTCTTAAAGTGCATTTTTTTAACGGCGCCTGAAAACATCTGTGTAATTAGGTAGAATAAAGAAATAATAAGAAAGTATATATATATATATACATATATATATACTTTTTAGTTATATTCTATATAATATATAATTAATTAAAGCTAGAATTAAAGGGTAGCATATAATTGTAGAATAATTTAAATTCTAAAGCCTAGTTATACCTTAGTATTTAACATTTTTTTTTTAAAGATTTTATTTATTTATTCGACAGAGATAGATTTAGCCAGCGAGAGAGGGAACACAAGCAGGGGGAGTGGGAGAGGAAGCAGGCTCATAGCGGAGGAGCCCGATGTGGGGCTCAATCCCATAACGCCAGGATCATGCCCTGAGCTGAAGGCAGACGCTTAACCGCTGTGCCACCCAGGCGCCCCTTAGTATTTAACATTTAAAGAGAACAACACATAAAATTTTTAAAATTAACTTTAAACTGTGGAGAAAGAAACATGAATTAAGATATTGACTTTTTTCCAAAAAAAGTATATATGATTGTATACTATCTATATATTTCGTATAATTATCTAATGTGTATATAACATTAATTTATTTGGCAACTATCAAATTTATTTAACTAAAATCTTCTGTGGACACTATGAAAGAGATAAGATGAGCTTTAAATAATTTTAAAATCTCATGAATCTTTTCCAACTTTGTAATTTAGAATTACATTTTTTTTATTCCCTTCTCTCCATAAAGTTCTGAGACAGTTTCAGTTGAGCTCAATGGCTAAATCTATTTTGTTGCCTTAAACATCAGGTACTTGATTCAATGGTGCATGCACAAAGCAAGGGCTCTTAAAGCTTTACAGACATCAGAACCACCTGGAAAGTTTTTGAAATAAATGTATTGCTGTACCCTAATTCCAGACATCCTGATTTACTTGGTCTGGACATTTCTTTCTTTCTTTTTTTTTAATTTAATAATATTTTTTTATTCTGTTAGTCACCATACAGTACATCCCTAGTTTTTGATGTAAAGTTCCATGATTCATTACTTGCATATAACACCCAGTGCACCGTGCAATACGTGCCCTCCTTAATACCCATCACCAGCCTATCCCATTCCCCCACCCCCCTCCCCTCTGAAGCCCTCAGTTTGTTTCCCAGAGTCCATAGTCTCTCATGGTTCATGCCCCCTTCTGTTTACCCCCCCCTTCTTCTTCCCTTTCTTCTCCTACCGATCTTCCTACTTCTTATGTTCCATAAATGAGTGACACCATGTGATAATTGTCTTTCTCTGCTTGACTTATTTTGCTTAGCATTATCCCCTCCAGTCCCGTCCATGTTGCAGCAAATGTTGAGAAATAGTTCTTTTTGGTGGCTGAGTAATATTCCATTGTATATATGGACGTTTATAAGAAGTCTCCAGCTGATGTTGATGCTAAACACTGAGCTAAAAAAAAAAGAAAAAAGAAAAAGAAAAAAGGAGGTCCTGAGATCAGGATTGAGAGAAAGAGTTTTGTCTTTGGGCGATAATGTTGAAATTGAGGAAAAGCTCAAAGTGAAAAAAAATAGAGTGATATTAATGTAAAAAAAAATAAAGAAGTTGGGGTGAAGGAGATGGGTAGAAAAATATAACTATCAAAAATATGATACAGAATCCACTTATCTAACCTAATTTTCTCTTAACTCTAGTTAAGAACACCTGCACTTACTTGTACTTATGGGGTTTGCTATGTCTGAGCTTTCCATGCCCTTGAACTCATACAGTACATTTGTTCAATTCTTTGGATTTTGAACTAACTCTTCCAACTGATTGTCTTGTTAGATTCTATCCTTGCCTGTATGACTTCTTTCTATTTTACTGGTCTTCAATTGTAATCATCATTGAATAGCTATCATTTTTATGAGTCAGATAACACCTTTTACTGATTAACTACCACATGATTCCACCTGATCTGCCTTCTTCCTGACCTCATTACCATCTGTATTCCTAGGCTCTGCCCATCGAACTGCAACTCAGATAAAGTTAAACAAAGAGAATGCCTATCCAGTTTTCTTCTCTCATTTCGTTCAAGGTTGACCTAATGGTGTACAGAGATCATTTGCTATTTAGAAAGCAGCTACATAAAAAAATTAAGAAATTAAAAAAATCGTGCTTTCCTTTTTCCCCCTCAAAGTATTTGTGGAGATTTTGTGGTAGGAACTAAGAAGACACAATTTTTATTTGTTTGTTTTGTAAAGATGATAACGGTTTTACAGGCAATGTGTATAATTCCCACTTGTATCTAGTGAGAACTTAGATCAAAAAGGATAAGTGTTTACCCCCCCCCCAAAAGCAGGATAGAATATAAAGAAAAGTATAAATGGAGTACAGATTGAAGGATGAAAAGATAAAGCGGCAAGGTGGAGTGATAAGAGTGCTGAGGGTTGTATATATGTGCTTATGAGGGGAAAAATCGATTCATAGACAAGAACATATTAACAAGCTAAAGTATGAAAGATAACTTTCACTGTGGATGGGAACATATATATTAAAGACATAAGCATACAAGATTAAGGCCAGAAGGGAAAAAGTTTTCAAATTCCATCTGCGAATAATCACTGCTGGATCTTTATTATGGGGAGTCTTTTTTTGTGGCGTGCTGTGAGGAACTAAGGAGTGATTAAAAACTTAAATAGGGGTGTTAAGAATACACATCATGAAATAACTATTATTTTGCAGTATAAGAAATGTTAAAAGAGGGGCGCCTGGGTGGCACAGCGGTTGAGTGTCTGCCTTCGGCTCAGGGCGTGATCCCAGCGTTATGGGATCGAGCCCCACATCAGGCTCCTCTGCTGTGAGCCTGCTTCTTCCTCTCCCACTCCCCCTGCTTGTGTTCCCTCTCTCGCTGGCTGTCTCTCTCTCTGTCAAATAAATAAAATCTTTTTAAAAAAAAAAGAAAGAAATGTTAAAAGAAATACGTACTTTTTTGTTTTATTATCTCCTAACTTTTCAATCTGTGTACTCATGTGTTCATACATTAAGCTTATACCAGTCATTTACAAAAATTCATTTATAATTTTCTTACATCTAGCATGGGCTAAAAAAGAAAGTAATCCCAAGCTGCTTCTAATTCTTATACATCCATTTGGGAGAGTGTGAAAGTGGTGATATATTTATTATAAATCCTTGAAAACATATTGGTATTTTTTTCAAAAAGATAGATGATATGATTGGCATCAATTCCTAAAATGTTCTTAGTGTGTCTCTAGAATAAACTGGCAATAGGGTGATACATATTTTTCTTATTTTAAAATTGCAAAGCGCTTGGGGGTGCCTGTGGCTCAGTTGGTTAAGCATCTGACTCTTGATCTGAGCTCAGGTCTTCATCTCAGAGTCATGAGTTCAAGACCCACATTGAAGAAAGCTAAAATAATAATAATAATAACAACAACAACAACATTTCATAGTGATATAGTTTTGGAATATTGGTGAGGTGCAGTGGGGTGGAGTCCGGAGCCGATGACCAAGAAAGAATTCTTGAGATGTCTTTGGTGCAGAATGGTAGTTTATTAATGCATGAGGATAGGACCTGTGGGCAGAAGAAGCTGCTGCACTGGGGTTGTGAGAGGTGGGTGATTATATACTGTGGGGTTGGGGGAGGTAAGGAAAAGGGAGGTTTCAAAAGAACTTTCATATGCTAAAGAGGACCTACAAGATACTGGAAGACCTACAGTTGTCAAGTTAAAGTTGTTTTCCCCTCTAGCAAGGCATTAACTTTAAGATAGTTGGGAGATTCCTGAAAGAGTGTACACATGTCCCACCCAGGAGTGAAGGGGGTGGGGGAGGTTGCAGGGTATCAGCTTATGCTGTGTCTTCAGCTTGCCTTCTGATCCCTCATTAATAGCACTTGATATGCATATGATAATAGTCATCATCTTTGAGACCCTACTCTGTGCTAGGTACCCTACTCTGTGCTAGGTACCCTTCAAGATGCTTTACGTGTTAACATATTAAATAATTTTCTGACATAAGTTTTCTTTATTAGCTTTATTTTACAGAAAATGAAACTGAGGCATAGAGATATAAATGTGTTCAATAAAGTATTCAAAATCACCCTCTTTATAAGTGGTGAAGTTGAGATTTAGATTTGGGAAGTCTGACTCTAGAACTTAATATGAATGGTGTAACAGAACATACATTTTTGTTATTGAGGTAGGTTATTTCAATCTGTAGTTACAGCTTTTCAGTTATCTTTTTTCAGTGGTACTTAAAAATGTACCTGGGATAAAGATGAGTTGCCAAATTTAACGGGGGAGGGTACCCAAAACTCTCACTGATCAAGGTAAAATATTTGGTGAAATATTTTTAGATTTCTCAAAATATTTTTTTATGACTCTGGCAAGGATTATGTCAGTTTGTTAACCCAAATTAAAACTGATTTTTCATAATTCTTATTAGGGATATTTCCTGACTTTTAGTTTTAAGTCAATATTTGTAATACAAGATCTTATGACCAATATTTTTGTTTATTCTTAGTTCTTCTGGCTTCATAGGTTATAAAATCAAGATAAGCAATAGTAATTTGGATAAAATTCTTATAAAAATGTTATTTGTTTATACTTCCTTAGGCATAATGACAGGACAGGGAAGAAAATGATATCTAGAACCAGGCTTAAGCTGGTCAGTATTACTTGAAATCTGAGGCTCTTCATGTTTTTTGACTAGATAATGGGAAAGTATCAACTATTTAAATTTACAGTGTTGTTGTTAAGATTAAATGAAGCAATATAAGTAAAAGTGCTTTCAAAATGTTAAAATGCTAATCAAATATTAATTATTTTTATTATTATATGTATTCAGTTTTTCCTGGAAGGGAATAGAGAAAATTAAAGCGATATAAAGTGCACGTAAAATGTAAAAGGGAACATTTAAGAAGTAATCATCAGGATCTAAATTGGAATAGTGTGTCTCATTCTGCTACTTCCTAAGAATAGACTTGTGCTAGGACAGTGGTTTCATTCCAAAGAAACTTCACAATGTTGAAAATTATTTTATAAAATGCTTATTCCAATGAAGGAAAAGGATTGGGAGATGGAGAATTTTATCTTCAAAATAAGGAAGTTATTTTCCTGTAGGAATTACAATACTGAAAAAATTTTATAGTATAATTGCGGAGTTCTAAATTCTATACATCACCGAACCAATCTAGCACTGATAATGAATAGCAGAATCTGAAGAATAATGGCTTTTCTTTTCCTAAAACCACTGACACAGAGATTAACACAGTGCTTCTTATCATCTTTATTACACATTTTTATGATAATAAAACATCAAGCATTCAAATTTTTGTTCCTACCCAGAAATCCTACATTTCTATTTTAATCACATTATAACCAGTAAATATGAGATAAATGTAATTCATATTCTTTAATTGATCATGTTATAGTAAATAAAATTACAAAATCTAGTACTGTACTAAAATTTTATTATTATAAAAATAATCAGTTTTCTAACATACTAGGAAGAAGACAGCTACAAGGATAATTAGAACCACTAGAAGGTTTGGCATGATTTTGGGTAGTTGAAGAAAGTATGTAGAGATGGTAGAAAATGTAATGTAGTAATGATAAACATTAAAGTAAAATTCACTTGTTTTAAGTAAATTGATAGCCCTGAAGCTTGAAAGCAACTTGGAGAATTTATTAGCAAGTAGAAGTGGCTTAAGGAAAAAGTGAAATATTTCATTTTTTCAACAAATATTTATTGAACATCTTTTAAATACCAAGCCCTATTCATAGTACAGAACCTAATACAGACTCTGCCTTCACTTTGCTTATGTACTTGTAGGAGACAACAAGTAATAACAAAAAAGAAAATACAAGATGTTTCAGAAAGTGATTAGTTTATGGAGAAAGATTGGGGAATTATGGGTCTTGGTAGGAGTAGAGGTGAATAAGTTGTATCTAGAAGTCCTCAAAAAGTCTCACTGAGAAGCTGACATTTGAGCAGAAAATGAGGGAGCATACAGTGCAGGTATCTTGAGAGAGAACTTTTGAAGCACAGTAAATAAGAAATGCAAAAACCCTAAGGTGGGAGTTTGCTTGGTGTTTTCAAAGGGTAGCAAAGAGACCAATGTGACCAAGTGGAAATGAATAAATGGAAGAGTTTTAGAAGATGGACAGTTTGGTCCGTTGTAAAAACTTGGGCTTTTACTTGGAGCCCGAGAAAATCCAGGGACAAAACCTGACTTACATTTTTATTTGTTTTTTTTTTTTTAAGATTAATTCATTTATTTTAGAGGGGAGGGGCAGAGGGAGAGAATCTTTAAGCAGACTCCCCGCTGAGCGGAGAGCCCAACGTGAGACTTGATCTCACAACACATGAGATCATGATTTGAGCCAAAACCAAGAGTCTGACACTTAACCGACTGAGCCACCAAAGTTCCCCTGACTTACATTTTTGAAAGATCCCTTTGGCTGCAGTATTAAGCAAGGGTGTAGATAGAGAGAACATTTAATAGATTATTACATTAATACAGGTGAAAATGAGGATTGGATCAGTCTGGTAACAGTAGAAGGATAAGAAGGGTTGTACTCTCTTGACCCTTCAAAATATACCCAGAACACAAGAGAATTTCACAAAACCTAAGGGCAGAGATTAGCTTTGATGGCAGTAGATAACTGGAAGTAAGATCTTGAACATTTCTAGAGAAACTAATTGAATCTCTGAATAGTTTCTATAAAGCAAAAAGATTTAAAGATTTCAATAAAATAGTTGAGTTAAATATGTAGGAAACAATTAAGAAATAATTTTTATCACATTTGAGGTTAGTTGAAGGAATAAGACATTAATAAGGCTGGATATAATTTGCTTTGGAAGCTGCATTTTAAACATTATATATTCGTATGGAGACTATTAAAATATAACTATAGTTTTGAAGAAAATGTATTATTTTGAAAATATTTTTAAAAAATTGACTAAATTTAGTTTTTTTCTTTTAAAGAAGGGATTAAATGTAGCTTTACTCTGAATATGAACAAAAGGAAAACATGATTAAATACCCCTCAAGAAAGCATTTAATAATGTGAAGGATTTATTTTTGTGTGTGTGTGATGAGTTAGTAAGACATCTAAGCAGAGTATTCTATAAAAGAATTAAAAAAAAAGAAGTGAAAACCTACATCTCAAAGTCACTTGCCTGCAAGTAGAAGTCAAGGCATACATGAGACTGCCTTGGTAATGTAGAAAACACAACAAAATACAACAAAACAAAAACACAAGTTATCATATTTCCTGAATATATAACACAAAACCCCAAATTATTCACTGCATTTTAAAAATTTATCTTAATTTTTTATTTTTTAAATCTTATTTTCTTTTAATTCAATTAATTAACATATAGTGTATCGTTAGTTTCAGAGGTAGAATTCAATGATTCATCAGTTGCATTTAACACAGTGCTCATTACATCATGTGCCCTCCTAATGCCCATCACCCAATTACCCCATCCCCCCACCTCCCTCCCTTCCAGCAATCCTCAATATATTCTCTCTTCTTGGGTCACAGTAAGTAGTTTTTTTTTTTTCTTTTAAGAAATCTATCCATTTCATCCAATTATTGAGTTTATTAACATGAAATTGTTTATGATATTCACTTGTTACTCCTTTAATGCCCAAATAATCTATAGAGATGTCATATTTGTCATTCTTGATGTTGGTTATTTGTATCTTCACTATTTTATTCTTGCTCAATATGGTTAGAGGTTTATCAGATTTACTAATTTCAAAGAACCAGCTTTTGATTTCATTATTTCATTGATTTTCTCCTCCGCTTGGATTCTACTATGATCTTTAGTATTCCTTTTCTACTGCTTGTTTTGGATTTAAGTTGTTTTCTTTTTCTAGTTTTTTGTGGTGGAAGCTGATGTCATTTGTTCTAACCATTTCTTCTTTCTAATATCGGCATTTAGTAGTATGTCCCCTTGCAATTACTGTTTTGGCTATATCCCACAAATTTTAATACATTGAATTTTTATTTTCTTTTAGTTCAAAGTACTTTCCAGTTCTCCTTTCAGTTTCTTTTTTGATCTGTGGATTATTTAGAAATATGTTATTTAGTTTGCAAATATATTTGAGAATTTTTCAGAAAGCTTTCTGTTATTGATTTCTAATTTAATTCTATTGTGCTCTGAGGATATATATTTCATGATATTATTCCTTATAAATATACTGTTTCATGATGCATAATATCATCTGGCCTTGGTAAATGTTTCACATACAATTGAAAATAATGTATATTCTACTCTCACTGGGGGGTAGGGTTCTATAAATATCAATTAGGCCAAGTTGTTCAAGATTTCTATAGCCTTTTTGCTATATTTTTTATCAATTTTTGAAAGAAGGATATTGAAATCTTGACTATAATTGTATAGTTGTCTATTTATCCTTGAAGCTCTAATAGTATTTGCTTTGCATGCCTGGTAATATTTGATTGGATACCAGTCTTTGTGATTATTTTACCTCATTGGATGCTGAATATTTTTATATTATTATAAATAATTTTGAGCTTTGTTCCAGGATTAGTTAAGTTTATTGGAAACAGTAATTCTTTCAAGTTTCGACTTTAGGTTTTGTTAGGCAGGATCAGTATAGCATTTAGTCTGGGGTTATTTTTCCTTAATACTAAAGGCAAACCTTCATTAGCACTTTATCCTATATCCTGTGAATTACAAGGTTTCCACTCTGCCTTTTAGAAAAAGGAACTGTTCCCAGACGTGGTTGAACTTCACATATTGTTCCCTCTGACATTTTCAGGTGGTTCAATTTCTAGCCTATGATAATTTATTCACATAGGAGAAATGATAATACTAAAGACTCAACAGGTACTCTGCAAATTTGGGGGGCTCTCTTTGTTTCCACATTTTTCTCCTCTACAATAATTTTCTCTGTGTACTTTGGCCACCTTAACCTCTCCTGACTCTTGGATATGACTTTTCAATTCTGGGAGACTGAGTTGCCTCCCCTCATGCAGCAGCATAGAAATTTCTTTCTTCTATACACTAGGGAAATCATGCATCTTACCTTTGTATCTTGTTTCCAGTGATCATGGTTTTTCTCTGCCTGATATTCAATGTTTATAAAACCATTATTTTATATATGTTATCTCATTCTTAATTGTTTCAGGTAAGAGAGTAAATCAAGTCCCTGTTAATCTATCTTTCCCAGAAGCAGGTGCCTAGAAGCATTTATTCTAGTTGATTTTTTTTTTTCCTGTAGTGATTTGGATCAGTTATCTACTTGATGTGATCACTTGGCATACCTCACTTTCTAAATCTAAAACTAAATTCTTGTTCATTCTACTAAACTTGCTTCTTCTGAAGCCTTTTCCATCTCATTAAATTCCACCACCACACTTACAATTTCATAAGTCCGGAACCTGATGGTCTTCCAAGATTTTTTTCTCTCTTTCTCTTCAAATACCCAATCTAATTAAGAAGTAAAAATACTTCCTTACCAGCTCCATTCCATGCCCTCATCCTAGCCATCCATCGCTCTTGCCATATCCACTTCAAGCCCTTCCAAAGTTAAAAAAGAAAGAAACAAACAAAAAACAAAAAAATCACCCAACAACAACAAAAGAGATTCTTCTTAAAAAGTGTATAAAACTGCTGGGGAAAAAAAAATACAAATGTGTTCTTTGAATCTCATATTATTCAGTGGACCACAATATAATGTTCCTATTTTAAATTTATTATAAATTTGATTATTATTTTAAATATATTCTTCAATGCTTACTCTTGTTTTAAATGTATTTAAATAAATTCCTATTTTAAATGTAATATATAGTATACCTTAGCTAACATGCTTGATGTGTCTTAGCACTAAATTTAGCTCAAACATTTTTATGCATCCCAGAAGGAAATAGAAGTGCAATAATTACCATTAGTTTAAAAAAATCAATTTAAGTGTCAGACTTTTCCTGCTGAGGAGCAAATATTGAAGTACATCATTGACAACATTATCCAACATTTTAGTTTTTCTTTTTATTCAATGCCTAATAGATTTTCTCTATATTGTCATTTTCTTATCAATCTACAAAAAGCAACATTTTTATATTTAAAAATTGAAATATTTATATAGCCATATTCCAATATATATCTACAGATATATATCTATATATCACAGACATGTTCTATATATATTACAGCTATATATAGATTTAGGTTAGTATAATATAGATTTCAATATCTATTTCAATGTCTACCTATAGATACATATCTCTATCTTCAGATATATAGAAATATGATGTTAAAAATATCTGTAGATAGATATTGAAATCCAAATACGTAAATATTTTAATTACATATATGTTTGCAACTCCATCCATCCATCCATCCATCCATCCATCCATCCATCCATCCATCTGATACATATGACTATTTGTGGCTTTGCTAAACATATATTTCCCCTTAAATTATGAAAAAGTTGGAACTAGCCTAATAAAATTTAAGTTTGTAGATTTTCATGGTCCTAACACTAGATAAGAATAGAATATATCTTGAAAGGTATGCTAAAGAGGGGAATAACAGGGTATTTCTTATATTTCATTTTTCCTGGTTAGCATTTTGAAGTAACTGAAATATAGTCAGAAATTCAAGACACTAAACATAACAGATTATTTTGGACTGGAAATTTTCAAACTGGCATTACCAGTCAGCTATCCTGACAAAGGAAGTCTCTCCAGTCATGATATCGATAATATTAGTGATAGCAGTGTTATTCCGGTGGAAGGACGATTTGCCTGCCTGACAATTAATTGTACTGTATTTTGCTTGATGCATTAAGTTCACTTAACATATTCCAAACTAATTTTAAAAACTTAACCTACAAACCGAGGGCTTTGGCGGGGGGGGGGGGGGGGGGGGGGGAGGGGAATGGGATAGGCTGGTGATGGGTATTAAGGAGGGCACGTATTGCATGGTGCACTGGGTGTTATATGCAAGTAATGAATCATGGAACTCTAGGGATGTACTGTATGGTGACTAACATAATATAATAAAAATATTATTTTAAAAAATAAAAATAAAAAAATAAAAACTTAACCAACTGGATGGATTTTTTCACATATAATTTGCTGTAACCTGACTTCAGTGCATTAGTTTTACAATACTCTAATCCATTCTCTATAGCCATAGTGAACTTTCAAAAATGCAAACCTTTTCAGTATTCCTCTTACTAAAGCCCTTGGGTATCTTCACCTTTCTTTATGACAGAGTCTAAAATTCTTCACAGGGTTTACATGCCCTCTAGAATTTCCCCTTGCCTATCATGTTAGACTCACTTTATGTCCAATTTCCTCTTTGCCCTCTCTGCTCCAAGAAAGCTCCTCTGGGCTTTCTTCCCTAAGTGTTTCTTGAATACTTGATTCTGGACCTTTGGACAAGCAATTACCTGTGCATGCAACACCGCTATCTTCCCTTTCCCCATTGCCCAACTTATCCTTTAGGTGTCAGTTTACACTCTATCATTTCTGGAAATATTTTCTGAGCACCTTAGACTAGGTATGTCTCAGTATTTCCATAGGACACAGTGCTGTACACTTTCACAGACATAAGTTGTGTTTAATGTCTGACTTTCTTTTTGAATTTAAGGTTGTGGGAGGCAAGGAACATATTTGTCTTTATTGTATGCAAAATAATACAGTAATTATTTATTTAGAATAATACCTGAAATTAACCATTGCACAAAACTATTTGCCGGATAAACAAATGAATGAATGAATGATCAAATAGTAGAGGCTCTTTTTTAGCTGACCTCAAAAATCCAAAGTGTGGGTAGAAGCTATTGTTTGCCTTCTGAATCTGATACTTAGTTATTACATTCCTTAGAGCACAGAAAAGAGAGATAGGGTAATTATGTTAAGAATAATTAAGATTCCCAACAAAATTGCCAGTCAATTTCTTTTACAGAAAAATCCATCTCATCAATTTTGTGTCTTGAAAGCAGCCATTTCAAATGTCTAAGCTTAAAAAAATGTAGAAAACCTTAAACAAAAGTTCTAAATATCTGTGTGTTTTAGTACTCCATGGATATTTTGTTAACTGCTGCTGAGTGTGTTCTGGGAATGAGATTACAGGCGACTTTTGAAGTACATTGATCCTTGAACAATGTAGGGATTAGGAGCACCAACACCCCCCTACCCCCACCACCATGTAGTTGAAAATCCATATATAACTTTTGACTCCACAAAAATTTAAACTACTAATAGCCTACTGTTTACCAGAAACATTACTGATAACATTAGCAGCCTATTAACATATATTTTGTATGTTATATGTATTATATACTGTGTTCTTGCAATAAGTAAGCTAGAGAAATGAAATGTTACTAAGAAAAATCATAAAGAAGAGAAAATTCATTTACAGAGCTGTACTCTAAAAAATCTGCATGTAAGTGGACCACACAGATTGTGTGGTCAACTGTGTTGTTCAAGGGTCAACTGTATTTTGAGACCTTACTTAATGCCCTTTTTTGTGTGGCTGTTGCTAACCACTCAGGTCTTGTAGGCTGAATTTGTCAGAGTGCTCTTTGATGAAGTTTTTTTCCTGAGGATTCTCAAAATTCTCAAGCTTGGTGTTGGAATCATGAATACATAGAAACTTAAGCTGTTCGGGGTGCCTGGGTGGTGCAGTCGTTAAGCATCTGCCTTCAGCTCAGGGCGTGATCCTGGTGCTCTGGGATCGAGCCCCGCATCAGGCTCCTCCACTAGGAGCCTGCTTCTTCCTCTCCCACTCCCCGTGCTTGTGTTCCCTCTCTCACTGGCTGTCTCTCTCTGTCAAACAAATAAATAAAATCTTTAAAAAAAAAAAAGAAACTTAAGCTGTTTAAAACTTGTTTTATGATGCCCCCACTCTTTTTACAAAAATTCCAGTTAGCAGCCTAATTTATTATTTTCTTCAGTCCTGTCCTTGTGAAGTGAAGGGAAATCTGCAATTCTATTCTGGTGGTACGACATGTCTTTTAAGGAGAAGAAATCACCCTCCCCAAACAATGAGGAGTAAGAGGCATTTTTTAAAAATAATCTATTTTCTAATCATAAAAGCGTTTTTTTAAGCTTGAAAGGAAGAGTTAAAGTCGCTGTTGCTGATCTTTCAATTTTCAACTGTGTATTGGAATAGCAAAGAGAACCCAGATCATGCTGTGATTCTGATGTCTGCACTCCATATGAATGACCAAACTCATTTTCTGGAAAAACTGATAATAATCAACATTTGTCATATGAATTTGGATGATCAAAAAAAATCAGTTGTTATTCTGTTCATTCATCCTTGACTGATTAGGCAATTCAAATGAGAAGTCAGACAGAAAGTGATGTGCATATTAATGATTAATGATTCACGAAAAATTTTAAGTGCACACGAGATTCCAGAAAAATAATTTTGTAGTAAATTACTTGAAAACATACAGGGAAAATGGATAAATATATGACATGGGAGCGTTGCTTTTTTAAACTGTTTTAAATCATTTTATAAGTGCCATAAATGCTGCTTTGAAAACTATTGAGGAGGCCCAAAGGTATGCATATGTGTATCCTTTAATTAAAGTGATCTTTTTAGCTAGATTTTTCTATCCCACTAATCTCTGGCTCACAAAACACTTGATAAAACATTGTGTACCTTCTAAAGCCCAGAGATTTTAGTTGTGCAATTTCCTAAAATGTTTATGTATGGTATGTATGGGGATACACATAAGGGCATCAAATTTAAGCAAGTTTTTGGAATCTTTAAGGAACTCATGTGACTGGGCATACAGGGCATGTGTTCTGGGGGCAGATGTATCCAAATGTAACAGACTTGCAGGTATTCTGCTCTTGGCTGTTGATTAACCATGCCATTTCTACCATTTTTCCCCTAATTTAAATTTGAGGCAATTCCTCCACAGCCTCTGATTTAGACTCATGATTTTACTTTGCTCTGTGTTCCTTACTTCATACTCCGTCCTTTTATTTTAACCTACCTTTTACTCCAGATTCAAAGCCTTCTGTTAATTAACCTTAACTACTGATCCTGTTTTCTTCTTATTGTTTTTTTTTTTTTTTTTTTTTTTTTTTTTTTTTTTTTTTTTTTTTTTTTTGCTTAACTCAGAGGTAGATTTACCTTGAAAGTAATGAAGCTTAAACTTTAGGTCTGTCATTTGATTTGCATGGGTCCCATCCAAGACCCAGGGAGAAGCCCTAGAAATGAATTCACATGCTCATAGTTCTGTAAAATTTGCAAAAGTGAGCTATTTTGACTGTGATCACTTTTTTCCCCCTTTGCCTGCCAATTTCCTTTACTTACATTTCACTTTTGTGGCACCTGAAATTGGAGTGGCTTTAGGCATTTTGGGGATTCAGTGTGTGGAAAATTGTATTAGAGATACATTTCAGTTTGGTCTAGTGAGATATAATTTTTGGTTCTTAGTCCCTGCTACATATGCAAGTTACTGCTTGTTATGCTTGTGTATGAATGGGTATCAGGAATAGCCCTACCACACAGAGTGGACTCAACAGTGTTTTGACATAAAGAAACAGAACCAGAGCTCTTATCACCATATACAACCATTCTATGGCAAGCTGGTACCAAACACGGGTGGGCTGTGGACTGGCACTTACTTTAGAATGTATAGAGAGAGTTAAATCTGCGGAAGAGTTTTCCAAATCTTATAGCTCATAGGTGAAAGATATGTGGATATGGGTTTTCCCAAATTTGACAGGAATCCTGAAAATTTATGTTCTGCTAATAATAATGTTATGAAGCTAAAAAATATTTCAAAATTATTAAGAATAATTAAAAAATTCTACCAACCAAGTTCAAGAGAAGACTCTATTCTGTCAATAAAAAAATAATATAAAATTACTGTCATGCAAAGAAGTGGAAATATATAAGAAATTCAGGACAAATTCTATAAAAATAAATATTATAGATGTACTTAGGCAACTAATAAAAGTACTGTAACATTTTTTTTCTGGATTTTGTGGTGATTTAAAACCATCCAGATTTTAAAAATTATAATTCGTGGTGCTTTCGTCTCTTTCTAAATAACTGCAATTAACTCTTGAACACACAAGTTTAAACTCTGCAGGTCGACTTATACACACTTTTTTTTTTATAAATACAGTATAGCACTGTAAATATATTTTCTCTTTGTTAGGATTTTCATAATGTTTTATTCTCTTTGTTTATCCTAAGAATACAGCATGTAATACATATAACATGCAAAATATGTGTTAATCAACTGTATATGTTTAATCAGTAAAGTTTCTCATCAAAAGTAGACTATTTTGTACAAAAGTTTTGGGGTAGTTAAAAGTTATATGTGGATTTTTGACTGTGTGGGGGGTCAGTGCCCCTAACCTTTGTGTTGTTCAAGGGTCAACTGTATTCCCATTTGTACTCATTTTTTAATTTGTAAATTTGTGTTCTTTTTTATTTATGTGTAAGACAACAAAACCTGGAACAGCCCCTGCCTTAACTCAATTAGCCTAATAACTGAAGATAAATGAAAATCACTAGAAGATTTGACTTGGTGTAGTGGCTAAGTGCCTAAGTAGATGGCGACCTGGACTCCAGAGTGAGACTGCCTGGGATAAAATCCTGGCCCTGCTATTTATCATCCATGTGACCTTGGTCAAATTACTTGACATATATAAGAGTCTCTCATTTTAAAAGGAAGAAATTGGATTAGAAAATGTAATTCCTTATAATTGTATGATAATATACATAAAATAAAATATAGTGGGAAATCAGCTAATTAATAGAATATCCATGTTGAAAGGAAGCTTGATTTCCCATAATTTTCCATCAGCCTTGTGGATTCCTCACTGCTCCTTCAGGTGTACATGCTGGTCCATGTGGAAACTATACCTCATGTGAGAACTGACCTGTTCTCCTATTCCTTAAACTACTATAGTTATACTTTTTGTTTTCTTTTTTTAGTTATGCTTTTATTGACTTTATTTATGTATACTCTAAGTAAGATTTAGTTTGAACAAACTGCTCTGTGACTGTTTATGTATGTGTTTTTGAATATGACTGCTCTTGTACAATCCTTGTATAAAGAATCACATGATAGTATTAGTGAAAATATTAAAAATTGAAACAAGTGGTAATCTAGTCTCTATTTGACCTGACTCTTATACACAGAAATGATAAAATGTTATTTAAAAGAAAACAAAATAAAACTGACCACAGCAGATTCTGCCTTCTAGACCAGAAATTAAGTATTCAGTGAAAATAGGAAAACAGCAAGAAACTACTGGGAGAAACATAAGCTTTCCCAAATTCTCAGGGATATTAGAGGATTATCAAATTTTCAACAGCACATGAGACTGAGCCTCCTGTTGATTTCTGTTTAGTTGGTTATTTTTAACCATTATTAAAAGAAAGTGTGAACCCAAACAGCAGGAGAATTTTGACAGGGAACTAACACTTGAATTCTGTGTGTGTGTGTGTATATATATATACACACACACACATATGTGTATATATCCCCAAGGATCTGTTTTATTGTTTTTAATATTTTTAATTGTACCTTTTAATTAGAAAAAAATTGACCTCTTTATAGCCTCTATCCATAATTGCCAAACAGAATAATCTTAACCCTTCTTTCCTTTGACAGCTCTTCAAATTAATGAATCAACTCTATCTCCAAATATCTTTACTTTCAATTAAAAATGATTGTTTTATAACAGGACCTAGAGATATTTTCTTTGATGTTTATAAGTCCTTGAGAAGTAAAAAAAAATAATTAAGATCTCTGACGTTTACTTTCATTTTAGAGACCTTCATGGGCGTTCTGGCAACCCTTCCTGAATGAAATCTTGCAATCAAAATTACTCCTGGTTTTTTGGTTTGTTTTTCTTTTCTATTTGACCTCACAAGAACAGGAAGCTGTCTTTTTCTTTTCTTTTCTTTTCTTTTCTTTTCTTTTCTATCCTATTCTTTTTTTTTTTTTTAAGAGGGAGAGAGAATGTGTTGTGACCTGGCCAGCCAGGATAGGGCAGGGGGTGGGGGCAGAGGGAGAGGAAGAGAGAGAATCTTAAGCAGGCCCATGCCCAGGGTGGAACCTGATACTGGGCTCCATCTCATGACCCTGAGATCATGACCTGAGCTGAAATCAAGAGACTTGACTGAGCCACCCAGGCGCCCTAAATAGGAAGCTGTCTTAACAAAATTTCTAATACCTAGATAGTCAGATAGTTCTTCAGATTAAACAGCTTAGGTATTTTAAATTAAGTGTAAATAAATAAATAATTAATAGACTATGCAGTTGCCAAGCTATATGCAACAATTTAGAATGATAGTTTAATGGCTGAAGTAACATATACTTGATAATTATTATTTCACGTATGGCCTAGTGTACAGTTATCTCGTTTTAAAGGAAGAGGAAACCAGGTGATGTTAATAACTGATGAGATAACTTCACACTTTAAAATCAGTGATGTAAAGGAAACAATCTTAAAGAAGATAGTGATTTCTGAATCATTAAGTTCGGGTTCATAAAACAGAATATCTGCAGTGAATATTTTAATTATGATATTTTTCAATTATAAAATCAGATCATTAAGATTCAGTTATAATCTTGCCCCTAGAGAATTTCTGATATATTTGCAATCATGCAATGTATGCCTTAATAACATGTCACCAATACTGCAGGTTTCTCTTTCTACATAGGAATCTGCATTATTTCCCTGATTCTGTAATAACCTAAATGATATCTTCTTGAAAACATGCAAATACTTTAACTTTCTCTATTTTCAACTTTTAATATATTACCTAAAGCTATCATGTGTACCTTTGCACATATAATATTTGGCTCTGTTTTAAATGAGAAAATTGTGTACTTTTTTTTCCCATTATAGAACTCATTAACTTATTTTGAGTGTCTGGAATCATTCTATTTAAATTTTTGTGTGTGTGTGTTTCTGCATCTGTGTGTTTGTGTGTGGTGTGTTAGCAGCATGATTTGTTCATCACTCAGCAATTTTTAGTATTTCAGTTTCTTTTTTATTATTATTAGCTATGTGTCCTTGAGGAAATTAACCTCTTTGATCCTCAGTTTAAATATTATTTCTTACAGCATATTCCCCTTGTTTTATCCCCTTATTTGTACTTGACTGCTCTGATTTACTCTTAGTTTATTGGCAAACATCCTACCCAAGTTTAATGGCTGTGTTTATGTATTCTGAATATAAGTTGATTATATTTCTTCGGCAAAATTTTCAGCACATGCAGACCAACTGTTCCTCTAGCTAATGCCAGAAAGACACAGTAATCCTTGAATATACTTGCACCACCTCTTGGGAAAAATAATTGTGACTGGAGTAACTCTGGAAGACTAAATATTTTTACTAAACAGTCCTTAAGTCCTTGAAGAAAAATCATATAAATCAGCCAGTATAGGAAGCTAAACTACATGTATCCTCAACATTTAAGTTAAATGGAACCTGTATAAGAAGACATATAATATCGTTATGAGGAAAATGCAAATATTTTTAATTTTAACTCTAATCTAGTAGATGGAAGACTGTTAGACTACAGTTGTAGAAAAATGCAGAAGCTCCGTTTCATTTGCACATCTGAGTAAATGTGAGTGAACTAGTATTAGGGATATAAAGTCCTTAAGAGAGCCCTAACCAGTGTCCCATTGCCTCAGAAATATTCACCGAAGCAGGCAAAATCTCTCATACCACAAGAAATGTGAAGAATTAGCCAAGAGTGAAAAAGTCAACAGGTTTATAAGAGCTTAACAAAAATCTAGATGATGTATACCTATGACTGGAAACATTTAGGAATTCAGTGGATGCCAGCATGGATACCAATGGTTATACATGATAGTTTCAATTCATCAGATGCCAAGGTGCATAGATACTGGTCATCAGAAGCCAGCTACGTAACTTGTCATGACTCTATAAGCTCTTAGGTTTGACATAATCACCAGGAAAAGAGGTAAAAAGGAAAATACTGAAATTATTTTGTTTCCAACTAATATGTTTCTAAATACTTAGAATATACTAACATTTTGCTTTTTGCAGGGTTAAGTACCTTTATTTAATTGGGAAAATGTAATAGACCTGGATTTAGAGCTAGAAATAGACATATAGAGGTGGCTAAATGAAAATTCAAGAGAATAACATTTTCTTTCACACCATTGTATGTGGTCTGATAACTCATAATGAAAATAATGACACTATTAATTAAGAAAAACAACTCCTTTCTACTTATAATAGCTTGGGCACTATAGTTTTCCTAACATCTTTCAATGTATGATTTTTTTTTCTTTCTATTAATCTAATTTCTTTCCTAAGAGCTTTTGTATATCGAGTAGGTATGATGTATGTAAAAAATATTCCTGACAAGTGGCAAAGGTAGAAATTGAGAGAGAGGTGAGGGAAGGCCATGTTTAAAGAGAGGGAGTGAAGGCCAAGCTTTCAGACATAATGTCTTGATTTATCATCTTGAGGATGATAAACACAGGAGTGTATGTTGGAATCAAATGAAACGTTTCATGGGAATTTCGGAACTGTAGACTGTGTTGATCATTTGTTAGGGTTTCTGATCTGTCTCCAATATCTTTTGCATACCAGTAACCAAATCCAAGTTCTGTTCTAGACATTGTTTTTAAGTCCTTGTTTACTTCTTCTCCCTGTGCCTGCCTCTCTCTTAATGTAGGATACCTTAAGTTATTCTGTAACAATAGGCTTGGCTGAGAAGGCAAAGCTTCTAATTAGACCTTTGGCACAGGGTTAAGTGCCTTTATTTAATTGGGAAAATGTAATAGACCTTTGATAGTCAAATTTGTTTCAATTTTTGTTGTTGCATGGAATCAAGAAGCACTTGGCTTTTACATTTATGCCCCACATTTCTAGATCTTCTCTAGTGCTTTTTGTTTATGCTTGAAAACCGTCCAATTGTAGGCACCTGATAATACATTGCATCAAAGAAGTAACATTGAGCAAACAAAACATAGTAACTTTCTGGCCCTTTCCAACTACTTTTTGTGAAACAGTGGGTTTCCTAGGTACTTGGCATGCCTTCCAAATTATTTCGGGCAACTAATATATCAAATGTTTTGCCCTTTTTTTTTTTTTTGTCTGTGATATTATTATTATTATTATTATTATTTTTTTTTTTTTTACCACCTCCTGTTTCATTGCTAAATCAATGATACATATTTTAGGTTTTGGTTGTAGTATCATGCTATTTAATAACACTCGTCTTTATTACTGCATCTGAAGTACACACTTTTAAATGATGTTAACTAGGAAGCCAGTTTTCTCAAGACTATTTAAGACTATCTGCTACATTAGTATTTTTCTAACTTCGTTTTTGCTAGAACGCACAACAAAAAGCACAATATATATTGTCACCTAGTAAACATGCCCACACAATCACATGCACACCAGGGGGCTCAACTGGACATTACATCTAAACTGGGACTATTTCTGCCAAACCTGCATTTGTGAGTATCCCAATTCCCTTTCTGCTGCTAAACTGATTTTTCACAATAGATTATTAAAAGTTGCTTTAAAAATACTGAGCATTTAACAATGGTATGATAGATTAGTCTCTTGAGAACGTAGGATCAACATGAATTTTGTATCTTTATTATGGTATTATATTTATTAAACAATGAATTTAATGATTAAAGCAAATAAATATCATCCATCATATGATGACTGTGTTTTATTTAAAATTGCATGTGCATTTTTTCAGTTAAAATATTTATCAAATGTTAAGTTGTAGCTTCATTTGATCTAACTTTAATAGTACTTGGAAAGGATCAAAAGTATACACTGGATAAAAAAAATCAATCTTTTTACTATATGAAAGAGGTCTTTATTATTATAATGACTAATAATAAAAGATACATTCTTACAATTGAAGCACCAAGTTTTCTATAAAAAGAAGGTAAAGGCACTATGTGATTTCCTGAAGTTTAAAGTTTTATGAATGTGCATCTTAGTGCTGGAAGGAGAATAAATTCTAAAGTTGATTACCAAGACAAAAACAGAGTATCATCATAGGTATCCTTAAGCAAACCTTAAATAAAAAAGAAATGCAAATTTGAAAGCTCAAAAATCAAGAATTTTTGGTTTGTTTCTTTGTAATTAAGCTGCATTCTCTTAATTTGCAATCTTTTTGATGTTGTTTTTAAGGCCCGTTTATAGGACATTGCATGAACACAAAACTGTGTGGAAAATGCTGAAAACAATTCCAGATTTGACCTGTCAGCTACCTGAGGAGCATCTGAAAACACTTAGTAAGAGTGTCATTTCCGAAACCTGGGTAAAAGGCAGCACAGGTAACAGACTAATCTGGGGGGAATTTGGCAACATAAAATCTATGCCACTATTTTGAGTTCTCTATAGTATTGATATTTTCACTTGATATGTTAAAAATGTGCTGTTTGGGTGTATTTTGTTTGTAGTTATAAATATTGAAATGAATAACATTCCACTTTTAGTGCAGATGTTTTAAAGATATACACCAGTGTTTTCTCTACCTTGAGCATGCATCAGAATCACCCAGAGGACTCAAACTGCTGTGTTCAGTTCTAAAGTTTCTGGTGTGGTAGTTGTGGGATGGGGCTTAATTGCATTTCCAATAATTTTCCAGGTGGTACTGCTAGTCTGGGGACCATACTTTGAAAACCACTCATTGATATACACATTTAATGACAGTCTAGCATTGGATTTCATAGTTATGACAGCAAATTATCATAGCAGTCATTTGATTTATCCAGATACTGACCCAGGTATTGGCACAAAACCTCTCCAGACAGATTTTGGTTTCCCAATTTTAAATTTCTAGTCCCTTTACCAAGGATACATTGGATACATTAATAGAAGTATTTTATATTGTAATTTTTGAGGGGTATAAAAATATACACACACACAGAGTCACACACACACCTAGCCCAACAGAATTCAACACCATTTTTGCATTTGTCAAATACCTATTAGAAAAGCAGAATTAAGTTAATTTAATATATTCTTTATGTCAGGGGATAGTCCTTATTTATTCATCATAGACACAAATAAAAGTAGATATTATTATTATTATTCACAATTAAGAACCCTAAGGCATAAAATATCATGTAGAATATTCCTGATTAGAATTGAATTTCAAACACACTTCAACTAATTCTCTGTCCATTATGCCACTGTTTTTATAAAGTGGTTCATCAGGATCATGACTTAAAAATCTAACTGTAATTTCAGAGAACATGTGTCTCTTGAAATATGTCATCTGTCTGTTGACATATTTCAAGACTTTTCCCCCAGTGGTCATCTCTTATAATTAGTTTCATTTAATCTGACATCAAGCAGTGAAAATTAAATCATAGGAGTTTTGCAAAGGATAAAATGATTTTGAAAGGCAAGAAAGAACATTCAACTTGCTTTGCATTAACTTGAGGATAATAATTTAAAAATTAATTTGTTTTTATCATAAATCCCTGAAATTATATTTATTATGGTAAAAATGTGGAAACAACTTAGATGACCTTTAATAGAAGATAGATTACAATGTGATACATCTCTTCTGTGGAGTAAAAGACAGACTACCTTATGATACCTGTATTCAATGAAATTCTAGGCTGTTGTTAAGAAGAATGAGGTAGATCTCTCTGTATATTGACATGGAAACTTATTAAAGACAGTAGATAAAAATAGAGCAATTGTGGAGTTATATAAATAATATGGTTATATTTTCACATATTTATGAAAACCTGAAGTAGATCCAGAAAAGCAGACCAAAATATGTATATTAAAAACTGTTACTTTGGTGGAGGGGAGAAGAATTGAGGGATAGTGAAGAATTAACTCTTTCTTCTACATATATTTGTGTTGTTTTCACAATAAAGGTATATTCATGGATTAGTGTTTTGTAACTACATATTTGTTTTTTTCAAAAAGGTTTTAAAATTACAATTGGAAGCAAAAACTGTATTCTGATGGTACCTTATAACTTGGGTGATTGACTATTAAAATGTGAACTTTCATTCCTTGACAAATATATATCAACTTTAATTTGATCTTTCATATTAAATAAGGCTTTTCAATTCATATTTCAATAGAGCATATTTTCAAACACTTTATAAAAAATGTAGAAGTCTCTGTCTTTACATATACCTGTGTGAAAATCCTTCTCTTGAGTTTTTAAGACATCTGATTCAGACAGTCCAGATCTGTTTCACTATCAAAGCAGTCAGCTCATTAAATATATGACCTTTGTAAATCTCTTCATTCATCCAACTTAAAAAACAGGTGCAACCAAGTGTCTTTCTCTCTTTATTTACTCACGTGTGCCTTTCACCCCCTCTGCTCTTATTTAAAGTATTCCCCCTAGTAGCCCCTCATCACCAGGCTGCTGACTCCAATCTGTGGCTGAGGCTTTGGTTTCCCTCCTGCACTTCCACATAGCTGTTTGTATCTTCTGGTCTCTTCTGGCAGGTTCTTTGGAGTTTTGTTATTTAAGGCAGCTTCCTAAAATCCCCATTACTCACTAGGCCTCTCACTCAGCTTTCTTAAACAATAGAATATTAACAGGATAACAATATTATGATTTTAAGTACTGGCTAACACATATACATATCTCAGTGAAAATGGTACTACAACATAATTACTATAATAAGATTACTTATATACCATATTATTTATTTTCTATGTTAATATTACTTTGTCTAAATATTACCTATATTGCTGTAATAAAAATACTGTATAAGCTATATATTGTGTATAATAATCACTCTCTGTATGCTAATAGATATATTGCCAAAGATGTATGTTACTTAATTCAAGTGATTTCAAGAGTTTTCCATTGGATCTCTTACATTATGGCCTGAGCAGCAGGCATTTTTATGATTGGCAACCTAAAGCTCATGAAAGCTAGGAGAATTAACTTACTTCAGAATTCAGTTTAGTGGCTAACATGGAATTAGATCCCAGATCAAAATTTTATTACTGTCTACCCTTATATTAACATTGATAGATTTCCATGAAATAATTACTATAAGGGATTTTTTCTCTTATATCTTTATCATCTTTACTGTTTTCTTTTTGAAGTCCATTAAGTCTTATGGAATTATTTCTCTTTTATTTCTTTCATTTTACTCCCACCTTTTATGAGGTTATATCTTAAAAACACTATAGTTCTTCATTTAAATAAACTTGTATTTATTTTTAATGCTGAAAAATATTTTTATGTCACTAAATTTTAACATTTCTTTAGCCTGTATAGACTTTCTTTTCTGTGGTGGTTTAAATTTCATATAACATATAAAAACACAGTAGCCATATCTCATAAATTTAGTGGGCATCTTTTCCATAAGTAAATTAACCATAATTCAAATAATATGCTCTTGTAATAGAAATAGGCAAATATTTAGGCCTATCATAAAGATTAAGGTTCTCTTAAAGGCAAACATGCCCTGAAGAACATGCATTGATCCTAAAGTATGGATATACTTTCACTGCAACTAAGGTGGTATTCCCTGTGATTCATGCAGATTTGTCCTTGAAATCTGGCCAGAAACCTTTTTCAGTCTTTATCTGCATTGTGAGGACCCAGTTCCATTTCTGTCTTTCCCTAGCCAAGAGATGATTGTGAGGCTTTGAGAAAATTAATGCAAACAAAAGCAAAAACTCTTCAATCACTTAACCATACTAGAAATCCTTGCCATGATATTTATTTCTCTAATGTTGCCATGGAATCTTACTTTCTCAATAGTGAAACTTATAACCAGAGATGATGTTAGAATTATTCAACACCTGATCAGAATGTGTGCCACCCAAGCACAACAAATTCTTGCTCTGAGCATTTGATACAGGAGTATTAGTAAGTAATACCGGTATAGAAGCTCCATTTGCATAACTTTCTCCACTTCTGTTATTGGAATATTTTCAATTAATAAAAAAACGACTGGGGTGCCTGGGTGGCTCAGTGGGTTATGCTGGCCAACTCATGGTTTCAGCCTAGTTCATGATCTCAGGGTCATGAGATTGAGCCCCACATTGGGCTCTGTGCTCAATGCAGAGTCTGCTTAAGACTCTTTTCCTCTTTCTCTGCCCCTCCCCTCGCTCATGTGTGTGTTTTCTCTCTAACATAAATAAATAAATCTTTAAAAAAACAAAAACAGAAACAAAACAACTTCTTTTCAGGTTTCTTTATATAATTGCATTCCTTAGTATCTAGAAATTTATATATTTTTAAAAAATCTACCTGATTTTAATGAGAAAATAATCAGAATATAACTAATATTTTTTAGCCTCTCTAGACTAATTCTTGGATTGCCATATCTCAGAAGAGTAGACAGCTTTGTCAAATTATGAGGAGTTATTTTTAAATAAAGCTTTTTATGAACTTTTGTTATATGTGCAAAAAAGGCAATGTTGTATTGTGCTAAATGCTTAGGAAGGAAAATTACATAGAACTGGTTTCTGTTTCCTGAAGTAATATAAACATAAATTAATTTAATTAACAACCATTTATTGAGTGTTTGCATGTGACTATCTCTGGAACATATTTTCTAGTGTGAGAAAACAGGAAATAAACAAATAGCAAATTAAAACATAATTTCAGGAGATATGTTCTATGAAAAAGTAAAGCACAGGAATAAGGAAGGGCTAGAAATTTTTAAATGATGATAATAATAATTATGTATTTTGTTTTTTCATTGTTTTATTTTTTTAAGTTTTTGTGTTAATTCCAATTAGTTAAAATACAGTGTTATATTAGAAAATTCCATAATTGTAATTCAACAATCCCAAACATCACCAAGTGCTCATCACAACAAGCGCATTCCTTAATCCCCATCACCATTGAACCTATCCTCCCACCTACCTGCCCTTTGGTAACCATCAGTTTGTTCTCTATAGTTAAAAGTCTGTTTCTTGGTTTGCCTCTCTCTCTTTCTTTTCCTTTGCTTGTTTGTTTTGTTTCTTAAATTCTGCGAGTGAGATCATATGATATTTGTCTTTCTCTGACTGACTTATTTTGGTTAGCATTGTACTCTCTAGCTCTATCCATGTTGTTCCAAATGGCAAGATTTCATTCTTTTTTTTATGGCTGAATAACTTTCCATTGTGTGTGTGTATGTGTGTGTGTGTGTGTATACATATATTACACTATCTTCCTTATCCATTCATCATTGGACAGTTAGGTTGCTTCCATAGTTTGGCTATTATAAATAATGCTGCAATAAACATAGGGGTGCTTGTATCCCTTTGAATTCGTGTTTTTGTAATTTTTGAGTAACTACCAAGAAGTGCAATTACTGTTTCAGAGAGTAGTTCTAATTTAACTTTTTGAGGAATATCCATACTCTTGTGCACAGTGAAAATTGCACCAGTTTCCATTCCCACCAACATTGCGAGAGGGTTCCTTTTTCTCCACATCCTCACCAACAATTGTTGTTTCTGGTGTTTTTTATTTTAGCCATTCCAACAGGTGTGGGGTGATACCTCATTGTTCTTGATTAGCATTTCCCTGATGATGAGTGATGTTGAGCATCTTTTCATGTGTCTTTTGCTGTTTTGTATGTCTTCTTTGGAGAAATTGATAAACCTCTAGCCAGACTAACCAAAAGAGAGGGAGAGAGACAGAGAGAGGACCCAAATAAACAAAATTACTAATGAAAGAGGAGAAAAAAACCATCAACACCACAGAAATACAAACAGGAATAACAGAATATTATGAAAACCTATATGCCAACAAATTGGACAACCTAGAAGAAATGGATAAATTCCTAGAAACATAATCTACCAAGACTGAAGCTAAGAAGAAACAGAAAATTTAAACAGATCTATTACCAGCAGTGAAATTGAATTGGTAATCAAAAAACTCCCCCCGCAAAAAAAAAAAAAAAAAAAAGTCCAGGACCAGATGGCTCCCCAGGTGAATTCTACCAGATATTTAAAGAAGGGTTAATGCCTATTCTTTTCAAACTATTCCCAAAAATTAAAGAGGAAGGAAAACTTCCAAATTCATTTTATGAGGCCAATATCCCTGTGATGCCAAAACCAGATAAAGACATCACAAAAAAAGAGAACTACAGGCCAATATCTCTGATGAATATAGATGCAAAAATCCTCAACAAACTATTTGCAAACTGAACTTAACAATACATTAAAAAATCATTCATCATGATCAAGTGAGATTTATTCCTGAGATGCAAAGGTGGTTCAATATTCACAAAACAATTAAAGTGATGCATTGCATCAAGAACAGAAAGGATTAAAAAGAAAAAAAGAAACTTGACCATTTCAATAGATGCATAAAAAGCATTTGACAAAGTACAATACCCATTTATGATAAGAACTCTCTGCAAAGTAGGTCTAGAGGGAATGTACCTCAACATAATAAAGGCCTTATATGAAAAACCCACCTCCAACATCATACTCAATGGTGCAAAACTGAGAGCTTTTCCCGTAAGGTCTGGAACAAGAGAAGGATACCTACTCTCACCACTTTCATTCAACATATTATTGGAAGTCCTAGCCATAGCAGTTAGACAACAACAAGAAATAAAAGGCATCCAAATTGGTGAGAAAGAAGTAAAACTTTTACTATTTGCAGGTCACATGATGTTATAAGTAGGAAACTCTAAAGACTCCACCAAAAAACTGCTAGAACTGATAAATGATTTCAGTAAAGTTGCAGGATACCAAATCAATGTGTGGAAATCATTGCATTTTTATACACTAATAATGAAGCAGCAGGAAGAGAAGTTAAGAATATAAGCTCACTTATAATCGCACCAAAAACAATAAAATATCTACAAATAAACTTAACCAAACAGGTGAAATACTTGTTCTCTAAAAACTATAAAATACTGATAAAAGAAATTGAAGACAACATAAAAAAATGGAAAGACATTCCATGCTCATGGATTGGAACAACAAATATTGTTAAAATGTCTATAGTACCCAAAGCAATCCACAAATTTAAGGCAATCCCTATCAGTACAATTTTTCATAGAATAATTATACATTTTATATAATATTCATTGATCTGGGACTACTCTAAATAATTTTTAAGTACTACCTTGCATAGTAGTTATATGCAAATTTTCAAAATTCTATGACGTGTGGTTATAATCCTCATTTTACAAAAGAGGAACTTGAGAGACCGAGATATTAAGTAAGCTGGACAAGGTAATGCAGATAGAGTGGTCAGATAATACATGCATAGAATGCCTTGCTATGTCAACATGCAAGATAAGAACTGAAAAAAATGACACTGTTAATTTAATATTTGAAAGGCAATGGGACTTTTGAAAGTAACATTTTCTTCAGTGTTTTAGGATGACATTTCCTAAAGAGTGTTCATGGAAAATGGATGTTAAAACAAACAGCTGCAAAAATAAATAAACCAGAGAAGCACTTTTGGAATGGCAGGCTAAGGACCTCCAAAAATCCATAAATGGAATGAACAGACTGGCAAAACTGTCAATATCAACTTTTTCAGAACTCTGGAAAAGACCTACAGCAATCCAGGTGTGTTTATTCCAAAAAAAATAGTGGAATCTTGGTAAGAAGAGTGAGTTTTACAACATTTTGACTTTGCCTCTTCCCATCTCACTGTAACTTAGCTCTGCAGTAACCTGAAAAGCAGCAGCCTTGCAGTTATGGTAGCTGTAAAAACCAGCAGACTAACAGGCACTGGAGTTGGCAGGATAGGTTTGCATCCCTCTTAAAAGTTCCATCCAAGTGATTTGACCTATCTGGTGGCTTCCAGGAATAGGCCCATTCATAGAGCCTGTATATAACAAACACTAATCCCAAAACAAGCAGAGAAGGAAAGAAATAATAAATATTATAATGGACATAAGTGGAATAAAGAATATTAAAACAATAGAGAAAATCAAAACTGAAACTATGTTCTTAGCAAAGAACAACAAAATAGACATTTATCTAGATTTATCAAGAACATTCCAGTTACTAAAATCAGCAATGAAAGAATGAACATCGTTATTAACCTTATAAAAATAAAAAAAAAAAAGATTATAAGGGAATACATTGAATAACTGTATGCCAAAAAGTATATACGTTAGATATAATGAACAAATTTCTAAAATGATACAAACTATCAAAACTGGTTCAAGAAGAAGTAGATCTATCTGAATAGATCTATATCAAATAAATACATTTAACTAGTAATTAAAAATATGCCACAAAGAAAAGCGCAGACCCAGATGGCTTCATATTGAAGTCTACCAAATATTTAAAGGAGCAACAAACAATCTGAAAATAAAATTAAGAAAGTAATTCCATTTATAGTAGCCTCAAAAACATAACCTATTTAGGAATAGATGAAGTATAAATAAATAGAAAGACCTCCAATGTTCATAGATCAAAAGACCTAATATTGTTTAGATGGTAATACACCTAAATTGTTTTACAGTTTTAACACAATCTCTAATGAAAATACCAGCTCTCTTTTTGTAGGGGTTGGTAAGCTGATGCTGAAATTCATATGGAAATTTAGAGGGCCCTGAAAAGCAACTGTTTTAGAAACAAATGACAAAGCTGGAGGACACACACGTCTGATTTTGAAACTTATTACAAACCTACAATTTCAAGGCAGTATAATACTGGCACAAAGATAGACGTAGAGATTAATGGAATAAAATTGAAAGTGCAGAAATAAAGCTTTAATTTCATGCTCAATTGATTTGCAACAAGAGTTCAAGAAAATTCAATTCCAGAAAAGATAATTTTTTCAGCAACTGGTGCTGGCATATCTATATATCCATCCACATGGTAAAGAATGAAGTTAGACCTTTAACTCACACCATATATAATTATTAATCTAAAATGGATCAAAGACCTAAATGTAAGAACAAAACTACAAAACTCTTACAGGAAATTTACAAATTAATCTTTGTGACCATGCATTAAGCTTGGCTTTCTTAAACACAGAAAGCACAAATGACAAAAGAGAAACTAGATAATTTGGATTTTATAAAAATTTAAAATTTTGAACTCCAATGAGCACAATCAAGAAAGATGGAAATGCAACCCTTGGAATGGGAGAAAGTTTTTGCAAATCATATATCTGATTAAAGACTCATATCCAGATTATGAGGAACTCTTACAGCTCAATAATAAAATGGCAATTAACCAAATTGAAAAATGAGCAAACTATCTGAACAGGTACATTTCAAATGATATACAAATGGCCAATAAGCATAATAAAATGCCCAATATCATTAGTCATTAGAAGATTATAAATCAAAACCACAATTATATACCATTCCATACACAAATGGATGATTTAAATATAAAAAATAGACAATAATAAGTGTTGTTTAAGATGTAGGCAAATTGAAACTCTCACGCATTTATGATGGGATAGTGCAATGGTGAAGACACTTTGGAAACTATTTTGACAGCTCCTCGAATGTTAAACATAAAGTTAGCATTTGACCCAGCAGTTCTACTCAGATATACCTGATAAATGGAAACATACATTTATTCAAACTTGTATACAAATGTCCATAGAAGATTTATTCACAATAGCCCCAAAATGGAAACAGCCCAAATTTCCATCAAAAGATGAATGAATTTTTTAAAATGTGCTATATCCTCATAATGGAATTTTATTTGGCAATACTAGGGAATAAAGTACTGATACATGCTACAATCTGGATGACTCTTGAAAACATTATGCTAAATGAAAGAAGCTAGTTACAAAAAAAATGCATATTTATAATTTCATTGATATGAAATTTCTGGAATAGGCAAATTCATTTGAGATAACAGTTAGTGGTTGCCAGGAACTTGGGGGAATGGGGCGTGAGGCATGACTGCTGACTCCCTTTGGGGATAATGAAAATATTCTAACATTAGATTATGATGCTGATTGTACATCTCTTTGAAAATACTAAAAAAAACCCTAATGGATTGTATATTTTAAAAAGAGTGAGTTTCATGGAATTTGAATGTTATCTCAGTAAGTCATTTTAAAACTGGAGGTAAGAAGCACCTGGGTGGCTCAGTCCTTTAAGCATGGGACTCTTGGTTTCCGCGGCTCAGGTCATGACCTCAGCATCGTGAGATTGAGCCATGCATCAGGCTTCATGCTACCCTGTTTTCTTTCTCTGTGGATTTACCTATTTTGGAAAAATCATATGAATAGCATTATACAATGTGTGACTTTTTGTGTACTTCTTTCACTTCACATGTTTTTTTTGTGGTTCATCCACATTGTATCATGTATTTCATTCTTTCTGTGACTATAAGCTATAAACTATTTTTTAAAGTATTTTTTTTTAAACAATTAGAAATCACCGGAGACTACTAATACCTTAATACGTGCCAGCACCTGGAGATCCTGAAATTTGAAGTCAATAAACCTTAATAAATGTTTAACATTAAAAATGAAAAGAACAAACAAACAAATGAGTTTTCTGAGGAAATAGACGTGTGAGAATTCAGACTTCAAAATGCCAGCCTGCACTGAATATTTCCTGTTGGACACTATATAGACACTAAATGACTTTGGAAACAAGTTAACCCTGAGTTTTCTTTCCCCACCTCAGGAAGCAGCTCTGTGCAGCATACCTGGGGGAATACTGCCATAGGAGAAAGAAACTTTCTTATTAGGTTTTTAAAAAAAAGCTTATATTAGAGTAACAATGTTTCATGATGCATAAATTCATTCTACCACCATTAATTATTTGAGAGATATATCTTAGCTTTGTAGCTTTATAGATTTATACTTTTCTTTTGTTTGAAGACTGAAATTCAACTTTCCTAGTTTAGTGAAGGGTTGAACCAGGGCTGGCTTGCTTTCTCTTTCTTTCTTTCTTTCTTTCTTTTTCTTTCTTTCTTTCTTTCTTTCTTTCTTTCTTTCTTTCTTTCTTTCTTTCTTTCTTTCTTTCTTTCTTTCTTTCTCTTTCTTTCTTTCTTTCTTTCTTTCTTTCTTTCTTTCTTTCTTTCTTTCTTTCTTTCAGATTTTATTTCTTTATTTGGCAGAGAGAGAGACAGCCAGCGAGAGAGGGAACACAAGCAGGGGGAGTGAGAGAGGAAGAAACAGGCTTCCCAGCGGAGCAGGGAGCCCAATGCGGGGCTCAGTCCCAGGATCCTGGGATTAGGCCCTGACCCGAAGGCAGACGCTAAACGACTGAGCCACACAGGGGTCCCTGAACCAGGGCTTTTGAACCTGAAGCCAACCTTTTTTCTCTTACACCCTTTGCTGGCTCTTTAAGCAAAACACAAAGTAAAATTAAAGTAAAATAAAATAAAATAAATTCCTTAAGTAATTAAACTCCTGCAATTCTACAATATCAAGAAACCGTTTTTAAATGCATATCATCAATAAGCCTTCCCCAAAGCGGTATGTAACATTAACTGATAACACTTCTTTTATGGATAATCTAGAATGTCTGCTCACATGATGCATCATAGAAAGCAGTCTTCCTTTTATGATCTTTTCTAGTGTGAAAACAGTTCTGCATGGTGATGCAGTTATCTACTATCAGAATGGTTCTTGATGTGCTATGTCCTTTTCATGGCACTGGCCTGGATTTAATGTTTAATGTAAATTTTTGTCTTTTGAATGTCTATAGAATATAATGTGACATTTTGTAAAAGTGACACTGACAAGATGATTAAGATGGTTTTTTTAGTAGTAAAGGAAAATAATATAGAAATGTTTATTTTAAAACTTAGAACATTGAAAAATGTGATTATAGGGAAGATAATGGTATTTAGTTTTCATAAGCCAGAAGTTAGAAGATGTAAAATAATAAAAGTTACTTAAGTGATGTATTGGCCCCCAGCTTTGTGTTTTGTAGAGGAAATGAGTCAAATCATCACTCAGTTTTATATCCATAATTTTTTCCCATGAAATTTAAAAATTTACTACAATTTATACATTTAGGATTAGAATGTGTTTTAGCTTAACATTAGGAATCACAGTGAAAATTTCAGAAAAAAATATTTTGAGTCATTATATACTTTAATTAAGATTTAAGCTAGAATATAATTGGGGTAAATGATGTTTCATAAAAATTGTTGATATATTTTAAACTAGAAATTTTTAATCATATTTAATGTATAGCGAAAGGATCTTTAAATGTTAATGTATGAAGTGATTTATAACAAATTATTCTTTGGAGACAATAGAAATAGTGGCATTAATAGACAACTCTTCGTGGTATTTAATTATTATTAGAAAAAATGACTTTGGATAAGCCAATAATTCTAAAGTTCAAACTATGAATTATATAGATTTATTTCAAGATTAATTGATTTTTATTAACAACCATGAACAAAAACTTCACCCTGCTATCCAGGGATATATTTTAAAACCAGAAAATAGTAGAAAATCTACTTGAAAGTTGTATTTAAGAAAAGGTATTTTTTAAAAACTTAACTGAGACTTTTTTTCTTTGTTTTAATAGACCAGAAAGCCTTTGATAACTACTTTAAAATGTTCAATTTTATGTAATTTGAGTCAGGAAAAACATATTCTTTGTGTGTTGTAGATGTGTTCATTTATTTTTAGAGGTAAAAAATTCTTAATTTACCACCTGCATGCCTCTAGGCATAGATAACCATAACACTTTCTTCAGGCATGACTTGTCCTCAAGTTCTTCAGCTTTCCAAGCTATCCTCTCTCCTCACCTCACGCAAAAACAGTGCTGACTCTAACGCACTTAGCTTCTTAATCTGAAATATGGCCTCACCTGCAGTGCTTGGACAAAATAGTCACTCAGTAAATATTTGACAAGTGAATGTATTCATTAATCAGTAGTAGGTAATTTCCAACCAATGCATTCTTGAATACATGGTATTGATTCAAAATTTGTCTAAGAACACAGTAATTATTGTTGAATGATAGTCTGAAAATACATGTCATTCACTCATTCTATCAGATAAAGTAACACTTACTTTGGATTATACAAGTGAATCCCACGGTCATATACCATGATGCCATCCTTTTTGATCTTCCCATGTAGAAATGATTTTTAAATCCTTAGAAATAATCTCTTGTTATAACCTGGTACAAGATATTTTAAATAATGTGTTTTGTGAAAAATTTAGTTGTTTACAATACATTGTTTTCTTTTTTTGAGAACTCCTGGGAGGAATATCTTCAGTGGTATTGAGACTTCCAGTCAAGTCATTTTAAAAAATCTCTTGTAGTTGCTAAATCAGGTAACTGATTATATTTAAAAAAATTTAAAGTTAGGAAAATGGAGTAAAAATTGTCCATTGACCCAGTACTGTCTCCTCGCAAATATATAGCATTTTACAGATTTTGCTTTGTAATTTAATATATTCCTGCCTCCATCTTTTTTCTTCTTACCCAATTTTCCCTCATTCTATTTCTTCACTAACTTCTAAAACAATATCGTAGGGATGCCTGGGTGGCTCAGTCAGTTAAGTGTCTGCCTTCGGCTCAGGTCATGATCCCAGAATCCTGGGATCCAGTTCCACATCAGGCTCCTTGCTCAGCGGGAAGCGTGCTTCTCCCTCTGCCTGCTCAGGATCCTGGGATCATGACCTGAGCTGAAGGCAGACGCTTAATAGACTGAGCCACCCAGGTGCCTGGGGCTTGGTCTTAATATGCATGTTATGGGTATGAACAAGCAATTTGAAATACGGAATTTTCTCAGTGTTTTTTTGTTTTGTTTTGTTAGAAGAACTATGTAAAAATATCAAGTAATAAGTTTTAAGGTTATTAAAAACAATCACCAATAATTTATGAAATTATAAATTCTCCCTTTATGAAATCTCTACAAATATTTGACAGGAAGTGTCAGTATTAATACTATTCCAGTGGAAGGTCAGTGCCCAAAATAAAATGAAATAAATTTCTCTTCATCCCTTCCACTTAGCTCTAGATTTATTTATTTGAGTTTTTTGAAAAAAATCTTAAAATAAATATCCAGTATTATTTGTAGATTATCTTCCACAGGTTATAGCAGTATTCAAAAAAAGGTTATGAGACATAGGCTTCAAATAACTTCTCCTGGTACCTTATGGGAAGAAAAATTGCCCCAAAGAGCAAAATCCTATCTCCAAAGATATTTTAATATAATAAAAGTTGTGAAAAGGTTATTCATTGCTTTTGTTACGTTATCTCTGGGACCATTTAAACCTTATAATGAGGATTCCATGAATCAAACCACCTGGCTTAAAAGTCAGATAACTTTCTGGTATTTTCCTAAGTTCCCACCTAATGGACTGAGAAGAAAATAGGCCATCAAGGAATTTTATCTTATATCTCAATAGACAGAATTCTAAGGAAAAAAAAAAACGAGTTGTTCCCCAAATGTTTTATAAGATTCTTTGGAGAAAAATGCAATAAGGATCATTAATTAAGTTTTCATTCATTCGAGTATTTGCTAAATGCCTAGAGTAATCCAGGCAGTGTGCTCTGGGCTGGAGGGACTGAGATCAAAGTTAGATATCCTTTTCCGAGAGGTTAGAATCTGTTGGCAGACACTGCAAATGCAGTGTCATGACAGAAATTCTGTGAAAAAAGATCACAGAGGAGGGGCATTAATTAGGATGGATGGGAGCAAGGCAGAGGTCAGCAGAGGGTTCCCTGGTAAATAGATAACACTTAAACTCATTTTATAGGCCAAGTAAAAATTATCCAGGTGACAATATTACTTTATTCCTCCAATTATAGTTCTTTGAAGCATTTAAATACTTTCAGAATGGTTGATTTTAGCTGAACCAGAGAGCAGGAGATTCTTGGCCGGGAATTCGCAAACATGTTTGCTTTAATCAAACTTTGTATTTGGCCTTTCACCTTTTGGAAAGTCAGTACCAAAATGAGTAAACTTTCCCTTATTAGTATTCTCAATTCCTTTTGAATGGCTTTTGTTCAGCTTATTCAAGTGTGGTTAAAAGATACTTTAAGACACAAGGTCTGTCCTGCACTAGGAAATTTCTTCAAGTCCTTATGAAAATATATGTTTTGGGTTTGTTTTCTGTGTTTTTTTTTTTTTTTTTTTTTTTTTTTTTTGCCTTTTCATGTCATGGAGGTTGGCTAGATAAATAATAGTATGAAACTTCTTCTTAAACAATTTGATTTTATTGAATTCTTTTACTTTTGCAAGGCCTGGGAATCAAGATTTAATGCCATTTCGATCTGTATTGTTTTAATTTTTATAGTCAGATTTTTCTTAGATGCTTGGAGTGCTTTTTTCTCTAAAAAGTTATATAATGTAATTTTGTGTATTTTGAAAATATGAATTAAGAGCATATGTTACAGGCTCCTTCTCATTGCTTAGGAATTTCAAAAGCTTATATTTATCTTACATTTCTAATAAATATATTTTTGTTACAATTCATAATTTTAACACCCTTTGTGATTTTTAAGTAATATTTCAATTGTTATTTGAGAGCTTAACTCTATTGCATTTTTTTCTCTAGACTTATTGAATTGTGTGTATATCATTTATCTATATATTTGCGGGCCAATTTCAGATGTTACTTGAATTCTGAGAATTTTCTGTTAATTATTCTATTATATTCCATACTTTTTTTGATTATTCATTTTTTTAAAAGATTTTATTTGTTTGACAGAGAGAGAAAGAGGGAGAGAGTCAGGCAGAGGGAGAAGCAAGCTCCCTGCTGAGCAAGGAGCAGGATACGGGACTTGATCCCAAGACTTCGAGATCATGACCTGAGCTAAAAGCAGATGCTTAACCAACTGAGCAACCCAGGCACCCCAAATACAATCATTGTCTTTGTATATAAGTGGAGTTAGCAGCTGCCAGAATAGCTTAATTTGATTTATTTTTTGTAAGTTATAATCTGAGGGTTGATAAAATATTTTCTGATCAAAATATTTTCCATGAATCTCAAATTCTACTCCCCCATTAGTTTAATTCCTAAAGGACTTAAATATTAACTCCTTAATATTACAGATATTTTTTGAATGTAAATGTGAAAATTAATGCATTGTAAATAGAGATTATTTAGTCAAATTCACTGTCACCAGGCCAAACCCTGAAGGAAAAGGAAGGTTTTCTTCAGAGCAACAGAAAAGTCATGTCCATCAGTAAGGCAAACATATATTATGGTTAGAGTTAAGTGAAATTACAACAATATTCAAAGCAGTTGTGTTCAGTTGTGAGTAATAGAGAACTAAAAGACACTAGTTTAAAAAATTTCAGGATTTATTTATGTTACATAATGAGAAGTCACAAGATGATTTAAAGGTGTCAGGGTGAATTTCCTGAGGTTCTCCTTGCCAGTTCCTTTTAGTTGCAAGATGCTTCTCTAGCTCCAACATCGTATCTTTGTTCTAGGTATCCAGGAAGGAGTGACATGCATATTTGGAAAGCAAAAGTTCTCCCATTGTTTCGTTAATCAGAATCATGTCTCAGGGCCACACATGTAAAGTATTGGCAAAATGTAATTTTTAAATTGACACAGACTCCCAATAAAATTGTTCTTTTGTTACTAAAGGAAAAGACTATTCATATTGGGTAAGCAACTGGCAGCCCTTGGAATAAAATAATTTCACACAATGTACCTCTTTCTACAAGTTTTATTCTATGCTAAGAAGTGCCAGTTAACTCTATACAAAAACAGAATACAAATTGTATTTATCGGAATACACGTTTCACCCGACTGCTTTTTTCGCATGGGTAATTGGTCAAAATCATTACTACTCTTAACAAAATTTTCTTATCTTTTACCTTTATAGTGTACTTTCTACAATGTAGTTCTCATATAGCTCACCTGATAGCTATTTAAAAGCAATGTTTCTACAGTGCCTTCACTGTAGATTAGATGTTTAGTAAGAAGTGATATCATGCTATCCAGAAAGGACTCTATTTTAAGTTCAGGCATTCAAGCAAACATGACCCTTGCTTTAAAGAAGACTGAAAATCACTATCCTGTAGTCACTGTGTACAGATGGTTACCAATAAAGACCCATTAACTGGGGCGCCTGGGTGGCACAGCGGTTAAGCGTCTGCCTTCGGCTCAGGGCGTGATCCCGGCGTGATGGGATCGAGCCCCACATCAGGCTCCTCCGCTATGAGCCTGCTTCTTCCTCTCCCACTCCCCCTGCTTGTGTTCCCTCTCTCGCTGGCTGTCTCTATCTCCGTCGAATAAATAAATAAAATCTTTAAAAAAAAAAAAGAAAGACCCATTAATAAAGCACTCGTTTAGAAAAAAGCAGAGAAGGTAAGCAATTGTCATCTCTTATGCATAAAAAAACAAACAAACCCACAATTGTTCCTAAAAATCAATTTGTAAAGTTTCTATTTATAGCAAGCTAATAAGCAAAATTTAAGAAAAGCTGTTCTCACAGCACTTGAATAATTTGCTCCAATCCTATAAAGTAATGTAAACAATTGGAAAATGACATCATCCAGTCCCCATGCTCTGCTTCTTTAAAAGGTCAGGCTTCAGAAGAACTAGAACAGATTTAAGTTGTATTCAAAATGCTCACAACTGAATAAACCAACCAGACTTACAGAAACATAGTTAAACTTTAGGAATTGGAATTAGACAACAGGTTGTGGAGAGTTACAATGTGGAGTAGGAGAAATACTGGAAAAAACTCTTCTTCCTAATAATTATCTCCCTTTCTAAACTAGCTTCTATGAGCAATCATCATCATATCCAGAGGAAAGACAAATAAAAATTAATAATTATATAGTTACTTATACAAAATAAGCAAAATTGCATTTTTGAGGGGGAGTTAACATCTTAAAAACTTCAAGGAGTTTTCTGATCCTATTTTTCTTAAAATGTCTTAAATCTATTAATTGTAATATGTTACCATGGTTCTTTTTCTAGAATCTATCAGTTCCATAAGAGGATTGATTATTATAATTGTCAAAAAAGAATTTTCTGAATGTGGAGACATGTTTTTGCTATTCTGTTTATTTGAGTAAATTATTTGTGAATGCCTAAATGCTACATTAGAGTTCTAATTGCATAAATTAAAAGAAATCTACTAAAAGCAAAGCAAGTAATATGTGTTGAGGTCATGTCTCTATCAAAGAGCCTGGGAAATAAAGTCAACATTATAGCTTTTTTGGTTTTGTTTTGTTTCAGTGGTTGGAAATGATGGATTTTATATAATATTGAAAGGTTCAGCTCGACCTCAAACAAAGGTATATAGAAATCTGATTGAAGAAAATGAGTCAACAGCCTCTTTCATACCTCAGAGTTTCCAAGAATTTGTTTTCAGTGAAGACTTCAAAAGCTTTATACTTGCTGAGATGCACACACCTTCATGTGATGAAACAGTAAGAAATGAATATTTGCTTTTTCCCTAAGCAACGAAGTATCATTATTATAAAATTTGATCTCTTCCAGATATGTAAATCCAAATATCTTCAGTGAGTTAAGTATTAAAGATAATATATCTTTTAAAAATGAAAATTATACTATTAATATTGAACTTGAAATTTGTTCACGAAATTTTAATGAGGGATGCCTTCAACAACATACCACCCACTGGCAGGGATTATATAGTAAATTTGGTAACTAGGACAAAGCCGGTGTGGTTGGATCACTGAATGAGGAAGAAGGGTAGTTTGAGATAAGGGAGAGGGAACAGGTGATTTGAGGAAAAGGAAAGAGAGGACAGATCATGGAAGGTCTTTTTGACAAGTTAAGAACACATGCTTATCTCAAGAGCAATGCTAAGGTGATCAAGGGGTTGATTCCATTACATTCATAAGGTTTTACCTGAAGAAAATCCTTGGCTTCTTTTTATTTTTTTGACACTATCAGCTGGTCTAAAAATTACAGTACAATATCTTTCTGGATCTCTGGATACTCTCCATGGGTATCAATGTGGTTTGACTAGAATTGTGGCTAAAAGAAAGCCAGTTTTAGATTTGGGGTGGTCAGGATGTTCAGAGTAGAAAAGAGCCAATGAAACCAATTAAAGCCAAATTATTTATCACTATGGATCGAAGGTAGGAAAACCTAGAATGTTGAAAAGGTTCAGAAAGAATGAGGATGGATAAAACTAAGAAAGAAAGACAAAGATAAAAAATGAGACCTAAATATAAAAGTATATTTGTTGTTGATTACACATGAATGGGTAATGTTTCTGATTTTTCTTGATAGAGATGAAAAAGAATACATTTGCTACTCAATGGCTACATATCAGGTACCTGATGCCATTTCAATATGCTTTAGAAAAAAAATACCACACTTGGCACAGCAGTTATAATTAGAGCTACTTCTTGGTCCACGTTGTAGCAGTCAACTCCAGTCTTTCAGGATCTATTTGTTTGTTCATTTGGTGAGGGCAAAACTGATGAATTAAAATGGGAATGTGATGGGACCACCACCTCTGAATTCTGCAGTAGGTCTATGAAGGTAGCACTATCTGCCATTCTTCCAGGGATGTAGTATTTTTTTCTCCAGTTTTGTTGAGGTGTGATTGAAAAATAAAAATTGTATATATTTAAGGTGTATATCTCAAAAGTAAATAGAGTGAAATTATCACCACAATCAAGCTAATTACCATATTCATCATTGCACATAGTTACAAAATTTTTGTGGTGAAAACACTTAATATCTACCCTCTTAGCAAATTTCAAATATACAATACAGTATTGTTGACTTTAGTCACCATGTTGTACATTAAATCCCTAGTATTTACTCATTTTGCATAACTGAAACTTTGAGCAATAGCTCTTCATTTCCTCTACCCCCAGCCCCTGGTAAACAACATTTTACTCTCTGCTCCTATGAGTTTGGCTATTTTAGATTACACATATGAGATATTACAAAATTTGTCTTTCTATGTCTGGCTTATTTCACTTAACATACTGTCCTTCAGTTTCATCCATGTTGTAGCAATTGACATTTTGTTTATGCATTCATCCATGGATAGACCTTTAAATTATTTCCATATCTTGACACTTGTGATTAATGCTGCAATGAACATGGGAATGCAGATATTTCTTGGAGATAGTTCCACTTCTTTAGTTGTCTATGCAGAAGCAAGATTGCTGGATTGTATGGTAATTCTATTTTTAAGTTTTGTGGGGAAACTCTATACTGTGTTCAATAATGCTTGTACTTAGTTTACATTTCTACGGTGTGCAAGTGTTCTCTTTCCTCCACATCTTTGTCAATACTTACCTTTTGTCTTTTTAATGATAGCCATTCTAAGCGGTGTAAAGTGATAACTCATTGTGGTTTTGATTTGCATTTTCCTGATAATTAGTGATGTTGAGCACTTTTTCATATTCCTGTTGGTCATTTATATGTCTTCTTTTGAGAGAGAGATGATTATTTAGGTTCTTTTCTCATTTTTTAATTGAGTTCTTTTTTCTTTCCTACTGAGTTGTGTTTCTTATATATTTTGGATATATATTAACCTCATCCAGATACATGGTTTGTGAATATTTTCTCCTATTCTGTAGGTTGCCTTTCGCTACGTCAGTTGTTTCTTCTGCACTGCAGAAACTTTTTAGTTTGATGCAGTCTCACTTGTCTATTTTTGCTTTTGTTCCCCGTGCTTTTGGTGTCATATCCAAGAAATCATTGCCTAGAGCAATGTCAAGAAGATTTCTGTTTTCTTCTAAGAGTTTTATGGTTTCAGGTCTTATCTTTAAACCTTTAACCCATTTTCAGATGGTTTTTGTATATGATGTGAGATAAGAGTCCACATTTATTGCTCTGCATATGGATATCTAGTTTTCCTAACATCATTCATTGATGAGACTATCCTTTACTCAGTATGTTTCTTGGTACTCTTGTGGAAGATCAATAACCAGAACTGTATGGATTTATTTCTGTTTTGATTATGATAGCTTTATAATATAATTTGAAATCAAGAAGTGTAATACCTTTGTTCTCTGAGTTTGGCTTTTTAAAATTTCACATATAAATGATATCATACAGTTTTTGTCTTTGTCTGACTTAATCTCTCTTAGCATAATGTCCTCAAGGTCCATCCATGTCACAAATGACAGTATTTTCTTCTTTCTCATGGCTGAAAATATTCTATTGTATATATAATGTATCTTCTTTCCTATTTATCCATTGGCAGATACAGGTTGTTTCCATATTTTGGGTATTGTGAATAATGCTATAATAAACATGGAAGTACAGATATCTTTTCAATATTTTATTTTCACTTCTTTTGGGTATATACCCAGAATTGAAATTACTTAATTATATGGTAGTTCTATTTTTAACAGTTTTGAGGAAATTCCATACTGCTGAACCAATTTATATTACCATCAACATTGTATAAGGGTTTATTTTTCTCCATATCTTCACTAACACATGTTATCTCTTGTCTTCTTGAGATATAAAGGTAAAAAGTTAATTTGAAATCTTTTTTAATATAAGCATTTATCACTATAAATATTCCTTTTAGGACTGCTTTTGCTACATCCTGTACGTTTGGTATGTGATTTTTTTTTTAAATTTGTCTTGAGATATTTTTTTAAATTGCCTTTTGATTTCTTCTTTGACCCAATGGTTGGTGAAATATGTTGTTTAGTTTCTACATATTTGTGAATTTTCCATTTTCCTTTTAGTTATCAATTTCTAGTTCCATTTCATTGTTGTTGAAAAATATACTTGGGATGATTTTGATCTTAAATTTATTAAGATGTTTTTGTGACCTATCGTGTGATCTAGCCTGAAGAATATTCCTTGTGCGTTTGAGAAACTTTACTCCTGTTGGGCGGAAAGTTCCGTGTATGTGTCTATTAGGTCCATTTGGTCTATAGTGTTGTTCAAGTCAGCTCTTTCTTTGTTGATTTTGTACGTGGATGCTCTATCCACTTTTGAATATGGAATATTGAAGTCTATTATTATGTGTGACCTTAAATCTAAAGTAAGTCTCTCATAGTGTATTACTGTTTCTTGTTTTATTTTGATCTCTTCAGCCATTCTATGTTTTTTTTTTTTATTGGGGAGTTTGATCCATTTACATTGAAAGTGATTAGCGATAAGTGAGGCTTTACTATTGTCATTTTGTTAATTGTTTTCTGTCTGCTGGTAGTTGTTTACTCTTGTCATCCTTTCTTATTTGATGATATTTTCATAGTGATTTGTTTTGATTCTTTTTATCTTTTGTGTATCACTAAATATCTTGTAGTTAATTTCTTAATTTGATAACTTAACTTCAAACACATAGACAATCTGTTTCATCCCACTCCCTACCTTGTATACTTGTAGTCAGAGTTTTTACTTCTTATATTTTGTATCCCCTAATAATTTTTTTGTGGTTATAGTTATTCTTGATAATTTTGTTTTTTAACTTTTATATAGGATTTGAAGGAATTTATATACCACCATTACCATGTTGCCTTATTCTGTATTTGACTGTATATTTACCTTTACTAGTAAGAGTTATACTTTCATGTGCTTTCACATTGCTGTTTAGCATGCTTTTGTTTCAATCTGAAGAAATCCCTTTAGCAGTTCTTCTAAGGCATATCTAGTGGTGGTGAACTTTCTCAGTTTTTATTGTCTAAGAAAGCCTTTCATTTTTAAAGGATAATTCTGACAGATATGGTCATTGGCAGTTTCTTTCTTTTAGTACCTCAAATATATCATTCTACTCTCTCCTGGCCTGCAAGGTTTCTACTGAGAAATCCATTGATAATCTTTAGTGTGATAAATTGCTTTTCTGTTGCTGTTTTCAAAACCATCTTTGTCTTTAACTTGAAAATTTAATCACAATATGTCTTGATATAGACCTCTTGTGGTTCTTTGGGCTTCTCAAATCTTGATGTCTATCTCTCTTCTCCATGCTTGGGAAGTTTTTGGTCATTATTTCTTTAAGTAAGCTTTCTACCCTCCTTGGCTCTGGGTCCAAGGTGTCCATGTGCCAGTACTCAGGGAGCTATGGTGGTTCTGGCTCTGGGGGCATACAGTGGCTCCAATTCCAGGGAAGCTCAGCAGTGTTGGCTCTGTTGTCTCCAACAGGTGAGTCCACACTGGCAAATACTGTGGAGGTCCTCAGTGTTGAAGGATGCTCAGGTCACCTGCTCTTCTTTACACCCACCAGAGAACTCATAATGGAGAGGATTCCTCTTGGCACAGAGCTATGCTGGCCTGGGGAATGAGGTGACACAGGTAAAATGTTTTCTTCCTTTTTCTATATGGCCATTCTTGTTTTTTGTGCTTTAGTGGCATGTTGTAGCTTCTTAAATATATTCCAACATTCTCTGACAGCTAATTTCATTTGTGGATAGTTGCTAAATGGTTTTGTTTTGTTGTTTTGTTTTGTTTTGTTTTTTTGGTACTGGGGCAGAGTGAGACCTCTTAGTCTGCCATCTTGATGATGTCTGTAATATTGTTTTGATTTACTGTGTTGACTAAAGTTGAAGAGGGTAGGAAGAGGATAATTTCATAGGCTTCCACTTGAGCTTCCTTAAGAGCTCTTACCATAAAGGCCAAGAAACCAATGTAAAGGCTCTACCAAGTCTTCATTCAAATTATACTTTTAAGGCCCATGGAAATTTCCATGAGGTAGGTCTGTGGACCCCATGGAGTTACTGTGAACCAGACTTAGGTAAAAACTTCATTTTTAGATGCATTCTTCATATTTTCTCATGTAACAAATGGTCATTGTGAGAATGTATTCAGGTTAAAGTCATTATCATAAGTTTTAGGGTTCAACAGAATACTTGCTTGGGCTGTGAATGCAACCTTTATCTTGAGCTGTGCTATCCTTATAGTTATATACTAGGCCCAATACTCACTTTTTCTCTCTCGCAACAATAGAAGAGGAGATTTCATTTATATGCTGCCATGGAGCCCTTGGGTAGCATACTTGACCTTAAGTTAATGATTGATTTTTTTCATCCTTCTCTGTTTTTCTCTAGTGTATTGATGTCACTAAGAACCAGTCATTCTATTTAGTGGTTCATATAATTACCCATCCTCCAACATCTCAAAGGTCTGAAGTATTGTAATTTCCAGTGCATTCTCGTCTGCCAATACCCTATTCCTGTTCAACACCATTAAAAGTTTTATCAGTTGTAGTACTACAGTATGCCAAGGACTATCAGTACTACAGTGATGGATTTTTATTGCAAACTGGCTGACAGGCAGTTCACAGCTCTAAAGTCCTTTTTAAAAAAAAAAAAAAAAAGGATAGAAATAAAGGCAGACAATTTTGTTAGCTGTCAGCAACCCGAAGGCTTTTGTTTAAGTCTGCTGAAGAACGAGTATGTGATTATTAACTAAAATTTATTTCAGATTGCTAAAAATTTAGATTATCCTTGCCAACACTGTCCCCTATAAGAGTGAGTTTTAAGTCATGTTTATCTTTGCCTGATTTTAATAACTGACCTTTTTTGTTTATTTATTTAATGGGACTTTAACAAATAAAAATATTATGACTCTCAAAAATTTGTAGTAAGGAGGGTTTTTGTGATTTTTCTCAAATAAAAGGTTATTTTTTTCCTCCATCTATTTGGCTTCTTTGCCATTATTTGCTTTTTTTTTTTTTATTGTGTTGTATCAGAGAACCAAACTACAAAGAAGAAAAATAAGTAATGACATCTTTACTCTTCAATTTAAACTTCTAACAGTTTTATAAACAGGTGGGCATTATCTGAGTATAATGAACATAGGTGAAAAAATAGAGTCTGAGGATCACATTCATTTTTCATGAGATATAAACCCCTGTACTTCCTCCCTGCTATCAGTGTAAACTGGACTAAAAAAATTAGTGTGACACAAATATATAGCAAGAATTTTTGGTTTTGCTTTTCTTGACATTGATTTGTAAATTAAAAGCAAAACGCTTTTCTATTATAGTGTTTTATATAAGGAAAGGAGAGAAAAAATTATATCTTCCTTTACAAGATCACCAATTTAATGATTCTAAGTATTTTAAATTGTTTAATTCATTTTATCTTTTCTAATTAACTTCACAATTTTTCAAAGAACAATCATAAAGAAAATAAAATTTCTTTTGAGTCATCCTTACACGTTATCGTAACCATATTTTATACTTTATATACTTTTGTATTTAATACATAAATACATATTTTGCTATGCCCTATCTTTTGTTAAAATGTATTTTTGACATTACAACATTTAGCAACAATTAAAAAGCAAATATTTAAGTTGAAGATCCTCAGTAATTATTAAAAGAAATTTCCAGTTTATTAATATAATTTTTCTTTTAAAAATAAAACATTTGAAATCACATGAAAAGAAAATCATTTGTTTAAAAAGTGTGTATTGAACAAGTTGGACACAGTAGAGTGAAGTTATAAAATAGCTTTATTTCTTTTTCATACTGAAGTTTTCAAACAAGCTATGTAGCATTCTTCTTCTCTGCTCGCTGGATGAAATCTTAGTCAGATCCTATGTATTAACAAACAGCCTCATTTTTTTAGATATTAAAATTTCCAGTCCTGTCTTCACTTCAAAATTTCAAACTGCCATGCTTGACAGCACAATTTGTGCCTTATTATGCCATAATTCTGCATTGGGGATGGGGTTATTCCTCTTTTCTTACTATGCATCTTTTTCAACTTACTAACTGCTTTTTCATGCTCCTCTCAGCCAGGATCAAGAAGGAGGGGAGGGTAGATATTAGAGGTAAAAATCTATGGTTATCCTTTGTGATTTGATGTCTAAATGTAGTCTTTTATATATTCTTTTTCCTGTAACTCCCTGGAAGGGTTCTTTTTCCTATAGGGGATTATTTAATTCATCCATGGCTTCAGGCAGTGTAACACCACGGGTCTTTCTTTTAGGTCAGTTCACATTTTCTGGCAATTCTCCAGTTTTATTCCTTTCTCTGGGCAGTCCCACACTGGTTATCTCTTGTGAGCCCTCCTGGCTGATGGGAGAGGGAGAATCACACACTTACTCTCTCAAATTCCTGTCTTGTCACTTTGAGCCTAGGGGAGAAAGTAAAAGGGCAGAAAGGAGAAGACTGTGGGACTCTGACAAACTCTTACCAAACAAGCATTGCCATCGGTTTCCTGATCTCAGTTTATAATCTCTTGAGTTAGAAAATGAGTTAAAGTTCACAAAACCGATTTTACAATCTCTAAATCTCTGTGCAAGTTCTGCAAACTTAAATCCTTGTAACTCTGAAACAACAGGAAAAAAGTACTTTCACAGTAGGAAAACTCCACCAAGCACTCTGTTACATAAGTATCTATCATCTCTCTAACCTTTATATAAATGTTATATTTAAATTTATACTAATTTAATTTAATTTTGTATAAATTTAAATTTAATTTAAATTTATATAAATATAGGTTTAACATTCTGGGATAATTGGAAAAATTGCATTTAATATTCTATGTTTTATTGGTATACATACAACATCCCATTTTATTTATATATGTGTATATATATGTGACAAAATTGATATGTAATAAAATATGTGCTTATCCACAGCACATAGAACATTAAATGTAAATGTTCCAATTGTTATATGATTATCTATTATGTAATCATATATAGCCTATTATATTTTTATTTCATATTATTTAATTATTATATATATATCCTATTACATATATATAATAGGATGTTGTGTATATATACATAGGAATCACATAATACATAGAATGTAACAGGACGTATTTTTATTTGCTTATTTCCACAGAAATTTTACATATAATTTTATTTTTTTCTTTTTTTTTAAAGATTTTATTTATTTATTCGACAGAGATAGAGACAGCTAGCGAGAGAGGGAACACAAGCAGGGGGAGTGGGAGAGGAGGAAGCAGGCTCATAGCGGAGGAGCTTGATGTGGGGCTCGATCTCAGAACGCCGGGATCACGCCCTGAGCGAAGGCAGACACTTAACCACTGTGCCACCCAGGCGCCCCTAATTTTATTTTTTTCTTGAAACCCACTACAATTTCCCAAAAGCTATGATATTGAAATGTAGCTCTTTACCATGTGTGTTTTGCTATATAAAAAATCAATTTTAACTAGCTTTTAGAAGGAAAGGTTTTTTTTCTGATGCTACAGATTCACAGTTAAATTGTGCACTAGTTTTATTAAGTACTTATACTATGTAAGATTCTTTTTGCGTTAAGTGCTGTGGTGGGTTTATGTACAATCTTGAAATGACTACAGATGTAGATTTTGGAATTGTCTACAAAGAAATGTGATATTCAAACCACAAAAATAAATAAAGACTCTGATAAAAATAGTAATAAAAAGAAAGGGCTAAATTCAAGGAGCAAATCTGATTGATTCCATTCTTCAAAAGATGGTAAAGAGCCACAAAAGAAACCAGCAAAGAAGCAGAACTAGAGCTGGGACAGGGTCCTAGAAGCCAAGGGAGAAGATAATTTCCAAAAAGGTGAGATGATTAAATGGTCATTGACATTTTGAGGCCCTTTCTTTTACAATGAGAGCTTTGCATGGAGCCCTCTTGCTTGGTTTATCTTGTGACCCATTGTGAGAATTTGTTTGATGACTTGATAGCATCCTAGATGGGAGAAAATAAGTTTCCCTTGAATATATATAATTTAACTAATAAAGTTCAAACCTTTAATCTGAGAATTTTTTTAATGCTCTTCTTTAACAAGTTGGCTCATTAAATCTAAAAACAAGACACGGCTGACTTAACTAATTGCACATTATTCTTTAGCAGGTTGGATGCTTTGTTGCCTTGATAATTCTTACAAAATTAGTATTTCTCAATAATAAAAATTATAAATTACAAAATATTTGTTTTTGTCTCATCCTCCTGCTCTTGTTAATATGAGACAATGATATACTCTTCGTGTCTCTTATAGATCTGGCTCTTTGTTTTTGGATTTTGGTAAGCATGTCTCCAAGCAGGCATACAAATCAACACGCACGCACACACACACACACACACACACACCCCTATTACTTGACAACATTGTGATGGAGCCAAGGATTACTGAAATAAAACATAAGAAATGCTACTTTTCCATAATAGGGGAACAAAACTAACTCTTATTACAGGAACAGGAAAGACAGTACATGATAAGGTGGAAACTGGTTTTGACTAGGACTATGGTATTTGGAGGAAGAGCAAGTTCATTGTGGGTTAGAGTGGGCAGGAACATGTCATGAAGTTAAGGAGCTTGAGTTATGTCTCTAAGTAGAGATAGTTTATAGGTCAATGAAAGGAGGCACTATCCGTTTATTTTATAGAATTCCATAGAATAGAACATATATTGAAGGAGTTGCCGGGGACATCCATGCCTTGCTCACGTTGTGTGGCCTTATGCAGTGACCATGATAACACCACTTTAAGAACAGAAGTGATGCAGTCAGACCATACTTGATAGCTCTGGAAATGGACAACTTACTAAGACTCTTAGTCTTAGTTTCTTTATCTGTAAAAACTGAGCTTAGTAATAATGCCCACTTCATAGATAATTGTATTAAATGAGATTATATAAGCACTGAGAACAATGTCTAGCACATTATGAGAACTGAATTTTTACCTACAGTTATTATTATTATTATAATTAGTGTTTTTGCTTTTCATTCCATCTTTTTTTTTTTTTTTTTTTTACCAATTTTACCTTCGGGCTCTCCTTATTTCTTCTTCTATTTTTATTTTTTTGAAGATTTTATTTATTTGAGAAAGAGAGAGAGAGAATGAGCAGTGGGGAGGGGAAGAGTGAGAGGGAGAAAGAGTCTTAAGCAGACTCCACACTGAGTGCAGAGCCCCATGTGGGGCTTGATCCCTAGACTCTGAGATCATGACCTGAGCCAAAACCAAGAGTCCTCTACTCAACCAACTGTACCACCCAGGTGCCCCATGGGCTCTCCTTATGTCTTGCCAATACATTGCAACCACCCCATCCTTGTATTCAATCTACGAATAGCCTCAGTTCACCATCCACATTGTCACTAGAATGACTTATAAAAGTCAAATATGATCATGTTGCTCCCTTGCATAAAATGCTTAGTCACTTCTAGTCACTTCTAAGATAAAATTTAAATTTCTGGGGCACCTGGGTGGCACAGCGGTTAAGCGTCTGCCTTCAGCTCAGGGCGTGATCCTGGCGTTCTGGGATCGAGCCCCACATCAGGCTCCTCCGCTATGAGCCTGCTTCTTCCTCTCCCACTCCCCCTGCTTGTGTTCCCTGTCTCTCTGGCTGTCTCTCTCTGTCGAATAAATAAATAAAATCTTAAAAAAAAAAATTAAATTTCTTTGCATGGGTTTCAAGGCCCTTCATGAATGAATTCAGCTGTCCAGTGCACCCTTTTATTCCTAGCCATGTGAAACTACTTATAGATCACTGAAGATTTGTTGTCTCCATGCCTCTATACATCTTGTTTCCTGTGCCTGCAATGATATGCTCTTTTGGGGTTTCTTCACAAACTTTCACGCATTCTCAAGAAACTCATCAAGCTTGCTTTCTCTGACAAAACGGTCTCTCACTTTTGCCTGTGCCTTGATTTATTTTGTGTATGCCCCTAGATTGTGGTGTTAGTTTTTGTCATGTGACTTACTTTTTAATTTGTTTTTGTTTTTGTTTTCATTCTACTGTAAATTCATTGAAGTTAATCTAAACTTTACACCCCTTGTCCATAGGTGTAGTGATTGACATAGATACATATGTTATTTAAAATAAAGGCATTTTTAAGGGGATGACTGAGAAAACGAATAAGTGAATAAATGGAAATACTCCAAGTGGGAAAACCAATGTGGACAGGGAGAGATAATATGGATAATGAGGGAAACTTCTGGTCTATAGGAATGAGAAAGCAGTTATAGGTCACTTAGGCAGGTTCAGGTAAGTTTGAGTTCATTTTTTGGAGCCAGTGGGAAGAATTTTTCTTTGATGAAACAGAGTAAGGAACTATACTCATCACTTGAAAAGAGCCTTAACTTCATACATTTTAGAAAGATTAATCTGACAGTTCATGTCGTACTCTGGTGTCTTTTGATTACTGTTGTTTTCAAGAGATTTGTTGTATGCTCACAGAAAGCTAATCTTTATAATGTTTTGAGCAAATTTAACTTTTCATGTTGGAGCCAATGGACTTCCTTGCTTATTTAATCACTTTGCTCTGTGTCAGGATGTGCTTTTTAAAATTAAACTTTTCCTTTCCCAAAGAATGCCTTAATAAATTTTGCACTAAAAATAAACAACATAACTAATATATGATTGACATTCATAATGGATAAAAAAGTTAAGACTTAGTGGAAATAATCCCTGTCTTTGCTTCTACATTTTTTAATAAAAAATTATGAGCATTCAGGTCTTGAACTCAGGGCCGTGAGTTCAGGTCCCACGTTGGGTTCTATGCTGGGCATTGGGCATACTTAAAAAAAAAAAATTATGAGCATTTTAAAGAAGCAATCAAATCATATCTTTTGGGTTTCATTAATTCTTTATTTGAATATGAAAATGACAGTGCTATGTTTTAAATATTTACCAGCTTTTTAAAAAGCAGTGGAGTATTGTATATTTTACATGTGAAAAAGTCATTTTGTTTGCTGTGGATAGAGTGGAGTGGATTTGCATAATGTTGGTGTAGAAGGCAAAACAGGGAAATCAGTGAGGAGGCTGTGGTAATAGTGCATGTGAAAATGTTATTCGTCTGGATAGTGTTGCTTAGGAGAGAAGTATAGATATAGATGGATGTGGGATATATTTTGGATGTAGAATTGACAGGACTTGCTTATGGATTGGACACAAAAAGTAACTGAAAGAAATGATTCAATGATCATTTTTAGAATTTTGGACAAAAAATGGTGGATGTTAATATCAATTATTGGGATTGAGAAGACTGAGGTAGAAGAGGATTTAAGAGAAAAAAGGTAGAGTCCTAATTTGGTGTTTTAGAGTCAATATTTTGAGATGCCAATTATATATCCGAGTGGAAATATATGTTGACAGTTTGAAATACAAGTCTAGATCTTAAGATTGTAGGGATGTTGCCTATATCCATTTTGTTGCTCAATAGTATTCAGTTGTATGAATATACCACAATTTATTAATCTATTATTCTGTTTATAGACATCTGAGTTAGTTCCAAAGCAACAAGTGTCAGATACAAAGTTTTTTTTTTTTTTTTTGTGACAAATGTTTTTATTTCTCTTGGATAAATACCTAGGAATGAAATTATTGGTGCATAGAGAAGATATATATTTAACTTTTCATGAAATTGCTAAATAGTTGTCCAAAGAAGTTGTAATGTTTTAAAGTATAGGCTTAAAAATTATAATGTTAAATATAGGACCTAATGCTTTGTTGTTTATATTGCTAAATATTACTTGTAAAATACAGTATATGAATTGGTTTGATTATTTTGCTTGATGAGAGTTGGAAGTAGAAACAGTTAATACTCCAATCATAAGCCTGATGATTATAACAGTGATGGGAAAGATCAGGAATTGTGATAGCAGCTGCTATTTAATGAGTGTCTGCTATGTATATGCACTAAGGCTAAATTAAGATTTTTATAGAGTATTTCATAGCAAGTCTATGAGGTATAGATTATATTTATTATTATTCAGGAAACTAAGACTTTACTTACCTGTCTCAGATCATACAAATAATAAATACTAAGATTGAAGTGGTACCCTGGTTTGTTGATTTTCAAGCCCAGGCTATTATTCAATCACCAAGCCTTCCTGTCTTCTAAACAAACATGTTGATTTCTTGAGTAAAATTTTAAAATAAAATAAGTGAAAGTAATTCTTAGAGTAAGCTTTTAAATGAGAGTCTCTGGTCTTTGAGTGACAAATGTGTGCACATTGTGACAAACAGGGACTATGAAATAGTTTCAAGTAGAAATCCTGCTTCTTTGTCCTGTGTTTTGTGGTCGAAAATGCTGTTGTCAAAGATTTGGCTAAAAGTAGACTAAAATGACCTTTGGACATCTAAATAAACTTACTGGTCTCAGAAGCTAGTATCACTTAATGTTTAAGATACCAAAAATATGGGGCGCCTGGGTGGCACAGCGGTTAAGCGTCTGCCTTCAGCTCAGGGCGTGATTCCCGGCGTTATGGGATCGAGCCCCACATCAGGCTCCTCCGCTATGAGCCTGCTTCTTCCTCTCCCACTCCCCCTGCTTGTGTTCCCTCTCTCGCTGATTGTCTCTATCTCTGTTGAATAAATAAATAAAATCTTAAAAAAAAAAAGATACCAAAAATAAATGTATCTTTGCAGATACATGAATGCTCATCTTCAGCATACATTTTTATATGATATTAGATCTTTATAGTTGTAATGGCTTAAACCATTATGGTGACTCAGGTGGCCTTGCTGAGTTGTACTGAGCCCATTTAATACAATTTTATATTTTGTTTTGCCACTGCCTATATGTATGGCAGTGTGGCTGTATGTCATAGTAACAGGAATATAGCATAGCTTTTTGAAAACAGCTTTTTAAAACAAACTTTCCTTTTTTGGCTATTTACTTAATTGCACTATTTTGGACAAGTTACTTAGACTTAATTGCTTCATCTATAAAATGAGAACAATAATAATACCTACTGCAGGAAATTTTCTGAAAATTAAATGATAAAATGCAGCCCTGTTTCCGGCACAGGATATGGGTTTAATAAATAATATAGTGTATTATTATTATTATTATTATTATTATTATTATTATTATATTATCATTATGGAATCAAATGAAAAAATATTAAGAATATTGTGATATCAAGCAGGAAAATTAACTCTTCTTGACGTTTAACCTTGGCTCCCAGTCTGGAGTCCATCAGTATGCTACTGCAAGGCCCTGAGACACTTCCACCTAATCAGATTCTACTGGGTGATCATTTCCTACATCTGACACATGTAGGTGGTCTTCCTTGGTAATGAGTTCACTCAATATATCAGAAATTACGTATTTTCATTCCCACTTGAGAACATCTTTCTCTTGAATACATTTTCAGGTGCTATAAGGATGGGAGCAGAAGCTTGTACAATATGGAGATACTGTGTTTTTCTTTCCTCCCTGCCCTTGCCTCTAAATCATCTTGCAGCCCTTCCCTTCTGTGCTCCCCTCTCTATTGAGTCAGTCCCTTCTCACTTCCCTGGTTAGTTTCTTAGAATTTACTAACTTCTCATTTATTTGTTAGGTTATAAGGAAGCTTAGTCAGTTTTCCAGTTGGGGTATATGGCTAATTCATAATCATAACTCATCTTTGAATCTTGTTTAGCATGATGATTATGTGTAACCATCCCATCAGTGCTTTCTGTCCAGGATTTAGTTTTTTTGTAGCTATCTACCTTTGTCACAATCTCCAAAATTTAATCTCCTACTTACAAAGTAGAAGTGTATATCTCTATGCTGTGGTACTTATATGCTAACAGAATGTATAGAACACCCATAATGTAATACATCCATACCATGGTATTTACATCCATACCGAAAAGAAACTAAATTTATAAGAGAGAGAAGGTAGAGATTAAGGTAAATACTAAATGCAATTTGAAGTAATAATAAAAGTGTGGTAAAAAATGATAAAAGAGCATAGTGTGAGACAGTTCTAGGCTTGAAGCCTGGCTCTGCTATTTACTGGCTGTTTGACCTTGGATATGCTCCTTAATTTTTCTAAAGCTTCCTTTCCTTTCTTTCCTTTTTTCTTATTCTTTCTTTCTTTTCTTTCTTTCTTTCTTTCTTTCTTTTTTCTTTCTTTCTCTTTTTCTTTCTTTTTTCTTTCTTTCTTTCTTTCTTTCTTTCTTTCTTTCTTTCTTTCTTCTTTCTTAAGATTTATTTATTTATTTGAGAGAGAGAGAGAGAGAGAGAGCATGTGTGCACATAGGAGCAGGGGGAGAGGCAAGGGAGAAGGAGAGAGAATCTCAAGCAGATGCTGCATCTAGCATAGAGCCCCATGATGGACTGACTCAATCTCACAACCCTGAGGTCATGACCTGAGCCGAAACCAAGAGTTGGTTGCTCAACTCACTGAGCTACCCAGGTGCCCTGTTTCTTTATTTCTAAGATAAATTTAGTGGTAGTAATATACTAACAATATCTTCCAAGTAGTCTGTTTTGAGGATGAAATAAGATGATACATTAAAGTGCTTAACACACAATAAGGGCTCAATAAATGTTGTTTTGCTTATCATACATTAGCAATACATATGAATTGCCAAATGAACTGTGTAGGCAGCTTATTTGAGTTAAAGAAAGGGGTAGTAACTTTTGGCAGGCAATAGATAAAAAAAAAAAGATATATTGAAAAAGTTAAATTTCAAATGGATAAGCATAGCATATTAGAGGGGGCATTTTCTATGGTTAATAAGGGGCTGCTAGGAAAACTAAGTCAGGATTCACGAAATATTGTTGGTGACAATGAATTAACTAGGATGAAAAATTCACTTAAGGAAGTAATTTGGAGATAGGGCTAGAAAAACAGGTAGGAGAATAGAGGGTTTTGTATTTGAGGTTTAAGGGGTTCATACGTAACTTGGACACTGAATGAAATTATGGACATTGACTTATACCCACAATAACATTGAACACAAAAATGTGTATGTGGTATAGTTTTGAAAGAATAATAATAGGAGTATCTAGCATGGTGTATGGTACATGAAGAAGGAAGAATAATATGATCACTACTGTGGCCCAGAGGTAATATTATAAGGGCATGGATACAGTGATTAAATTCTTAGCTTGTGCCTATGTAAATCAAATAATTAAATAATATGATACTAGTACAGTGCATAAAGAAAACAAAATGATATTTATTTGCAATCATTTGGAGAGCTATAATTATACCATTTATATCCTTGTTAAAATAGGAAAAGGCAATGGTTCTACCTCCCTTTGTAATTGAATAAATTGGGTAACTGGAGATAATGAGCCCATATGCATAATATAATTGCTTGCTGCATAAATTTAATTGTTGATATTTACATTAATTTCTAGGTTTTATGGGAATTAATCAACTCTTTAAAATCTTAATTTATTGGCTTATATCAATTGTTAGCTAGTCGGTCAATAATAAGTTGTGTGAGTGAGAAGTAGGTGATAGGGGTTGTGGGGGTCAGAGTTTGTTAAAACCAGTTTGCTGCCAGTATGTATGTATCTTTAATTTAGAGTGAAAATATTTTGAGCAAGTTAATTACTCTACTATTAAATCCCAATTTTTCAGTCTCCCAACTGCAAAGTATTTCTAATCTGTGTTATCAGCGCAGAGTATATCTTTCTTACCTTAGAGTAATTGAGACTTGAGGGTCTTATTCATACTGTCCAATACATTTCAGATTTTATCAGATATTTGGAAAAAAAATTGGAGATAACTTCAGAGGCATTGGTAAATGGTTGTCCCCACAGGATAAATAATGCATCTCTCTTACAAGGTAGTTGAATCTTACAAGGTAGTTGAATAGCAATTTCATCTCTAGATCCAGAATAAAACTCAACCAATAATTTCAAATGGAAATTTATTCCAATTAATTTTAAGCTCTGAGCCCAGCAGAATATTGGGATATTCTGAAGAGTAAAGAGAAAATCATGTTTGATAAGGATAAGGGATTTATCTTTAGGTATCTAATTCCTCTGCTTCCGGATTTCTGAGAATGGGTACTGCCTGACTAGGTTCTGCGTACACTGTTCTCTAAACTCAGTTGCCCTCATTCTTTTTCTTGTATTTCTCCAGATTACAACACTCCTCAAGGATTCAGTCCCAGTCCACACTTCTACTAATCCTCTCAATCTCTCTCTCATTTATTCATAGATTGTCTTGAATGATTCTTTGCTGTTATCTTAGATGTTGGTTTCCCAAGATGCCTATCCCCACCCCCAATGTTAAGGTGACTTCCTAAAAGTCAGGGAGCTTATTTTTTCTGATGCCTACAGTATAGTATTCCAGAAATTTTTAAGGTGTTCAATAAGAAAACCTTTAATTAAATTCAGTTTAATTTAATTAAGCAGAGGCTTCAAAATATTGAAGATGAACTATGAAATGAGTTTTGATTCATTAAGTGCAAATGATACAGGATTTAATCCCCATTGATTCAAAATTTTTGCTTTTATATACTGCATTATATCTAAATTGATATGTTTAAAACGTGTGCAATTATTTTCTTAAAAATGAAATGTAATACTGGAATATTTAAAAGTTAAAAATTAGAAAGTCACATAGGAAATATTTTTGCAATAATAATAACATTGAAACTTAACATCTAAGTGGCCCTCAATCATTTAAAAATTTAATAGGGAAAGCTTGTGATTCTTTTAAGACATAAAGATATTTCTTATCATTACTACACATAGTGGCCTTTTATTTTCACAGAGAGTTAAAATGTGTTGTATACTGTAAACATCAGGTCATAGCACATTTACCACTATTTGAAAATAAATTAGAGAAAGAGTAAAAATTATATTGTCTGTAAGATGTTCTTATAGCTCTTCTATTATAAAAGCAATAAAAGAGAAATGTTTATTGGTACGTATTAAGTCTGTTTACCAGTAATTTTTTAATAACATCATAAAAAGACTTCATATAGCAGCATTAATTTAGATATATCTTACTACAAAAACATATAGTTAATAGAATTAAAGCTTTCCATTTGTTTTATAGTCATCTTGTTTTTTAAAAAAGACTATTTCTCATTTGACTATTAATTTTGAAGACACCAAAATATATTCAAGTATGCTATTGTTTTTCTCACCTTTTTAAATACTGGATTTAAGGAGTTTATATAATAAGTAATTTCAACTTTATATAGGATTTAAAATAGGTGTTAATTTTGTAACATTTATTTGGATGTAGAGAAATATGTATAGTTTCTGGTTTGTAGGTGTTTGCATGTCTTCTGTGTAATGCCTGCTTCATATTGTGCTCATTTTACCTTGAAGTTTTTCTTTGTCTTTTGGCTTATTAATTTGTAAGATCTTTGAGTATAGTAGTGATTTAACTTTTTTCTATTACATGTATTGCATATATGATCTTCCAATCTATTATATTGTTCATGCTTTTACTTTATGGTTCTTTTATCATTACAGATATATCAATTTTTATGTAATCAAATATATTGATTTTTGTCTTAAAGACCTCTGAGTTCCTCTGTCACCCTGATTTTATAAAAATGTTTAAAAATTCTTTTCAATCCATACCTTTATTGATTTTATTTTTACATTTAGAGCTTTTGAAGATCTCAAATGCATTTTTCTTTTTTTTTTTTAAAGATGTTATTTATTTATTTGTCAGAGAGAGAGAGAAAGAAAAACAAGTAGAGGGAGTGGCAGGCAGAGGGAAAACAGACTCCCCGCTAAGCAACGAGCCTGATGCAGGACTTGATCCCAGGACCCTGGGATCCGGACCTGAGCTGAATGCAGACACTTAACCAACTGAGCCACCCAGGCATCCCTCTTTTTCTCAAATGTATTTTTCATGTTTTGTAAAGTAACTTCATAGTTTTTCAATTGGGAGTCCTATTGGCCCAACACAATCACTAAATTTCCAAATAATTATGATTTGTTTTGACTTCCTCTTTGTTTTGAAAATTTTTTTTATGGAGTGTTTTTAAAAGTTGATGGCATCATTATATTCTTTGCTATTATACACATTTTTTGTCTGCTTGATTTGTCAAATTCTGAAAATGTTCTATTAATATTATCCAAATGACATTGTATGTTAATAAAATTATAGTCATAGTTTTAAGGGTTTTTTATATACTCTTATATTGAACATTTTCAAAATTTTCTCTTCTCCCAAGTATTTTTGGAAGATTTACTATTTATATATGTATTTTGGTAATGTTTACTTTCCCATCATTAATAACATTTATGATGATAAATGTGCTAATAATTATTGAATGTTTACCATATGCCAGGTTTTTATTTAAAACTCTTGATAGGGATTAAATAATTAAATATTTTGACCATATAATAAAAAACCACTGTGAAGTAGGCATTATTGTTTTTATCCTATTTTTATAATAAAAGAAGCCAAAGTAATAAATTAAGTAAACTGCAAATATACAGCTCAAAATGGTAGGATTTGGACTCAAACCTAGACAGTCTAATTTTGAAGCCTAAGCATTTAAGCACAACTTTTTTTTTTTTTTAAGATTTTATTTATTTATTTGACAGAGACAGCCAGTGAGAGAGGGACACAAGCAGGGGGAGTGGGAGAGGAAGAAGCAGGCTCACAGCGGAGGAGCCTGATGTGGGGCTCGATCCCATAACGCCGGGATCACGCCCTGAGCCGAAAGCACACGCTCAACTGCTGTTAAGCACAACTTTCTATTACCTGTCCTAATAATCACGCTTTTATCTGTAATTATAACTTCCACTTTTCCTCCTTGAGAAATGTTAGAATTTGCATTCAATATTTCTCAGATACCTCTTTCACTATTAAAAAAAAAATTCACTAATGATTCTATTTCTTAGCAATTTTGCTCTTTGTTATGTAAAGGCTCTTCAATTTAATTTCCAGATTACAAATTCAGTTTTTAGAATTGTCCCTTTTTTCAATTCCCCTGCTAAATTTGCTAAATTTGAAAAAGTATGTTTGAATCCAAAAACTTTTTTGCTTCTATCATTATATTTGCTTTAAAAAAATTTCATTTTTAAAAAAGTTTAATTTTGTTAAAAGCAAATTGTTTAAGATCACAGCAAAATTAAGAGGAAGGTACCCTCGTACCCCACACATGCATAGCCTCCTCCATCATCAACATCCCCCACAAAAGTGATACAGTTACTACAATTGATGAACGTACATTGACACAAGAAATCACCCAAAGCATTTTTCACCCATTACATTTTTTTAGAAGATTTTTATTTATTTATTTGAGAGAGTGTGAAAGTGAGAGAGATCACAGAGGGAGAGGGAGAAGCAGACTGGCTGCTGAGCAAAGAGCCAAACGTGGGCCTCGATTCCAGGACCCTGGGATCATGAGCCTAAGGTGGACACTTAACCAACTGAGTCACCCAGGCACCCCACCTATTATATTTTTAGTTATTTTCCTGGACTCTTTTATTTATTCTATCTCAAGGGGCAGTTCACTTCTGTGTGCTGAGGTCATGATGTAGTCCGTCCATCCCAGGTTCATCAGGCAGCTGTGCAATTGCAGATTGTCATACCAAACTTCTTGAAAATAGTGTATTAGAAAAGGAAATTTCTTACTTTCAGGCATCTGTAACTTGTTCTCATTCCCACCCCAAATGGTTAACAGTAAATGCCCCTGACACACCTCAATACCACCACCATGCAAACACCCTTGTTTCATCTCTTGTTTTCAAGATTACGCTTTAAATTAAAAAAAAAAAAAGAAGAAGAAAGAAAAGAAAAAGAAAAGACTTTTCTTATCAGAGTTAAGCAGGAGAAGGCATCCCAGCTGCCACTATTTCCCAGGTATATATTTTGAGTAAGGAAATAGATCTCTTATTTATAAGGATCACTTAATTATAAGTAATTATTCATGTAAAATGGGTTCATTTTTTAGAAATCCAGCAGATTCTTGGACTGCTGACTCATAGCTATAGGTTTGCTTTACTTTGGTGCCTATTTCATATGCAGAAAGATTTCCAGAAGTCATGCCTTCAAGTTGCAGTTCTTTTATTTATTTATTTTTGCAATTACCTTGAAATTCTTCACTATTTTGATATTTAATTTTTTCTAACAGATACAGAATGAAGAAATGATGAGGGTTAAGGCACTGGCAAACTTGTTCTGTAATTTCCCCACTACTTTAAAATAAGCTAATTTACACTTGTTTTGTTTCTCAAGTCATAATTTCCATGATCTCTTTTGGTTATTGATCATACTGGGAATGGGAATTGATCACACTGGGAAGCTTTAGGGTTTATTTTTTTAACAAACTAGATCATGCAATAACTGCCAGAATTTTTTATATTAACATAAATTTTGAATGTATTGTCACTTTTTGAATATAGAAATTACAGTTTCTTCTTACAGTTGAAATCCATTTTATGAAATGTGGTTAGAGAATTTGGTCTTAACCTCTGTATCAGTTAAGATTTTTCAACGTGTATAATCTAAACCCCTATCAGTAATGGTTTGAGCAATAAGTATATTTATTGTCACATAAGGGAAGTCTGGAGATAGATGGCTCAGTGATTGTTAATTTAGGGCCAAATTGATATCACCTGGGTGCAGGAACTTGCCTATCTTTCATCCTGCCATCCCTAGAATGTTGGCTTTCTTCTTCAGATTTGTCTCAATTGTCACTTTTCCAGACTTGGAGTGGGGGATGGTTCTTTATCACGTGTCCTTTTATCAGTAAAGAAAACATTTCCACAAAATCCACACAAGGCACAGACTTCCATTTCTTTCTCATTAGCTAGACTGGGTAATAGGTCATGCTATGGTCAGAATTATTTGTATCCCCTCAAAATGTGTATGTTGAAATACTCATTCCCAAGTGATGGTATTAGTAGGTGGGGACTATAGTAAATGATTAAGTTATGAGCCCTTTGATTGAAATTAGTGCCATTTTAAAAGAGGCTCCAGAGACATTTCTTCACCCTTCCTTTATGTGAAGATATAGCAATAAATCTGCAATCCAGAAGGCTCTCACCCAACCATGCTTTACCCTGATCTTGGACTTTCAGCTTACAGAACTGTGAGTGCTAATTTCTGCTGTTTATAAGCCACCCAATCTATGGTATTTTGTTAAAACATCCCAAATGGACTAAGACATTTCACTTTTCAACTGAAAATTGACAAAGATGAATGTGATCACCATTTATAAGCTTAGAGCAATCAAGATTCAGCTCCAAGGGCTTAGTGATGGTCTCTGGGCTCTTTGTAGCCTGATGCCTAAACAAATCAGGCTTCTGTTAGCAAGTAAAGCAGGGTTGAGGAATTGCTATTGAGTATGTGAATATGTTTCTAACACAAAATTCTCCAGAGTTAGTTTGACATTATGCAAGATAATTTAATCATTCTGCAGATTGGTAAAACTCTATAAAAACAGGACACAGGAGACCTTGGGTATAATTTCAGTTCTCTAGTTTTTATAGTATTGTCTTCCTAGTATTTTGAGTGTTGAATATGATTGGTGTTTTTGCTGTATGACATTCTTTCTTAGAAATGGAATTGACCACTTCTATCTATGGCACCTTTACTGTTTATTCTTTTCAAATTCTCAAAGGCAGATGGCTATAAATATGTTTCATCACACCGTTTTTCTAATTTTACTCCTTAGTCATTTTAGGACCACCAAGGGCAATCAGAGTTTGAGGAGAACATTTCATTGCTGCCCACAGTGGCATCCATATCTTATGTCAAGAATAACTCTTCTGTATTTGTCTTTTTAATATTATTCTTCTTAGTAAGATTCATTTGAAGAAAATATTTTTTAAGTGTTGTGGGGGGTAAGTATATTTGAAAAGCATCATTGTAGAATCCATCTTGATTACATATTCCCACATAAATTGATAACAACATCAGTGTTTTTGATAGAACAACAAATACGTAAAGACATTTAAATTAGATTAAGTCCCTGGTATCCCTTCTGACATTCATTTCTACTTTTTTCTGGCTGTTATAACCAGAGTTTTATTCATTATTATAATAAATATGGTTCAATTGTAGTTCAAGATATACCAGGTTTTATATAGAAAAAGGAAAAGTCTTTTTCCTTTTTGTGTTTACATAAATGTGAAACAATGTATATTTTTTCTTTATATTCAATTCAATGAAATTGGTTGACTAACATCAAACAATGATAATTGACTTTCAATATTTTGTTATAGTAGGAGTTTTAACATTATTCAAAATAAATTATGTTTTTATTTCAATGATTATAATTACATGAAGAAAAATAATTTCATATCTAGACTCTGTAAACTTCTTTGTTACTTTACTTAGAGACTAAGTTAATAGAAGCACATAATTTATTTTTTCACTGGTTATTTTAATGTAGTTAATTCAACAGACCTTAAATAAGCATCCCCTTTGTGCTATATATTGACTGCTGAGTACTGGGGAAGCAAAAATGAATTTGACATTCTTATTCTCAAGTTTAAAATCTAATATACAGTATTTATAAAGCTCTGTTAGATGTGGAGAGTCTAAAACTCAGAGGAATTTTTTTCTTGCCTCTGAAGAGCTTACAATATAGTTGGAGGCTCAATATATGTACACATACAAATTAAATGACGATAGGAGATAGTCTCTATTCAAGTGTTTAACAACTGGAACAAAAAGTTGGATACTATGTCAGAGGTGGAGTAGATTCTTATGGGCTGGGTGTCAAATAATGCCTGTTGATAAGGGGGAGCTTATGATACCTTTAAAGGATAAGTAAGATTTGATTATATAGAAAAGAGAGAGCGCATATAAATTTTCTGTGTAGAATCCTGTTTTAAGCAATAATTTAGAAGTGAAAATGAGCAAGCATTTGGCATGTGCAAAGTTCAGGAAATTCAATGGTAAATGAATAAAAGGCAGATCTGGAGGAGAGAAGAGAGAGAAAGTAGCAAGGTAGGGCTAAACGTGATATTCAAGGGCAGTTTAAACAATAAGTAGAAAAGCTAAGGCAGTAAAGTTTGGTTATTCTGTTGCTTTCTCTTAGTCATCAGAACCAGTCTCCCTTGTTTTCTACCTTGCTCTTTACTCTGAGGCTAGCCTGTAGGGATTAAATCCAAGGGATGTTTTTCCCACTGGTCTGTAATTGGATTTAGTCCAGGAAGGGGACCAGTGGGCAATCAGAAGGAGGCAGGAGAATGGAGGTGTATTTATTCCCTGGTTCCTTGTCTGCAGTGCAACTGACTGAATCTCTCCCCTGAAGGTCACAGCTCTGATCAAATGGTCCTCACAACACAGCTCTCCCAGCCTTAAAGTTCTCCTGCCTCTCTCTTTGCAGGCTTAGGAGAGGTGTCTGTGCTCTGCCTTTCTTAAACCCATCTGGCTTCCCAATATCCTCAATAAGAAGTTCTGTTAGAGGCAGTTAGGTTCTAAAAGGATGCCTAGAGGCCAACAAATAAGTCATGCTCAGCTCTTGGGATAATTAGAGGCCTGTCCTGTCATTACTCCAAAACAAAGCCACAACAAGCCATAAGGCCCAAGATGGCTGATAAAGTAGAACAGAAACTCCTGACCAAATAAGGAAGAAAAGGCACCAAATCCTACTTCCAAGAAATTCCCACTCCAAGTAATGAATATTCTACTCTCTTGTTAACAACTGTCAATAAAAGATAAAAACCCAAACCCCAGAGGCAGAGCTCTCTCTCTTGAGCTCACCAGCTCTCACATCTCAAGAGTATACTTTAACTTCAATAAACTTTCCCACTTGTGTCTCTCCACTGTGTTTGTTTGTCCTTGAATTCTTTCTTGTGAGGAGATCTTTGACAACATCTTTGGGATGGGCTGGGTTGAGGCCTCAGGGCTTGGGGTCTCCCCAGTCCACCTGGCAACAGTTCCTTCATTTCATTGTTCTCATATTACCCAAGAGGCATATTGTATCTCTCCCCTGACTTATAAACAGGGAAATATTGAAGTAACTGTTATAGAATGATTATTATTGCAGTAGAGATACAGAAGTAGATTGTCAAACTAGAGCTACAGAGAGAATTAATGAACAGAATTAATCACATAAGGGCCAAACTCAGGGAATGAAGATCTAGAACTACTATTGGGGGAATAATGACAGAAAGGGAAGGACAATAAAGAAAAACAAAATATTAAATGTGAATTGAGTAGTCATGATGATTGCAAGATGTGGGAATTAGAAGAGAATGAGAATTTAGTTAAATGGGGATGTCAACAATTGATGGGTTGAGTTTGAGTCATTGATAAAATTATTTTATCATATACAAAATAGAGAAGAAGAAGAACCTCTACATTAGAGAAGACAAAGAATTTTAGTTTGGGCTTTATATGAATTATATTCATGGAGAAATGCCCAGTAGGCACTTTGAGAAGTGACTGGCATTACAGATACAGCTTAGAAACGGAGAGTAATTTAGTGGTATTCCAAATAATGGTGATACCATGTCATTAGGGTTGAGTTCTCAGATAGTAGAGCTACCTAAAGTGTAGACCAGAGACTGGAGGACTAATCCTTGGAAAAAGATCCCACTGACTGATCATGAGAAGAAAGAGAGAGTGGTAAAAAGAAACAGAGAAAGAGATTTCAGGGAGACACATGGAAAAAGACTCATAAACTAACAATTAACAAAGATGCTATTCTGATGCCATCTAGCTTATTTATATTGTTTAATCAAATTAATTTGTTATAATCAATAGTCAATTATTTGTTATAATCAAATATATTGCGTTATGTCATCTACCTCACAGAATAGTACAAAGTAAATGGAAGCGGTTGTGCATGTAAGGAGCTTGGAAATCGCCACTCTGTTGTATCAACAAGTAAAAAGCTGAATAAGCTGTAATATCAACAACTCTACTTGTATCCATAAAAGAGAGGAGGGCAAAGGGCAAACAACAGCCTGAAAGATTAGAAAGACAGAAAGGCAAAATACATGGCACAAGCTTACCAGAGCATAAACTCAGAAGTAGAAACCATCTAGGGAACCAATGTGGGGGTAGGAAAAGCTGAACCATGACAAATTGTTGGAAGCTCAGTATAGACAACGCTGAGAGTTAAAATCTCCAGGGGAACCCAGTCTCAGTGGGACCCCACACAGTATTGTGAAATCCAGAAGCACCAAGAACACAAAGCAGGATAAATACCAAACAAACAATAAAACAAGACTACACATTGTCAACTGTCACTGGTATGCTAAGGGCTCTAACAGGTAAAGTAGACAGCATGTAAGACTGAACAGGCAATGTAGAGAGATTGAATCCTAAGAAAGAAACACAAATGTTAAAAGTCAAAAATACTCTAACAGAAATCAAGAATTCTTTTAATGGGCTTATTAGCACACTTGACATGGCTGAGGAAAGAATGTCTGAGCTTGATGATATCTCATTAGAAATCTCCAAAAGTGAGATGCCAAGAGAACGAAGACTAAAAACAACAGAACAGAATATTCAGGGACCTTGGGACAACTACAAAAGGTGTAACATGTGCATCATGGGAATACCAGAAGGAGAAGAAAAAGAAAAGAACAGAAGAAATACTAGAAGCAACAATGACCAAGAGTTTCTCCAAATTAGTATCAGACAATAAACCTCAGATCCAGAACCTCAGAGAATACTAAGCAGGATAAATGCCAATACAAAACAATAACAACAACAAACCCCTACATGTTGGCATTTCATTTTCAAACTATAGAAATTTAAAGAAAAAAATTTAAGGAAAAAAATTTTGAAAGAAGTCAGAGGGGAAAAAAAATCATCTTACATACAGAGGAACAAAGAATTCCGTCTGATTTCTCAGATACCATGTAAGCAAGAAGAGAGTGGAATGAAATATTTAAAGTGTTGAAAGAAAAAAACCCACCAACCTAGAATTCTGTACCCTGGGAATTACCTTTCAAAAGTGATGGAAAAATAAAGACTTTCTCAATTTGTTGGTGGTATAAGAGGGTGCCTTGTAATGAGTGTTAAAAGAAATCTTTAGAAAGAAAGGAAATGATATAGGTCAGAAACTAAGATCTACACAGAAGAAAGGAAGAGGTTCAGAGGAGGAATAAGTAAGATAAAATAAAAATGTTTTAATTTTCTTCTTCTTACTTGATCTTAAATATAACAGTTTGTCCAAAATAGTAATAGCAACACTGTATTTGACTATGTATGCTTATGTGTATATATATATATATGTATATATATATATATGTACATATATATATATGTACATATATATATGCTATATATATATATATAATATAAGCATATATATAAATGCTTCACTATGTTTATGTATAAGCAAATGACAGTGATGACAAAAGGGATAAGAGAGAGGAATTAGGATTGTTATTATAAATTATTCATACTATCCAAGTCCAAAAAAGTATGCAAAGAATTATACATCATGACTAAGTAGGATTTATCCCAGGTATGCAAGGCTGATTCCACATTTGAAAATCAATTGATATAATTGATCATATCAACAGGTGCAAAAAAAGCATATGACAAAATTCAATACCCATTCATGATAAAAGCTCTTAGTAAACCAGGAAGAGAGGGAGACTTTCTAAACTTGATAAAAAACTATCTACAGAAAAACCTACAATTAGCATCATACTTAATGATGAGAAACATAAAGCTTTCCCACTAAGATCAGGTATGAGGCAAATATGTTCCGTCTCACAGTTCCTTTTAAACATAGTGATAGTCTTTGCTTTTTCAATAAATCAAGAAAAAAAAACAAGACAAGAAAAGAAAAAAGAGAAGGTATATAGACTGGGACAGAGGAAATAAAACTCTTAGAGGACATGACTGTCTGTGTAGACAATGTGAAAACATCAACCAAAAACTCTAGGAACTAATGATATAGCAAGGTTGCAGAGTATAAGGTTAATATAAAAAGTCAATTGCTTTTCTATATACTAACAGTGAACAAGTGAAATTTGAAATGAAAAACACAAAACCATTTGTGTTAGCACCCCTAAAAATGAAATATTTAGGTATGAAATTACCATAATTTATATAAGATCCATATGAGGAAAATTACAACATTCTGATGAATAAAATAACTAAATAAATGGAGAGATATTCCATGTTTAGGATAGGAAGTTTCAATATTGCCAACATGCCACTTCTTCCCAACTTGATCTATAGATTCAGTGTAATCCCAATAAAATTCCTAGAAAGTTATTTTTATAGATATCAACAAATTGACCCTGAAATTATATGAAGAGACAAAAGACCCCAGAATTGCCAACACAAGATTGAAGGAAAACAAAGTTGGAGGATTGATACTACCTGACCTCAAGACCTCCTATAAAGCTATAATAATTAAGACAGTGTGCTACAAGTGAAAAAAAAAAAAAGATAAATAGATAAATGGAACAGAATAGAGAGGCCAGAAATAGAGCCTCACAAATTCAGTCAATTGATATTTGATAAAGAAGCAGAGCAATATAACGGAGTAAATACAGTCTTTCAACAAATAGTGCTAGAACAGCTAGACATCCACATGCAAAAAAATGAATCTAGACACAGACCTTACACCCTTCTCAAAGAATAACTCAAAATAGGTCACAGACCTAATCTTAAAACACAAAATGATAAAAACCCCTAGATGATAACATAAGAGAAAACCTAGATGACATTGGGTATGGTGATGACTTTTTAGATACAACACCAATCTGTGAAAGGAATAATTGATAGGCTGTACTTTACTAAAATTAAAAACTTCTGCTCTACAAAAAGATAATATCAAGAGAATGAGAAGACAAGCCACAGACTGGGAGGAAGCATTTTCAAAAGATGAATCTGATGAAGGTCTGTTACCTAAAGTATTTAAAGAACTCTTAAATCTCAGCAGTAAGAAAACAAACAACCTGGACCAAAACAAAATGGATCAAAAACTTTAACAGACACTTCACCAAAGAAGATACACAGGTGGCAAATAAACATATGAAAAGATACTTGCACATCATATTTCATCAGGGAAATGCAAATTAAAACAATGAACTACCACTATACACCTATTAGAATAACCAGAATCTGTAACCTTGACAACACCAAATGCTGATGAGGATGCAGAGCAGCAGGAACTCTCATTCATTGTTGGTGGAAATTCAAAATGGTACAGCCACTTTGGAAAATCATTTGGTGGTTTCTTAAAAAACTAAATATACTCTTACCACATGATTCAACGATTATGCTTTGTGGAGTTTACCCAAAGGAACTGAAAATTTATGCCCACACAAAACCCTACACAGAGATGTTAACAGTAGCTTTTTTCATAATTGCCGAAAATTGGGAAGAATAAGATGTTTTTTAGTAGGTGAATGGATAAATAAACTGGTATATCCAGTTTATTCGGTGCTAAAAAGAAATGAGCTATCAAGTCATAAACAGATATGGAAGCACATTAAATGCATATTACTAAGTGAAAGAAGCCACTTTGAGAATGCTACGTACTGTGTAATTCTAACTACATGACCTTCTGGAAACTATGGACGCTTGAAAAAAATTAGTGATTGCCAGGAGTAATAGTGGAAGAGGGAAAGATGAATAGGCAGAGCACAGAGGATGTTTAGGGCAGTAAAAATAGTCTATGATTTTGTAATGATGAATATATGTCATTATACATTCATGTCCAAATCTTTAGCATGTACTACACCAAGAATGAACCATAACGTAAATTAGGGAATTTGGGTGATAATTATGTCTCAATTTAGGTTCATTCTAGCTTAAAAAATTATACTATTCTGGTGAGTGATGTTGATCATGAGGTAGAGTCTACATGTGTGGGGCAGGGAATATATAGGAACTCTATGTATCTTCTTCTCACTTTTGTTGTAAACCTAAAATTGCTCTAAAAGATGGTCTCCAAAAATGTAATTGGGTCACAACTATTGTTGACTAAGGAGTCAGGGACAATTTGAGGCCAGTGAAGGTGGTGGAAAGAAACGAACGAGGCGTGGAAAATTAAGAAAAGATCACAGGATATAAGATGTTGAAAGTACTGGAAATGAACTTTGTGCATGTCAAAAATTTACTGGCTAGTTATCATTTTTATTTACTGTTTTATTTTTATTTACCTGATCAAAGTATGTCTGTGCATGAAAGTAGAGCTATGCTATAAAGAGGGAAAAAATGATTACAGTTTTTTAAGGGAAAGGAAAGCCATTTAGAATAATTTGTTCCTCTCATTTAACACATAGATTTCAAATTCTTAAATTCTTGAAAGTGCAGCCAATTTTTAAAAAACAATTAATATAAAATGAATATCTGTAGTTATCATTTTTCAACATTCACTTGCTATCTTTTCCTCACCTATTCTGTACCCGGCTTTGAGCATACACAGCACAGAGAAGTAATTGAGCCAGCGCAGGCTCTGAAGCCAGACTGCCTGAGTTCCAATTTTAGTTCTGCCACTTAGCAGCTGTGTGACCTTGGAAAAATTGCTCAGCCTTCTGAATCTAATTTTCATCCTTAAAAAATGAATATAGTAACAAACTCACGTCATAGTGTTGTTATGGGTATTCAGTGAGCTAATATTTATAAAGTCTTGAGTATGGTGCCGACTATCAGAAAACATTTTATGTCTTTATTAAGCAGAATAAGACACAATAGACTGATGCTGCAAGATTAATGTGTATATAAAATATCTGTTTTCTTATAATATGATCCATAACTATAAAACCATAATTTCAAGTTAAGAAAACTATACTCATGTCTATATGAAAGAAATACTTACTCGAAGAATGGCATAAACATTCTGAATCCAGGCATCCTGGGTAGCTCTCCCATTGGCCAGCTATGGAAACTTATGCAGTTGACCAGACTTACCAGTCCCAGATTGCTGTTCAGATTGATACAGGTGACTCACCATTGCAGGTGTTCCACATTTCCAACAGTTTATTTCCTCTTCAACAAATCCAACCCTTCCTGTTCTCTTTGAGTCAACGGTTATGAGGACCAAAATTCTTCCTTTCCATGTCTGAAGATCAGTAATTAAAAAAATCATAAACAACAAAAATGATTTTTTTGGTTCTGTATAGCAAATGTTTTCTCCACTAGCACTGTAAATCTTTAAAGTGTTCTTTTGAGATTCTTGACAGCTTGTGAAAACACATAGTAATAAATTCTTTGTAGTTGGCTTTCTGTGTTGCTAAAAGTTCCTCCATCGGTTTGCCTTCCTTAGTATGTGGTTTTCCTTGAGAGTTATTTGATTCTTCCCACTTTTTCAAGCAGCAAACAACCTCAGTGTTTTATTCAATGTGCTTTGACATTTCAATTCACTTCAAGTTCTTTGTAATGGTGCTTTCTTACTATATACTATTTCTTTCTTTGGATGCATTTGAAAGTAAACCACCAATTATTTGAGATGTGTCTGAGCATAGTGATTCTCTGAAGATAAAGAACCACTTTTTTTTTCCCCCTGTAGGACTGGGCTTGACCATGAAAAGTGTTCTTTTGTTGATGGTATATTTTTTATAGATTAGTGACAGCTATAGGTGTGAGGATACCACTTAGAGTATCACAGACCTGAAATTTGTGCTTCTCCTCACCTTGTTGATGGCAAAAATCCAAGTACATTTAAGCATAATTCAAGAACTGTGCTTTGTTCCTAATAAATTCTTTATTGAACACAGTATAAAGGATAGCTAAACATTATGTTTTTATTAATTATTAGAAGATGAAAAAACTGGAATTAGAACAGCAAAAACATTCTGATTGAGTCTCAGGCAAGGCTCCTCCCCTTTAATAGCATTACTTTTCAATTATAGATTTAATTATTTTATTTCCTTTCCCAGCTTTTAAGAATCCCATTAACATATGCCTTGGTCAAAGGCAGGAATATGAACTTTGAGCTTGGTTTTGCCGGTTGAGATAGAGAATCATGAAAATTTCCACTTTAGCATCCAAAACCTTTAAATACTTTAAGAGGTCTTTATCTGTTCTGATAAAAAATTATATTTTGGCATTTTTCTAATTGTCAGTTTAGTTCAACAGACATTTTTTAACACCTACTATGTGTTTGTTACTGAGATAAATAAGAAATTGTCTTTGCCTTAGAGAAGATGATGATGTGGTGGAGATGGCTGGAAAAGCAGCTGATAGTTTCAGTTTGATGATGTAATTCAGTGAGTAAATATGTCTTTATATACAGCTTATTGTGGGAGCAAAAAGACAGAGCACCAGGCCCTGCTTTGAGAATGAGGATTGAACTTCCTTGGTTTAAGTGGAACTCCTTTTATATGGGTTTATTACATGATATCACCTGAAAAGAATGATCACAACCGTGGTGGTATATGGTGGTCTCAACTCGACTGTTTTTCTTTAATTAAAATAATTTTTGTATTTACTTAGTGTCCTTGTCAATTATGATGACAATTATTCTCTTTTATAAGCTTGTCATTTGTATGGCAACTGCGTGTGTGTGTATGTATGTGTGTAATAATCCTGGAAATCAATTCTTACTTATTTTTAACTGACTTAATTAAGTGGCTTATATTTTTCCCCAAACTATTGTTTAAGAAACTGCTTTTAGGACCGCCTGGGTGGCTCAGTCATTAAGCGTCTGCCCTCGGCTTAGGGCATGATCCCAGAGTCCTGGGATCGAGCCCCACATCAGGCTCCTCCGTTGGGAGCCTGTTTCTTCCTCTCCCACTCCCCCTGCCTGTGTTCCCTCTCTTGCTGGCTGGCTGTCTCTCTCTGTGTGTCAAATAAATAAATACAAATCTTAAAAAAAAAAAAAAAAGAAACTGCTTTTACCCATCTTCAGAAATCCATCTGCATAAATCAAACTGGACAAAATATATAGCTAACTGACTATATTATTGAAAATCAGAAAATGACTATTAAAGGTTTTAGTAAACCTTCACTGTAATACATTCTGGATAGTGGTAATTCCTTAAAAAGGTGACTAAGACTTTACTCAGCCAACATATAAATGAACACATACACACATATACACACATGCACAATTGTTTTCAGAAAAATTTATGTGTGCAATTGTTTTCTCAAGGATTTGCTTTATATTCACATACAGTAATATTTCACCTAACAAGAATGGATCTTTCAATTTCTTCTAAGATTAGCAGAGTGATAAACCAAAGGCCTTTATAGCAGACTAATTACATATTACCAAAGCAAGCAAATTTCTCAAGCTTTATACTTTACTCCTAGGAGAGTTTAGTAGATGTTTACATGACATAGTTTACTTATTTTAACATACAAATATAATAAGTCTGAAAATATGACTTCCAAGGCCAAAGAAAATTAGATAAAACATTTTGAGGAAAAGAGGGGCTACTACAGGAGGAAATATATCAGTTAGAAAATCTGGATACTGTAATTTTTAAAATGTAAATTATTTGAATATCATATTTTAGTAATACTCTTTTATACCATATAGTATATCATGTAAAATATTTCTATTATTGGATGTTAAATGTTAGTCATTTTTACTTCATCTTATGGAATGATTATTTGATACATTTTTAAAGTTAAAACATAAATAATAATAAAGTATATGGGGGCTTGATAATATAAATGAAGCTTTAGATCTGGGTTGGCAAACTAAATTCCTTGGGCAAAATCTGACTATAGCTTTTTGTGTGTGTGGTTAAAGTTTTGTAAGCATACAACCACACCCACTTGTTATATACAGTTTGTGACTGCTTTTACTCCACAATGGCAGAGTTGAATGGTGCTAACAGAGGCTATAGGGCCCATAAAACTGAAAATATTTGCTTTCTAGTCCATTACAGAGAAAGTTTGCCAACCCCTTCTTCTAGATGAAAACAACTAAAGAACTGACTAAAATATAATAAATCATTATATATGTTATAAATGCATTTTTAAAAAGATTTTATTTATTTATTTGACAGAGAGAGAGAGAGCATAGTGAGAGGGAGAAGCAGACTCCCTGCTGAGCAGGGAGACCAATGCAGGACTCAATCCCAAGACCCTGGGATCATGACCTGAGGATACTTAACTGACTGAGCCAACCAGGTGCCCCTAAATGTATTGTTGATGTGACAATAAAATAAAGAATTCACAGAAGTATAGTTAGAAAATATCATTAATAAAAATATTCTATTAAATAGATACACAAAATATTGAGTATTGAGAAAAATTATAAAAAAATTGTGATACTTTTTGGAGAACATTATTTGTATTCATTAAAAGATATTAGAGAAGGCTTCAATATAGTTACCCTACATTTATGGACAGAAACATTTAATATTTTAAGATGACAAATCTCCCAAAAGACCTTTAGGTTTCATGTAATTTCAGTGAAAAAATCCAAATAGTTTTCTTGCGGAACTTGCCAAATTGGTTCTAAAAATTATACTAAAGAGCCAAAGGCTAAGAACAACTAGATACTCCTGAAGAAGACACTTGGGGAAGAGATTCTTGCCCTACCAGATACAAAGACTTAAAATGATGCTATATAATTGATATACAGCTTTTATAGTGATTAATAGGGCCTCAGATGAACATAGAAGCAGCCAGAGTCCAAAAATGAGATCCACATATGTTAACACTCTTACAGTGGGGAAAATTGTGGGGTGATTCATTACTATGAGCTAAGGCAATTGGTAATCTATGTGAATAGAATAGATAAACCTACTGTTTACTTCACATGATATATAGTAATCAATTTGGGATCACAAGCTTAATTATAAAAGGAATTAGCTAAAATATTTTTTAAAAATATGTGGCAGAATTTCTTTATGATGTCATAATAGCAAAAGCTTTTAAAATAAGATACTTATAGAAGTATATTATAAGGATATTTGTTTAAAATCAAGAAAGTTTGGGGGGCACCTGGTGGCTGTCAGTTAAGTGTCCAGCTCTTGATTTCGGCCTAGGTCCTGATCGCAGTCAGTGTCGTGAGATTGAACCCACATCAGCCTCCACACTGGGCATGGAGACTGCTTAAGATCCTATCTTCTCTCCCTCTACCCCTTTCCCCCAAACAAATTTAAAATCAAGAAAGTTTTAACTGGAACTCTTTCTTACACCATACACACAAATAAATTTAAAATGGATGAAAGACCTAAATGTGAGATAGGAAAACATCAAAATCCTAGAGGAGAACACAGTCAGGAACCTCTTTGACACCGGCTATAGCCACCTCTTAGTTGACATGCTCCCGGAGGCAGGGGAAACAAAGCAAAAATAAACTATTGGGACTTCATCAAGGTAAAAATCTTCTACACAGCAAAGGGATCAATCAACAAAACTAAAAGGCAACCTACAGAATGGAAGAAGATAATTGCAAATGACATATCTGATAAAAAGTGAGTGTCCAAAATCTATAAAGAACTTAACAAACTTGACACCTAAAAAACTAATCATTGGTTAAGAAATGGGCTGAAGACATGAATAGACATTTTTCCAAATAAAACCTCCAGATGGCTAACAGGCACATGAAAAGATGCTCAACATCACTCATCATCAGGGAAATACAAATCAAAACTACAATGAGATACCAGCTAACACCTGTCAGAATGGCTAAAATTAACAGCACAGAAACAACAGATGTTGGCAAGGATGTAGAGAAAAGGGAACCTTCTTACACTGTTGTTGGGAATGGAAACTGGTGCAGCCACTCTGGAGAACAATATGGAGGTTCCTCAAAAAGTTAAAAATAGAACTATCCTACAATCCAGCAATTGCACTACTAGGTATTTACCCTAAGTATTAAAAAATACTGATTGAAGGGACACACGCTCTTGATGTTTATAGCAGCATTATCAACAATAGCCAAATCATGAAAAGAGCCCAAAGACACACAAACATTTATATATATATATATAAAATTCAGCCATCAAAAAGAATGAAATCTTGCCATTTGTAATGATGTGGATAGAGCTAGAGTGTATTATGCTAATAAGCGAAATAAGTCAATCAGAGAAAGACAAATACCATATATTTCATTCATAAGTGGAATTTAAGAAACAAAACAAATGAACATAGGAGAAAGAGAAAAAAGAGAGGGAAGAAAAGAGAGGGAAGCAAACCATAAGAGACTCTTAACGATGGAGAAAAAGCAGGTTGCTGGAGGAGTGGTGGGTGGGGCGATGGGGTAAATGGGTGATGGGTATTAAGGAGGGCACTTCTGATGACCACTGGGTGTTATATGTAAATGAAGCATCACTAAATTTTACTCCCCAAACTAATATTACACTATATGTTAAGTGTAATTAACCAGAATTTAAATTAAAAACTTGAAACATAAAAAAATATATCAATTAGGTTTTATTCATCCCATGATACCCTAAGTAAAGAGAAGTCACGCTTTGGATGAATATTTTTTTCAACACACATAAATGGCAAAGGACCAACATTTGGACTGTATAATGATCTACAAATCCAGAGGAAAATTATAATGAAAAATAGAAACATATTAATCAATCTTCTGCAGAAGAGAAACTATGAATTAAGGACTTGACAAATGAAATGAAGTTCTATCACTTTAGCAATCCAGTAAATATATGATAAATATTTTTTACACTTTAAAATAAATTCAAATAAATAACGGAAAGTATAATCAATAATATTACTTATTACCAAGTTGGAAAATATTAAAAATCAGAAAATACATAATGTTGGAGAAGTTGTGCAGAAACAGACATTGGATGCATTTATGATGCATGTAGGAGTGTAAGTTAGAACATGCATTTCAGAAAACACTTTGGGTATTAGATGTTAAAGTGGTAACACATCCTAAAGCACAGAAATTGCATCCTTAGGCATGTACCTTAGAAAAATAGCTATATATGGTATAAGGAGACATGTATAATAACACTTATATCATCATTTTATAGCCAAATACTGATGATACAGATGTTCATCAGCAAAATAATTAATAAATAATTTGAGTATAGTCATGCAACAATGAAAAGTGAATGAACTACATTAACATGGCTGTATTTCAAAAACTAAATGTTCAGCAAAAACACAGAATAATGTATTGTAGTTACATACAATTTTACCAAGATATAGTTAAAAATTAATATCCTAATAATTAGCAGAATGGCTACCTCTACCTAAATAGGAAAATTTGATTTCTTTAGCCAGATAGTGGGCACATAGAGATTCATTTTATTGTTACTTTTATATGCTTAGTATTTATTGAAAAGTTTAAAAAGTAGGCTCTACAATTATAAAAGTAGAGAGTATAGTTAAGAAAATTATAGTTCTGTAATGGTGAATATGGAAAATCCCAAGTGCAGTTCAAAGTACTTATTTTTTTTTTTTAAGATTTTATTTATTTATTTGACAGAGAGAGAGACAGCCAGTGAGAGAGGGAACACAGGCAAGGGGAGCGGGAGAGGAAGAAGCAGGCTCCCAGTGGATGAGCCTGATGTGGGGCTTGATCCCAGGACTCTGGGATCACGCCCTGAGCCAAAGGCGGACGCTTAACGACTGAGCCACCCAGGCGCCCCCAAAGTACTTATTTTAACTATAAGCAAAAATGTAAATATTAAATCATTTTCACACTGAGATTAGGCTGACACAGTTATTTCACTTTATATCTAAGCTTATTCAACTGAATCTTCTTCATAAGAACATATTAAACTCAGAATAAGTGGATATATGAGCCATTGAATTTAGCGTTATGTGGAAAAATGTTTTATTTTAAATATAAAGTCAAAAAGAAGTGTTTCTGCTTTATTAGAAAGTGCTATACAAAGCTACCAAAATATATCATTTTCCATATAAAATTCAAATCACATCAGAGCAATTAATAAACCATACAACACATGAATGATGTCAATCCATTAAGGTACTTTAGATTTTACAAGTGCTATCGCTAGTGAACATGTGATAAGCACTTTTGTATGAATACCTATAATGTATGCATTTCAATATATGCTCCATTTATTTTTTACTAAGCTTTATGTGCTAATTTTTGAAAGTTTAATTATTTAAAGTAGATATTTGCTTTTTCTTTAACTGACATTGTATTTCATATTATAATATAGAAGTATTTTTAGTTCTTAGTGCTTGCTCTTAAATGATTGTGAATATGCCACTCATTGTTTATTTTTTGCAGTATAACTTCGCAGTGGAAGAGCAATTTCACTAAATGACATGCTAGAATGATTATTTCTCTAGGTTGAAATGGTATACTCCTACATATCAGGTAGATTCATTTCTCCCTTGTAATAAGAAAATAAAATTTCTCAAATAATAATGGTATAAAAATGATTTTTCTCATCTATAACTAGTCAGCAGTACTTATTGAGCACCAACAATGTTTAGAAAATTATGAAATACATTTTATTTGTCCAAATGTTATTTTTTAATTAATTGGTTTAATTTTTGAACTATACTTCTGATTGAATTTACATTCAGTATTTTCAAATTAGGTAAATGAAAGTGTTGAATCATGCTGGGTCACTCCTTCAGAATTCAGCGTAGTCACTTAGGACCTTCTGAGGACATAGAATAAAAAGTTATATCTCTTTGGCAAAAAAAATCAGCAGTCCAAATCTAACAGAACAGAGAAAGGAAAGTATTGTTCCAGTCAGTGCTGAAGATATTGTATGAGTTGGTCTCTCTCAAACATAAAAAAATTAATGCAGAAAGAAATATTTGGGATGTATCTGAGATTCAGTTCATGGTTATCAGCTGAGCTGTGCTCATGTGCTAATAGGATGCAGTCTGGGCTGTTCAGGAGATTTTACATTGTAGGTACTGTGACACTTACACAGGAACATGTTTCCTATGAGTTCATCAGGTACTATTTTTCTTTGTTGATCCACTCCTTTCCTGCACTCGTAGATATATCTTTTCTCTGAACTAGAACATTTATGATTTTTAAAAGATTTTTAAAAATTTTAATTGACAGAACTCAACAGGACACAAAAGTACATATGACATACATAACCTGCAAAGGAACAAAAAGTGCTAAGTACATTATTATTAGTATCTGATGTGTATGAATAATTAAGGCATTAGAAATTCTGCTATTAATACATTCATATTTAGTGACTTGTTTATCATATATATGATCTATCTATCTATCTACAGAGAAAGAAAGAGAAAAAGAGATGGGATATATATTATTTTCCCTCTTGTAAACCTACTAGTTCCTTCCTTGTGTTAAGAAGCTGCCATCTAATTTCTCTCCATTGTATTTTAGGAAAAGAAAGTCAAAACCAGGATAAGGCTCTTCAGAATATTTTTCTAATTACAGATACCAATTTCCATAAAAATTCCTGGACTATCTTGCCAAAGTCTCTATCCTTCCTTAATCTTCTATGAAAAAGGTTTAGATATTATTGTCCAATTGATTATTCTAAGTGATTTTTGAGTGCATTTCATATAGGGATGATAAGGGCAAGCTAATAAAGTCCAAACAATACAAACAGAGGTAGATCTTGTTTCAAAGAAATAGTCACCTTAGTTTGCCGAAGCTCGTGCTTTTAACCATGATGAGTAGCTTGCATCAACCCAATCTCCCTGCTGAGAACACTATAAAAGCTGGATAAAAGCAACCAACCAAACAACTGTCTGAAGGTATTTGAGAGCAACCAAGGGAACCAAGGGTTTTGAAGGGCCATGATTCAAGAAAGAAAGGAAATACATTGTTTTGAGCCAGACATTTCTTGTTGCTTTACTTTGAGGCATCCGCCAGTTTGTAAGCATCGTAGGGATGAATAACTAACCAGAAAGCAGTGAATCAGAACTTTCAGGAGTCTTAGAGTACCAGAGTGACAAAATTTTGAGTTCAGTCTATCTAGACAATCAGTATTTGAGGGGCCAAGATACTGGGAAAAGAAAATCAGAGGAAAGGTACCTTGATATACCTTTCTTTTCTTTCAGGCATTTGCTTATTCCTAAGCTTTATAGAACAAGGGGCTAAAAATCTGTAAAAATCTGTATGTCAGAACCAGTAGGGTGGGTGGATGGATGGATGGATGGGTAGAGAGATGATAGGTAGGTAGATAGATAGATAGATAGATAGATAGATAGATAGATAATAAGGAATTGGCTCAGGCAGTTTTGGAGACTGGCAAATCCAAAATCTGCCAAACCAATATCCAGTTTGAGTCTGAAGTCTGGAAGATGCTGTAAAACCAGGAATCACTGATGTCTACTGAGATCAACTTGAAGGCCACTGGATAGAGAATTTCCTAAATTCTCTCTTATTTGGTTGTAGATCAGTCCTTTGTTTTAATCTAATCTAATCTAATCCTAACCTAATCTAATCTAATCTGATCTAATCTAATCTTTCAGCTGATTGGAGGAGGCCTGCCACAGCATAAAAGCAGTCTGCTTTTTTCTGTATACTAACTTAAATGTTCAACTCATCCAAAAGCACCCAGAGTAATATTTGACCAATTTATCTGGGTACTCCATGACCCAGTCAAGTTGACACATAAAATTAACCATCACAGCTACAAATCTAACAAGAACTGTCATCAGTCTCATAGCATTTGACAGATAGCAATTAAGAATTCTATGTCTAGTAAGGATAAGAAGTTCTGATAAACATGTTAATCTATCAGTAGAAACCCAGAACTAAAATCCGCCTCAAATACCTTAGTTCCTGATTGGATCATGTACAGGCAGGCCAGTCTGGGTGGTCACAATCAGATTGTCCTTACATTTAGGTTGATTCCTGCTTCTACCTTTTAGATATCACAATATACCCCTAATATGGCCCAAATCCCCTGTAAGTATATGAGAGATTATAAATGAAGCATTTTCATGTCACTTTCTTATCCTACAACATTATTTGGTTATGAGATGTACACTCTAAATGAGCCATTTAAATTATAGGGGAAACATAATTCTTCTGAGACAGACACCTTTGAGAATCGAATGAAAGCTATAGAAAGCTATTCAAGGAAAAAAACAGAAATTTACAAATAATCACTAACTGGCGTGAGACATTAGGAGTTCAAGAGTCTTCTAAAAGTCTATCCTTGGACCAAAGTTATGAACCCCTGATCTAGAGAGTCTTTGTATTTTCTGTCTGCTCTTCAGCCCCTTAGGGGGGAAAAAAATGTTCCACAGGATTGAAAATAGAACCTTTCCTTGGTTTAAAAATAGCAATTCTAATTTTAGTTAGCGATCTTGTTTAATGTGTAAATGCCTGAAAGCTAGAAGCATTGGAAAAATATAACAGGAAGAACAAAAATTATACCTGTAAAAGTCTACTGTTTTTCAGAAATAGTAAAATGCTATTTGAAACAAATCAACAATGTTTTTATTAAAAAGAAATCTTAATGGTTTACCAACTCTTATTATTCAGAAGCAGATGTTTGGCTCATCTATTATTAGCAAAGTATAACAATTTTTAATCATGGAAATATGTCATTTCCAGGGTGCCTGGGTGGCTCAGTCGGTTAAGCATCTGACTTCTGCTCAGGTCATGATCCTGGGATCCTGGGATCAAGTCCCACATCTGGCTCCCTGCTGGGTGAGGAGCCTGCTTTTCCATCTCCCCTTGCTCCTCCTTCCTGCTCATTCTCTCTCTCTCTCTGTTAAGTAAATAAATAAAATATTTAAAAAAAAAGGAATACGTCATTTCCCATTAAAGGAATTATTGATGTATTTTTCAGTAAAATAGCATGAGAATTTAGAAGTGAGAGAAATGGCTCCTTTTGTGCACTTCCAACAACAATCTCCAGCAAAATAGGATTATCTATCTAGCCTTAATGAATGTTTCCCGCCAAATTGAGAAAGATTGCCTTGTACATAATTTAAATAGCTTTGTAATGTTGCCAGATTTCAAAATTGCTATGTTTATTGAAAATTTCAGAAAATACAGAGAGTTATAAAGTAGACAATGATAGTTATCTGCATTTTCATCATTCAGAAATAACTATACACATCTCATATATATCATTTAAGATATTTCATATATCAGTATAAAGATATCAAGAGAGAGAACACAGGTATGGAAAATAACACAGCATGTTGCTATCAATCTGGATTTTAAATGTCTTTTTAAATGCCCAAAATTTAAAATTTAATACATACTCAGGGGCACCTGGGTGGCACAGCGGTTAAGCGTCTGCCTTCGGCTCAGGGCATGATCCCGGCGTTGTGGGATAGAGCCCCACATCAGGCTCCTCCGCTGTGAGCCTGCTTCTTCCTCTCCCACTCCCCCTGCTTGTGTTCCCTCTCTTGCTGGCTGTCTCTATAAAAAAAAAAAAAAATTAGTACATACTCAGTGTTGTAACTGAAAGAAAATATAATTTTTTAAGGAAAAGGTAATAAGTCTTTTGTCATTTTATCTCCAGCTCTCCCCTGAATAGGCAGGTGTTCACACTTGAACAGCTTTCTCTGAGCTCACATAAGCATATGAACAATTAAATAAACTTATACAGATTACTGTTTTTGTAACTGTTCAGTTCATAAAAATTTTCAACATATATTTTTACCTGCTATTTGTTTTCTTTTTTATTATAAGAATTCTTAAAGGATAAGATACATAGATGTCACTAATTTTATACAGTATGTAAAAATTTAGACTCAGTTGAATACACACACGCATACACACTCATTAACTGGTGGCCTATAAAGAAGATTCTAGTTGGGGGTTAGTAAAATGTGCTGCATTAAACTTCTTGTAAATACATCCTTAAGAATGCACTATTTCTATAAGGTAGATCCTAGGAGATGGGTGCCTGGATAAAGCACTTCATACGTTCTTTGCTTATTTTAGTAAATACTGCTAGATTATTTCCCATTTTAAAAGGTTTTTATATTTTTGAGTTATGCAGGAAAATGTTGCCCCAGTTTCATAGGTTAGAGTACTTTAGTATTTTCGGTCTGATAGATGAATAAACATTTCTCTGTCTACTAGTAAGGTTGAGAATGTTTCTTTTGTGTGTGGTTTGTTTAGTAGTTCTCTTCTGGAAATTTTTTTTTAAAATAATTTGTCATTTTCTCTAATTATTTGTTTTTGTTGCTCCTATTTAAATCAAATTATAAGTGTTAGATATTTTAGGGACATAGTAAATTTCATCGCTTCATTTTTGTGTCATTATGTTTATTTTCTTTTTCCATCCATAAAGGTCCAATTTCTATATTATTAAATTTTCAATTTTAACTAAGAAGAGCTATATAATCTTTTTTCTTTACTAGTTCCAAAGTATAAAGATTCTCAATACTTTTAGTTTTTGTCTTCCTGCTCTTCTCTTTGGAGTTACTGTTGTAAAAGTATTTTAAATCTATGTTATTTTAAAGTAACCCCATGTTAGTTATTTTAAAAATATTATATGCCAATAAATTTTATTTACATTTAACAATTTTATCAACTGTTTTGTACTACTCTTTGGATTCAGTATTGTTCTAACTAAAATTCTTCTTTTTAAATTTGTTTCATGTGATGTCAAAAATTAACTTGAATATTGTTTTTCCTCATTACATATTCCTATTTAAAGTAAATGTAGAATTTTAGTTTGAAAGTTATTTTTTCTGAGCACTTTGAAGATGACCATAGTTCTCGAACAGAATGGAAATATAAATATTAATAACTTAAATAGTTCAGTTATATAGTAATTCAGTTATACAACAATGTTTATATAGAGAGAGTGTGTAAAGGATATTGGAAATGTAATACTTTCCTAATAATATTAGGGAGTTTAATGACATAGTTACGACATCAAAAAAGAAAGATTTAAGACTATTATTCAAAACCATGGAGGATGTCTGCTTTCATAATAGTTTATTAGGTAATACAAACTAAGACTTATCCTAAAAACAATTAGAAAATTGGGAAAAATGTATATAGAAAATATCTGCTTAAATTTACTGATCGCTAACAAGATGATGAAGGGGGACCTGGAGGAGAAACATAAACAGAATACGCCAAAACCTGAGCAGGAATACAAAGTACAGTTACATCTCTAGGTTTTGTATATTCCTTCATTTCTAAAATTCACCTCATCCCTATTCTGGAAAATTTGGTGCCATTATCACTGATGTGATAATTACTCCTCTCCCATTATTTTTGGTTTCTTCTGGAAATCCTAGTAGATATATGCTGAATGCTCTCCAACTATCTTCCTTATCTCTTAAAGTCTTATTTCAAATTCCTTCTATATTTTATGTGTTTTATTCTGAATGCTTTTCTCATGTTTTATCCATTTTGTGAATTATTTCTTAAATTTTAATTAATGTGTCCATTAAGTGTTTATAATAACTTATTTTTACTTATAAAAGTTTAATTTTGTTCTTTTGCAAAATGCAAATGCAAGATGATCTAATATATGAATTGTATTTATCTTCTTTTAGTTTTTTTTTTTTTTTCAAGTTCTTTGTTGAGTTTCCCTTATAGGGGTTTTGTTACTTGTGAGGCTTTTATTTTTTATTATGATTTTGTTATTAATAGGGTTTGCTTCCTATGTGAGTTCCTTTTATCCTCAAGTCATACATAAGGTTTTAAATTTGCACTTTCCTGGATCCTAGTTCACTAGCTGTGTACCAGCCTGAACGGTAATTTTTAAGCTCTGAGTCCTGTACTATGTGTAAATATATACTCTTCACCTACACAAGTTATAGACCTAGGATCCTGATTTTGTGACAACTCTACGCAGTTCCCCAGCTAGACTAGTGGGTGAAGTTTTTGTTGCTTCCATTTCACATACAAGCAATCCTCCAAGGTTCTCGGCTTTAGGCACCAAGGCTCAATTCCAGTTCCTTGCTTCGTGTGGTCCTGGGTCTCATCTCCTATTCCCACATGTCTAATGAATTATGGAACTCAACCCCTTAGGCCTTTATCCTAGTTTGATATCACTGTGAACCACTTCAGCTTCGTCATTTACTATTTAAAATTCCTCTTTATTTCTGGACTTGCAGATTCAAGCTCAGCTATCCATTCAACTAAAAGAAAACAAGTCAGCTTTTCTATGAATTTGAAATGGAAGAGTGGAGGTCATTTCATATCATCTTAGCCATATAGACCTGATGTTTTCCATAAGAAACTTCTCAATTTCGTAGATATATATTATCTATGATAAATATTTTTCCCCAGGCAAACATGAATACAGATCCTTTATGTAGCTATGTATATTTTCATTATATCCTAATAATTTACAATACATATTCTGTGTAACATTTTGGGGATGCTAAATATTTATCTTTTACATATTAAATTAGGAGACCCTATGTGTGTGTATGTTTGTGTGTGTGTGTACATATATTTGTATGTGTGTGTGTGCATAACACTATATTCATTTTCATTATTACTACCAACATATGAGGATAATAAAATAAACAGAAGAGCAAGTATGTGAGTGTACTTTTTTCTTCACTCTTTCAATAAATATTTATTGAATGGCTACTATGTTCCAAGCATTATTCTAGGTACTTAAAATGAATCAGTGGATAAAACAGAAGCTCTATTCTTATAAGTTATTTCTTTCATGCTACTGAAAAAATGGAAGCTTTTTCTTGCTTTGGGACGATAACACTGGGCGGAAATATGACATCCATGCAAGACTGTTTCGATCCCCTTCTTTCTAAGACTTGGAGTTTGACCTGCCATCATCCCTTTTGCAGACTCTTCTAGACTTTTTCTATCACCATCACTGGTATTTTATGTTGATGAGTGATAATGAAGTTTAAGTTACTTCCGTATTTTTTACAGCTTCAGCAATGGAGTACCTTTGGAACCCTGGAAGTTGCAACTCAGACAGATTCAGAAGCAAAGGAGTACTCGGTGATCACAGAAGAAGATTGTGAAATTCTTAAAATCCCTGCAAAGGATTATACAAGGTTAAAATCGGTATGATCATATCTAATCTATATACTAACATAATATGTGTATAAATTCAAGCTAAGTTTTGCCTCTATACAGAAGATGTCCGTATCTTTTTAATTTTTTAATATAACAACTTGGAGACATAAAAATGTGATTTATTTGATGAACATTATTTGAGCTTCTGACAATGATGGGTAGTTGAAGTGGAAAGAAAGGTCTCTATGAATATATTTTATGTATATTTTTAGCACTTAGGGTTTTTCATGAATTTCAAATCCATTCATTTATACATTCATTTATTCATGTATTCATTCAACAAACATATGTTTTGGGTGTCAACAACATCTTATGTGTTAGGGATACCAGACAATCATACAGAGAGATCTCTAAATCTGTACAGTCCACTGGAGGAAAAAAAAATACTTGGGAGTGACTGGTATGCTATTTCATTGTTTTAATGGATAATAAAAACCCAGAGTTGCATGAATAGGTATTATCACAACTTAATTCTGACCCCCTAATTCTGCTACATTAAAAAAAAACCTTATTTACTTTAAGTTTACCAATTTATTCTCCTTTAATCAACTCCAAAATTTTCCCTCTTTTTGATTTCTCCTCCCCTGATGACAGAGAAAGTTTTTATAAATGACTGCATTGAAAGGCCCCCCACTGTCCCACTCTGCCAGCTTTTCATGGTAGGATCTAAGTCTGGTGCAGGGGGCATGAGGGCAATGGCATCAGCTGTGGTTGTGTGCTCAGATTGGACGGAGATGAGGAGACATCCATTTTCTTGATTTAGGTCTCTAATAATAGTTACGGTTTTTTTTGCTACAGTGGTCTCAGTGTCAGTGGTACAGATGACTTTGTCAGAATTCAACTTCCTTCCAAATCTCTGGTTTCAGAGTGGCTAGCTTAAAAAATTTGTTTTGTATGTTTTTTTTTTTCAAAATACAAGTATCAGTGATTCAGTATTATCAAGTACAACTTTTGAGCTTAGTCTTGACTATGAAAGAATTTCTTAAAAATGCTAAAACATTTATGGAAGTCTAAAAATATTATGAAAGGTGAGAAAATATAATTTTAGTAGCAAATCTGAAGACTAAATTTTCAATATGGTTATGTGATCATAGAATGATGCTCCTACAAAATTCAAATGTATTTTATACAATTTATACTCATATAACTTTTTTCTGTTACTGGCATTTATCTATCTGCTATACATTTTCCCTTCCTTTTTTATGACTTTTTTCAGGAAAAAATAAAACTTGAACATAAAGAAAAGGTGAAATTAATTCGTAAATGTCCATATTATGAAGAGTGGCCCACTTTATCCATATATGAGCTAGTTGCACTCATTAAATGGAAAAAATTTCCTCCAGGTCATGGTGAGTTTAATGCAATTTTGGATCATTTTCTTTACATAACACATTATTGGAATTTGTAATCTTTTATCGTTTTAATGCTTTATATAATATTTCTTCATGCTGTTTCTCTAACTTCTTAATGTAGCCTTTTAATTGGACATTTAGATTGTTGCCTGTTTTTTTGTTAAAAAGTCATTCTGTATTGGCTTGAAGAGTGATCTCAGAACTGGCCTTACTTTCATATCCTTCTATAATTCCTCATGGCCCTGCCCCTCTCGCCCTACTCTGACAGTCAATGTAAGGACCAAAAGGAGAAATGCAGTGAGAAGTTATGTTCATTTTTCCTGTTCTCCTGATTGAACACTTACTTAAGCAGCAAGTTTGCTTCTCTGTACTTGGACTACACATTGTCAGTGGAAAAATATAGAGAAAAGATGAGGCTGAGATAAAGGGTAGCAACAGTGAAGATGCCAACATTTCCAATATCCGGCATGGCAGGGATGTGTGGATTTCCTGTTTACATGCACACAAAAAGTGGAGGTGGCATTGAGTCAATTTTGTACAGTTGTTTCTATCTATGAGACCCCATTAAGTAAGAGATGTCTTCTGTTATGGACTGAATGTTTGTGTCCCACAAAATTCATATATTGAAGTCCTAATCCCCAATTTGGAGGTGGGACCTTTGAGAGGTGATTAAGTCACTAGAGTGGAGCCCTCATGAATGCGATTAGTGCCTTTAAAGAAGAGATGTGAGAAAGATGATCTCTCTCTCTCAGCCATATGAAAATACAAGAAGGCAGCTCTCTGCAAACAAGATAGAGGGATCTTACCAGACCCTGAATCTGCTGGCACCTAGATCTTGGACTTCCCAGCATCCAAAACTGTGAGAAATAAATGCTTGTTGTTTGGGCCATCCAGCCTATGATATTTGTTACGGCAGCCCAAACTGACTAAGACACCGACACAAGAGGAACTGTGGTAGGTGGGTCAGAGCAGCTTTAGATCTCCTTCAGTAAGGCATCCCTACTGCCCTATAAGAGATAGTCACAAACAACAGAGAGAGGTGTGTTTATACCCTTGCCTGGCTTTTTTCTTAGTCGAACAGTGGATTATAATACAAGAGGTAGTATTTGAGAGAAATACTTCCATTTCAAGCCTGCAAAGCCATAAATGTAGTGAGGGATATGTTGCCAGGAGGTAACATTTCTGAATTAAATTTAAAATTAAAATTCTAAGAAGAATGAGTCTAAGTTGGAAATTCCATAATGTGATTCTTAATAAAAATATGGTGGAGTTAACAAAAATCTGGCTAAGATATCCTTTGAGGGAGTCACTGTGTAATAGAAAAATGAGGTGTAGCATAGAACCAATGCAGAAGGTTCTTTTATTAGAAGAAAAGTAAATAAAAATAGAGACAAGGTTATGCTTTAAAAACTAAGATTCTCTAATAAACTTGTGAAATTTGATTATAGCCCTTTACTAAATTTATTCTGAATTTCTTTCCACTGCTTATTTTTATATTTTATTTATCACTTTTTAAAAATACAGTGTTTAACCCATATGTAGCCAAATATATATATTTTTTCTTGTTTGCAAAAATTGAATTTTAGATGTATTTTTGTTCATGAAACATTTTTTCTAATGAGTTATAAATGCCACTTTTGGCCAACAGTACATTTAAGAAAGCAAGTATTAAACTGGCTTGGGAAAAATTAGGAACTGAACATTTCTAAATTCAGCATGTTTATTGTATAGAAACATTTTTTTAAAAATATGGATGTTTTGATTTATCATAGGTTCCTCCTTTTGTATCAGAAATATCACATTTTGGTCCATGCTTCATTTCCAGGGCTATTTTGTATAAAAAATAATGTCTCAGTCTTGCCTATCTATAAGGGCATTAATATTTTTTAGGTTATAATAAAAGGAGAAAAGACGGGCACCTGGGTGGCTCAGTCAGTTAAGCATCAGACTCTTGATTTCAGGTGAGGTCATGATCTCAGGACCATGGGATTGAGCCCCATGTCAGGCTCCGTGCTCAGTGTGGAGTCTGGTTATCCCTCTCTCTCTGATAGTCCCCCTGCTTGTTCTCTCTCTCTTAGTCTCTCTTTCAAATAAATAAAATCTTTAAAAAAATAAAATAAAAAGGAGGAAATAAACCTAATCAAAGATATTTTCAATTATGTATGTGAGCCAAAAGAATATGGAATTTTAAAAAGGGGAATAATTATGAGCTTTTAATTTATTTGATTACTAATGATGACTCATATGTGTCTCAGTCTAAAATATCAACCTAAAATATTTCAATTTAGCATCAGAATTAAGGTGGTACTGACTTGATGCATTTTCTTAGACTAATGCTGGGTTCGAGTTCTTTTAAGTAAATGTCTAAAAATAATGGTGGAATCTATCTATTGCATTGGACAGTCTGTGATTTTATTGAATAAGTCAAAAGTAGCATTATTTTCCCACTGATTCCCAAATAAAAATATGTGGTGCTTACATTTATACAGTTTTAAAAATCATTTGTCCTCCTTAGAGAAGAATGACAATTACAATAATTGAGCTTCAAAGCCTCTTTCAGCCCTGAAATACTGTGGTTCTTATAAATAAACATACCTAGGTGAAGAATAAGTTCTGTCAACCTAATCAAATTTTCTTATATGGCAGTGACAAACTTGATATATCAAAGAGAAGCATTAGATGTAATACTTCTCGACTTTACTCAAGATTTATTTTGAATTTTTATCAGAAAACGTAGACTCTAGCTCAAATTATACTTTTATTATCTTGGTTTAAAATTAGTACTAGTATGATTTCCAAAGCATAATTATGTGTGTTTTGATCTTCTTTTAGGAATGTATATTGGATGAAGTTTCAGAGAGATTTAGTTAATTATTCAAAAGCTTGATAGAATTTAGGATTAATCCTTGGCAATCTATGAAATAAGTAAAGCTTATTTCTGGCTCTGTTTCCTTTGTTAACTTCCTAAGTCTTCCTACTTTTGCTTCACATGCCAGAGGATCCTGACTGTAATAGATGTGTACAATGCTGCTAGTAATTTGGGCATGTCCAATTTGTATCACACCAATTAAAGTCTTCCCAGCTGTTATTTTTTTCAAAGTATGACTGGCTGGAAAAACACAGTTTTTTAGTTTATCTCACTAATCAGTTTCTGGCTGTGGTTATCGTGTATAAGAAAAAAATGTTAACTTGGCATCAATGAACTATTTATGTATATTTTATTGTTATCCTGTGTATATCATTGAGCGCTGTCTTTTCCAGGCGTAATATGACATAGCAAACAATAACTAGAGATACTTTAAGAAAGTAGTAACCAATTTAGTTCTGAAAGATAAAATAGGCCAGTATAATAATAAAAAAAAAAAAATAGCTAGTCTTCCCAAACCAAAAATGTAGAGTTTCAGACACAGAATATGTGCTTTAAAGCTCTGCCTAACAGAAGTGTAAGGTTCTGGGCTGTAAATTCCAGGAACACTTTGGCTTCAGTCTCTTGCATATCAAATAACTCTGTAGGGTTTTAAATTCTTTAGCCCCAGTGCACACTCTTGAGCATCCAGACCCAGGTTTGTGCTTAGGGATGCTATTGATCCTAATTTTTTTTCCTCCATTCCTTTTTTACGGGTATCTTTTGTATTGACTAGATATTTTCTAATGTAATATAATAATTCATTTAGTGATTTCGTAATGAACTTGTTTAGAGCAGTTTTAGGGTCTCAGCAAAAGTGAACAAAACATACAGAGAGTTCACATATACCCCTGCCCCAGTTTTGCATAGCATTTCCCACTATTTTTTTGAAGATTTTATTTATTTATGAGAGAGAGAAAGAGAGAGAGGGTGCACATGAGTAGGGGAAGAGTGATAGGGAGAAGTAGACTCCCCACTGAGCAGGGAGCCCGATGCAGGACTCAATCCCAGGACCCTGGGATCGTGACCTGAGCTGAAGGCAGACACTTAACTGACTGAGGCACCCACGTGCCCACACATTTCCCACTATTAATGTGCCCCACGAGACTGGCACATTTGTTACAATTAATGAACCTACATTAAATCATCATTATCATTGAAACATCAGCAGTTAAAGCCCATAGTTTACTTTAGCCTCACTCTTGGTGTTGGACATTCTCTGGGTTGGATGAATGTGTAATGATATTTATCTACCATCACAGTATCACATAGAGTAATTTCACTGTCCTAAAAATCGTCTGCTCTCCATATATCCATTCCTCCCTCATCCCTACCCACTGACAACCATTTATCTTTTTACTGTTTTTGTTTTTTTTTTTTTAATAGTTTTGCTATTTCCAGAGTTTCACAGAATTGGAATCATACAGTACATAGCCTTTTTAGAATGTTCTCTTTCACTCAATAATATATATTTAAGGTTTTTCCACATCTTTTCATGGTTTAATAGCTCATTTCTTTTTAATGCTGAATAATAATCTCTTGTTTGGATGTACCACAGTGTATTTATCCATCCACCTACTGAAGGACATCTTTGTTGCTTCCAGGTTTTGGCATTATAAATGAAGTTGTAATAAACATCCTTATGCAGATTTCTGTATGGACATAAGTTTTCAACTCCGTTGGGTAAATGTCAGGGAGCGCAATTCCTGGGTAGTATATTAAGACTAAGTTTAGTTTTGTAAGAAACTGCCAAACTGTCTTCTAATGTGGCTGTACTATTTTGCATTTCCATCGTCAATGAGAGTTCCTGTTACCCCACGTGCACATCAGCATTTGGTGTTGTCAGTGTTCTGGATTTTGGCCACTCAAGTAGATTTGTAGTGGTATTTCATTGTTGTTTTAATTTGCATTTCCTTGATAACATTTGAGTGAAACATCTGTTCACATGTTTATTTCTAATCTATACATGTTCTTTGGTGAGGTGTCTATTAAGGTCTTGGCCCATTTTTTAATCAGATATTTTGTTACTGTTAAGAGTTCTTCATTTATTTTGGATAACAGTGCTTTTTCAGATATGTCTTTTGCAAATATTTTCTCCCAATCTGTGCCTTGTCTTCTCTTTCTCTTGACATTTTTCTTGGTAGGTGGGCATGAGGTACTTTGTAAATAGAACTGCTATAAATAGGTTTTAGTAATATAGTCATAAGATGTAGGGGAAGAAGTGTTTTATAGTCTTGTGATTAGGGCTCAGTCTTTTAGGGGGCTTATGCTTCTGGATTGGGAGTTTCACTTATACTTCTTAGTCCTCTCCACCCACCCCCACCCCCTCATTAAATAGAACAGGATGGTCAGGGTGGGCTGAAGTTAGGTACTTCTCTTCTCTAGTTCAATTAGGTTATGGTTACTAGTTTCCCCTGAGGGCAGGTCTTGTTAAAAACAGAGTGCCTTGCTTATTTCATGCCAGAAGCTTGAAGAATTTTTCTCTAATATTTACTGTAGGAACCTAGTAGAGATCCAAAAGGTAAAACTCACAAAAGTGTGTGATCTCCTGAATCCTGGGTCCCCTTGGAATTTTAAACTCAGATTTGTCCACAGTGAACCTTCAGCAATTTGTCAAGTACAGTTTAGATTTTTCTACCTCAGCATTGGTTCCTGAAGAGTTTTCTATTCAGGTAAATTGTGATTCTTTGTATTTGCTTATTAGTTGCTCCATTTGGGGGGAGGGCAGTTTTCCCTTTAACCTCACTCCTCTTACAAGTTAAAAATTCTTGATTTTTCAGGGTTTTTTTTTTTTTTTTTAGCTCTTTACTTGTTATTAGAATGAAGTAGTGACTCCCAAGCTTCTTGGAAGCTGGATCAGAAAAACTGATTTTTCACTATATTTGTTATTTCCTTTATGTTTCTTCCAGGGCTAACCATATATATCTCAACTTATCAGAATCTACTTCAGATTTTTACTAACTTAATTCCAGTTAGATGTAGAAATATTACCATACATAACTCTATTTTCATTCTTTGTATGCTGTTATTATCATTATACATATTACATCTGTATATGTTCAAACTGAATAATAAATTGTTATTATTTTATATAATTTTACATCTTTTAAAGGAACTGTGAGAAGGGAAGGCAAGTATATGTTTATAGTGTTTATTATATTAAATACCTTATTTACCATTTCTAACTATCTTTATTTACTTCTATGGATTTGAGATACCATCTGATATCCTTTCCTTAGTCCAATATTAGTTTACTCCAATCTCCCATCTTGTGCTGTTAGTGGTGAATATATACACATGTATATATAGATCCCAAACCAGGATTATGTACTTATTATTTCACATAATCACTCTCTAAGTCATTTAAAAGAAGGAAAGAGAAGAAATATGCATGTAACACTGACCTCTGTAATTACATATTTACCTTTAGTAGTACTTTTTAATTTTTCTGGCAGATTTGAATTACTGTTTGGTGTTCTTTGTTTTTGGTCTGAAGAAGTTCCCTTAGTATTTGTGATAGTAACAGATAATCTCAGGTTTTATTTAACTGGGTATGTTTCTCTTTTTTGAAAGGTACCTTTGTTGATAGTGTTGTTGTTTTGTTTTTGACACACTTTGAATACATTATTCGATTGTCTTCTGATTTCAGTTGTTTCTGTTGAGAAGTGAGCTTTTCATCTTATTATGGTTCACCTGTAAGTGATGAGTCATTTTCCTCTTGCTGCTTTTGAGATTTTCTCCTTGTCTTTGACTTGTACCTTTTTTACGATAATGTGTCTTGCACATATTTCATCTCACCCAGCCCCAGAATCCTGCCACCATTTTAACCTCTTTTTCTCTCCTGTCTTCCCCAGCTTCCTTTCTCTCAGCTACACTATATCCTATACACTCAGCTATACTGACTGGTACTAAAATAAAATTTATCCTATCCTTCATCTTCTCAGCAATATTCTTTCTTCCCATTGTTATTAGATTAAAATACAAAATCCTTAATATAGTTTACAAGGTCAGTTGAATCTGGGTCTTGCCTGTGTCTCCAAGTTTTATATTGAATCATCCTTTCTTCTGTTCATGTTTCAGCCATTCTGGATTTTTATGATCTTTAGTGGCTCCTTCTCCTTAAGATCTTTACACATGCTGTTTCCACTTTTTATAGCATATATTTTCTCTACACGAGGGAAAAGATATTCACTAAATAAATCTCAGTATATTTGAGCATACTTTTGTTGTTAAATCTCAATTAAAACAAAATTTGTTGCTTTACTATCTTTGAGTAGAAATTTAAAGGAATTATATGATTTCAATCAGGCAACAATTAATAATGCTGGGGAGGGTCACAGTGTTTTTTTTTTTTTAAAGATTTTATTTATTTATTCAACAGAGATAGAGACAGCCAGCGAGAGAGGGAACACAAGCAGGGGGAGTGGGAGAGGAAGAAGCAGGCTCATAGCAGAAGAGCCTGATGTGGGGCTCGATCCCAGATGGCCGGGATCACACCCTGAGCCGAAGGCAGACGCTTAACCGCTGCGCCCCCCAGGCGCCCCGGGTCACAGTGTTTTAAATTAAGTATAAAAAAAAAGGTAACCTTAACTTGAGATTATATCAAATAAGACAAGCATTAGCATGGTATTAAGGACAACACCAGTTAAAGGCAGTTGAAAGAATGTTCTCCTCAAGAAATCACGAGGATTTGTGATTTGTAGAATCTATCAATTAATCATTTTTATTTTTAGTCATTTTGTTCAAATTTGTGAACGATATATGCAGCCAACTTCTTATAATATAAGGTAATTAGGAATAGAATGATTATATAGTTCAAGTGATAAATATAGCTTAAGTATAATCTCCTTCCTACTTTTTAAATTTGTCATTGTATACACTGTTTTTGTAAATATCTCTAAGAAACATTTTCTTAGTATGATAGATACTGCAGATTATATTTGCTCAGTGCCCCTCTCAAACATCTTTAACCTGCCTTCCTCTACTATAGAGGCTAGAAAAGCTAAAGACTGCATCTCCTAGAATCTTTTTTGAAAAGATTTAATTTTGACTATGGCCTGAATTCTTTCCAACAAATGCATTTGGAAAAAGTCAGGGAGCAGGTCTTTTTATAGGCATGGTGATAAGGATGGTGGTTCTGATTTTGCCCCTAGCATTATAAGTGATGCACAGAAGAGAGGCTTCTTTAATAAGAGCTCTATATTGTGGGTGGAACTTTCCATTGGCTAATTTTTTTTTTTATTGTAGTATTAAAACTTGGTTTCATGGTCCTCCTAGAGCTTGCTAATACCTTCTAATAAACTCTTTTCTATTTAAACTTAGATAGAGTCTGTGTTCTGTACTTGGGAACCAAAAACAGTATTCTAGTCATCCATTCTATCCAAGCTGATCTCTTTTTTGAATAAGTGCTTTTTAAGAATTTCTTCTATTTGGCTTTAATCAATTAATATTTTTATTGAACATCCATTATGTACAAAATATTGTATTAGTTGCTTTTGTGAATATTAAAAGAAATGCCTTCTAAAATTATATAAAATCAAATATTTGACTAGCTACAATGCATTTATTACCACATAAGGTAGTTTGACTGGATTAATAATGACTGATTTTAAAGTAAAGAGCTGGATCACAAATATCTTACATTAAAATAATTTTCAGTAATTCATGGACATATATATTATTTACCATGATAATTGTTAAATGACTATTTTTCAACAAATACAGTAGAAATTAAATGGAAGAAAGGATTTTTTTTTTTTTTTTTTTTTTGGATATGGTTGGACAAAGGGTAGGAATGATAATTCTAGGAAAGAAAGGAAAAATAACATGAGCCAATATATGCCTTGCAGATGATTCAGGAGAGTAAATCAAACAGCCCAAGTGAGGTCAGGTGCTTATTTGTAATCATTACAAGCTCAGTCAAAACTTGTAGAAAGTCTGAGGCTTTTTAGATGCCATACTCATGTGCTTGTGCTTTATTTTATGGCTAACATGGTATTAAACATTTTTTAATAGGAAAAGATACCTAGTAAAAGTTTTAGAGAAATGAATCAGGCTTAATAATATGAATGATGGTTGAAAGGAGAGAGGCAGTAAAACAATTAGAGTCCACTTTGGTAGTGCAGAGGCAAAAAGATTAAAAAAAGGCCACAGTGATACTAATAATGGCAATAAATTAATGTGAGAGGCATTTTAAGTATTCAGCGTATTGTATGTAATAGACCTTTTCAAATACATTTTCTCTCTATTCCTTTGTACCTTTGGCAGTCTGCACTTGTTCGGAATGGTTTCTTTCATTATTAATTTCAACCAGAGCACTTTGTTGCTGTGTAGATGTATGCGTTATCTGTGTATGCCAGCCTAAACTCCTATTACAAACATCAGGCTGGATCCTCAAGTACAAATTTAAATAAACTTCTCTCACCTACCACCTCAAAGTTAGAAAAAACTTTCCTAGTATTTCCCAGAAATGTTTAAATACAGACCCCCCCATCCCCTCTCTCAAGTCTTTTGTGAATGCAAGCCATTATTTATAAATGTTCATGAAAGAGTTGGTTTTCATCCTACCCCAGAACTCAAGTTAAACACAACTTTCTCAGTGACTTGTTTGGCTATGGATGGATATTTGTAACTCATGTTTTCATTGACAGATATTTGTGATTTATGTTTTTACTATGTAGCGTGTTTGTTCTTATTTCCTAATTTTTAAGAGAACATATTTTTCCTTCCCTTTCATTTTGGTCCTTAAAACTCAAGCCTTTTAGATGTTGCCATCTGCAAATGTTCCCAAGATTACTTAAAAGCCTTATCACTTGATTTTTCAACTTCATCTTTAGTTTTTATTTCTACTAAAGGGTTTATAGTGATATTGGTTATCTTTAGATACATAAATTCAGATTATGTGTTTTTATTATTTTATTTTCTGAACTTATTTGTCAAGATCATTTAAGTATGATCCAGTATTTCTACCTGGATATTTCCATATTATAATTTATTTTTCAACTCAGGAAACTTTAATTTTCTCCCATGAAACTTCTGCTTTCTTAAAAAAAAAAAAAAGATGTTTCCTCATTTGATAGCATATCTTTTTGCTGGAATAATAATTAGTAATGGAAATGTGCAACCACTAGGTAAAATTTTGTGATTTTAACATTCGATGAAAATAGCTATGGTTATTATCATAGGAGCTTTAATAATGTACTTCAGAAATATTGTAGATAGAAATATTATTAAATATAATGTTTGTTAGTTTTCATTATGAAATTTTATTTAATTTCCTAATTTTTTGCCCGTATATAAAACATGTGGATCTGGATGCTTATACATGAGATCTTTAAGACTAAGTCTTAAGTTTATTAGAGTCTGGATGCAAAATTCTGAAAATTTTGCCAATAGAAATAAAATGCATTGCTATTAAGACCTAAATACATTTGTTGCTTGAAAATATCAGTTTGGGGAAGTTCTTATTTGTTAGACGATACTCATGTTTGAAAAATTACAAGAGTCTGGGTGGCTCAGCTGGTTAAGAATCTGCTCTTGACTTTGGCTCAGGTCACGATCTCAGGATTGTGAGATCGAGCTCCCCATCAGGTTCTGCGCTGAGAGGGATGTCTGCTTAAGATTCTCTCTCTCCCTTTCCCTCTCCCCACCATACTCTATCTCTCTTTCTTTCTCTATCTCTAAAATAAGTAAGTAAATAAATAAATCTTTGAAAAAATTGCGAACTTGATAAATACAAATTTAAATATTGTGGTTAGATTATGCCTTTCATTATTGTGATAGGCAGAAGAAATTACTCCCCAAAGATATATTCACTTTCTAATCATAGAGCCTGTGATCATTACTTTATATGGCAAAAAATATGGTAACCTTGAGGCTCTTGAGAGGAAGACCTTATCCTGGATTAACCAGGTAGGCCCTATCTGCCATCTGTGTATCTTTATAAGAAGGATTCAAGAGGCATTTCATTGAGACACAAGCAGAAGAGAAGCTGATGTAAATAGACTGGAGTGATGAACCAGCAGACTGGGAACATTAAGGCATGCCAGCAACCACCAGAAGCTAAAAAACAGAAGAAAAAGATTCTCCACCTCGTGATTCTTTGGAGGGAGCAGGGCCCTGCTGACACCTTGATTTCAGAAATCTGGCCTCTAGAGCTACCGATAAATAAACTTCACAGTTTAAGCCACCTAGTTTGAGACAATTTGTTATAGTAAGTAGAGGCAACTAAGAAACTAATGCAACTATGCACTATAAAACCATTGATTTTGTTCTCAATTGATTTTGCAATTTGACAAAGATATATTAATAATCATAGAATACATCCAAACATGCTTTGTGGGAAGTATGTAGTTTCATTTTTTTTTACTTCAAATTTAGCTCTCTAATTGTAATAAGAGTATGATAAAGGTGAACAATATCTTAAACAATTATGCAAAGTAAAAAATTGCTCATCTAAATAATTATCCAGCAGCTAGATGGAAATTAAATTAAAATAAAATAAGCATTTATTTAATTAATTCAAACCCTTTGGAAATAGATAGGATAAAATTAATTATCTTTTAATAATAGAGCACTCATCTATTCAACTTTTTCATGAGTAAATAGAACTTTTCTTGAGCAACCCAGGCAATACTGAAGCTCTTTATAGAGGACTCTCCTCCACTTCTTTCTACTTTCCACGTACGACCATTGTCTCTTTTATTTTGTCATTATAAAAATTATAATCTTCCTTATTAAGGCAATTAAACTTTGACATTCTATCTCTTGACATTTAGAAGTGAAGTTGCATTTTCCTCCATCAAAAAAATAAAATGGCACAATTCCATTTTCTCACATTTTACAAACAAAATATGCAAAATAATTTTTTTCTAAGCACACCAAATATATGGACATTTAAATCTATAGAAATGCTAATTACAAGTACCATTCACCTTAATCAAAGTAATTTCTACAAATTTCAGAGTATAACTAAATGCTAACTATTGAACTGCACTATAACTATTATTTATAACTAAATTGTTAACAATAATCTTTGTTACTTGATAGTATTGATGGCTTTTTTTTTCTTTTTGGTATGGAAGATATTCCATAATAATTATTTCTTTTTATAAATAAATACATAAATAAATAATTATAATTATAATTTGGTTTGTAAAAACCCAAAACAATCTACTAAATAAAGAAGCTATCTATGTTGGACACTGTGACGGACCCATCCAGTCTTCCACCTGCAGAAATGCATTGATATAAGTAAGTCCCTGCCATCTTGGTTTGACAGTTTTCATCATATTTGAAGATACCATGCTTTTTGAAAAGTTCTTTCACACTAGAAGAGATAAGATGAACAAAGATAGGCACCAGAATAATGCAAGTAGTTAGGTAATTAATGTTTGATGTGTTTGATAGATTTTACGGAGAGAGAGGAGTGAAAATAGAAAAGAGGTCATTTTACTTGCGTCTGAATTCTAAGACCCAGTTCATTAGAGTATGAAAACAAGCAGAAGTTATACTAAAGGTTTGTCTAGGAAAAGAGCATGTCTTAGGCCAAAGGGTTCCTTTTGTGTATGGTGAAATCTGGAGTATGTCTAACAAGATGAAATAAAGAAGCAAGAATGACTCTCTGTTGAAATAGTAATTAGAGGGAGGGAGCTAATGTGGTGGCACATGGCTAGATAATTGTTAAATCATCCTAAATACTCAGGGAATTGACCTGAGGACTGATAGAACAAACTGCACAACTAGAGGGAAAGAAGAGGCCACATTGAGGAAGATAGGAAGTGTGGAGATGTGGTTTGGAGAAGAAACAGATCACAGGTGCTGCGGAGGAGAGGGAACCCTGGTCCCAGAGAAAGGTGAAAGAGAGTATAGCACACAGAGATACACACAAGAACACTTCCACAAAGCCATTGGCTGGGAAAACAAGAGGGGATGATTTTTGTGAGTTCTTGCAACCAGGGGAGCTCAAATACTTGAGTTTTAGAGGTCCTAGGCTTGGCTGGGATAGAGACCCGAGGGTGCTGCCAGACTCCTGGAGAGAAGGCAGGCAAGGCAGCCCAGAGCATACTGCATAATCAGAGGATTATCTAAGGTGCACAGGGAGAGACTGTTCTTACTTCTTGAAGCATATCTGTGATAGGTGGCATTGCCTTTTCAGGGACAAAAGAACTAGCGGGCACCATTTCTTTCCCTGCCACTCAGCACAGGCACTGAGACATTTGGTGAGGGCAGCTAACCTGGACACTGGCTGTTTATCCTGCTTTGCTCCAAATCTCATGCCCCTGTGTTCTGGCATGACTGCCTTTCTGGGTCAAACCTGCATAGGTCCCAGCATGGTGAGACCCTTTCCCAGAGGACCAGCACAGGTCCCTGCCATACCAGTCCCTAAAGTTTGGAGTTTTAAAAGTCAGCAGGGTTGGCTGGGATAGAGGTATGCTGCACTGCTCCAGGCAAGCAAGCAACCCAGAGACAGACAGTGTGAAAACACTGATCTGAAAAATGCCTGTAATGCATGAGGGGAAATTATTTGTTCTTCTGCAAGTGCTTCCCTGAGAGCAGCAAGCATGGACTCTCCTCTTCAGGGACAAAGGTTCTAACTGGTGCCATTTCCCTCCCCACTCCTCAGCATAAACCAACTTCATTAAACAGCACAGTGCCAACACTGGCTGCCTAACCTGCTTACACTAAATTCCATCCCCTTGTGTTCCACTGGTACTGCTTTTCTCCAGCCGGTGTGCCTAAGGACTAGTGCCATGAGGACCTTGTCCCCAAAGACCAACAGAAACCCCCATATGTACCACGTCTACTGACCATAGATTCTGCAATGCTTCAGTTCTAGTGGAAACAACATCAGGTCTCTTTTAACAAACAGTCAGAGCACACCTAATTAAAACTTGCCACACTCTGGCCAAGGTATAAACACTGCCCACTGCAGGCAAGGAGAACCTCTGCAGATGATTGACCTGAGGGATAGAGCAGCCAAAACACAGAAGGAGAGTACACACAGCACACACCATAGACACTTCCTGAAGCACTAGGCCCTAGACACTCTATAACCTCTTCTTCATTAAGCCATTACTCTCAGGAACAAGAAACATAACAGGTTTTTCTACCACACAGAAGACAGAGACCTATACAAAATGCCAAGATGAAGGAAGTCATCCCAAAAGAAAGAACAAGAAAAGGTAATGGCCAGAGATCTAATTGAAACAGATATAAGAAATATGCCTGATTCAGAATATAAAGTAATAGTGATAAGGATACTAGCTGGGCTTGAGAAAAGCATGGAAGACATCAGGGAGAACCTTACTGCAGACATAAAAGATCTAAAAAACAATCAGGCTGAAATGAAAAATGCAATAACTGTGATTCAAAACCAACTAGATGTAATGACCACAAAGAAGAATCAGAGGAATAAATAAGTGATATAGAAGATAGAATTATGAAAAATAATGACGTTGAACAAAAGAGAGAAAGAAGGATGGATCACAAGAGTAGACTTAGGGAATTCAGTGACTCTGTCAGGCATAATAACATTCATATCATCCGAGTTCCAAAGAAGAAGAGAGAGAGGAAATTATTTGAGGAAATAATAGCTGAAAACTTCCCTAATCTGGGGATGGAAAAAGATAACCATATCCAGGAGGCACAGAAAAATCCCATCAAAATCAGCAAAGCAGGCCAACACTGAGACACATTGTGGTTAAATTTGCAAAATACAGTGATAAATTAAAAATCTTTAAAGCAAAATGACAAAAGAAGTCCCTAACTTAGAAGGGAAGACCCATAGGTTAGCAGCAGATCTCTCCACAGAAACTTAGCAAGCCAGAAGAGAGTGGCATGATGTATTCAACATGCTGAGGGGAAAAATCTGCAGCCAAGAGTACTCTATCCAGTACAGCTATCATTCAGAATATAAGGAGGCAGAAAGAATTTCCCAGACAAACAAAAACTAAAGGAGTTCATGACCACTAAACGAGCTCTGCAAGAAATATTAAAGGGAACTCTTTGAGTGGGAAGGAAAGGCAAAAAGCAACAAAAACTAAAAAGGAGCAGAGAAAATCTCCAGGAAAAATGACAAAACAAGTAATAAAATGGCAATAAATACATATCTTTTGATAATTACTCTGAATGTAAATGGATCAAATGCTCCAATCAAAAGGCATAGGGTGTCAGAATGGATAAAAAGGTAAGACCCATTGATAGGCTACCTATGAGAGACTCATTTTAGACCCAAAGATACCTGAAGACTGAAAGTGAAGGAATGGAGAAACATTTATCATGCTAATGGACATCAAAAAAAAGCCAGAGTAGCAATACTTATATCAAACAAACCTAAATTTTAAGCCAAAGACTATAACAAGAGATGAAGAAGGGCACTATATCATAATTAAGGGGTCTATCCAACAAAAAGATCTAATAATTGTAAATATTAATGCCCCCAACTTGGAAGCACCAAAACATATACAATTAATAACAACATAAAGGAACTAACTGATAATAATATAATAATAGTAGGGGATTTTAACAACCCTTTTACATCAATGCAAAGATGATCAAAGCAGAGAATTAGTGAGGAAACAATGGGTATTAATGACATACAGGGCAAGATGGACTTAACAGATATATTCTGAGCATTTCATCCTAAAGCAGCAGAATACACATTCTTTTCAAGTGCACATGGGACATTCTCCAGAATAGATCACATACTAGGTCACAAATTAGGCCTCAAAAAGTACAAAAGACTGAGATCATACCATGCATCTTTTCACAATACTATGAAACTTGAAGTCAACAACAAGAAAAAAATTTGGAAAGACCACAAATACATGGAGGTTAAACAGCATAGTACTAAAGAATGAATGGGTCAACCAGGAAATTAAAGAAGACATAAAAAATACAGGGAAAAAAATGAAAATGAAAACACCATGGTCCAAAACCTTTGGAATGCAGCAAAACCAGTCATAAAAGGGAAATACATAGCAATACAGGCCCGCCTCAAGAGGCAAGAAAAGTCTCAAATACATAACCTAACCTTATACTTAAAGGAGGTAGAAAAAGAACAACAAATGAATGGAACAGAATAGAAAATCCAGAAATGAGCCCACAACTATATGGTCAACTAATTGTCAACAAAGCAGAAAAGAATATCCAATGGAAAAAAGATAGTCTTTTCAACAAAGGGTGTAGGGAAGACTGGAAAGAAATATGCAGAAGAATGAAACTGGACCACTTTCTTAAACCAAACGCAAAAACAAATTCAAAATGGATGAAAGACCTACGTGTGAGACAGGAAACCATCAAAATCCTAAAGGAGAACACAGGCAGTAACCTGTTTGACCTCGGCCATAGCAGCTCCTTACTAGGTAGGTCTCCTGAGGTAAGTGAAACAAAAGCAAAAATAAACTATTGGAACTTCATCAAGATAAAAATCTTCTGCATAGCAAAGGAATGATCAACAAAACTAAAAGGCAGCCAGGGCACCTGGGTGGCTCAGTTGGTTAGGCTGCTGCCTTAGGCTCAAGTCATGATCTCAGGGTCCTGGGATTGAGCCCTGCATTAGGTTCCCTGCTCAGCAGGGAGTCTGCTTCTCCCACTGCCTCTGCCCCCCAAATTCATGCTCTCTGTCTTTCAAATAAATATATATATTTTAATAAATATATATATTTTAATAAATATATATAATATATATAATAATATATATTATATATATAATCTTAAAAAAAAAAACAGAAACAAACAAAGAAAAATCAAAAACAAAACTAAAAGGCAACCAACCTACAGAATGGGAAAAGATATTCTCAAATGGCATGTCTGATAAAGGGTTAATATCCAAAATCTATAAGGAACTTATCAAACTCAACACCGAAAAAACAAATAATCCAGTTAAAACATGGGGAGAAGACATGAATAGTAATAGTAATAGTAATTAGAAGCAGTATCTGTATTAGTTTGATAAGACTGTGTTGACCAATGATGACTCAGTTCTTTTTCATTGCACTTATGATGGCTATAAAATAGAAATAAGATTTAAAAACATAAAACAAAACCTATAATTTATAAAGGATCATAATATAATAATAATATTTGATTTTGAAGAAGTATAAATCTAGAGTAATGCTTTTCAATAGAAATATAATGCAAGGTACTTATATAATTTTAAAGTTTTTTGGTAGCTACACTTAAAAAAGTGAAAAGAAACAGATGAAATTAAATTTAATATATTTTAACTCAATACATCTAATTTCAACAGGCAGTCAATATAAAATTATTAACTAGATACTTCACATTATCTTACTTGTATTAAATTTTTATATTAAATCTTCAAAACCCAGTGTATATTTTGTACTTACAGCACATCTCTGTTTGGTCTAGCCACATTTCAAAAGCTTAATATGTACACATGGCTGGTGGCTCCATATTAGATAGCACAGACTTAGAATATGCAATACTTTTTCTGATACTGCAAAGCAAAACAAAAAAAAGGACAAAAATAATGTAATAGATTTGCAGAATTGGAATGAATAACTGTATGGCTACTTTTTTAAAGATTCCATATATCATTTTAATAATCACTTTCTAAAGAGTGACTATGGCTAAAAAGCAAACTATGTCATTGTAGTTTTGTTTTCTTTGCTCTGACATTTGAGCGTCATAAATTTTTCTGGAATGGCACATTTACAGATGAGAAAGAGTGTGTGCCAGGGGGCTAGGGGTTAAGATAATCTCAGAAAAATGAAAACATATTTACATGTAACATTTGTATTTTCATTTTTAAGAGACTATATTGACTATATTAGACTAGTAAATCTATGGAATACCACAGATCTTTATCCTCACAGATGTTAATGACTCTTATAAGTGATATTTATATTTCTAAACTTATTAATGCAGAATTATATAAATTCTAAACTGTATTCTAGAATTATCAGGGAGCTTAGCATTTAAAGGCATCTTTTAACAATTTATTTGAGAAAGGAATCTTCAAACTTTGTAAATCTGATTTTTAATATTAAGGTTATAACTACATTGCCATACATTTTTTTGGTCATAAAGGTAATTTGATTTTCCACAAAACTAGGCCCTAATTATAAATATGTATATTCTTTATGTCATATGTTTGGAACCTGTAATACCTTCCCATCCCCTCCCTCACTACTCCCTACCAAGAAAATGGTACTAGTTGCTTAGGTTCCTAAGACAGTGCACAAAACCTTGTTAAATCATGTTACCCCTACATATGATGGAGGAATTGACATATTTTTCTCTGTGTCTGAAAATAAAAAATTACCCTTCACCCAACCTATCACTAACCACCTTGAGCTATTGAATAGCATAAATGGTTATTCTTTTAGCTTCAAATTTATATTAGTTACCTCACTCCACTAAGACAGGGAATCCAACTGATTGGGTAAGGGGCAAATGAACATTTATTGAACATCCACTCTATGTCAGCTACTTTTTGGTTACTTTTATACATATTTTCTCATTTACTTCTCAAAAACCTCTATCAGATAAGTATACTTCATATTAATAAAAAGCAATTTCATTAAGGGAAACTAAAGCTCAAAAATCTATTTTTCCAAGGTTAGACTTATAGTAAGTGTCATATTTGAAATCCAGAACTGATGAATGAGAAAAAGAAACTATAATACAATGGAAAATCTTCTTTCCACCGTATTATTTTTCCAAGAGGTTTTCTGGTATTTGGAAGAGTCAAAAGCAACTGCCTATTTGTTAACAGAGGCATGTTAGACTCCAGGCAGAACAAAAATCTGGAGTTTAATATTTTTTTGACTTGTCAGGTCCCTGTCATTTTCATGTATTTGCATCTGTGATCTCTGAGGATTAACCTTCTTTCATCAATGTCCATGTTTATTACTCTGGTTCTGCTGTAGTCCCCATGTTCTTGTTAGATCACGTGCAGTTTACAGAATTTCCCCTGCTCTCTCTTTCAGAAGGATATACCAAACTCTTTGATGTTTCAAGAAACTCCTATTGCTATAATAAACAGTGAGAAATAGACATATGGTTAAAAAGCTCCTCACAACATTCTATCCCCTTCTTTTTTTCACATAGACCTTACAGAGAATGGTGTAAATGAAATGGTAAGTCTTTGGGTATACACAGCCCTGAATTATACTCAAATTTTTACCCAGAAAATCATAGATCGAAAGAAGTTTGGATTGTAAATTTGGTAAAGATTATTGGGTCCTTGGCTTGTTGGAGAAAAATAGGATGAGGACAGAAGACAATCCAAGTATGAGACAGAGTGAGGAGTAGCTAAGGAAATTGTCCCAAACCATATGTCACCTTCGTGTAAATTAGAAAAAGATACAGCTTTCTCTCAGCAGATGTAGCTCTGTAACAGTGCACACAGCATGGTGATTGGGACATCAGCTATATTTCAGCTACAGTACGCCCTGCAGCCTGGTGCCTTGCACAGTGAATAACCTGTGCAACCATGTGTGGTGGCCTTCCATCCCCCCCTTTCTCCTTCTACATATAAGATCCCAGCACCATAGACCTGATCTTGGATTGGCATTATAACTAAGATAAACAGGGGCTGGATATATGAAGAAAAAATAAAAAATAGTGGAAGTGAAACAAGATGTTTTTTTAGTTCCTTGGACACTCAATTTAAGTGAATGTTAATATGTAGAGAATTATGTAAATCAATCATCCATGAGGGCACTACTTGCAGTTTAAAAATATATATATATATATGCATCAAAATATTATTATACTTTTTATGTTATTAAATATTTAAAAATTATTTTCTTAATATCATTCTCAAGAATAGAAGCTATTTTTACAAAACATTTATTTCTGTGTGCCTGTATATATACACAGAGACTAGACAAAGAATATTATAACAAAAATGAATTGTATCTCAATCAGTAAGCATTTGCGATGTATAAAACCTAGAACTCTATAGAGTCACCAGAAATAGTACCCATCCTTACTGAGTTTAAAATCTATACTGAAGAACTAAAAAAGAATTGTAAAGGTATATATTGTTAAATTGAAAGCTAGGCACATTAACTTCTAAAAGACTAAAAATTTACAGATGTGCTGGTATCTTATGACCAGTAACTGGTAACATAAGTGAAAAAAAAATTAAATAATTGTGTAAAATGGCATATAAGTAGCTTAAGAATTTTATTTTAATTTAAGATATTCCACATATTCCCTATTTTCCATGTTTTGATGGAGGGCGAAAACCTCTTTGAATATGGATCCACATTAGAGATCTTTATTTTCTTATATACCCATGAATTCTAATATTAATTCATTTAAAGAGGAACAAGAAGTAAAATATTTTGTGAAGATTAGGTTTTTCTTTTTTCCCCCAAGTTCTTTCCTCTAATTAGGACATTTTCTTGTGCAGCTCACAACTATTAGGTCTTTCTAATGCATTCATGTTTAGATTTCATAGAAACAAACTCTCTTTCACACAGAATATTTATTGGTTTAATATTTGATTAAGACATGATTACAATGAGAAATGCAAATGATATAAACAGCATTTTTGTGTGTTGTAACAAACATAATCAACTGTTGTCTAGAATACAGCTCATCTGATGGTACTTGAAACACATGAGTATGTTAAAGGGTAGCTTACTACTAGCTGCAGATATTCAGTGAGACATGGTCATAGATCGTGTTTTACAGTTTTTTAGCTTGGTACATCTGCCAAGTGGAGTCTAAGAGAATTTTTGCTGAAAATTTAAATGATCAGAGCCTAGAAAGGATATTCCAGAAAGGCTTCATGAATTCTTACTTCAATGTATTTTATTAGATGTATTTGTATCTTAAATGACAGAAATCAAACTCAATGAATCAAGAGAAAAAATACTAATAAACTCAAAGTAATTTACTGGTATATATAACTGGGAAGTTTAGGAACTTCTCTTTCAGGAAACCTTGATCCAAAATCTGAACTAATTGCACTATGATTATTTGTTCCAGTCCTTGGTTCTGTTTTGCTTTGTGTTCATTCCCTTCTCCAGCAAGTTTCCCAATGTTATGGCCAGAAATATCTAGGGGATACATTTTTGTTACAGCAAACAATCCCTCTGAAAAGGTCTGTTCCTGATTGTTCCAGGAAAAATCTAGTAAGTTTCACTGGCCTGGTTTGAGTCACATACACACTCCCAACAACTCACTCTGGCTAGGAGAGGTATTTGTTCAGCTGGAGCTGGATCACAGCCCTGCCCCTGGAAAATGGTAAAGTCCTCCTTGAGCCGCTTGGCTTGCCAAAGGGGTGAGTGTGTAGCTACAGAGATGCTGAGACAACAAAAAATCCACATTTTATCCAAGTGGAAGTGTGGCATTACCTAACCTTTAAAGTTTTGGGGCAGCACTAAGTCAGAGAGAACTACATCCTTTTGGACCCAGATATGCTTTGTCTTCTTTGTGATTTTATTTCTTCATGACCCCAAATCATTTTTGCTGTTATAACTTGCATCAGACCTGTCATTTTCTGGTACCTAAAAATATTTTCTGCTGTTAAGTTTAGTCTTTAAATTATAGATCTTCCTCTAAATTTCTCAGAGGCAATGTGTCTAATGATATCATTTTGTGTATTTATATTTGCAAGTGCCTTTATATGACTTCATGAAATATAATCCCCTGCATGAATTTTCTGGAATCTCTAGAATGACTCTTGCTCGGGATTATTATAAGAAGAGTTTTGTAGGTTTCCATAGTTTCAACAAAGCAAAAATCTATATATCTATGCCTCTATCTATCTATCATGTCTATCATCTCCTGGACTGAGCAATACCTGGAAGACATTCCCCATTTTTAAAAGCAAGTTACTCTCTTGTACATTCTGTCTCCTCAAAGCACCATATCAGTGGTTTTGAGATAATAGTCTATTTTTATTTTTTTTAATTTTTAAAAAATACTTTATTTTTATTTATTTGAGAGAGAGCGAGAGATATCACAGAGGGAGAGGGAGAAGCAGACTCCCCATTGAGCAGAGAGCCTGCTGTGAGTGGGCTTAATCCCAGGACCCTGAGATCATGACCTCAGCTGAAGGCAGATGCTGAATCAACTGAGCTACCCAGGCGCCACAATAATAATCTACTTTTAACAAATTGATACCTTGTTTCAAGGTACCGGTGCTTTTGTTTTAATCATTTCTCATGCTATGTGGGAGTTACATATGCACAACCTTCTATATGCTCTTAGGTCAATAGCCACACAATTAGTTTTATCTCTCTAGATATTAGCACTACTGAATTTAGATTAGTGGCATTGCTATACATTTTGGATCCCAAACAAATGTTTATTCAAGGTTTTCCAAGCTACTAGCTAATGACTAAAGGAGCAGATCTTAGCGCTAGTGAAATATAGTGGAGATTTATATTGCTTGTAAAAAGAAAATAATAATAAAACTCTGCCAGGTGCAGTCTACCTCTGCCTATAGCATTCTTGTTTACTATTTTAAGTTTTTGCATTTCTACATGCAAATGACAGCCATGAGTCAATTATTCATAAGTTCATATGTTGCCTTTCAAATTTTAATAAAAATAATGTTATTTGCATGTTTTTATAAATCTAGAAATTTGGAAGAACTAAACATTTCAGATAATAATACCCCATAAAGTCTTTTGTTGAATCAAGACAAATCTTGGATTAGTAGAGGGCAGCCATGTCAAAGACCTGTATTTCCTTTTTGGTCTCTGTAGATACCCAAATCTTACACGAGCTTTTAGGAGATAGTTACAGCTCTGAGAAGAATGTGAGGATTAACATAAATTTAGGCTGAATAGCTATAGTAGTTCTGTTTAAACATCTCAAATGGCATACTTTTTATTTTCTGAATTATTTTTATTATTTAATTTTTGACCATTTTTGTAATGGTAGTCCTATTTTCTGATGTTTATTATTATTTAAAGATTTTATTTATTTGATATATATAGAGAGAGCGAAGCATGAACCTCGGGAGGGGCAGAGGGAGAAGGAAAAGCAGACTCTCTGCTGAGCAGGGAGCTTGAGCAGGGCTCAATCCCAGGACCCCAGGATCATAACCTGAGCTGAAGGCAGACGCTTAGCTGACTCAGCCACCCAGGTGCCCTTCTGATGTTTAACATAAGTCAATTCTTCACCCAGAAAGCTTGGCAAGGCTTTATATTAAAATACCATATACTTAAATTCCATTTCAGACAGAACAAAGTGATATTGAACTTGAGAGGTTTGCTTTTATTTTTGCACAAACTATATTAATATTAATCCACTTATGTTTGTTTGACAAATGTTATTTTAGGAAATATTGCTGCAACTTATCTTGAGATAATATTTGCCATAGAATATAAAATATAAGTCAAATTTGAGTTAGTCTCCAAGAATAAATGACATGTTTTTGAATAATGTGATTATAATTATTTAGGCATTTTGCACAAAATAATTTTGTTTATGTACTTAAGTAGTTATTTTCAAGAAGCACTTTGGACCCTTATTTATTCATGCTATTTGTCAAATATTTAAGACACAGTTTTAAAGAGAAGAAATATACCTTACTTGAACAAATCTTTCAGTCCTGAAGAAACTATCAATAGTTTGTGAACCACAAGAGTATCACTTAGCCACCTCAACCACTTGTATTCAGTGTCCTACATAACCAGCATAAGTGATGTTTTTGTTTATCGCAGAGAGATCTGATACCTTGTACTTTGTTCTTATGCTCTTTTTATTAGATTGAAAGTTACTAGCAGATTTTTTAAATTACTTGTTAAAAAAATAGAAAAAATATAAGAAAAATGCATTAAATAGGTATATAGATTTCACATTTCTAACATTTTAGTCACTTTTCTTATATAATGACAGTAGAAAAAACATGTCAGCAACAGAAAAAATTTTCATAATGGTACATCAAGACATTTTGTCTTAGCCCCCAATTCTATCTCATGCTTTCTAGTGTAAATTGTTTTTGCTTTGTCTGTTTGTCTCCGAAGACTGGTCATAGCATCCTTGTCTAGAATATTGTAAAAGTCTTTGCTGAGTACCAGAAGCACACTGTAATAATAGTGTGAATATTTTAATATGGCTAACATTAGTTAATTTGATTAAATTTTTAAGGAACAAATGATACCAATGCTCTCTCAATGCTATTCCAAATTTAAATGACATGGAAGTTAAAACTGACAAAGATAGTACAAAAAATATGTAAAAATACTTAAAAAGACTAGGAATCTCAAATGTGAATATCAATATAAAAATCCTGAAAATTATATTGGAAAACATAATCCAGCAGCACTTTAAGGAATAATACACCAAAAAAGTTGATTCATTCTAGGAATTCAATCAGAACTTGCTCAATATATTTTTCAAAATCCATTAGTATATTTTAATAAAATATAGATCAAGGTAGAAACATAACCTGTGTTCATGACAGCTAAAATGCCTTTGAGGAAATTCTGACACAAATTCCTAATAAAATGAGAATAGATGAAATGTTCTATAATATGATAAAATTATCTAGATCTCAAAAAATAAGTTAGCTATGTTCTTAACAGTAAATAGCAAAAGAATTATTATTAAAGTGATGAACTTACTAACATTTTTATTTTTATATATTTTTTATTATGTTATGTTAGTCACCATATGGTACATCATTAATTTTTGATGTAGTGTTCCATGATTCATTATTTGTGTATAACACCCAGTGCTCATTACAGCACGTGCCCTCCTTAATACCCATCACCAGGCTACCCCATCTCCCCAGGCCCCTCCTCTCTCAAACCCTCAATTCCGGTTAACATACAGTGTAATCTTAGTTTCAGGTGTACAATTTAGTGATTCAGTAATTACATAAAACACTTGGTGTAGCATTTTTAAATAAAATAAGTAATAAGCATGAACTTGTAAAAGGGGGAGGTAAAATCATCATTATTTACTTATATTATTTATACTTGAATATTTGTAAAGTCAATGAGAAAATTATTAGGAATCATACGATTTAGTGAAACTACTGGTGGCAAGCTTAATATTTAAATTTTATTTTATAAAAGCTATTTATAAAATTTAAAGGAAGAAGAGATTATGTATATAATAGCAAACAAAAATATGAGCTATCTAGGAATAGACTTAATAAGAAATATATGTAAAAAACAACTAATTCACATAAAATAAGACAATTGAGGCAAAACTTTTTCTTCAATAGGAAAATACATTACTGCAAAGATGACTTTTTTCACTAAATTTGTTAGCCTAATGTAAACATAATAAAAACAGCAGGAATTCTTTTTAAAGTTGATTATGTTGATACTAATATCTACATACAAAATTAAATAAGAAAACTTCAAAAATGCTTTTAAAATACTGAAAGAATGGGGGCGCCTGGGTAGGCAGTCGTTAAGCGTCTGCCTTTGGCTCAGGGCGTGATCCCGGCGTTCCGGAATCGAGTCCCACATTGGGCTCCTCGGCTGGGAGCCTGCTTCTTCCTCTCTCTCTCCCCTGCTGTGTTCCCTCTCTCGCTGGCTGGCTGTCTCTCTGTCACATAAATAAATAAAATCTTTAAAAAAAAATACTGAAAGAATGTAATATAACTCAAATATTTTATCCGGTAGGCAGACTAAGACTAAAGAAGAAACCATGGCAATTTAGTATGGCAAATTTAGTATGGAAATTTAGTATAATATAGAGGTATTATTTCAAAAGAGTAGGAAAAAAGATAGTTTATTAAATATCTGTTTGTTAGACAAGTAGTGAACAGAAACAAATCTGGTGGATTAAAAACCTCTATGTTAACAATGATGTCATAACATTGCTATAAGAAAACAATGGCAAATTAATTTTCTAACCTTCGGTGGAGGAAGTCCTTAGAACATGACAAAAAAAAAGGTAAAAGACATAAATTGAAATATTAATCTCTGAATAATAAAATTTCAGTATTCTAAATGGCAAAATGTTCCATAAATACTAATATGTAAACATCAGGCTAATAAAGTTGCTGTACACATGAGAAAGAAATCATTTTAATATAAAACTGGCTGTTACCAATAGTTATAAAATCTCAAGGGGAATGGGTGGGGGGAAGAGAATGAAGAAAAAAGAGAATAAAAAGTTCTTGGCAGGTTCTCTTACATCGACCATCTAAGAATTGCGCTATAAGAAGCAACAGCCTCTCCTCTTCCTCTCTGCCATCTTCTGGCAACCACGAAGCAGCAACCATGCATGAATGCATCTCTATCCTTGTTGGCCAGGCTGGTGTCCATATTGGCAGTGCCTGCTGGGAGCTCTGTTGCCTGGAACACCACATCCAGCCAGATGGTCAGATGCCAAGTGACAAGACCTTTGGGGCAGATAACTCCTTCAACACTTTCTTCAGTGAGACAGGTGCTGGCAAGCATGTGCCCAGGGCAGTGTTTGTAGACCTGGAATCCACAGTAATTGATGAAGTTTGCACAGGCAACTATCAGCAGCTTTCCACCCTAACCAGCTCATTACAGGCAAGGAAAATGCTGACAATAACTATACTCAAGGGCACTACACCACTAGCAAGGAAATCATTGATCTTATGTCGACCAAATTCAAAAACTGGCCCACCAGGGCACAGGTCTTCAGGGCTTCTTGGTTTTCCACAACTTTGGAGGTGGAACTGGTTCCAGATTCACCAACCTACTGATGGAACATCTCTCTGTAGATTATGCCAAGAAGTCCAAGCTAGAGTTTCCCATTTACTCAGTCTCTCCACACCACAGTTTCCACAGCTGTAGTTGAGCCCCACAACTCCAACTTCACTACCCACACCACCCTAGAGCACACTGATTGTGACTTCATGGTAGACAATGAGGCCATCTATGATGTCTGTCATGGAAACCTTGATATTCCCAACCTACAATAACCTAAATAAGTTAATAGGTCAAATTGTGTCATCAATCACTGCTTCCCTCTGATTTGATGGATCCTTGAATATTGATCTGACAGAATTCCAGACCAACATGGTGCCATGTCCCCTCATCCACTTTCCTCTGGCCACATATGGTCCTGTCATCTCTGCTGAGAAAGCCAACCATGAACAGATTTCTGTACCCTAGATCACCAATGAATGCTTTAAGCCAGTCAGCTAGATGGTGAAATGTGACCCTCGTCATAGTAAATACATGGCTTGCTACCTATTGAACTGTGGTGACTTTGTTCCCAAAGATGTCAGTGCTGCCATTGCCACCATTAAGACCAAGAGTGCCATGCAGTGTGTGGACTGATGCCCCACTGGCTTCAAAGTTGGCATTAATTACCAGCCTGTGGTACCTGGTGGAGACCTATCCAAAGTATGGTGAGCTGTGTGCATCCTGAGCAACATCACAGCCATTGCTGAGGCCTGGCCTTGCCTGGACCACAAGTATGACCTGATGATGCCAACTGTGCCTTTGTTCACTGGTGTGTGAATGAGGGCATGGAGGAAGGAGAGTTTTTTGGGGTCTGTGAGGATATGCTGCCCTTGAGAAAGATTATGAAGAGGTTGGTATGGATTCTGTTGAAGAAGAGGGTGAAGAAGAAGGAGACAAATACTAAAGTTAAAAATTCACAAAGGTGCTGCTTTTATAGGGTAGTTTATTCTGTTTTAAACACTGAAAAGTTGTGCTCTGATCAGTTGATTTGTATATAATAGTGTATACCTTCATATAAAATTACTGTCCTATGCTTTAAAACATGACACTTTGTGAGGCACCTGTGTGGTGAGCTGGCTGGCTAACTTTTTATTTTGACTCAGGTCATGATCTCAGGGTCCTGGGGTCGAGTCCCCTTTCTGGCTCCTCCCTCCATAGGGAGCCTGCGTGGGGATTCATCTTTCCTCCATCTGCCCCATCCCCAGCTCACATACTCTTTCTCTCTGTATCTCTAAAATAAATAAATAAATCTAAAAAAAAAAAAAACAACAGAAACAAGAAACAGAAACACAACGCTTTGTTACAGACCCAAGTTGTTCATTTCTCTGATGCGTTTGAATAAAGTTTTCCCTGTATTAAATGAAAAAAAAAAAAAAAGACAGTCCTCTATGAGGCAATAAAATACCTTGCGTAATTCAGCTTCACTCATAATTTGAAAATTCTATTTTAATTAGAATTTTCTACCTATCCCATTGACAAAAATTGAAAATAATTTGAATACACAAGATTCTCTAGGAAGTTAGAAAGCAAGAATCTTATGTATTTTAGGTGGTCATGTAAGCTGGTACCGCATGTTTCAAGACTAGCTTGTCGAAGTCTATAGAAAATAAAAATCTTTATACTAGCAAATTCTATTGCTAAAAATCTATACTACCAATAAACGTGCACTTGTTCATTCAAAGATATATGTACAATAATTTTTATCGCACATTTTTTTGCAATAGGAAACAAATTAATGCCCATCAGGAAAGTGCTGGTTAAATAAATTATGGAATATTCATTCAATGGGAAGCCACGCCAATATAAAGAATGAAAAAAAAATCACATATGCAGATTTATATAGATGTCCAAGATATACTGAAAAGTGAAAAAGGGATAGAATGTGTGTAGAGATTGATTTCAGTGGTATATAATTATTTACTAAATCATATCCATATATAATTACGTAGCTATAGAAATACTAATTAAGGGGCACCTGGGTGGCACAGCAGTTAAGCGTCTGCCTTTGGCTCAGGGCGTGATCCCCGCGTTATGGGATCGAGCCCCACATCAGGCTCCTCCGCTATGAGCCTGCTTCTTCCTCTCCCACTCCCCCTGCTTGTGTTCCCTCTCTCGCTGGCTGTCTCTATCTCTGTTGAATAAATAAATAAAATCTTTAAAAAAAAAAAAAGAAATACTAATTAATATGAATTTAAAATTATATAAATAAACATTATGTAATATAATATACATTAAAGAGCATCACTGGAGGAGGATAATCACTTGGGTTTGAATTTTGGCTACACTACCTATTATTTGTGAGATGTTGAACGAGCATGTAACTTAGTGCCTTCTTTTTCTCCTTTGTAAATATGGATAATAATAGTACTTATCTCTGAGGGCTATTATCAGAGTGTTCTGTTGTGATTTGTCTGACTTGAGGTATATTAATTTTATTGATCGTCTCAAAGAATTAGCTCCTATGTTTATTGATTTTCTATATTTTGCTATTTTCCCTTTCATTGATTTCTCCTCCTATCTTTATTATTTACCTTTTTCTGCTTATGTTGAGTTTAATACACTATTATAGTATCAAGATAGAAACTGAGTTTGTTGACTTAAGAACTTTTTCCTTTGTTAATATAGCCATTTAATGCTATTCCCTCTATGTACTGGTTTAGATGTACTGCACAAATGTTGGTTATTGGTCATTGTTTTCATCCCATTCAAAACACTTTGTCATTTTCCTTTTGATTTCTTCTTGACCCATAGTTTATCTGGAAATATGTTATTAAGCTTCCAAGTATTTTTTCCAGTTAATGATATTAAATTTTAATTCTATTTTTGTCAAAGAACATATTTTATGTGATGTGAATGCCTTAAAGTTTAAGACTTGTTTTATCGTCCATAATATGGTCTATATGGTAAGTGTTCCATATGCACTGTATGGAACTTGTCCTCTGTTTCACTATTGCTTTGTCCTGTGTGTGTGTGTGTGTGTGTGTGTGTGTGTGTGTGTGTGTACGTGCGTTTGATTCTTTTTTCCCCCTATGTTCTATTTTGGATTCTTTCTATTACCATGCCTTCATTTCATTAATGTATTTTCTGCACTGCCTAATCTACAACAAATCATATCCATTGCATTTTTCATATCAGTCATTTTAGTTCTCATCCCTAGAAATTAGATTTACATCTTTTGTAGCCACAGGAAAAATGCACTTTTTCTCAACAGATAAATTATATGTGTGTATATATAGAGAGAGAGTGAGAGAGAGAGAAAGTTAACATAATTTTACCTAAATTTAATTCTAATACTTTAATCAACAAATATTGATTAATTACAAAGTAACATTGCTCTGTGAGAAAGAAATTGACAGTGAAAATTGTAGAGTTTGGAAATAATAAGAGACAGGATTAACCAATCAGGAAAAAGATTCTATGTAGCTTATAAATGCTTTTATAATAAAATAAAATGCTTATATTTTGATAAAGGTAATGTGCATGAGCCTGCATAACTTATTTTGATGTCCTTTCAGTGAATTATGTCTTCTCTTTTCTTTTTGAATAATTGCACCATTTTTAAATGATCTGAATAATTTTTTAAAAAAAATTTATGTCTTCCAGCTTGAAAGCTTCTTAGAATAGTGACACATTCCAAAATCAAGTCCAGATTTCACACCATATGAACAAAATATATTGAATGCTTGCTTTTTGCATTACATGACATTGTGAAGATGTCCTTTTAACTCCAGAAGAGAAAAAACACAACAAAATTTATTTGGAACCCAGTAAACATTTAACTCTCCTATGCTACTTCTTTATTTTCATTATTTGCCTCATCTAGATAACTATATTTCAGGCTTTTTGAAAACATGATTAATAGTGATTTTTTGCATGAAAAAATGTATATGCTAATTGTTCAATTAAATTAAATAATTTCACTGGTTCTTTTTTTTTTCCTACATTTGCATTTTTACATAAGGGCAATAAGATCAAGTCTTCAAACTTGGAAAATAACATTTTCAATAACTAAAAATTTAACTAAAAATATTTTTGAGACTTTTCTCAGTTGTCTTTGTAAACACATCTGGTGTGATTATAATTCTGGAGTTTCAATAGAGAAAAATTACATTGTCAAAGTTAAAATTATGTGCCATCTCCCTTAGGTCAATGATTGATTAACATTATTTCAAAAACTGAAAGAATTTTTGTTGATAGGAAATTATGTGTGTGTGTGTGTGTGTGTGTGTATGTGTTACTCAGGCTATGTTTTAATGGAGAAATCAAGAAAAAAAATACTAGTAACTCAAGGTAAATCTTAGCACTAACTTATTTTTTTGTTGTTGTGGTAAAAAACACAAAACACAGACTTACATGACTTTGAAGTGTACGGTATTGTTAGCTATATGTACAGTGTTGTACAGCAGATCCCTAGAGCTGCCTCGTATGTGACATCTGTTTTTACTTGCTGCTTTCAAAATTCTCTCTTTGTGACTTTTGACATTTGTCTGTGTGTATGCTTTCTTCTAGTTGGAGTGAATTGAGCTTCTTGAATTTATATAGTCATTTTTTTCTCAAATTTGAGAAGTTTTTAGCCATTATTCCTTCACATAGTGTCTCTACCCCTTTTTATTTTCATCTCCTTTTGGTACTCCCATAATATGCATGTTCTATTTAATGCTCTCCTATGAGTCCTTCAGGTTCTTTTCATTTTTTTCTATTATTTTTCTTTAGCTCCTATATCTCGGTAATTTCAGAAGTTCTCTCTTCAAGTTTGCTGATTCTTTCTGTTGTCTGGCCAAGAGCTATAAAGTCCCTCTAGTGAATTTTTCAATTCATTTATTTTATTCTTTAGTTCTAGAATTTCAGTTTGGTTCTTCATTGTTCTATCTCTGATGATAGTCTCATTTTGTTCATACATCATTTTCCTGATTTAATTTAATTGCATATCTGTGCTTTTAATTCATTGAACATCTCTATGACTTTTTTTTAAATTCCATATCTGGTAATTCACATCTCCATTTCTTTAGGGTCAGTTTCTTGTGATTTAATTTGTCCCTTTGAATGGTTCATATTCCCCTGTTTCTTCGTATATTTTGTTATCTTCTGTTGGGACCTTGGAAATTAAAAAAAAATTAATCACTTCTCCAGTCTTTGTGTTATGGTCTTTGCACAGGGAGGTTTTTCTTCTGTCAGCCCAGCTGGATATTCTAGGGATCTTTCAAGCCTTTTTGGGGGATGTATTCTCTCTGAGTTTATATGTATAATTTCCTTATTGAAGAAGTTTGCCAACCTGGCACCCTTTCCCATTAGTACTCAAGTTCAGGCAAGATAGAAGTCAGTCCCCTGGGCAGCTTCCAAAAAAGTCAGAACGTTGTATGTACATTATAGTCCTTTCCCTACCCAGAGAGAATTTCGGTGTTAGTGGTTTCTTGCCAATCATACCACAACATGGCTAGAAGGGGATCAGATGAGAAAGTGCCAAGAATTTTCCTACCAGATTTTATGTGATTGGTTTTGTGCTTGCCTACAGTGTAGGAACTTCTTAACTGGTTTCTGGATTTCTCACAAAGGCAATTAGTTGTGTAATGTTAATTCCACTTCCGTGAGAGGAAAACAGGTCTGAGGCTTGGTAGCTTTTACTTTCTGAAAATATTTATATATGTTATTTCTTATTCTCTGTCAGGTAATTCATATATTTCCATTTTTTAGGTTTGGTTTCTGAAGATTTATTTTGTCCCTTTGCTTTGGCTATTTTTCCATATTTGTGCATTTGAAAAAAACCAGCCACCTTCCCAGTTTTTATGAACTATGACTATACAAGGAAAAACCTACCAGTCAGTCTAGCTAGAGAATCTAGGGTCTCTCAAACCTTTTCTGTGGATATGTCTGCTCTGGATTTGTGTGTGTAGATTCCAAATTAAGGGAATTTTCTGGTTAGTTTTTTCTTCAGGAACTGATAATCTCTTGTACTCTCTGGTATCTTCTGCTGTACGATGGGTCCTCTGAAGCAGCAACATGCCACCCAGTTATTTTTTGTTCTTAGCAGCCCCCATACATCTAGAGGATGCCAGATCCCACCCATGATCCAAGAGAAATGGGGCAGAAGCCAATCCATCAAGCAGCCTAACAAAAAGGCAAGCAGAACACTGAATGGTGTACCACAATTCTCTTTCCCTGTGAGGGAAAGTCTACCAAGGTATATTGGCCTCTGTCTGCTGTACCATGAGTTTTCTGGAGATGCAGCATGCTGTACAGCTCTTTTTTGTTCTCAGTGGCCCCCAGACATTTACTTATGAAAATAATATATATATTCAGTGTATACATTTGGGGAAAACAGAAGCTTATAAAGCATATGTAACTTCTAATTATGCTCATATAGAATTATTAACCTTTTACTATATTTTTTTCAGGGTTTTAATTCAAAAGGAAATAATATTTATATATTTTGTCAAAGTTGAATACTATAGAGTTAATGGAACTCTTTTACTGGCCCTTAAAAAATGAACATATTCCAAGTCAATAACAGTTTTAAGAGTTCTGAATTTTAGTGGAAGCATAATATATTCTATGATTTATTGTAATTTATTTAAACATTTTTCTTTTGATTATCATTTATGTTGCATAAAATATTACATGCTCAGTTTTGAATACTTATTGCCCAAGTACCTATTTACCTCATTATTTCCTTAGGAAAAATTCTTAGAAGTATTCCATCGATGTGTATAATTACATCATTCTTGACACATGCTGTAAGTTTACTTTTTATAAAAGTTCTAACAACTTTTTCATACTCTTGGCTTAGGTTTTTATTAGGGTTTTAGCTTATACAAGACACTAAAATGCAGAAGAATAGTGTATAGTATATAACAGGAAGTACCATGCATCAATGGAGAAAAACTAGTACTTTTTTTGTAAATAAAGAGTGTTAGAAGACAATTTGCCCATGTGGGGGAAAAGATATTTAATTAGATATCATGTGGCCAAAACAATTTAAAATGGATTTGTTGTTAAGTTAAAAATAGAGATGACAATAGGAAAAAGTATGGGTGTACAATTTACATTGAGTGTTCGAAGTGTAAAAGTAATGAGATTAAAAGAAAGACAATCTTTTCCGAATAACAAATAAGTATTATAAAGTATTATAAAAATGACTAATAATATAAAAATAGTATACAAAATCTTATAGGAAAAACATTAATATTACACTTTTGAAAATGCAAATGGGATTTATCATATCCTTTTAAAGTTCTTTTGAAAAATATTATAATGTTAAAAACAACAATTTTCACATGTTTTTCAAGTCAGAATATTGTGCACAAAAATGAAGGCCAGATCATTAGTAGGTATATTAAGGTGTACTTTTGCATAAATATCATAGACAGTGATTGAACTAATTTGAGTGTAAATAACCAATGTTCCGAAAGCATATAATAAAATAAATTTCTTTACTTGAACAGTTTATCTACCGTGGTCTAGATTACATTAACATATACCAAGTGGAATGTCTCCTGAATCAAAATTAATTATTGTGAAATTAATGAAGTAAATCCCCATTATCTGAAATAATGAATAAATTTAATTATCATATACGCTAGATACAAATTATGAATGCATCATACTATCCATTTACTTCCTTGGGCCAGTCCATTTAGTATGTGATTATTCATCTCTGAGATAATGCTGCTTAAGTAATTGAAGTGAAATCAATGTAGGATGGTTAGGTTGTGTCAGAATGAAGTAACTAATCAGTGTATCATTGTTAAATGGACAATTACCATGATTAAATGGAATTTATGGTTAAAATATATGATTGTCAGGTAAAAACTTAGAAACTTTTATTTTTCTACATAAATATGAAAATAATTTTCTTCTATTAAGTTAGTTCTATTTATAAAGCACTGTCTCTTGCAGATTAAGTTAGATTATCTCTTTAATCCACTAGGTAACACTGTGAGATAGGTTATTTTGCCATTACAACTGAAAATTGGATTTTGATTCCAAATGTGAAGCTAAATACAATGGTTACTTTCAGACCACACAATATCCCACTGAAATTAAATATATATACCTACTTATGTATTTAACTAACCATATGTGTGTGTATATATATGTGCATATATATATATGTATATATATACATATCAAGATTAATCATCCCTCTCCATATATATATGAGCTATATATCAAGATTAATCACACTGCTAGGGAAAAAACGATGATATCAGTGAAATCAGAAATATTTTTGGAAGATGGTAATCATACAGTTCCTGTGTTATTTGAAATGTTTCCTTTTAAATATTTCTATTTGCTTAGCATCAAGTTAGTCATTGGTAATGTCACTGAAATTCTTTGATGAGCATCTCTTGCACAGAAGGAAGTCCTCTGTGGATCTTCCATCTGATCCACATTTGCTCAATACTACTTTTTCTTGTGGAATAAACTTCTTGAGTATGATAGTTATTATGCTTCATTTATTCTGACTATGACACTATAATTGTAATTGACTTTGGGTGAAATGTCAGTCTTTTCCTCAAAACTCTTCTCTTATTTCATCAACAAGAGTCAGTTTCCTTTTCTTAAATCAATATATCATAGTTTGTACAAGAAATGATAACTTATTATGCAGAATAATGGGAAACATCACTTAAAATACCATAAAAAATGTAAGTATCCAGAAATGAACTAAGTTAGAAAAGTGCAAAGCCCTTATGGCCCAAACTATACAATTTTTTGGAATGGTATAAAGAAAACTTAGGGAATAGAAATTAGAATGGAATATTGTAAACAGTCAATTACACCTAAACTAATACATGAATTGAACAGAATGCCAAGGAAAATCTTGACAAAATATCGTATGGGACTTGAAGCCCAGAGGTATCAGTAAATAGACAGAGGTGTCAGTAAATAGACAGCAATTATATGATGGAAGAGTTTAAGGAAGGGACTACTTAAAAGGTTAGGGTAATGTTAAGGAAAAGTACCAAAAGATGGTGAGGCAGCCAGGGACATATACAGTAAAAAATCACTACCATGTCGAGGTCTGAAGGGGAAACACTGGAAATAAATTATCATTATCTGACTGCATTTATAGGTATAAGCACTTTGCTGTAGCAGTCGGTGACCTTGGGACAGGTGTTCAGCCTCTGCTACACAGTAGTCTAACAGGGAGGCAGGTGGGGGGAATAAGTGTCTCAAATTCCCTCTTTATAGTCATCTTCCTTTGCCTCTCATTGGCCAAATTCAAACAAAACCCGAAGGATGAGTAGGCCTGGTTGATGAGTTATATGAAGATTGGCATTCTAGGACAAACAACAGAGTAGAGAAAGTGGGTTTGCAGGGACAAACAAAATATTCAGCATCATGATTTTATCTGGAAGAGCAAACACAATATGTTCCAAGAAAATTTTGGCAAAATTTCAATAGAAAAACTTACCTCACAGTACTCAAAACAGTCTAATGTTAAAATAATTTAAAAAGTGTTGGAGCATAGGATCACAATAAAGTAATCAGAAAAACTTTTGTAACTTTATTATCAATTTATACATGATAGCAGGGACTTTTCACATCAATGGGGATAGGAGGTATTTTCAGCAATTGTTTTGGGACTTTTATCCATTTGATATAAAAATGCTTACCTCCTACATTATTCAAATTATAAGTAATATGAAACATTTAAATTAAAAATCATACAAATTCATTGAAAAAATAAGGAATTATATTAGTAATTATTGTCTCAGTTTCTAGTTTATCAAGAGAATTTTGATAACATACAAAATACTTAAAATTGTGTGGTAAAATTATAAATAAGTAAAGTTATTCTTAGGAAACTAGAAGTAAATATTTGCAATGTATACAATAATGAAGATTAAATAGCCATACTTTGTGAAGAATTACTACAAATAAGAAAAGACAGAAAGCACAGTATTAAAAATGGTCAGCATATATGACCAAAAATTCATTAAAAATATACAAATAGTAAATACATAAATAAATGGATTCCAACCCCCAGTTAATATCAAGGACATAACAATTAAAATAATTAGAATTCATTTTCAAATTTATCAAAAATCTGTCAGAATTTACTATTACATTCTATATGAAACATTAAATTAATTTTTTGTAGTTTCAAGTTTTTATTTCAATTACAATTATTTAACATAAGGTGTATTATTAGTTTCAGGAGTAGAATTTAGTGATTCATCACTTTCATGGAACACCTAGTGCTCATCACAACAAATGCCTCCTTAATGCCCATCACCTATTTAGCCCATCCCCATCCACCTCCCTTTCAGTAACCCTCAGTTTGTTCTCTATAATTAAAAGTCTGTTTTACAGTTTTCTTCTCTCTCCCTTTTTCCCCCTATGTTTATCTGTTTTGTTTCTTAAATTCCACAAATGAGTGAAATCTTACAGTAATTGTCTTTCTCTGACTGATTTATTTTGCTTAGCATAATACACTCTAGGTCCACCACATTGTTGCAAATGGCAAAATTTCATTCTTTTTGGTGGCTGTGAAATATTTCTTTGTATATACACACCACCTTTTCTTTATCCATTCATCAGTCAATGGACATGTGGGCTCTTTCCATGATTTGTCTATTGTTGATAATGCTGCTATAAACATTGGGGTGCATGTGCCCGTTCGAATCAGTATTTTTGTATCCTTTGGGTAAATACCTAGTAGTGCAGTTGCTGGATTGGAGAGTAGTTCTGTTTTTAACTCTTTGAGGAATCTCCATACTGTTTTCCAGAATGTTTGCAGCAGTTTTCATTCCCACCAACAATGTAAGAGGGTTCCCTTTTCTCCACATCCTTGCCAACAGCTATTGTTTCCTGTGTTGTTAATTTTAGCTATTCTGACAGGTGTGAGGTTATATCTCATTGTAGTTTTGATTTGTATTTCCCTGATGATGTGATATTGAGCATCTTTTCATCTGTTAGCTGAAAAATTTAATTTATAGAGAATTTTGCACCTATGGGTAGATGTTCATAAAGGAAATTTATTGTAACATATTTTTAACTAGCAAAACTTGGAACCATTTAAAAGCTTAATTTTAGAAAAATGATTGCATTCCCCTAAACTATGGTACCTCTACACCATGGAGTCTTAAAAGTAATGTTTATCTACACATACAGAAGTGGGAAGTTCACTAGAAAATATTGAAGAGCATAAAAGAAGAAGCAATTTAAAAAGGAAATTATACCACAGAACAATATAAATGACATGATGCATTTATTTTAAAGTATGTGTGTCAAGCTGATGAAACAATCTTAACATACAGCAAGATAGAATTCAATAAAAATATTGTGGTAAACAAATAAGGCATTATATATTGATAATAGGAATGAGAGAGAAAAAGTGTGACTCTTAGGAACATGTACACACCAAAGAGCCTCAAAGTATATAAAGAAAGAACTGGTAAGCTTATAGGAAGAAACAAGTATCATAATCATTATAGTTAACTATTTATATATAGCCCTCTCAGGAACTGATAGACCAAATAGATTAAAATTGGTGACAACTAGAAACTGAACATTACAAATAAAGAATTCAATTACATATATGTAGAACTCCATATCCAAGAGCAGCTTTCCCCCAGCATATAAGACATAAGCAATATTTACAAAAATATATTGTGTATAGTGTTCATATAGAGTCAAGAGCAAAACTAAACAAACCTTAGAATTGATTTTAAGAGGACAGCAAAGGACAGTCCTAAGTGTTTGGAAAGTTACATATTATTGTACCCCACTGATTAAAGGCTATTAAGAAAAACTCTCAACCATATAATAACAAAATTACTTTACTTCAAAATACATGAAATGTAGTTGAAGCTGCAGATAAAAAAAATATGTGGTGTTGAAAAATCAGAAATCAAGAAAAAATAAAAAATGAATGATCTAGGCATTTGAAACCAGAGGTTTGGAAAAAGAAAGCAAGACTAAATAAATAAAATTTTAAAAATAATAAAATAAGTGCAGAGATCAATGAACTATGAAACATTAACTGCACAGAAACAGTAGTTATTTATGAAATGAAATGCTGTTTGGAAAAAAAATACTTACAAAAAAATAAACCCTGTTGCAAGAAAATGAAGTATAGTAAAGACACAATAAAGATTTAAGGATAATAAAGTGTTATAAACAAGTCTATTCTAATGATTTAAAAAACTAGATGGAAAAAATGCACATCTATAAAATATAAAATATCAAAAGAAAATGAAGCATGAATTAGAAAACTTGAAAAGACCAAACGTCACTTTAAAAAGGGATTTTTTAATAATCAAGATAACACACAATCAGTTGATCTAATTCTCCCAAACTTATAAGAAAGTTTCTATTTTATACAAGTCCTTCAAGAAATCACCTTTGTATTATTTACTGTTTCCTGTATAATCATTTTATGTTCTGTACATCCAGAGTTTGAGGTATTTGGAAGTCTGTATAGTTTTGAGTTTATGCTGACTCTTGCTATTTAGTGATATTTAGTTAAAGCCCAGATATGGTTGAAATATTTGGAAAACTTGAGGATCAAAATTTAGTATAATAATAGCAAATTCATATGTAGCATTTTCTTTCTGGTAGACACAGGTAAATATATGTTGTATATTTACTAAAGTAATCCTTAAGCATGAGGGGAATCAAATCTAATATTACAAAGCAGTGTTCCAAATTCAAATGAAAAGACAAAACCAAATATGTAATTCTGAAAACACCAAGCTCATTAAAGCCTAACTAACAAAAGGAGCAATATTAACCAAAGCATAATATAACAGGTCCTTTAACACAGTCTTTTTAAAAGATCATAAAAAGACAGGGTATATGTGAGGTAGGAATATGGAATTCCATGAAATATCATATACATACACTTTCCCTATACATGTATATGTGTATATATATTCAAACCTCTGGTTTTGATTTTTATATTCATATATATGTCTATGTAGAATGTATCTATCATCTATCTATCTATCTATCTATCTATCTATCTATCTATCATCTATCTATCTATCATACCTACTGAGAAAGAATAAAAAGTATAGAGAATTCAAAGTTGGAGTTGGTAGGAATGTAAATTGGTGCAGCCGCTATGGAAAACAGTATGAAGGCTCCTCAAAAAATTAAAAATATAACTATTATACGATCCAGCAATTCCATTCTGGGTATTTACCAAAAGGAAATGAAAACACTAATTCAAAAAGATACATGCACCCCTGTGTTCACTGGAACATTATTTACAATGGCCAAGATATGGAAACAACTCAAGTGTCCATTGATAGATGAATGGACAAAGAAGACATGTTTTATATACATACAATGGAATTACTACCTAGCCATTAAAAAAAGAATGTGGTGTTGTCATTTGCAAATGAGTGGACCTTGATATTATACTAAGCAAACTTAGAGGACAGAAATACCATATGATTTTGTTTATATGTGGAATCAAAAGAACAAACAAAACAAAACTCATAGGTACAGAGAATACATTGGTGGTTTCCAGAGGAGACAGGAGTTTGGGAATGGGTGAATTGGGTGAAGAGGGTCAGAAAGTACAAACTTCCTGTTATAAAATAAATAAGTCATGGGGATTAAACGTACAGCATGGTGACTATAGTTAATAATGTATTATAAATTTGAAAGTTGCTAAGGGAGTAATACTAAAAAGTTCTCATCACAAGGAAAACAATTTGTAACTTTGTGTGTGACAGTGACTAAAGTTATTGTGATGATCATTTTGCAAGATATGCAAATGTTGAATCATTACGTTGTATACCTGAAACTAACATAATATTGTATGCCACTTATACCTCAATAAAAAAGTAAAAATATCAGTCAATAGTACTATTCTTCTATATCATTCTTTTTCCCATAGCGTAGTTTTACAAGGAAAACTGGTATCCATTCAGCTAATGCATATCTTGCTTGAAGCTGTATCAGTCTTACAAGATCCTCAGATACACATCTGCTCCAAAACTGTGTTTTGGTCTGTTAGGCTAATGGAATGAGGTTTATCTTTATTAAGAAGATGTCCTTTAACAATCTTTCTAATCACTAGCTTCCATTTAAACTGAGACCTTAACTGTCCCAGTGCTGATACTAATAGCCACTAAGGAATTATCCTTCTTATCATGACTCTGATCTGAAAATTGGAATAAAATAGTTTTATTGGACTTGTGACTACTTTCTAGCATTAAATAAACAACAGAAATAAAAAAGAACAATGCCTAATATTTAGTTTCTGTAAATCCTTCTGATATTTACCTTAAGATAAAATCAAGTTTGTTTTTTTCATAATGGTCTAATGATTTCCAGTTTTAGAAATTATGTCTGAATTTTTTATGAGGAGCTTCAAAACTCAATTTTTTTCCATTTTAAAAGAAAATTGATTTTATTAATGTTCTTGAATACAAAATCTTGAAAATTAGAAATTATCTTAAAAGACTTTAAATTTATAATCAGATTAAAATATATTAATCAGATTAGTGATAAAAATCCTAAAATTTAGTTTGTAAATACAAAGGCATTTTCACCTCATTCTTTTTTCTAGTAGACCCTTGATTTTTACCCTCCCTGTCATTCATTTCTTCTTTTACATTTTCCTAAAATTTAATGAGTTTTTTTTTTACATTTATGGCAAATGGAACTTGTACCTGACTTTTATTTTAGTTAAGACAATTTACTACAGTGATTTCCAAACTTATATTTAAAGAGGGGAGCTTTTTTTGGTCAGTCATTATAAGTTATGATACAAACCTGTAATTTTACATGTACACATATATCATCTTAGAATTTTCCAAATGTTCTGGAAGCGTATGCAATAAAAATATTAACTGTGGTTATCTTTATGTATATATATTTTATGAGCATATATGTTATACATATATCACATTGTATATATTTATACATACATATGTATATAAGATATGTGTAGTTTATGTATTCTTGTGTATTTTCTGATTTCTTATGAGCAAAATAATTGTAATAACAAGCAATAAGGGTATTTAAAGTAATATTTAAAATAATACTCTGCTGTACTTTGATATTAGCATGTTTACTTACAGAGATTTTGGTTTTATTTACTCTTTTCTTTGAAGTTTTGATTCTAGGTTGAACCTCTCTTTTTTGTGTTTCTTCCTTTCAACTCCTTCTCACATGCACAGATGTACATCATTTTGGGCCTAAGAGTGGGGAGAACTACCAACAAAACTTTGTTCAAAAGGGGTTTGCTATTAGTATCATCCTTTAGTTTTATTCATATTTGCAAGAACCAGTTGCATCAGGACATGTATATAGGAAAAATGAAGGCACAATACAAGGGCTGATGTATGCTACTACGTCTCAGTGGAGAAAGTTCCGGTGTTTACAGCAAGGGTTTACTTAAACCCTTGCTTTCTGTCCATCACTGAACTGATGACCATCTTAGATGACCTAAGACTTACAGATGCACTGTGTGTCTCTGAATATTTTCTTCTTTCTTCTCCTATCTTTTAAGATTCAATTCTGTGCCTCTGGAATCCTAGTAAAATTCCAAACTTGTTAATCTGCATGTTCTTATGGGATAGTGTATCCACTCATATGGATGAATCTCACGTTGGGTAGAGGAAGGTCAGTCCTAAGCAACCATAAACATAGGTCCTCCATTCTCTGCAGACGGGATTCTCATGAAACCTAATTTTTAAATATAAATCAACTTTAATTCCTGAACATCAATGAATATGAACTTTAAATAATAATAAAATTTCATCTATATAGTTCATGACTAAATCTTTTCATTTAATATTATGTTATAATCCTTTGGATCTTCCTATGTTGTCATTTTCTATGTTACCCAAGGGGAATAGGTATAGAGATGACAATATTAATCTTGACATCACTAACATGAGTTCTTTGTAATGGAAAACAGGATCAGAGGCCAAATGGGTAAAACTAGGAAACATAATGGGGGGCGTGTTAAGTCTTTATAGATAATGCATATGATTCTTTTCCTAGTCAAAAATAGTAATATTTAAATTTTCATACTTAAGTGATGATACACATTTTTGTAGTGTTATTAAAATCAAACTACTTACCTACATGAAAATGGTTTTTCTAAGCTGTGATCACAAAGACAGCATGGTACTGGCACAAAAACAGACACATAGACCAATGGAACAGAATAGAGAACCCAGAAATGGACCCTCAGTTCTTTGGGCAACTAATATGTGATAAAGCAGGAAAAAACATCCAGTGGGAAAAAGACAGTCTCTTCAATAAATGGTGTTGGGAAAATTGGACAGCTGCATGCAAAAGAATGAAACTTGACCACTCTCTCACACCATACACAAAAATAAACTCCAAATGGATGAAAGACCTCGATGTGAGACAGAAATCCATCAAAATTCTAGAGGAGAACATAGGCAGCAACCTCTACGACATCGGCCAAAGCAACCTTTTTCATGACACATCCCCAAAGGCAAGAGAAACAAAAGATAAAATGAACTTATGGGACTTCATCAAGATAAAAAGCTTCTTCACAGCCAAGGAAACAGTCAGAAAAACTAAGAAGCAGCCCATGGAACGGGAGAAGATATTTGCAAATGACACTACAGATAAAGGACTGGTATCCAAGATCTACAAAGAACTTCTCAAACTCAATACACGAGAAACAAATAAACAAATCAAAAAATGGGCAGAAGATATGAACAGACACTTTTCCAATGAAGACATACAAATGGCTAACAGACACATGAAAAAATGTTCGAAATCATTAGCCATCAGGGAAATTCAAATCAAAACCACACTGAGATACCACCTTACGCCAGTTAGAATGGCAAAAATAGATAAGGCAAGAAACAACAAATGTTGGAAAGGATGTGGAGAAAGGGGATCCCTCCTACATTGTTGGTGGGAATGCAAGTTGGTAAAGCCACTCTGGAAAACAGTGTGGAGGTCCCTTAAAAAGTTAAAAATTGAGCTACCCTATGATCCAGCCATTGCACTACTGGGTGTTTACCCCAAAGATACAGACGTAGTGAAGAGAAGGGCCATATGCACCCCAATGTTCATAGCAGCAATGTCCACAATAGCTAAATCGTGGAAGGAGCCGAGATGCCCTTCCACAGATGACTGGATTAAGAAGTTGTGGTCCATATATACAATGGAATATTACTCAGCTCTCAGAAAGAACGAGTTCTCAACATTTGCTACAACATGGACGGCACTGGAGGAGATAATGCTAAATGAAATAAGTCAAGCAGAGAAAGACAACTATCATATGATTTCTCTCATCTATGGAACATAAGAACTAGGATGATCAGTAGGGGAAGAAAGGGATAAAGAAAGGGGGGGTAATCAGAAGGGGGAATGAAACATGAGAGACTATGGACTATGAGAAACAAACTGAGGACCTCAGAGGGGAGAGGGGTGGGGGAATGGGATAGGCCGGTGATGGGTAGTAAGGAGGGCACGTATTGCATGGCGCACTGGGTGTCATACACAACTAATGAATCATCGAGCCTTACATTGGAAACCGGGGATGTACTGTATGGTGACTAACATAATATAATAAAAAATCATTAAAAAAAAAAGAAAGAAAATGGTTTTTCTATATTGTCTTCATTAAGATAAACATTTGCTATGATTATTATAAAGACCATAAACAATTACTCAGGTAGCAAATATCCCATCTGTGAAATGAGACGCCTGATAGATTTTGCTGCAGTGGTTCAACTTTTTCATTGTTGCCTTGCTTTCAATATGAAGAAAAATTTCTATGGTCTTTATCCTCTTTAATATTATGTACGCTTCTCTATGTTCTATATAGGGCTTGACTTTCACGATTTATAGTAGTGCAGCTCTGAAAGTTTAAAATAATGGTCCTCTTTAGTGTCTATTAAGTGCATCCTTTTCTGATAACAATTACCAGGAGGCTCTATGCCTCTCTTTATAACCTATTGATTGACTAAAAGAAGTAAAACAGTTATATGATAGTCTCTATTATCATATAACCTTTTCTGTACTATCACATAACCTTTTGGTAGAAAAGTACTCTTTGCTTTCAGAGTACAATCTATGAGAAAATTTCTTGTCTATACAATTTACACATAATTTTACAGACATACGTTACTTTGATGTCTTAAGATGAATTTATAGTATCAATGTTTGGCTGTAACAAATACAATATAAGACAGTAGAAGTGTTAACATAAATTTTTATTTAAGCAAAATAAATGATTGGTGATAGTAGAATAACCTTTTTAATTTTTTAATTATAAACTTTGAGTCTGAATATTATATGAGAAAAGGGAGATAGCACATTCTCATAAACATGTCAGCAAAATAATTGAAATGTCACTTGATTTATTTTTAAAGTATTTTCCATTGTATGTTGGCATTCATTTTTTGCTTATGGTAAGTTATATTTACCAATTGCCACTTTGTTCTTTTTTAACCATAATTTTTAAAGAGCTATGCTATTCTCTAGCTTATTTTTCAATAACATCAATATTTTTTTCTCTTGTTGATATATACTCTTCTATACTATGAGATAAATGCTTTTGAATAATTGAAAATATTTTTAATTGTGTACTTTATAAAATCACAGGAAAGATAAATATATATTTTTATATTTCTATTTTCACTTTTATGTTTGGGGTTTTTAGAAAAAATATTGATAAGTTTTAGAATGAATGAAGTTGAAATTCAATTTGAAATAGTAATTTTAGGGATGCCTGGGTGGCTTAGTCAGCTAAGCTTCCACCTTTGGCTCAGGTCATGGTCCCAGGGTCCTGGGATTGAGTCCTACATCAGGCTCCTTGCTTAGTGGGGAGCCTGCTTCTCCCTCTGCCTGCCGCTCCCTCTGCTTGTGCTCTCTCTCTCTGGCAAATAAATAAAATCTTTAAAAAAATGAAATAGTATTTTAATTTACATAAATCCAATTGATTTTATTATTTAAATTACATTATGTTGATAATTTAATGTCATATAGATCAAATGTTTTTTTATTTGCATTGCTTATTAATCCATTGATAGTTGTAAAAGTATTATCCAGTTCACCTTCAAGTATATCTTGACCTTAAGATGGCTTCACAAATTTGAGAAAATAATAATGATAATAATAATATGATTTGTTATGTAATATTATGTGCCAAACCTTATGGTAAGTACTTTATATACACTTAATTACCATGTGTCAAGTATAGACAAGAAATCCCAATTTTGCCATTTTAAAGATGAAAAACTTGAAGCTCAGAGAAGTTCTATAATCTATCTGAGGTCACTTACGAAGTGACAGAGTAGAGTTTTAAACCAGGCCAGTATGACCTCAAAGCCCTTGCTTTTAACCACTGCTGTATTTAGTAGAGTGCCAGGCCTAGCTCAAGGCACAGCTCCCAGAGAGTCAAAGCTAAATAATCAGGGATTTTGTGAGCTGGTTGTTAAGCCACTAGCAGTTTGAAATTAGCCATGGGAATATTTATACCATAAAAATCAGCAAATGCTACAAATTGGGGCTTGCCCCACATTTTCATCTTCTCCATTTGACAGTTTACTAGCATACCATTGCCTTCACTGCCAAAGTCTTGTCAATATTTACCTATATATTAGGTTACAGATATAAATAACAAATGTAATTTTTTTATCATTTGCTGAGTACTGTTTATAACTGCCAGCCATTCAAAAAATTGCCATTAATAGTTCCTGAATTAAATATGTCATCTTTTATTGTGATATCTAAAATAATTTTTTGTAGAGAAGAATGTATAAAATAATGAATTATGTTTTTTATTTTCAGTGATAGTGGAAAGTGGAAAGATAATTTCTTTTGTAGCTTATATTAATTCTGGATATTGCGACATTTATAGAAGTATTGTAGGACTTATGAAACTACAACCAAAAAAAGTGGTAAGTTTAAAATTTATGTACTCTCTTTCATCATAATTGAATCTAGCCTATTGAACATTTATTTGTCTCCTTTTCTGAAATTTCTGTTCAATTTTTATGACTATTTTTTGTTGTTTCTTTTCTTTTTACTGAGTTGTAAGATACAGGCATGTAAAAACACATTGTATATTGAGTTGTAAGACATGGGAATGACCAATAAGTATATTAGAGATGCTTACTATCTCTATCCCTCAGAGAAATGTAAATTAAAACCACAACAAGGTACTACTTTAAGAATATCAGATGGATGTACTGTATGGTGAGTAACATAATATAATAAAAAATCATTTAAAAAAAAGAATATCAGATTGGCTAAAATACACTTTACATATGACCCAGAAATTTTTAGATATTTACTCAAGAGAAATAAATTTATACATCTACAAAAAGACTCACATGAATCTTCATAAGCCAAAAACTGTAAGTAATCCAAATGTCCATTGACAGTTGGATGGATAGAAACATTGTGATATATTCATTCAATGGAATGCCATACTTTGATAAAGAGGACTAATGCATACAAGAATGTGGATGAATCTAAGCATTAGGCTGGGTAAAAACATCAAACCCAAAAGAGTACAGTCTATTTGATTCCAGTTTTATGAAGTTCTAGAACAGGTAAAACACTAATGCAGTGATAGAAAAGTTAGAGCTAATTCTTTCTTGATTGGTCAGGCAGTCTTCAATGGCATTCAATTTAATATGTAAACTTAGTTGAATTCTGCCACACAAATTATATTCAGTGTGAAGATTTGCCATTTATATAAGTGGCAATTCTTCAAGTTAGATATTGGCTTTTGATCCTAGGATACATAGTAAAGACTTTCACCTCTTCTGAGTTCATGTCATCAACCTACTTTGAGAGCTACACTTTTTTTTTTTTTAATCTTACTGCTCATCAACTCATGCCCATTTCGATGCTGTTGAGATCTCCCTGAAAAGGTAATTTGGAGTTTTGACTTTTTCTCCAGAATCATACATACTGAAAACCTGTAGGCCCTTTTCCACTGTTTCTAATTTGGACCTAAATTGCCCTGAGTCAAATTCACTTTCCATGTTTCTTGAAAGTCTGGATGGAATTCCATCTGTGTCCATTAATTCCATCAGTTCTGGTCCTGGCCTTCTGTGCTTATTTTCTTATTCTCTGTTAGTCCAACAAATGTGCCTTGCAACTGGGGCTGAGGTAATAAATGGTAGCTCAGAAAACATGCAAAGCTAAGCTATATTTACAAAATGCTATCCTAGGACCTTGAAAAATGGAATGAGGTCAATGTTTCCTAAACATCTTGATTAAAAATTTAATGTGCAGATCACTAAATGACAGTACTTTAAATTACCTTAGATATGCTGAAGTTGTCCATCAATTTACTGTTGTTCTAATGTAATTTCAATACATGTGTACATAACTATTTTCTCTGACTTGAACGAAATTGCAATTTATTTTAAATACCATATACCAAAATGATTTCTGAACAGTGAATTTCTGATAATAACAGTATTTATCCATTGTATGAAAGTGGTTTCATTGAACATCAATTATCTGTATCTCTTACAGAAAAAAATTCAAAAACTTGTTTGTATGGGTAAACTTAATGAGAAGGAGTCTTTTGGTGAGATTAGTGTTCTTCTTCAAGTTCCTTTCACATGCACTATTGTTACTGGAAAAGAGGTTGAGATGGCAATCATTGAAGATAAGGACCTATTTGGTAAATACATACGTGTCTTTTATATCATTTTATTTGATGAGTTTTTGACAAGTGTGGGTATATTTCACAGAAAGATAAGGACACTCAAGTAAGTGCAGACATATATATCTTATTTACATATATGTGTATGTTATTTACAGAAACAATGTATCTATAGATAGTCCCCTTTAACACTTCATATTCTGTCTGATTTAATTGTCCTACTTTTAGAATGTATTAACAATATTTCAAAACACTTTGATTTGAAATTAATAAAATCTCTAATTCCCAAGTTACCATTAATAGCATCATTCCTTCCTTTTATGGAGTATCTTTGGGTTTTCATATCTACAATTATTGCTTCTATGTTTCTGATTCAGATCAAAGGTGTGCTATCTTCCAGTGTACAAACTAGATCAAGTGTATATGAAGAATCATGGCTTGTAGCATTTAAGCCTTCATCTGAAATTCTAGCATTCTGGTAGTATTAAAAGAATAATCATTCAACCACTTGTGTTTGGTCCTCCAAACATTATAGTCAAATAGGAAATGAAATTGAGTATGAAGGATAAATGAATAGGATTTAATAAATGATGACATGACAGGATATTAAAGAAAAATATAATTTTTTTTGTATAATAAAACTAAGAATATCAAACATTAGGTAAAGGATAAAAGAGGAAAAATTCATAGAAATGAACATGGGTGAGAAATTTGCTTTAAATAAACTCAATTAGAAACATTCCCGGGATGCCTGGGTGGCTCAGCTGGTTAAGTGTCTGCCTTTGGCTCAGGTCATGATCCCAGGGTTCTGGGATTGAGCCCCACGTCGGGCTCCTTGGTCAGCAGGGGAGTCTGCTTATCCCTCTCCCTCTGCCCCTACTCATGTGCTGTCTCTCTCTCAAATAAATAAGTAAAACCTTTAAAAAAAAAAAAAAAGAAAGAAACATTCCCATGATTATCCATGTATGATTGACTGAATCCCCTTATCCTGAATTTCAAGTTTTTTTAATGTTTTCCTAAATATGTACTCTCTACCTGCTTAACTGTGATTTTGCTTAACTTCAAACTCATATATCCATTTTTTAAAAGTTACAAATTTGAAATAGGATTGATTAATTTTCTTTGTTTCTGTGACATTCAAATACAAACCCCCCTCAAGGTAAATATCACTTAAAAGTAAATACCAAACTGCAATTAAAATTACAATATTCTCACTTGATATTGGCTAGGTTTTTCTTTTCCTGTACTAATTACATTAACTGGTGCAAGGCAAATACACTGTGGACTCTTTTATGTAAATTAACATTTCACACATGAAAGTACTCCTTTCAAGCATGTATTAGAATCTTCTTTGCTGTCTGGCAACCTAAAATTAAAATTTATGGCTTATTATAAGCTTTAGTTGTGTTTTGTATGTGTGCTGTCCATACTTAAAATTTCTTTCTATGTTTTGTTCATTTGAGAATGATGTTTTAAAGCTACTGACACATTGTGTGCCTAAACATTTCCTAAACAGAAATGTTCTTAAGGATTATATTTTGCTTGTTTTACCACAGCTTATAAGAAAATAGAATATTTTACAGTTGACCCTTGAACAACATGGATTTGAATTGTGTGGGTCCACTTATACATGGATTTTTTCAGTAAATACATTATGGTACTGAAAATGTGTTTTCTCTTCCTTATGATTTTCTTAATACCATTTTCTTTCCTGTAGCTTTCTTTATTATAAGAATACAGTATATAATGTATATAACATACAAAATATGTTAGTCGACTGCTGGGTGTTAGTAGTTTAGTTTTGGGAAGTCAAAAGTTATACATGGATTTTTTTATTGTTGTGTTAATCACCATACAGTACTTCATTAGTTTTTGATGTAGTGTTCTATGATACGTTGTTTGCATATAACACCCAGTGCTCCATGCAATATGTGCCCTCCTTAATACCCATCACTGGGCAAACCCATCCCCCCACTCCTCTCCCCTCTGAAACCCTCAGTTTGTTTCCTAGAGTCCATAGTCTCTCATGGTTCGTCTCCGCTCTGATTTCCCCCCTTCATTTTCCCCTTTCTTCTCCTAATATCCTCCATGCCGTTCGTTATGTTCCACATATAAGTGAAACCATATGATAATTGTCTTTCTCTGCTTGACTTATTTCACTTAGCATGATCCCCTCCAGTTCCATTCATGTCGATGCAAATCGTGTGTATTCATCTTTTCTGATGGCTGAGTAATGTTCTATTGTATATATGGACCACATCTTCTTTATCCATTTGTCTGTTGAAAGGCATCTCGGTTCCTTCCACAGTTTGGCTATTGTGGACATGGCTGCTATGAACATTGGGGTTCATGTGCCCCTTTTTATCACTACATCCGTGTCTTTGGGGTAAATACCCAGTAGTGCAATTGCTTGTCACAGGGTAGCTCTATTTTTAAATTTTTGAGGAACCTCCATACTGTTTTCCAAAGTGGCTGTGCCAACTTGCATTCCCACCAACAGTGTAAGAGGATTCCCCTTTCTCCACATCCTCTCCAACATTTTTTGTTTCCTGCTTTGTTAATTTTGGCCCTTCTAACTGGTGTAAGGTAGTATCTCAATGTGGTTTTGATTTTAATTTCCCTGATGGCTAATGGTGTTGAACATTTTTTCATGTGTCTATTAGCCATTTGTATGTCTTCTTTGAAGAAGTGTCCGTTCATGTCTTCTGCCTATTTTTTGACTTGATTATTTGTCTTTTGGGTGTTGAGTTCGAGAAGTTCTTTATAGAACTTGGATACCAGCCCTTTATCTCTAACGTCATTTACAAATATCTTCTCCCATTCTGTGAGCTACCTCTTTGATTTGTTGACTGTTTCCTTTGTTGTGCAGAAGCTTTTTATCTTGATGAAGTCCCAAAAGTTTATTTTCACATTTGTTTCCCTTGCCTTTGGAAATGTGTCTTGAAAGAAGTTGCTGTGGCTGATGTCGAAGAGGTTATTGCATGTATTCTCCTCTAGGATTTTGATGGATTCCTGTCTCACACTGAGGTCTCTCATCCATTAAGAGTTTATCTTTGTGTATGGTATAAGAAAATGGTTGAGTTCGTTCTTCTGTATATAGCTGTCCAATTTTCCCAGCACCATTTATTGAAGAGACAGTCTTTTTTCCATTGGATATTCTTTCCTGCTTTGTTGAAGATTAGTTGACCATAGAGTTGAGGGTCCATATCTGGTCTCTCTATTCTGTTCCATTGATCTATGTGTCTGTTTTCCTGCCAGTACCATGCTGTCTTGGTGATCACAGCTTTGTAATATAGCTTGAAATCAGGCAACATGATGCCTGCTTTGTTTTTCTTTTTCAACATTTCCTTGATGATTCGGGGTCTTTTCTGGTTCCACACAAATTTTAGGATTGTTTGTTCCAGCTCTTCGAATAATGCCATTGGTATTTTGATTGGGCTGGCATTGAAAGTACAGATTGCTCTGGGCAGCAGACATTTTAACAATGTTTATTTTTCCAACCCATGAGCATGGGATGTTTTTCCATCTTTTTGTGTCTTCAATTTCTTTCATAAGGGTTCTGTAGTTTCTAGAGTATAGGTTCTTTACCTCTTTGGTTAGGTGTATTCCAAGGTATCTATGGTTTTTGGTGCTATTTTAAATGGAATCGATTCCCTAATTTTCTCCACTGTTAGTGCGTAGGAAAGCAAATGATTTCTGTACATTGATTTTGTATCCTGCCACATTACCGAATTGCTGTATGAGTTCTAGGAATTTGGGGGTGGAGTCTTTTGGGTTTTCCACATAAAGTAACATTTGATCTGCAAAGAGAGGGAGTTTGACTTCTTCTTTGCGAACTTGAATACCTTTTATTTCTTTCTGTTGTCTGATCACTGATTCTAGGACTTCTAGTACTATGTTGAACAAAGGTGGCAAGAGTGGGCATCCTTGTCGTGTTCCTGATCTTAAGGTAAAAGCTCTTGGCTTTTCCTCTTTGAGAATGATATTCACTGTGGGCTTTTCATAGATGGTTTTTATCAATTTGAGGAATGTTCCCTCTATCCCTACACTCTGAAGAGTTCTAATCAGGAAGGGATGCTGTATTTTGTCAAATGCTTTTTCTGCATCAATTGAGAGGATTATATGGTTCTTGTCTCTTCTCTTATTAATGTGTTCTATCACATTGATTGATTTGTGAATGTTGAACCACCCTTGCATCCCAGGAATAAATCCCACCTGGTCGTTATGTAGTAAGAGATACAGAAGGACAGAAGGACGCTATGTTCTTAAAGGGCTTATCCAACAAGAAGATCTAACAATTATAAATATCTATGCCCCCAACATGGGAGCAGCCAACTACATAAACCAACTGTTAACCAAAATAAAGAAACATATTGATAATAATACTTTAATAGTAGGAGACCTCAACAGTCCACTCTCAGCAATAGACAGATCATCTAAGCAGAAGATCAACAAATAAACAAGAGCTTTAAATGACACACTGGACCAGAGGGACTTCATTGATATATACAGAACATTCCACACTAAAACAACAGAATACTCATTTGTCTCAAACACACATGGAACTTTCTCCAGAAGAGACCACATACTGGGTTACAAATCAGGTCTCAACTGATACCAAAAGACTGAGATTATCCGCTGCATATTCTCAGATCACAACGCTTTGAAACTGGAACTCAATCATAAGAAAAAATTTGGAAGAAATTCAAACACTGGAAGCTAAAGACCATCCTGCTTAAGAATGTTTGGGTCAACCAGAAAATGAAAGAAAACTTAAACATTCACGGAAACCAATGAGAACAAAAGCACATCAGTCCAAACCTTATGGGATATTGCAAAGGCAATCCTAAGGGGGAAATACATAACCATCCAAGCCTCACTCAAAAAAATAGAAAAATCCCAAATACACAAGCTAACTTTATACCTTAAAGACTAGAGAAAGAACAACAAATAAAGCCTAAACCAATCAGGAGAAGAGAAATAATAAAGATTAGACCCAGAGATCAATGAATTAGAAACCAGAAATACAGTAGAGCAGATCAATGAAATTAGAAGCTGGTTCTTTGAAAGAATTAATAAGATCGATAAACCACTGGCCAGACTTACCCAAAAGAAAAGAGAAAGGACCCAAATTAATAAAATTATGAATGAAAGGGGAGAGATCACGACTAACACCAAGGAAATAGAAACAATTATTAGAAATTATTATCAACAACTATATGCCCATAAATTAAGCTACCTGGAAGAAATGGATGCCTTCCTAGAAACCTAGAAACCACCAAGACTGAAACAGGAAGAAATTGACAATCTGAATAGACTAATAACCAGTAACGAAATTGAAGCAGTGATCAAAAACCTCCAAAAAACAAGAGTCCAGGGCCTGACAGTCTCCCAGGGGAATTCTACCAAACATTTAAAGAAGAAATAATACCTATTCTTCTGAAACTGTTTCAAAAAATAGAAGCAGAAGGAAAACTTGCAAACGCGTTTTATGAGGCCAGAATTACCTTGATCCCAAAACCAGACAAAGACCCCATCAAAAACGAGAATTACAGACCGATATCCCTGATGAATATGGATGCCAAAGTCCATTAAAAGGATTATCCATCACAACCAGGTGCGATTTATGCATGGATTTTTGACTTGTTAAGGGGTGGCACCCCATCCCTCTGCTGTTCAAGGGTAAACTATATTTAATTTCAGAGTCTCTTTTTTTAAGATTTTATTTATTTATTTGAGAGAGAAAGAGAGTGCTCAAATGTTGGGGAGGGGCAGAGGGAGAGAGAGAGAATCAGACTCCCTGCTGAGTGTGGAGCCCAACACATTGTTCAATCTCAGGACCCTGAGATAGTGACCTGAGCCAAATTCAAGAGTCCATCCCTCAACCGAATGAGCCACCCAGGTGCCCCTAATTTCAGAGGTTTTTTTATTTCTGCATTCTAATTATTTTGTATTTTATATATATATATATATAATATACTTTTTTGGAATATATTTTACTTTTTTAAAATATATATATATTTTAAACGTTAAATTTTTTAATGAGAAATGTACTGGTTAATTTTACTGAAAGAATCATCTTCACACATGAACAATGTTCTTTATTTTTGCATTTTCATATTACTTCATTTTGTTTCCATCTATTCCACTCTTTATTATCTGAAACATGAAACCATCTCTGTAAAATGGCATAGGGAAGCACTTAAGGGAAAGTAAAATGTGCCTTAAAAAATATCAAGTTGATGACAAATTGGAAGCATTAAAGTAGAATAATTAACATGAGCAAAATCCAGGATGTGTAATCTTGCAATCAGGATGATATTGTTATTAGCTGGTGTATTAAATTGCTGTTAGGAATAATTGTTTATATTTGAGATGGTCCATTAAAAAATAACAAAAATGATAAAACCAATGTGCTCCAACAGAAATCTCAGTCATATGTGGATTACATTGCCTTCACTTTCTAATTTATCAAAAATTGTTAAATATACTATTTCTTTTTAGAATTATAAAATGTGTTACTGAAGAACTAAAGTTCATGTCTTTTCTTAAGTATTCAAGTCACACTCTATTTGTTCCCATATAAATCATATTAAAAGGCCAGTATTACTTAAATGATTCAGTTTACCAACACTATTTAGTAAATACCTAAAGGGAAAAATGAATTCTCTATACCTATACCTGGGGATAGGTAGAACAGAATTTAGGAAACATAAGAGATTGCATAAATGTTAAATACTTTATCTGGAAAGTTATATATACAATATCTATATAGAGTCGTAAAGGAAGCTGTGCCATAATTAGTTTTGAAGTATTTAAAAATACTTGAGTGATTTCGTTGTTCATTTAGGTTGTTAAGTTTTGGAAAATTGCTAATAACTTATAATCTATGTACATGCTTTTCAGACATTACCTTGAACATCTAAATAAAAATGAGAGTAGAATTATTATTAAGTTTAAGGAAATATATTATTCTTTATATTAGGCCATTGGCAATATAGTTTATCAGATTATAATTTTTATGAAGATAACGTATTTTTGTCCAGATTCAGAATTTATACCTCAAGTCATTTAGATTAAAATTATGAATACCAACTATTTTAATTTTACTGATATCTGAATTTCTCATCCTACTATTAAAACAAGTGTACTACTTTTATAATGATAAAGAATTGTTTTTCATATTAAAAAATGAATTACCACTGTTTTTAATTATATCTCAATTCAACCATTCATGATTGAAAAAATAGGGGATAGCTATGGATTGAAATTGTCTTACTCAAAAGGAAAATTTCAATTCCAAGGTGACATTGCTACAAACTATCTGAAAGTTTCTATTTGTTTTTAAACAGAAAGAATGTCCAAAGACTTTTATCTCTGATAATGATTCTCTTAATCAAAAGCCTAGGAAACTAGATTTTTTACTATAGATAAGTCTTTTAGACATTTTAGAAGTAATGAATACATTCTTATCCAGAAGATCTACTTCCCAGTACATCAGTATTTCTCCTTCTTGCTGAGACAGTTTATAACCAGGTGTCTCCTTGGTAACAGTGTTAATCAGAAGAGCCTAAACTTTTGAACAGTTTGCCAGAATAAATATGCTTCCTTTTCCTTTGTTTTTTGGTTTTGCTTTAGGATAAAATTTTGATATAAAAATATTTTCCAAGTAAAAAATAAGGTATAACACTTAAAAGTATTTGTTCTCTTATGAATCTTTTTTTGCTCGTTACTAATAATGTTGAAAGAAAAAATGCTAATGAATTTGAACAAAATTTTTGTTTTAATCTAGGTTTATATGGACATAGTTTTGAGTGAAAAAACTATATTTTATATAACTGTTTTTCTGTATATTATTTTATTCCATTAGGTATTTTAGAAACATACTGAAGAACTGTTTTGTTAATGATAAAATCAGTCAAATATTTTGAACATCTTGCAGACATTTAAAAGTAGTTCTTAGGGATGGCTTGGGTGGCTCAGTTGGGTAAGCATCTGCCTTCAGCTCAGATCATGTTCCCAGGATCCTGGGGTAGAGTCCCTGCAGGGGGTGGGGGGCGCTTCTTGCTCAGCAGGGAGCTGCTTCTCCCTCTGACTGCCATTCCCCCTGCTTGTGCTCTCTTTCTTTCTCTGACAAATAAATAAATAAAATATTTTACAAAATAAAATTAAAGTAGTTCTTACTTGAGGAAATTATCTTATGAAATAGCACAAAATATCATGAAACAATAATATATCTTATTTTGATTGGTGGAGTTCCATTTTCCTTAGTCCTGAAAGCCGTCTGTTGGAATTTAAAGTAGCCTAATAGGTAGCATTACTTTTATTTGCCTGAATTCTAAAGCGAATGAGAAAAGGACAAAAGAATAGAGTAGAAGGGAGATCAAAATAGCACCTTTATTGTTGTTGTTGTTTTTAAGATTTTATTTGTTCATTTGAGAGAGAGAGAGACAGACAGAGAGAGTACAAGCAGGAGAAGAGGCAGAGGGAGAGAGAGAAGCAGGGTCCCCGCTAAGCAGAGAGCCAGATGCGGGGCTTGATCCCAGGACCTAAAGATCATGACCTGAGCAGAAGGCAGACACTTAATCATCTAAGCCATCCAGGTGTTCTGCACCTTTACTGTTGATAGAAATTGGAGAATGTGGTTTATATGTGCAGACTAGAGTCCTAATCCTGAATCCCAAAATTCACCTGGATTACCTACAGAGTCATTGGTAGTGCTAGACCACCAAATGTCTCCTCACATAGGAGATAGGATAGGGCTTCCCAGTAAAAATTATGGAGAAGCAGGAAGAAACATCCTTCTTGGTAGACAAGCTGGTTCCCAAGGAGAGGTGGAAAGGAAATGTTAGAACTCAGTATCTCAATCTTTGTTCTGGGCTAGGAATGATTGACATGGCAGAAAGAGGCCGTGAATGTTAATTTTTCACTATTCTGCTTCCTGAAGAAATCAGCAGTAATGTATTTCCTCTAATACTCTGTAGGAGTCCCACATCCACTGGGCCATTATGTAGGCCACTAGAACCCACCATTTCATTGCATTCTACTGTAGACATGTACACTCCTGAGTTTAGCAAAGTAGTAGTACCACCAAATCCTATAAAGTCTCCCTTCTAAATACCCCTCAAATTTCTTTCCTCATCTTTACATCCAGTGTCATATTTTAGTTCATAATTTAATCATCTTTTACTTAGATTTCCAGTAGCCACTTAATTAGTGTCCCTGTCTCTGGCTTTATCATTTCTAATCCATTATTCATACAGTCCCTAATTAAACTTACTACAGTGCAAATCTATTAGTTTCCCCCCTACTTGAAGTCTTTTATTCACTCCCCTCATCTATAGCAGGAGTTCTTAATGTCTTCATCATGGAACACATGAAAATTGTAATATTTAAAGAAATTCAGGGTAAATAGAGTAAGATATTTTCCTCTCAATCTAAGTTATAACCTATCAGACTCTCTGCATCTCAATCCCTTTTAGCTGCTCCAGGACTGAGGAGATTAGTATCTCTGTACACCTTAACCCTTTTGTTATACACTGATTGAAAAGCTCTGAGTTCTGTAGAAAAGTTGAAAGTTCTTAAGAGGGCTTAAGCCCATCAATATGGGCTCTGCCAAGCTACTTGTCTCTTCATTCTCATCGCTTAACTGCCCAGCAGTATCAGACTAAGTATAAATTTCAGGAAATGTTGTTTCATGCTTCTAAGCCCTTTGTCTATTTTATTGCATTTCTCTGAAATGGGTTTTCTCTCTATTTTCCTAATAAACTTTGAACTTAAAAGACAAGCTTCACAATAAATGCTCAATAAGTGACAGAACGTTACGGTCTTCCTTTGTAAAGTTGTACTGATGACTTTAGATCGTGTTGACCATTTGACACACTGACATTCATTTAAAATACACTCATTTAAGATACACAGTGAAGGCTTTACTGAATATCCTTCTTTCGTTGTTTTTACATATTCCTTTTTAGAACTAGTATTACACAATTTCCAGTTCAATCACTGTTTATTTTTTATCCTGCTAATTGGATTATAAATTTCTTTAGGTCAAGGAATATGCCACTGTTAATTTTTATATCCCGTAGCACCTAGATTCTTTCTGGATAGTCAATACTTTTTAATATTTTTTTTCACAAACCCATTGATTTCCAAATACCTTAATAAAATCTGGTTTTGTTTTCTGGTTAAGGGTTACTATTGACAGTGCCCTCAAGATGAATTTTTTGGAAGATCTTGTTACAGAGAAAAGAAACTATAATTTAATAAATATTGATGACACTGAAAATCAAAGAACAACAGTTCTTTGTTACATGATACTTTATTTGTCCACAAATAAATGGTCTACTTCATTCTCAATATTCTTATATATCAATAATCTATCCCGTTATTAAAATTCCCAAACTTTTATACAGCAGAATTCTTTTTTTAAGGTTTTTATGTAAATTCCAGTTAGTTAACATACAGTGCAATAGTAGTTTCAGGTGTATAGTATAGTGATTCAGCACTTCCACACAACACCTGCTGCTTCCTACAACCAGTGCACCCCTTAATCCCCATCATCTGTTTCACCCATCCCCCCCCCACCTCCATTCTGGTAACCATCAGTTTGTTCTCTATAAAGAGTCTGTTTTTTGGTTTGTCTCTCTTTTTTCCCTTTGCTCGTTTGTTTTGTTTCTTAAATTCCACATATGAGTGAACATACAGCAAAGTTCTTAATGATTTAAGTTCAATCAATTCACATATGGTACTTTTTTTAGATTTCCAGAATAAGTTTTCTTTGTGAGTGAGATGGTATGCTTCCTTTTTATAAACAGTGTAATCTATGGAATTTTCCGCTTTTCTTAGATTCCCAGAAAGAGCAATGTCAGCTTTGCCTTTAATTGTGCTAACTTCCTTTACCTAGATAAAGTCACATTAGAATTTCTTCCTTTCTCTCCCTATTTTCCATTTCTGTTACTTTAATAATTTTTTATCCATGATTATATATTTACCTTATGTCAGATTCTTTTTTAGTAGATATGTTATAAATTTTAAAAATATATAACTATTAAGGTATGTGATATAGAAGTAGACAGATTTAGTCTTTCAATAATAAAGAAAAACAGAGTTTCCTTATTCTTTTAACTAATGGGTTTAAATATTGGCCAGTTTTTTTTTCTCAAGAAAAAAAGCAAGTGTTATTAGAAATTGGACTTTTCTAAAGATGATGATTAATGACCTGTAATATTTCTACTGACCCAGAATTATAGAAGTATCAGCTCAGTAGATTTAGGGGAAGCTACTAGCCATATGGGTGCTATTAAAATAGATAGTTGACCCTGACTACAAATAACAAAACTTGAAATGCAGCCAGGCAGAATTTTGGTTTTAAGTCATCATCACAAGCAGAGTTAATGATGCATCTCTTGCTTGCCTGGACATGAAGCATTTTGATGTAATTAATTCAGTTTTAGTCCTTAACCTTCATAGGTTTTGATTCTTCAATCTTGTAAGTACATGAAACCTTAATCATGAATTTATTTTCATCAAGGAATCTGAATGACAAGTCATGTAAAATTATAGTTAAAGTATTATATTTACTTAGAAAATGTTTTGTGTACTTCAAATTTGTAATTGCTTGTAAATAAAAGAAAATTATTATAAATTTTTGGCTAATAGGAAATTACCAAGCCATGCAGACTGCCTTGCTGGTTTAGCAGACAATACAATAGTAATCAGATATGAAGCTCAACCTAAAGACTGATGAAAACCCAGTATTTCTTTTTTTTTTTTAAGATTTTATTTGAGAGAGCGGGAGAGCCAGTGTGTGTGTGCAGAAGAGAGAGAGCAAGTACCAGGGGGGAGAGACAGAGGGAGAGGGAGAAGCAGGCTCCCCAAGGATCCGGGAGCCTGATGTGGAGCTCTATCCCAGGACCTCTGGATCATGACCTGAGCCAAAGGCAGACACTTAACCAACTGAGCCTCCCAGGTGCCCGGAAAACCTAGTATTTCTTAAACTTATTTTTAGAATTAGTTCACATAAAACTTCAGGTCAAGTTTCTCTGTAAACTCTATGCCTCAATATATCTAGAGACTCCAAATCTATGTATACACCTATGTAATTGTACAAACTTACATTTACATTGTATTTCTCGATAAGTTTTACTATTTATATTGCAAAAGCTTGCTTAATTGTTAGAATCTACAGTAGTTCACATCTGGTTAATTCAGTGTTACAGCTTCTGCCCCTTCCAACCATACTTTCATAGTATAGTATTTTTTATCTTTTGGTTATTTATATTATTTGACAAAACTAATTCCTAAAAGACATTGTTCCCTTATAAAATAATTCATGAAAAGGAAAATCAGACTGTAGGAAATACTGTATTCCATCAATATGTACATGGAAGTTATATCTAATATGTAGTATACCCACTGAAATATAATAAAGTGAATATTTACACTGTACTTTATCTATTTGTATTGTGCGATAGTGTTTTTCTAGAGTATTTCTGATAATACATCTTGGTTGATGGCTAAATATTGATGATCACTCAATTTTCTAGGAAAACACAATTGAGTAAAATGTATCACATAAGTAACTCAGTAAAATAACTTCTATTTACAGAGTTATGCATAAATAATAAAAATGCTACATTTTAAAATTTGATTCCTTGAGCCAAGAATTTTTTTGGAAGTTTAATAAGGATAATTTTAGTAAAACAAACTATCATTGAGGAAATTTATTCCCATTTCTGATATTTACTTCCTCTACCATGTTCTCCAACAGGCATACGTTTATGGCAATGATTGACTAGAGGTTCAGCAATCCCCCTTTTCTCTTCCTGAGCACAAAGGAAGGTTAAGTTCCCTAGCCTCTCTTGCAGTGAGGTTGGAGCCGTGCAACTGGCTCTGGTTAATAGAATAAAGGGAAATTATTATAGCCTGCCCATGAAAGATATGATCTTCCATGATCTCACTCACTGTCTGGAAGTGAAGTGCTCCAAGATAGCAGAATCACATGATGGTGGGAACGTAGACCCTGGGATCCTTTTCTTGGATGGAACTTCCCAGAAGAATAGCTTAGCCAGGAACATCTGTATTAGACTTTGTACAAGTGTCAAATAAACATTTGTTGAATTAAGCAACCACGATTTTGGTTTGTTTGTTATAGTAACTAGCAAGTGCTACCTTGAGTCATACAACTGGCAGAAATGCAAAATTTTCTGAGGAGTTCTTAGAAAAATAAAAATTTCCAGATTAAGACATTAAATGAATATGCTTTTCATGATTATTCTTTTATTCTTAACATTTAGAAATCTACTCAAAAAGAGTTTGAAGACACATTTAGGAATAAGAATATATATGTGCATAAAGAAGGTATATGCTAACTTTTAGAACAAGTGTTTAAATTATTTTCAGATGGTACATAAGAATATCATATAGACAAGAGATGGCCAAAACAAAAATTCAGCTCTTTTAAAAGTTAATGTACTTTAAGAATCCCCTGATAAAATCTTTTAAAAAATATGTTGCCTGGGTGGCTCAGTAGGTTAAGGGTCTGCCTTCAGCTCAGGTCATGATCTCTGGGTCCTGGGATTGAGCCCTGCTTCGGGCTTCCTGCTCAGCCAGGAGTCTGCTTCTCTCTCCCTCTTTCTCTCACTCTGCCCCTCCCCACCACTTGTTTTCTCTCTCTCTCTTTCTCTCAAATAAATAAAATCTTTAAAAAATAAAAAATATCTTATAATACAGCTATATATTTCCAGAATATAACCAATGCTATAGAGTATACTGTGTGGTGCCAGTTAACACAGAGAGAAGTGAGTAGGATTTAGTACATTTTGAAGAGAAAGCAAAAAGTTAGACGAGTCGATGATCAAAATTAGCCTCCGTAGACTATGTCAGATAAACATCCACCAAGATTTAATAGAAAGTGACCCAGAAATATCTGCAGACAAGTTTATCAGTAAATCTACTGAGAGAGTTTACAATGGCCATCTTTTCCAAAGGCATAGAATTCATTATAAGTAAGTCTTTATATTCAGTGTAAGTGATATACAGATTTTGTCCCTTAGGATATTATATCAAAGGAACTGAATTAAGGCTATTAGAGTGTAATCTTGGGTTAGAAACAATTCCAAAGTCTCAAAAAAAAAAAAAAAAAAGAAATGCATTATATCATGCAAGACAAAATTTTTATCCTTTAGTTTTAAATGTCTTTTCTCTTATAAAATCCTACAAAATTGCTTATAGTTACCATTTAGAAGTTAAATCTGATTTAAAATTTTTAAGGTCTTTTCTACAGCAATATTGGATTCCTTCCTTAATACTTTCCTGATCTGCTTGTAGAAAATGCATTCACGATCCTATGTCTATTTTTAGGCCTTGGATCTACTTGGATCTCTATTGGTAAGAGATACATAGATCTTTTGGAGGAGGATTCCACTTTCTGCGTAAATATTTAATAGTTTACTATTTAATTGTATATATTGGCTACTGAGAGTTTTCTATGTTGTGCGTTGTGCTGGGCTATTGTGCTAGATATTTCCAATAGGCTTATTCAGTCTTTAAAAGACTGGTGTTGGTATTTTATTGCAGTTGGGAAAATGAGAAAGATACTAAAAAATAACAGAATGTCTAAAGATCAATGAACAAATGTTCATTCAAATGACCTCTATAGGGATTAGAACTAAAGTACTCTGGGAATGTGGACTTTCACCTGGGACTCAAAAGCAGAGTAGGTCAGAAAGTGATTGTGGTGAAGGTATGTCCTCAGTTGGTGAATCAGAGAAGTTATACATAGGAATCAGGAATGTGTAATTGGAGAACAGGAGTTAGGACTCCTGAGATTATCTGGGCAACACAGTATCAAGAAATGGAATTAAAATTTCTGTGAAAAAATGGGTAATAATCTTGCTAAGGTGCTTGAAAAATCAAAATGGAACAAGATCAATGAAATAAAATTTCGTTGTTTGTCAAAGTCTTTGGTGACTGAGATGCTCCCTATATACTTTTATAGAGTATAATCAACATCTAACTCGAAAGGTGAGTGCATGTAACTTCGCAGGCAGAGGGAGTTCTTGTCACCTGGTCAGGATGGATAATTCAAGGGAAAATGAGGGAGGTTTTTTGTTTTTTTTGTTGTTGTTGTTGTTTTTGCCAACTTCCATATTTGAAAATGAGGGTTGAGTAAAAGAAGTCCAAATTCACCTATCCATGCATCCATCATTCAGTCAGTTAAATAATTTTGAGCATTTACATTATCCAAGTACTTTTCCAGGTGCTAGGGGAATGACATCTGAAAAGAACCCTAATCCCATTGGTTCATATTCTGATGAGAGAAGAGATAGACAATACCTAATTAAATACAAAAATGGGAAACCCAGTTATTTCAGATGAGTGAGAAAAAAATAATAGCAACAGGTGATAGGTCAGAGAATGCTTCTTTAATTGTGGGATTCTGTTCCTCTCTAAGAAGGTAACATTGAGGTAAGACTTGTATGTTGAAAAGGGACCAATTAAGGTGAAGATCTGGAGATGAGATTCTAAGCTGAAGAAGGAGCAGGTACAAAAGTTCTTAGAAGGGAATGATTGTAGAATAAGTATCAAAAAGGAGACTGAAGCAGTCATGAGCAGGGGAGTAAAGAGGGAGGTCTGGAACAGTAGACAGAGGTAGAAGATGTTGAATTCACCAGGCCATGATAATATTCTAGTTGTAAGAAAAAGGCTTTAAAGAATTTAAGAAGGATTTTTACAGGAACTGTGATCAATAAGCCTGCGAAACTTTGTATGCTGTAGAACTATATTTCAAACTGGTATATTATAAACTCTAAGAATTGCAGTTAAGAAAATACTTAACTTTTTAACCTAGGAGCTTTCAAATTTAGAACCCCTTTGTATCTAATAGTCCACACTTTCCAGTTGAGAATAGTATAATTTGTTATTATCTCATTTGATCCATATTTTGTGTTCCCTCCATCTCAATGGGTATCATTTGATCCAAACAGGTTAAGCCCTTAAGCCCTCTTCCCCCGTAGGAGACATTCTCATTCATCACTATAAACCTTTGCTCAATGCTAAAAGGCCTTTTTATGTCCTTAAAAAAAAAAGATTTATTTATTTCTATTATTTATTTGAGAGAGAGAGAGAGCGTGCGCACCCGCACATGGCAGGAGAGGCAGAGGAAGAAGGAGAGAAAGTCCTAAGCAGGGTCTGCACTGAGCGCAGAGCTCCTCGGTGGGGCTCAATCCCAGGACCCTCAGATGACGACATGAGCTGAAACTGAGAGTCCAACACTTAACTGACTGCACCAACCAGGAGCCCCAGGCCGTTTTATGTCCTAACTTCCTATCAAAATCATATCTACTCTCTATGAACTATATAAAAATCTCCTTTTCTATGAAGCTTATTAATTATCTCCTTTGATGAAGACAGTATGATATGGTAAGAAGATTATGAGTGTTTCACTTAAAAAATTCAACACTCTAATTCATGTTCTATCAATTACTGTGAATTGTGACTGTAAGAAGTTCCTCTAACTCTTAGATCCTAACATTTTAGCAGTAAAACTTGATATAAAAATAATTACTTTCCAGAAATATCCTGACAGGGCACCTGCGTGGCTCAGACTGTTAAGCGTCTGCCAGGTCTGGTACCAGGGTCCTGGGATCAAGCCCCATGTCAGATTCCCTGCTCAGCGGGGAGCTTGTTTCTCTCTCTGACTGCTGTTCCCCTGCTTGTGCTCTCTCTCTCTCTGTCAAATAAATAAATGAAATCTTAAACAAAACAAAAATCCTGACATAGGTGAAAGAACTTAAGAAAGTGTCTGGCACATGTTTAGACATCTATAGTCATGGGGTTGTAGACTTGGGTAATTTAATAGAAATCTGCACGGTCATTATAATAGTTAACATTTACTGATTGTTTACTGAAGTAATTGCTTTATTTTCATTATTTCATTTAATCTTAATGAAAATCCTTTTAGTTCAGTTTACTAAATGCATTTTACAGAAGAGGAAACTAAGGCTTATAGAACTTAAGTCACTTACACAATTCCATAGGACTTTGTTAGTGGTGGACCCAGAATTCAGATCCAATTCTGTCCAAAGCCCATGTTCTTACCCATGCTTCTCATTTTATAGAGAAGAAATTGTAACCTTAGAAAGACTAAAAATTTTAACTTGAGGATATATGTCTAATCTGTGTGATAGCACATTTTAGAAACAAACTCTCTTGGTTCTGTTACATAATCCTAAGCATTGGCATTTATTTATTTATGTGCCTTGAATAGCTGAGAACTTATACATATTTCTTGAATGGGTTTACATAAGTGTCAGGTACAGGGAAATGGTGGTACTATGATACAAGGATGATGTCAGCCTTAGAAATGATAACAGTGTGTAATAATGCCGTTCTTAAATTCTGAAGTAGATTTGTGAGGATATACTTTTTTCAAGTTAGAGATAATTGCAACCAAATTCACATAGCAAACTAATTTGAGTGGGAATTTCTATTTCTCTACTCAAAATGCTATTGTGTTTATCTAGCTATGACCAAACTGTACCAAGAGAGTGACATTTTTGGAAAAACTAGAGACCTCGGAGTTCCCTGGGGATGTGAGAAGGAAGGAGTTAAAACAGCCTCTGTGTAATCTATTTCTCTTTATGGGGGAGATGACTTCAGGGAAAGACAGAAAGCAAGTGACCCAATCTAATCTCCTTGAATGTCTTAAGAAATAAACTATTTCTATGTGGTAGGAAAGAATCCTTATCAATGGAATGCTCTTAGAAGAATGCCCTTGACTAGGATTGCTTATGGTAAACAAACCTAGGATATGTGATGCATAATTTCATGGGAAGTATCCAGTAAGATCACCTATCTGGGTATAAACTAGAAATCCTTCATAACCTGATGTTTCCTACTGAGTGTGGTAACTGATGTGTCTTCTATGGAGACCTGGTATTCCCATCTAGAAAGTGCATGTATAATGAATGATGTAATAACCTGGAAGTCATCATTAATATCCCAGGTCTCTTGCTACTCTACTTGTATTTGCTACTAGTTTGTATCCTTGAATTCTTAGTAAATAAATATGTATGTCCGAACTGACAAATCAGATTCTTTGGTTAGCTCAGGGGAAAGGAGAAGGAAAAAAGTTAAACAAAACATAAGAGGTTGAAATAGAGTAGAGAAAGAAAGAAACTTGAAGTTGATAGAATAGCTGACTTAATCTGGAAGAAATAAACACTACCACTATCTTTTTGCAAATACAGAAGTAAATTCTAGATGATATGAAAAGTTAGTTGTAAAAAAAGTCTTTCTTTCAAAATCTTCTTTACTACTTCCTGTTCTCTGTTTACATTTCTTAGGTGTCTGATGTAGCAACACCCCTTTTCCAACTACCAAAATCCTATTGCTTCTGGAACGAATTACCACAAATCTAGTGGCTTCACAAAAGAAATTTATTATCTTACAGTTCTGGATGTCGGAATTCTGAAATAGGTATTGCTAGGCTAAAATCAAAGTGTCAACAGGACTGTATCCCTTCTGGAGGCTCCAGGAGAAAATTTGTTTTCTTGCCTTTTCCAGAATAGAGGCCTGTTGTGTTTCTTGGCTTGTAACCTCTTCTATCTTTAAATCCAGCCGTGTCGTATCTTCAGATCTTTCTCTGACTCTGATACTCTCCCTTCTTCCACACTTGAAGGACTCTTGTAATTTTAATAGGCACAACTGGATAGCCCAGGATAATCTCCCTATTTTGAGGTCAGTTGAAAAGCAACCTTAATTTCATCTGCTACCTTAATTCTACCTTGCCCCCTTGCTGTGTAACATAATATATTCACTGGTCCTGGGGTTTAGAAGTAGGCATCTTTGAAGCAGAACATTATTCTGCCTACCATAGATACTATACAACAAAGGTAAAATGCATACATACATATATATTTAATGTCTATATTCAAATGAGTTTATACAATCAATAGATAGTATTTCTGTCACCTGTATTTTTGCTTATAGCCCTCCTCTGGTGAACTCAAGCATGACCATGTGAATTACTTTGGCCAGTGAAATGTAAATGTCAGGATATAGGTCTTGTGTTAGTAGAAATTGCAAGAATCATAGTATGTTCCAATATGTTAATTTTTCCTTCTGCAATGAAATTTTAAATATCCCAGATAATGGCTACTTCACCAGCTTGAGTCTAGGAATAAAACTTAAATGAACCTGTGAGGATGGGAGCTTGAGGTAAGAAGCAATCTTGTTAACCATTAGCTTTCCAGACTGCAAAACTTGATAAGAAAAAATGGGAAGAAAAATCACTATATAATATAATAATCATAACACTGAAAATTAAATTAATTCAAAGACACAATAATTTTACTCTCAGAAGACAAGCATTTTTAAAAAGCAAATTTATTATAGTAAATTGGTTAATGCACGAATCTGCTCGTGTATAAAGAATGAAAATTATAGGGCACCTGGGTACCTCAGTTGGTTGAATGTCTGACTTTGGCTCACATCATGATCTCAGGGTCCTGGGATAGAGCCCCCTATGTTGGGCTCCCTGGTTAGCAGATAGTCTGCTTGTCCCTCTCCCTCTCCCTCTGCCCCTCCCTGCTCATACTCTCTCTCAAATAAATAAATAAATAAAATCTTCTAAAAAATGAAAATTATCTTTAAAAAGGAAGTAGATCTAAAATATAAAATTCTATGGAAATGAAGACAGACAGACATTTTCCAGAATTTGGAGCAATGACTAAGAAAAATTCCAAGTAAAGGGAAAATATAGGAAAAAGACTTAAGTGTGATAAAAATGATTTACCAGAAACCAATGGAAATGTTTCTTAAGTGATGGGATGCTGAAGGTATTGCAGATAAAACCCAGATCAGGACACAAATATCTGGTATCACTGACTAGGATAGTTTGGAAAATTTTAGATAATACAGTAAGACAATAACACAAAATATTAGGAATAAATATAGGAAAAGGACCCAAATTTTCTTTATTTGTTTATTATGATTACTTACATAAACAAGTGTTCATTTAATTACTAGCTAAAAAAAATCAATGTAATTTAATTAATGTTAGCATTTTAATATTAAGATGTCAAATATCGAGTAAAAATTCAAAATTTAATAACTTTTTAAAATCAAGTATATCTAGTTAGAACTAGAAATGATGAAAAAGTAAAAATAAAATTAGTGATTCAATAACAAACTTGGGGTGTATATGATGTAATTCATAAAAATATTAAAGAATACAGAGCAAAAAAATATCATTTGTGATTTGATGACAAAATTTAAATTCATGAAATGTCATCTTTTCCACAATGTACATGTAATTTAACTACAATTTGTTTAGCATTTCAACATTTCCATGAGAATATCTAACTACACAGATAGCTAATAAACGAGATAAAATAATTTTACATCCCTATGGAACAATGAATATCCCAAATTTAGAAAAATAGTTAACAATTTTTAAATAAATTATGAACAAAAGAGTGTGAGATTACCACAAGAAAATATAAATTAATCAGATTCTGAAAGGATTGAGAAATCAATCCATATAACTATGGATTTTCCTTGTAGAGAAATGAGTGCTTTCCTTGTAGAGAAATCATTTGAGGGAGTGTGAAATGTTCTTTAGAATGTGATCTGACATGTTCATGTGTATCTTTTAAAGTATAAACATCCTGATTCAGCAATGCAATTTTAGGATTCACTCCTATAAGAAAAAAAACTACCAGAAAATGAGTATTTATCTTTTTGTTTGTTTTTTTGGAGTGGCCTAAAACTAGAAGCAACCTCAATGAACATCAGTTAATATAAGTAGTGACTAAATTACAGAATAACTGTGTTATAAAGCATTTTGGTACTACCAGCTGATTTCAATCCAATGTGACCATACATGCTGTTTCTCCCAGGGCAGTCTCAAACCCGTGTCCAAACTGAGTTTTAATACCATAGTCTTTCTTGTTTTGGATGATGAATTAGTCTTTCTAGTTAGATTCCTATCTGTTTATGTTAAGGAGCTTCCAAAATATATTCCAGAATATATATAAAGCAGATGTAAACAAAAAAATAAAAATCATAGTAACTGTTTATATGAGCATACACAAAAGGGTGGAATATATTCGCCAGGCTGTCAACTTCTGTTGACAGTGTTTGGATTGAGGAGGATATTTATTTGATTTTTGGAATTAAAAAAAAAAAAAACTATAAAGAATATTTAAAAGGCAAAAAGATAAATATTGAATAGATGACTTGGTCCCAAATTTCTATGAGACCTTCAGAGTTCTCAATTTTTTCATTTTATTTTAATATTCAGTTTTGTAAAAAGTATTCATTTTTTTAAAGTAAGCTCTAGTCCCAGTGTGTGGCTCGAACTCACAACCCTGAGCAAGAGTCACATGCTGTACCAACTCAGCCAGCCAGGTGCCCCAAAAGTATTCATTTTTTGATGTGATTTTATTATGGACATATCAGCTAATTTAAAAACTAATGGAAATCTTAATTCATTTCAGAAGTTATCCCACATGCCTCATGCAGAGATGGTTGTTTCAGCTTATCTTTTTACTAAACTCATGATCTTATACTTGGTGCCACGGCCATTTGGTAGTCCTTATCAAGGGGATTGAACTGCATGTTTATTTAGCATCTACTGTACGCCTCATACGATGTTAGGTGCTATAAAAGTGTTTGTTACTCTCCTTTTAGAGAAAAGAACTAAGGTTCCATAAAGTTAAACTTTTTTGTTACTACTACACTTAGGAAGTATAGAGACGGCATTTATTTTTTTTTTTTTTTTTTTTTTTTTAAAGAATTTATTTATTTATTCGACAGAGATAGAGACAGCCAGCGAGAGAGGGAACACAAGCAGGGGGAGTGGGAGAGGAAGAAGCAGGCTCATAGCGAAGGAGCCTGATGTGGGGCTCGATCCCATAACGCCAGGATCACGCCCTAAGCCGAAGGCAGACGCTTAACCGCTGTGCCACCCAGGCGCCCCTAGAGACGGCATTTAAACTAAAGTCTCCCCGACTCCTGACACTTTTCTTTACCATACAGCTTCCCATGCATTTATAGTTCTATTTTTTATACTAGGATATTAATACATCCTTCTTTATTCACACAGAAAGTTTTACACTTCAGGAATCCTTTCTTTTTGAATGGCAATTCCCAAGTGCAAAATTAACCTGTGGTTAGAATTATGTCACCTTTATCAACATTGCCATATGCATGACAAAATATAAATAGCAGCAAGTTGTATTAGCTTTGTTTTAAAGAAACACAACCTAATGTTAGAAAAGATAAATGACTTGTCCAGCAGCACATTCCAAATCATGCAAAGTTAAAAATAGAATTGCGAAGAAGTTAAATGTTCTTGGCTTCCTAGTCTAGAATACTATTTATGAGATGCCAGTGATTCTTTTTAGGACATGGTGATATAAATTTTATTGCTTGTCAGGACTGGTAATGATTATAAGACCTTAGTATTTTTGACTTGCTAAAAATAAAATTCAAAGAAGACTTATTCATTTAAGACTATGTTGGTCTTCAAAATAATTTGACATGTGCTTTAAAGTGGACACAATGAATAATACAATAATATTGAATGTAAGACGAAGGAGAAATTTTAATTGTGTATTATCTGTGTATAACATTGTCTAATAGAATCCTGCTAACTTTGTCTATTTCATCTGTAGCCATTAGATACTTCTAAAATATATTGTTCATTTTTCTACAAATATTTAGATGAGTGCCACATAGCAGGCACTCATCAAAGCATTGAGGATAAAATAGTGAATAAACAAAATATTTGTTTTCATGGCATTTACATTATATTTGGGAGATAAAGATAAAAAAATATATATGTATGGTATATATTAAATTCCAGGCAGTGGTAAGTGCTCTGAAGAAAAACAAAGCAGATCAGAAGATAGAAACAGATGGAGAGTTGCTATTTTAGATAAAAGGATCTTCAAGTAGGATTGTCTAATAATATTATACCTGAGACCTGAAAGAAGTGAAGGATGTCCAGAGGAGGATGGGTATAGGCAGAATGAATAGGGAGTTTAAAGAATCTGAGGTGGATTGTGTATGGAATGATTAATGATAAATTCGGTATAAATGAAATGAGTGACTAAGGGGGAAAATTGTAAGATAAGATCAGAGTAGCAGCCAAAGAAAAGTATATGTGGGACCATTAAACCATGGTAAGGACCTTAGATTTTATCCCAGGTGAGGCAGAAAGGTATTGGACATTTATAAACAGAGGAGGTATATAATCTGATTTAAGTTTTCAAGGAATCAGTTTGGTACTACATGCAGAACAGATTTGAGGAGCAAGGACTGAAGCAAAAACATCAGTTGGGTGGGAATTTAAAAATCTGTGTAAAAGATGGTGATAGTGTAGTGTCAAAATTAACCTATAGATTCAATGCAATCCCTAGCAAAATCCCCTGCTGCTTTTTTTCAGAAAATGACAAACTGATCCTAAAATTCATATGGAAACACAAGATATCCGGAATAGCCAAAACAATCTTGATCAAGAACAAATATGGAGGACTTATATTTCCCAGTTTTAAAAACTTATTATAAAGCTGTGTGGTAGTGGCATCAAGATAGATATATATATATGAACTTACTAAGGCTGAGAGTCTAGAAGTACACGTTAATAAATATGGTCAATTAAATTTTGGCAGAGTACCAAGACAATCAAATGGGGAAAAGAATAGTATTTTCAACAAATGATGCTGGGATAACTGGATATCCACACAGAAAAGAATGAAGTTGGACCCCTACTGTACACTATCACAAAAACTAACTTAAAAGGGATCATATAGAATCATAGAACTAATGTAACTAAAATTATAAAACTCTTAGAAGAAAATTTGCGAGTAAATCTTTGTGACCTTAACTTAGGCAACTCTTCTTAGATATGATACCAAAAACACAAGCAAGAAAAGAAAAAATTAAATTGGACTTGATAAAAATTAAAGACTTTTGCAATGTAAATTATACTATCAAGAAAGTGATATAAATTCACAGAATGGGAGAAAATACTGAAAATAATTTTAAAGAGATGATGATGGCTTGGACTAGAATGGTAACTTTGAAGATGATGAGAAGTAGTCTGATTCTGAATGCATTATGGGTAAACCATGCGATATTGTTGGTTTTAAACCATTTTTTAATCTATAAAATGATCATTTCAAATTGTTAAAGTTAATATTCTGAAGGTATGCCTACAGAGGTTTTTGTTTGTTTTATTTTGTTTTGTTTTTGTGCCTGAGCTATGAAATGACTGTAAGATTTTAGGTAGAGGAATTGAAAAGATCAGGATGCCATTTACAGGAATCTAGAAGATTGGGAGTAGAGTAGGATTGAGGATGGAAGCAAGTTTGTTTTTAGGTATATTAACTCAAAAGAGAAGATTACCAAGAGGAGATTACAGTAAACAGAATGGTAGTTGTCTGTTGTTTAGGATAAAGTGGGAGAAACAATTCCTACTGGCAAGATTCAAGCATAGCTCACACTGTGACTAAACAAATTTTTTACTCTTTCAGTAATATTCTACCTAAAGAAACAGTTCTTCTGTTCTATTAATTAGATAAGATGTGAGCAAGTAATCTCAATTCTTTCCTAAAATAACAAAGATGGGTAATTGCAAGTAGACATATGGATTAAATCGTTATTAGTCATTGTGTTTTATCCACATGAATTCAACCTTTTGGAAAGCATCTAATATGTAATCAGAACTAAGCTTTGAGAGATTCAAAAATTACAAAAATGATTGTGGGATTCATAGGAAAATAAGTTTGAATTGCAAGAAAAAAGCAATACCCAGAAAACAGGAAGTTTAAAAGTAGTAAGGGATTAATGTATGAGATGTAAAAGACAGGTGAATGGCTAAGTGCCAAGATGTGTGTAGAAATGAGCTATGCCATAGAACAGGAAGACAACCACCTGTGGACTGGCACCGGGAAGAGCTATGAAATAAGTGTGACTCCTTCTAGATCTCAGATAGCAGATATAGATACATTGATGGGAGAGAGAAATATAATCAAAATTCAGGGAAGCAATTATAAATACAAATGAGAAGGTTGAATTGCACATTGATTAGTCAGAGAATAGTGAGTAAGAATTATTATCCTTCAGATTCCCTATAGCCCAATATTTAATAAAGTTAGTTGAATGAATGACCATCTGAGTGGAGAAGAGGACACAATCAACTACTCCTAAGTTAAGGGTAATATAAAATGTAATATATTAATAATAATAATAATACCAAATTATCAGCTACATGTTTATTTTGTACACAGGATCAAAGGTATATTTTGTCTGTCAAATGGACATAATCATGTTCATATTGAGTATTTTAATATTCTAGGGGCTATTTAAAATCAGAACTACTTGAAGAGTTACAATTTGGCTTAGTGATATAAAATAAGAAGATTCCTCCCAACACAAAGCACCAATAAATGTCAAATAATTATTCCCAGCTCTAAACATAATAGCTGTTTAGATGAAGAGATGGTGTGGGCTGGGGAGGGAAAAATGATAGGGTGATTCAACTTTATATATATTCAGACCTATCATTAAATTTAATTCAGAAATATGAATCCCAAAGAAAACCATCTTGTCCTGCCACTTACTATTTCTTTTAATTTGTTTGTAACCATTTGCAGTCTCCCTTTTATTCCCTCTCTCTATCTCTCTGTCTGTCACAGCTCTGTCATACATTCCACACCACACACTCACACATACACGCTCTCTCTGTCTCTCTAACACACACACACACACACACACACACACACACACACGGCTAATAAAAAAGGCTAGATTAATTGTTTCTGTTCTTTTATTTGCATATCCAAGACTATGATGATAAAAGCTTACCTTTCTTCATGGGTGGTGTGTGTGCTTCATTTTAGAATACTTAACATTTTTGTACCTCTGTTCTACTTTTCTGGTTAGAGGGTTGCTATTCATATATCAAAAGGAGACATAAAGTCTTAGATAGTTATTTTTTAATAAAAACATTTAGTTTAGGTTTCAGATAATTAAACTCATTATTCATTTGATTAAGCCATCTTGCTTTTTAAATTTTTTTATGGCTCTTCTCTGCTGACTTAATAAAAAAGGAAATGCATAAAAAGGAAAACATTTTTTACTAGAGCTAAAGAAATAACGCTATTATTTTCATTACTGCCATGATGAAGCAGATCAATATGAGACATTGTTTATTTCCTTTTAAATAAAGACATTAAACCACCAAAAGAATTAATTGAATTAAAGCAAAATTATATTGTTTTGATATTTTGTTCTCACTTCACTTGCTAAACATAGATTAACAGCTCAAAGTACTTGGCTAAATGTTTTCTCACTAGAACATAATGATATAAAATTAAATATATGCTTTGAAGTTGACATAAATTACTATAGACCCCTTCTAGAGAAAAATTTAACATGATAATAAATAGTTATAGATTAATTTAAAGATTGTACAGATCCATAGTTGCTTGTATGCTTGTGAAATTAGCATGGATTTTTTTTTTAATGAAAATAATTTTCTTGCTGCAACTGTATGGCTTTTAGAACACAAGTTCTGGAGAAGAGGGAGATGAATATTTAAGAAACTTTTATTGGTTTCTTAATATGTGCCAAATGATATGAAAAATTCTATAATAAATGTTTACAAAGTAGTTGTGAGCATAGAAGAAGGAAAAAATTGTTTTGTGTAACACAGTGGTGCAAAACCTTTGTGTGTGAGTGTGTGTGTGCACGTGCGTGCGCGTGGGCATGCACACGTGTGTGTGTGTGTGTGTGTGTATGTGTGTGTGTGTGTGTGTGTGATTTTAACCCCTTGAGAATCCCATGACAGCTCATGATCCATCCCTCCAGAAGTAGGACAGGGAGGTCATAAAGGCACGCAAATAGAGTATTTTCCATACATTTTAGGAGTTCATAGAGGTTAATGGAAGAAAGATAAAGACATCACTGTTTAATAAAGGAAGCTTATGGAAGAGGAAATATTGAGGTGAGTCTTGAATTTAGCCCTTATGTATATTTTCCCTCATCGCGTTCTTTTCTTAGGACCCAGAAGTTATAAAATACAACCCACTTCAATCCTTTATGAGTGTTCATCTGTCATGATAATCTATGCAGCCATACCAACTGACTTTCTCCAAATACCTTATTAAATACCTAATTAAAAATTAAAGAATTTTTCTTAAATCATTTGCAAACTTCTTCTACTCCTGGATTTTTACTCCTTTCACTGAAATGTCCATGTTTAACTTAGAATCAGCTGCTCTTTCTCATGATACGTTTGTATTTGTCTTTCATAATACTTTGTAATTTTGAATTATATAACAAAATGTATTCTTGTGTGTTTTACTAATTAAGTCTTCAAGGGCAAATATAGTGTTCTTTTCCTCATAACTTCTGCTTTTCATAATATGTATATATATTTAAAGATTTTATTTATTAATTTAATTAATTAATTTACTTGTGAGAGAGGGCAAGGGGAGGAGCAAAGGGAGAGGGACGAGCAGACTCTGGACTGAGCATGGAGCTAGGCTTGATCCCATGACTCTGAGATCATGACCTGAGCTGAAATCAAGAGTCAGATGCTTAACTGACTAAGCCACCCAGGCACCTTGTAATATATATATATTTTTTAAAGATCTTATTTATTTATTTAACACAGAGAGAGACAGCCAGTGAGAGAGGAAACACAAGCAGGGGGAGTGGGAGAGGAAGAAGCAGGCTCCCAGCGGAGGAGCCTGATGTGGGGCTCGATCCCAGGACCCTGGGATCACGCCCTGAGCCGAAGGCAGACGCTTAACGACTGAGCCACCAGGCGCCCCTGTAATATATTTTTTATTAATAAAATCTTGAAACAAACAAACCAAAACAACAACCAGAGATTACTTTTAATGTTGTTATTGTGGGAAAAATCAACAATATAGTACATAAAAATAGTAAAGAGAAATAAATAACATACCTAAGTGTAGTAAAATTTCTCTTCAAATCTCAATTCCCATCCTTGAAGTTAGCACACTTAATTATTTTTCTTTATTTCCTTCAAGACTTCAAACATGTATTTACATGAATTTGTATATATATATATATATATATATATATGCAATTTAAATGTTATATATATATATATATATATATGCAATTTAAATGTTAACATGAGTTGGCTTTATTAATATAAATTATACATATGTGCTTCAACTTGCCTTTTTTACTTCATGATGTATGTAGGATATATTACTTTCTGAGTATGTATTGGTCCAACATATTTTTTAGATTATTATGGTATGAATTCATTATAATTCAACTTACTACTATTTTAAAGATGAACATTTGTATTGTTTATCAAATGAAATGTTCCTGATACAGCGGTCTTATATTTATGTTTTTATGCATTTATATTTCCAAAGGCTAGATCTAGAAGTGGAATTACGTAGCCATACTGCATGCACACTTTAAATTTTGTATATACTATCAAATTTTATCCAAGAAAGTACTACCAAATTATACTCCACCAACAGAGTATTCAAATCCCTGTTTCTCTACATCAACATTGGATACATAATTTTTTCAGACTTTGCTCATCAGATGGTTTAAAATGATCCTCATTATCCCTGATTGTGTATTTGTGAACTTACCTACTTACTGAAATTGATTTTTTAACCCTAAAGTAAATACTCATGGTGCTTTCTGGACCATTCACAGACATGCTTATAGCAACAAAAAATCTAAGTGGCCAACACACACTGCCTTCTTGTTTCAGTTCTCATACTGTAAATAAGTGTAATTTTTGCAGGTATTAATTTAGTGCCATGTTTTCCTCATTTTTGTGGTCGTTGGTGATTTTGATGTTTAAAATGGCCCTCTGGGGCGCTTGATTGGCTCAGTCGGTTGTGTCAGACTCTTGATTTTCAGCTCAGATCATGATCTCAGGATCCTGGGATTGAACCCCAGATAAGGCTCTGCATTCAGTGGAGAGTCAGCTTGAGGATTTCTCTCCCTCTCCCTCTCCTTCTGCCTCTCCTCTCTCTCTCTCAAAGAAATACATAAAATTTAAAAATAAATAAATAAATTAAATAAAATAGGCCTCTAGTGCTGAAGTGCTGTCTGGTGACATGCTTTAGGGAGAAAATACGTGTGTTAGAAAAGCTTCATTCAGGCATGAGTTATAGTGCTAAAGGCTGTGAGTTCAATGTCAATGAGTTAATCAACAGTGTTTATTAAATAAGGTATCTTTAAACATAAACACCCATAAAACAAGGTTATGTTTTGATCAGTTTATGAAAATGTGACTAGAGGTTCTCAGAAACCTACTCCTGTAATTCCTCTAGGAGCAGTGGTTCAGTTTTTGTGCAAGTTTATAGAACATAATTACCATGAATAGCAAGAATCAATTGTATATCATTTTAATTTGCATTTCCTTAATTATTAATGTTGCAGAACATCTTTTGTATATTTGACATTTGCATTTCTCTTTCTGCTATTACCTCTTTATAGCTCCTATCCCTTTTCATTAGATTGTCCCTTTTTCATCAATTCATATGAGTTTTCTTTATATTAACAGGACTGAAAATTTTCCTGTATTAATATTGGAAATATTTTCTGCCATCCACCCATTGTCACTCAGTTTTCTGATATTTTCAACTACCTTCTTTTTTCAAATGTAATGATAGCTATCATTCACCACCTATTTTATGGCTTCTTGTTTTTGTGTCTAATGTGCTATAGTTGTTGGTTTTTTTTTTTTTTAATCTAGTTTTGAATTGTTTAGAATTTCTTTTTGTGTAATGTAAGGATCATTGCATTATCCCCTGACAGTCATGTATGGCTAATTTTTCTAATACTGTGCTTTTAAGTCTACTATTTTATCATTGGTCATAGATGCATATTTTTAAAAATGTATTTATTTGGTCTGTTTTGGACTCCTGATTACTTAGTTTGTTGCTTTATTATTTGAAAAGTATCATCCTGTTTTAATTACTTTTATTTTATAATATAGCTTTTTATTTGTCAGAGCTTCTCTTGCCTTATTTTTTTTAAATTTCCTCCATATTTTTATTTATCCTTGTGCATTATTTCTTCCAGAGCTGCAAAGTTCATTTACCTTAGAATTGAACAGGTAATATTAATAATATTTATTCAAGTCAGAGGAGTAAACTACATTCCACAACTAGAAATGTTTGCATAGCTTTTTCAGTATACCCACTGTCCTTGTATATATTGCTTCACCTGTCATCTTGAGCTGATCCCCCCAAAAGGTAGGTTTTTGGTTTTGTTTTTTATAAAGCCAAGGTGTCATTTGATTTGTAAGGGGGAAATCAGAGCAAAAAACATGATATTCAAACACTGTTTTGCTTAAGTGCTGTGAAATATAGTTGAAACATAACTGCCACAAAACAGAATTTACCTTCATAGTTGCCAGGCCTTCATGACAAGAAACAGGTAACTTCTGTTTCTTGCTTAGTGTTGGAGATATAGGGAAATTACATTTTTTTATTCACAGGCTTCAGAATTCATGTAGACTACCTTCCTTTTATATTGGAACATAGAAGAATCATATAGATGCATTGTGGTCATGCTTCAATTATGTTATCGTCATAAATTGATGATTAAATTATAATTATCAATATCCTCTAAGTTTTTACATGTTCACATCTTTATATGATAACCTGGATTTTACCTGTGTTATAGACAAACGCCTTTCTGCAAGTATTCCCTTATATATTAATACATTTTCATTATTTTCATAGTTTTTTACATATCTATTTCCTGAAGACTCTAAATATTCATGTATGGATTTTGTTAAACTTCTAAAGAATTAAACTGTTTTTCCATTTCTGGAACCACCTCATTTTATCTCTATGGATTGACATATACTGCTGAGCACTTTTTTTTTTTTCCAGAGAAAATAGATCTCCAGAGAAAATAGAAATTTTCTAGGCCTATGTGAGTCTGTTTGTGAACCAGCTTGTTGATATGTATCAAAAATGTAAAAAAAAAACTTTCTATACCTGGTTGAATTGTATGTAGTTACCATGCATTAAATATATATTCCGATGATCTGCCACAATTTTTTTCAGATGCTGCTCAGCATATTTTTACTCTCTGTTGCATACATTTCCATACAACTATAGATCTCTTTACGTAATCCACCTTTTCTTTAAAGCCTGTCCATCCTCCTTTTATTGTATTCTAAGCATGCTTTTCATCACTTCAAGTAAGTCTCAGGGAGGCCTGTAGGGTTGTGTATAATTCCTCTGTCTTGGAAGTTTAAATTCACCATGTCACCCATGCTCAGTGCATTAAGCGGTAAACATATTTTGCCTGAAGGCTTCTACATGCCTCTTTTAAAGTTTCTTCCATGACTTATTGGGCTTTAACTCTATTGTTAATATTCTTTGCAGACCAAGAGAAGCAGTAAATCTAAAACAAATTTAGAGATTTTACTGCTATAACTTTCATACCCACCTAGCCTCCTATAAGGAGAAAATTGTTCCCTAAGTGGGATATTTTTTCAACTTGTTAGATTGTTATTCTTCAGTGATTAATTCTTTAATTATATCAAAGAGTTTTCCCCCAGGAGTTAAACATGCTAAAGTAAAATTATTTCTTTCCATTTATTTTTCCATTAAAGTAGAAATGTTTATATATATATATACACATATGTATGTGTATATATATATATATATATATACACACACACACACATATGTGTATATATATATATTTTTTGTCATGTCTTGCTTTTAGTTACCTCACTAGTTTAACCTGAGATGATTCAATAGACAATAGTTATTTTTGTTATTATTGGTGTTTCTTTTATAGATAAAAACATGAATCATGGAAATTAACCAGCAAGGATTTTTAAACAGCTGCCAAGTATGTGTTAGCCCTAAGGATACCAGGACTAAGGATGCTTGTGTCCTAAGGCAACATCAGCCTTGGGTACCATACATGTACATGATATGATTTTAAGGTCTTTTGAACACTCTTCCTGATTCCCTTTCAAGCACTCCCCAGTGCCTCTCACCTCTTCAATCTGTGGATTTTGTGAGGAAAATTCACTTAATGGAATATGAACTTATGTAGAAGATAGTAGTGTGATTTTGTACTTTAGAGCTTTGGCTTTGGAATGAGCCTATTACATTCCAAATGCTGGACCCATGCTTTCATTATGGGATCTCTTGAATAATTTATGAAACTACTTTATAGCTCCCTGTGCCAAAGTTTCAGTCAAATGAGAGGAGGAGTATTATTCAAAGTATTTAAAACTTGGAAGAGCCGTACTCTGATCCATTCAGAAAAACAATGCTCAGAGCAGGGTCTTGAAGGATCCCTGATGCATCAGGCTCACATACTTAGTAGTGGGAGATCATAGGGAGATCACAGGGAGCTGGAGCACCTGGAGTGCTGGTAGGACACTTAAGCTGTTTTGACAATGGTTATTTAACTCAAATGGTGGGGAAATATATAACTATTTTAATTGGTTCCACTGAACTGGAGCAATCCACTGACTATCAGTGATACCAAATTAATTACTTCAGATCTTTCCCAATTACATTTTTCTAAGGAGAACAACAATGACATCAGAAAAGTTTGTCCCTGTGGCAAGATCCTGGTTAACCTTAGTTCTCTTAGTTTCTGCCTGAGGCTGACTCTCCAGGATTCCCAGAGATTTAGTGAGCCACCAGTTGCCTTCCCACTACAATCCTTTTTTGTTTAAGTTAACCAGATTTAATTTCTTTGGCTTATGACTGAGAATACTAGTAAGGAATTGGTACCAGGACTGGATCACTGGCAGTAATACCTCCTAATATGTAGAATTAATTTGCTGGCATACCCTAACATACAGAATTAATTTGCTGAAGAATTCTATCATTTCTGGATAGAAAATTGATTTTTTTTGTGCTATATTTGGTTAAATTATGGTTTGTTGTATATTTGGAATAAAAGCAACATCTTCAAGGACTTGTTAGGAAAGTACCAGGATGTTGCGGGGTGTTGATTGATTCTTATGGCCATCATTAAGATCTTTCAAGAAAGAGACAAACTATAGCTTCTTCAAACACAAGAAATTTTAAAAAGGCAGTTTTCGAATAAAAATCCTTTCTCCCTGTTGTTGCCTTCCAAATTGACTGAAATATGGATAATTTGATTCTGTACCTTGATGGAAAATATACTGTAATCCAAATTTAAGGTCTGATATACTGAGGCAGAAAGAATTCTCAAAGGATTAGATTAGATAAAAGATAAACCTGAACTCTTAAGCATCTTTCAAATACCTCTGGCTAACCCAGTGGTTTCAACTTTGGCTGTACATTGCTTTTAAAAAAAATAATGATACTTTGTTCCTAGCCATTGAAATTCTTATTCAATTTAATTTTTCTTAGAAAGTGGTTTGAGCATTGTTTTTTAAAAAGTTCCCTAGGTAATTCTTGAAGAATAACTCTTTCTCATTGAAGAAGTCTCTGGAATGTAGCCTGGAGGACAGACTCATATTCCAGGTTTTGATTTATCTCAGTTTGAAGTCATTAATTTGTGAACCAGAGGGTGGTTAGTTCACGAAGTCATGCTGTGAGGAAACAGAAATTCTCACATTCAAAAACTGCATAAATGTGATCTCTGGGTGTTGTTTCTAGCCAACTAAATAAACCTGAAACAAATACATTGTGAACTTATTGAGGTTTTTAAAATAATTATATTGAAGTAAAATGTGACTGTAATATTCTGTGTTTTTCTTCTTTTTTTAAATAAAGATTTTATTTGTGTGTGTGTGCGAGAGAGAGAGAGCACAAGCAGGGGGAGCTGCAGGCAGAGGGAGAAGCCGGCTCCCTGCTGAGCAAGGAGCTGGATGCAGGACTCAGTCCCAGGACCCTGAGATCATGACCTGAGCCAAAGACAGACACTGAACCAACTGAGCCACCTAGCGTCCCTGTTTTTATTTTTCTGATAATTAAATGAAATACTGTAACTAAATTACCTATCAGAGTGCCTGATACAAAAGTAGACACTCACTGAAAGCAAGCGATTATCATCATCAGTACAATTATTATTATCTTTACCACTCCTGCTTCTACTAACACTACTTCTACTACTACTACTATTACTACTACTACTACTACTACTACTACTACTACTACTGAGAGCTAGAGACCAGGTGTTTTCTAAATAAATCCAGTGAATCACTCCACCACTGTTTTAAGGTGTTCTTTTTTATATGCTGCAGCACAAACAACTTGTGGGTTTTTTTCTTCCTTTTTTTTTAAGATTTAAAAAAAAAATTAAGTAATCTCTACACCAAAGTGGAGCTCGAACTTACAACCCCAAGAGGAAGAGTCACATGCTCTACCAACTGAACCAGCCAGGCACCCCACAAATGATTTGTGTTTTAACAATCCCTCCGGGTCCCTGAATGCATTTTACCCAAGGAAAAATTTGGTGTCAATAGTAATTAGGATACTAGACCCAGTCTCTGAAAGCCAACCCCTCAACACCTCCTGATGTGATTTATTTACAGTACAAATAGTACCATCTGAACAGCAAACGGGGGTACCTGGGTGATTCAGTCACTTAAGTAACCAACTCTTGATTTCATCTCAGGTCATGATCTCAGGGTCCTTAGGTCAAGCCTCATGGTGGACCCTGCACTCAGCAGGGATTCTGCTTGAGATTCTATCTCTCCCTCTCTCCATGTCCCTACCCTCTCACTGCACTTGCACACTCTCTCTTTCTACCAAATAAATAAATCTTTGAACAGCACATGACTATGATTTATTGACAAGGTGTTTCTTTTAGTATATACTTCAGCTGTCCAGATCAATCAAGAGGCCTATTAGCGAGTGGATTCCTGCCAGCATTCTGATGAGGGATCTAGCAGAGGACTGTCTGGTAAACAGACAACATCAGGAAAGGTATTAGATCAAGAAGGTAGAAGAAAAGGGCAAGTTTTTATGTGAGGAAGTGGAGAAGTGGCAGGGGCATGAAAATTGAAATGAATTGAGAAGTTGGAACAGCTTGTTTATGGTGCAGTGCATCCTTGAATTAGTGATTTTGTAATATCTTACAAACTGCAGGGTTCCAAATTGTTGCAACAACTGCAACAAATCCAATATGGATTCATCATTTCTTTTCATCACAGCTGTGTCATCACACAGTTTGTATTTTGATACTTAAAAAATAAGTTGTTACCTAATTTTAAATGCCAATATTCTGCTCTCTTTTCTTGTTCTTGACAAAACTTAATACTGAGTCCTGTTTCCACCCCCTACCTTCAACATTACTCCAATCTTTATTGGGTGAGATTTACAATGTTGAAATTATTTGGCAAGTACTAGTTATTTTTCTTGAGGCAAATTCTTTGAAATCAATTAATATAACTCATGCTGACCTTAAAATATTCCCAAATTTCTTGCTTGTATCTGTGGTTCTTTTTGTTGATTTAATTTGTGCCCTGTTGGGAAAAGTGGGTCTGTAGTACCCAAAGTATGTCTGTCTGTTCTTAAGTTTAACTGTCTGTATATTTGGTTGAAAGGTGGAATTGCTAAGTTTCTCTTTCCAGTATGTAAGAATATATAGCAACTGCCTGTCATTTGATTTACTATCTAGATCCTTCCTTGGCTACGAACAGGTCATCCTTCTTATGTAATCTTTTTCTGTAGGCTTCAATGTCTTTCTAACAACTTCCTAAAACGTGATTGAGCTAATTTTAAAATGGCATCTTTGCTTCATCTCTGTGCATATCTTTGTCTAGGGCTCCACCTGTTCACTTTTGGCAATTGCTTTGATCATAACCAGCCTGAGTTATATCTGGGAAAAGGCAGGAAAGAATTTCTGAGTCATAAAATTTCTATCACACATATCAGCACTGGGTTAAGGGAAAAATAAATCATTTTCATTCATTTAGAGAGTAAACAAATGATTCTGTCAAAGTTCTACTTGTAGAACTTAATATACTCAATGATTATTGTAAAGAGGAGAGGGAATACATGTAATAAAATAAATTCAGGCTTTGGGCTGATAGAGATTTGAGTGCAAGTCCAATCTCAAACACTTAGAAACTATGTGATATTTTTAGGCAAGTATTTAACCTATGCAAGCCCTTGTATTTTTTTTTGTCAATAATATGGTACTAGGGGCGCCTGGGTGGCACAGCGGTTAAACGTCTGCCTTCGGCTCAGGGCGTGATCCCAGCATTATGGGATCGAGCCCCACATCAGGCTCCTCCGCTATGAGCCTGCTTCTTCCTCTCCCACTCCCCCTGCTTGTGTTCCCTCTCTCACTGACTGTCTCTATCTCTGTCGAATAAATAAATAAAATCTTAAAAAAAAATAAATAAAAAAAATAATATGGTACTAAATTTTACTATGAAATATCATTTTGTAGATTGAAAAATAGTCTATGAAAAGTGCTTGGCACAGGGATGTCCACTCTCACCACTGTTACTTAACATAGTACTGGAAGTTCTAGCCTCAGCAATCCAACAACAAAAAGAAATAAATGCATCCAAATCAGCAAGGAAGAAGTTAAATTTTCACTATTTGCAGATGACATGATACTCTATACAGAAAACCCAAAAGACTCCACCCCAAAATTGCTAAAACTGATGTACAAATTGAGTAAAGTTGCAGGATGCAAAATCAACATCCAGAAGTCTGTTGCATTTCTATACACCAATAATGAAGAAGCAGACAGAGAAATCAAGGAATCAATCCCACTTACCATTGCACCAAAAACTGTAAGATAACCGAAGAGGCAAAAGATCTATACTCTAAAAACTATAGAACACTGGTGAAAGAAATTGAAGATGACACAAAGAAATGGAAAAACATTATATGCTCATGGATTGGAAGAACAAATATTGTTAAAATGTCTTTGCTACCCAAAGCAATCTACACATTTAATGCAATCCCTGTCAAATCACCACCAGCATTTTTCACAGAGCTAGAACAAACAATTCTAAAATTTGTATGGAACCAGAAAAGACCCTGAATAGAAACAGCAGTCTTGAAAAAAGAAAAGCAAAGGTGGAGGCATCACAATTCCAGACTTAAAGCTCTATTACAAAGCTTAATGTTTTAGACTGTATGGTATGGGCATGAAAACACCCATAGATCAATGGAACAGAACAAAAAAACCACAACTATGTGTTTGACCAATCTTCAACAAAGCAGGAAAGAATATCCAATGGAAAAAAGTCTTTTCAACAGATGGTGTTGGGAAAACTAGACAGCAACATGCAGAAGAATGAAACTGGAACACTTTCTTACACAATACACAAAAATAAATTCAAAATGGATGAAAGACCTACATATGAGATGGGAAACCATCAAAATCCAAGAGGAGAGAATAAGCGGCAACCTCTTTGACATTGGGCTATAGCAACTTCTTACAAGATAGGTCTTTGGAGGCAAGGGAAACAAAAGCAAAAGTGAACTGTTGGGATTTCCTCAAGATAAAAAGCCTCTGCACAGTGAAGGAAACAATCAACAAAACTAAAAGACAACCTATGGCATGGGAGAAGATATTTGCAAATGACATATCCGATAAAGGGTTATTATCCAAAAACTATAAAGGACTTACCAAAATCAACACCCCAAAACCAAATAATCCAATTAAAAATGGGCAGAAGACATAAACAGACATTTTTCCAAAGAAGACATCCAGATGGCCAACAGACATATGAGAAGGTGTTCAGTATCACTCATCATCAGGGAAATACAAATCAAAACTATGATGAGATATCATCTCAGAGCTGTCAGAATGACTAAAATTAACAGCACAGGAAACAACAGGTTTTGGTGAGGATGTGGAGAAAGGGGAACACTCTTACACTGTTGGTGGGACTGCAAACTGGAGCAGCCACTTTGGAAAACAATATGCAGGTTCCCCAAAAAGTTAAAAATAGAACTACCCTATGACCCATCAATTGCACTACTAAGTATTTACCCAAAGGATACAAAGATACTCCTTTGAAGGGGCACATGCACCCCAATGTTTATAGCAGCAATATCAACAATTGTAAAATTATGGAAAGAGTCCAAGTGTCCATTGACTGATAATAGATAAAGAAGATGCGGTGTGTATATATACACACACATATATACACAATGGAATATTACTCAGCCATCAAAAAGAATGAAATCTTACCATTTGCAATGATGGGGATGGAGTTAGAGTGTATTATGCTAAGTGAAATAATTCAGCCAGAGAAAGACAAATACCATATGATTTCACTCAAATGTGGAATTTAAGAAACAAAACAAATGAACATGGTGGGCCAAAAAGAGAGGCAAACCAGAAAACAGACTCTTAATTATAGAGAACAAACTGATGGTTACTGGAAGGGAAGTGGGTGGACGGATGGGTTAAATGGGTGATGGGTATTAAGGAGGGCACTTGTGATGAGCACCGGATATTGTATGTAGGTGATGACTCACTAAATTCTACACCTGAACCTAATAGTACATTGTATGTTAACTAACTGGAATTTAAATAAAAACTTGAAAAAGGAGAAAAAAGTGCTCGGCAGATGGTAGGCATTATTACAGTTAGTACTATTTACAAAGAGATGATTAGGTAAGAATTTAATGCTCCTTGAGTAATATTCCTGAAACAAACATTGCCAGATCCTAGGATGCAATCATACCCTTTGATTTTGTTAAAAATATCACAAACATATATGGCACATATTTAGCAATAATTCACTAATGGTTTATTATTGCCTGAGATAAGGTTACCAGTTTTCTTAATCTTTGATTTTGTGAAAGACCTAAATGAGTAAGCAAGTGCAAGGTTGATGTTTTGAAACAATTAACACATGGGAGGAATAAAGCAAGAGAAATATCATAACCATTACTCATGCTATACCTCTTTTAAAAACCCCATCCCTGAGATATGAGAATTTATTTGACATAAAATATGACTAACAATATTGATAGCAGGAAGAAAGCCTACATTCAGTATTCTGTGGTCAATGTTCCCAGGTGACTATTTCAGACAATCTGAAACTATATCAGATTCTATTATGATTCACATTAAAAACATTAGAATTATTGATATCTATTTCAACAGTGAAAAATTTGATATGGTAAACACCAAACATGTTATCTGAAAACACCAAAAGAGTATTTGTGGAGATTAATCATCCAGTCACAATTTGAAATTCCTGAACATTTGCATCTTACTTTCAATATATTTCTCCTTGGACCTTGAAGCGAAGCTGCAGTTTTATAGTTCACCAGACTACACACATTATCTTGATTGCTTGAATCATTTGAAATATATCTTCTTTTAATTAAATAATTATATAATCAAGAGGGAATTTGGAAGCCCATTAACTTAATGAACTGTATCCAAGTACATCATCTAAGTTGTTGATTCCAATCTTTGTTCATATTTGGGGAACTTTATAAATGTAAAAATATTTCATAAACATCAATAGTATGATATTACTATTGGTAAGTATTCATTGACAAAATACCTAAAAGCAAAAAGCTAGTATGAATTTAATAATAATTTAAGTGATTTTGTATTAATCAAAATAAATTCTCAATGATTTTTTAAAAATAGGTCCCTTAAAAAGTTAAAAATTGAGCTAACCTATGATCCAGCCGTTGCACTACTGGGTATTTACCCCAAAGATACAGACGTAGTGAAGAGAAGGGCCATATGCACCGCAATGTTCATAGCAGCATTGTCCACAATAGCTAAATCATGGAAGGAACCGAGATGCCCTTCAACAGATGGCTGGATTAAGAAGTTGTGGTCCATATATACAATGGAATATTACTCAGCTATCAGAAAGAACGAGTTCTCAACATTTGCTGCAACATGGACGGCACTGGAGGAGATAATGCTAAGTGAAATAAGTCAAGCAGAGAAAGACACTATCATATGATTTCTCTCATCTATGGAACATAAGAACTAGGATGATCGGTAGGGGAAGAAAGGGATAAAGAAAGGGGGGGTAATCAGAAGGGGGAATGAAGCATGAGAGACTATGGACTCTGAGAAACAAACTGAGGGCTTTAGAGGGGATGGGGGGTGGGGGAATGGGATAGGCTGGTGATGGGTAGTAAGGAGGGCACGTATTGCATGATGCACTGGGTGTTATACGCAACTAATGAATCATCTAACTTTACATCAGAAACCAGGGATGTACTGTATGCTGACTAACATAATAAAAAAATATTAAAAAAATAGCACACATGAATAAGACATATTCATTCATTAAACATAATATTAGTTTATATATGGATTTTCATTCCACTAGTAATATCTCCATGGCTGCCCAGGGTCCAGATCCTCAGATTAACAACTAAGGTATAAATCAGACTTTTACTACACCCCAGAGCCCTTTATTTATCTCCCTCAGTGATTTATAACACCTCTCTGCATCTTCAGAGTTAATTATTCTCACTGGTAATTCTGCGAATAAGTTTCTCTAATTTTTAAGTTTTATATAAGAAAACATAGCATATAGTTTCTTAAAGTCTCCTTCGCTGAATATTATGTTTGCAAGATTCACCCATGTTGTTCCTTTAATCAGTGTTTTGTTCATTTTTATTGCTGTAGAATATCCTCTTATCTGAATATATTATACTTTTAAAAATAAATTTATTATTTGTGGATACTGGTGGTGTTTCTGATTTGGGTCTATTATGAAAAAATACTAGCATGAACATTCTTGCATTTTATTAAATGCCTTTTATTATATGTTTTTCAAGAGAACCTGTTTCTCAGAATGGAATTTCTAGGTCATAGTTCATGTATATGTTCAGCTTTAGTAAATACTGAGAAATGACTTTTCAGATTGATATGTAAAATTTTCACTCCATCCATTAGTCTGTAAGAATTCTCATTACTTCCAATCCTTGCCAACTCTTGGTATTTTCTGACTTTTTTCTTTTCAGCAATTTGAATAGGTAGATAATGTAATCTTATTGTAGTTTTAATTTGCATACCTTTAAGAATAATAAGGTTAAAAAATATTGAAATATATTCATTTGTGATTTAGTATTTATAACATTAACATCTACATCACTTTTGAATCTCTTTTTATTTTTTCATTTTATATTTGTCTTTTGTGAATTGCTCTTATATTCTGATAGCCTGTTAATTTATGATTGAATCCTAATCATTGTGTAAAAATATTGGAGGGATAATTCCTGTCTCTGGGTGATGTTGTCTTCCTCCAGAGATTATTTACTTTTGCATATTTCAGACTTATCTCCTGAACCCAGTATTGGAACTAAGCAAATTTAAAGCTGGCTTTTTTGAGGGCTGGTCTATTTTAGGTTTGCAATTATAACTAGAGTGTAGCCTTCCAGGATCTGGTGTTTTAATCAGGCGGGTCCTGAGCTCTATTTTGCCCTTCTCTGCGCTGTAGGACTGCTGAAAGATCTACATGGTTTCTCAACTGCTCATATACCACTCTCTTGATTCTCAGCCCCTAGGCTCTACCCTGTTCTATCCCTACCTATCAGCAAATGCCAGGACACAAAAATGGCACCAAGTAACAGTTTTGTTTAAGCATTTTCCTTTCTCTTTGAGATTTTGTCCCCTCCAATCGTGGTCATCTTTATAACTTTCTGATGCCTCCAAAGATATTTAATGCATTTTACCTACTTTTTCCAGTTGCTTTTATTAGTAGAATTGGTCTAGAACAAGCTAGTACATCATAACCAAAACCAAAGCCCCAATTCTAATGTGGTTTTGATAGATTAGTCATGGTCTGTTCTACTGGAATCAACAGAAACAATAACTTTGTATTTACTCCATGGGACAACTTTCTTCTCTAACCAAATAGCATGAGTTATTTTCCCTTTTCTTCAGAAAGGAGTGTTTCTAGTTGGCATTTGTCTTTGCTGAATGTCTTTCTGATTTATTCCCATTATGAAATGTAAGGCCCCAAACTGTCTGTGAACTTTTAGTGCACACCTGACTAATAAGAAAATAACAGAATTCCAACTCCTATTACTTATACTTGAGAATCTATTTATTGCTATGTCCTTTTGAATCCTTTCCAATAACTTCAGGCTATCTTTCTCTTTCTATTCTGATCCCATATTATTTATTGTAAATTTTCATACCTTATTTTAATTATTTTAATTACTTACACTTGAGTAATAAGTAAATAATAAGTAAAAAGTAATTAATTACTTACACTAAAGTGTAATTATCCAAGGTCAGAGACTCTGTTTTATTTATCCTTATTTCTGGCATACAATTGAAGCTAAACATGTTTACTGAATGAATAAACAGAATTCCTTACAATTCCTTGTTTAATTTATGACTCACTAAAAATACAGTCTTTTACCTTCTATGGCTATACCCAGGTATTTTATAGGCAGGGTTAGCCTAGGTGTAGCTATTAAATATATATTTACTTCATTCATATGTATATTTAAAAACTCGTTTTACAAAATCCTCACATTGTGCTATTCTCAAAAGTTGTTGATACATAGACAACCAAATAAGCTATTCCTTAGAAATATGTTAAATTATTAAATAATTAATAATAAAAATAAATAAATAAATAAATAAATAATAATTAAACAATAACCCATCTACCAGAGTAGATTTATTGAAGTTTTATTGCTGGCATTTATTGACAATTTTTTAGTTTTTCCTGACATAAGGTTTCTGTTGTTTTTCATTTTATTTTTTTATTCATTTCTATAATATTGTAATATAGTAATTACTATTTTCTGAATTCCCACCAAATTTGTGTACTGAAATAGTCTCTGCAAATTAGATGAATTTTTCCATTAAAACAACCATAACAGTAATGTAATAAATGCTACCTTAATGATATTAAAATAGTATTTTTCCATATATACTAAGATTAATGGCTAAAAAGAGAATAAAATATTTAAAAATATTGTTTAAATAGTACGCACTTTTAAAAACATACGGTTTTGATTGTGTAGGAGAAAGATTTCACATAATTTTTTTAAAAAATCTTCATTCATTATTGCAACTGAATGAAATTTTATGTGAATTACTTCAACATTCATTACTGCGTTGGGCATAAATCCACTTGACTGCTTTTTCCTGCTAATCAGATATGACTTCAATATCTTAGATTAAAATATTAAAAGGTTCAGGAAAAAATTAAATAACCTGAGAAGTTTTTCTAGTTTAAATTGAGATGTTCCTATCCTTTATTTTTGTCCTTTTAGGCAAACTGGGAAAATAACATTCATAGATTTTTTTAAAGCATTTTTCTAGTTTTATTGAGAACTAATTACGTATATCACTGTATGAAGTTTAAGACGTACAGCATGATGGTTTGATTTACATATTTTGTGTAATTATTACCACAATATTTCAGTTAACATCCATTATCTCATATAAATATAAAGAAAAAAAAAAAAAACTCCTGTGATGAGAATTCTTAGGATTGACTCTCAACAACTTTCCTTTTTTTTTTTAAATGATTTTTTATTATATTATGTTAGTCACCATACAGTACATCCCTGGTTTCCAATGTAAAGCTCGATGATTCATTAGTTGCGTACAACACCCAGTGCACCATGCAATATGTGCCCTCCTTACTACCCATCACCAGTCTATCCCATTCCCCCACCCCCCTCCCCTCTGAGGCCCTCAGTTTGTTTCTCATAGTCCATAGTCTCTCATGTTTCATTCCCCCTTCTGATTACCCCCCTTTCTTTATCCCTTTCTTCCCCTACCGATCATCCTAGTTCTTATGTTCCATAGATGAGAGAAATCATATGATAGTTGTCTTTCTCTGCTTGACTTATTTCACTTAGAATTATCTCCTCCAGTGCCGTCCATGTTGTAGCAAATGTTGAGAACTCGTTCTTTCTGAGAGCTGAGTAATATTCCATTGTATATATGGACCACAACTTCTTAATCCAGTCATCTGTGGAAGGGCATCTCGGCTCCTTCCACGATTTAGCTATTGTGGACATTGCTGCTATGAACATTGGGGTGCATATGGCCCTTCTCTTCACTACGTCTGTATCTTTGGAGTAAACACCCAGTAGTGCAATGGCTGGATCATAGGGTAGCTCAATTTTTAACTTTTTAAGGGACCTCCACACTGTTTTCCAGAGTGGCTTTACCAACTTGCATTCCCACCAACAATGTAGGAGGGATCCCCTTTCTCCACATCCTCTCCAACAATTGTTGTTTCTTACCTTGTCTATTTTTGCCATTCTAACCGGCCTAAGGTGGTATCTCAGTGTGGTTTTGATTTGAATTTCCCTTATGGCTAATGATTTCGAACATTTTTTCATGTGTCTGTTAGCCGTTTGTATGTCTTCATTGGAAAAGTGTCTGTTCATATCTTCTGCCCATTTTTTGATTTGTTTATTTGTTTCTCGTGTATTGAGTTTGAGAAGTTCTTTGTAGATCTTGGATACCAGTCCTTTATCTGGAGTGTCATTTGCAAATATATTCTCCCATTCTGTGGGCTGCCTCTTAGTTTTTCTGACTGTTTCCTTGGCTGTGCAGAAGCTTTTTATCTTGATGAAGTCCCATAAGTTCATTTTATCTTTTGTTTCTCTTGCCTTTGGGGATGTGTCATGAAAAAGGTTGCTTTGGCCGATGTCGTAGAGGTTGCTGCCTATGTTCTCCTCTAGAATTTTGATGGATTCCTGTCTCACATTGAGGTCTTTCATCCATTTGGAGTTTATTTTTGTGTATGGTGTGAGAGAGTGGTCAAATTTCATTCTTTTGCATGTAGCTGTCCAATTTTCCCAGCACCATTTATGGAAGAGACTGTCTTTTTCCCACTGGATGTTTTTTCCTGCTTTATCAAATATTAGTTGCCCAAAGAACCGAGGGTCCATTTCTGGGTTCTCTATTCTGTTCCATTGGTCTATGTGTCTGTTTGTGTGCCAGTACCATGCTGTCTTTCTGATCACAGCTTTGTAGTACAGCTCGAAATCCAGCATTGTGATGCCCCCAGCTTTGTTTTTCCTTTTCAACAGTTCTTTGGGGATTCGGGGACTTTTCTGTTTCCATACAAATTTAAGGACTATTTGTTCCAGTTCTCTGAAAAATGTCCTCGGTATTTTGATCGGGATAGCATTGAACGTGTAGATTGCTCTGGCTAGCATGGACATTTTAACTATGTTAATTCTTCCGATCCATGAGCATGGAATATCTTTCCATCTTTTTGTGTCTTCCTCAATGTATTTCAAGAGTGATTTATAGTTTCTAGAATATAGGTCCTCTACGTCTCTGGTTAAGTTAATTCCAAGGTAACGTATGGTTTTTGGTGCTATTGTAAATGGGATGGATTCCCTAATTTCTCTTTCTTCAGTCTCGTTTTTCGTGTATAGAAATGCAACTGATTTCTGAGCATTGACTTTGTATCCCACCACATTACTGAATTGCTCTATAACTTGTAATAGTTTTGGAGTGGATTCTTTTGGTTTTTCCATATAGAGTATCATGTCATCTGCGAAGAGAGACATTTTGACTTCTTCTCTGCCGATTTGGATACCTTTTATCCCTTTTTGTTGTCTGATTGCTTTGCAAGGACTTCTAGTACTATGTTGAATAATAGTGGCGAGAGTGGGCATCCTTGTCGTGTTCCTGATCTTAAGGGAAAGGCTTCCAGCTTTTCCCCATTGAGAATAATATTTACAGTAGGCTTTTCATAGATGGCTTTTATAAGATTGAGAAATGTACCCTCTATTCCTACATTCTGAAGGGTTTTAATCAGGAAAGGATGCTGTATTTTGTCAAATGTTTTTTCAGCATCAATTGAGAGGATCATATGGTTCCTGAGTCTTTTCTTGTTGATATGATGTATCACGCTGATCGATTTGCGAATGTTGAACCACGCTTGCATCCCAGGTATGAATCCCACTTGGTCATGATGGATAATCCTTTTAATGTACTGTTGGATTCTATTAGCAAGTATCTTGTTGAGGATTTTGGCGTCCATATTCATTAGGGAAATCGGTCTGTAATTCTCCTTTTTGAGGGGGTCTTTGCCTGGTTTGGGGATCAAGGTAATATTGGCCTCATAGAATGAGTTTGGTAGCTTTCCTTCTGTTTCTGTTTTTTGAAATAGCTTTAGGAGAATAGGTATTATTTCTTCTTTGAATGTTTGGTAGAATTCCCCAGGAAAACCGTCTGGGCCTGGAGTTTTGTTATTTGGAAGGTTGTTTATCACTGACTCAATCTCTTCATAATTAATTGGCCTGTTTAAGAAATCAATTTCTTCCTGTTTCAGTCTTGGTAGTTTATAGGTTTCCAGGAAGGCCTCCATCTCTTCCAGATTGCTCAGTTTTTTGGCATATAGCTGTTGATAATAGTTTCTAATAATCCTTCCAATTTCATTGGTGTTGGTCGTGACCTCTCCTTTTTCATTCATAATTTTAATAATTTGGGTCCTTTCTCTTTTCTCTTGGATAAGCCTTGCCAGTGGTCTCTCAATTTTATTGATTCTCTCAAAGAACCAGCTTCTAGTCCTGTTGATTTGCTCTACTGTACTTCTGGTTTCTAATTCATTGATTTCTGCTCTCATCTTGGTCAACTGCTTCCTCGTGAGTGGATTAGGCCTGTCCCTCTGTTGCTGTTCCAGCTTCTTGAGGTAAGAATATAAAAACTGCATTTTAGATTTTTCTATTCTTTTGAGTGAGGCTTGGATGGCTATGTATTTCCCCCCTAGGACTGCCTTTGCAATATCCCATAGGTTTTGGACCGTTGTGTTTTCATTCTCGTTGGTCTCCATAAATTTTTTTTTTTTTAAAGATTTTGTTTATTTATTCGACAGAGATAGAGACAGCCAGCGAGAGAGGGAACACAAGCAGGGGGAGTGGGAGAGGAAGAAGCAGGCTCATAGCGGAGGAGCCTGATGTGGGGCTCGATCCCATAACGCTGGGATCACGCCCTGAGCCGAAGGCAGACGCTTAACCGCTGTGCCACCCAGGCGCCCCTCCATAAATTGTTTAAATTGATTTTTCATTTCCTGGCTTATCGAGTCATTCCTGAGCAGGATGGTTCTTAATCTCCTAGTGTTTGAGTTTCTTCCAAATTTTTCCTTGTGGTTGAGTTCCAATTTCAGAGCGTTGTGGTCTGAGAATATGCAGGGGATATTTTCAAACTTTTGTTATCTGTTGAGACCTGTTTTGTGTCCCAGAAAATGGTCTATTCTTGAGAATGTTCCATGGGCATTAGAATAGAATGAGTATTCTTTGGTTCTGGGGTGTAGTGTTCTCTATATATCTATGAAGTCCAATTCGTCGAGTATGGCATTCAAAGCCTTTGATTCTTTGCTTAGTTTTTGCCAGGGTGTTCTGTCTATTTCTGAGAGTGGAGTGTTGAGGTCCCCTACTATTAATGTATTTTTATCTATATGTCTCTTTATTCTGGTTAAGAGTTGGCTTGTGTATCTTGCTGCTCCCCTGTTGGGGGCATATATATTTATAATTGTCATATCCACTTGTTGAATACTTCCTTTAAGAATAATATAGTGCCCTTCTGCATCTCTAACTATAGTCTCTAGTTTAAAAACCAATCTATCTGATATGAGAATTGCTACCCCAGCTTTCTTTTGAGTTCCATTTGCATGAAAGATGGTACTCCATCCCTTACTCTCAGTCTGAATGCATCTTTGGATTTGAAATGAGTCTCTTGTAGACAGCAAATGGATGGGACATTTCTTTTTATCCAATCTGCAACCCTGTGGCGTTTATGGGAGCATTTAAACCATTTACATTGACACTAAGAACTGAGAGATAGAATTTTAATGATGCCATGTTGCCAGTAAAGTCTTTGTTTGTATTGGTTGTGACTTTCTGTTCTGTATCACTCTTGGGGCCTTTTTACTTTTATAGAACCCCCCTAATATCTCCTGTAGGGCTGGTTTCGTGGTTACGAAATTGGTTAATGACTGGCGATTCTGGAATGTCTTTATTTCTCCATCAATTCTGAATGACAGCCTTGCTGGATAAAGGATCCTTGGCTGCATGTTTTTCTCTGAAAGAGCTTTAAAAATGCCCCCCCAACCCTTTCTCTCATTCCAGGTCTGTGTAGACAGGTCTGACGTAATTCTGATGCCTTTGCCTTGGTACGTGAGAAATTTCTTTGCCCTGGCCGCTTTCAATACTGTATCTATCCTTGGATCTAATATTTGCAAAATGCACTATGATTTGACGTGGCGTAGGTTTGTCATGGTTGAGCTTGGGAGGGGTCCATTTACAGAGAGGACCCCTCCTCTCTGCCTCTTGGACACAAATGTTTGTTTCCCTCGCTAGATTAGGGATGTTCTCAGCTACAATTTGTTCAAATATCTCTTCTAGACCTCTGTTTTTCTCCACCCCCTCGGGGATGCCGATGATTCTGACATTGGATCTTTTCATTGAGTCAGTAATCTCCCCTAACCTACATTCGTGGGCATGGATTTTTTTAAGACCAGGTTCTATTTTCGTTTTTTCCTCTATTAACCCATCCTCCAATTCACTAATACGTTCCTCTGCTTCGGTGACCTTGGCCATCAGAACCTCTAGTTTTGCCTGCATTTGGCTCATAGAATTTTTAATTTCTGTCAGATTCGCTCTCATTTCTGTCCTTAGGGATTCTATATTCTCAGTAACCTTTTCATTAATAGTTTTTTCAATTCTACTCATCATTTTGACCATCACTACTCTGAATTACATTTCTGATAATTTGGTTACATCCATATCCATTATTTCTGTGGCAGAGACCACAGACTCACTGTCTTTTCTTTGCTGGGGAAGGGGGGGGCTTCTCCTTCTTGTCATTCTGATGAGGAGAGATTGCGGGGTTGTCCAGAGCCCAAATTATTGACTGGGTCCCAGGCCGTGCCCCTTGTTTTATAGGGATCTTAGGGATGTGGGCTTCTTCTTTAAAGATTTTATTTATTTATTTATGTGGCAGAGAGCCAACCAGCGAGAGAGGGAACAGAAGCAGGGGAGTGGGAGAGGAAGAAGCAGGCTCCCAGCGGAGGAGCCCAATGAGGGACTCCTTTCCGGATCGCCGGGATGACCCCCTAAGCCGGGGACAGGTGCTCAATGACTGTGTAACCCAAGCGCCCCAGGTTGTGGGCTTCTTGATTTTTCAGCCTGCCTTCTGTGCTCTGGGGGAGGGGCCTGCTGCGCAGATACTCAGGCAATCTTGTTTGGGTAGAGTCTCCTTGTCCCCTGTGAGGGGGGATGGGGACGAGCACGCTGTGAGCCGGTATTTCCAGGCTTTTGTTCTCTGGCGGCTTTCCCTGGTGGTCTGCTGTGCCTCTTCTGAGAGTCAGAGCAGCAGAGGCTGAATTGTGACAGAACAGAGGGATTGCGGCCCGTTCTCCACTGATGTTCTGGCCACTTTAACTCTGTTACTGTTGGTGCTGCTCAACCCTGCAGCGTCCCCGGGATGTGCGCACCAACTCGGCGTCCCTGCCCTCACTTCCGGGGCCAGCGGGTCTCTGTCCTTTGTGTTTCTAATGCCGCCAGCCGCCCCCGCGCGCTCCCAGATCTCCGGGTCTCAGTCTAAGCCCGGTGAGTACACCGGGATTCCGGAGTTCCATGAGAAGCCTGGTGGCACGCGCTCCTGGTTCATTCAGGGCCTTAGTCTGCTGTTTCGTGGGTGCCGTCCGTGAGTCCGCCCGTTCCCCCCCCCCCCTGCAGGTGGCTACCGCTTCCCAGCGCCAGAACGCGGCTCCCTCCCCCTTCCGTTTATCTTCCGGTATCTGTGCGCGGTTTCATGGCTCCCCGCTTTGTACCTCAATACTCAGCACTGGAGATATTCACTCGTAGAGATCCAGATGTATCTTCCTGCGTCTCACGCTGATTCCATGGATGTTCAGGCTGGTCTGGTAGCTATCCAGCTCGACTCACAGACAGGCTGAAAAAGGCATCCCCTACTCCTCCGCCATTTTAACTCTCCTCAACAACTTTCCTATATATTATATAGCATTGTTAACAGCATGTTGTGTATTATATCCCTAGTACTTATTTATTTTATGACTGGAAGTTTATACCTTTTGACAACCTTCCTCCAATTCCCCCCTTCTCTAACCCTCACTTCGGATTACTGCAAATTTTTTTTTTTCCATAAGGTTTTTTTTTTTAATATTCTGCAAATAAGTGAGATCATACAATATTTGTCTTTCTCTTCCTCACTTACTTCATTTAAGATAATGCCTTCAAGTTTCATCCATGTTGTCACAAATGGTAAGATTTCCTCATTTGTAATGGTTGAATAATTCTCCATTGTATATATATACAATGTGTGTGTGTGTGTGTGTATCATAATTTCTTTATCCATTCATCCATTGGTGGGCACTTAGGTTGTTTTCATATCTTAGCTATTGTAAATAATGCTGCTAAGAACATAGGGGTACAGATATCTTTTTGAGTTAGTCTTTTCATTTTCTTTAGATATATTTCCAGAAGTAGAATTTCTAGATCATATGGTAGTTCTATTTTTACTTTTTTGAGGAATCTTTATACTGTTTTCCGTAGTGTGTGTACCAGTTTACAATCCCACCAACAATGTACAAGGGATCCTTTCCCCCCACATCCCACTAGCATTTGTTATCTTTTATCTTTTTGATGGTGGCCACTCTTAACAGGTGTGAGGCGATATCCCATTGTAATTTTAATTTTTACTTCCTTAATGACTAGTACTATTGAGCATCTTTCATGTACCTGTTAGCAATCTATGTATCTTCTTTGGAAAAATGTCTTTTGCCCGTTTTTAAAATTGAATTATTTGGTTTTTTGCTATTAAGTTGTATGAGTTCTTTATATATTCTGGATATTAACTTCTTCTTAGATATATGGTTTGCAAATATTATTTCCCATTTTGTAGCTTGTCTTTTCACTTTGTTGATGGTTACTTTGCTGTGCAGAAGCCTTTTAGCCTGATGTAGTCTCACTTATTTTTTATTCAGTTGCTTATGTTTTAGGTATAATTTCTTTAAAAATTATTACCAAGACACATGTCAAGGAGACTTTTTCCTATATGTTTTCTAGGAGTTTCATGGCTTCAGAGTTTACATTTAAGTCTTTAATCCATTTTGAGTTAATTTTTGTGAGTGGTGTAAGATAGGGCTCAAGTTCCATTCTTTTACATAAATATCCAATTTCCCCAGCACCATTTATTGAAGAGACTGTCTTTTCTCCACTGAGTATTTTTGACTCCTTTGTCAAATATCACTGACCATTTATGCCTGGGTTTATTTCTGAGTTCTCAATTCTGTTCCAGTGGTTATTTGTCTGTTTTTATACCAGTATCATACTGTTTTTAATTATTACAGCTTTATAGGATAGTTTGAAAAGAGAGAGTCTGATGTCTCCTGCTTTGTTCTTCTTTCTTATGATATCTTTGGTTATTTGGGGTCTTTTGTAATTTCATGTAAATTTTTGGAGTATTTTTTTTTCTGTTTTCTTAAAGAATACCATTTGAATCCTGATAGGGATTGAATTGAATCTATAGATGGCTTTTGGTATTATTGACATTATAACAATATTAATTCTTCCAATCTATGAATACAGGATACCTTTTCATTTATTTGTGTTTTCTTCAATTTCTATCATTAGTGTCTTGTAGTTTTCAGAATAAAGACCTTTCACCTCATTGGTAAAATTTATTAAGTATTTCATTGTTTTTGATGCTATTGTAATGGGATCAATTTCTTTATTTCCTTTTCAGAAAATTTTTTGTTAGTGTATAGGAACACAGCTAATTTTTGTATGTTAATTTCGTATCCTGCAACTTTCTGAATTTGTTTATTAGTTCAAACAGTTTTTTGGTTGAGTTTTTAGAGTTTTCTATATATAAAATCATGTCAGTATGTCAGCTAACTGGAATTAAAATAAAAACTTCAAAAAAAAGAAACTAAAAAATAATAAGATAAAATCATGTCATCTGCAAATAGTGATGATTTTACTTCTTCCTGTCCAATTCTAGTGATTTTTATTTATTTTTCGTGCCTGAGTGCTCTAGCTAGAACTTCTGGTACAGTGTTGAATCAAAGTGGTGAGAGTGGGAACTCTTGTCTTGTTTCTAATCTCAGAGGAAAAGCTTTCAACTTTTCATCATTGAGTATGATGTTAACTGTGGGCTTGTTATACATGACCTTTATTATGTTGAGATATGTTCCTTCTAAGCCCAATTTGTTAAGTGTTTTTTATCATGAATATAGGTTGAATTTTGCCAAATGCTTTTTCTGCATCAATTGAGATGATTATATGGTTCTTTTCTTTCATTCTATTAATATGAGGTAGTGAAATGATTTGTGTATGTTGAAACATCTTTGCATCCCAGGGATAAATTCTATTTTATCATGGTGAATGGTACTTTTAATGTGCTACTGAATTCAGTTTACTAGTATTTTATCAAGAATATTTGCATCTGTATTCATCAGGGATGTTGCCTTTGGTTCTCTTTCTCGTAGGGTCCTTATCTGCCTTTGGTATCAGGATAATAGTTTGGAAGTGTTCTTTTCTCTTTGATTTTTGGAAGAGTTTGAGAAGGATTGATATTACTTTTTTAGGTGTTTGGTAAAAATAACCAGTGTAGCCATGTGGTCCTGGGCTTTTCTTCATTGACAATTGTTCAATCTCCTTATTAGTATATCTTTCTATCTGTAGAAAGAAAGAGAGAAAGATCATATGTTTTATTAGCTATGAAAAAGGTGAGAACACTACAGGTACAGGCATTTAAAGCCATAAGAGACTACTATGAGCCACTATAGCCAATAAATTTGAATATTTAGATAAAATGGACAACTACCTGGAAAAGCAAAACCTTAGAAAATCTTTACAAAAAGGGGAGCCAGGCTGGCCTAGTCAGTAGAGCATACAACTCTTAGTCTTGGGGTCATGAGTTCAAGCCCCATGTTGGGCATAGAGCTTACTTAAAAAAAAAAAATCTTAACAAAAAGAAATAGAAAATGAAAATAATTTTGTGTCTGTTAAAAAAACTCAATACATAATTTAAAATCTTCCTATAAAGACCCATTTGGTTTGGTAATCTGTGAATTCTACCAAATATTTAAGGAAGACATGTGTCAATCCTACACAAACCCTTCTGAATAGGAAGAAAAACAGTCCTAAACTTTTTAAAATAGGCTTTATACCAAAACACCTCAAAAATATTATAAGAAAAAATCTCTGGCCAATATCATAAATAAACATATATTCAAAATTGTACTAATATGTTAGTATGCTGAATCCAGAAATATATAGAAAGAGCTATTTATCACAACTGAGTTTGGTTTATTCGAGAAATATAAGGTTAGTGTAAACTAAAAAATGTATCAATATATTTCACTATATTTTCAGAATAAATGAAAAACATCATATAATCGTTTTTTTTTTCAGAAACCCTTAGTTTTTAAATTTTTTATTCAATGAACTCAGACACAGTACCATTTCTATAACTATTACTGAAGTTTCAGAGCTTCATGTAAGCACTATAATAAAAATATGTCAACTCTTGAAGGCATTCTTCTTCAGGAAAACCTGCTCACAGCAGGGCCCTTTGAATCACATCCTGTAGATCAATCTGATATTACTTTTTCAGCTGTCCCTCCTGAGATCTCTCTGAAGCTACAAAGAAAAGGAAACAATAATTCTTTTATGGCTATCATAATTACTGAAATGGAATCACATGGTGTTTCTGCATGCACTTTTGCAAAAGTGTGCTTCTTTGCTTGTTAAAACGTTGTTTAAAAAGGAGTGAAAATTTTGTGTCAGAGCCGAGTGGAATTCAGAGATGACATCTTCATGCTTTTATTCTTGTCTGTAGCAGTCACTTGAGTTGGAGAGAGGCAACCTTATCCCAAATAAAATCTGCTTATTGAATGACCTCTCACTGCCAGACTACTTTTATTTGTTATTCAAATACAGTTTAAAAGTTATGATAATACTATAGACACACCAAAAACTGCTTTCTAGTTTCTAAATTTAGCTACATATTCTCTTCTCTGATTAAATTGCAACTTCCTGATGTGGGTAATGTAAAGTTGGTGCATTTGAAAATTATTCTAAATTATTAAATGCAACTTCCTGATGCGGGTAATGTAAAGTTGGTGTGCTTATAAAAATGAATTTAATGCTAACATCTATTACATTAGTGATGTTCCTATACTTTTATACCCATAAAAATGAAGAAAAATCCATATAATTTTGTGGTGTACCTTCTGTTAGTAATCAATGACTTACAATGAGGTCATTATCCATTTTCTACCTTTTTATTGAGATAAACAAAACTTAGCTAAAATACTGGCCATTTATATAATACAATAATGTCACTTGCTTAACTTTCCTGAGGCCTCAATTTCTCATTTGTGAAATTGTTACAAGAATAGCTATCTTGTAGATCTTAGGTGAAAATTGCAAAAGATAACATGAAGTTTGTCTGGCATTTAATATGTTCAGTCAAGTTTTCGTTTCCTTGACTTCTTTCTTTACCAGGCAATTTCTTTTCTGTGTCCCACTCACAGACCCAGAAGAAAGAGCTCCTTAATCAGTCTCTCCTAATTGGACCAGGGATATATCATTAATTAATGTAAACAAATTTATAGGTTGGGACAAGCCAATTATCTTTTCTCAATAAATAAACTCTGTCATAAATACTGGGGCCAACTGGTAGTTTCCTGAATTACAAGATTATGTCAACTTGATTTGGGGGTCTCCACATTAGGTGTTGTATAAAATGAGGCAGTGGAGAAAGTGAACAGATAATTTAAGGGGAAGTATGTAGGAGTATGAGAGGGACTTCATAGTTTCCAATGTACAAAGCTAGCTCCCTTGTCTCCTAATATTTCTGATCTCATATTTAATTTTCATTATGCCATTTTGTAAGAGTCTATTTTATATGCCCTTTTTAAGCAAACATTTTTTTATTTTAGCTAACTTAAATGTGTTCTAATATTACAAATTAAGTGAGTTTGAGTTATTAACTGTTCCAGTGCTTCTAAAATTCTGTTATTTAAAGCAGCTTTTGTTATTTTTCAAGATACTAAGTTACAACATGATTTTTATTAGTATTTATTTCTAAGTCGACTATAAAATTGTTACTAGGTTTGCTGATATTACATAATATGTTTTGAAACTGACATCTTTACCTTAAAAATATTAGTGAATTCATCATATATTTCAATACTATGGAGATTACATAAGGTCAAGGAGGAAAAATGATCAAAAAGTTTGTCCAATAATTGAATGGATTGTGCATGAAATACCATGATCCCAAATTTTAGTACATATTAATATTTATGAATATATTACTTAGGGTACTTTTGACACAAATTTAAAAACAGACCTAATTAAAAGTATAAAGTTATTTATTATGTAAGAAGAAGCAAACTATCCAAAGATGTCAGCAAAGATCTCTTTAAGTCTTTTCAGTCAGCTCTCCTCAATGTGTTGGCTATAGTTCTTAGTCTTGTCTTTTCATGCATCCAAAATGCTGCTGTAGGCTCTGTGGTCCAGCACAACTTTGTCCAAAACATAAAGGGCAGTTGCCCATCCCCAGATTGTTTTTAAATCCTGGAATTTAGATTTCCCCAGAAGTCTCCCAGCACACTTCCTGTTATATCCCATTGGATTTAAATGTCTGGTGTGCTCTACTGTTCAAGAAGAATTTTGAATAATTCCACTTTATTCTCAAATGTGCTCCTGTTTAGATGATAGATTATAATTAAGTTTGGTCACATGCCTATGCCTTAGGAGCATGAGATCCTGAATGAAAAAGCAAATAATCTAGTATTTTTAGCCTCTCATAGAAAGTGATTTTTGGCAAGGGATAATGTAATGGCTTTGGGGTAGGCAACCAATAATGTCTGCCACATGTTACGTACTGAACCATTTCCAATTTCTGATTATGAAGTTAGACATTATATAAATTAAATTAATTTATGCTAAAATTCTCTGTGATAATCAAGGTGTCTGTGAATGTGAATTTAGGAAAAAGTACAAATGAGTCAATTTTATTGTTAGGGGAAATTCAACTTGGTCTTCCATATCAAAATATTGATAAAGATTAGCAACTTTTCCACTTTTTGCTTATTTTTTATTACTTTTGATGGTATTCTAAATATTTTCTTTGCTTTTCCCCTAGAATTAGACCCAGTGACCAAGCAACTTATGCTCCATACAGCTAAACCAACTTTTGGCCATCTGACAGATGTAAGTAAAATGTCCAAGTTATAATAAATATCACTATTCATGGTAATTAAATTCAAGCATTTATTATATTTTAATGTTTAGTAGGCTTGCTACTAAAAGGGCTGGAATATCATTCACTCCCTAGAAAATAATGGAGTAGGATACTTCCACCACTTACGTGTTTTAATGTGGGGTTATGGTAATATTATTGGCAATGTGGAGATTTATAATAGACTACAAAAATTTTCATAGTCTGTCTCAACAAAAGGGTACCATATAATCATCCTTAGATAAAAGAGATTCACCTAAGGGGCGCCTGGGTGGTAGAGTCGGTTGAACCTCCAACTTGATTTTGGTTCAGGTCAGATCTCAGGGTTATGATATTGAGCCTCATGTGGGGCTATGTGATCTGCTCAGAGTCTGCTTAAGACTCTCTCTCCCTCTCCCTCTTCCTTCCCCCATCCCACTCTTTCTCTCTGTCTCTAAAATAAATAAATAAAATCTTTTTAAAAAAACAGTTTCACCTATGTTTTCTTCTAGGAGGTTTATAATTTCAGATCTTACATTTAAGTCTATAATTAATTTTGAGTTGATTTTTTTGTATGATGTAAGATAAGGGTCCAGTTTCATACTTTTACATGCCTATAATATGTGACAACATGGATGAACCTTGAGGTACTTATGCTAAATGAAATAAATCAGTCACAGAAGGACAAATATTCCATGATTTCATTTATATGGGGTATCTAAATTAGACTCATGGAAGCAAAGGATAGAATGAGAGGGAAATGGGTAGTTGCTAATCAATGTATAAATTAAATCAGTAATCAATAAAAGCAATAATATAATCAATAAAATTTCAGCTATGCAAGATGAAAATGTTCTAGAGAGCTACTATACAACGTTTTGCCTAGATAACAACATTTTATTGTTAACTAAAAATCTGTTAAGAGGATAAATCTCATGTTAAGTGTTATTAGCATAATAAAATAATTTTTATAATTTCACATTTTTAAGAGCAATACATTTAAATAGATATTTCAAAAGCTGTGCATAATTGTTTTTAGTTTAACATGTCCTTTTTATGTGACTAAATTATTACTGGTAGTTGTAATAAATACATATTATACCAATCTCTATAAAACATACATTTACAATATGCTATAGAATGCATAGAGGACCATTATAAATTAGATCACATTAGAATAATTAGTTTATGTTAGAATATTTGATAACTTATATAAGAAATGTGAAGAAACCCTTGAACAACTTTATGATATAAAAAATAATATGGAGAAAGTTTATATCCATAACATTCCGGAGAGGTCTGGAGAAAGCCAGATGGCCTGATGGTATTATTCTACATGAAAGGAAGGCAGAACCCAAGTCCACATGTCTGGAGAGGGTGTTTGTAAAAGGTGGCAGACTATGATGTCTCATATGAGAAAAAGGTAGAGAAGTCAAAGGGAAAGGAAACAGGTTGGCTGTTTAACCAAATAGGGTCTTTGAGGACCAAAAATCCGTTAAGGGAATTTTTAAAGTCTAACTTGCTAATAGCGTGGTGCTCAGTGCTAGCCTTGCCCTCTATCTCCCTACAAAAATCATTAGTGAAATCTACATGACTCACTCTGATACTTTCAGTGTTTTCTTATGGTTAAATTTGGACACATGTTGAGTCTTCCTTTAAGACTAATGTGTGGTGAGGATAGAAATCCCCCAAAGGGGACAACATCTGGGTTGTATTTTGAGAACTTAACTGGGATTTGTGATTAAGGTGCAGTTCTCAGCTGTATTTTGTATTAAATCATCATGATGAAAGTGAGACGAGTGTTTCCTCACTGTGGTTGCCAAATGACACAAACCATGATGATAGTTGGCATATGACTTCATAGAAGAGGAACATTATGAGATGAGCATTTGAAAAGTTTAATACTAAAGATTAAAATAAAGTGCTAAATTCATGTACCATTTCATGTATTGAGTGAGAGAATCAAGAAATGATATTCTAAGTCTCAGGCTAGTAATGGATATGCAACTGAGCTACAAAAGTTAACCAAGTTCTTAAGATAGCAAAACCTTTCCAGGATTATAATAAGATGTTCATGCTGATGTTGCCTGGAGTGGTAGAATTTCTTGGAGAAAGTACTCTATTGGGTGATTTGGTCAACAATTGAGTATTAGAATGATTTGTTGAGGTCAGAGGCAACCAAAAAATAGAGAAATGTATGGGGAATGTAATGCCAGTGACATAAGAAAAATATTTTGATTTGTGGTTAGACTATGCCATTGAAATGATCAGGAGTAGGAGGTATAAAGTAGAGAAATGAAAAAGATTACAAAATCATTTTCAAGACCAGTGCTAAGAATTACATAAGGTGGACATGTCTCTGTTTTGGTGGCAATATGTTATAAAGTGGAAAGTAGCCAGGATTAAGATGACAAGATTCTGATAATAAGTCAAAAAGACAGGTAATAAGAGATTTCTACATGTATTTCAGAACTCCAGAGACTTTGTAATAAGACTTGTGATAAGATTATGTGGAGAAAATGTTAGAAATACCCAGAGATAGTCACTTCAAGAGCTATTTATAAATAAGCCCTCCTGGAAAGACCTTGAATTCATTAAAACCCCAAATTTTCCTCCCTCCTATCTGTCTCTTAGTAAAGCTGATTCAGGAGGAAGAAGATTAGAGGTAATAATGTCCGCCTTTAGTAGATAAAATGGAATCACTGACTCGAAACTTCAGTTGTCAGTTCAAAGTGGGCCATTTGCAGATTACTAACATGTGGCTCAGCTGCCTGAGGTCATCATATGGGCTAGAGAACAGGAAAAAATTGGCTTCAAGAACTTGCCCTGGGCACTGAAATTGCCCACTAATTTAATTCTGGTCTGATGGTTGTCCTACATAGAGCTGATATGACCAAAGAGACATGAAGAAGCAGATTTGGAAATAAAAACAAAGGACTATGCAAGACCCTAGGAAGTAGAAACACTTAACCACTCATTTTAGGTTGTTTTAAGGGTACAAATTATATGCTTGTCATAAAGAAGTTAAGCTCATAAAATGAGAGTAGTTTGAAAGTAAGGCAGAAATACCAGTATTAAAAGGCCCACGTAAAGATGTTTCTGGCAGGTGGGCTCTGACTCAGGATGAAATGTGGTTAGTGGGTGAGGACTGAACTTCTGAGTTCCCCTCTGTACTTCCCCTTTTGTAGCACTAATCGCATATTCCCTGAACTTAAGATATACCTACTGATCTCTGCTGATGCAAGTATAAATATGCCTGACTCTGCTGAGAGGGGACAAGCCAGAATTAAGAGAAAAGACTCTCCTGAACGCTAAGTCATCAGACTGGATAGAAACACTACTCAGAAGAGAACACTGAGAAGGCTCCTTTATTCCTTAGGAGAGGAGTTTAAGCCAGTACTCAGTGGAGCCCTAGGTATCACAAGTAAATTCTGGTGTTCTTGAGACTTTTTTGAGGGGGATACAGATGTTCTTTGTGGGAAATATATAAATGAGAAATAGGACTTTATTCATGGGGTTAGTGGATATAGGAAGTGCTGGAAAGGGCTGGCTCACTGGCAGGAACTGCCACCTGCATGAGCAAAGATATAATCTATGCATTCTGGGGAACTGAACATAATAGGGAATGTGATATATCAGAGAAACAGGCATTTAAAAGGCAGCAGAAAGAGCAAAATGGGGTAAGGAGAAAATCTGAGGTTGGAATTGTGGCCAGAGAGAGACTTAGAAGACAATACACATTTCTAATTAAACTTTTAAGTTGTTTGCAGTGTCAGGTTTAAAAGTAAAAGTTTTCTTTCTCTTAGAATCTCCAATTGCTCACTAATGATTTTTATGTGATTTTTTTGTTTTATGTTCAGTGGAGAAAAGGTGGCAAATCCAACTTCAGGTTTAGGGAGAGTGGCAAGAATAGATGCTGCATACAAAGCCAGCCACATGTGTTAAACCAGGTAGCACAAGAAAAATAAAACACTTTATTCTCCAGCGTGTTAATAATCATGCAATTGCTCACTTTTAATTCTGTATTTGTCACTATGTTGTTTTCTGACAATTCTAAATCTACTTCAGATTTGGCCTCCTTCAAGGCCTTCTATTAGTGAAATCTACACGACTCGCTCTGATGCTTTCCATGTTTTTTTATGGTTGAATTTGGACACATGTTGAGTCTTCCTTTAAGACTAATGTGTGGTGAGGATAGAAGTCCCCCAAAGGGGACAACATCTGGATTAGATTTTGAGAACTCAGCTGGGATTTGTGATTAAGGTGTAGCTCTCAGCTGCATTTTGGATTAAATCATTATGGTGAAAGTGAGACAAGAGTGTTTGCACAAGCTAGTATTGTTTTAACTAATTCCAGCAAAATCAAAATTAAAAGAACAGAATATATATCTGAATAAAATATCTGATTCTTTCATGCACTTTATTCATGCTCATCAGAATTTTTTTCACAGACCTACAATTATTTTGACTAGTTTATAGAAATGAGGAGTTTCAGACACAGCTCATTAGTGCCTGTATAATTATTGGATGTTTAAACAAAGCCAAATTCTTATGGCCATAAACAGCCAGCATTGCAGTTTAGCTTGGAGCTCACTCCCTACTCATCTGCTCAAGCTATGTTTAATTCTCCTGTGTTTACTCTTAAAAACTCTGTTGTTTGGGGGCACTTGGGTGGCTCAGTCTGTTAAGAGTGTGACTCTTGATTTTGGTTCAAGTCATGATCTCAGGGTAGTGGGACCAAGTTCTGTTTTGGGCTCTCTGCTCAGTGGAGAGTCTGCTTGTCTCCCTCTCCCTCTGCCCCTCCCCTCTGTGCAACTCTCTCTCTCACTCACTTTAAAACAAATCTTAAAAAAAAACAAACCCAAAAAATTGTTGTTTTACCTTTCACAATTAATCTACAATAAATCTGGAAATGACTTTTGTGTATGGTATGAATTTAAGGTCAAGTGTTTTATTTTGTTTTTCTTTTTAACATATGTCCAATTTTCCCAGCTTTATGTATTGAAAAGACCATCCTTTACTCATTGAACCAATTGCCATCATTGTTATAAATCACATGATTATATACATGTGAGCCTATTTATATATTCTCTGTTATGTAATATAGGTACATTTCTCCCCCCACACCAATGCCAAAATAGCTTAATTTTTGAGGATTATATATAAATTCTGACTTTTTTTTGTAGAATAAATCTTCCTGCTTTTAAGGATTGAAACTATAAAACTCATAGTAGAAAATATATGAGAAAATCTTCATGACATTAGTCTATGCAATGATATCTTGAAAATGACACCCAAAGCACAGCAATAAAGGCAAAAATAGAGAAGTGGGACCATATCACACCAAAAAGCTCCTGCATAGCAAAAAATAAAAATTAAAAAAAATTAAAAAAATCAACAAAATGAACAGATGAGCTATGAAATAGGAGAAAGTATTGACAAACCATATATTTGATAGGGGTTAATATCCCAAATACAGTAGAGCCTCCTTCAATTCAATCTTCTTTTATTTCTACTTATTATGTTTAGGTTTTAGAGCTTTTTGAGTCTACTGGTATATATCTTTCATTAGTTTTGGAAAATTCTCAGCCAGGAATTTTTTCAAATAAAGGTCCTGCCCCATTCTTTTCCCTCTCCATCTCGGACTCCATTTAAATATATGTAAGAAATTTGTACTTTGAGTGTCTTGTCTCCTATACATTTTCTATATTTCTATTTCTTTTTATCACTGTTTCAGAATATTTGCATACATTTCAGTTATTCTTCCTTCCAGTTCACTAATCCTATCTTTTACCTAATTTGCTGTTAAATGTAGCTGTTGAGTTCTTAATTTCCAAATCTGGCTTTTTATCCAAAGGAAATGAACAACACTAATTTAAAAAGAAATATGCACACCCATATATTCACTGCAGCACTATTTACGATAGCCAAGATCTGGAAGCAACTTTAGTGTCCATTGATGGATGAATGGGTAAAGAAATTGTGGTTTATATACATAGAAGAATATTATTTAGCTCTTAAAAGAAGAATGATGTCTTGCCATTTGTGACAAAACAGATGGACTTTGAAGGCATTATGCTAAGTGAAGTAAGTCAGTCAGAGAAAGACAAATATTGTATGATCTCTTTTATATGTGGAATCTAAAAAATAATATTAGTAAATTAAAAAAACAAAACAAAACAAAACAAAACAAAACAAGCTCATAGAGACCAAAAACAGAATTAGTGATTGCCAGAGATAGGGAGTAGGGTGGGAGAAATGGATAAACTGTGTTTTTTTTTTCAGTTTAAATAAATTGAACAAAAAATATATAGGCTCAAATTATCAGATGATATCTACATTTTTCCATCCTTTTAGCCCACATTTCCCACTTTTTCTTGAACATATTAGTCAAAGGGTTTTTTTTGTTTTTTGTTTTTTTACTGTAGTAAGAACACTTAACATGAGATTACCCTCTTAACAAATTTTTAAGTGCCTACAAAATGTTAACCAGAGACGCAATGTTTGTATACTTGATGTCTAGAGCTTACTCATCTTGTGTAACTGAAACTTGATACCTATTGAACAACAACTCCCTATTTTCCTCCGTCCCCAGCCTCTGCAAACCACCATTCTACTCTCTAATTCTATGAGTCCCACTGTTTAGACACCTCGTATAAGTGGAATCATGTAGCATTTGTCCTTCTATGACTGGCTTATCTCACTTCACATAATATCCTCCAGTTCATCTAGGTTGTTGCATATGGCAGAATTTCCTTCTTTTTTTAAGGTGGAATAATATTCCATTGTATGCATATACCATATTTCTTTATCTAAATGATGATGGGCACTTAGGTTGTATCCATATCTGACTGTTGTGAATAATGTGTCAATGAGCATGGGACTGAATATGTAACTTTGAGATCCCAATTTCAGTTCTTTTGAATACATACCCATTAGTGGCATTGATGGATCATATGGTAGTTCTATTTTAATTTTTGAGGAACCTCTATACTATTTTCCATAGTGGCTGCACCATTTTAGATGCCAATTTCTATGTATTCTTATCAACAGTTGTCTTTTATTTTTTAATAATAGCCATTATAGCAAGTATGAGGTGATATCTTATTGTAGTTTTGATTTGCATTTCCCTGATGATTAGTGATGTTAAGCAACTTTGCATACATGTGTTGGCCATGTGTATGTCGTCTTTGGAGAAATGGCTATTCAAGTTGTTTGCTCATTTTTAAGTCAGTGTATTTGTATTTTTGCTATTGAATTGAAGGAGCCTCTACTGTATTTAGGATATTAACCCCTATCAAATATATGGTTTGTCAATACTTTCTCCTATTTCATAGCTCACCTGTTCATTTTGTTGATTTTTTTTTTTTTTTTTTTGCTATGCAGGAGCTTTTTGGTGTGATATGGTCCCACTTCTCTATTTTTGCCTTTATTGCTTGTGCTTTGGGTGTCATTTTCAAGATATCATTGCATAGACTAATGTCATGAAGATTTCCTCATATATTTTCTACTACGAGTTTTATAGCTTCAATCCTTAATTTCTAACTCTTTAATTCATTTTGAGTTGATTTTTATGTATGGTGTCGGATAAGTATCCAGTTTCATCCTATTGCATGTGTATATCTAGTTTTCCCAACACCATTTGTTGAAGAGATGATCCTTTCCCCATTCTACGTTCTTGGCATTATTGTTGAAAATCATTTTATGGTATATGTGTGAATTTATTTGGGGGCTCTTTATTCTGTTCCATTGATTTATCTATCTGTTTTTATATGAGTGAGATACTGTTTTATTGCTGTAGCTTTGTAATTTGAAATCAAGAAGTATGATGCCTCCAGCTTTGCTTTTTTCTCTTAAGATTGCTTTGGCTATTTGGGGTCTTTGTGGTTTCATAGGAATTTTAAGATTGTCTTTTCTATTTCTCTAAAAAATACCTTTGGGGTTTTTATAGGGATTGCACCAAGTCTGTAGAACACTTTGAGTAGTATGGATATTTTAATAATATTAATTCTTCCAGTTCATGAGTACAGGTTCTTTCCATTTATTACTGACTTCTTTAATTTCTTTTATCACCACTTTATAGTTTTCAGTGTACAAGTTTTTTATCTCCTTGGTCTGATGCTATTGTAAACAGGATTATTTTCTTAATTTCCTTTTTGGATGGCTCATTGTTAGTATATAGAAATACAACCAATGTTGATTTTTGTGTCCTACAACTTAATTTTTTTTCAGAGTGAGGAAGAGTACAAGCAGGGGGAGGGGCAAAGGGAGAGGGAGAGAATCTTAAGCAGACTCCATGCTGAGCACAAAGTCCAACACGGGGCTCTTTCTCAGGACCCCAAGATCATGAATGGAGTAGAAATCGAGAGTTGGATGCTTAACTGACTGAGCCACATAGCCATTCCTGTGTCCTGCAACTTTAAAGCCAGACAAAGACACTACAAGAAAACTGCAGCCCAATATCCTTGGTGAACATAGAATCACAAATCTTCAACAAAATACTAGCAAACCAATTCATCAGCACATTAAAAGGATCACACATCATGAGAAAGTGGGATTTATCCCCAAACAAGGTTGGTTCAACATAAATCAATTAATCTGCTATGCCACATTTATAGAATGACAGAATAAAAGTCACTTGATCATACCAATATATGCATAAAAAACATTTGACACAATTAATTACCCTTTCATGGTAAAAACTGTCATCAAACTGGGTGTGGTAGGAAGGTACCTCAACATAGTAAAGACCGTAATTAACAAGCCCACAGCTAATATACTCAGTGTTAACAAACCAAAAGTTTTCCTCTATGATCAGAACCAAGGTAAGGATGACTACCACACCACTTCTATTCAGCATACTACTGGAAATCCTAGTCAGAACAATTTGACAAGAAAAAAGAAAGCATCCAAATTGGAAAGAAAGAAGTAAAATACTGTTGGGCTTGAGCTTATAAATGTAGAAAACCCTAAAGACTCCACAAAACAAAACTGTCAGTTATTTTAAAGTCCTTATTTACTATAGCATCTGAATCATCTGTGCATCTAGATCATCTAATTTTTTTTTCTTAGTTCTCTCTCATATTGTCTTACTTGTTGCCATGCCCAGTAATTTTCAGTCTAACGCTAGATATTTTGTATAAAAATGCAGGAGACTTCCCATGATATCCTCCTAGTAATAAGCTTCTTTGTTTCTTCAGTAGGCGGATGGAATGGGAAGTTCAAAACTTAAAGCAAGCAGGGAATTAAGGCTGCATCACAACTTTGGTAATAGTCTATTATTTCATTCTTGTCATTCACCAAGGTTTAATGGAATTTGAAAACATCATGTGGGCCCTTCCCCTAACAGTTCCTGAAATCTATTTTTACCTCTCCAGGAAAAACTGCTGAAAATTCAGCTTTTTTTTTTCCCCCAGTGGTTTTTGGCTAAGCATTTTAGGTTCTTGCCTTGCATGGCTTAGGGGATAGGGGCGATAATTTACCGTGTGTTTGAGGCCCATAAAGTCTTTAATTTTGTCACTATAAACACAAGACACCATGATTATCAGATCTTTATGTCTTCACAGGATTATAAGATATCTGAAGGCTTAAAAAAAAAAAAAAAAAGATTTTTCCCAGCTTTTCTAATTGTGTTTAGCAGGAATGACAGTCTACCACAAAGTAATCCACTTTACCCAGAAGCAGAAGTTCTGCATATATTTCTACTGAAAAACATGAATCAAAACATTTTCCCTGGTTAATTTTATTTCCATATTTAGGCTGTACCACTTTTTATGGTTTCCCATCTCAGGGACATGCCTACAGTACATTTTTTAACAAGTGCCTGGCAGTATTTTTTCCCCAGTGAATGGTTCAAGACTATCAGTCCCTAATATCTGAAACATTCAAATGGCCTCCCTGCACCTGTATGGTTTCCACCACAGGAATACCTTTGCTTAAGACAATAAACTATTCTATCTCTTAAACATTTTTATGCTAAGATTTTGCCATGTGCATGAAAAGACACTCCTTTTCTCTTCTTTGTGGAAAGGTTAGACTTCAAGGAGGATACTTAGTGGCCATGACTTGATAAATAAATGAGGTTCTTGCAGAACAATGGAAGTGTGACAGGTATATGAGTAATTGCTGACAGAATGTACAAAAATATTGTAAATACAGAAAGACTAGAGACTACTTTAAACTAGACTTGAGGGGTGCCTGGGTAGCACAGCGGTTGGGCGCCTGCCTTCGGCTCAGGGCGTGATCCTGGCGTTATGGGATCGAGCCCCACATCAGGCTCCTCCGCTATGAGCCTGCTTCTTCCTCTCCCACTCCCCCTGCTTGTGTTCCCTCTCTCGCTGGCTGTCCCTATCTCTGTCAAATAAATGAATAAAATCTTTAAAAAATAAAAATAAAAAAATAAACTAGACTTGAATCAAGATGAATAGGGAGGAAAAGGAGCAGAGAGAATAAAGAAGAACATTTATTTACTTTTTTTCTTATTGAAACATTTATTCTATTTAAATTCAATTAGCCAACATAGAGTACATCATTAGTTTCAGATGTAGTGTTCAATAATTTATCAGTTGCTATAACACCCAGTGCTCATCACATCGCATGCCCCCTCAATGCACATCACCCCATTCCCCACTCACCTTCCCTACACAAACCCTCAGTTTGTTTCCTACAGTGAAGAGTCTGTTATGGTTTTTTTCCCAAGAAAAATGTTTAAAGCATTGTGAATCAAGTTCAATATTAGACCAAACTAATAAAGGGTATGTAACACATAGTTCATAGTTGGTGAAACATATTAAGAATAAAACTAGATATTTGTTCAATGAAAAGGAGGTGTGGTAAATGGCAAGGCAAAAGGAAAATTAAGAAGTTCCTTTTTATTTGGGACTTCTCTATTCCTTGGTTCATCTGTCAGTGACAATGTTACTTCCTGAAATATTCTGATAATCTCTGTAAAAATGCGTATGTGTTCCACCAAAAAAAGAATAAATATTGTCCAGGAAATTCAGTTTATAATGCTTATTCTGGTGTCTACCATTTTTACCTGGCTGAAATTTTGTATTGTGTGTGCAATATTTTGCTGAGTGGTACATGACCACAATCAGGAGCACAGCAGCAGTGAAGAGGCCACAGGAATACATAGAGTCCCAAGTCTGTGCTCCTGGCGTCCCCCACTCACCTGAGGGGTTGATATTCAAAGACAGAAAAGGCAACAAGACAGCAAAATGGAGGAGGTCTGTAGGTGTAATGTTTCTTCACCTTAAAATGTATGTGGTATACATATCTGTTTTAGTTTCTTTTTGACATTTGACTTGGTGACCAGTCTGAATGGGCTAAATTTTAAAAGTGAAGAAAGGAATTATTTTCATTTTTATACTATTTTCTCTATTTGATATATTAAAAACAAATATATGACTCTTGGGGCACCTGGGTGGCACAGCGGTTGAGCGTCTGCCTTCAGCTCAGGGCGTGATCCCGACATTATGGGATCGAGCCCCACATCAGGCTCTTCTGCTGTGAGCCTGCTTCTTCCTCTCCCACTCCCCCTGCTTGTGTTCCCTCTCTCGCTGGCCGTCTCTATCTCTGTCAAATAAATAAATAAAAAAAAATCTTAAAATAAAATAAAATAAAATAAAAACAAATATATGACTCTTAACATAGACTACATAAGGGTCACTTGTAGAAATTTTTAAACAGTCATATTTGATTTGCTCTTTCCTTACTCTGCAATTTCTAATTCAGGATACTTGAAATGTATGTCAGACACCTGCATTTTTAAAAGTTTTATAAATGATTGCACTCAAGCTCCCTTCAGACTTGGAAACATTTGCCTGGCATCAATCTGAAAACATATTTTTTAAACATTGCTATTTGGTCCTGAAATAAAAGCTGCACTATTTTGACTCTTAGACTAATCCAGGGTATCTATTAAGTGTATATACATGTCATCAACACTATTACTTTTCAAAAGATGATGAAAACCCTAATTTAGTTCTACTAACTCTTTTCTTTATTTTAAAGTTATTTTTAAAATTTTATTTATTTATTTAATTTATTTTTGAAGGAGGGAGAGCTCATGAACAGGAATGGGGGGTGTTGAGGGAGGAGCAGATGGAGAGGGAAAATCAGACTCCCCGCTGAGCAGGGAGCCTAATGTGATACGGGGCTCAATCCCAGGAACCTGGAATCCGGACCTGATCCAAAGGCAGACATTAATGGACTGAGTCAGCCAGGTGCTCCTTTTTCCCCCCCTTTTTGAAATTTCAATTTAATTAACATACCGTGTATTATTAGTTTCAGAGGTAGAGTTTAGTGATTCATCAGTTGTATATAATACCCCGTGCTCATTACGTCAAGTGCCGTCCTTAATGCCCATCACCCAATTACCCCATCTCTCCATCTACCTCCCTCCAGCAATCCTCAGTTTGTTTCCTATAGTTAAGAGGCTCTTACGGTTTGTCTCCCTCTCTGATTTCATCTGACTTTATTCTTCCTTGCCTTCCCCTACAATCCTGTCTTGTTTCTTAACTTCCATATATGAGTGAAATAATATGATAGTTGTCTTTCTCTGATTGACTTATTTCCCTTAGCATAATAGTCTCTAGTTCAAATGGTAAGATTTCATTTCTTTTTTTTTTTTTTTGATGGCTGAATAATATTCTATTGTATATATATATACACCACATCTTGTATATCCATTCACCTGCTGATGGACATCTAGGCTCTTTCCATAGTTTGGTTATTGTGGACATCGCTGCTATAAATATTGGGGTACAGGTGCCCCTTCAGATCAATGCATTTGTATCTTTGGGGTAAATACCTAGTAGTTCAATTGCTAGGTCATAGGGTAACTCTATTTTTAACTTCTTGAAGAACCTCCATACTGTTTTCCAGAGTGGCTGTACCTGCTTGCATTCCCACCAACAGTGTAAGAGGGTTCCCTTTTCCCTGCATCCTCACCAACATCTGTTGTTTCCTGACTTGTTAATTTTAGCCATTCTGACTGGTATGAAGTAGTATCTCATTGTGGTTTTGATTTGTATTTCCCTGATGCCAAGTGATGTTGAGCATTTTTTCATGTCTATTGGTCATTTGTATGTCTTCTTTGGAAAAATGTCTATTCCTGACTTCTGCCCATTTGTTGACTGGATTGTTTGTTTTTTGAGTGTTGAGTTTGATAAGTTCTTTATAGATTTTGAATACTAGCCTTTTATCTGATAAGACATTTGCAAATATCTTCTCCCACTCTGTAGGTTGTCTTTTGGTTTTGTTGACTATTTCCTCTGCTGTGCAAAAGCTTTTTATCTGGATGACGTCCCAATTGTTCATTTTTGCTTTTGTTTCCCTTGCCCTTGGAGATGTGTCTAGCAAGAAGTTGCTGCGGCTGAGGTCAAAGCAGTTGCTGTCCACATTTTCCTCTAGGATTTTGATGGATTCCTGTCTTACATTTAGGTCTTTCATCCATTTTGAGTCTATTTTTGTGTATGGTGTAAGAAGATGGTCCAGTTTCATTCTTCTGCATGTGGCTGTTCAGTTTTTCCAACATGTCTCTTGTTAAAGAGATGACCTTTTCTCCATTGGATATTCTTTCCTGCTTTCTTGAACATTAGTTGATCATTGAGTTGAGGGTCTATTTCTAGGTTCTCTATTCTGTTCCACTGACCTGTGTGTCTGTTTTTGTGCCAGTACCATATTGTCTTGATGATTACAGCTTTGTAGTATAGCTTGAAGTCCGGAATTGTGAAGCTACCAGGGTTTGTTTCCTCCCCTGCCCCCAACATTCCTTTGGCTATTTCGGGTCTTTTCTGGTTCCATACAAATTTTAGGATTATTTGTTCCAGCTCTGTGAAAAATGTTGATGGTATTTTGATAGGATGCATTGAATATGTAGATTGCTTTGGGTGGCATAGACATTTTAGCAATATTTGTTCTTCCAATCCATGACCATGGAACGTTTTTCCATTTCCTTGTGTCTTCCTCAATTTCTTTCACAAATGTTCTATAGTTTTCAGAGGACAGATCCTTTGCCTCCTTGGTTAGGTTTATTTCTAGGTATTTTATAGGTTTTGGTGCAATTGTAAATGGGATAGATTCTTTCATTTCTCTTTCTTCTGTCTCATTATTAGTATATAGAAATGCAGCTGGTTTCTGTGCATTGATTTTATATCCTGCCACTTTCCTGAATTCCTGTCTGAGTTCTAGCAATTTTGGGGTGGAGTCTTTTGGGTTTTCCACATAGAGTATCATGTCATCTGCAAAGAGAAACAGTTTGACTTCTTTGCTGATCTGGATTCCTTTTATTTCCTTTTGTTGTCTGATTGCTGAGGCTAGGACTTCTAGTACTATGTTGAACAGCAGTGGCGATAGAGGACATCCCTTTCTTGTTCCTGACCTTAGGGGAAAAGCCCTCAGTTTTTCTCCATTGAGAATGATATTCACTGTGGGCTTTTTATAGATGACTTTTATGATATTGAGGTATGCTCCCTCTATCCCTACACTGTGGAGAGTTTTAATCAAGAAAGGATGCTGTATTTTGTCAAATGCTTTCTCTGTATTTATTGAGAGAATCATATAGTTCTTGTCCTTTCTTTTATTAATGTGGTGTATCACATTGATTGATTTGCAGATGTTGAACCACTCTTTTAGCCAAGGAATAAATCCCACTTGGTCTTGATTAATAATCCTTTTAATATACCATTGGATCCTATTGGCTAGTATCTTGGTAAGAGTTCTACTAACTCTTAAAGCAATTGGTTTTGTACTGGACAAAAAATAAATAAAATAAAATAAAATAAAATAAAATAGCAAAATTACAAAAAGCTGTTAGGAAGAATAACATGGAAGTAATTGTCACTTATTCTTACTCACTTGAGAATTAGTGATTCAGAATTTCCTAAACAGTGTTTCAGCTAACGCTTTGCTCAGATCTGGAATTTTTAAAATTATCTGTTAGAAACAAACAAACAAACAAACCAATTTCAAGCCTTTCTACATATAAGCTACAGGATATAAAAATGGAACAAAAAAATAATATATTATTAATTTTTTTTCTGTTGAAAGTGGTGTTGGATCTCCTTTTATCTATGTTCCTATTTGTAAACGTGAACACTCATGTGTACCCACAGGACAAAGTGAAAATATGAAGCCTCCTGCTTTAGACACTCTGCAGTGGATTTCAGGGTTAAGCCATATCATCTGATAGTTGTGTCCATTCAAATTAAATTGCTTTGGCTTTGCTGAATTGTGTCCTGTGTCATAGAATAGCCTAATTTGAGTATGTTATTACTAGAAATGTCAGAGCTCATCTGACTGTACTCATTTGTAAAAATGTAGGTGTGGATGTAATTTCCAATATTCTTTCTATTAAGACACGTGGGAAATGTTTTTTTGGTTACAGTGCCAGTAATAGGTCTTTTCCTGAATGAGTACTTTGTTTTCATTTCAAGGATACTGTGACCCATTAAATGAATCATTGATCCTTCTTTGTGTTGACTACTAGAAAGCTTTGGGCTAAATTTGTGTCCCGTCTCTAGCAGATGTACAGGAACATTTGGTATGCTTTCAGTGTACTCATCTTACTTCTGACATCATCTCCTTTTCCTATCCTCATTTTCCCTCTGTCCCAATTTTCTCAGTCAGTCTTGATTTATTTTATTTTGTAGTTTTGCATGCATTTTTATAACAAAAACTTTTTAAGATATATCTTTTAACAGGAAAAGAAAATAAACTGAGTTCATATTAATCATTATCACCTAGTGCCAACCACCTAATTTAGATCATTTTACCCGTAGGGTGCCTGGGTGACTCAGTTGGTTAAGCATCTACCTTCGGCTGAGGTCATGATCTCAGGGTCCTGGGATGGAATCCTGCATTGGGCTCCCTGCTCTGTGGGGAGTCTCTTTCTCCCTTTGCCTCTGTCCCTGTGCTTTCTTTCTCTCTCTCTCTCTCTCTGTCTTAAATAAATAAATAAAATCTACAAAAAAAAATCATTTTACCCTTAATCAATATAAACAGTATGCTTTTGATTACTAGCATATCATTTTATTCATGGTTCAAGTAAGACTGTAGAGCAATTTATAAAAATGACCAATATTGTTACCAGAGAATTTTAGGGAGTGATTTTATTTTATTCATTTGCTTAATGAATTAATGTATAATAAAAGAGAATGGATGGAGGGAATAATTATATTAAGATAGCTCAGAAAATATTTTAATTAAATGAATAAAACCCAATCTTTCCCTTTAGAGACCTTCTAAAATGACTCAATAGGCTAGCATTTAATTTAATTAATCATTTGAAATGGTCAGTTTATTCTATTACATTCCCGGTCCTAAACATTATGATTGCTGTGGAGCATCTGTACTATATATACATGATTTTAAATTTTAGTTTAAATTAATATTCTCTAATATAAATATAAATAATAACTATAAGCACAGAGGAATTTTAAGAGATCTACTGTGACTACCTTGTTTTATATTCCTACCAAATCAATTTTGAAAATAAAGTTTAAGAAGCAAAAAGCAAATGTTATGTTGCAATATGAAAATTGCTCTGTTTCTAATTAGAACAAATGTTATGGTCTCTTAAAATTACTCTTGATTTAATGTGCTTACTTTCATGCATAATCATTGTGAGAAATCCTTCTGTTTGTAATCATAGTTTTTCAGAAGAAAAAACTAATATAAAGGAAATTTCTAGAGCTTGGCAAAAAAGCTTTCTGCTTTTGAAAATGGTTTTCACATTTTCTAAAAACTTACTGAAACAACAATTTTTTTCCTGCATAAATAATTTTAAAATAACAAAGATCATTTGAGTTTCTCTATTATTTTAATAGGAGTTTTATTTTTGAAATAAGAGAGTCACTATTGCAGCTACAATGAAATTTCCTTGTTGCCATTTGCCATGTGTATAAGGTGCAATATATTATTGCTCATGAAATACATAAAGTACAGAGAGTGAATGCAAATTGGTCAATTTATGCCTGTTATTTGATATATAATTAATGTTGTTAGGCTATTCCTATTGTACCCTTAAGTAAATCATGTACAAATGATTCAATCAGTTAACCAAATGACACAAAGAAGTTTACTAAAGTTGTACTACTTAACATGTGTTGACAACTCCAGGGAGCTAATGACCCAAAAATTTCTACCATGATTGTTTTAATTCTATGTAGTAGGAAATTAGAGTCACCATATGATTTGACAACCTAATATATGACACATTCTATTGTTAACTGCACTGATTTAATTGAGTGCTTATCATTTCTGAAATGTGATGATCTTCTAATGGCCATGCATTTTTTTCAGGACCAAAGGCTTTAATTCTAAGGAAAATTAAAATTATGATTTACAACTTAAGAATAGAATTCCTTATTACTATGGATTTTTCTTCACCTTGGAAGATTAATGTTCTTTGTATTCAGAAAGATTAACAAAAATCTGAAGTCTTTCATTTATTCAGGTTTTTTTTCATGTTGTGATATTTAGCTATTTTTAGATTTGTATTTAAACTCACATGATTCAGGATTAAATTGCATCATGACACTAAGTATATGTATATGAAAGATAGCAACAGAGTTAAACAGAGAAAGAGACAAAGGGTTTAAGAGATAGGATGGCAGGTTTCGGAGTTAAGATGGCGGAGGAGTAGGAGACACCGTTTTCAGCCGGTCCTCCGAGTCGAGCAGGATAGGTACCAGACCAGCCTAAACAACCATGGAACCAGCCTGAGACGCAGGAAGACGCATCTGGATCTCTACAAATGAACATCTCCAGCGCTGAGTATTGAGGTACGAAGCGGGGAGCCATGAAACTGTGCACAGATATCGGAAGATAAACGGAAGGGGGAGGGAGCCGCCGCGTTCGGGCGCCGGGAAGCGGTAGCCACTTGCACGGGAGAGCGGGCGGGGCTCACGGTCGGCACCCGCAAAACAGCAGACTGAGACCGTGAGCCGGGTGCGCGCGCCACCAGGCATCTCGCGGAACCCCGGAATCCCGGTGCGCTCACTGGATCCAGACTGAGACCGGGAGATCCGGGAGCGCGCGCGGGGCGGCTGGCGGCTGGCGGCATTAGAAACACAAAGGACAGAGACGCGCCGGCCCTGGAAGTGAGGGCTGGGACACCGGGTGTGGGGCGCACATCCCGGGACGCTGCAGGGTTGAGCAGCACCAACAGTAACGGAGTTAAAGTGGCCAGAACATTAGTAGAGAACGGGCCGCAATCCTTCTGTTCCGTGACAGAGGCTGAAATTTGGCCGCTGCTGCTCTGACTCTCAGAAGAGGCACAGCAAACCGCCAGGGAAAGCCGCCAGAGAACAAAAGCCTAGAAATACCGGCTCAGGGAGTGCCCATCCCCATCCCCCCTCGCAGGAGACACGGAGACTCTACCCAAACAGGGCTGCCTGAGTATCGGCGCGGCAGGCCCCTCCCCCAGAAGGCAGGCTGAAAAATCAAGAAGCCCACAACCCGAGGCGCCTGGGTGGCGCAGTCATTGAGCGCCTGCCTTCGGCTTAGGGAGTGATCCCAGCGTTCTGGAAAGGAGTCCCTCATCGGGCTCCTCCGCTGGGAGCCTGCTTCTTCCTCTCCCACTCCCCTGCTTCTGTTCCCTCTCTCGCTGGTTGGCTGCCACATAAATAAATAAAATCTTTAAAGAAGAAGCCCACATCCCTAAGATCCCTATAAAACAAGGGGCACGGCCTGGGACCCAGTCAATAATTTGGGCTCTGGAAACCCCGCAACCTCTCTTCATCAGAATGACAAGAAGGAGAAGCCCCCCCCAGCAAAGAAAAGACAGTGAGACTGTGGCCTCTGCCACAGAAATAATGGATATGGATGTAACCAAATTATCAGAAATGGAATTCAGAGTAACGATGGTCAAAATGATGAGTAGAATTGAAAAAAGTATAAACGAAAAGGTTACTGAGAATATAGAATCCCTAAGGACAGAAATGAGAGCGAATCTGACAGAAATTAAAAATTCTATGAGCCAAATGCAGGCAAAACTAGAGGCTCTGACAGCCAGGGTCACAGAAGCAGAGGAACGGGTTAGTGAATTGGAGGATGGGTTAATAGAGGAAAAAATGAAAATAGAAGATGGTCTTAAAAAAATCCACGCCCACGAATGTAGGTTACAGGAGATTACTGACTCAATGAAACGATCCAATGTTAGAATCATCGGCATCCCCGAGGGGGTGGAGAAAAACAGAGGTCTAGAAGAGATATTTGAACAAATTGTAGCTGAAAACTTCCCTAATCTAGCAAGGGAAACAAACATTCGTGTCCAAGAGGCAGAGAGGACCCCTCCCAAGCTCAACCACGACAAACCTACGCCACGTCACGTCATAGTGCATTTTGCAAATATTAGATGCAAGGATACAGTATTGAAAGCGGCCAGGGCAAAGAAATTTCTCACGTACCAAGGCAAAAGCATCAGAATTACGTCAGACCTGTCTACACAGACCTGGAATGAGAGAAAGGGTTGGGGGAGCATATTTAAAGCTCTTTCAGAGAAAAACATGCAGCCAAGGATCCTTTATCCAGCAAGACTGTCATTCAGAATTGATGGAGAAATAAAGACATTTCAGAATCGCCAGTCACTAACCAATTTTGTAACTACGAAACCAGCCCTACAGGAGATATTACGGGGGGTTCTATAAAAGTAAAAAGGCCCCAAGAGTGATACAGAACAGAAAGTCACAGCCAATACAAAAAAAGACTTTACTGGCAACATGGCAACATTAAAATCATATCTCTCAGTAATCAGTCTTAATGTAAATGGTTTGAACCATCCCATAAAGCGCCACAGGGTTGCAGATTGGATAAAAAGAAATGACCCATCCATTTGCTGTCTACAAGAGACTCATTTCAAACCCAAAGATGCATTCAGACTGAGAGTAAGGGGATGGAGTACCATCTTTCATGCAAATGGTCCTCAAAAGAAAGCTGGGGTAGCAATTCTCATATCAGATAAATTGGATTTTAAACTACAGACTATAGTTAGAGACGCAGAAGGGCACTATATTATTCTTAAGGGAAGTATTCAACAAGTGGATATGACAATTATAAATATATATGCCCCCAACAGGGGAGCAGCAAGATACACAAGCCAACTCTTATCCAGAATAAAGAGACATATAAATGAAAATACATTAATAGTAGGGGACCTCAACACTCCACTATCAGAAATAGACAGAACACCCTGGCAAAAACTAAGCAAAGAATCAAAGGCTTTGAATGCCATACTCGACGAGTTGGACCTCATAGATATATATAGAACACTACACCCCAGAACCAAAGAATACTCATTCTATTCTAATGCCCATGGAACATTCTCAAGAATAGACCATGTTCTGGGACACAAAACAGGTCTCAACCGATACCAAAAGATTGAAATTATCCCCTGCATATTCTCAGACCACAACGCTCTGAAATTGGAACTCAACCACAAGGAAAAATTTGGAAGAAACTCAAACACTTGGAGACTAAGAACCATCCTGCTCAGGAATGACTCGATAAACCAGGAAATCAAAAATCAAATTAAACAATTTATGGAGACCAATGAGAATGAAAATACAACAGTCCAAAACCTATGGGATACTGCAAAGGCAGTCCTAAGGGGGAAATACATAGCCATCCAAGCCTCACTCAAAAGAATAGAAAAATCTAAAATGCAGTTTTTATATTCTCACCTCAAGAAGCTGGAACAGCAACAGAGGGACAGGCCTAATCCACGCACGAGGAAGCAGTTGACCAAAATTAGAGCTGAAATCAATCAAGCAGAAACCAGAAGTACAGTAGAGCAGATCAACAGGACTAGAAGCTGGTTCTTGGAGAGAATCAATAAAATTGACAGACCACTGGCAAGACTTATCCAAAAGAAAAGAGAAAGGACCCAGATTATTAAAATTATGAATGAAAAAGGAGAGGTCACGACGAGCACCATTGAAATTTGAAGGATTATTAGAAATTTTTATCAACAGCTATATGCCAATAAACTAAGCAATCTGGAAGAGATGGAATCCTTCCTGGAAACCTATAAACTACCAAGATTGAAACCGGAAGAAATTGATTCCTTAAACAGGCCAATTAATTATGAAGAAATTGAGTCAGTGATAAACAACCTTCCAAATAACAAAACTCCAGGCCCGGACGGTTTTCCTGGGGAATTCTACCAAACATTCAAAGAAGAAATAATACCTATTCTCCTAAAGCTATTTCAAAAAATAGAAACAGAAGGAAAGCTACCAAACTCATTCTATGAGGCCAATATTACCTTGATCCCCAAACCAGGCAAAGACCCCCTCAAAAAGGAGAATTACAGACCGATTTCCCTAATGAATATGGACGCCAAAATCCTCAACAAGATACTTGCTAATAGAATCCAACAATACATTAAAAGGATTATCCATCACGATCAAGTGGGATTCATCCCTGGGATGCAAGCGTGGTTCAATATTCGCAAATCAATCAGCGTGATGCATCATATCAACAAGAAAGGACTCAGGAACCATATGATCCTCTCAATCGATGCCGAAAAAGCATTTGACAAAATACAGCATCCTTTCCTGATTAAAACGCTTCAGAGTGTAGGAATAGAAGGTACATTTCTCAATCTCATAAAAGCCATCTATGAAAAGCCTACTGCAAATATTATTCTCAATGGAGAAAAGCTGGAAGCCTTTCCCTTAAGATCAGGAACTCGACAAGGATGCCCACTCTCGCCACTATTATTCAACATAGTACTAGAAGTCCTTGCAACAGCAATCAGACGACAAAAAGGGATCAAAGGTATTCAAATTGGCAAAGAAGAAGTCAAAATGTCTCTCTTTGCAGATGACATGATACTCTTTATGGAAAACCCAAAAGAAGCCACTCCCAAATTATTAGAAGTTATAGAGCAATTCAGTAACGTGGCAGGATACAAAATAAATGCTCAGAAATCAGTTGCATTTCTATACACGAATAACGAGACCGAAGAAAGAGAAATTAGGGAATCCATCCCATTTACAATAGCACCAAAAACCATATGTTACCTTGGAATTAACTTAACCAGAGACGTAAAGGACCTATATTCTAGAAACTATAAATCACTCTTGAAAGACATTGAGGAAGACATAAAAAGATGGAAAGATATTCCATGCTCATGGATCGGAAGAATTAACATAGTTAAAATGTCCATGCTACCCAGAGCAATCTACACTTTCAATGCTATCCCGATCAAAATACCAAGGACATTTTTCAAAGAACTGGAACAAACAGTCCTTAAATTTGTATGGAAACAGAAAAGGCCCCGAATCTCCAAGGAACTGTTGAAAAGGAAAAACAAAGCTGGGGGCATCACAATGCCGGATTTCGAGCTGTACTATAAAGCTGTGATCACAAAGACAGCATGGTACTGGCACAAAAACAGACACATAGACCAATGGAACAGAATAGAGAGCCCAGAAATGGACCCTCGGCTCTTTGGGCAACTAATATTTGATAAAGCAGGAAAAAACATCCGGTGGGAAAAAGACAGTCTCTTCAATAAATGGTGCTGGGAAAATTGGACAGCTACATGCAAAAGAATGAAACTTGACCACTATCTCACACCATACACAAAAATAAACTCCAAATGGATGAAAGACCTCAATGTGAGACAGGAATCTATCAAAATTCTAGAGGAGAACATAGGCAACAATCTCTACGACATCGGCCAAAGCAACCTTTTTCATGACACATCCCCAAAGGCAAGAGAAACAAAAGATAAAATGAATTTATGGGACTTCATCAAGATTAAAAGTTTCTGCACATCCAAGGAAACAGTCAGAAAAACTAAGAGGCAGCCCACGGAATGGGAGAATATATTTGCAAATGACACTACAGATAAAGGACTGGTATCCAAGATCTACAAAGAACTTCTCAAACTCAATACACGAGAAACAAATAAACAAATCAAAAAATGGGCAGAAGATATGAACAGACACTTTTCCAATGAAGACATACAAATGGCTAACAGACACATGAAAAAATGTTCAAAATCATTAGCCATCAAGGAAATTCAAATCAAAACCACACTGAGATACCACCTTACGCCAGTTAGAATGGCAAAAATAGACAAGGCAAGAAACAACAATTGTTGGAGAGGATGTGGAGAAAGGGGATCCCTCCTACATTGTTGGTGGGAATGCAAGTTGGTACAGCCACTCTGGAAAACAGTGTGGAGGTCCCTTAAAAAGTTAAAAATTGAGCTACCCTATGATCCAGCCATTGCACTACTGGGTATTTACCCCAAAGATACAGACGTAGTGAAGAGAAGGGCCATATGCACCCCAATGTTCATAGCAGCAATGTCCACAATAGCTAAATCGTGGAAGGAGCCGAGATGCCCTTCAACAGATGACTGGATTAAGAAGTTGTGGTCCATATATACAATGGAATATTACTCAGCTATCAGAAAGAACGAGTTCTCAACATTTGCTACAACATGGACGGCACTGGAGGAGATAATGCTAAGTGAAATAAGTCAAGCAGAGAAAGACAACTATCATATGATTTCTCTCATCTATGGAACATAAGAACTAGGATGATCAGTAGGGGAAGAAAGGGATAAAGAAAGGGGGGGTAATCAGAAGGGGGAATGAAACATGAGAGACTATGGACTATGAGAAACAAACTGAGGACTTCAGAGGGGAGGGGGGTGGGGGAATGGGATAGACCGGTGATGGGTAGTAAGGAGGGCACGTATTGCATGGTGCACTGGGTGTTATACACAACTAATGAATCATCGAGCCTTACATCGGAAACCGGGGATGTACTGTATGGTGACTAACATAATATAATAAAAAATCATTTAAAAAAAAAAAAAAATGGAAAAAAAAAAAAAAAAAAAAAAAAAAAAAAAAAGAGATAGGATGGCAGAAGGAGTATTTGCCAAGTTGACCTCATGAGGGACATAAAGTAATAACACACATTAACCAAGTAGCAATTATAGTCACTCTGGAAGTTTGTGCACAAAATGTAAAATATAATGTGATATGACCAGTTTGCTTCACTTTATTATTTTCATTTCCTTATAAGTTTTTTAATGAGGTATAATATGCATATAGTAGAAGTGTGCAGTTCTTAAGTGTACATGACAATAACCTGTAACCACTACAAAGTTCACAAAGTTCATGATACAGAACATTGCCAGCACCCCAAAAGCCTTCCTCATTTTCACTCCATATCGTTGATTTCTCCCCAAAGGTAAGAGTTAATCTATCTTTCTCACAAGTTAGTTTCACTTTTTCTTGAACTTTGTATGAATAGAATTATATAGTATGCATTATTTTGTCATGGGCTTCCTCTCCTGATATTATGTCTATGACATTTATCAATGCTGTGGGCGCAGCAGTTTTTGATACTTTTTCGTTGATGAATGACAGTACTTGGTATAAATATGCTATTATTCTACATTATAAATATAATCAATTGATTTTACCATTTATGGACATTTTGCTTTTTCCGAGTTTTTGGTTGTTAAGAATAATGCTTTTGGACCTAGTGCCAGGTAAGATGGAGTAAACACATTCTTCCCTGTCTTTCTCACCTAATGAAGTTATAGAACCTGGACAGAATGCATAAGGAAGCTATTGAGCATTTTTTAATGTAAATAGTGACAGGTATATTGGAGAAGAAAACAAGAATTCAAAGTAACAGCAAACCGACAATGAGTTTATTATTTTTTCCCTTTAATTTTTCATGTTGGTTGGTCCTGTAGGTGAGTACAGTCTCAGAAGTACAAGGCAAAATGGGATAACTAATTCCCCAGCCTTCTGGCCAGGGAAATGGAAGGGGTTAAAAAAATCCTGAGCTCACACCTGAGCCGCGTATCTGTAGAACTATTCCTAATCAGCATTAAAAAAAGACTTCGAGAACTGAGCCAGCAGATAGACCACCACCCAGGCTGGCCATGTGTGGTGCATAATAGGGACAGATCTGAAGAGCACTTCAATGTCCTTGAAAACTTAACTGACAGTGGAATAACAGCCCACAAAAGTGCTGCAACTTACAGCCTGAACCTGACTAACCAGGTCTATTGCCTGCTTAAACAAAAATGGCACCATTCTCAATAGGATTAAAACAAGACACACACTCACACACATAATATAATATAATATAATATAATATAATATAATATAATATAATATAATATAAAACATTATATATATATATATGTATGGGGGGCATATATAAAATTTTGCTGTACATTTCTTACTCAAAATTTTGGTATCTGTTCTCCAAAAAAAAAAAAAAAAAAGGATTTATGTAAGGTGATGGATGTGTTAATTATGTTAATTAACTTGATTGTAGCAGTAATTCCACAATGTTTATGTATATGAAGTCATCATTTTGCAAACTTTAAACATTTACAATTTTGTCAATTATACCTCAAAAAATGGGGAAAATACATCAAATAAAATACAACTGAAACCATGAAATATTTAGGTACACTGAAAACTAAAAATAATTGTTGAGAAATACCAAAGAAGACAAGTAAATGCAGAGGTATACAATGTTCATGGATTTAAAGATTCAAAATTGTTAACATGGCAATCATTCCCAATTTGTTCTATAGTTCAACACAATTGCAATACAAATGCCAGAATGCTTTTCTCTACAAATTGAAAAATTGATTATAAAATTTATATGTAAATTTAAAGTATACAGAATAGCCAAAACAATTTAGAAATATATGAAAATATTTAAAATAGATGTGCACAATTTAGAAAAAGATGAACCAGATATCAAGATATACTATTGAGCTACACTGGCCAAAGGATATTTGTATAATGAATCAACAGAACAGAACATACAAATAGGAGTAGACACATGCAAGGAGAGAGGGAAACAAATTATAAGAGATTCTTAATTATAGAGAAAAACTAAGGATTGATGGAGGAGGTGTGTAGGAGATGGGCTAGATGGGTGCTAGGCATTAAGGAGGGACTTGTTATTATAAGCACTGGGTGTGGTATATATAAGTGATGAACCACTGAGTTCTACTCTTGAAACCAACATTGCACTGTATGTTAACTAACTAAAATTTAAATAAAAAATTGAAAAAGAAAAAAAAGGAGTAGATGCATGCATAGATGGTCAATAAAGTTGAAAACATATTTTAATGAAGAAAGAATAGCCTTTTCAACATATTGTGCTGTAAATATTGGATATACATATGAAAAACTATAAACTTTGTGCCTTATCCCACCTCATGGATACAATTTAACTAAAAAAAAATGTTAAAAGCACAAATTTCAGAAGAAAACATGGAAGAAAACTTCTGCGACTTGGAGTAAACAAAGACTTATTAGACAAGAGAGAAAACATGAGTCATATAAAGAAAACAAAGTGATAAATTGAACTATAAAATTAAAAATTTCTGTTCATCTAAAATTAGATAATATTGGTGATTGTACAGTTCTGTGACTATAGGAAGAAAAACACTAAACTGTACACTGTAAAAGTGTAAATTTTATGGTATGCACATTATATCTTAATAAAATATTATCTAAAGTCATGGTTAATAAAATAAAACAGTAAAACCAACACTAGGAGAGCTTATTTGAAAGATATATATGCAATAAAGGACAGGGAATATAAAAATATCTCTTACAAAGGAAAAAAGGAAGACAAACTAAGAAAAATATGGTCAAATTTTGAACATAAGCTTCACAAAACATGACATACAAATAAAAAAGCACATGAGAAAATGCTCAACATAATTAGTCTTCAATATAATAAATAATAAAACTATAATGAAATATCACTACATAGGTAATAAAATTTAAAAAATTATAGTACTAAGGGTTGGTTAGGATGTAAAACTATTGGAACTCTCATACATTTTTGGTAGGAATGAATTATGATAAAATCTCTCTTTGAAAAACAGTTTGACAAAAATATAGAGGCTTAGAATGACGTTATTTTCTTCCAGAGGGAATTTTTCTTTCTAGTTGGCAGGAAGATTATTGGAAGATTATGATTTGATCATGATTGGCCTATTTTCAGGTTGCCCTTCCGCCGGTGTATAGATCTCTGGTGTCCTATGTCAAAGCCTGTGGTTCTATGAAAAGTATCTTCTTCCTGGAGCTATCTGTTCTACAAATATAGTCTAAAAATGATTCCTGGCATGAAGGATAAGATTATTAAAAGTATAGTCTTTTCTTTCAAGGAACTCAGAATTGCAGAATTGAACATAACTAAATTATATTAATACCTATAATATAGCAAAATTGGTTAGTTTTATGACAGTTGGAGAAACATTATGGAGTCACTTACATACTGATGTTTTCAGTGTTTTCTACTTTAGATTCTGAAATTTAAAAATATTTATTTTCCCAAACTCTGTTGCAGCTGGAGTGTTCATGTCACCTGATTAAACATTTAGAAGGGTTCTCTACAGATGGCTTCACTTCTAAAGAAACAGACTATATCTCACTAGAGAAATGTTTTTGACCTTTCTCATTCTTCTAGCCTAGAACACAGGCTATGAAAAAAGAAGTGGCCATTTTGTTATCATGGTGCCTCAAACAGGTGTTGTAGCAAAAAAGATAGAAAGAGCCTGTTTCATTGTTTGCTTTAGTAAATTGAACAGCCTACCAACAGATCTGTATACCATTAATCCAATCAACCTATGACTTCTTTAAATCATCATAGTAGGGCTAGAATGCATTCTTATCAAAAACAATAAGACAAGGGAAAGGAACAGTTAATTTTGCAGGTAGAAATTATGAAGTATAGATGTAATGATTCTATATGAAACATTTTATCTAAGCTTTGAAGAATCAACAGAGTTTCCATATGTAGATGGTAGGAAGTGGTGAGATGATTTGTACTTGGAGCACCACATGAATCATTAAGTTAGTAAGGAAAACACAGGGTTGAAATGGAGAGATTGTGTTGGATATTTATGGCAGAGGAATCTCATAAGTTACTTAGTGTTATATTTTGTAATTTTTTGTTTTTTATATAGCCAGATCTTCTCCTACCATCGCTAGTATTCCACCGAGATTTTTACGCAGGAAGGTATGCAGTCTATATTTCATAAAAAATTACTCATGTGGAAAACAGATTGAGGATATGAGTACAGGAAGGGTTTGATGTTGTTTATATATTCCAGGTATACTTAGTTCTGTGACTTCCATACATGTATATTGAATGATGTAATAAAAATGTAATTCCTCAGTAATAAAATTCAAATACAATCAGTAAAACTTCATATGACATTAGCCTTTGATATTTTTAGAGGGATATCTATACATACAATCACAAAGGGTAAAATCAACAAGAGTGCTCCTTTTAAGAGTCCTAAGACTTTTAGTCTGTAGAACTTTTTTCTATTGACCTGACAGAGCTCCAGTTCATTGAACTTCTGGGCACAAAGCAAGGGACATCTGTTCAGTTGAGCTTTTCATAATTGATATGTTAATTAAAAATGACTTTTAGCTTTTTGCATTTTGTTTACTTTTCATGATACATATGCCCTGTGGCATTTGACAATGGGTGTTGTCTTAAAAATCTCAAATACAAATAAACAAAACAAGCTATTCATTATTGCTTCCGGACTTAAAGTTGTACATGATGTAAGTCTAAGTGCTTTCTTTAACCTTTCTCTGGCCAGAATATTCTGGGATTTCCTCCAGGATAAAGATCAGCTCAGTGCGATTCATGCATCTGTCACATCTGGACTATCTCAATGTAGCCTTGCCAATGTGTACAGAGACAGTGCAAAATTTGCTGTTTTCATGAAGTACAATGGCCTGCTTATATTTTGCAGCCAAAAGCACAAGTACATTACCAAATTCCCTACTTTTTAACGTAGATTCTCAACCATTATTTTTATTACTCATACTAACATCAATCACAAAATAATCAGGACAATTTTACGCTAAGCTAGAAACCACTCAGAATCTCTGTAAAATGTAAGAGAAAGGAGAACCCCCCCCCCAGTCCTTTTTAATCATGGCTTTTAGAAAGTTATGGCCCATAGTTTGTGAGAAGAGATAGCACAGCTATAAATAATAACAAAAGAACACAGAGCAAACACAGCAAAGAACTGCAATGAACCTGTCCGAGTATGTACATAACCTGTTGGGAGTTTTTCCTGTTTTCTTTTCCTATGCAGCCCCCAACAGAGGATGTATTAATTTCTGAAAATGCTGAAGGTGGGTGGATGGAGGAACTCAGGTTAAATAGTTATATACTAGACAATAAAGTATTGAAAAAAATAGACTAAGAAAGGGAAATATTATATTTTATAGACATAGATATAAATGTAGATATAGATATATAATACTTTCCAAAAGGTTTACGCTTTTACACTTCAAGATTAAAAATAATGCTTAACATTTCAACACGGACAAATACATACTAGGGTCCCTGTGATATTTGTGAGTAATAATGTATACCAATCTGAAAAATAATGAAATTTAACATTAACAGAAGAACCAACATGATGTGTTCAATGTATAATTCTGTTATAGTTCTACCCATTAATATAAAGCAAACCTTGAGTTTTCTAATTCATTTAATTTTCATCTTAAACCACGTTTTGTTATAACCAGACATCTTAAAAATAGCTAAACATGGAGTTAATTATTACAATTAATTTCCCTACAGGTCTAAGAATGATAAAACTAGATAACCTGTGGCTATCACAAGCATTAACTTTTTTTTCTAAAGAGATAAATCATACATGTGTCTCATCTTTAATGGTAGAAATGAATAATATCAAAATACTCCTGTAAGATACTGCTTCACTCATTTTAAGAAAGAAAAAAATAACACTCAGCTGAGCTTCCTTTTCCAAAAGATACTAGAGATATCTTTTTGATATTCAATTCTCTTTGATTTTAAATTGCTATAGTTGTGTAGTTAATAGTTAACACAAAGCATTTGCTCTATGCTTTATATTTAATGACTTAAATCCTTACAATTCTATGAGGTAGCTGCATTATCATCTCTGTTTTTGAGATATGGACATTGAGGTACAAAGGAGTTGGATAAATTTCCCAAGGTCATTTGGTTCATAAAGCTCATGACTGGAAATTGAATCCAGGCTATCTGGCTCTAGTGCCCATGCTCCTACCCATTCTATATACTGTATCTTCAGGAATCTATTCTAGAAATGACATCTTTCATATTTATTTTCATATTCTAGAAACTGTAGGCAAAGCACTATTGATCCACACTTTTATTTAAGTATGGCACAATTCTGTTTTATTTAATCTAGGTATTGGATATATATCTTTATGAATTCTTTTAAAAATGTTAACCAGTGTGCAATTGACAAATTTGACTTCCTTTTAGCTTTTTTCTTTACTGCTTATATGATAGTACAGTCAAATATGTTTAAATGTTTATTTTTATCAAATTTTATTTAATGGTTTCAGGATAGTCTTAAAGTCTCTACTACCATCTTTGGAAGTCTTTTGCTTATAAATACCGTTCATAGAAATTCTGTGGATAACCAAAATAAATCTGGAACTTAATTCCTATACCATTTAAAATGAAGTCAGTAAAAAGAAAACATTCACATCAACTCAGTTAAGTGTGAAATAGTGTGCATGCCAATAATCCATCATTGCTCTGATGACTATTGACTACCAAGACATTCAATGTCTCATCTTTTATTAAAGTTTGACAAAATAGTCTTGATAATTTAGGCATCACTGGCTTTTCAACTTAGTCCTGAATTTATTGAATTTGAAATTTAGTGGTCTTTGGCAGATCCTTGGTAACAAATGGTACCTTGGGGCATGATGCATTCAAGATAGTCCATCACACATTCAAATTATGTAAGGTTAATATTATTCTGTTTGCACTCGCTTTAAAAGCTAGCAGGGTTCTGGCACTGCCTTGGAAACTCACTGAATGTTAAATTGCAATTTCACTTCTCTGTTGAAAGGGGTTTGACTCATGTACAAATTACCACTTTACCTATTTATTTTATTCTGTGTCACCTCATATTTGCAATGACTTCTACTACTTGAACTAAGGTATTCAATTTTATCCATTTTTATGGATCATGTACTCTCCTGCTTATCATCTTGTGGTATTCCATTCATGTGCGTTATGGTGATCTAGCATCCTAGATCCAATATTGTAATAATGGACATATTTTTGGTAATTGACTAATATATTTATCTAGACCAGATCCATTTGATAAAACCGATGATAAATCTTAGAATTGAAGAAAACAATAATTTCTAAGGAAGTCACAAGTGAATAGTGCTTATTTCTTTAGCAGTAAAGAAATTCATTTAGCAATAAAGCTGACACTTACCTAGTGATACCTTCTTTTATTTATCTCTTGCATTATTTAGTATTTAAAATGTTTACACCCTGCATCCCCAACAAGCTTATACATTTTTAAACTAAGAGCAATACTTTTTTATTTGAGACATTCCACAACAGCACTCAACTCTTTAAGGCAGATAAATGAACATCTTTATTTTTTAAAATAATTTTTATTTTGTTATATTAGTCACCATACAGTACATCCCCAGTTTTTGACGCAATGTTCCATGAATCATTATTTGCGTATAGCATCTTTAAATGATTGATTGAAAACAAAAATATGCAGTGAGTTAATATTTCCATAGTTTACCATCAAGACTGAAACAAGTGAAATCTATTATTGAATCCAGGCCAAATCACATTTTGCTAATGATTTTCAATGTGATTTAACAAATCTGATATGTTTCTAAAATTAATGACCTTCCCTCTAAGCCCAGAATTTCCTTATTTGACAATACATAATCCAGACTCTTTTGTCAAATTTGCTATCAGGACCTTTCCAGCAATGACAGATGAACATAGACGCTCAGGAATTTTGTGTAATATTGCTCACAGATCACATGCACTCAATGGTAATAGATGATTTAGAAAGTCTTAGGTACATTTGGATTATACAACCTCTAACCGTTCCCCAATTCTAAAACTTTCATTCATATGCATGTCTTATAGGTTAGAGTCCAAGTGACTTAGCTAATACAAGTCCATCCATGATTCAGCTCCTGACAACTTCTCCAGGGTCCTCTCCTGACATTTACTCTTCTTTACTTTATGCTCCGCCAATGCCAAATTGCTTTAAATTTCTTAAATGCACCATCTTATTTCACACCTCTGTGCTTTTGCCTATGTTGTATTTTTCTCTTACAAACCTAGTAAGTAAGTTCATTTTTCAAATCCTCTCCGTGGGAAGCCTCCCCTCTGAAGCCTCTCTGAATGCTGCACACCTGCTGGGAAGGTTCCTGTCTCCCTTCCTTGTTCCATTTTGCTTCTGGACCTTGCATGTTATTTAATTTCATTTATCAGTCATTTAAAATTACCTCTCCCTTCTACTAAAACATAAGCTGCTTAAGTGCAGAAGCAGTGTCTTCCTGTTTCTACCTTAACCTCTGTTAAAATGTTAGCATAAGCTGAACAAAGAGTCCACCTGGTACAGCTGTTATATTTTATAAATAGAGACTGATTTTATAAATGTTAGAATGCCATTTTTATATTTAAAAAGTTAATTGATGTTTTATTTAGAATCGTCAAAGTATAAACCAGAAAATTATTGCATGTGAACTGAGAGCCCTAGCTCAAGTAATTCATTTATGTTTCAGTTCTGTATTGCAAAAAATAAGAAGGCCTGTGTTCTGATTATGCATGTTCCCATAAGAATTAGCATTGAGTTGGCTTAATTTCCTGTCTTGAAATAGGAAAATCACAATATTCTTTCTCAAAATCCTTTTGGTACTTTCATGAGTAATTTATTTGACAGGATATCTTTGCAGACCTATGTTCTTGCTATCGAAATTCCAACTTGCATGTTCCTAGAACTTATCATTGTTAATGTCTGTCAGTGGTTATCTGTAAGGTGGGAAGTGTGGCTGGAAGAAGTGAGAAGATAAGAATTTTTATTTTTATTTCAGATACTTTTGTACTTTCAAACCCTTTACAATATGATCCATGTATGTATTTGTTTTAGTAAAGAAAATAAATAGCATATTTGACTGAATGTGTTTCAACAACCATTTAGTCCCTTTCCTTAGAGAGTATTTTATTATGAAAGAATTGGGTTTGAAATAATTTGGGGTTGAAATGTGTTCTTTATATATTGTCTTTAGTATTCTTGACCAGACACCAGATACTTTTTCGAAATCTTGATTCATGTTTCTAGGATGAAATATACAGAAGATAAATGAAATAAAAATTAAGGTCCTTCTTGTCCCCTAATATTTCTTCCTTCTAACACAAAATAAAACATCTCTACTAGAAATCCATATATGAAAATCACAGTAAACATATTACTCAATGATCCAGATACACGCTTCCATTTTCCAATTCAAAATGAATTTGGAAATATAAACAGATACGACCTGAATAAAATATGTTAATATGCTGTTTTACCTTCCATTTCACCTAATGTTCTTTTTAATTCATCTGGAAAGTTAATACACAAATGTTAGTAATTTCTGATATCCTGCCACTATTTAGTTATCTATAATTTCCTAATTTAAGTGTTTCAAAGTCACATTTCCAATGATAATATTTATTTTTAAGTTTAAATTTCCTCTCTCTTAAGTCTTTACAAGATGCCTTTTCCCCAGTTTGATTTTTTAAAAATCTTTTTCCATGTTTTCTTGTACCAAAATGTTATTATCAACTCACATTTGAATGCTAGTTTAGTTGAGTAAATAACCACAGTTTCAAGATTATTTTATTGTTTCATTGTTCGTTGTTGCAGATAAACGATCTGAAATCAACTGTGTTATGGTTTTTTCCCTGTGTTATGCTTTTTTCTTAAGTTTCTGTCTTGACTCTCCTTTGTTCTTGAGGTCATTAATTTCTGAACATGTGCTCTTGCCAATGAAAGTTGTGCTTTTTGTTTTGAATTTATAACTTTCAGAAACTTAAGAAAATTTCTTTGTTGTCTACCATTTATTCATTTTTTCATTCATTCAGTCATTCAACAAGTATTTATTAAGTGTCTACTATGTTTGAGACAGTACTCTGAGTACAGGGACGTAGTAGGTGACAAAACAGAGCAGGTGCCTGCATTCTGACAAAAAGACTGAAAATAAAAGTGTACATAAATTATTTGACTGTAATCAGCATTGTAGGGATAAATATAGCAGAGCTAGAGAAAGATGGGGTGCCCCAGATTGGGTTGGAGGGGTAATTTTATAAAGCATAAACAGAGAAACCCTTATGGATATACTGACATTTGAGCAGAGACCTGAAGGAATGAGTCAAACATTTATCTTTTGGAAGTGTGTCCCAGACAGAAGGAACAGACATATTCAAAGGTCCAAACAAGTGCGAAGAATATAAAGAAGGCCAGAGTGGCTGGAGTGGATGAGGGGAAGAGATGAGTTCAGAAAGGTAGTTGTGGCATCTGAACACTAAAGTTCTCATGTTATAAAAGGTTCTAATCTCTGTTATCCCTTCTGGCACATGTGAAATCCATATTGGCTCTTCATTTTTCTAACTTTATTCATTCTTTCCACTTTAATTCCTTTGTACTTTTTAATGTATTAAGATAAAACCTCTGTTTAATCTTACAGCTTACCAAAGTGAATCATCAAGTCTATCTGTTTTACTATTCATCTGATGCAGGAAGTTTTAAAAAATATATCTAGTTATGTTTTTAATTTCCAGGAATGTGATGTAACAGTCTATTATGTATAAATGTATCTATTATGCTCTTTGAATTTATGTCTATATTTGTAGACATCCACATCAGTTTGTTGGAATTCTCATCTTCAACCCAGGTATGAACTCTGTACAAAACCAAGAAATGCAGATTATGCTTAAAGAAGCCTTAGCTTTTTTGGACCATGTGGACATAGTGGGCAGCAGGGGAAGATTACTGAGTTTACCATTGATGTGTAGCTGGGCTCTTGATTCCTTCAGCAGGTATATGTGTGAGCCTAATAGCAGCAGGATGGTGTAAAACTCTGATAATGCTACCCTGTTTCTCTGACCCAAAGCCTATACTGGCCTCCCAAAATAAAGCTCATCATTCACCATTCTAATCGCGGAATTATTTAACTTTATTCTGAGGACTTATACTGACATCAGGCACTCTGATGAAGAAACATTCAAAAAGGCCACTTAAGATATGCATTAACTGGCTGGTCTCTCAAGCAAATGTTCCTTCTGTAGGAAAAGTTTCTTGTTTCTTGTTTTTTGTTTTGTTTTGTTTTGTTTTGTTTTTAATACAGCTAACATTTATGTATATGAGGTTATTATTATCTTTGTCAGATTCCTTGAGCTTTCTTATACAGTATCTTAACTATTTACTTGATAAAGACTAATTTTTTTCAGAAGCTACAAGAATATTTTCCAAATCTGCCCCCCATTATCAAATGTTAAGTAGGTGCAATTCTCAGAATAGCAAAGTTCTTGAATAAGACAACTCAGAAATTTATATCTCTTACTACTTTGACCATTTTACTGTAAAAAAGGATACCTTTGCATAAATGAGTTTAAAATATTTTACTGCACATGAGAAACTTCCAATAATTCAAATCCTAATAACTATTTTGTTCTAGAACCACACATATTTTTTTCCTGAGAAATTGAGGTTACCATGACAAATTTCCTGAGATAATAATACCATCATTTTTCCAAAAAAATAAATACAAGTAACAGAGTATGAACATAACTTTATTGTATTGTATGAGAAATTTGAAGTTCAAGGATTTCATTATTGGAGTCTGTTATTTTTACTGCATATTTTTATGTTAAAAATGATATCGCAAATGCCAAGTGTGTTGCTTCTCATCTCAAATGTGTTTTTCTGGTTAGGAATACCCACAGGCATTCTGAAAGGGAACCCAACAATTTAATTGGAAATAATAAAGAACTGGGCTAAAGAAAGATGTTCAGAATAGAGAAAAGAAGATGGATTGATTGCATTAAATCCATCATGATCTTTATTTAAAAATATCTTATGTAGAACATATAAACGTATTTATTGTCTCAGATAACAGAACAAAGATTAATGGTTGAAAGTCATAAGGGATTTTATTTTAAGTCAGTATAAGATAGCCTTTTATAAAGACCTATATATTCAGCAATGGCTCGTGTTCACCTGAGAAGTAGTAAGACTCCATCCACTGGAAGTGTTGAGGATAAGATTGGGATGCCTTGTGTCAAGAAAATTATAGAGGAAATTCCAGGACCATGGTGCTAATGTAAATATGTCTAAGGTTCTGTTTCAAAGATTCTATAATCTTTTCCTAAATGTTTTACACAAATACCAGAGTCAAAAGTTTTGTCTGCGTTTCAGGTTAGATTAGTTCTTCAGAAAGCTAGTTGCTGTTTTGCTTTTGCTGAACAATAGATTTTGTTTTACTTTATTAAGTAATCTCTCATTTATTAACAATACTCTAAATGAATTTCTTTCTAAAATTACAAAAATAGTACACTTTGTTATTTTTATGCTTTTTTAATATGTTGGATGTTTAGATTATAAGAATCTAATCCCCCCAAGATTAAATTTTACCAAACAATTACTGTGAATTTTAAAAAGTGTATATGTAATAGTTAGTAAGTATTTTCTTCTACTCAAAGTGCATTTTTTTTAAGGGTGTTAGGTTTGAGAGCTGGAGTAAAATGAGTTAGCTAATATTTGCTACCTACCTATAGAATCTTCAGTATCTTCACCTATAGATTATCTCCTAGGTCTCCCATTTCTAACAGCGCCAAAATTGGATGGGTCCATAAGGGTTATTTAAATAAGAATCAAAACATACTATATAGAACTGCCTTGTGAAAATAACTCCTTACAACAAAATATGAACAAATCTATTACAACATGTCAACTGCCAGAAAAAAAAAGATATTTGTCATGTTAAAAATCTCAATATTGATTAGAATTTCTCTATCATTTTTCCATGATTTTTGTTTCTATCTTGTGAAATGATCAACCGTAAACTATCCTTGAAGTTGACAAAGACCTAAAAATAATGTTATGACAGAAACTAGCTGGTTGCTCACCAAAATCTTTTTACTTTCTTCCTGAACACACAGCTAGATTGCATTTTTCAGATTTCCTTGTAATTTCCATATTCTCCCACTCGTGATCCTTCATTCTCCATCTTCCCTTGTCTAGAGGAGGACTCTGAGGCCTCTAGAATTGAGAAGCCACAGATGGAGCTTGGGTTCCTGAGTGTCTATGCAAAGCGGTACCACTACCCATCCCTACCAACCTTCTTTGGAATATGACAGGAGCAAGAAATAAATAGTGTAGTTTGTTGGTTGTGTCTGTTAACCTATCATTTATAATAGGAGTCAGATAAGGTATAGTTTTTATTGAACTTTATGGGAAAGCATCATCAGTGTTATCACTGAAAACATAAAATACCTATTTCAGTGTAACTTTGCTCTGTTTATTTTTATTTTTTTAAGATTTATTTATTTGTTTTTGAGAGAGAGAGAGACCATGCAGGGGATGGGGGGCAGAGGGAAAAGGAGAGAGAAACTTAGGCAGACTCTGTGATGACCAGGGACCCCAGTGTGGGGCTGGATCTCAGGACCCTGAGCCAAAACCAAGAGTTGGTCACTTAACTGACTGTGCCACCCAGGCACCCCTGATTATTTTAAGGGTTATTTATCTTCAAATAACCTGAGAATTCTTCAAGAACAACAACCAAAAATGTCATTCATCTGTGTAGTTTTTGGCTTCATTGGCATATAATGGGAAATACACAGAGTTTATTTAATTAAGTAATTAATTAAAAGCCAAGGAACCAATCAAATGACAATTAAAAGTAGCAGATGAATTCAAGAAAACCATGGATTATCAACCTTAGACGTTTCCCAGGCTAAATTGCATTTGCAATAGGCGATAAAGGTACAATAATAATAGAATAATCACAAAAGCTCATTTCATTGTATCAGTGAGGCAACGTGCTCTGTGGTTACCAAAGACAGGGTAGTCTGGACAGATGGCAGTAGTAAGCACAGCTGATGATTCTACTAGTGGGTACTATGTGTAAGCTAGATGGATAATAGTTAATGATTTTCATGTTATACTAAACCTTCAAAAAGATTTAGTTTTAAAATTTAAATCCAATTGCACATGTGTCAAATAGTGTGACATCAGGCTTTATACATTTTCTTGATGAATAAGCTAGAAAAAAGGATGAGAGGGAAAGATATTTTAGGAAAAGTGGGAAGAGAGAGATTACACAAGAAGGATTAAAAAAGATGAAGAAATGTAGAAAAAACAAAAATTTGGGATTCTAGATTTAAAACTTCTAATAATGAAACTACATTAAATATACTATAATAGGGGCGCCTGGGTGGCACAGCGGTTAAGCGTCTGCCTTTGGCTCAGGGCGTGATCCCGGCGTTATGGGATCGAGCCCCACATCAGGCTCTTCTGCTATGAGCCTACTTCTTCCTCTCCCACTCCCCCTGCTTGTGTTCCCTCTCTCGCTGGCTGTCTCTCTCTCTGTCGAATAAATAAATAAAATCTTTAAAAAATATATATATACTATAATATATATTCTAAATATATATTCATCATATACTTTATTTTTAGTAGTATTGTCTATATACATATGTTATATTTAATTCCAAATGTAGGGGAAAATTAAAAATAATTAAGCATTACCCAGAATGGGTTCCTAGTTGAGTAGATTAATATGTTGACCAAATATGAAATAATGCCTTCTAAATTACAAAAGGATTCAGAAGATGGAAAGTGTACTTTTTTTCAAGTGTTGAGAGATAAAACGTTCTTTATCTTTGGGTTGGGAAACAACCAATTTACTTAACTCATAAGTACATCTCAACTTTGCTAGTGATTCAGGATTTATCTTTTTCTTTGGATCTGTGAAAATGTGTTTTATTTTATATTTATAAGACAATATTTTCAGGGGTGCCTGGGTGGGTCAATCGATTAAGCATCTGCCTTCATCTCAGGTCATGATCCCAGGGTCTGGGATTGAGTCCTGCATTGGACTCTTTCCTCAGCATGGAGCCTGCTCCTCCCTCTTCCTCTGCCTGCTGCTCCCTTGTTTGTGCTCTCTCTCTCTGTGTCAAATAAATAAATAAAATCTTAAATTTTTTTTCATGACTAGAAATAAATTGTAAGAAACAATTTAATAGTCAAGTCGTTTAAATAACTTAGGACCACCACAGATATGTAAAAGAAGTTGATTCTCCAAGTTAAACTCTTACATTTATTTGCATGTACTCACAACGGAATTATTGGATTTGTGACAAAATGTAAGATCTGAAACAAATAGCTCAGTTGTAAATAGTGTCAGTTGACTTTTTCACAATTAGCTTATTTCAATTATATATATATGTATACATATGCACATACACAAATATATGCACATATGTATTTTGTATATATATGAGTATATATGTAGGGATATATGTACAGAGTATATATGTAGGAGTGTTTCCTCTTTCCATTTCCTTCCCTTCCTGCACACTTTAGTCCTGAAGCCATGGGTGGGTGGGGCAGCACCAGCAAGGAAGTGTGCCCTCCAGGACAGGGTGTGGAGGCCCATGCAGGACAATGTGGCATCTACCTAGTAGGGTGGCATGGTAGGGTATATTGGAGCCTGAGACAGCTGATGAGGGCATCCAGATAGAAGGACAGTAGACACAGAGCATGCTTAGAGTAAGGATGAAGGGTAGGGTTCAGTGCTGAGTGTCCTAGCCTGTGCAGTTTGAGAAGGTTGCCTGCTTGGGAGGACTGTCCCACGGAGGGCATGAGAGCACAAGAGGATGGAGTATAGGTCCTGTCAGAAGGGTCCAGAAGTTCTGCAAATATTTTGCAGTTTAGCAGGGTAAGGAGAGAACCAAACACTGGTATTGCAGCCTGAACAGGATGAGAAGGACCTTCACAGGTAAGGGGACAGGTTCACTGAGAAGACACTGAGAATATATTTGAGTGGGCTAAAAATGAATAATAGGGAAAGCCACATGGATTTGGGGCAAAAAAAGACTAAGAATTTATTTGACTAGTGCAAATAAATCATCTTTGTGTGTTATAGTCTTTTATTTTATTATTTTATGTAGAAAGAGTATGAAAGTAATAAAACTAATTATAGCTTAAAAATCTAATGGATCATTAATATTATTTTCAAAAGAAAAATAATTTTGGCAGCAGAATAGAGATTGGAATGTGGAGGGTATCATAATCTAACACATGAACAAAATTCTACTCTTACAAAACCAGATGATGCTACCAGGAAATCTAACATGCACTGGTCAGCATTTCTTACACATATGAGAGGGTCTAGGATTTCCACTCCCTGCATATGTTTAGTGTGTCACCCTGGACATCTGCTAATGTTGAACATCTGTTTTTTGTTTTCATTGAAAGATGTCTCATTTGGGCTGCCAAAAAGAGAATGGGGTCATTAGTTATTCTACAGTGTGAAGTTATGCAGCAGATTATCCTTGTATGAGGAATAATAATGTCAGGAAAGCCATAGCCACTACATTTAATCCTAAGGTTTGCTTTACACTGGGAGTCATTACAAGTATGATTCCAAAAGTCATTGCCAAACTATCACAAATCTCCAAATAAAAACAAAAGTAGTTTTATATAGCATTTATCACCCAGGAATCACTGTAAACTGATATTATCTGAATACTAAAGTAAAGATACTTATGCGCCTGTGAATTACCAAGGTTTGAATTATGTTTAGTGTAGTTTGTATTCATATATGTTTGCTGAAAATGAATACTCTATGTGACTTACTCTCTATTACATTGTTTATTTGATTATTTTATTACCTGTGGCACGTATTGTCCATCATGTTGAACAACTGGAAACTTACTATTTTATGTGAAAGATCATATTCCTGAAGAAAAATAAGTTGCTGCATATTATGTATTTAATACTTTTATTATATGATATAATGTATGAAACCAAATTTATTATCACTTGGATTCTTTTGACTATACATAGACCATAAGGTACTATTACAGGTTTTGATATGAACAGCTCATATGTTAAGTGGTACTCTCTTTTTTCTGCTTAAGAAATCAGTTTTTATATCCATGTGTTTGTGTCCTTCTAAGTTATGTAAAATACAATCGATGAGCAATCATGTCCTTCTAAAATGTAAAAATATCCTTTTGCATTTGAGAACTAGAAGCTTTCTGGGAGATAATTAGTAAGAGAAATGTTGATTTTTAATTTTTATGTACATTTTCTATAAATTCAACATAAATGTAGACCTGTATTCACTCACTGTGTTCATAATTTGAATTTAAAAGCAATAAAAACAAAAATGATGATATACACAGAAGAAATGGAATAATTTCAGTGTGACATAGTAACCCAGAGATCATGCTGAGCAAGACTTTATTTCAAAAATGTGGTTCATCCCTCTGTTTCTTAGCTGTTTTCTATTTTATAAAATGGAAGTGTTATGAAGGTACCAGAATACCTGGAAAGACTGTGTGTGTATGTGTGTGACTTTATATAAATATAATTAAGTTATTTGATAATTACCCATTATAAGCTACCAATAGAACTTTATTTCAAAACCCTGTTTGTCTTGAAGATCTGACTTTGTCTTCATATCTGATGCTTGGCTCAAGTTATTGCATCTCTTTTTGTCATGTTCCTATTCAACATCTCAGCCATTGTTTTCTAGCTGCCCACAGTTATACATGTTCAAGGTTTGCTTTGATTTTAAATCTAGTAGTTTGAATCACAGTACAGAATACGAAATAACTGAAAAAGTATTGGCTCATTTAATCAATCAAATCTTATTTTCTTGTAGGAGGATGTCATAAATGAATATTTGCAAAGGGAACAAAAAAAGGAATGGAAAAATTTCAAGGTACAGTACTATATATTACAACAAAATTTATAAAGTAACTGATCATTCTTTCCTTATGGTAACCTATATTAAATTAGTGATAACTTTTTCAAAGAGGAGGAATATTAGGAAAAATAATTATAATAAATTGATGTTGAGGAAAACAGTTCTAATGAAAAAAATTGCTTAATTCTTTATAGCTTAGTACTGTCTTGTAAGAAACATGTAAAATAAATCTGTAGTAATTCCATTTTTTTCCCAAATTTAAAGAGAAGAATATGCATTAAGTACCTACTCTGTGCTAAGCTATTTATATATGCTGTACCATTTAACCTCTTTAACTACAGTTATTGTTTTTCTTATTTTATGGCAAAGGAACCTAAGGACTATGGAGATAAGGAACTTGTTCAAATGACACAGATAGCTAGTATATACTGCCAGTAATACAACTTGGGTTTGCCCAATTCCAGAAGCAATGAGTTATTTTTAATTTTATGGTTCTTTCTGTGAGACTATAGCATGAAGTTGTCAAGTGAAGATAAAACTATCTTTATTTTATAATATCTATGCCAAAGGAAAAATTAGTGACTGTGGTGATTTTCACACTGCTATGGAATTAATCTAACTTTTTGGCACTTGAAAATTTGACTCCCAGAATCATTATCATTATTATCACCATCATCATTACCAGTATCCCCACCATCACTTATCCAACAGTGGGTGAAACCCTTCAAATACCTCATTTGTGTATCTCTTTAAGTGAATTTAGAAACAAAAAAGGAAAAACTCTGGAGACTGTAGGACAGCTAAGACACATAGTCTCCAATATATGAAGAAAATTTTAAAACACAGCATAAGGAAATAAGACAATGCATCACCTTTTAAGGTAGCAACCTTTCGTTATTTTTCTGGCTAAGATGATAGATTAATCTGGTATGAGACACCACATAATTAATAGAAAGTAAAAATAACAGGCAGAAATTTTAAATAGGGCATTTTATTTAAAAAAAAAAAACTCCAATGCTATATAATTTAACCTCTTTTTTTAAACTTATTTTACTTAAATTCAATTAGTTAACATATAGTGTGTCATTAGTTTCAGATGCCCATCACCCAGTTACCCCATCCCCTGTAATTTAATCTCTTTAGCTACAGTTATTGTTTTTCTTATTTTATGGAAATAAATAAATAGAAAAAAGGGTAAAAGTCTTCAAACAGCTCAATCTTGGGCTCTAGATGTAGGACACCATAGGTAAGCATTGCACAATTACTACATGACTTTAAGGCCAATAAGTATTTCTCCTTCATGTTGTACAAATGTAGGGTAGGGTGGGAACACTGACCCATTTAGTAAGAACAAGTATGTCAGAAGAATTTTCCAAATATTTATTTCTATTAAGAGAAGAACAGTGAAGCAAAGAGTGGGAGAATTCCCACATCAAAACACTACTTCCCATAGCCATCTGCAATGATGAAGGCTTCGGCAGAGTGACAGTTTGCTCTTGCCTTGAAAAATTCCTGTGTTCTTGATAAGCTAGTTCTTATGAGTTTTGTTGTATTCTTGTCAGTCTGTGAGCACTGACTTAGCTCCCACCAGGATTTGAATTGCTCCAAATATATAATTTACTAAAGATTAGGTATTTTTCCTTCTAAGTTCAGGGTTTTTTTCTAGAATAAAACCTGATTATTTCTTTAATCCTATACACAAAAATAAATAAATAAATATTTAATACTTTCCCATTATTCCCTTAAGAAATCCAAATCTGGGGACGCCTGGGTGGCCCAGTCAGTTAAACGCCTGCCTTCGGCTCAGGTCATGATCCCAGGGTTCTGGAATCTAATTCTGTGTTGGGCTCCTTGCTCAGTGAGGCGCCTGCTTCTCCCTCTGCCTCTGCCTGAAGCTCCCCCTGCTGTGCTCTCTCTCTGACAAATAAATAAAATCTTAAAAAAAAAAAAAAAAAGAAAGAAAGAAAAGAAAAGAAATCCAAATCTGTTTTTAAAAATTTGCATGGGATTTTTTAAAGAACTTTGCCCCTTCCAAAATCTCCTACCCTAGTGAGTTTCTTTCAATTCCCTCAAAGGCCATTCTCTGTATTGTCTGAAACATCTTCAGCTTTACTGATTTGTAACTGATTATTGTCAGTTTCACTACTAGACTGTAGTAACAAAGGGTGAGATAATGATAAGCATAGTGCCTATTACTGGATGAGAACTCAATAATTATAAAGAATGAATGAATGATAAACCTACTACCAGAGATGCTTTTACTGCTAAAATAGCCCAGAATAAAGATGCCATAACTTTTTAATGTCTTCCCAAACCTATGATGGAGGAATCCCTGGAAAATCTGGGAGCTCAAGGACCTTCATTCAAGCTATTGTTTCTTTAATGATTCCCTGCTGTCAGACACAATTTGACAACATATTTATTTTTTTTTTTTTAAGATTTTATTTATTTATTTGACAGAGAGAGAGAGACAGCCAGCGAGAGAGGGAACACAAGCAGGGGGAATGGTAGAGGAAGAAGCAGGCTCCCAGCAGAGAAGCCCAATGCGGGGCTCGATCCCAGGCCTCCGGGATCACGCCCTGAGCTGAAGGCAGATGCTTAACGACTGAGCCACCCAGGCACCCCATGACAACATATTTAGAAAATGATTCGTGAACTTCTAGCTGGATGTATAAGACTCTCAGATTTTATTAAAGTTATTGCAGGAACAATTTATCCACAGAGCAATCCACAGAGTTGTACCTGATGTTTGTTACTCTTGTCCCAAGTCCTAAAATCTAGATTATTTGCCAACCATGCAAATGTATCTGCCACAGGAATTCTTGTTAAAAATGCCATTACCTATCATTTGATTATTGTTCCTATCAGGATGTCTGTTCTAAAGCCAAGGAGTTGTGGAACTCAACCTTGATTTCCTTTCTTCCTGTAATTTATATATCAAAGAATATTGAAATACCTAAGCATTTTTTTTAATTTCACAAGTGTGAACACATCAGATTTCACAGTCTATAGGCATTATATATACACTAACAAGAAGAAATTGTGAGCTTCATGTTCATGCTTTCTAGCCTAGCAGCCTTAAGCAGTATGGGTGCTCTATAGATATTTTCTGATTGATTCATAAAAACTGGAACTAAAAACCAATTGGGAAGAGTATGGAAAAATATATTGTTGCACACAGTGATATGTTAATCAAGGTTTAACAAACTACTTGCCTCCCCCAAACAAAACCAACCAAACCAAAAACATTTGACTTGTAGCATTTGCCAATTTTCATGGTGTAAATATCCCCATCATCGCCAAGTTCAAGCCCCCAATGGGATGTCACTATACGTACAGTTAGGAGAGATGCACACAATTGGCTCTCTGGGGACTGGCCCCAGAACACAAGTGGTTCTTGCTGTCTGTGAGATTATGCATTTACACAAACCTGATTTAACAACTAGGCCCAGAAAAAAATATGGCTTTTAATTTTAAAACGTACAGAGAATAATAGAAGTGATGAGGAAATAGGGAGCCATTCACCAAAACTGGTTGGAGGGCTAGAATCAGGAGGGATGAGATAGCCCCTGAACACTATAATGCAAGATTAAGTAAGAAGTAAAAATTTGAGGGGAAATAATCATTTTTCAGTATTAACTAACAACAGCCAAAAAAAAAAAAAATTCATTTCAAGGTACTTGCAAATAGATAAAATACAAAACAGAATAGTGTTGAACACATAGAGAAACTTAATAAATACTTAATGTTAACTGAAATGTAGAACTGGAGAGAGTAGTATGATAAATAAATGCCTTTCTAATGCTTTTATCAGATTTTACTTTCATACCCTAAGATATTTTATTCCCTTTATTAGTTTTAACTAAAAGCTGGTATTATAATAATAGTAATCTATATATTTCATTCAAATTTATTCTCAGGATAGGGATTTTTTTTTTTTGGTTTTGGTTTTTTAGTTTAATCATTTGGAATAAAATAATTTTATTTTTTATTTCTATTTTTTGTAGTTTCAAGTTTTTACTTAAATTCCAGTTAGTTAACATGTGGAATAAAATAATTTAAAAAGTTATGAATCAGAGTGGAATTGTTAGAGTAGAAATCCATTTTAACATAAAAAATAACTGAAGCAAATAGAAATACTACAAAAAATTTAAATGAAATCACCTTTCAAAATATCTGAAGTCATAACTCCATATTAATTTTCAAACTGTATTTAGATATTTTTAATGTTTATACTCAATAGATTAAATAAAAATCCAAATTATGGACTCAGCTCTGGTCTATAATTATAACTTTCATGGGTTAAATGGTTGTATGAAGTTCGCAAAAGGAGTCCAATGGTCAGAGATTGATTTTAATGGACATATTAAAAGATTAATGGTATTTGTTAGTTTTTAAGGTTTATTTTAGTCTTTATACCTCAGCGTCTTGAATTAATCTAAGAATATTAACTGCTTATTACTTTCAAGAACAAAACTGACACAATATACTGCATATCTCCAAATTGTGCTCAAAAAGCACAGCTCAAAAAAAAAAAACAAAAAAAAAACAAAAAATAACTCCACTAAAATTAAAAAAAAAAATTCTTACTCACTTAGGTTGTAGCCAATATAAGTTATTTCTTGTCCTTGAGTCCAGAGCTGGAAACATATAATTCCATGGGGCAGAAAAAAAAAAAAAAAAAGGAAATATAAATGTCCAAATGCACTAGCTGCATATATTTATTATTATTATTATTATTATTTTAAGAGTTTATTTACTTATTTGACAGAGAGAGAGCACAAGTAGGCAGAGCGGCAGGAAGAGGGAGAAGCAGGCTCTTCGCTGAGCAGGGAGCCTGATGCGGGGATTGATCCCAGGACTCTGGGATCATGACCTGAGCCAAAAGCAGCTGTTTAACAGACTGAGCTACCCAGATGCCCCTATTTTTTATTATCGACACATGTTTAAATCAACATTATACCAGTTCTTTGGCCCTAATATTGTGCCTCTACTATATCCCTTCAAGTGAAATTAAATACCACTTAGTCATCTCTTCTCTAGGCTATATTTGATTAGTTCCCTCAGTTCCCCTCAGTTCCCCTCATAAATTCTCTTTTCCTTTTTTAAGATTGTTTTGTTGCTCTCTCCTGGACCCTCAATGATTAACACAAGACCACTAAATTAAATTTCACTTCTTATGCCTAAGTCTCTATGTACCAAGTTTATTATATTAATTGACCTGATGCTCCAGGCTAGTCTTCATGAAATGGAATATATTATTGAGAAGTGAAAATCTTTTTTTCATTATACCAACTATTGGTTGGTTGATCTTTTTGTCCTACAATTCATATTTGCTTATTCTTCCCATTGGGATTAATATGCCAAGAAATATTAATTATTAATCTGTAACATGTATCTATAGCTTTTAAGTGGAGACTTCAGGCTTTTTTTTTTTTTTTCATCCCTCTCACTCTCATTTCTCTTTGAAAACATTGTCTCATTATTTGAAATTCTCCTTCTGTTTATCTCATCTAGATTTTAAGCTCCTTGAAGGTAAGGTCTCTTGTTTACAGATATATGTCCAGAACTAAACACAGACATGACACATAGAGAGACCTTTAGTAAGCATTAGTTAAATGATGAAAATGAATGAATATATGGATAATTCAAATGACTAATTATCTCCTGAAATGTAAAAAGAAGAAAAAATTCATATAATTTGCTAATATTTATTGAGCACTACTCTGTGACTGGCAAGTAATCAGGGGTAAACATAAATGAAATCATCCCTGCTTTTATGGACCTTCTGGACCTTTAATTGCAGATACAAAAATTACAGAAACAAAGACAGAAGTAAGTATACATATAATTTTGTGAAAAGTTTTCTAAAGGATGCTGTAGAGGAAAAAAAAGATTGGTATGCGAGATAAGATAGGTTAATTTAATGGTTTTTCCTTTAACTTATTTGAATTTGCTTTACTATCTTGCGTAAGACTAAGCCAAAATCCTGTTTTATAGTTACATTGAGATAATTTGTGATTTTTGATGCCCTTCTGTTTAGCACTTTTGATCATCCTTATTTCTTTTTTAATTTGTCTGTATGAGTATACATATATATCAGGCTCAGTAAATTTTTTGTAGGGACAATTAACCATATGAGTTCTACCTGTAGAAAAATAATCATAGATCTCAGATTCATCTATTTTTTTATCATATTAAAACATCTTTCAGTTCTGGAGTGCCTGGGTGGCACAGTCAGTTAAACGACTGACTCTTGATATTGGCTCAGGTCTCGATCTCAGGGTTGTGATGAGCCCTGCACTGGAGAAAAAAAAAAAAAAAAATCTTTTCAATTCAAATACTTTAAGATTTACTTATCAAGGGCTAACTATATATGAAATACCTTTCTAGTTTTAATTATTCCTTTGTTATTTTGCAACGCTTCTTAAATGTGGAAGTTGCTACCCTTTGCTTTCAAAGCTGACAACTTGTTTTAGATTTCAGTACATGATATGAAATTTGTGCGGTAGTTAACATAATTCAGAGTATTCTAAAGAAAGCAGTTGTAATTCCTTATTTTTTCTCTTTTCTATGGAAAAAAGTGAAATAAGATTTAATGTTAAATTAAATTGCAATATACATTGTAATGTCTTATCTTGTATTATACAGTTTTGTAATTCTTTCTTTAATGTAAAACCTCAGGCAATATCCATGACTCTTAATATAAAGATATACATATTTCTTCAGACCAATTATAATTCAAAAGTTGTTTAAAACAGCGGCTGATATAGCGTCTGTCTAAATTGTACATAGGCCAATTCCAAATATTATATTCAAAGGCCTAGTGTCCATTTATCAGTGGTAGGAGAATGAAAATTCAGGGATGAGATTCAGGACAGCAGGGCAGAACAGCAAATCAGTTATAGTTAGAGAGGTACTTCATATAAAATGGAGAGCATGTCATTATCACAAGTCTTAGAGAGAGAAGCCAGGTTATCAAGCCCCAGTGAAAAAAAAAAAGATTTAAAGTCCATGTAGGAAGACAATATTTTGGCATTTCTTGTTTGCTTGATTTTTTTTTTATTTAGAAATCCAAGCTAAACAAAAAGTAGGAAGGAAAAATTGACTAATGATATTATATATATTGTATGTAATATGAACATGTATATATATAGTATAATATACACATGTATATATATTCAGGATTCTGCATGGGGAAGGGTAAGCCAGGCCACAAATGGATTCTCCTGTTAGGCACAACTTGCGGTTTAGAATTCAAGAAGTATGGCTTCAAGCAAAGAGACACACAATAATTTCTCAGGTACCTGAAGAGACAAGTAGGTCCACAAAATAGCACCAACATAGTATTCACATCAACAACAAAAGGACTTTCTCATCTCATCCTCATGGTGTATTGAGATACCCATGTAACCAATAAAAGTTGCAAGGTTTGTAGGTACTGTTTTATAAAGGTCAGGATTGTGTTTATACTGGTAATTACAGCAGGAGACAAAGTCTGCTAGGTAGTCTTTAAATTTCTGAAAATATTTTTGTGTCAACTTTACTGAGGTATAATTGACACAGCATATTTAAGATATTTAAAGTGTATGTCATGGTGATTTGATGTTTACGTTGGAAAAGAATCCCCCCATCTAGTTAATTAATACACCTATCCCTTCACATCTTTATCTTCCTGTGTGTGTGAGAGAGAACATTTAAGTTCTATCCTTTCAGAATTTTTGTATAATTTCAATTCTACAATACAGTGTTTCAACTATAGTTACCATGCTGTACATTCATCCTCAGAAATTATTCATCTTATAGCTAAAAGTTTATACCCTTTCAACAAACTATCCCTCTTTCACCCAACCCCCAGGTAACCACTTTTCTACTGTCTGTTTCTATTAGTTTGATTTTTTCTTTTTTAGATTTCACATATAAGTAATATCATACAGGATTTGTCTTTCTCTGTCTGACTTATCTCACCTTGCTTAATGCCTTCAAGATCCATCCATGTTGTCACAAATGGCAGAATTTCCTTCTCTCTCATGGCTGAATGATATTCCATTATATATACATACCCACATCTTCTTTATGAATCTATCTGTTGGTGAATGTTTAAGTTGTTTCCACATCCTGGCTATCATGAATAATACAGACATGAACATAGGAGTGCATATATCCTTGTTTTCATTCCCTTTGGATATTTACCCAGAAGTGGGATTGCCAATCATGTGGTATTTCTGTTTTTAATTTTATGAGGAACCTCTGTATTGTTTTCTAGAGTGGCTGAACCAATTCATCCAAGAACATCCAAATGTTCCATTTTCTCTACATCCTTGCCAGAATTTGTTAACCCTTGTCTTTTTGATGATAACCATTCTAACAGCTGTGTGGTGATATCTCATTGAAGTTTTGATTTGCATTCATAATAATTAGTGATGTTGAGCATCTTTTCATATAGCTGTTGGTCATTTGTAGGTCTTCTTGGAAAAATGTCTATTCAGGTCCCGTGCTCATTGTTTAGTCAGATTGTTTTTGTGCTATTTAGTTGTTCTTTATAATTTTGGATATTAACTCCCTATCAGATATACTATTTGCAAAGAAATAAAAGGCATCTAAATTGGAAACAAAAGATAAAACTGCCTCTAGTTTCAGATAACATGATATATACAGAAAACCCTAAAGACTCTACCAAAAAAACTGTTAGAAGTAATGAACAAATTCAGTAAATTTGTAGGATACAAAATCAATATATAAAAATCAGTTGTATTTTTATACACTAATAATGAATGATCAGAAAAAATATATTGAGAAAACAATGTCATTTACAATTGCATCAAAAGGAATAAAATACCTAGAAATAAATTTAATCAAGGAGATGAAAGATCTATACACTGAAAACTATAAGACATTGATGAAAAATTGCAGAAGATACAAATAAATGGAAAGATATTCCCGCACATATATTGGAAGAATTAATATTGTTAAAATGTCCATGTTACCCAAAGCAATCTATAGATTCAATGCAATCCTTATCAAAATTCCAATAGCATTTTTCACAGAAACAGAACAAACAATCTTAAAATTTATATGGAACCATAAAAGACCACAAATAGCCAAAGCAATCTTTGGAAGGAAGAACAAAGCTGGGGACATTGCATTTCTTGATTTCATACTGTATTACAAAGTGATAGTAATCAAAACAGTATGCTATTGGCATAAATACAGACACATAGATCAATAGAACAGAATAGAGAGCCCAGAAATAAGCCTGCACATACGTGGTCAATTAATTAATGACAAAGGAACCAAGAAAATACAACGAGGAAAGGACAAGCTTTTCAATAAATGGTGTTTAGAACACTAGACAGCCACATGCAAAAACAATGAAACTGGACCACTGTCTTACACCATACACAAAAATCAACGCAGAATAAAGACTTGAACATAAGACCAGAAATCATGAAACTCCTAGAAGAAAGGATAGAGGGTGAGCTTCTTGACATCAATCTTCTCAATGATTTTTTGGATTTGACAACAAAAGCCAAGTCAACAAAAGCAAAATAAACAAGTGGGACTATATTCAAGTAAAAGGTTTCTGTATAGCAAAGGAAACCATCAACAAAATGAAAAGGCAAGCTACAGAATGACAGAAGATATTTTAAATCCAGCAAGTTTCATAACAAAACCTTGTTTTGCAAAGAAAGGTGTATGAGGGACTCACAAACATCAATTAAAGAATATATGTGGAGCACCTCCGTGGCCCAGTCAGTTGAGCGACTGATTCTTGATTTCGGCTCAGGTTGTGATCTCTGGATCATGAGATCCAGCCCCATGTATTCCATGCTCTGTACAGAGTCTCCCTGGAATTTTCTCTCCTTCACCCTCTGCCCTTGCCCTCTGCTCACTCGCTCTCTCTCAAATAAATAAATAAGTCTTCAAAAAAGATTACATGTATTTTTATGGACTCATGCATACAGGCATATATATAGCCATAATAATTATGCTTACATTTTTGTTTTAATTTTGTCCTGAGTACTATGCACTTAACACACTTGCCTCACGTATTTTGAAGATAAAAAACATAAGCTAAGTTTGTAAATAAACTAATTTTCTGAAGAAAAAAGTCATTTGTCTCCTGATGATCACTGATTTTTCCCCAAATTTGTTTACATGAACTTAATGTTATTCTTGAGAATCCAAACACATCAACTGCCTTGCTCTCTTACACTTTCCCATATTTATCTGTAGGCGAAACTAGTCGTCATAGCTGGACTACTTTTCTGGTGCTAAGCTTGACCATTTCTCAACTGCTGCTTTTGATAAAAGACATAATCATCTGGGAAATATAAATGCAGTTTCTGGAGAGAACTGAGTTCTTCTGAGAATGATTGCCTGGTGGGCCAAGTTCTGTCATCCAAACCTGACAGGCAGTTCACACTGGAATACGTGTTTAAGGGTGTGGGAATATGCAGACAGATTTTATCCTTTGTGTTTAACTTGGCATCTTTGTCCTCACTGCTCACTGCATTGTTTTAGAACAATGACATCTTCTTACATGATTCACATGACTAGGTTTTTAATAGAAAAACCTGCTGGTTTTCATAAGATTTGGGAAGACGAGGATGGATAGGGAGGCTATTATAGTTTTTGTCCATTTTAAACCAAGCAATAAATTTAAAAAGCTCTATGTTCAATGTGAATCACAAATGGAGAAGTGCTGAAATGTGTTCAAATTAATTTTCTAGTGCAATGGAAAAAATACAAGCACTGTAATATCAGCTTCTGCATTTTCTCTTTTAGCTCCCCAAAATTTCTCTTTTTAATTCACTGTCCACTAAACTCATTATTTCCAAGTCCTTTCTCAGCTTTGTTGCCAAACATGGTCATGTTATCCAGATAAAGAAAAATACAGTAAGAGAAAATTGGGTTCTGATATATGCTACAACATAGATGAAGCTTGAAGACATTCTGGTAATTGAAATAAGCTAGACACAAAAGGACATCAATATTGTCTAAGTCCACCTATTTGAGGTGTCTTGAATAATCGTGTTTTGTCTTACATTCATAGAGGCAGAAGTTAGGATAGTGGTTACATGGGGCTAGAGGGTAAACAGAAGGTTAAAATGGTAAATATTATGTACATTTTGCCACACTGAGAAAAGAAAAATGATAAAGGCATAAAACAGATGAAAACATTTTAGACTATATTCTAATCCCCTAATTTTCAAGAAAGAAAATTTTTTCTTAATTCCCCTCCTCTCTGTCTTGACAATTAAAACTTAATGGCCTTAACTGAATAAGTAGTAACACCCTATGTTACCATGTCTAACATAGCAGCAACAATAAATCAACAAAACCCACTTTGAGTATTCCTAAGACTTCACCTTTTAAATAATGTATATCTAAGAAAGTAAATTAGTAAGAATAAAAAGAACAAAATTAATGTTGCTAGGATCCAGTTTTCCAGCTTCCAGCTCCATTGTGTTTATAATGGGGCTTTAATGGAAAAATAATAATGATCAATCCAGAAAAAGAGAAGACACAGAGAGTAGTTTCCATGCGGCTGGTGGGCACTGAGAGAACAGAGGGTTATTTGAAGAGCTTCTTGAAAAATTTCCAAAGAAATTGGAATTTTATATGTTCCACAAGAAAGAGGACCTGTGCCAGCTCTCTCACATTACCTAGTGAGGTGGCACACTTCAGAGACAATAACTGTGTGGTGCACCTGGAGAGGGTAGACCACAGTGTTGTCTCATAAGTGTCAGAATCGCCCAAGGTTAAGGGATAAGTGGGTTTAAAGCACAGCATGACATTAGTGACCATGCAGAGAGATCAGATGTTCTTCCTCAAAGGCTTCAATATATTAGACCCACAACATTTACACTATTCTGAATAAAATAGAAGTGATATCTGAGAGTGACAAAATCCAATTTCTCATAAGTCCAGAGAGTTAATTTTTTGGATTTGCAGATTAAATCTAATTTAAAAAATAAAAGGATTGCTACTATTTTTAACTGTATGGTAGGGTAAATTTTTATTGAATGAGTTTACTTTTTCTTGAAAAAAAGTTATTAAACTTATGCTCTATCTTATCATCCTTGATGTCTAATAATACTTTGAAAAATCTATTTATCTTATTTGGAAATAGAAGTCACAAAATTTATGAAAAAAACATCTTAAGTTAGCTGCCTGCAAAGTCATAATTATGTTTGATGCTAAAGTGCAGTAAATTTCTATTAAACTAGTGTTCTTATTTTGGTATTATTTTCCCTCTGTCCTATGATTTGTTTTTTTACCTGGCTTTATTGGTCTTCCTTATTTTTATTTCTCTTTTTATTGTAAGTTATCTCTAATCATTTTGAAAATATAGAAATATAGGGGCACCTGAGTGGCTCAGTTGGTTAAGTGTCCTACTCTTGATTTTGGCTCAGGTCGTGATTTCAGGGTCGTGAGATCAAGCCCTGAGTTAGGATCCATGATCAGCATGGAGTCAGCTTGGGATTCTCTCTCTCCCTCTCCATCTGCCCTTGCCCCCTCTTGCACTCTCTCAAATAAATAAATAAATAAAATCTTAAAAAAAAGAAAATATAGCAATATAAATAAAAAATAAGCAAACATAAAACAGTTTGAACTGATTTCCTTCAAAATATTATATCTGTTGGTATCTGCTCCTAGCAACAAAGAATGATTTATATTCTCTGTATTTATATATTTGTCTGACATTCTGCTATCCTTTTAGTCAATGCTTTTCTTCCTTTTCACTTTTCAGTCATTATTATCAGATTAGAAGTTTGTGAGGTTTTTATTAACTATTTACTTAAATGAGATAATGCTATATTTAGTACTTTATTTTTGTAGTAACAAAAAGAAGAGTGAATTGGATTCAAATCTGGGCTTTACCACTTTTGAGCTATACGACTCACAGGTTATTTCACATCTCCAATCTTTAATCTGGAATTTCTTAACCTATGGAACACTGGTTTCTTACGTTCCATATGTTCAGATCTCAATGAAACAATTCATATGATGATATATATTTCCTATTTTTGTTATAAATCTATATATTAGTGCTGCTTATTACTTTCAAAGTCAATAGAAAAAATAATATAAATTATAAATCATAGATTAATATAAATATATCTTGAACAGTTTGGATTATACTTTTAATTATCTGTTTACTACCCTGAGATTCATTCTGTTTCTAATTAGTATTGTCTTATTTAAAAAATTATCCAAGTTTTATGAAAAATAAAATTAATGACTTTAATATGTAATTTTTTTCTTTGTACCAATTGAATGGAAAATAATCGTAGGATGTTAAGTGGAGAAAAAAATTTTTTTACTCCTCCACAATAAGAAATGTGGTATAAGAATTAAATATGCTGCACACAACAGTATAAGCATATGAACTAAAAACAAATAAAAAGTTATGCTTTAGTAATAGATACCATATTTAATTTCTGAAGCCTGATATAGTTTCAGCTTAACTATATGGTCTTTTAAATTAAATTAATGTCAACTTGAAAATTATTGATTACATAGTGGTTTTATGGACATTTCTTTTAGTAGTTACAAAATATTTATGTTCCAACAATTAAATCTAATTTTACCATTAGATATATTTAAGTAACATGTTATGTAATTATTCACATCATCCCTGGAAGTCAACTAGAATTCTTTTATTAAAAAGTGCCTTGGGGGGGCGCCTGGGGGGCGCAGTCGTTAAGCGTCTGCCTTCAGCTCAGGGCGTGATCCCAGAACGCTGGGATCAAGCCCTACATCAGGCTCCTGCGCTGGGAGCCTGCTTCTTCCTCTCCCACTCCGCCTGCTTGTGTTCCCTCTCTCGCTGGCTGTCTCTCTATGTCAAATTAATAAATAAAATCTTTAAAAATAAATAAATAAATAAATAAATAAATAAATAAATAAATAAATAAATAAATAAAAAGTACCTTGGTGCCCTCATCTAAAAATCAACAAAATACTCCCTATCTTTCAGGAATCTTTGAGAGTTAAACGAGACATAATAGGTAATCAACACAAACTCATTCCCTTTACTTATTTATAAATATCACTTCCTCCCTATGGCTTTTATTTCATTTCTGTTTTCATAAGTAAAATCAATATGAACAAAACCAAATGTAGAATGAGATGTTTTTAAAATATTAATGCCATGCTCCAGATTAGGCTAAATTTTGGCATGATACAAATGACCCCTAAGCCCTCAGTGACTTTTAGCAACAAAGGTTTCATTTCTCACCCACTTGCCCAGCATGGGTTGACTGCATATCTGCATTTTGCTGGGACTCAGCTGGTTGCTCTCACGTGGAGAAAAAAAGGAACTGTGTAGGAAACACTCAGTGGCTCCTGAAGCTTCTTGGAAATGGCACACCTCATGGCTTCTGTCACTGTATTGACCAAAGCAAATTATACGGCCACCTCTGGCATCAGTGGGGCAGAGAAGTCTAAGCCTTTTCTAAGGAGGAATACCACAGAGAGTTACTCACAGGAGGAGGTTCTAAAGAGAGGCATCAAATATTTACATGATAATACAAGCTATTCCAGTTATTATAAGAGTTTATTATCTTGACAAATGATAATAATAGGCAAATTATTCCTTGCTATCTGCCTTATAGCAGTAACGGGAAGATAAACTTTTAAATGTCATATACAAAGAGTTTAAGGATCTCAGAAAATAAAAAAAACATGCTTTATAAAACATGCTTTATAAATACATAATTCTAATTTCTCCTCAAATCCTTCTTTTAAACTTTAAAAAATTAGCTCCATTGAGAAATAACTTCTAAATATGAATGTTGTTTTATTTAATAGAAAATTATGTATAAATTATATTTTTCTAGATTTTGCTTAGGTGAAAATTCTACTTTTAAAGTTTTAAAAGAGGTTCTTTTTGTTGTTTTTCTCTGGGATTCATGCTATGCATTCTATTATAAGTTTCAAAGTTTAGGGATGATAAGATTAATTACTTTTTATAATCTTTTCTTTCTAGGATAAAACAATGAAAAACTCCTTGTATTATAATGGAATTATTCCAGGCTTTGGAAAATGGGACCATTGCTGGACCAGCATTCCTAGGAATCTCAAGGATACTCTAGTCATTTATTAAAGATACCAACTCATAAGAAACTGGGGATTTCAGCATGGATTATTAATTTTTTTGTGTTATTCACTTGAAATCTCTATAATGGTCTATTCAATTACCTTATAATCCTATTTCTTCCTGCAGACCAGCTTCTTACTAATTTATTTATATAAATTAATGCCTACTAATACATTTATATTGAACAACTGAATTTCCTTTTTTTTTTTTTTTTGCTGGATTTCTCTTTATTAGGGTCTTATATCATAAAAGGAGATAAAATACCTTCCGTAACAATTTTTAGAGGACCAAAAATTTTTAAATAATATTTCTGGCATCTAAATCCAAGTTAGCATACTTAAATTAAATACCGTGCCTTGACTTATTAAATTAGGTGTAAACATGAAACAAAAGTAGGAAACTTATTTTTGCTTTTCAAAACCTATGAAACAACAGTTTTATTACCATTTTAAACTTGTTTGCAAAGTACAGCCAATTTTCTATGCATTCTATAATACATAAGATGGCTCAGTCCATTTAGGCTTCTATAACAAAAAATGCTATAGATTGGATGGCTTATAAACAAGAGAAATTTATTTCTCACAGTTCGGGAAGCTGGGAAGTCCACGATCAAGTTGCCAGTATGCTCATGTTCTGATGAGGATCTTTTTTCTGTCTATAGCCCTTATTTTTTCCCTCTGTCCCCATGCAGTGGAAGCAGCTGGGGAGCTCTCTAGGATCTCTGTGGCATGCATGTAGCTATCCAGTTTTCCCAACACCATTTGTTGAAGACACTGTCTTTTTCCTATTGGATATTCTTGCCTTCTTTGTCAAAGATAATAGTCCACAGAATCCTGAGTTTATTTCTGGGTTCTCTCTTCTGTTCTATTGATATACGTGTCTATTTTTGTGCCCGTACCACACTGTTTTGATTACTACAGGTTTTTAGTATATCCAGAAATCTGAGATTATGATACGTCCAGTTTTATTCTTTTTCAAGATGACTTCGGCTATTCAGGGTCTTTTGTGATTCCATACAAATTTTTGGATTATTTGTTCTAATTCCATGAAAAATGCTGTTAGTATTTTGATTGCTTTCCTTTACTCTGCCTTCCAGATCACTGATTCATTCCTCTGCTTCCTCTTGTCTACTATGTATTACATCTAGTGTATTTTTAATTTTAGTTATTGAGTTTTTCATCTCTGGTTCTTTTTTATGTTTTCTATCTCTTTGTTGAGGGCCTCACTGAGGTCCTCCACTCTTTTCTCAAGTCTAGCGAGTATCTTTATGACCATTTCTTTTAAATTCTCTGTCATACATACTTAGCTCCACTTTATTTAGCTCTCTTGCTGTGATTTTGTCCTGTTATCTCATTTGGGACATATTCCTCTATCTCCTCATTTTGTCTAATTCTATTTATCTGTTTCTCTGTGTTAAGAAAGTCAGCTATGTCTCCTAACCTTAAAAGTAGTGGCCATATGAAGAAGAGGTCTTATAGTGTCCTGCAGTGCAATGTCCCTTATTCACCAGAACCTGGCACTTCAGTGATGTCTCCCCTGTGTGTTGCATGCTACCCTACTGTTGTGTCAGAGCCATGTTTGCCTTCAGTCCAAACTTTCTTTGCCTGTTCTGGGCAAGGTTTGGTCCCTATGCTATTAATGGACCAGTATGGGGCTGCTTTTGGCTTCAGTTGGGTCAGATGAGGTATTTGCTAGAGCTGTGGTTGCAGGGCACTTGGTCTGTGTTGTCCCCTGAGAGGCTTTCATTGATGGATTGGGCTTATAATCAGACCATTTGTCTGCCCCCGGCCCACTGTTGGAACTATAGTTGGATTGGTGTGTGTGGTTATCTTACCCATTTCCTGGGGCAGAAGTCACTTTAGAGTGATGCTGGCCCTTTTGGGACTGCTTGCACAATGCCATTCTTGTGACACTGCTTTGGATTGATTCCTGCCAAAGGCAGGTTGGAGGAGTGGGTCTGCAGGAGAACTCAGAGGCCTGGTAGGTTGTTAGTAATTTAGGTAGAGTGTTCCCACTGTACTTGTTCCCACAGGTGTCCATGTATCTGGCTAGGGGACAGGGGAGGGAAATGATGTCCACCAGCCTTTTGTTTTTGAAGAAGTCTCCAAAAGATCCCTGCCCCTCCAGCACATTTTCTGAGATTAGTAAATAAATCCCCTTCCTGTATACCCCAGACATTTTTCAAACTGCTGCTTATATGCTGTATCTCAGCTGAGCTGTTTGTTATGCTGTCTCTTTAAGGGCAGGGCATCAATTTCCTTTTGCCCTCCAGCTTTCCCAGAGTTGAGTTGCTGACTTTTAACATCCCAGGTGTTGAGCCCCACTTATTGTCTGACAAAGTGAAGCCTCTCTGGTTTTCAAAGACAGATGTTATGAGGATTCATCTTGTGCAGGTCCTGTGCCTAGGATGCCCAGTGTGGGGTCTGCTCCTCTCCCTTTCCCATGCCTGTGGTGTTCCTCCCTCCCATGGACAGTCTCAAGGGTCAGCTTGGTTCCTGATCAAGTCTCAACCCTTCCTACCATTTTCAGTGGTCTCTTCTCTATGTTTTGCTGTGGAGAGTCTGTTTCCAATCTTCTCATTGTTTTCTGGGTTATTCACACTGATGTGGGTGTTACTTAGTTATATCCATGGGAAGAGGTGAGTTTAGGATCCTCCTACTCTGCCATCTTCCCCAGGTGTATCATCACCATTTTGATATATTTTCTTAAATGCCATTGGTCCTTCTAGTTCCTATAACAACTTCTATAGTAGAGCCTACAAATAATCATGTGACTTGTCTCGTTGCTTAAGCCTTTAATGCTCAAACTTATTTTCTCTGATAATATTTGATTTATGATTCCTGGTAATAATTTATTCATACAGTATCTGAAAACTTCTAATTTAAGCAGAAATGATGGTGCAGTCTGTTTAAAACATCAGAAATATAAAAACCTCAGTTGGTTCCTCACCCCTAGATAGAGGAGAGAAATTGATAGATTCAGTGTGGATTTTAGAAGTGAGTTTCACTCTATGCCTGAGTTATCTAATAGAACATTTTAAAACACCATTTCAGTGACTCCAAGTATTTTCAAATACAAAATAGTTTCAAATGGTTCCAAAATTTGCAACCCAAAAGGCACAGCATAGGGAATACAGTTAATGATATTATAATAGTATTGTATGGTGATATATGGTAACTACACTTGTGATGAGCATAGCATAATATATAGAGAAGTTGAATCACTATATTGTACACCTGAAACTAATGTAACATTATGTGTCAAATATGCTCAAATAAAAAAAATAAAACACAAAATTTGCAACCTAAGCAAACTATAAATTTGACCTACTTATAGGAAATTACATCACCAACTTTCATAAGCAGTGCAAACAAAATATTAGTGGCTCACAACTTCAAAATATTTAGAATTATTATAATACATAAATCATTCAAAAAACATTTATGATGTGTTTAATACCTATCAGGCATTGAACCAAGCATGGAAGATTAAAATATAATTAAAATATGGACCCTCCTCTTGGGGCTAATCCAGCCTTAGAGAAAAATACATTAGTAAAATCTGTAATTATGTGATAAATGCAAACATAAATATATGCTAAGTATGATGGTGTCATCTAGAAAATAGTGATCAAACTAATAAATTTTTCAGGGGAAGTTTCATATAGTAAGAGACAAGAGTTGAGTTCTTAAAAGAAAATAAACATTTTTTTTTTCCGAACAAATCTAAGCATAAAGACTTTCCAGACAAAGGATGAATGGCATTGCAGTAGCCTGAAAGGGCAGAGCACAAGATGTATTTCAGGATTTATAATTAGGCATTCCTAAACCTGATGGCAGGTGTGATAAAATGTCAGAAAATGATGTGGTAAGTGAGATCAAGACCAGCTTCATGTGTGTGTGGCCAATGCAGTTGCAAAGGGCCTTGTGCTTTGAAAACCCTCTGCCAGGTTTAATGCTTTCATCACCATCTTGGATTTCTTAGTAATTTATGAGCAAGAGGCCCCACATTTTCATTTTTCATTGGGCTTACAAATTATGTTTCCGGTCCTTAGTAAAATCTACATCATAACTAAACATATATTCCATACTGAGGGCTTGGTTTTTTTTGTCCTGTGGGGCCTACAGGTCATGAAATAGTTTTAATGTAGGAAAATGATCCCATAATATTTATATTTTAGGAAGATCACACCAGTGGAGAAATTAGAAGCAAGAACATAGTAAGAAAACAATAGGTATAATCTAAGTGAGATATGATGAGTGCTTGAACAAAGCAATGCATATAAATTGCTTGAACTAAGCAATGGATATAACTAGATAACACCCACATCAGTGTGAAAAACCCAGAAGATTGGATAACAAGGTACAGATTCAGAGATAGTCAAGAGAAAAAAAATGAAAGTACTTGGGACAATAATAGGAAGAGAAGAACAAGAGGAATCTATTGTTTCTACCCAATTGCTTTCACAGATTTTAACATTTAACAGACTGTGATGGAGAAGTCTAATTAGTTTTTGGGTCCTTACCTCTTCTAATGATGGAAGCATTAAATCTTATCTCTGTCTTCTAACTATCCACCCACATAAAGGTAGATAAAGGACACTCCACACTGTGGCACTGTGGAAGCTATATATATTCTGAATCTTTCAGCTCAAACTTGTTCCAGTTGCAGATTTTAATTACTTCTGGGGAATTAGAATTAGAGGTAAAGATGGAGTTAGATACAGAAACAGAAGTACATGATATATAAATGACTTGTGTGTATTGTGTGTGTATGTATACATAGATACATAGATAGATATATACACAGATATGATAGATAGATGGGTTTCTGGGGATTTTTTTTCCCCTTACATGTCTTGTTAAACTCTTCTATCAAAGTCAAATACAAAAATACAACCACATTTGTTCTGCAACCCACTCCTGTAACTTAGTCAAATACTTCCTTCCCTTGGTGATTCTCTCTCTTCTTCGTTATCAACATCTTCCTCCATATTAGATAATCCACATCAATATATAAACTTGTAATATTCCAGATCTTCCCAACTGCAGCCATAATATCCCTCATTGCCAATTATTAACTCTCAGCTAACTTCACTGTTCACAAACTCTCTTCTTTGACACTGTCTCCAGTCCCCAAACTCCCACTAACTTTTTTATGTTATGAAATATTCAAACACATGAATACAGGTAAAAGAATAATATGAGACATTCAGAGGCTCTCTACTTTGACTTAACAAATAAATAATAACACAGTCATTTCCAATAGAATTGGAATGAGTAGTTAATGGGAAAAGATAGTTATATTGAAGAATTATGTAAAATTATATATAGATATCATTCATAGACACATTTGTGTATATATATGTTAAACACTGCAATCTTTTTTTCTTTTTTTCCAAATTTATTTATTTATTTATTTATTTATTTATTTATTTATTTATAGAGGGAGAGAGAGGTAGGCTACAGGCAGAGGAAGAGGGAGAGAATCTTAAGCAGGCTCTACACCCAGCACGGAGCCCAATGTGGGGCTTGATCTCACAACCCTGCGATCATGACCTGAATCGAAATCAAGAGTTGGATGCTTAGCCAAGTGAGCCACCCAGGTTCCCCTCAAATTGTTATTTAAATTCTAGTCAGATAACATACAGTGTAATATTGGTTCTGGGAGTAGAATTCAGTGATTCATCACTTATGTATTAAACACTACAATGTCAAAACATGTAATGAATTAATCAGATTTTGATTTATCATATGAGTCCCATGATAGGGAAATTGGAATTCTGTATCCTCTTTCTGGCATAACTATAGCCAAAAGCAACCTCTACAACTTTAGGCTTTCCACCCTCACCCCCACCAAGTACAGCAAGAGGTTAAAAGAAATTTTCAATATGATCTAAAAGCAGATTACATCTCTATTTCCATTTCTTTTTAATATAAATGTTTTCTCTTGGTTTAATCTTATGTTTTCTCTTGGTTAATACATGTATTAACCATGTTAATACATGATTAATACAGTGGCATTACTTTAGGAGCTCATCTTTCTCTTTACTAAGTACATTACATAACTGCAACTTGCACGATATGCATAAAGGCTTTCAAGATTTTTCAGTAATCAAATGAATGTAAGGGAAACTTCCAGTCACATGTATTTTGGTTTGCATATTAAACATTGTGTTTTTATGTAGGAAGTAGAGGGCATATGTTCATTTGGTGGATTTATTAGATGGTGATCGGTTATGGCAGTCTTTACTGTAATAATAATAGTTAACATAAACAAGAACTTATTATGAGCCTTCAAATAGATTAGCTCACCCAATTTTCTCAACCATATCAAGTAGTTTCCATCATTATTCTTTACCTCACAGATAAGGAAATGGGTACACATGGAGATTAGTGTTTGAGTAAATGTTAATAAATGTTCTTTTGTGTTTGTTTGTCAATTTGTTTTTGATGAGAAGTATAAGGAAAAGTCCAAGACATGATAAACCAATGAGTAGATATTTACTTTGTTAACTTTTCAGCATGCTCCTAAATGAAAATAAGGCAAAGTGTCTGGCTATATCGTGCAATCTCATTCATTACTGTAGAAAAGAAATTTTCTTAGTGGTTGTTGGAAGACGTTCATGATCCTCCACCACTATCCTCAAAGTATGGACATGTGTTTGAACTGAAAATACCATAACAATTTTAGTAGCATGCTACTGTTCTTCTGTATTAATTTTTTTTATGGTGTGCTTCTTCATACCTTCCCTTTATACATAATGCAGCCTTGGGTACAGTTCTTTTAAATCTTTCATGCTTATAAAACTATGAAAAGAGATCATGTACAAATTGCTATCTGAAGCTGCTTTTCAAGCTCTTTTCTTATAAATGAAATAAGATACAGGAGTTGATGTCTGTTCACATAAATGGAGAATATTGACAGCATGAAGGGATTTGAATTACCATGAAATCATAGAATTATAAGATAATAGATCTGTAAGGGCCTTGAAAAACCTACTGTTCAAGCTGTCTGCCTTTAGGCAGGTAAATGTCTGAAATACTTTGTGAAAACATTTTTCTAGCTTCTTTCTGAAAATCTTCAATCAGAAAAACTTGAAAACCCACCACAGTACCTCATTTGAATGATAACTGGTTAAAAAAGGAGGGGAAAAAAAAAAAAACTTATGTACAATCAAAATTGGCCCTAATTTCTATTAAAAGACTATTCATTTTTTTTCCCTTCAGACTAAAAAAACAAGTCTTTTCATGTTTCTGCTTCGGACCTCTTATTATCTTTTTGATCATTTTGTTACTTGTCACTGTTTCTTTCTAAGTTTTTTGTTAATTTTTTAAAAATGGAATAGCCAAAATTGAAATTTTTACTAGTCAATTTTTTTTTTTGGTAGAATAACGCCACACAGTAATGTTGTTCAACCATGTTCATTATGGTGATTTTAAGCAAAACCTAATTGAATTTTGTTATTTTTTATATATTCCCTCCCTTTTTGTGTAACTTTAGTGTCCCGACCACATTAATCATAATTTTATGATCTCTTACTCAGAGATCAGGAGACTACATTTTCCTTTGGCAGAGCTTTAATTAATTACTTTTTCTTTCACAAAGGGTCAATAATAATAAAAATAATTTTGTCATTTTTTTCCATTTTTTATCAATATGTAATCAATCTTCTCTTTTTTTTTGGTGTTTATTTAACACTTTTTTTTTTTAGAGCTTTTCATGATTAAGTACTTGTTCTCTCTGTTTCTAAATCCCATGAAATTCTTTCATGGCAGTTGTCCTATATTCATTGAATTTTTCAGTTTAAGAATCTTGTCCTTCCTGGAAATCTTTACAAATAGGCTATTTTTGTACACTCTGTGACAGGAGACTGTCCATTCATTGACATAAGAAAAACAAAGTAGATTTAGAAATGAGGTAAGTAAAACTTCATTATTTCCTCCAAAATATGATTGTGGAAAAAAACCCCTAATTTGTGTCTATGCTATGGTTTTGTGTTTATACTGTAACTATTTCTGATATGTGAATTTTATGATTATGAAATATTTACACAGATGAAGTAGTAATGCTCTTTTGAATTTAAAAGAGATTGAAATGCCTTCATGGAGAGAGAACCTTTGAAGTACATTATCAAATCTTTAACCTAGGCAGGAAGTATATTGATACTCAATTTTCAGCAACATATTGAGGTAGGCAATCAAAATTTGGGGGCCTTAAAGTTGTACTTTGAAGTTTAAGTAGATTACTGGAAGCAAATAAAGATCAGAAGATCTCTCTGTCCATCTTAGAGCAAAATTCAAATAAGCTGGACTTCAGAACTGCTAATCTAAATATCTGCCTCTTAAGTTCAATTTCAGTTTCTTAAATCTTCCCTTTATTTTTTCAGTTATATGTTCCTTTCATGTTTTCTTATTTTCCATGTCTGTTTTTATCCCTGACATGGCCTTCTAGCCTCAACATTCCTGGCTTGGTGTAGTGAAAGCAAGAGCTTCTGTCTCCTTACCTACCTTCTCCTCAGCACCAAGAGGGCAATGTTTTCAGGAATTAAGTGACCTAGTTGGGGGCCTCTAAAGATTCTAGTTTAGGGCCGAGGATAAAATTGCTGCTTAAGATGAATTACATGGAAAGCAGCTTATGCAGGCTATTTTACTGAACAGTAAACAGAAGCAGCTCTGTATTGAACAAATACGGGTCTCCTATTAGGCAGAGTGAAATGCTCTCAGGATGACTAGACCCTAGTCATAATAAAAAGTAGTTTTTAACCAAACAGAAAGCTGTTTGTCTATTTATCTTTATGAATTGTGTATTTTAACTGTCCTTAATATGTCCATCTATGGGTTTATCGGAGCGCAACATTGAAATGGTTGGAATCTGCACTTGGAAAACAATGTAAAAAGGAAATTGTGTTACTAAAAATGATATCACTCAAATAGACAGCATTCTAATTCTTAACACTTGAATTCCGTATCGCTCTTAAATTTGTTTTACATTTTTTTGTTTATTTTGTCCCTTCCCTCTTCCAATTGACTTTAACAAGTTCCTATTGAATATTTCCACACAGTTATTACACATGTATGTCAAGCTCAATGTATTAAAAGCTAAGTTTACAATTTTCTTCTGAAAATTATCTCTTCATCCTGTTTTGTAGTTCAGCTAATGACATCATCATTATCCATTCAAATGTATTACCTCGAAAGAAGTCACTCTTTTCTTTCTTCTTTCCTTCCTCTCTTTCTTTCTTTCTTCTTTCTTTCCTTTTCTTTATCTCAAGTTAAAATTCTTGGAAAAAACACAGTCAAATTTACATCAGATACACCTGAGGTCAACCAAATGTGGCCAAGACAAATGCTATAAAAATTTAAAATAGGGAAAGAGGTAGGCATGATGTTCTAGAAGTTGGGAATGGTATTAGGATCATAAATCAATTAATGTCATCTACTACTAGAGTCCTAATAGAAAAAGGTAATTTCACCAAGACAAGGAAGGCAGGAAGAAGAGTAGGTTTAAGGGAAATATGGTGAATTAAGTCTGGAATAGGTTCGATTTTCTGTTTCCTAAAAGCAGATGGATGTCTAAGAGGACACTAGATATTTAAAATCAGGACATTCAAGATGGGGCTTAGGGAGTTGAATTAGTGAAAACCCTATAAATTACATGAACCACATTGGGCAAGAAGTTTATAAAAATCCAGAGGGAGAGTGGTAAGGATGCAGTTATGCCTCAGGACCAATGAGAATCCAAAACACAAATAGCATAAGGATTCTCCAGATCCATATCCCATTTCTTATTCTCTTGGTATGAAAATCATTCTGAGAAAGTTTTCTTTGGCAGATTGTATTTTCCTAAATGGCCATCAATGTAGATACCATCCTATGTGTTTGTTTTTTTTTATAATATAAAATTGAGACACTCCCATCAATATGTAATGTCTGTGTTCCCTCTCCTTGAATATGGGGGGGGGGGAGTTTTGCAACTGCTTTGATCAAAAGAATGAAGCAAAAATGATACAACATTATTAGAGAGGGTAGGCCAAAAGTGATGATTCCTGTGTGACACTTTCTTGCTCTTTCAAAACGTGTACTTTGGGACCTCTGAGCCAACGTATTAAAAGTCTGTCAAACTTGAGAGATTTGCTATTTTGGACAGAAACCCAGCTGTTCAAATCTTCTCAGAGCAGGTTCCTGACATGTGCATAACAAATATTTAAGATAAACCCAGCAATGGCTACCATATTATTCTAACTCAAGGGATCTGAGACAATTTTTATATGCCTGTACATGAGTACTTTATGAATAAAGTGAGTTTATGCACTTCCTTAGAATTACCACTTTCTGCTTTCTGTGTAGCAGCCCATTGCCCTTCAGTTATAGATCTACTGAGACACTGGATTGTCTTCATTCTTTTCCTATTGGAGCAGATACAGAGGTGGTGAGAGTGCCTTAGAAGCTGAATACTAAGTTCCCCTTTGACAGACATGGGAAATTTCTGGAAATGTGGTTACTTGGCTATTGAATTACTTGCATTTGAGGGAATTCACTGCATAATATGTAAAGTCAGAAATCCTGTCCTAATACATAAATCTGGATTTTGTTTCTCTTCTGGCTTTAAGCAACAGGCCTGTAAATTCTATCTGTTCTTTAATATTCTGGTTTTAAAGTGGCTTGCTTTACTTTAGAGCAATGGATAATAAGATACGTAGATGATAAATAGAGCTTATTTTTCACAGAAGGTTGCTCCTGATTATCCAGAAGGAGGAGAAAAACTTGGGATGCCAAGCTAGAATATGGAGAACAGAAGACAGCTTCAATTGCCCTAACTCTTCCAAGACAGACACACTTAAATTTCTAATACAGCACAATTTCTTACCGGCAAACACACCTTTCACAACTCAACAAACATGATTTTTTGATCTTCAATAGTCATGGATCCCCAACCACAGACATAAAATGAACTCTCAACAAAGGTATATACTTACCCATCCTGCTCTGTCCTTTGTGTTTATTTTGTAGCATTCCATCAACAGCCATACAAAGTGGCCAATTCTCATAGAACTTCAACTCTGGTGGCTGGTCAGTATTGAATACCAAATATAAAAAGATGTCCATCTTACCAACTACTTTACCTGCCTGTCATGAAATACTATTTTTCCAGTCCAAGAGAATAATAATAAATATTTATAACAATAAGCCAACTAACATTGTCTGACTGCCAGACTTTGTGCTGTGTAATATAAATATATAAAATGAACTAATTTAGTTTGACTTACATCATGGGACATGGGGACAATAACTATGCCAATTTACAAAGAAAGAAACTGGTCTATCCGAGTTTATGATGACTAACAATCCAGGTTTACCCAGGACTGAGAAGTTTCTTAGGACATGGGACTCTTTCAGCGTTAAAACTGAGACAACCTGGGATTGTTTGTTGCTATATCAATACTTAAAGCAAAGTAAGACTCAGATTTACTGAATCCAAAGCCCAAGAATATGACCACTATGCAATTTTATTTCTTACAGGATATAAGGATTTTCACTCTTCATTCATTTTGACTTAATCATTTCCATAATCTTGAGCCTCCTCCTTGAATTTTTCTAATTCCAGAAACCAGTTTCTCTCCCAGGATTGTTTACTGTCAGTAATCAAAACTCAGTATTAGCTAGTTTAATTCAAAGAGGAAGTCTTAGCATATAGTCAACTAATTGCTGAAAAGAAATTAAATAATATCAAAGATACATTTGAAAATTTATTTAGATATCTTAAAAAGCAGCTTTATAAGCTTTGGGTCAACACTTTTCTTCTTTCAATAGTCAAATAGAAAACAATTTGAACTTCCATATTGGTAATGACCAAACCTGTAAAGATCTTGCTCAACATTCTCAGAAGTTTTTAGCCAATGCTTACCATCTTCCAGTTGTTTTTAACCACAGCTCAGAAACCTACTCCAAGATTTTCTACTCTCCCCTGAAACACCGCAGCTTCTTCCATGCTGATATAGTAAAAAGACAGCAGGGGAAGACAACCTCACTACCCCAATCCAAACATTGACAGAGTGGTAGAATGTTACTGAAGTTTGGGAAGGGGAATTCTAATTCATGATGATTAGATCTCAGACATCGCTGCTCCTAAAATCTGTTGAACGTCTAGTCCAGTAAGTTTTCCTACTGTCTCTCAAACTTGCTCTCATCTATGACATCCTGTTGAGTCCTGCTCCCTCTCAGTTCAGAATCTCTTTCTCACATTTCCTTTCCCCTAAGGCCCAAATACTAGATTTATCACTTTAATAATGACACACCCAAGAAAGACAACACTTTATTTGGTTTCTTGATGCCTCCTGGTCTATCTGTCAGACTAGATTATGGTCTTGCCCTTTACATACACAAAAAATTCAGTAATGTATTTTTCAAATTAAGTTCAGTCATCACTCAAAGTCAAACTCTGCTTCTCACCATTTGGAAAAACAGCTACAAGAAGCAATTTAAGATAAATTTTTAAAAATTCCTATAACAGGAAAAGGATGAATTGCTATGATTTCAGTGAAAGCATCTGGAGGAAGTAAAGAAACAAAATTGGACTACACTTTCAGGAGGCTTGGTTTAGACAGAAAATACATAGATTTGGCATCAGCTGACCAGGGACAGGTTTTTTATTTAGGGTGTTTTGTTTTGTTTTTTTTTTCTCATTTCTTTGCCTTGCTTTGAAGGATGTTTCTTAAGTTAAAGGAAAACATGAAAGTAAAGGATATACGGAAAGATATGTAAAGGTAAAGGAAGAAAAGAAGGGCATTTGAGAGGCAGTGACTCATCATTTCTGTTTAGAAGTCAGTAGTTAGTTTTCTCTTTAGTTCAACAGTTCAGGAATAGGAACAGACAAATGGAAATTTGATTGTTTCAGGCTACAGGATTTATAAAGCATATTCAGCAAAATTGTGAGGGAATTAAGGGGATTTTAAAAAGAGGGGGAAAAATAAGGGTTCACCTAAAATGTACAAGTAGGACAAATAAGAAAGCAAGACCATGACTAATAAACCCGAAGTAAAATGAAGAATAGACTTGAAATCCCAATGTATCAGAGTATACATACTGAAAATGGGAAAAATCAAAAGAGCTAGAAGGAGAGGAGACAGCAAGCAGATGGTGGAATATCCAAGTTTAAGATTTAGAATTAGGATGCCTAAGGATAGAAGACAAAATATTATTTATATATTCTGTTTTGCTCATATGTATATGTCTAGCTCCTAGAAGAGTGATGAGATCAAGAAATACTTATTGAATGAAATTGATTAAGTTTATCATACTAAAAGAGTTACAAGAAGATATTATGGTTATATATAATGTTTCAAATACCACTTTTGGACTTTTTTTAATCAATAAACTTCAAAATTATATTCATTCCACCTGAATCAAATGTTTTCTACAAGTGGTACAGTTTTGCTAATTGAAAAATCAATAAACAATTAACTACGTAAAGCTAAATCTCTTTAACACAAAAAAGAACGACCCTGAGTTTGATATGAGCACTCAGGAGTAAGAACCCCCATCTAAATTCATATATGCCATCTCAGTATAGAATCTGCAAGCCATAAATCTCAACAATTTATAAAGTTTGTTTCCATGAATGAACTCTAGTTTTTCTTCTTGACTCACCTTTTTAAAATTCCTGAACTGAGTGAAAATATTCTCCACTGAAATTATAACCTGTTAATATAATATAATAATTTGGAAAGACAAATACAATCAAGTGTTTTACTTGTTAGGACACTTTGAACTGCACTCCTACTAAAGTGTTTAGCATAATGATATTATTTTCTCACATAACAATAAATCCTTAGGGAGAAAGGCTCCAACGTTCAGCAGTTCAATGGCTGAGAAGCATTTGATCTCTCCTTCTGCCAGTCTCAGCATGTCAGCTCAGCCCTCAGAGGCCAAGTTCCTTTAGCAGATTTATCCTCCTGTCAAATCTATTAGGTTTTACCCTCTGGATCTGGGGGTGTGGCTGCCCTCCCATGAAATGTAATTCAATGTAGAAGATAAGTTTTTATCTAAGGAAAGCTGATGCTCCTTAAGAGAAAATGAAGAGGTGGGATGAATGTTGGATGAGAAGACATCATTTTCTGGTCGCCTCCAATCTGTAGAATTTGAGTAGCAGCTGATCTCAGAAATAAGATAACTAGACAAGGAAAGCCAAGAAGGACTGGGAATAAAGTATTTTATATAGAACTAAAAGCAAGAAGCCTCCTGGAAGTCCCCAGAAGTCTTTAGTGAATGAAATGTGTTTTGAGGAAATTAAGATGGAGTGTATGAAAAATGCCAGAGAAATGCATTTGGGGTATGCAAAAACATTAGAAATAGAGAGTTGTCCTACTATTATCTGACATAAAGTATGTTTCAGTATTGCACAAATAGAACAAGAGAGGAATAAAGCAATTTTCACATCAGAAGCTGGAAAGCAGATGGAGGAACTTTAACTGACTTAAAAGACCTGAGAAATATTAAGTGTAAGAGAAAGTAACAGTGAATCTTTTCTTCAAAAGTGACCTAAACAGGTTTGGGGACTGACATCTCTAGATGATTCCTGAGGGATATAGTGAGAGCTCTAAAATGAGGATCAGTGCTTCAAAACTATTTAAAAATTTAAATCCTTAGATCCCCATCCACACTTTTCTGGTTGATTTTCCCTCTACCACCACAGAAGTCTAAATATGTATTCCCAGGAGAGGGTAGGAAAAATGGTCACTGGGCTGGGAATACCAAACACATCGAGGGACTTTATATCATACCGAATTATTCAGGAGAAAGTTCCAGAATTAAATGACATATATTCCCAAGAATTTCAAGGAATTAGGAGGTCCAATCAGGGGAAAAAACAAAATAGGAATCTCTAGGATGATCACTGAAGGAGATTCTAGCGTGATAACTTTGAAACAAGCACAGAGGACAACCTGCTCAGTTTAGATACATTTGTCATAAAACAGATATGCTAAGGAATATCTTCACCTTGCCTTTTTCATGATGTCATATTTGTAACAAAATGAAGCTATTACCTGTTTGTGTTCACCAAAACAGGGGGATAAATAAAGACAAAGGAGAGCATAAGATCCGGAAAACAAAACAAAATGAAATTCCAACTTAGGGAAAAGATAAAGGAAATTGTTCTAGAATGATGGTGAAGGAAATCTTGTGACAATTTATTTATAACAGGCCTAGAGAGCAACAGAAGTGGGTAGAAGAAGAATGGAGTTTTCCAGGAAGATGACTCAAAGAAAATGGAACCGTTAAATTGCCTGATGATATTTCCCTTGAGGAAAAATTTCTGAGAAACAATTGGAAATAGGGAAAAAAGTTACAATGAAAAATAGCAAAAGAAAACAAAAAAAAATTATTCACTTTAATAAAAGCACACACCTACTGGAATGACTATTTTGAACAAAATGAAAGATACTAAGTGTTAAAATGTGGAGAAATTGGAACTGTCATATATTACTGGTGCAGTTACTGTGAAAAAAGTTTAGCAGTTCCTCAAAAAGTTAAGCATGGAATTACCGTATGACCCAGCAATTCTATTCCTAGATATATACTAAAAAGAATTACAAATAGGAACTCAAATACTTGTACATGAATGTTTATAGACTCACTATTCACAATAGCCAATAGGTGGAAACAACCCAAATGTCTATCAACAGCTGAATGAATAAACAGAATGTGCTACCTACATACAATGGAATATTACTGATCTATCAGGAGGGATAAAGTACTGATATATGACACAACATGGATGAACTGCAAAAACATTATGCTAAGAATTCAGAAACAAAACATCACATATTGTGTGATTCTATTTATATGAAATATCTGGAAGAGATAAATCCATAGAGACAGAAAGCAGATTTGTAGTTCCCTGTGGCTTCCGGGAAGGTGGGATGGGGATTAACTGCTTAATGGGTACAGGATTTTCTTTTGAGGTGATGAAAATGTTTTGGAACTAGATAACGGTGGTGGTTGCACAACCTTGTGAATGTACTAAGACCACTGAATTGCTCTCCATATGGTCATTAATTTTATGTTACATGAATTTCACCTCAATTTTTTAAAAAATGAAAACAAAACAAAAGCAGGTAACAAGAAATAAATGTAATCATGGTGTGCTACAATCTTAAGTATGGATCAGAATTTTTGTATAGCTATAAGCAATAGGAAGACAACAGAAAATTTCTAAAAATAATGATTAAAGGTAAACAGAATAATCATGTTAGCTGAAACTATAGAGATACATTAATACACTAAAAAGTGAAATCTGCCTTTCAGGAAAACAACTGAGGGGAGTGTGGAAGAATGGAACAGAAATTGCTATATTTTGCTCTAAGCTTTTGGTAATATTTGGCCTTCCATGTAATGTATATGTATTACTTCAGTAAATATAATAATATTCTATTAGTCATTAACTGTCAATGTAGGAGTGATAACTTTGACTACACAATGTTAGTTGACTACACATTGTTGACTACACACTGTAAACTAAGGTAAAATAAAATCACCATAAAATTATAACTCTTTTGAAAAAGAGGTAATATACTTACTATGCAAAGAATTCTCCAAAATAATAAGGAAAAGATTAATAGCCTTTAGCAAAAATTCAAAACTTTGAATATGCAATTCATGGAAACAAAGTTCAGAAGTTGTTAAGCTGTGAAAAGTTTCTCAATTTTTTATAATTAAAAAATAAAAATAAGTATTTCAGATTGGAAAATATTAAAATAATTACATTATTAATCAACAATTTTTTTCAATGATCTGGGGCTATGGAATTGTTTGGAATACTACAAAATAGTAAGAATGTTTTTGAGAGAAACTGGGTAATAGCTGTTAAAACATTTTAATATCTTCAAATTTCAAACTAATTTCTAAACTGAATCTCAGTTATACATGCAGTCGCTTATAACAAAATCCTACAACTTCCTTCAAAGTCAAGATCTCTGCTAATAGACCATCCTAAGTAGGTAAACATTTAGGCGTAAAGATTTTTTTTTAATATTATTTGTAACAGGGTACTGATTGAATTATAGTCAGTCATTGGATAGGCTACCATGCAACCATTATAATGAAGCTATTAAGATAAAATTAGTATACTGGAAACAAAGTGTGAAAAAAAGCAAGTTGCTAAGTAATATCTCAGGCATGGGTCCCTTTATTCATAGAGGGTAATTTAAATATCTGTAGACAAATAATGCATGGAAAAAACAGACAATTGTTAACAGAAGTTAGTTGTAAAGCATAGGCTATAAAGAGATAAATGATTTGAATTTTTCGCACAAATATGGGTTTTTTTCCCCCAATGCTTATATGTTGATTTTCTAGTGAAAATAACATTAAAAAAAGAAAACTATTCATGTGCCTTCTGCCTGATCAAAAGTCACTCTTGGAGACCTCACAGGACTAGATCATAGAAATGTACATGGAAGCAACAGGTCTTAATGTACATTAGTTCTTATTGATCACTTAGTAAATGTGGCCATAGAATAGTAAAGGTAGAAGGCATATTATTGACTACTTGTCAATTCCTTCAATTTACAGATGAGAAAGTAGAAATCATAGACATCAAGTGAATTTCCAAGTCATCAGGTTAAACACAAGCAGTTAATGTTCGTATTCTTTTTTCATCTTCCAGTCTGGGATTGTCTATCTTTCTTTCTTTCTATCTATCTATCTATCTATCTATCTATCTATCTATCTATCTATCATCTATCTCTATCTATCTATCATCTATCATCTATCTATCTATCTATCTATCTATCATCTATCTATCTATCTATCTTCTATCTATCTATCTATCTAGCACCTTCTCTATCAAAAAACCATTTCATTCTCAAATTTTGGGGAAAAAACATTGCATGTAATATCCCAGTTTCATATTTTTGAAATATTTAAAATCGAGGGCTCTGGGGTCTTATGTTTAACATCACGTAATGCAATGACTCCCCGTTAACCAGTATCAGAGGACTAATATTTTTTGGAACACATCTTGGCTGATTTATCTTATTACTAATATTTATTCACTAAAGCTTTGTTTATTCATTGGTTTTTAGTTTTTACATCATGTCTTTCTAGTTTGAGATAGTAATTATAGTTAGAGAAGTTGGTCAAATGATCTCAATTTACACCTTTTTAGTTTTAATGGTCTTCTATAATATAAAAAAGGTTTTAGGCAAACTAAAATTATTTATTGGAAAATTAGAAGTTTTTAAACTTACATAACTAGTTTACAATAGTTACCAGACAAAGAAATAACAATTTGGAACGATATTTTTTGTTAAACTTAAAACATATGCTCAGAACAGCCGTGATTTGCTTTCTAGTGCTCTCTCAAAACAAATCTGCTTTCTCTTGGATATATAAGCCAACAGAATGAAATGCTTTTCTTGGTCAGAAGCCTTATGTAATATTTCAAACTTATCTTCTGTTGTACATGCAGCCCTGTTACAACTGTCCTCTTTTGTTCAAAGTCAGGATCTTCTAGTTCTTACTCAGGAAACCAGCCTTGAAACACCCTATGACAGCTCTAAGGGCTTTACTGTAGGTAGATATAGGTGTTGTGTTTTTTTTTTTTACTTTTAAAAGCTGGCCTTGTTGCTTTGCAAAAAATTCTTGAATTTCAGCTTATTCTTTCTAAACCTCCTGTCTTTAATTATGCACAAAATGAAAAACTAACCAAATCCTTATCAGTGCTGTACCTGGAATGACCCAAGATTCTGTGTGTGTGTGTGTGTGTGTGTGTGTGTGTGTGTGTGTGTGTGTACATCTGCCCTTCCATCTAGGCCCCATTCCTCAATATTTCTTTATAATTAGAACAGAAAAGATAGGTAAACTGATAGAAACTGAGTCTGGTTCAATGACATGGTTGGTCTATCCATTGCATTTATATTCCATTTATCTTTAGTTCATCTCCATTCTCCTGGCAATTGGCAGTATTCAGTAATGTTGTGCCTACTACTTTCCAATTTTTACAAAGCAATACACATCTTGCAGTTTCTCTGCTTTAGACATCCCATGTTCAGTATCATCTCAAATTGAGTTCCTTACTAATTGAACATAATCTTGTTGATTTTAAAAGATCTAAAACTCTTCTAAATAATTAGATATAATGTTTGTACAATATATAGATTATTTTTAGAAAGCAACTAATTAGTGAACTCCTCTGAACAATATAGCTTTCTACCTTTCTTAATTTAATTTCTTATTCATTAGAATACATATTTGAATTGTGAATCAAGAATTTTCTTATTTTTTTTTTCTAGAGGAAAAAAGCCATTAGGGATTAACATAATTATATGGGAAATTATATGGGAAAAGCCATTTGGGAAAAGTAGACCATACAAATTTAAAGGAATCCATGAAATTGTTAAGAACATTTGAGCAGTTTCCATAAGCAGTTTTGATAACTCAGAAACCATAAAATATGTCAGGATTTTAAATATTTGAGAGTGGGTGCCTACTCAATCTAAATGTACTATACATTTACCATAAAAAATTAAGTTTTATTTTCCAGGAATTTACTGATTTTGTTACCCCACAAAATAAATCCTTGAATAACCTGCCAAGTTATTTCATTTCAAAACCAATTGTTTTGTTGCGAAACACTTTGGCACTTCTACCCCCTTAATCTGATCATTTTTACTGATGTTATATATTACATATCTCTCCAGCAGTCATTGCAATAATGATGTATCAGTGATTTGTTTTACATAAGTTCATCTGCTAAAAATAAGGCTTTATGAAATATGTTTGATTCTAGCCATTTAATAGTATTTTTAAAATTTCGTCTATTTGTATAACTACAAGCAAAATGAATACCAAACGCATGTATTTCTGCTGGCCAGATGTGGGTATGTAGCAGAGATAAGCTTATTGGTATGGTAAGGATTTCCATCATTTTTTCTTCAAGTATTTCACACATCCATTTTACTGATAGCAAATCCTTAGACACTTAAGACAACATTTCAATTGAACCATATGTGAAACATACAACTTAGTCAAAAATTCTGACATTGGTTATACTGTAGAAATCTTTGATTCCACTTCCAGACATTACTAGAAAGAGTTCCAATTGAAAAAAAAATCCATTTTGGACTTTTGGCTTATCTTGGCATTGGAAGTGCTAAACAAATCAAAACAAAACAAAACAAAAACCCTGATTCCTGATTTTTCTTATCTTTGAATGCTGTTTCTGTAAAACAGTGATTCTCAAACTATGGCACTATAATCAGAAACTTCATCATCTGAAACTTACTAAAATGCAAATTCTGGGGCCCACCCCAGATCTACTGAATCAGAAATTCTAGGAGTGGAGCCCAGAAATACATATTTTTAAAAGCCTTTCATGTGATTCTGATGCACACTCCAGATTGAGAAACACTATTGTAATAATGTTCTTAAATTCTGGTTTTCTAATATGTGTTGGAAAGCTTACTGGAGAAAATGTACTAAGGGGATAGAGTGTCACAAAACTAAATTCATAAGTAGCTTTATTACAGAAAATATTCTATCACCACCTGTATAGCTCCTGAGAAGACAGTATCTTTCAGATAGACTATTTACAATTCTTGAGCTGATTTACTAAAATAGAAGTTTTGAGCCTTTGGGGCCATTATATTTTTGTGAGACAACTACGGTAATGAACAACTAACTTGTAGTTTTTAGATATTTCAAAATGCAGATTGCTTCATTTTACATGCATGCAGTTCATTAATCTTCCGCAGAGCTATAGAGAGGTTAAAAATGCATTACTAGTTTCAGGCATCTTGATAAATTTTCACAGTGTAATTCATTAACTACAAAATGCTTTGATCCTGAAATACATTTCATGCCAAAAATGAATATGGAAGCTAAATTTCCTACTCATCATTTTTCAAAATCTTCCTTCCCTTCTATGTATACATCATGTGTACACCACAATCTATATGAGCAATGACTTTGCTGCTTTTAAATCATTTGTGTCCTTTTTTGTAAAATAAGCTGTGGAAAGAAAATAGATTTTCAATATATTAAGGTAGTTACATATGAATCTTTAATCTTATTCGTAAATGAACTGCCAATTGAACTGAATTTATATCTAGCTATGTCATTTAATTTTTCAGGAACAGATATAAGATATAAAAAATCATTTATGTGAATTTACATGCTAAAAATTGACATCATAGAGTAATACTGTTTCTACTAACATATGTTATAACTACTAGTTTTTAGTGGATCAGTGATTAATGTAAATTAGTTTAATGTACATTTTTGCACTGAAGAGTGAGCCATTGTTCAAATAAAATTTTCATGTTTTTATTAGGTAAAAAGAACTATAATTTCAATGCATATTTTATTAACTTCTCTAAATTTTGACTCTAAAATGGACATAACACCATTCCAGGATTATTGTAAAAATTCGTTGAAAGAGTTGTATTCAATGAATATGAGTTTGTGTGTTAAAAAATGGCTTGAGAAGATCACATAATTCTGATGATAATTCTGAAAAATAATGATGTGTGGTAGTATGCAAATGTATAAAATAATAGGACAGATAATCTATTAAATAAAGCAAAAATGCATCTATTAAGAAACAATGTGTCTGCCAAGGGTAAAAAGAAGTATAATCATGCTAAGCATATAGAACTAGAGGAGGAGGCTAGGGAAATTTGGAGGAAAAAATGCAAAAATAAACATGGGAAATAGAAAAGAAAAATGGTAAAAGAATGTAGGTGTGAATAGTAGATGATTAGTAAATATTAATTTACATTAGCAGATGGTTTTGAAAGATTTGCTAAGCGACCGGATAACTACCAAAAGCAAAATTCTGTTGATGTTATGTCTCGGAAAAGAATCAAAAGGCATCTTAAGTGTTTATTATTTGAGGATGAAAGGCTTCCCAGCTTTCCGCCATTTGTGAGGTCTCTATTTTTAAACCTTTTCTCTGTTCTTAAAATCTTTGAGTTGATATTATTCCTCCATTCGGATCTCTTAAAATAAATAAAACAATCACAAAGAGCCAACCTTAAAAACAAGAGATTTATCAGGGTGATCAGAATAGGATATTTTTACATTAAATACACAATGTGTTATTGCAATCAAGGTGTTCTAGTTATCCCTACATATCTAATCTTCTGCTACTGCTGAATAATTACTGAGGTCTATATATGTCTCATACTCCATGTGGTGGGCAATCATTTGAGGATGATAGGTCTTGTCTTTGCTGGCTGAAGAAGAACTGGATCTCAGTTCTCTTCATGGTTGATTCAGAAAGTATTCTTATGAAGTCCATATGTCAGCAGCATTTGCTTGAACAGAACCAGGCCCACTATTCATGCACAAGGTGATTTAAGCATGTGATCTGATTGGTCTATTAATCTCTAACAAGCAAGAAGAGGGACATGAAGTCATCTTTTTGGCTGAGCAGCAGGCATCAGAGAATACCTAAAATTTTTTGGCTATGTGGCCTTAATCTGCTACATAGTAGCCCTGGAAATATCCAGTGAGTAGAGGAATTGTACGAAAATGATTGCTTGTATTTGATCTGTGCCTTTACCTTTGATAGATAACATAAGAGCAATCTTTGGTCTGAGGCATCAAAAAATTTACTACTGAAACGGCCTACATCTTAAGGGAGAGAGCCCAGTGCAGTGTTCTAAGAGAAAGTTCAGAAAAGGCAGGGTGGTAGGGGGATCCTGAAGTGAGAAAAAGGGTTAAACAAGTAGAAATAAGCTTTGAAACAAATATTGCTTACCATTAGAACCTTAATTAGCAATAAGCTATTGTCTAATTTTCTCCATTTTAATTTTATGAAAGAAAAGAATGGAAACAGTTGAGAAGCAGATCAAATTCCTAGTAGCTATTAAGAATGGTGGGAGGCAGTGTTGAACTGAGGGAAAACTCTTCTGTAACTTATGTATAACATATTGCAAGTTAGCAAATTTCTCTAATCCTGAATTTATTCCATTGTAAAGTAGGGATAATAATACATAGGCTTTATAGGAGTGCTGTCGGATCAAGTGGATTAATAGTGTAAAGAACTTAGAACAGTGCCTGGCACTTACCAAGCACTCAATAAATATTTGCTATTATTATTTTTTATTTGCTCATATATCCAATTCATCATTTATTCAATACATATAATGGCATGCTCTACCAATGCACCAAATACTTTTGTCTTAGGATAGAATTCCTAGAAAACAGACAGATGAACATTTGCATGCAGGATGTATTTTGGGGAGTGCACTTAAGTATTAAAATATGTGGGAATAAAAGAAGTATACTGGTAAGAGAGAGCCCAAATATATTATTGCCTGCCTAAAGTATATAACAGGATCATGCACTTGGGCCTAATCATCATAGTCATTACCCCTGGTTGGATAATGACTCCATTTCTTTCCTGCTGGTCTCCAACACAAGATGGCGGAAGTGACCAAAAGCAGCCAGAGATTAAAGTTTAGTAGAACACTTGCTGTGTTCCCTGGTGGAATGTGTTCTCTTTGTGAGAATAAGGAACTCTAAACCAAAAGAGCAGAGTTTCAGGCATAGGAAGCTAAAGTTCCCTGATTAAGTAACTCTTAATAATGAACTGGGGCCATTCCCACTTCCAACTCTTGGTTGTCAGATTTATATTATTATACCCTTGGGGACCCCACATGAAATACCATTTATCTATTCACAGAGGATGCTGCCCCATCCACACTGGGTGTCTTCTCCAAGCCAAAGCCCCTCCTGTGCCTTCAAATAGGCTATGCCATTTATCTCTCTCTGTGTGGCAGTCTCTGAGTGGTGGGGTTTGTAAGGGAACCAAATGATCTCTTGGTCATACACCCACTGTAGTGCCTCTGTCACTAAGAGGAACCCATAGTCTAAACTGATAGTGAATGGAATACTGGGTCAGCAAGTCGAATGCTCTGGAAAATAGTTCAAATACTCTACAGCCCATGGTCCTAGAACAAGCTGAAAACTCGCAGGCAAGAAAGGCAAAATTATATGCAAAAATATGTGGCATTCCAGTGAAAATGAACCTCTGCCCTTTCCCTGGAGGAAAGGTCCAATGTAAGTGCTTAGTATCTTTCAGGAATTGTTCCATCTTAAAGAATCAGCATAGATTTCTTCTACTGGTAATTGGACTTTCAGCTATGAGAGCTTTGGAGAGGGAATTCATAAAATTGATCCCTTGAATAACCTCTATCCTTTCCACGATAGCTACTCCATTAATGTGACCATTTGCCACATGGACTTGGCTCATGTCAACTAACAAATTTTTTTTTATCTATTTGGTTGTTCGGTGCATCTCCATGGAATATGCTATTTGGTGGGTACTAACATGTGAAGCATACATCTTCACACTTCATGACCAAACCCATATGTTCATCTACATATTTCTTCTCTGGAACTCTTTATCCCTAGCCTTCCAATATTTTTTCCTTCCAGGCCTCTGAACAACCAGCCAAGCCATTAGTCACCACTTATGAAACTATATATTTTTACTTCCAGCCAATTCTCTTTCCACACCAAGTAGATGATGAAATATGCTTCCTGAAGTTCTACCTATTGAGAAGATTTTCCTTCACCACTGTCCTTGAGCCCCTTCTGTGGGGTTCTAGTAGAGCTGCAATCTATTGTTGGCCTATATACATATACTGAGCTGAATCTTTGTGAAACAAGATCTGAATTTTCTTTTTCTGTTGACTGGTCATAAGAACCCCCCCCCCCCATGCAGCCATAGGTATAAGCTGAGGGAGATGTGTCAGTTCAATACGGGTAGATGGCATGAGAATTCAGGCCAACTCAGCTTACTTGTGCCCTCTGACCCTGCTCATTACCGGTCTATGTGCACCAATTACATCTTCCCTCTGTTGCTGTTGGGCCTGCCTGACCTTATGACTTGGTGGTTATGACGGAACCTAATGCATGATTGGCACTTGATGTGCTGTGATTAGGTGCTTTACTTCTGTGAGACCCAGTGGCATATCAGAATCAGTTTCATATTTCCTTCCTGATATAAACTCAAATCGTTTTATTTGCCATTTGTGTATATTGTTAAACTTTACATTTCGGTTTGTGGAAATTAGCCTACAATATTCCTTTCTTGTAAAGCTTTGTCAAGTTTTAAGATTAAAATTATGCTTGCTTATATTCTCTTAAGGAATTTCTTCCTTGAGTATTTGGCAGAATTTGTTGCCGATAATGTCTGGACCTGGAGTTTGCATTCTGGAAAGGGTTTTCATTACAGTTTTAATTTATTCAATTGCATAGGACTAATCAGGCTTTATACTTATTTTTTAGTCACTTTAATAAGTTATATATCTTTCCAAGAATTTGTCTATTCATCAGGATTTTCAAATTTATTTTCATGAAGTTCTTTAAAATTTCCTCTATGGTTTGTATAATGTGTATAGAATTTTAGTGATGTTCATCTGACATTGATGATGTCAAATACTGTATTTGTGTCTTATTTTAAAAATAGGGTCTCCAGAGTTTTATCAACGTCAATTAGTTTTGAAAAAAAAACACAAAAAACTTTGTTGACCCTTTTCCTTTATGTTGTTTTTCCTTTTCACTAATTTTATGCTGATCTTCATTATTTGTTTCCTTTTAATTTCTATGGGTGTAATTTGCTAGTATTATTCTAGATTCTTAAGGTGAATATTTAGCTCATTGATTTTCAGTACCTCTTTTCCCTAATATATGCACTTAGGATATAAATTTCCCAGTAAATGCACCTATCATTTATCTTGAAAGCTTGATATTTTTAAAGATTATTATTTATTTGAGAGAGAGAGTGTGTGAGCACAAGTGGGGCTGAGGGGTGGGGAAGGGGTGGAGAGAGAGGGAGAAGTAGACTCCTGGCTGAACAGGGAGACTGATGCGGGGCTCGATCCCAGGGCCCTGAGACCAGAGCCTGAGCCAAAGGCAAATGCTTAATTGACTGAACAACCCAGATGCCCCAAAAGTTTGATATTTTTAAATTACTATTCAGTTCAAAGTATATTTTAAATTTTTATCATGACTCTTTGGCTCTAAAAAAGTTTTGCTGCAGGCAAATTCTCTGCTTTAGTTTTCCTGAAAATGTCATTTATTAATTATTTTTTAAGGATATTTTCCTAGTTATAGAATTCTAGGTTAGCAGTTTTATTTGTAGTACCTTAAAAACATTTCATTTTGTCAATCTAATTGCTGCTTATTATAGGTAATCTATCTTCTTTTTTTGAAGATGTTTTAAAGATGTCCTTTGTCTTTTTTTATTTCAAGTTTTTATTTAAATTCTAGTTAGTTAACATATATAGTAAAATTGGTTTTAGGCATAGAATTTAGTGATTCATCACTTACATATAACACCCAGTGTTCATCACAAGTGCCCCCCTTAGTACTCATCACCCATTTAGCCTATCCTTCACCCACCTCCCTCCATCAAACCTGTTTGTTCTCTATAGTTAAGAGTCTCCTATGATTTGCTTACCTCTCTTTTTTCCCTTCTCCTAAGTTCATCTGTTTCATAGATTCCACATATGAGTAAAATCACTTGGTATTTGTCTTTCTCTGACTGACTTATTTTGCTTAGCATAATACACTTCAGTTCCATCCACATCATTGCAAATGGAAGATTTCGTTCTTTTTGATGGCTATGTCATATTCCATGTATACACATACCACATCTTCTTTATCCATTCATCAGTCAACGGACAGTTGGGCTCTTTCCATAATTTGGCTTTTGTTGGTAATGCTGCTATAAACATTGTGGTGTATATGCCCCTTCAAATCAGTATTTTTGTATGTTTGGGTAAATACATAGTAGTGCAATTGCTGGATTGGAGGGTAGTTCTATTTTTAACTTTCTGGAGAACCTGCATACTGTTTTCCAGAACGGCTGTACCAGTTTGCATTCCCACCAACAGTGCAAGAGGGTTCCCCTTTCTCTGCATCCTTGCCAACATCTGTTGTTTCCTGTGTTGTTAATTTTAGACATTCTGACATATGTAAGGTGACGTCTCATTGTGGTTTTGATTTCCCTGATGATGAATGGTGTTGAGCATTTTTTCATGTATCTGTTAGCCATCTGGATGTCTTTGGAAAAATGTTCATGTCTTCTGCCCATTTCTTAACTGGATTATTTATTTTGGGGGTATTGAAATTGAGAAGTTCTTTATAGATTTTGGATTGTAACCCTTTAACAGAAATGTCATTTGCAAATATCTTTTCCCATTTCATAGGTTACCTTTTAGTTCTGCTTCTTTTGCTGTGCAAAAGCTTTTTATCTTGATCAAGTCTCAATAATTCATTTTTGCTTTTGTTTTCCTTGCCTCTGGAGACATGTCTAGTAAGAAGTTGCTAAAGTTGAGGTCAAAGAGGTTGCAGTCTGTGTTTCCTCAAAGACTTTGATGGATTCCTGTCTCACATTTAGGTCTTTCATCCATTTTGGGTCTATTTTTGTGTATGGTGTAAGAGAGTGGTCCAGTTTCATTCTTCTGCATGTTACTGTCCAGTTTTCCCAACACCATTTGATGAAGAAACAATCTTTTTTCCATTGGATATTCTTTCCTGCTTTGTTGAAGGTTAGTTTATTATATAGTTGTACATTCATTTCTGGGTTTTCTATTCTGTTCCGCTGATCTATATGTCTATTTTTGTGCCAATACCATACTGTCTTGATGACTACAGCTTTGCAATATAGCTTGAGGTCTAGAATTGTCTTTGGTGTTTTAACAGTTTTTTTGTTATGCCTGAAGTGTGTGGTTTTATTTTGTTTACTTTTGTTTGAAATCATGTCTGAAATTTCATAGAGCCGTTAAATCTGTGGCTGGCTAGCTTTCTTCAGTTTTGGAAAATTCCCAACTCTATTCTCTTCAAATATATCTGTTTTTTCTTGGGACTCCAATTTCATATACATTAAACCGTGTCACCAAATCTCTATTTCACCTTTGCTTTGTCCTATATTTTTGTCCTGTATCTCTTTGTAAATCTAATATTTCATTTTGTCTTATCTTCTACTAATGATCTTTTCATCTAAGTTTAATTTACTGTTAGGCCCATCCACTGAGATAGTGGTTTTGGTTATTTCAATATGTAGTTCTAGAATATCCATTTTTTTCATAGTTTGTAGTTCTCTGTTTCAATTCTCAATCTTTTACTTCCTTAGCATACACAATATAATTATTTAAGGTCTTTGTCTGATAATCTTTATTATCCAAATCTTTTGGATCTTCTTTCATTGTCTGTTGGCTCTCATTTCTAAGTTCCCTCTCCCATTCCCTGTCCTCCTACTCCCTTCCTTCCCTCTCCCTCTCCTATCCTTCCCTCTTCTCTCCCTTTCTTTCTCCCTTTTCCCTCCTTCTCCCTCATCTCTGTCTTTGTCACCTTGTCTTTCTACTTCTGTGGCTGGTTATTTTATAATGAGAAAATATTTAAATTTTACTCTTGCCAGATGCAATGGGCATTAGCAATCTGGGATCATGTTAGTCCAGTGTCAGGGATTCAGAATGTGTAACCCTAAATTTCATTAGACCAATTAATTTTTCTTATTTACTTTTACTCCTATCATGATACCAACCCCCCAAATGAGGATTTCATAAGGGTTCTCTTTATTTTCAAGGCCAAGACTCCAAGTGTTGCCCCTTTAAATATAAGAGGCTGACAATAGCTCTGCTTAGCTTATTAGTCCTCATTCAATGATTCCAGAATCAATAAAGAAAATGTAGTTCTAGATAGCTAGATCACCTCTTTAAGCCTTTCTTCTCTGAGATCTTGACCTTGTAGATCATAGCCAGAATTGTTAGCATTCTGGTTTCTTCAAGCAGTCTTCTTTTTATTTTATTCAATCAACCTCTCAACAGGAGAGTTTCTGACTTTTCTATTCTTTTAACAGAAATGGAAATCCAATGGAAATTGATCACCCAGATCATATCAAAATATTTTGAGTGGGTATATGTGTGCATGCATGGAGCAAGATCAGAAACTGTGTTTGTATATAGTATGAAAAACATACAATATGGTTTCATTTCCTTTTATCCCACTCCTACCCCACAGCTCAATCATTAAGCACAAACTTGGATAAGGAACTGAAAAACAAGGTGTCTCTCTATTCCCACTTTGTATCACTATGCAAATGACACTTTAACTGACTGTCTACCTTATAATTTTACTAAGAAAATGTTCCATGAATATTATGACTTCAAACTTTTTCACTTGCATCTCTAGATCTATCATGTGTTTATTTCTAAACCTTGTCATAACACCTTTTAACTGTTTCAAAATCAGCACAATTGTGAAATGACTGACCAAGTAGCTTTGCGTGGAAGATATTTTTAATTCAATCTTTAAAATGGACACATTTTTTCTTGTCATTTTTCTTTGTTATTAAAATTGTGCCCCCAATCCAAACACTTGATGGTGGATGATACTTCATTGCATTTGAAGAAACACGTAAATTCAGGTCATAAATCTAACAAATCTGATAATTTGCAGTCTTTATAATACTCATTTACAGTTTGAAAAGAATACATAGCTTCAGCAGCAGCAGGTTTAGGAAATCCCAGTGCTTTTAGACTTTTGAAACTTTCTAGAAGACTTTCTAGAAGACCTGAAACTGCAGGCACTTACATAACAGTCCTTTGTCCTCATTGGTTCACTCAGCAAATATTTACTGAGTAGCTACTATGTGTTAGGATCTGAATATGTGGGAGCAAATAAAACACGTATGATACCTGACCCAGGCTAATACCGGTTGTAGACATTCCACAAGAAAATAAATAATTATATATTTTAATTTAGCATCAATAGTACAATGGGGAACATCTTACTGGAGATGGCTTCCATATTTTAAATTAATTTTATAACAATGGTAAATTTGAATAAGTTCTACCATGTAAGGGTTTTGTTTTAAAATTAGATCACAGAGGGGTGTTTGACAGGCTCAGTCAGTAGAGAATGCAACTCTTGGTTTCAGGGTCATGAGTTCAAGTGCCCTGCTGGGTTTGGAGCCTACTTAATTTAAAAAGATCAGAGTAAAATATAGGTAGTATTTCCATATATCCTATTTAATATCAAAGTAATTATTACATAAAATAAAATGAAGTCAATTTATTTTAAAGATTTAAGAATGTTTCCTGATGTTTGTGTGCGTGTGTGTATGTGTGTGTGTTTTCAATACAATTTCTTCAAATCTTACCTACCTCAGTGCCTTGGAATTACACTGCATGGAAATGGCTTTAAAACTATTCCTTCAAAAGAGCTGGTGAAATGGTCTACTCTAGATATCAGGTTCATTCAATTAATGTTCACTTATTGAGTGGTTACTGCTATATGTTAGCCATTATGCTAAACAAGGGAAGTCAGTGCTGTTATTACTTAAACTCCTCTGGAGTTTTATAATTGCATAGGCCTAAAACACTTTAAGAGGTATGTATGAGTACATGTAGGAAATCCCGTAAGGATTCTCAGAATTAAATAGAGACTAGTACTAATGGGCTTGTATGACCTACAACACTAGATGAATGCCCAAATAAAATATTTATTATGAAAGAAATATATATTGTGGGATGCTAGTCTGGAATCAATATTTTTAGAAATAAAAAACAAGGATAGAATAAGAATGACTTTCTGACAGAAGAAGTTATCAGGAATCATTAAGCTTGCTTATGGGAAGAGGAGAAAAGTAAATAAAATAATTTGTACTCTTGTGAACTCAAGAAATGAGAAACACAGTAGCCTCACATTTCTATCACATCTTATATTTTCATACAATCCTCTTGAAAACAGAGCTTGGATTTTCTCTGTTTTGTGTGAAATTGTGAGTCCAAATTGTAATATATATATATGTATATGTATGTGTGTGTGTGTTCATATACATTTCCTGTGTATTTGAAAGGGACAATTCCTTTGTATATATTTGAGTGTGTAGGAATAAGCTCTCAGAAATGGTGCATTTCCAGGAAAGGCTTGGTGCCAAGAAAAGAAAAGACCTAGGGGTTTGGGGGCAGCTGGTTATATTTATCAAGCTCGGAGTTCCTCTTGTGTGGTGGCTTTGCCTGAGTTGTTAGTTGTGTGGTTAGCTAATAATATGAAAACAGAATAAAATGGGAGAGCCAAAAAATGTTCAATTCTGTAGCCAACAAATGTTATATTTATGCCAAAAGATATGGCTTTTTTACATCATACGTTATAAAAGTATGATATCATTTAAAATAAACAGCATGGAAAAAATAGAATGCCTAATAACATATTTTGCTGACACATACAAGGAATATTTTTCACTAAAGGCAGCTTGTGCTTAAAAATAAAAAGAATAAGCCATTCATTATTTTTAATCACTAAAAATCAGTCACAGAAAGAAACAAATTGGCTTTCTGTCTACATATGCATTTTCCATTATAATCATGAAACATATTTTTTCCCCACTGGCAGTTTGATTTCACTCAATGACTGCAAAATGCCTTAGAATTGTTCTTATGAGTTATTTCCGACAAAGCTTGAATGCGTCTGAGGGTGGATGCATGTGATGAATAGTCAAATGGGAGGCATAGGCAGGAGAAAAGAGGCAGATTCTGAAAACTTGGTCTTTATTTTAATCAATGAATTGGATTTCATAAAAGTTACACTTTAGTAAGTCAAGTCTTATGCAGAGTTGATGATTCGTGCCCACTTTTTATCTTCCAACACTTAACATTTGTGTAGGGGTACCCTGGACATTCTTTACTGGTACTTAAAACTTTTACAACCTATCTATGATTTCCTCATATTAAGGGCTAAATGTCTGTAATATTTCTGAGAATCTTTGCTTCCAAGTTTGCAGGTACAGTTGAGGTTGCACCAACAGGATGCATTCACAGGAGATGCAGAAGACCGAAAGAAGTAGAAACTACTTGCCCCTAAGGCTAACAGTGCAAACTCTGTGAAGCATCAAATCTCTGATCCCTCTGCATTAAATATGAAGCGATAGGCAGACCTTCTGACTTTACAACTTGGAATTCTCCAGTCTTTACAATCATTTTGTAACTATCTAATTGCTTGGATAATATCCTTTCCTATGTTAAAATCGCACATAATTTCTGTATTACAAATTGAACCAAGAGTGATAGATGTGGCCATAATTTTATATAAAATTAAGAGAAGTCACTGCAGTGTAGAAAGCAAACTCTTTGACCTGGAGTATGTAATTCATTTATGAATTAAGGTCAGGTTGACAGTTGAAAAGCCACATATAATTTTTAACATATTAAAAACATGTTAATGTTTATAACAAAAACATATAATCAGTTTTTTATACCAGTTCCTGATTTTGTGCCATATGAAAAAGGCACCATCAGTAAAATATGCAGTGAGTTCTCATTTTGGAGGCACACCTGAAGTTACTTATCAGAAGTTAGTTTTTAATTTTTTTTAAAGATTTATTTATTTATTTGACAGAGAGAGACAGTGAGAGAGGGAACACAAGCAAGGGGAGTGTGAGAGAGAGAAGCAGACTTCCTGCAGAGCAGGGAGCCCGATGCGGGGCTCAGTCCCAGGACCCTGGGATCATGACCTGAGCCGAAGGCTCAACAACTGAGACTCCCAGGTGCCCCAGAAGTTAGTTTTTAATTTTTGAAATAAAGTAAAACTAAAATATACTTTAGCATTAAAACACCTTATACCTTCTTAATGTTATCTGTTTTGTTTTTGAGTAAATGACTAAGAGCAAACAATTACATTATATTCAGTAATAATAAATACAAACTTTGGTTCTAACATCTTTGCACTCTCTGGCATTTAACTAATATACGAACTATGTTATGCCAGAACAAGTTACTTGCATCATTAATATAAATAGAATAACTTTACCTCAAATGGATGTGGAAAAGAATAAAGAATATTAAATGAAGAACAGAATACATTTAGAATACAAATAACAAATGTACCCGTACAATAAGGCAACAATCTAGGGAATATAAATGCACTTACTAAATAACTTAACCCATGTCAGAAGAAAAATTACATATAAAAAACTTCTAATATATTGCTATATTTACAAAAGAAAATACGTAAACGGCATCTCCCCCAAAGGAGAGAAGTTATGGTTCATGATCAGTGGAAAGTCAGATCTTCTGGAGACAAAGAATTTTAAATTTGGGAGCAATTTTTAAATGACATCTGTCTTAACTCAGGCTGTGACAACAAAATACCATAGACTAGGGGCCTTAAACAACACCAATATTTTCTGACAGTTTTGGAGGCTAGGAAATCCAAGATCAAGGTGCCAGCAGTTTTGATTCTTGGTGAGGACACTTCTCCTGACATATATAGACTTTCTCTTTCTCTGTATATCCTCATGTTTGTAGAGAGAGGACAAGCTCTTGGCTCTTCCTTTTCTTTTCTTTTCTTTTCTTTCCTTTTTTTTTTTTTTTTTTTTTTTTTTAGAGAGAGAGAAAGCATAAGCAGGGTGGGGCTGAGGGAGAGGACGAGAAAGAATCTTAAGCAGGCTCTATATCCAGCATGGAGATCATGACCTGAGCAGAAATCAGGAATCAGACCCTTAACTGACTGAGCCACCCAGGTGCCCCTTGTCTCTTCCTTTTCTTATAAGGACATGAACCCCATCATTTAGATGCCCCACCTCCTCTAAACTGCATAACTTTGGAAAGGCCCCACCTCCAAATACCATCATATTGGGAGTTGGGGCTTCAGTGTATGAATTTTAGGGAGACACAAACATTAGTTCATAACAACATCTCGATAAAATGGTTAGTTGGAGCAGCAGCACTCTTAGTATTATAATATGTACATCGGAATGTATATTTTCAAATAAATAATGCTATATCAAAGTGTCCTCAGTGATTATGCAAGATGAAGAGACTGTTAAAGAATACAAACATATAACTATAAAGAACAAGCAGATGGTTACCAGACGGGAGGTGGGGGATGGTTGAAATAGGTGAAAGGGTTTAGGAATACACTTGCCTTGATGAGCACTGGGTAATGTATGGAATTGTTGCATCACTAATTCTACACTTGAAACTAATATAATACTGTATACTAACTACATTGGAATTAAAATAAAATTAAAAAAAAAATACAAATATTTTTAATGCATGCCCAAACAGCTGAAGAATCTTATAAAGTCTTGGTAAAAATCGTATAAAGTCTTAATTTCTTAAGAATCTTAAAAAGACAATGTATTTGAAAATAAACTATTGATAATAAGGCAATTTCAAAAAATCTGTAGGAAGTGGGGCCAGTTACAGTGTCACCAGTTAGTAATACTCCAATCACATTGCACTCTCCTCCATCCAATTATCTAGACATCTGTTACACTGTAAGATCAGTAAGTTGTACAATAAAAGAACAAAACAAGTTTTGGTAGTCTTCTAGATAATGTTTCATTTCTTGTATTTTATAAGGAACTACACTAGTCATTATTTTCTATAACTTCTTTCATTTCCCTTTATTTCATTGTCCTTTCACTTCTGAATACATGTAGAAATGATTAAATATGTATATTTAAATGTTTGTTTTCATAATATTTGTTTCTGTCTGCTCTAGTATTTTGCTATTTTTTTTCCTTTGGATGATATTCCTTTGGCAGGAGATATCACATATTTGAATATGTTTTTTCTTGGTAAAATGTGCTGACAATTTATTTTCCACTGTATGACTTGTGTTTTTATTCTCTTTATGGTATCTTTTGAAGAAATGTTAATGTATCAATATTTTTAAGTACTCCTTACAACACATTTTTGAAATCTTTCCCAACTCTGAAATCATAAAAATAATTCCTTATATTATAAAGTTTTATAGCTCTGCTTTTTATATGTTGGTGAATTTGAGGATTATTTGGGGTTAAATATATAATAAACATAACATCTACTTGTTGGTATTTTAACTTTCCAATTGTTATACATTTAATTCCTGAGATAGAATGAATTTTTGTCATAACACCACTAATTTATGTGGCATTATTGTAGGCCACTAATCCAATTGGTATCTTATAAAAGAAGAAATTTGGAGACAGACACACATGAATAGAGGGAATGCCATGTGCAGATGAAGGCAGAGATCCAGGTGATGCATGGACAAGTCAAGGACCACCAAGGATTCCCAACAGACAACCAGAAACATAGAGGAGGCATAAATAAATTCTTCCTCACAGCCCTGGGAAGAAACCTTAACCTCCTCCACCTGTTGAAAAAATCAGCTGTCGCTCTAGCTGCTGGTCATTTGAAAAGACTTTTTCTTTTTCCTTAGAGAGCTTTAGAGATTTTCTTTTTGTCTTCCTGTATGAAGTTTCCATATGAAATGTTTAGGTTTTGATTTCTTCTTACATATCTGAGTTGAGATTTGTTGGGCTTCTTGAATTTGTAGAATGGAGATTTTCAACAATTCTGGAAAATTCTCAGCCACTATCTCTTCAAATATTTCCTTTGAAGTATTCTTCTTCTGGAGCTTCAATTAAGGACATACTGGTCCTTTTTACCCCATCTATTTCATTTTAAGTACATCCTACATTTTACATTTCTTCCTCATGCTGAATTCTGGATTATTTATTTAAATTTATTTTTGAATTCAATAATATATTAATTTAGCTGTTTCATATCTGCCTTTATACCTTCCCATTGAGTTCTTACTGTTGTTTATTTTTTTTTTATTTTAGAAATTACATCTCATTCTTTATAAAGTTTGCTGCGCCACATTTTTTTTGTAGTTCCTATTTCCTATTGGTATTTTAAAATGTATTCTTTATTTCTACTTGACCACTATCTCACACCATACACAAAAATAAAATCCAAATGGATGAAAGACCTCTATGTGAGACAGGAATCCATCAAAATTCTAGAGGAGAACATAGGCAGCAACCTCTACGACATCGGCCAAAGCAACCTTTTTCATGATACATCCCCAAAGGCAAGAGAAACAAAAGACAAAATGAATTTATGGGACTTCATCAAGATTAAAAGTTTCTGCACAGCCAAGGAAACAGTCAGAAAAACTAAGAGGCAGCCCACGGAATGGGAGAAGATATTTGCAAATGACACTACAGATAAAGGACTGGTATCCAAGATCTACAAAGAACTTCTCAAACTCAATACACGAGAAACAAATAAACAAATCAAAAAATGGGCAGAAGATATGAACAGACACTTTTCCAATGAAGACATACAAATGGCTAACAGACACATGAAAAAATGTTCAAAATCATTAGCCATCAAGGAAATTCAAATCAAAACCACACTGAGATACCATCTTACGCCAGTTAGAATGGCAAAAATAGACAAGGCAAGAAACAACAATTGTTGGAGAGGATGTGGAGAAAGGGGATCCCTCCTACATTGTTGGTGGGAATGCAAGTTGGTACAGCCACTCTGGAAAACAGTGTGGAGGTCCCTTAAAAAGTTAAAAATTGAGCTACCCTATGATCCAGCCATTGCACTACTGGGTGTTTACCCCAAAGATACAGACGTAGTGAAGAGAAGGGCCATATGCACCCCAATGTTCATAGCAGCAATGTCCACAATAGCTAAATCGCGGAAGGAGCCGAGATGCCCTTCCACAGATGACTGGATTAAGAAGTTGTGGTCCATATATACAATGGAATATTACTCAGCTCTCAGAAAGAACGAGTTCTCAACATTTGCTACAACATGGACGGCACTGGAGGAGATAATGCTTAGTGAAATAAGTCAAGCAGAGAAAGACAACTATCATATGATTTCTCTCATCTATGGAACATAAGAACTAGAATGATCAGTAGGGGAAGAAAGGGATAAAGAAAGGGGGGGTAATCAGAAGGGGGAATGAAACATGAGAGACTATGGACTATGAGAAACAAACTGAGGGATACAAAGGGGAGGGGGTGGGGGAATGGGATAGACCGGTGATGGGTAGTAAGGAGGGCACATATTGCATGGTGCACTGGGTGTTATACACAACTAATGAATCATCGAGCCTTACATCGAAAACCGGGGATGTACTGTATGGTGACTAACATAATATAATAAAAAATCATTATTAAAAAAAAAATGTATTCTTTATTTCTAAGGACATATAAAATGAAGTTATTTTGTAGTCTGTGCCTGATTCCAGTATATGATTCCAGTATATGGGTAGTAAGGAGGGCACATATTGCATGGTGCACTGGGTGTTATACACAACTAATGAATCATCGAGCCTTACATCGAAAACCGGGGATGTACTGTATGGTGACTAACATAATATAATAAAAAATCATTATTAAAAAAAAATGTATTCTTTATTTCTAAGGACATATAAAATGAAGTTATTTTGTAGTCTGTGCCTGATTCCAGTATATGAAGTCTTTGCTGGTCTGTTTATGTTGTCTGTGATTGATACTACTTATAAATTATTATATGTTTGCTTGGGTTTTAGTTATTTTCACTAATGAGTGACATGTATGATTAGTTTTAGAATTTAATTGACAGCTGGGATGAAGATTCCTTCCTCAAGGGAGGATTTGTGTTGCTTTTTTACAGAAAAGCTTTAAGACACATACCAAACAATCCAGAGATTGTTTTTTCTTACTCATCCTTGGGGTGCTGGATTTTGGAGGCAAACTTACTGTGGGAGCATTTCCTGTTTTACTACTTACCTTTTGTGAATACTCGGTTTTGATATTTTGATCCCCTCACTTCGGAAGTTTGTAAAAATAAAAATTCGAAATTTCCAGTCAGTCAATATGTTATGGGAAGAGTAGTTTTTCTCCTTATTTATATATCTGGATTCCCATTTCTACCCCAGGATTGGCTTGATGATTTTTTACAAATGTCTGTGACCATTTAGAAGCTTTTAAATATTTTTTTAAAGTGTACTTTTTTAAAGCATTATTGGTGACTAATTATTACAAGAAATTATAATTCGCGATTTATTTTTTTTAAAGATTCTATTTATTTGAGAGAGTGAGCTAGAGAGAGAGAGAGCACGCGTGTATGTGCATCCATGCACACACAAGCAGGGGGAGGGACGGAGAGAGAGGGAGGAGAAGACTCCCTGTTGAGCAGGGGACCCTGGGATCATGACCTGAGCTAAAAACAGAGGGCTAACGGACTGAGTCACACAGCCACCCTCCCCATTTATCCTTTTAATAATGCAGTTTAAGTTTTTAAGGGTGGACTTAAGCACGTTTTTACAATTGGTATAACATTCTCGGCATAAGTATTAAGGATTCATGTCCTTTGTAACAGACATGTGTAACACGTGGACATCACCATTTGATGACTAATTTTACAGTGGAAAAAATCCTTTGTCTGATATACTTTATACTTATCTTTTTTATAGTACTTCTCATTCTGTAATGTAATTATTTGCTTGCATGACACACAAGGCACTATAGACCTAAGGGCAGACCTAGGACTTTCTTATACATACAGTAGCATAGTGGTGTGTGCACAAATCTGGAGCTAGCTACTCAGTGACAACAACTCTCCAGGCCTCAGTTTTCTTATTTGTAAAATGAGGATACAGTTTATCATATACATAGTTTGAGGATTAATTGAACTAATCCAAGTGAAATAATGAAAAGTTACCTGTCACATAATAAATATTAATCATTACTGTTTTAAATATCTGCCCCACTAACAAGCACTGTACTTTTGGCAAAACATTCAATAAGTACTTGATAAACGATAGATCAGCCATAGTTATTCTGAGACTGCCAAGCAATTGCATGGTGAAACCCTTCATGTACTTTCTGGGTAACAGAAATTTATCACTGTGAATTAAAACAGTCCCCCCCGAAATCATATTGAAAGCAATGAATTTCATTTTTAAAGTTGCCCAACTACTAAACAAGGTAGAATTTAAACTAAAGTTAAAGAACATATTAAAAACCAGTGACACTGATATAAGTTTTCTTAAATTACTTACGTATGTAATTAATGATATGCTTTTTGGATTGTATTAAAAGAGCTCATTAAAATGTGTCTCAGTCCTTTTGTGCACATTACAACAGGATTCTCACAATGCCAGGAAATCTGTTATATTTAAGATTGTGCAGAAAGTTTTGATTTCATGTAGTTAAACTCCACATTTGATAAGTAGAATGAATTTCAGGCAATATCATCCAAAAACTTGTAAGCGGTCATTTTGTAATTTCCTTGTCCTAGTACAGATACGTCTCAGAGACACCAAAGAGAAAGTCTTTTTCAGCACTATTCATTCCTAGTCACTTGTCCCATACTAAGCACAAGCTGTTCTTTTATCTGTCTTTTTGGCCAAAAATAAAACTTTAAATAAAAATATAAAAATAACAATCACTCCTGAACAAGCATCCAGAGGGAAATTTCACCAATGCTTACATTCTGGCAGAGAGAAATAAAGGAAGAAGATAGAGACCCTTTGACATTTCCTTTCTGTTTTATAAAAGTATTCCAAATTGATAACACATTTTAACTGTGCTCAAATATAATTTTGGTTGTAATTTTTATCTCAGTATTATATTCCCAAAAAAGGAATATGCAAACTTTATTTCTAAATCATATATTTTAACATGAAACTCTTTTGTTCCAATAGAATATTACTTAAACAAATACTAAGTAACTCAAAATGTAGATCATTATTATCTATTTGAAATAGACATTCATTTTTATGGTAGGGTAATACTTTCTTATTTTCTAAATTTTTCTAAGATTTTTGTTATATGATTTTTCTCTTTTCTTTTCTTTTTATTTAAATTCAATTAGTTAGTAGGTCATATGATGATTAGATAGCTTGTCTTATTTGATCTGTTGTTGTGATACATTTTGTTAATACATTGCTTAATTTAAATCTCCATTGGACTGATTTTAGGACAAATTTTCTTTGATCATGGCAGCTTATTATCTTAACGGTCAGTTATATTTAATTTATTTTTATATGGAATAATGGTGTGTATCTTTTATTTAGGATACCGTTTTGCATACTGCCAATATTAGAAAATACATATGAATATTTAAATTTCTTGTCTGGCTTTTAGATCTTATCTAGGATTTTTAAGTTTCTTATAAAGGTGATTTTCATATGAGCTATCAGGTCTTCCACACATGAGTGAAAACAAAATAATTTTTTTTTGCAGTAACAATTGAGAAAATCTGAAAACAACTATATAGTAACCATTGAGGAAATTATAACATATCGTAGTTCCTTAGTCTTCTTTTATATTAGTTATTTTAAGCAAAGTAGGCGTTAAGAAGTGTGAAAATTCTGAGATTTTACTGTGTTCATAAGCTAACCAGTTAGTCTGCTAGAATTTCGTGGATGCTAAGACAGAAAACTCCAGGGTCAGAGACATATGACTTTATTACTCATGCCATAGCAGGCAGAATGAGCTTCAGGTTTGCATTGGTTCCTCTTGACCCTAAAGTCTCATAGGAATAATGTGGAGCAGCCCTCAAGGTATACACACCCAGGTAGGTGTATACATCCAGGGGCTTATGTCGTAGCTAAGGGACCCTGACCCTGAACTTAGAAAAGTCCAACCTGTTGAAGAGTTGCAAGCAAACCTGCTCCATTTTTGCCTCAGAGGGAAACATTATCTTTATTATTCCAGAAAGTGAACAAACTTGCTTTCTGCCCCAGTGTGAGAAGGTATCTCTACCTGCCATAGCCATTCACTATTTTAAAAACAACCTTAAAAAACTGCCAGTTCTGTGACTCAGAAACAACTCAGAAGAAGCTCAGATATGAGCAGAAACACCCATAGAGAATTACCTTCCAACAGTTGTTTCAACACTTTTTTCCAAATATATCTTAAATTTTTCTCCAGTATATAATCTAAACCTTATTTGTACCCTTTATATCTCACTTTTATATTTACATATTTTGCTTTATCCCTTTCTATTTTCACAGTTAAATTTAGTCTAATTTGCTTGTTTGCACAAAGAACATAATCCTGGATGAAAATGCTCACATGTTACTAAGTGTCATCTTTGAATATATCCTCTCTGAGCATGAGATATTACTTTTTGTTTTAGCAAATGTATTTTTACCACTAAAACTTACTTTGTTCTATCTTACAGTATTTTAAGTTAAACAGCTGATTTAGTTCCCCTACTTTATTAACAAAAATCTTAAAACCAATTTTGTGGCCCACCTGCAGGAAGATTTGTGTAATGCTTGTAAAGATGTACACAGGAGTTCACATTAGTTTTAACCTTTGCTTTTTTTCCTTTCTCCCCAGTGTGGTTGAACAGAAATAAATCAATAAGCACTGATACCTTATTTTAGTGCACAGGAAAAAATCCGCCAGGCACTGAGCTAGGCAGTATGGATAGAATGATGAACCGAAAACAGGGTCTTTACCCTTGAAAATCTTGCAAAATGGTACATATTCATTACAGCATTGTTTACAACTGCAATTTTGAAATATTTTCTGAGATAATTTTTATTATTTATTTTTTACTATTTTCTTTCTCACTGGACTGTAAGTTCCGTAAGAACATGACTATGTTGTTCATTAATAATACTCCTACCCACACACTGCCAAAATGTCATTCTCCTACCCTATAACATCATAAAAACAGAATTTCTCACTATTATAAAACATTTAATTATTAGTCCCCCAAATAAGGTGGGTCTGTGGCCTCAGTTTCTCACAGTGTACCTTATTTGGCAAGCTTTTCCATTTTTTCCTAAAAGGAAGTCAGAATTTTTCTGAGGCTGTCTTTCCTTTCTCTAATTTATTGCGACTTCTTAACTCACTTGGAATATTTTTGCATGGTAAACAGAATTATGTTTTTCTAAAATATTATAATATCATTTGCCTATTTTAAAGACTTTGGCTTTCCTTTTTCCTCTAACGTATTTTATTCCAAGCACGGAGTTCAAGACCGTTATTATTAAATCCTTACAATTTTCTGGAATCGTGACACATCTTTCACAACTATTGTACATGTACCCTATACTCTAGCCACTAAAGGTCACTTTTACTTTTTAAACTTTATATATGCTTTACACTTCTGTATCTTTGGCCAGTATTCTATGTTGGCTCTAATCAAAGAATTAATGGTTAGAAAATACTAACAGGAAAAGGAAATATACCAAAATAATATAATTAAGAATTTTAGAAAACATATAAACTGAATGCCATAAGAAAGGATTAATTAAATACACATAGATTTGTAAATATATTAGGGAAAAATAAAATAAACATTTAAATTCACAGAAATAGGAGGATCCAAAAAATACTGAATTCCCTGAACTGCTCGGGAACAAAAGAACTAAAGCAATAACAAGAAAGCAAACTTGAAACGATCTAAGCAACACTTATTAGAGTTTTAAAAGAAGTTTTTCCCAAAAGCTATTATGAAAACAGCAATTTCAAATTAGGCACAAAGCCATGAGTCTGGAAGCAAGAGTTCCTAGGTCATTACAGGAATTCACTATCAAGTTTACAGGATTGCTACTGTATAAGTTACAAGTTGGAGAAAATACAGTTTTTTTGTCTTAAAAAAAGAAATAAGTGGGTGCCTTGCCGTGGCTGCCTTCACACAGATATTAGTTCCAAGCAATTTGACGTAGCAAATGCTAGTGCAAATCAAAAGGATATAGTTATTTTGTGATCACAATATACTAGTTAGGAATCCTTTCAGCTATGGTATATTTCTTGAATAAGTATAACATTAAAGAATTAAGATAGAGAGAATCAAACTTATATCTTACCTCTAGGATTTAATAAATATGGTATCATATTATTTTTGGTCAATTTATCTTGGAAAATAGCCCCAAATGTGTTGTCACTCTCACTAGTAGTAAAAATTAAAGCTATCATTTTAAAAATGTAAGTCATGATGATAAGAACACAAAATACATTTGAATCCTGAACCAATAGGCTCCCTAAAGATTGGCTAAAGTGTTCATTTTAATCATGATCTTCATGGGACAGCTAGAAAATAAAATGATAAATGACTGAAAGATGGATTTGACTCAAATTCAGAGCACATTTCAAGAAGCCCCCAAAACAAGGATTCAAATAGGATCATAATTAAGTGGTGTGTACCTAGATCCTGGAGCCTTAACCTAAGATCTGTTGATTAATAAGTGATCAGTAACACCCACAAAAATTTTAGCTGAATGTAAGATTCAGACCCACACTCTAAAGATTTGTGAACTATTTATTTGGAGTTTGTACATTAAATGTGTTATCTTTATGGAATAAATGAGTTCATAGCTAATGATAAGCAGTGTTAACATTTACGTGCATTTTTTGTTTTTGCATTTCACGAGAAGGAGGGTTTACAATTTGCAAAGAATAAAAGGGAGTTTGCAGAAATGGATATTCACAGAGATTTCCAGAATAAGACTTCATTGCTATATTTCTTAACATGATATCCACATCACTCTCTGATGTTACAAAATATATAACTATACAAAAACTAGCAAACCAGAAGCAAAATTAATACTCATAGTTCTAGCAGCCTTTGCCTGATTCAATTCAATAATGTATATATTTTTAAAAGCAATCTATTTGTTTTTAAATTTATAAAATATGACTTAATTTTTATTTTTAAAAAAATGGATCACTGTTATGTCTTCAAAATAAATTCCTCTTCACAGAAACATTGAATTAGGGATTGTTAATAAATTGGAATATTGCTTTGATGACAGAGCATACATCTATAAAAGAATTTATGTTTTACTTGAGTCTTATTCTTTGTATCCCCTCCAATAGTTCTGTTTAAACAGATGTACCACAGATGTGGGAACATCTGGCAGGTCAACACAATTCTGCCATGACCATATTCAGGTTAGGATTGTGCATTTTTTGACATCTAATTGTTAAGCAAGGACCCTTCCCTGGAAAAAGTTTAGTACATTGCATCAAATGATATATTTCCACTTGCTTCTCCTTTCTTTTTAATAAGTATTTTCACATGTGCTCACTAGAAATATTTGGTGCCTATGGTTACTTTTTATTTGTTTTAGAAATGTCCATATAATTTTCATTGGCCTTTAAGTAATCACCTACTCAAGTGTGAGGAAAAGTTGAATTAAAATCAATAGATTGATTTTAGTCACTTTCATTTTTTTCTTCTCCTGAGTTTTGTTGGGTCCATTCAAATTACAAGAAAATTGTTCTAATTATACACATTAAATATACCAATCCATCAAGTTCTTGAGTCTTCTTTCTTCACTTAGATTGCACATGTCAAAGAGAAGAATGAAACTTCTTGCAACATTCTATAAAATCATAGAAGAGCCTTCATTTGGCTTCTTTTACATTAGTATAAATATATAGGACTGGGAGTACATATAATGTATGCTATGAGTGAATATGTACGTGTGTGTGTGTGTGTGTGTGTGTGTGTGTGTGTGTGTGTTTGTAGTTTTAGAGAGTTTTAGTTGAGGAGGGGAGAGAAAATTGAAAAATTTGAAGATTATAGATTTGGAAATTTTATTTTTGTAGTATACACTTACAAATCTAATAAAAATCATCAACTTTTGCTTTAAACTATCTCTGTTTTTTGAGCCAGGAAACATTTATGAGACTCAAGAAAATATTTTCCAAAGTTCAGTGTCTGAATATCTATAACATTTACCCAAATCAGAGAAAATTAATAAGATTTACAGCACTTTGCAGAAACTGTTAGTAAATCCTGAGGGAAAAAACAGATTGTACCATTTCATCCAGTGCTGGGAATTTGGGTGATACGTGGTGACAATAAGAGACTTTTCACTCCTGAAGATGCTGAGGCTGTGTGACCCAAGGGATCAGCATGCACTGTGGGATGCTATAAAACCCATCTAATATTTATCAAGATGTTCAATGTAATGAAAACTGCCTGAAATCATACACCACATAAACAACTTTAACCTGGGAGTAAGACACAAAACAAGGAAACATAATCATAAGCTAGGTTCTTATGCAGTGTTTCTCAGCCTCATGTCTTTATGTTTATCAGCTGTTTATTTTTCTAGCTACTTTAGAATTTCCTGTTGAGATAGATTTATATTCAAATGCATCACGAAATACAAAAAAATCACAAGGTTTTTGTTTGCTTGCTTGCTCTCTCTCCTTCAAAACATGCATTTTTTTCCCTGAAAAGTCCACTTTTGTGTTTAAATGCTCACATTTTAACCAGGTTATAGTAATCCTAAATATTAACTCTGGCTCAGAAACTCACGACCACCCCACAGTTACTTGGAGGTTCAACGAACATAAACCATGAGCCCATAGTGCATCACCACAGGACAAAAGCACCATGAGGGAAGGTTTGAAGTTCTGAATATTTTAGTCCCCTAAAATTTTCCATTATAGATATTCATTGAAATCAGATTTTTTCACCAAACCAGAAGATTGTTACAGTGTTGCACAAAAGAGATCCAGAAATTCTCACAAAACAGTCTGCATGGCAATCAGCCCACAATGGGCTTCTAATTCCTTCACCATAGAGTCCAAGTCTACTTCCAAGTTTCCAACCAGGATGTTCGCAATGTGCCTCCTCCTTTGACAGCTGTTAAATGCCATAATGGTTACAATAGCATATGCTGGGAGTACTCCAGATGTCTTCACACAGTGGTAGGTCCATTTCTAATAACAGACAATGAGAGAGAAAGGCTGACATAATATTTATAAGAACTTCTTAATCTCTAGTGCATTGTAAATGTTTACGGTTCAAGGTGGGGAATCTGGCTGCTTACCAAATGTATTTTTTCTCCTCTGAGTTTAAGCATCAGATTATATTTAAATATTTCTATTCTCTCTCACTATCTGTTTTTATGTCTCTGTCTCAGGCCTAAATCAATCTCTCTCTCTCTCCCTCTTTCTTTCTCTTTTTCCACAAATATTTACTGAACACTTTTCCTCAAAGTGTGTTTAGCTTATCCCTGCCTATCTCTGGCAAATAAGAGTTTCCATCCTTTGGGCCTGTCTCTACACCAAAAATGCTCCGTATTGATTCAATTCAACATTGGCATGTTTTTTTAAACTATTAAACCATATGGAAATATGTCTTATTGAATTTACTTCCTTAAGAGTAGTTTTCCATTGGACCTCTTTGATTCTGACTGTAATCTCTATGTGCGAAATGTTCCTTTGGTCTTTTCCTCCTCATAAGTTATGAGATGAATGAAGAGAGGACTATTTTATCCCAATTTGAACTCAGAAAGAACCAAGGAAGATAAAAAATCAGTGAAAGATGCTAGAAACACAAATGGTGATATTGGGATAGTCACAAGATGATTTTTGTGAGGATGGGGAGTGTAGTTCCCTTTCTTGTAAAAGGAGATTATTAAATTATCTTATTATGGTTTCTCCTAGTTCTAATACTTACTAATTCATAGTCCAAGTTTTTCTGAACTCACTTTCTTTCTACAGCTCTCATGGGCATGACCATCTTTATACTCGATGTTCCATTTCATTGTTTCTTTAAAAGTCATCTTGTTCTCACAAACGCCCTTCCCTTCAACACCAGAAAATGAAAGAGGATTTTAAAAACCTTAGTAATAAGAACAGAATAATTTTTTTGGTCCATCATTTATTCTGTAGACTGAAGACACTAAACGAGGAGTATACCCTTTGGTGACTTCCTTTTGGAGCTACTAACTACTGAGGACAGAAAAAGCTATGTGAAAGCAAGCAAACTGTGCTTTGATTTTGACAACCAAGTCCAATTAAAACAGCTAGAGAAAACAAAAGCCTTAAATAGACTAAAATTAAGATCTATAACAAAAAAATCCTACTCGTTTGTGTTTATTTTTATTAATAAAAAGTAGTGAAATGTTAGCATCATTTAGTTCATGATTCTATATAGTTCAGTTTGTTTTAAATTTGGAGGTATAGGAGGAAGTACACATTCTCCCCTTGGTGTGCTCATTTGTATACTATAATCTAGGATTTTTCAATTCAGGACTGCTCTGTTATAATGACCTCCCACTCCATTTAATCATTAAGAATGCTTTGCTCATTTGTATTGTAGGCAAATTATCAACAAGGTGTTTTACTTTCCACAGGTTCTTTTTCTACCACTTATTTTGATACTTGCTTTGGTCTTATGAATAATGTATCTGCCCATAGATAATAAATTTAAACAGTCATATTATGACATTTAAGATAAATTTATAATTAAAAGAAAAACTAACACTTGGAGGGGTACAATTAAGATCTAGTCTCTTAGCAGCTTTGTAGTTTATAATATAGTATTATTAATGATAATTATTACACTGTGCATAAACTCTCCAGGACTTATTTAGCTACTACTTCTGTTTGTACTGTTAAACAATATATCCCCAATAACATTTTTGAAGAGATTTAAGACAGGAGTTGGACTGGTTTACCAGACACTGGACAAGTATTTATCAGAATCATCAAGAATACTGCTTAAGAAAAAAAAAAAAAAAAGGTAACTGAGCTGGCCCTAGGCTTCCTATTCAGATTGTAACAAGGAACTGATTTTTAAACAGCTTCCCAACTGGTTCTTAGGTACATAACTCTTGAAAATCACTGCACTACAGCCAGAAGCCGGGATCAAACTGGTCTGCCCTTTTTGAGTCCAGGATAGGAATGTCCAAATTGCCAGAAGGTATTCAGTAGATCTCATGATGGAGGCTTCTGGCTTCCTTACCACTGTCAACAAACTTTGCCTTTCTCTCCTCTTCCAATGAGAAGGAAATAGTCCTTTGGAAGCAGACTCTCTCGCGCCTGTCCTGCCCTTCCCTCAGGTATAGGAGTAATCTGAGTTACTACCCCTCAGATATTTAGCAACAGCTCTATAACATGGTGAATACTACAATGATTACTTCAATGCTGCTAACTAGCACGGGTATCTATTTATAAAGGAAAATTCAAGCTCTTTTTCAAGGAACTCCTAGCTTCCCACAGTCTGTTATTATAAAATAATAGACCTTGTTTTTTACCAACATAAATTGTTTTTATTTTTACAAAGTTCAGTTAAATATAAGGGACACATTCTAATAATGTGGGGTCTTAATAATTAAGATTTAAGGGACACATTCTAATAATGTGGGGTCTTAATAATTAAGATTTATCAACTAAATAACAGGAACTAAGGTGTAGACTTATTTAAATGCAAGGTCTGAGGTCCTGATTTTTAAAGAAAAATGACATATAGCTTATATCCCTGATATTATTTATTTCCTAGTAAAGTTTCCATGAATTTAATCTACTCTAATTAGGTCTTCAGAGAAACACTAAAGTCATAAAGATAAACAGTTAGTATTAATTTAAAGTTAAACTTACATTGCAGTAACTGAATTAATATTTCTTGATGACTCTATTAGGCAATCATAATACTGCATTCAAATTCCAGGCCCTTCAGTTCTGACAACTATAACTGTTTGAGTAAAGATTATATTTTCTGATTATTTTTGCTTGTGACATATCACAAGGTTGAATTTAATCATGTAAATATTTTAGTTTGGAGGGCAAATTAAATTCTCTCTCTTTCTCTCTTTCTGTTTTAATTTATAATGCTTTGTGTTGCATTTTTGCTTATCTTATGTCTTATTTTTTTACCATATTTTCTAACTTAATGAGGAACCCAATTTTTCACCTGTTTTCCACCCAATCTCCTCTCTACTTTCTAGGAGCAGGAATTCTAAGGTAAAGGACAGGATGAAATACTGAGGACTAGAATTTGATCATAGCTCAAACAAAGGTGCAGAATTAGTGTGAAGCGAAGTCACTTTCCATATAGATGCCTTTAATGGGCTTTTGTGTAGGGCTTCTTTCAAAGGGGTGCTTGGGTGGCTTGGTTGGTTAAGTGTCTCACTTTGGCTCAGGTCATGATCTCAGGGTCCTGGGATTGAGCCCCACATTGGGCTCCCTGCTCAGTGGGGAGTCTGCTTGTCTCTCTCCCTCTCCCTCTGCCCCCCTCCCGCTCATAATAAATAAATAAGTAAATAAATAATATTTATTAAATAATAACAATTATTAATAATAATATTATATATTATATATACTTACTTATTACTTATATATACTTATATATATAATATAATATATTATATATATTATATTATAATTTATTATTATCTAATAAATAAATAAAATCTTTAAAAAAATTTTGTCAAATGGATTCCTCTTTCTCTCCTTTGAGTCCTAAGCTGCTGTTGTCACAATAACAGGGGTTATTAACACAATAACACAACACAATAACACAATAACAGTCCTAAGCTGTTGTTGTCACAATATCTATGTGAGATATCTATCAGATATATATATATAATATACCATATATATTATATATTATACCTGATATATCTGATATTATACTTGACTATACCTGATTATATATGATAGATATATCTGGAATATATCTAATTTCAGAATGACTTCCTATTCAAAAAAAGATAGGTTTACATGATTAAATTCAATCATATCAGAGTTGTGTTTATAAACCCCATTCGAGGTAGAGTTTATTTCTTATACCAATTAATTTCTAATAATTCGTATTAATAATCTAAAGTAAAGTGTGTTGTTGTTATTGTTTTACATTGATTGTTTAAACCACCTACAACAAAGCAGCATAAGAGTTCACTGGAAGCTGGAGTTTTAGTGTAGGAAACACCAGTCGGAGATTTCTCATAAAAATTGCTGTTCAGTTGAAGGGTCAAACATCTAACATGGGATACAAGAGCTGAAAAAGACTTTCAAGAGTACCTAGTTCAACATCCTTACTTTATTGATAAAAAAAAAAAAAAAGTGTTACCAGAACATGGTAGGTGATTTGCCTAAGATCGACCTGATAATTATCTTCTGCAAACAATTCTATTTAGCTGAATGCTGGAGTTCATTTAGTGGAATGAGTGGTGGCTTTGTGTGGCATCATCCTTTCATGTGTGACCAAGTGCATTAACCTAGATAACTCAGTTCCTGTATCTCTAAAATATATAGTTAACAGTTCTTATTCTGTAGATCTGACTTAAAGATTATTTAAGATAAGATACGTAAAGCATTAAAAATGGTAAAATTCAATTTATTGAGTAAAACTCAGTAAGTGTTGGTTGTAAGTATTAATTATATTAGAATGTACATCCTAATTTTTGAACATTAAAACAATTGGTTTTCAATTTAATTTAAATCCAGTTAACTATTAATGCTAAATAACAATTAAGCTTTATAAGTGCTAATGTTTTTATAGTTCATGTAACAAAATCCTATAATTTATACTGGCAGAGAATCTAAGATAGTAAAGGTATGGGCAATTATTTTCATTCTGTTTATTTCAAGGGAAAATACCTTTACTTACTTAATGCCATATATATATATATATATATATATATATGTCTAAATATATACCATATATACATATATGTATGTATACATATATATATATATGTATGTATATGCCATATGCCACACACAAACACAATACACACACACATACATAATTTAATTAGGGATTTGTCTTCCTATAGTTGATCCTTTTTTTTTTTTTTAAGATTTATTTACTTATTTGAGATAGAAAGAGAGCATGAGTGGGAGGGGCAGAGGAAGAGAGAATTTGAAGCAGACTCCATGCTGAGCTCAGAGCCTGATGCGGGGCTTGACCTCACAACCCTGAGATCATGACCTGAGCTGAAACCAAGAGTCGGCTGCTTAATTGACTGTGCCACCTATAGTTAATCTTAATAAACTTTTGATCTTCAAACTGATCATTATAAACTATCATTATTTTGCATTGAATTATTTATAAATTTCTTATTGTAATGAAGATTTTGTAGCATCTTCAACATACCTCAGGATTTGGGAGTGTGTTTTTTAACAAGCTGGTAATATGCTGAGAATTATATTCAAGCCTTTTTTGAAACTCAAAACAACAAAAAAATGTTTTCCAAATTTGTGCTCTTGTTCCATTTCTGTCTTAAATAAGAATAATAATAGTATTCTAAATTTAGTTTAGTGCTTATTCTTCAGTAGACTGCTTATGATACTCTAAATTTTTCCTTATTTTTAAAGTACATTTACTTCTTTTTCCTTACATCATTCTTTACGTAGAAACAGATGAACTATTTTGCTTCCTAATACCATCTTACAATTGCCACTGTAATACACTTCCTGAAATATCTACCCCATCATGATACTTTATATAATTCTAATTTTAGTAATTTGGGGGAAGCTTTCTTATCCCAACAACTTTGGGGAAAATGTTTGAATGTTTCTTATAATTTAAAATCTATTTTCTTGCCATAAAATTTTCTCTATACAGTAGCAATAAATAAATTAAAAATCCTGACAAAAACAAGTCTTCAAATTAATGCTTTTGGTAAATAAAAAAGAGTTCTTTTATTTTACCAAATTGTTCTACAGTACCAAAATAGGTTAAAATTAAAGTATAGTCTAGATTAAAATTAAATCTTAAAGCATTTTAAAGTCATGGCAGATTTTGCAAGGATGGCTAAGGGACACATAAACTAATGTTTGGGGATTGAAGAACATTCTAGATAGTCACTATTTCAAAACCGACCTAGTTGGCCAAAGAGGCCAAGAACATGCTGACATAGTGAGGGAAAGTGCAGTTTACTGAAGAAGAGTGATGTTTCAGAAGAAGAGTTTGATGGAAAACAAAAATCAATACATTGATTGACCTCTCAACACAACAAATACACATACACACACGCACACACACGCTCCATCTTTCATAACATTTCCAAAAATATTCTTGCCCAATATGATGCAGTATACATCACTGCTCCAAAGAGAGAGAACACGAACTCATTCCAAGTTTGAATACGTGTGGGCCCATGATCTGATAGCCCAAACTTTCTGACATTCATTTTCTTTTATTCTGTTTTGCTTTTGGCTATACAATCTTAAGCAATTCCAGACCCAGCTTTCATAACTGCTGCAACTGCTGAGCTAACATATAAATATATACATCTTAAAAATATATATGTCATATAAAATGGAGGAAAAAGCAAAAATATGCATTAAAACTTTTAGTAAAGAGAGCGCGCCATTGATCTTAACCCAAACACTTTATATATTGTGTTAATCATGTAAAGAATAGAAAAATAATCTCATGGAAAACTGTTTGTTGACTATATCCATCAGCAATGTGGCAAGCATGTGGATCCGCCAGTATAAACCCTCCAGGATCTCCTTGTCCAGTGCCCTGCAGTGTAACCTCTCAGAGGCATATTAGAGAAAATTCCCCTGTTGTTGTGCTACCAAAATAGCTACTTGCTTCCCATTGTGTGCGTGTTTGGACATTAAAATTGAGCAACTACAGGCTCAGTTTTGATATTAGCTTGTTAATATAACTTCTTCAAAGCCTGAGTGAGGTATCTCTTAGTTTCATTTTGTGGGATGATTTTCCTTGTAACCATGAGCCTAACTCTCCTAACTGAATTGGGGATCATTCTTTTACCTAATTCCAGCTCTTTGCTAATAACTTTTGCCTCATAGAGAGAATGGAAAATAACAAATGTCAAGCTCCACCTGATAGGTTTTTCTCTACAATATGTCCCTCAGGTATTCTTATGTCATTTCACCCTTTTCAGGGTGTTGTCACAGCAAAACCCTGGGAAGTAGGAATTTATTTCCCTGATTCATTGAGGGTATTCTGTATAACTCCTTTCCTATTTCCAGGATTCTATCATTTCCTATCTTAGTCATTAACGTTAGGACACAGTGAGATATCTATCTTCTGCTGCATAAGGTGCACAGCTCTTACCAGTCAGCTACTCCTTGCTTCGGGAAGACACATCCCTTAAAAAGCTCACACCCTATTGTCTGTCCGCTTTTAATGCGCCAGCTCAGACTGGAGCTTGCTTCTATCTTACAGTACCTCAGAGAAGGCCGCTAGGAATTGGATTCAGCTCTACTTTCTCTTGTTTTCGTGAAGAATAGTGTTCTGTACACTGCTGCACCATTTTCCCCCCAAAAAAGAGGTCGAATAAATAACCACTATTGATCCATTTTATTCATTCGGATGGTGTGAAGAAAAAACTCACGATTTTTTTCCTTTCTCTGTGTAGGAAAAAAAACCCATTCTTTCCTAATGTGTGCTTCTTTCCCATGTGGCTCCTTTACTCCTCACACAGAACATTTTACTTCTGACACTTCTGGTCACCAAATGTGTAGAGGTTTTCCTCACACCAAGCAATTCTCTGTGGCCCTAGCTGGGTGTCCTATAATTTAACTCAATTCTGACAATATCTACCCAGAGATAACATCAGATCCCACAGGTTAAGGGTTCAGTCCTGTAAGACTGCCTCCCCACCCCCACACACATATCAGATGCCAATCACAAGCCCCTCTAGATCAGTGGGTCCAACAACTCCCTCCTTAGGTTCAGTTAATTTGCTAGAGCAGCTCACAAAACCCAGGGTAACACTTATGTTTACCAGTTTATTAAAGGTTATGATAAAAGATATAGATAAACATCCAGATGGAAGAGATGCATAGGGCAAGGTATAGGAAAGGGCAAGGAACTTCCATGCCCTGTCCAGGCACACTGCCCTCCCAGCATCTCCATGCCTTCAACAACCTAAATGCTCTCTGAACCTTGTCCTTTGGGGATTTTCTGGAGGTTTTTTTTATATGGTCATGATTGATTAAAGCACTGGCCATTACCCATTGAGTCAACCTCCTTGACCTCTGCCCTCCCCCAATGTCAAGGGTGGGACTGAAAGTTCTAACACTGTAATCACAGCAACCAGCCCCATCCCTAGGTGGGGTCCAAAACATCTCATTAACATAAAACACCTTTATCACTCACATCACTTATGAAATTCCAAGGATTTTTAGAGCCTTTGCTAAGAACAGGGTCAATTACCAAGTATTTAGTTCTTACTATAAATGGTGGCAATATCACAGATGAAATCAATGTACCTAATGTCTTAAGCCTTAGGAGATTGATCTTTTTCTCCTCCCTTGTCCACATCAATGAATGGAAAGCAATGACTAGGTGGTGTGCCTACAATCTCAAACACTTTTTTTAGATAGGTAATCCAACAATGGGGCCCAAAGGATTAGTAAACCTGGTTTAGCTGACACACTTAGCTGTGTCCTGCTACCCAATCTTAATGAGAAGCAAAGGTAATATATAGCTTTTCCTTTTTTAACTAATGATTCTATTGTATTCTGTCATATTTGATTCAGAAGAACTCAGGCAGGAAAGAGAAATATGCTTCCTCAAATGCTAAAATTTGAAGGAAAAGAGCAAAATATTTAAGCAATTTTAGTGAGGATATCAGTCCCACTAGCTCATCTAATATGTACTGATCATCTTCTCCACCCAGCAAATATCCATCAATAAATAGAGAAAATTTATTCAAATCATGTGTACTATTGAAAGTAGGAGAACTATATGTTCTTTGTTCTCAAAGGGAGCTCATATTTTCTGTTTTGGGGTAGAAAGGCAAGAGAAAAAGTTTTGCAATTCTTGGGGTATTTTAAAATCCAATTCATTCTGAATGGTTGTAAATATTTTGCCTTCTATTTCTATCCACTGTTCTTTTTTCTTATCTGAGCCACTGGGTGGTAGAACTGTGGATGAAAATTAGTAGAAGGTGAAAGAATGGAAATGAAAGAACCACAGCTCTGTAACCATGCCTATTTTCATGCTAGAAGTAACAGTTTAACTCCTTTCCCTCCTCTCTTTGAGTCCTTTTTTGGTAACATAAGGTTATTTTATGCACGAGCATAGTTATTTTCCTTTCATTAAAATGGATACAGCACTTAATCCATGCATCAATTCCATCTGTAATAATAATTTCAAAGAAAGTTATAGAACAAAGTCAAATAATCTAGAATCACATTTTTATATGCAGTGTCAAGATAATTGATATAAAAGCATTTTGGACTTCGATTACCTCAAAAACCACTTTTCTCCTCATTTAGAATGTTTCTATACATCATTGCATTTAACACACTTTATTTTTTATTCTTTTGTAATTTATTTATTTTATTATTTGTCATTCTTTTTTTAATATGCCATCATCTTTTACAAATGTTTGGTCTTCTGTGCTACCAAATCCAAAAGGAATAAATAAACAATAAATCCATTTGTTATAAAGAACTTCAGGTTTTAAAATATATTGTTTTTTCTTTGTTAAGATTTTCTGCAATTACTTTTTCAAAATTTAAATTTTGTTGATTAACATATAATGTACTACTGGTTTCAGAGGTAGAGGTCAGTTATTCATCATTCTTACATAATACCCAGTGCTCCTTACATCACATGCCCTCCTTAATGTCCATCACCCAGGTACCCCATACTTTAAACCCCTCCCCACCAGCAACCCTCAGTTTGTGATTAACAGTCTCTTATGGTTTGCCTCCCTCTCTAGTTTCATCTTATTTTATTTTTTCCTCTCTTCCTCTATGATCCTCTGCCTTGTTTCTTAAATTCCACATATCAGTGAGATCATATGATAATTGTCTTTCTCTGATTGACTTATATCACTTAGCATAATACCCTCTGGTTCCATCCACATTGTTGCAAATGGCAATATATCATCTTTTTGATGGCTGAGTAATATTCCATTGCATATACATACCACATCTTCTTTATCCATTCATCTGTTGATGGACATTTGGGCCCTTTCTAGAGTTTGGCCACTGTGTACATTGCTGCTATACACATTGGGGTGCAGGTGCCCCTTTGGATCACTACATGTGTATCTTTGTGGTAAATACTCCGCAATGCAATTGTTGGCTCATAGGGTAGACCTATTTTCAACTTTTTGAGGAACCTCCATACTGTTTTCCAGAGTGGCTGTACCAGCTTGTATTCCCACCAACAATGCAGGAGGGTTCCCCTTTCTTTGCCTCCTCACCATCAGTCCTTCCCTGACTTACTAATTTTAGCCATTCTGACAGGTGTGAGGTGTTATCTCATGTAGTTTTGATTTGTATTTCCCTGATGCTAAGTGATGTTGAGCATTTTTTCATATGTCTATTGGCCATTTGTATATCTTCTTTGGAGAAATGTCTGTTCATGTCTTCTACCCATTTCTTGATCAGATTATTTGTTCTTTGGGTGTTGAGTTGATAAATTCTTTATAGATTTTGGATACTAACCCTTTATCTAATATGTCATTTGCAAATATCTTCTCCCATTCTGTCGGTTGTCCTTTGGTTTTGACAACTATTTCCTTTGCTGTGCAAAAGCTTTTTATCTTGATGAAATCCCAATAGTTCATTTTTGCCTTTGTTTCCCTTGCCTTTGGAGATGTGTCTAGCAAGAAGTTGCTGTGCTGAGGTCAAAGAAGTTGCTGCCTGTGTTCTCCTCTAGGATTTTGATGGATTCCTATCTCACATTTAGGTCTTTTTTTGAGTCTACTTTTGTGTACGGTGTAAGAAGATGGTGTAGTATCATTCTTCTGCATGTGGCTGTCCAATTTTCCCAACACCTTTTGTTGATAAGACTGTCCTTTTTCCATTGGATATTCTTTCCTGTTTTGTTGAAGATTAGTTGACCATAGAGTTGAGGGTCCATTTCTGGGTTCTCTATTCTTTTGCTATTCAGGTCTTTTCTCATTCCATACAAATTTTAGGATTATTTATTCTGGCTCTGTGAAAAATGTTGGTGGTACTTTGATAGAGATTGCATCGAATGTATAGATCGCTCTAGGTAGCATAGATGTTTTAAGTTCTTCCAATCCATCATCATGGAATATTTTTTCCATTTCTTTGTGTGTCCTCAATTTCTTTCATGAGTGTTCTACAGTTTTCTGAGTACAGATCCTTTGCCTCTTTGGTTAGGTTTATTATTCCTAGGTATCTTATGGGTTTTGGTGCAATTATAAATGGGATAGATTCTTTAATTTCTCTTTCCTCTGTCTCATTATTAGTGTATAGAAACGCAACTGATTTCTGTGCATTGATTTTATATCCTGCCACTTTGCTGAATTCATGTATGAGTACTAGCAATTTTGGGGTGGAGCCTTTTGGGTTTTCCACATAGAGTATCATGTCATCTGCAAATAGTCAGAGTTTGACTTCTTCTTTGCCAATTTTGATGTCTTTTATTTCTTTTTGTTGTCTGATTGCTGAGGCTAGGACTTCTAGTACTATGCTGAACAGCAGTGGTGATAGTGGACATCCCTGCCATGTTCCTGACCTTAGGGGAAAACCTCTCAGTTTTTCCCCACTGAGAATGATATTTGCTGTGGGCTTTTCATAGATGGCTTTTTTGATATTGAGGTATGTTCCCTCTATCCCTGCACTGTGATGAGTTTTAGTTAAGAAAGGATGCTGCACTTTGTCAAATGCTTTTTCTGCATCTATTGAGAGGATCATATGGTTCTTGTCCTTTCTTTTACTTATGTAGTGTATCACATTGATTGATTTGTGGATGTTGAACCATGCTTGCAGCCCAGGAATAAATCCCACTTGGTCATGGTGAATAATCCTTTTAATGGATCCTATTGGCTAGTATTTTGGTGAGAATTTTTGTATCCATGTTCATCAGGGATATTGGTCTGTAATTCTTCTTTTTGGTCTTTGTATGGTTTTGGGATCAAGGTAATGCTGGCCTCATAGAAGAAGTCTGGACATTTTCCTTCCATTTTTATTTTTTGAAACAGCTTCAGAAGAATAGGTATCATTTCTTCTTTAAATGTTTGGTAGAATCCAGCCCTGGGCTCTTGCTTGTTGAGAGATTTTTTTTTTTTAAAGATTTTATTTATTTATTTGACAGAGATAGCCAGCGAGAGAGGGAACACAAGCAGGGGGAGTGGGAGAGGAAGAAGCAGGCTCATAGCGGAGGAGCCTGATATGGGGCTCGATCCCATAACGCTGGGATCACGCCCTGACCCGAAGGCAGACGCTTAACCGCTGTGCCACCCAGGCGTCCCTTGTTGAGAGATTTTTTATTACTGCTTCAATTTCCTTGCTGGTTACGGGTCTGTTCAAGTTTTCTATCTCTTCCTGTTTCAGTTTTGGTAGTTTTTACATCTCTAGGAATGCCTCCATTTCTTCTAGATTGCCCAATTTGTTGGCATATAATTGCTCATAATACGTTCTTATAATTGTTTGTATTTCTTTAGTGTTGGTTGTGATCTCTACTTTTTCGTTCATGATTTTATTAATTTGGGTCCTTTCTCTTTTCTATTTGATAAGTCTGGCCAGGGGTTTATCAATCTTATTAATTCTTTCAAAGAACCAGCTCCTAGTTTCGTTGATCTGTTCTACTCTTCTTTGGTTTCTATTTCATTGATTTTTGCTCTAATCTTTATTATTTCTCTTCTCCTGCTGTGTTTAGGCTTTATTTGTTGTTCTTTCTCCAGCCCCTTTAGGTATAAGGTTAGGTTGTGTATTTGAGACCTTTCTTGTTTCTTGAGAAAAGCTTGTATTGCTATATACCTCCCTGTTAGGACCACCTTTGCTGCATCCCAAAGATTTTGAACAGTTATGTTTTCATTTTCATTTGTTTTCATGAATTTCTTAATTCTTCTTTAATTTCCTGGCTGACTCATTCATTCTTTAGTAGGATGCTCTTTAGCCTTTATATTTGAGTTCCTTTCAAATTTCCTCTTCTGATTGAGTTCCACTTTTAAAGCATTGTGATCTAAAAATAGGCAGGGAATGATCCCAGTCTTTTGGTACTGGTTGAGACCTGATTTGTGACCCAGTATGTGATCTATTCTCGAGAATGTCCATGTGCACTCAAGAAGAGTATGTATTCTGTTGCTTTAGGATGGAATTTTCTGAATATATCTGTGAAGTCCATCTGGTCCAGTGTGTCATTCAAAGCCCTTATTTCTTTGTTAATCTTCTGCTTAGATGATCTGTTCATTGCAATGAGGTGGGCGTTAAAGTCCCCCACTATTATTGTATTATTATCAATGTGTTTCTTTAATTTTGTTATTAATTGGCTTATATAATTGGCTGCTCCCATGTTAGGGGCATAAATATTTACAATTGTTAGATCTTCTTGTTGGATAGACACTTTAATCATGATATAGTGACCTTCCTCATCTATTATTACAGTCTTTGGTTTAAAATCTAATTTCTCTGATATAAGGATTGCCATCCCAGCTTTCTTTAGCATGATAAATGGTTTTCCACCCCCTCACTTTAAATCTGAAGGTGTCTCTGGGTATAAAATGAGTCTCTTGTAGACAGCATATCAATGGGTCTTGCTTTTTTTTTTTTAAGATTTTATTTATTTATTTATTTGACAGAGAGAGAAACAGCCAGCGAGAGAGGGAACACAAGCAGGGGGTGTGGGAGAGGAAGAAGCAGGCTCCCAGTGCAGGACCCCGATGAGGGGCTCGATCCCAGGACTCTGGGATCACACCCTGAGCTGAAGGCAGACGCTAAATGACTGAGCCACCCAGGCACCCCTGGGTCTTGCTTTTTTATCCACTCTGATACCCTGTGTCTTTTGACTGGGGCATTTACCCCATTTATATTCAGAGTAACTCTTGACAGAAATGAACTTAGTGCCCTTGTATTGCCTGTAAAGTCACTGTTTCTGTATATTGTCTCTGCTTCTTTCTGGTGTATGTTATTTTTGGGCTTTCTCTTTGCTTAGAGGATCCCTTTACTATTTGTTGTAGGGCTGGTTTGGAGATCACAAATTCTTTTAGTTTCTGTTTGTCCTGGAAGCTTTTTATGACTCCTATTTTGAACGACATCCTAGCTGGATAAAGTATTCTGGGCTGCATATTTTTCTCATTTAGCACCCTGAATATATCATGCCAATCCTTTCTGGCCTGCCAGGTCTCTGTGGTTAGGTCTTCTGCCAATCTAATATTTCTACTCTTGTAGGTTATAGACCTCTTGTCCTGAGCTGATTTCAGAATTTTCTCTTTGTCTCTGAGATTTCCAAGTTTCTCTATTATATGTTGGGGTGTTGACCTATTTTTATTGATTTGGGGGGTTTTCTGTGCTTCCTGGACTTTGATACCTGTTTCCTTCTCCAGATTAGGGAAGTTCCCCACTATAATTTGCTCCTATGTACCTTCTGTCCCTCTCTCTCTTTCCTCTTCTTCCGGGATACCAATTATTCTAATATTGTTTCACTTTATGGTATCACTTATCTCTCAGATTTTCCCCTCATGATCCAGTAGTTGTTTATCTTTTTCTTGGCTTTTTAAATTCTCTATCATTTTGTCTTCTATATGACTAATTCTCTCTTCTGCGTCATTTATCCTAGCAGTTAGAGCCTCCATTTTTTATTGCATCTCATTAACAGCCTTTTAGATTTCGAGTTGGTTAAATGTTAGTTCTTCTTTTTTTTAAGATTTTATCTATTTATTTGACAGAGAGAGCAAGCACAAGCAGGTGGAGCAGCAGGCAGAGGGACAGGGAGAAGCAGGCTCCCCACTGAGCAGGGAGCCCCATGCGGGGCTTGATCCCAGGACCTTGGGATCATGACCTGAGCTGAAAGCAGATGCTTAATGACTGAGCCACCCAGGCACCCCAAGATTTTAGTTATTTCTTTAGAAAAGGATTCTCTAGTGTCTTCTATGCTTTTTTTCAAGCCCATTCTGCAATTACTTTTAGTCACTATTCTGACACTTTTTCCCAAGTTTCTTATTCAGGTTACTCATATCTACCAGGATGAGGCAAGAAAGTAAAAAGGCAAAGGGGAGTCATCCATAGAGGAGCTTTCAGGAAAGGAGAAAGAAATCAAAACCCAAAGAGAAAACAGGGCTTTGATTAAGATTCAATCTCTACGAATCAGTCAGTAGGAGTGAGAAATCTGAAAGAATAAGAATATTTGTTTTATTGCCATATTTGAAAATCTCATGCCAAGTATTTATTATTATCAAATGAATGAAAGGAAGGGCTTTGAAATGTATGCCTTCCAACAGAAAGAAGGGTGGGAAATATATCTTCCTTTAAGGGCAGAAGGACACAGTTTGCTGGGAAGTAATTACTTTCACTTCAGCTCCTGGGTTTGACATTAGCTTTGCTTCACTGACACTAAGTAGGGATACTGATAGCAGCAGGCAATACTGAAAATCGCTCTGCTCCAAAATGGTCTTTTTTTTTTTTTTTTTTTTTTGAATGCGTGACACAAGAAGGGCACATGAGAATCTGGTGTTTGGATCACCTCTGCATCTCACACTTCACTGCTTTGTTACTACAGTGGCAGTACTAGTAGTGATGCAAAGCAAGTACTGTACTCAGGGAACCTTATGAGCTGAAGAGGCAGAATCCTGAGGGCACACAATTCAGCTTCAGGCATCATTTTCTTTTCCATAGCTCTTCACTTAATATTAACAGTCTAGGCAATTGTTTGAATAATAATGAACAAAATCTCTCCTTAGCAACAGTCCAGTTTTAAAAAACAGATATCAAATGGAATCCTACTTTTAATAATAATGTGGGTCTTTTTTTCCTTCTTCTGTTTTCTTGTTAGTCTGAACATACTGGAAAAGGTTGGTTCATTACTGTGATTCAAAAGAAACCACTCTACTTTTTTCCTGCATTTCAAGAGTGACAATATAACCATGTTTAAGATTTTAATATTGTTATCCAGTAAACTGGACATTGCCCTAAGGAAATATTTCAATTTGCCATGATAGAAATCCCAGAACCTATGGGGCGCCTGGGTGGCTCAGTCATTAAGCGTCTGCCTTCGGCTCAGGGCGTGATCCTGGTGTTATGGGATCGGGCCCCACATCAGGCTCCTCTGCTGGGAGTCTGCTTCTTCCTCTCCCACTCCCCCTGCTTGTGTTCCCTCTTTCTCTAGCTGTCTCTCTCATTGTCAAATAAATAAATCTTAAAAAAAAAAATCTCAGAACCTAAACTAAATAAGGAAATACTATTGCTACTGCTAGTGGTCCCTGATAAGTCACTTTTTAAATATTTTTAGTTATCCCTTATTTTTTATTTGTTTTTGTTTTGATTGTGTTCTGGTCTTTTGGAGGAGCACAATAAAGTTGACTACTTTTGCCTTAGCTGTGTGGTTCTCTAAAGGGCTCAGTTATCCATTTATTGCTTTTTGTGGAAAAAATAAAAGATAGGTAAATTACAATAATGCAAACTTGAAATATATAAGTATCACATGAAATTGCAAACATAAATATGCTTGGTCATGAAAAAAGTAAGCTACCAAAGTGAACATAAGCTATTATTTCGGAAATTGTTCAATCATTTTGCATTATAACAGACATTAAGCTTTCCTTTATGGAAGAATTATTAAAATTAATAACTTGCTACCCATTTTCCTGACATTTTAGAAAACAATGTTTTGTTCAATTTTAATAATGAAGCATTAAGTTCCGTTAATATCAATCTTCTATAGGAACAGAGATTGAGGTCACTATAAATGGTTTTAGATAACATTAGGTGAGTAATAAAAGTAATTGAAGGGAGATGAAATTTCAAGACTTAGATGGGGCCAAAGCAAATTCTTATGACAAATGCAAATTTTCAACCCTTTACAAGATAAAAAACATCACAATACCTGGAGCCATAGTAATGTCAAATACAGATACTATTATTTACAATTACATTTTTTTCAGAGCCTATTTCTCACAGGATGTAGATATAGAAATGACCACAAACTAAGTCCAAATACATGGGTGAATTGGAGAAACTCATTATTAAACAGATTTGAAAAGCATCTATACCCTTATATCAGCATGTTGCTTTGCCTAACAATCATTTCCCATTCCAGCTTCCCAATATCACTCACTTATCATGAAGCTGTGGTTTCATGGGACTGGCAGCTCCCAGACCCACAAGGGAGATTCTAACCTATCTAGGCAATTTATGGCAGTCCCATTTCCCTTACCTGTGGCTGTTTTAGAATTGGGCAGAAACTCTAAGTGAGGCCATTGAGATGGAAGGAGAATTTTCCATGGGTCTTCGAAGATACATTTCTTTATTTTTCAAAAAAACTAAAAGAAGTCAAACGCTCTTCTTTTTCTGGAGGTTGCTGTCCTCAGAAATGATACCTAGGAGCCAAAAAAAACTAAAAGAAGTCAAACTCTCTTCTTTTTCTGGAGGTTGCTGTCCTCAGGAATGATACCTAGGAACCATGTGTAATCCTTAGAAGAATGAATAATGAAGGGCAAATATGTGACACATTAAGGATGACAGAGTAGAGAGAGGGGGATCAAAATATGGATTCTTGATGAGATCATTAAGCCAGATTAAATCAGGGCAACAGCTTGCCTTACTTCTGGTCTTCTTTTTAGTGAGATAAATGATGATGATGATGATGATGATGATGATGATGATGTTTTCATTGTTCAAGTCACTCTGAATTGGGTTTTCTGTTTCTATAGCCAATATATTCCTAGAAGATACAATTTCTTCTACACACCAACAAACCCTGTCTGGTGATTAGCATAAAATCAAATTAAAAGGACCAAGAGCTAACAAAATAAAAGGAAATGAAACAATATTGGGACATTCACTCATGATTGTTTGGTCACAACACAAATAACCCAATGTTCATATACACACCCACTCATATAGCCTTGAAAGAAAAAAGGTCTAATTTCATAAGCTTTTTTTCCAAAGCATCTAATGATGCCAAAATAATCAGTTACTTTGATGGCATTGAGACAACAGAATTTATATCAATGATTCAGTACTTTGTAGACCAGACAATCAATAGGTTAATCTCATTTTTCAACCAAGTGTTTTAGCATATTGAGGAATAATCTAAGATAATTATGGAAGTTGGTTTGGGTACAAGAATTTCAGTTTTTGTTACCCAGTGGAAGATACTGATTGAGTATATATCCTATATTCCATGTCCTCTGAGAAGTGCTAATATCAAAAAATTGAATAAAACAGCCTCAACTCTAACAGCACAATGCAGAATTCAAGGTGCCAACACCAATAATTTCTCAGGTCTTTCTCCAAGGTGTATATAAAAGGAAATGGAGTAAATCTCATGCATCTAACTTCAGATATAATCTGTGTTGCCAGAGCAACAGAGTGGAAGATTTTTATTCTAAATATGTTTAGAATGCAAATTGTTTTGGAACATAGTTTGTACAGAAATCAGTCAACAGTGTGCTGTTGTGGATGATCTAGTTTACAGCAAATTGTTTAATTATGCTTTGTAGGTTTTTTTTTTTCATATATATCTAATAGAAGATACATGAAAGTCTAATTCAATCATTTGCTTTAATTAAAAACCCACTGTCAAAAAAGTTTCCATCTTAATGTTATCCTGTAACATCTGAGGATCCATTTTGGCTTACATAATTTTAGCAAAAAAAGCATGAAATGCATTTTCAAATAATGTGTCCACAGTATGTTGGAGTTAAAAATGTTAGGCTATTTATTGTTGTGAGCGACTCAAATTTGAAAGGGACAGCTGATAAAGATGTAATTAAATCTTGCCTGTTAAGGAGTCTTATGAATTATTAAAATCCAGATCCTATTATTCCTTCTTAAATTATTCTTTTCAACTTCTTGTTGCCACATATGCCACCCTCCCTCAAATGTTAAGCAATTACCCTTTTGAGGGTCAAAGAAGCACCTAAAGGGCCATCTGGAAAGCTGAGATAAGGGCCTATGGTTCAGCTTAAATAGCTGTTGCACTGAGACATTAAGATCAGGTTGGGGAGGAAGCCATTACCTTGGGGTTCTCCAAACAGCTAAAAGAGATTTATTCTAGTGCACTTTACATCAGTTCTTGGATGCCTTTCTCTATTTTTGTACAGCTTCATTCTCATCTAACTTCAAAGTGTTGAGCTTGTCTTCATATATATGAAATACCGGATTGAAAATTAGATGCAATTTTACAAACTATATATATATATATATATATATATATATATATATATATATATATATATATACACTTTATGAAAGATGAATTAACTGCCTGTTAATTTCATTAAAAACTGTTCAATAGAAAAGATTCTTATTCGAATTGTCCATACTTAAAGGGTTATTTTGAAACAAAATTTCTTTTACGTATTTACTGTATTCTGAGGATATGTCCTCTGTATTTCCAGAGGAGAGAAATTTTTGTTTAGTAAATGCTTAAGTTGAAAAAGAACCATAAACATTCCATCAAAGGAATTTGCTAGGCTAATGCTGTGGCTGGGATTTCACAGAACCACTGACACAAACACATAACATAACTGACACACATAATTTGGACACCAACTGACACATATCATAATTTTGGCCCATCCTTAATTTATAAAATTGAATGTTTTCAGGAATAAGTTAAACTTTGGCTTGTGACCCATTTACACAGAGAAGGTTATCCCACACCTTCCCTGAGTCTGGGTTCTTTGATGGTGACAATAGATCCTTGGTCAGGGTAGGGTGAGGGATGGACAATGGCACTGCACGATTACAGCAGAAGTTTGTGAAAGTAAACAATTTACTCTAAAACCAGTCTTCCATCAAGTAATTGTAAATACATCAGTATGACACTGTTTTTTTTTTTTTTTTCTCATGCATGGGTATTAGCAGAAGTATTTCTAAGTATTACAGTGTTAAAGCATGTAGGTGCTAAAATACATCATATGCCTACAGCTCAATCTAGGCAGTAAAAGAGGTGGTTTAGAAGATCATCAATGAAAACAAAAAATACGTTTACAGAGTTATTTTGCATAGATCCTACAGATAAATGTTTATATAACAGTATTGATTAATTTTTTTTTAGCTAAAGTTCTGAATTTGCATGATCATTTAAATCACTATGCCGGAATTCTTCAAGAGTGTACTACTACATTTTCATCAATGTGTACTGTTTATTTTGTTACAGCAATATCTGTCACCTGGAACAGTTCTTTAGTGAGTCATGCAGTGCAATAGAGAGCAAAAATAAAATTTACCATTATATATGTATGTTACATATATAATATATATTGCATTTATAATACATATAATATGTTAACATTATATAATATATAGTAATATAATTTTGTATATCATAGAAATGATATATATGATATGTAAATGACATACATATTGTATGTATGGTGCCAGGCATTAAACTAAGCATTTTTATGTATTATCCTATTTAATATTACCAAAAAAGTCTAGGATATAAGTAATATTATCACTACTAGTTTTCAGATGAGGAAATTCTAGGTAGTTTAAGGTAATTTATACATTACAGAGCTAGTAAATGGTGGGATTAGGATTCTAACCCTTGCATCAGAGAACGTTGTATATTTTCGGGAATAAGTGAAAATTTTGTTTTCTTTTTTTTTTTAAAAGATTTATTTACTTATTTGAGAAATTGACAGAGAGAAAGCATGAGCAGAAGAAGGGGCAGAGGGAGAGGGAGAGAATCTCAAGCAGACTCCCTGATGAGCACGGAGCCCACCATGCGGCTCCATCTCATGACCCTGAGATCATGACTTAAGCCAAAACCAAGAGTTCAATGGACTGAGCCACCCAGGCACCCCAAGAATTTTGTCTTCTGAGTAAATGTGAGATCAGTGATAAAGGGCAACCATGTGATCATGTGATATTTATTAATACATTTGTAGACATTTAAAACAAAGTGTTTATGGCTTATGATTATATTAACTACTTGGTTGTTTTTTTTCAGTTTTTAATTCTTTTAAGTGTGTTGTCACAATGTTAAAATCTAGGGTTTTCTCTCTCAGTTCCTCTATTTCACTTTAGACCCTAAAAGGTCTACATTTAGTTACTTTAAGTTGTTTTATGCAACCCCTTCTTATCAACACAGTATCTGTTCCATTCCTCCATCTTGCTCTCTAGGACATGTTGTCTAGCCCTCCTACTGGATCAGCGCCACTTTCTCTTCTCAGAAGCACACCTTATATATATTTATTTGCTCATATCAACTGGCTTTATATATAAATACCTAACTTCTTGTGTCATACTGAACAGACACTTTAGAAATGGCATTCCTCTGTAATGTGGGGGGTAACAGAGTGGTGTTGAAAGTTCCTAAAGAGTCAAGATTGGGTAATGCAGGGTATAAATTCTGACCAATTTGTTTATCAATTTATTCTCATTTGTCATTCAAGAAAGAAGGTCAAAGAGCCTTGGTCAGGGAAAGCAGAAACGGACTGAGTCAATTCAACTACCTTTATACACTTCAATTATGCTAGAATCAGTGACATTTGAAATTGAACATTTTTAGTACCTTACTTACTCAAAAAGCTGCTGATTTTCACCTTCACATCCCAGGTTCTTTGAGAGGAAAGTGGAACAATTGAGTCTCATACCTATGATGGAAGTTAGCCTGCAAGGCTAAATCAGGTCTAAGATTTGTAAAGGAAAGAAGGGAAGAAGGGAGAAGGAAGGAAGGGAAAAAAATTCTTATATTATTTTGGATGAGTTTTCTAATAGTAAATAAGAATAATGTTTATTGAAGAATTACTTCATGAAAGGACAGACCTAGATTTTGTGGGGTCTAAAAGTTATAAAACATGACAGCCCCTTTAAAGAAAGCATGTATCAAATTCTAAAAATAATATGATCATGACCACTGCAACATAACTTGACATGAGAAATCACTAATACAAAATGCTCTTATCCTGGGGGTTGGGCACTTCTGCGTAAAGAGTCCTGACAATTAACTCCAAAAACTTCAGGTGAGTCTGGCTCTTACAGATTAGACCTGCATTGAGCTTATTTCATCCTCACATCAGAATATGAGGGAGAAAACAGACCTGGAAAGGTTGAATAAGCTACCCAGGTCCAAGCAGTTAGGAAGAGATGAAGCTAGAATGCCCACTCTTGTCCTTCAGACTCTGCAGCTCATGCACCCAACTATTCTAGGTACCGTCTGCAGAGCTGATTAGAGTTTCTAAGTAAATGCTACAGGCAGAGAATGGGAAGAAAGGGGACATCTGGTTAACACTGGTACTTTTATTAAGGCATAAAAGCTTGTATATTTTTCCTTTATCATTGTTTTTATTCCAAGATTGACTTACAGTGTGTCTTAAACGGTACAGTTAGACTACATTAGATCCTATATTATAGTGCAAATGTATTCATGACAAATCTTTAAAAAAACAAAATTGAGTGGAATAAGAAATGGTCCAGAAAATAATTCAGTAATTATCTGAGGAACAAAGACATTTTCATATTGAGGAGAAACTAAATCCTCAATGTTCTTATATTCATTATTTAATATAAAAAGATAAGGGAATTCATAAATAGCTTGAATCTCTTAAATGTATGAGTTTAGTAAATAGGTAACCATTTACCCAACTGTAGATAAGTAGAATAAAAGAGAAAGTATTAATGCTATGAAGAGATGGGTCCAAAGGAAAATAAAGTACCTCTTTACTCTTTGAAGTAGTGGGAGGTAAAATAATGCAATATGTTATCCTTAGAAAGGGATTTTCAAAATGTTTTCATTGGAGCTCTAGGAATTTCAAGACATTCCTGGACACTGCCTCTCCACCTCAGACACATCTCCACCTATATCATATATTCTAGACACATATTTTTTAAAGAAAGTAAAGCAATAAAAGCAGATTGTGTTTATAGAGGAGCCCCAGGAATCATGTCCTACAGGTACAAGTAAGGAAAAATAATAACATTCTAGTTTTAGGGGTTTATTGATACATGTGGAACTAACTAAAATCAAATCAACAAAAGTTTTTCTTATACAAATAAATTCCAACTGGGTATGTATGTAATGGACTAGTGGTGTTCTGAGGAAATTTATCTTCAAATCAACAGAATAAATGATAGTTCATGAGTCAGAATTCCTATTTTGAATTTAGAATTTGCACAATTGGGAGAATTTCAGAAATTGAAATTCATTTTCTAACACCTTATAAAGCTTGAAACACTATGTTCTGACACTCAGTGTTTTACACTCCAACAATTCAGACTAATGTCATTATTTCATTTTTTCAAAAAAGCAATCTGGAAGTTATGTTTTTTGAGTAAAGAATAAGACAATTTTTGTTTGCTCTTAAGTCTTGGTTAAGATGTGAAGAAGGGATATTAAGTTGTTGCTAGCCATAATACAAGTAGAAATGTTAGTATAAAGGATTGGGTGTAGTACAAGCTCAATGAATGTTTACTGAATGATGAATAAATAAATAAACTAATTAAACTTCACTAGTAGAGAAAGAATATTACTCCAACCCTGAAATTCACTGAGAGTACTTAGCACCTGGGCCTGCATAGCTTCATGAACACTTATTCTTGAACTATGTACTTCTTTGTCACAGAAATGATTTTTAGATTGCCTTGAAGGGATTCTAGGAATTTTTTAAATATTGATTAAAGATTTAAACTTTCCAAGGAATCCATTTTTGTTGTTGTTGTTTTACGAATGTGTAATTCGAAATAAAAGTTCAACAAAAAATACTTCTGATGTCTTAAAAAATGGCAATCACCACAGGATTCTTGAGTACATGTGAGACAACCCTGGATATCTCGTTAATAGGGCACAGAAGGAGTTTGCGAGCAATGAAGGTACTATTTTAACACGTGAGGGCTTAATCAGCTTAATCAGTACAAATGCTAAGAAAACCTCAATTATAAGCAAGACCGATAAGGCTTGCGGGTTTTAGGTGGCCAAAAGTTTCACTTTACTATTTTCCAAATTTATGGATTTTAAACACCACATACTGATATCTGAAGTGTGTAGTAGTCATTAGACATTATGGGGTTGGGTCTGAGTATGATGTCTCCAAAGAAACTTAAAGAACTATTTCTGAAACAAGTTGCAGTCAGTATATGCTACTATGTTATTAAACTACTAGCCATATATCTGTAAATTCATGAAGCCAGAGGCCCAGTCAACCGGGAGGGGGAAAGACAGGAAGAGATATATCAGGATGTTAAATATTGGATATTATGACTTTATTAGACTAAGCACGTGTGAACATAAATTGACTTTTGAATTGTGGTGTCTGCTGAGAAGTGGGTTGGGAAGTAAGAGGCATTTTGCTTCCACATATACCACAGTTCTCATAACATTTTGCTTTTAAAAAAGAAAAATTACCCCACTATGTGAGTAAAACTTCTGTAGAATTTTTGTTTAAAAATGTAATCATATTTTCATTTTTATAGAAAATGAAGCTATTTAATGCCTTATGGACCCCACATGATTATAAGCAGAATCCTGTAAAGAGCATTATAATAATTTGTAATTTAACATTTACTGAGCACAGAAAACATGTTGAACCTTGCCAGCTGGCAGATTTAAATGAACTTTTTGCTTAGGGGGTTACAAAATAAGAGTAATACGCATTTTAAGAAGAGAAAGAACCTAACTGTGCATAGTACCTCAACTGTCCAAGTGGAAAATGGCTCTCATTTTTTCTATTGAGTTCTGTGTTTATATAACAAGAAACCAAATTCTATTTTGAATATTATATTAACCTTAATGGCACATGTTAGATAATTATGAAATAAGACATCATAGTCAATTTTTAAGAAGATGCCCCAGATGAGTAGCTCTAAGTACTCAGTAAATGGTGGTTGAATATATGTTTAAGTTAATAACTACAATTTTTATTCCTTTTGTTTGGCATTATCCTCAGAAAGATTATGTACCTTGCATAAGTTTCAAAATGAAAAATGTGCCAATACACATGATTTTATAATGTAATCAGTCTTTTAAACATCCCCCTTGTGGTTAAAAGACAAAAGTCAATTATTTATTAAGAGATTCATGACCCAACCACTTAACTGAATTGCTTTTAAAATGTTATGCTGGCATTATCAACAATAGCCAAACTATGGAGAGAGCCCAAACATTGATCGCCTGATGAATGGATAAAGAAGATATGGTATATATGTATATATAATGGAATATTACTCAGAAATCAAAAAAATGAAATCTCCCCATTTGCAATAGCATGGATGGAGCTAGAGTGTATTATGCTAAGTGAAATAAATCAGTCAGAGAAAGACAATAACTATACAATCTCACCCATATATGGAATTTAAGAAAGAAAACAGATGAACATATGGGAAGGGGAAATGAAAAAAAGGAGAGCGGAAAACAAGCCATAAAAGACTCTTAACAATAGAGAACATACTGAGGGCTAATGGAGGGAAGTGAGTAGGGGATGGGCTGGATGGGTGATGGGTATTAAGGAGGGCACTTGCGATGAGCACTGGGTGTTGTATGTAAGTGATGAATCACTGAATTCTACTTCAGAAACCAATATTGCACTGTATGTTAACTAAAATAAATTAAAAATAAATAAGTAAAAAATAAATAATAAAAAAAATTAGAAGCTGGGTATGTTGTAACCTAAGAAGCATATGATATAGCTGTTGCTAGAGAAAGGGTACTGCTTTGGCCAAAATCTGAGTAAACAAATAAGATAAATCCACATAAAAATGAATAAATAGAAATAAAACAAAATGTTATGCTAAAATGTGCAGAAGTTTTCTAACTAATGTCTCCATATTTGTAATATACTGGGTACTCCAGGAATGTGTATGGAAAGTAGAGTTAGGGAAGGTGTGGAAACTAGTGGAAGTGAAGGCTTCTTTTTTTAATTCAACTTCACATTTAAAATTTATTAAGGAAATATTCTACACTGAGAATCATATTAGGCAGTAAGAATCCTAGTTGTGATAAAATAAAAAGCGATGGCAGTCAAACAGTGAACAACTAAGCCACTCTGCAAAGAGAATACTAAGTCTCTAAGAATTACGATCTTGAGATTGGAAGTTGTGAAGAAGAGGTAGAGTCAGTCACCTCCTTCAATGTCAATAGAAAGTTTAATTTAAAATGTACCTATTTACTTTATGTATTTATTCACTGATACATATGAAGGTTTCTAACTTTATTTATAAACACCTTATACTTACCACCTAGATTCTAATCCTGTTTTATCTCATGTCTAACTCTTATATATATAATATATATACATTTACATATTCTATATAAAATTTAATTAATGCACTTAAATTGCAAACAACAATTCTTCCTAAAGACTTTAGCATTTATATAGATACTATATTTGTTGACAGTATTTTTTAGGTAAAATCAAAATAGAGTAAAATGTACAATGTACATTCTCCAAGTTTAGTCAAAACTTTTGAAGATATAGATAGAACATTAACATAACTTCTGAAAATTCCCTCTTTCCCTTCCCAATAAATTTCTGCCCTCACTGTTCTAATTCCTTTCCAAAATTATTTTGCCTGTTCTGAGATATCATAAAAATGGATTTATTGGGCATAACTCCTTTTGTGTAAGGCATGATTTACTCAACATAATGTCTTCTAGGTTCATTCATTTGTTGCTTTTATCAGAAAGTCATACTTTATTGTTGTTGTTAAGTATTCCATTATATGGATATATCAAAGCTAGTAATTTTTTCAAGTTTTCCTGATGGATATTTGGGCTGATTTATTATCACTATTAGAAATTAAACTGCAATGTCTCTTGTATGTCTTTTCATTAACATATGTTTTCATTCTCATAGCCCAATATGTAGGAATTGATAGGGCATAAGTAGTTTGTGTTTAGTTTTATAAGAAACTGCTAACCCTATTTCTAAAGTGATATTGAGAGAAAATTCTCCCTGAGTCTTTTGCATTTCTACACTAATCATGCCGGTGAGGCACTTACTATTCTTTGATTCAGACTATCTTTATAAGATGTTTTGTCTAGCCAACAGTCTTGGGAGATAGAGTTAGTCTATCTGTCAATTATGAAAGATATAGATGCAGGCTCCCTAAATCAGGTTTCCTATCTCATAATGCAACCTATTTTGTGTTCAGTTGTCATCTGGTCCTCATCCCATTGTCTCCTAAGAAAGAGTGGAAAAATGCTGATATTCCAGTTACTGCTATTGCTGTAACAAAACACCCTCCTTCTATGACCCAGTAGTATCCAGTCTACACCCAGCATCCATGAAAGTGTGGCTGACTAATTGTTTACTTGTAAATAGGGCAAAATCTCAGACTCTTCAAAGATTTTGATGAGTTGTAGCCTTTAACATCCCCACCAAGGTGAGATTTCAGGTTGTTCCACAACCTTGCCAACATTTAGTGCGGGCAGTCTTTTTAATTTGATCTATTGTGATAGGTGTCTAATGATATTTGATTGTGATTTTAATTTTTTCATTTGCCAGATAAGCAATGAGGTTGAATACTGTTATGTTCACTTCAGATATTCATAAATCTTCTTTTGTAAGGTTTCTACCCAAATCTTTTGCCCATCTTTTATTGCTTTATTAATAAAAAAGAGGAATTAGGTATAGGCATAGGTCTAGAGATAGATTTTAGATATAAGTCCCTAGTCTGGTATGTTTTGTTAATATTTTTCCCAAATATTTTTGTATCTTGTCCATTGATTTTCTTAATAATGTATTTTTACTAACAGAAGTTATTAATTTTGATGTTTAATTTACTTTTTTCTAATATGGTTCTTGCGTTTTACATACTATACTGAATTACAAATAAAAAAAAATGTTTGCCTGCTACCAAAACATAAAAATACCCTCCTATGCTTTTACTTATAAGCTTCTGTCATTTTTTTAAATTAAATTTTTTAGTTAATTGTAGATTCACATGCTGTTGTAAGAAATAATACAGAGAGATACCTTATACCCCCTACCCAGTTTCCCCCAATGGTAATATCTTGCAAGATCATATAGTACAATAGGGGCACCTGGGTGTCTCAGTTGGTTAAGCATCTGACTCTTGCTTTAGGCTCAGGTCATGATCTCGGAGTCGTGAGGTCAAGCCCTGCATTGGGCTCTGTGCTGGGCATAGAGCCTGCTTAAGATTCTCTCTCTCCCTCTCCCTCTACCCCCTCCCCCACTTCTCTCTCCCTCTCTTAAACAAAACAAAACAAAACAAAAACTACAGTACAATATCCCATCAGAACATTGATATCAGGGGCGCCTGGGTGGCTCAGTCATTAAGCGTTTACCTTCAGCTCAGGTCATGATCCCAGGGTTCTGGGATCGAGCCCCACATCGGGCTCCCTGCTCAGTGGGAAGCCTGCTTCTCCATCTCCCACTCCCCCTGCTTGTGTTCCCTCTCTCTCTGCCTCTCTCTCTGTCAAACAACTAAATAAAATCTTAAAACAAAAAAGAATATTGATATCAATACAATCAAGATACTGAACATTTCTGTTATCACAAGGCTCCCTTATGTGGCTCTTTCATACCCACGCCTACTTCTCTATCTCCAGCAATCCCTAGCAACCACTAACCTGTTTACCACTTTTATAACTTTGCCATTTCAAAAATATTATATAAATGGAATTGTATAGTTTGAAACCTTTTGAGATTGGCTTTTTTCACTCAACATAATTCCCTGGAGATTATATCTATGGATAGTTTTTAAAATTATTGTTGTTGATGAGTAATATTCCATGGTATGGATGTACACATTTGTTTAATGCACCATCCACTCACTGAAGGATACCTGGGTTGTTTCCAGTTTGTGGCTGTTACAAATAAAGCTACTGTGCATAAACATTTATGCACAGATTTTTGTGTGCACATAAGTTTTTATTTCTCTAGGATAAATACCTCTAGAGTGTAATTGTTGAGTCATATGGTAGTTGCATGTGAAGTTTAAAAAACAAAACAAAACAAACAAAAAAACAGCTCTTTTTCCAGAATGGCTCTATCATTTTGTATTCCTACCAGCGATGGATGAGTGATCCAGTTTCTTTGCATCATCACCAGCATTTGGTGTTACAGTCATTAATTTTTTTTTATTTTAGCTGTTATGGCTACTTTATAAATGTTTTTTCTATTTTAAAAAAAGATTTTATTTATTTATTTGTCAGAGAGGGAGAGAGCAGAAACAGGAAGAGTGGAAGACAGAGGAAGAAGCAGGGTCCCCATCAAACAAGGAGCCCAATTTGGGACTCGATCCCAGGACTCTGGGATCATGACCAGAGCCGAAGGCAGATGCTTAACTGACTGAGCCACCCAGGCATCCCCAATTTTTTTCTAAAAGGTAATCTGACTTTTCATGCTGTTTAAATCTATTGGCATATGCTTTGAGTCATGAGTTTAGGAATATATTTTCCATTCTGTTATTTTAACTTGGTATGTGGGAGAATGCAAAAAAAAAGGAAGATTTAAGAAAAATTAAAAAAACATCAAAATACTTAACCTTCCAAAGTGCACTCTATTTTTCTTTTATAGCTCTTTTTTCAGTTTGTAATAGCATATTTATTATGTGACTATAAATTAGATCATTTAGTTGCTTACTGTGTATATCTGCCTTTACCAGTAGAGGGCAGGAATCCTGTCTGCTATATCATTCCCCACTGTATCGCTCCTACCAGGTATATTAAGAAGACCTAATAGAAATTAATAAATAATTATTGAATGTTAATATGCTTTCTACATATGTTCCTATAATGGATATGCAATTAATAGATAATTTAAAAATAATAGTTAACATTAATAATTGTTTAAAAATTGTGTCAGTGAGCATTCTATAAAACTTCCACTTTGAACAGTACATTGATTTAACTCACTTTTTATCATGTATACAACATTTACAATGACCTAAGTTAACTCCCACTGGTTTTTAAGTATCAGAGAAATCCTGTTCTTATTCAAAAGTGAGCTTTTTCTCCTTTAAAACATTTCCAATGAAAAACACTTTTTAAAGCTTAAAACTCTAACCTCTTGTACACATAAAATGTCTCCCTTCTATAACTTTATATTTAATAACTCTGATAGAAAACTGTAGGAGTTATTCAATAGTCTTTCCTTCAGATGCCGTACATGTAAAGTTCCCCAAGACAGAACTTATATCCACTCTTAAAAGTTTTCCACTGAAAAAGACTAACCATCTATGTTTTACCCCCATCTTAACATGTGATTCATTGTACATACTTGATTCTGTCAGTGCTGTTTATATGTTCTTGCCCTACAGCAGCGTAGACTGTTTCCAGCACATGTATTCATCGCTTGAGTACTTGCCTTGGCTGGTAGTGTCTTTCTGCCATCTACTTTGCAAACTGATATTGCCACAGAATGAATGTCTCTCTGAGCTTAGCTCTCCTGACTGATGGCAGCTGGTACAGCAACACCCTAGCTCCCTACAGCCCTGATGGAGAACTCCAAGGCATGTGTTTTACATTGGCTTCCAGATTTCTCCCAGCAAGATTAAGTTCTAGTAACCAACATTGTAAACTTGCTTGAAAATGAATGCTTTATTGGCTGCCTTCTTTTCTCTCTCTTACTTTCTAACTCTTTTACTGATGCTTTTTGGAATCACTTCCAAAATAAATTACTTGGACTCTAATCCTTGTTCAGGGTCTTCTTCTGGGGGAACTGAAAGTAAGATATAAATTCCTGTTTGAAGTAGGAAATGAATGGCAGTTTATTGCTTTCCTTCCAAATATCCCTTAATGCATTGAGTTTAATGAGTGACTGGATTCTGCCAAGTGCAAACAGAAAGTAGTGCATTGTTGTTTTTCCCCCTCACTGCAATCCTGTTAAACCTACCACGTCAATTCTTCCCTATCTCTTAGGTAAAAGTCTATGAGGTTTCCATAACTTTTCTGTTCACTTTCAAGTTTAATAACCAGTCTCATATTCAAGTATTGGATTAGAACAGAGAAAGAAAAGAGAGGTAAGAATGGAATATTTGACTGGAATGTTATAATCTGGAATGGTGTAGCTGATGCCAGAGTGCTTGCTCTTTCTCTTCTTGGAGGTGTGGTGGGCCAAAAATCTCCCCATCCTTGCTGTAGATCTTGCTAAGCACGATTGCCTAAAGCAATAATGCAGTCTCCAGTTGGCAGCTTACAAACTTTTCCCCTTTCTATATTTGTCCCCTCCTGCACTGGACAGTATACTCCTGCCTCTTTCAATCAGGATCATCTTTCCTCAGGCAGGAAGCCGTTTAGATGGGATCATTTTCAAAATAATTTAAGGCTAGATAACTTCTAGAGTTCCATGGGGTCTCTGTGAATACTGGCTGTGGTCAGTGAAAATAGAATTTGCTCCCATCAAAGCCCTCTCTTCTCTTCTATCAGTCAGGCAGGCTATAGGCAGTCCAGCCTCTTGGCATCAAACTTCCCCAAATGTGGATCAAAACTAAATGTGGGTCAACACCAAACCCTGTGCCCTCAATTCCAAAGGTGAAAATAGAATTTGCTCCCATCAAAGCCCTCTCTTCTCTTCTATCAGTCAGGCAGGCTATAGGCAGTCCAGCCTCTTGGCATCAAACTTCCCCAAATGTGGATCAAAACTAAATGTGGGTCAACACCAAACCCTGTGCCCTCAATTCCAAAGGACAAGGTCAATTCTGTGCTTTTCTCCCTCCTGTGCTCCGAGTTAGTCTCCCTCCTGGTGGTAAGACTGGCAGTGCTCTGTGAGAGGATTTCCTAAGTCTTCCTGCTTGGCTTGAGCTATGGAGAGGAAAGGAGAAAAGTACGATTCTTCCTATAGAAACCCATTCTTATGATCTTTCTCCTACTGATCTTTGTACTTCCCTTCATATTGGCTTGAAACAGCTCATAGACAAATGTTTATCCATCTGTGTATTTGGGTTACCCCTTAGCAAGTTCTGCACAGCTGGTCTGGTACCTCACTTTCAAATGAGTGGGTATTTAACATTCTTTCTTCTTTTTTTAAAAATTTTTTAAAAGATTTTATTTATTTATTTGACAGAGAGACAGCCAGCGAGATGGAACACAGGCAGGGGAAGTGGGAGAGGAATAAGCAGGCTCCCAGCGGAGGAGCCTGATGTGGGGCTCCATCCCAGAACGCCGGGATCACGCCCTGAGCCGAAGACAGATGCTTAATGACTGAGCCACCCAGGTGCCCCAACACTCTTTCTTCTAATCTTTTTGGCCCCAGCTAAAATTCTAAGACAGCAGGAAAGTTCCATTGTAACATTCTGCTATACCTCTAATTCAAAATCTAAGTAAAGGAACTGAAATTTTTAAGGTTTACAGTATTCCAAAAATTTATGCTACATCTTAACCACATATTACCTTGTTAGAATTGTCTTATTTAATACATCACCTGATAATTGTCATCAGTGACACCCAAGTTAGGAATACAGTTTACATGTATTTTTCATCAAATTATTTTCTAGGCATTGAGACCAACCTATAAGGATATAAGGGGAAAGCGTGTTTAAGAAAATACCTGGCTATTTGCAGACATTTTTCAAGAAATGTTAAAAATGTCTTATTATAAAATAGATGGTGGATCCTAAAATGACAAAAAAAGAAATATTGCATATTGTACTCTGTAAATCCCTATTACCTAAATTACAGTTACACATTCAACATCAATTATGATTTCTAAAGGCTTCTTTCTATTGTTTTTCCATATTTTCCATTTTTAATAAACATATTAAATGTGTATAAAATTTGGTTTTAGAAATAAAATTAGCGAAATGAGAATGCAACCGCTGTGCTTTAAGAAATCTTCAAACGGTTGACATTCTTAAGAGCCAGCTTTGCATTAGGCAGATTAGTAACACCTGTTAATTGATTTGCCAGTTATTTAATAATTATTCTAATAACTGCACAAAAGCAGTAGGCTGTCTTATTGCTAGTTCACTTCATCGCTTCTCAAACCAACAAAACATCTGTAAAGATGTTCGCATTTTATTTTAAAGATGAAATACTGATGTGAGATGTGGTTGCAAAGACACTGAATCCAGAGGATAAGTGTTTATGTACAGATATTAAGAATAATGTCTTTTACAGAAACTCATAAACCAGGGATACATGCATTGTCTTTTTCTCTCATCACAAGTTGGGAAGTAGAGCCTTTCTTAAATCAGAAGACTATTCAGAACATTCATCTCACTGAAAGTAAAACACATTATTTGCCCATGGGGGATACCATTTTATGATAAATAAGCATGGGCTTCAGAGATTTACAGAATTTGAGATGGTACATGGTAGTATAGTTTTTTTTTCCTATTTTCTCTTAAATGAAGAATTCCTTGAGATAGGTAAAAAAAAATCAATTAATTTAAATAGCTCTTTGCAGTAATATAGGAATTTATGGTATTTTTTCTATAGCAGAGACTGAAATTATCCTCTTGGTTGTAGAAATTAATTGGTCCTTAAAAACACATTCTGTTAAAAGATGCTATTGTCTTATTCCAGAAATGGTTAAAATGTATTTGCTGGAAAGTAAAATCATATACGTTGAACCTGTCTACGGTTTTTCTCTGTTTGGAAATAAAAAGTGGCCTTTTCTCAATCCCAGGCAATAAACTGAACCTAAATTCTAAGAATGATACTGTGAACTTTCTTGTTTATATCATCAGCAGTGGTAAGGTTCTGCAGTTAGAACTTAGCTGACAATCTGGGTGATGAAGAAGGCACAAAAAGACTTCTGATTGCTCTTAAACAACTGCATCATTGGCTTGCATAATATCAGCAACATAAAGTTTTTTTTTTTTGTTTTTTTTTTGTTTTTTTTTTGTTTTTTTTTGCCAAACAACTTACAAAAATAGAGGAAGCAGCTTAGATCATTATTGCCTCACATTTAAGATGTGTGCTAACATTCTCAGGGTGATACACAATGAGCAAGAAAAGAAAACAAGAATTAGTAAGAGTGTGAGTTAAGAGTTCCATTCAGAGGCTGCAGAGAGAGGGGTGGCTCACCCACTTTCTGGGGTCTAAGCAGTTTAGCAGAGAAAGAGGAAGAGAACAGAGCGCAGCATTATGATAGGTTAGTAACTACTGCACCATCTCTTCAAAACCATTAATAAAAACCTGTAGTAAGGCTTACATTATTTTTTAAAGATTTCTGTAATTTAGGTTTTATTTGGGTGTCTCAGGCATCAAGAATAGGCTTCAAGGTGGGCAAGCAATGTGCAGGTTGCATATAGGTGCCAACAGAATTAATGGTTCTGTTTTTAGCAGAAAGCTTAAAGAAATATCAGAAAAAGCCAAGATCATTTGGTCTCACAATTAATTACCATTTTATTGACATTTAAAAGGTGATACTCTAAGAATTTTGTTTGCTTACTTAGTTTCTTCCTACCTGGACTACCTGTTTGCAAGGTTAACTCTCATCACAATTTCGGATGAAAGAAAAGACAATGCATTTTGTGCTATTTTGTGTGAAGTTGTGTGTTCATTTTCTGTTTGGTGTCAGAACAGATTGCCACAAACTAAGTGGCTTAAAAAACATACGCAAATTTATTATCTTACAGTCCTGGAGGTCCAACACAAGTGTCATCAAGCTAAGATCAAGGTCTTGGAAGGTCTGGGTACCCTTCTGGAGGCTAGAAGGAAGAATTTTTTTCTTGCTTTTTCCCACTTCTAGAGGCTGCCCTTATTTGTTAGCTCATGCCCCCTTCCTCCATTGTCAAAGCCAACAATGGTGGGTGGAGTCTTCCTGTCACTTTTCTCTGAACCACTCTTCTGCCTTCTTTTAAGGACTCATGTGATCAGGCTGGGCCCACATGGATAATCCAGGATAATCTACCCATTTCAAGGTTGGCTGATTAGCAACACGAATTGCTCCTGTAACCTTAATTTTCTTTTACCACCTAAACTAAAATATTCATGGGTTCTGGGGATTAGGGTATGAAATCTTTGGTGGGGGTCATTATCCTGCCTACCAATTCCTGCCCTGCCTACCAATTAGGTTTAGTTGTGAGTAACTGAGATTCAAATAAACGATTTAAATAAATGAAATTTTTAAAAATAAACATAAACGTCTTAATGGAATGACTAGCATCTTTATGCTACAGATATTGGAACTAATAACTTCAATGAATCACATGGACTATAGATATTATTAAAAGATGAGTTTGTTTCCATGTTAACACCAATACAAATTTCTAAAATAAGCTAATTCTATGTATATATTAAGTCATTATAACCAGTCATTTTTATTAAGTTAATACAAAACAGAACTGTATTATAAAGAGGGACAAAAAGAACAAAAGCAAAGATCACTTTTCAACCATTTGTATTAACATCACATAGCAACAAACAGCATTGACAGCAGCTTGCAATGATATCAATCACAAAAAAAAATGTTTTTTAGAAGATTTTAAAAGGTAATGGGATTCTTGGCTATATGGGCATAGCATTATATTTTAAAAGGCTTTTGAGGAACTAAAGCTCCAAAAATACCTTAATGGACAGAAATAATGAACTAATTCTTAAAAGAAGAAATTTAGTAAGGATAACTTAGGATTTAAACAATACAATGAGACAGAATAAGGATATTCTAGCAGACACATCTATTTAATTTTCTTTAGCTAGTAGTAGAGACAGGATGTGTTAGCGGTGTAATAGCCATGTGCTAATTACACCCTAAGATGAATAAGTAGCATGATACAGAGAATATTTTCTTAAAGGCGGAGGCATTTATGGCATCCTAAGCCATTCAGACCACACCTGAATAAAAGTACAATTCTGGACACAGTAGCAAGAAGGGAATGTTTAAGCTGGAACACTTCCAGAAGAGAATAAACCAGAGAGTAAAAAGCCCGATGTTGTGCCAGTTCAGAAACTAAAATTGTGTGTCCTGCAGAGATAAACATATAGGAAATGTGATAGGTGTCTTAAAATGTCTAAAGTGTATCAGGTTAAAGGACATTAAACCTGGTCCATGTATTTTCAGTGGACCAGAGAGGGAGATTTTGGTTCAATATAAAATCAGTATCTTTCTAATAATTAGAGCTTTCTGGAAATAGAATAGACTACATCCATATGAAGTGAATGAGCTGCTACAAAATTATACATGCACAAACTAAGAATTTATTTTCCAAGAACATTTCTACAGAAGACGTAGAACCAATCATTAGATGTCCTCTAACCCTCTTGTATTGACCAATCCCTCTTGTATTACTAAGTAGAGCATGAATGTCAATCTCATATATGACATCCTTATTCTTTGGTTCTTGATATTCTCAGACTTTTGTAATGTAGATTCTTTTAGTCAGTATGTTAGGAGTAGAATTCTGCACATTGTATTTTAGCCAATAAAAACCAGAATATATTTCAACTATTACTGCTGGTAGTGTATATATATAATCAAGAATATATCTTATTGGTACCCTGATGTCAAAGATAGCATTAAACTCAGGAACTCAAGTGAAATTGTGTGGACATGATAGCAACAAGAGTCATTCTCAGGATTTCCATAGGATTTCCTTTTTTTTCTTTGAAATGAGAGTTACTAAGATTACCAACTTGGATAATATCCCTAAAATTACTATAGGAGGGAGGTCTCCTGAAATGAGGAATGCATTTTATAATAGGTAGGATGGAGACTTGTGTCTATTTTGGTTGAACAGCTTCTGCTAAAAAAAAAAAAGGTAGCTTATGTAAGATCAATATTTCTACCCAAAAGAACAAAGAAAGCTAGACAACACACACACACACACACACACACACACACACACACATACACACACAACCACCACCATACCACCACCACCACCAATAACAACAACAAACAACAAACATCTGTTTGAAGACATGGGAAGGAAGCAAAGCAGCCAGACCAAAGGGACCAACACCCCAGGAAGAAGGGATATATGTTATGGTAAGTCCCAAACTGTTTGACACTTTTCCTACCCAGGCATTTTCAACTGGGCAGAAAACTTCAGCTCATTGTTTTCTGTAGTCTCATGAGGCTGAACAGATAAAAAATGGAGCTTAGGCTTACCAAGGCAGCCATCACATTAAAACGCAAGATTAAAAAAAAAAAGTCATCTGTAGAAAAATGAATCTGATATTTTGGGCTATTTGTTCCCTCAAGGCATCCTGCCAATTCCTTAACTGTGTACAAAATGCTGAAAACTTAAGCATAAATTGACATATGAGAGGATAAAAAGTAATCAGGGACTTCAGTAGTCCCACATGGATGAGGAAACAAAAATTAGAGCTCATGGCCTCCCAAAGAAAATGGGATCTGGTAACCAAACCTAGACTTTCAGTTGAAACTATAAAGGACTACACCTTAGGAGTAAGAGCAAACCAAAATAGATAAGCCTTTAAAACAACAACAAAACAAACAAACAAACAAACAAACCTGAAACACAGTCTTTAATCATCTCTATCACAGACTGGATTAAGGTTATTTCCCACTAATTTAACTGCTTTCCAAAAGAAACAGATAATTTCTAAGGAAAATTGGCATCATTCGAAAGCTAAATAGTTTTTGTGCACAATGTCTGGAATTTAATTTTAAAACTCACAAGATATGCCAAGAGATAAGATCAAGTAGCTGAAAATCATAGTGGAAAGAAATAGAAAGTAGAAATAAATTCACAGGCTATTCAGATACTGGGAACATTAGACACTGTGCTGTTCTGATATTAATGTATCCATGGCTAAAATTATAAATGTACAGTGAACATGTATATTTTAAAAATAGATGATTAGTATATTTTAAAAATAGATGAAAAGGTTGAAAATTATACCTAGAAATAGAATCCATAAAAGAGAATTAAATGGGAATACTAGAACAAAAAAATATCATAAGTGAAATTAAGAAATCAATAGAATGTTAAACAGCATTCTAATTATTAGAACAGCAGAAAATAACCACACTGAAATTGGGAGAGTAAAAAGATCACAAATATAGAAATAAACTTCAGAGCCAATTAAGACATGATAAAAACTTTTACCATATGTGTAATTGGTGTTTAGAAGATATAAATAATATTTGAAAATATGTTGATCAAGACTTTTCCAAACTGATGGAAAATATTAAGCCACAAATCAAAGAAGCTCTTATAATCTACCTATAGGGATAAATTTAAAACACATCTAAGCATACCGATAAAAATATTAAAAATATAAAAAATAAAAAATAGAAAGAAAGCAAGAAAGAAAGAAAGAAAGAAAAAGAAAAAAAATTTAAAAAGAAAGGATACATTATTTCAAAGAGGCAACAACGCCTGACAGTTTGGCTTTTAAACCAAAATGATTGCAACTAGAAGAAACTGAGATGACACCTTTAAAGAGCTGACACAAACAAAACAAAACAAAACAACAAAAACAACAGACAAAAAGCTAACCCAGAAAAAAAAATTATTTTTTCTTGAGTTTATTTAAGCAATCTCTACATCCAACATGGGGCTCAAACTCACAACCCCAAGATCAAGAGCTACATGCTCTCTGACTGAGCCAGCCAGGTGCCCCAAGGCAGAAAAAAAAAAAAAAATCTTCATAATGAAGACTAAGTGAAGGTATTTTCAAGTAAATAAAAACTGAGCAAATTCATCACCTGCAATATGACATATATACATATATAAAAGTGCCAATGATTAATAAAGAGTTGTATTGTACAAGGTTAGACAAAATAGCCCAATGGAGTTGCCTAAACATTAGTTGGCAAACCATGACTTGTGAATCAGCTGTCTGTTTTTATAAAGGTTTATTGGAACACAAGCATAGCCATTCATTTACATATTGTCTATAGCTATTTTTGCACCACAATGGGTGAGTTGAGTAGTTGTGACAGATACCATATGATCCACATGTCTAAAATATTTAATATCTGACCGTTGAGAACTATTTGCTTTGTACTCAGGCGCCTGGGTAGTGCGGTCGTTAAAGCGTCTGCCTTCGGCTCAGGGCGTGATCCCGGTGTTCTGGGATCGAGTCCCACATCGGGCTCCTCTACTGGGAGCCTGCTTCTTCCTCTCTCACTCGCCTGCTCTGTTCCCTCTCTCACTGGCTGTCTCTCTGTCACATAAATAAATAAAATCTTAAAAAAAAATAAAAAAATAAAAAAAAATAAAAGCAGATTCATACATATATTTCCACTTGATTTATGACAAATATAATACTGCTTTGCAACAAGTAAAGTATGTTCATTTCAATAAATTGTGCCAAGTTATCATAAGTACTTCAAGAAAACATAATCCTTGACCCATCCTTTGCATCACATTCAAGACCAGTTCTAAGAAAAGTGCAGATCTAAATATGAAAGGTCAAGTTTGTATGATAAGTTTTTGGAATTAACAATAGAAGGATATCATTATGACCTTGGAAAAATCCCAGAGTTGTTGAGCAGGAAAGAAAAAGCACTAATTAACGTGTAAACCATGGATGAATCAGACTTTATTTAAATTAAGAATTTTTTTTTATCAAGATATAACATTGAGACGAAGGTGAAAAGGCAGTCTACAGATTGAGAGAAGATACTATCAATTAATCAACATCTATCTAGCTGCACAAATAGATATGTGTAAAGGACTTACATGATATATAAAGACCTACATAAATCAATAAGGAAAAGACAAATTTATGAAAATACATCACAGACTGTAACAGTTATTTCATTAGAAATGATATAAAATTTCCAATGAATTATGGAAAAAGTGCTCAAATCAAGAGTCATAAGCCAATATTCATGAAAAAATGAAAACTAAACCATGATAACATACTTCTACATTCTCATAAGAAATATACATTTTTTTAAAAACTGACAATAATAAGTATCATTAAAGAGTTGAAGCAGCTGGAGCTCTTTTACACTGGTTGAAGTATAATTCATACTTGGGAAAATTGATAGCATTTATCAAAGGAGAATATATGCACTATATGCACTCAGTAATTCTATTCCAACAGAAATATATTCATATGTGCATCAAAAGACATGAACACGATTGTCCATAGCAACACTTCTGTAATCATCCCAAAATGGAAATCACCTAGATGTTTATGAACATTAGAAATAATAAATGAGATTGAATTAATTAATAAGATACTTCTAAACAATAAAAATATCTAATATTTATACATATAATAATATAAATTTCACAATGTTCATTGAAGAAAAGCAACCAATAATCCCTGCTGTATGATTTTAATAACATATATTTCAAAAGCAAGCAAAATCAATCTATGACTATAGCCTTTAGTAGAGTAGCTATCTTTGGGAAGGGGGTGTAATTCATGTGAGGGGACATAAAGGGGCTTTTTTGAGCTCTGGTGATATTCTACTTCTTGATCAGGATGGTAGTCAGACATAGGTGTGTTCACTTTGTGAAAATTAATTGATTTAGATATGTATAATTTATGTGGTTTTTTGGATGAATGTAATATGTCAATAAAGTTACCTTAAAATGTAAGGTCAGCTATTGAAGTACATCATGATGTTTGCTATTATCACTACTATTCTGTCAAAAATAGAGAATTTTTTTAATGATTGTGTTCTACAGAAAATTTATACATATATAATTTCATACATATTTTTCTAATTATTTAATATATTTTAATATATAAAATAATCTTCCAATAATTTATACATATTAATTTTATATATAATTACATATATAATTTTATATGTGTGTAATTTTCTAACACTAATATAATGAATAGGAATTCTATAATACTAAAAGAAAATAAACTTCTTTTACAGTAGCACAGTTGGACATTTTGTCTCAGCTATGCAAGGTATATTTGTTGATATATTTATTCTCTTCACAATTCCCTGAATTATGTGTACAACTGACTTCCAACTACAATACATTCTTCCAAATTACTCTTACAAAAGTCATCATGAGAAGTGCCTATTATGATTGTGATATCAGAGATTTTACTGTCTAATCTGCCTTTAGATAGGTAACATAGCACTGACTTTTTTAGACTTTCACTGACTTTTAGTCTTACCTTTACACTACAAGTAGCCTTTTCCTCTATGCACATTTTTCCCTTTTTTAAAAAACATTTTATTTATTTATTTATTTATTTATTTATTTATTTATTTATTTGACAGAAAGAGACACAGCCAACGAGAGAGGGAACACAAGCAGGGGCAGTGGGAGAGGAAGAAGCAGGCTCCCAGCAGAGCAGGCAGTCCAATGCGGGGCTTGATCACAGGACCCTGGGATCACATGCTGAGCCGAAGGCAGATGCTTAATGACTGAGCCACCCAGGTGCCCCACATTTTTCCCTTTTTATCACCATTTCACTTCTGACTTTTCCCTTACTATCTCATTAGCATCTATCCCTGAATTGGTGAAGTAAAGTTAAAAACTATATACTGCATTCCTGAATTTTACTATTTAAATGATTTATATGTACTTCCACATGAATATAATTTTTCCTCATGGGTATAACATAACTTTTTTTCCTACTTTGTGGACCATCGGTGTTCCTTGTTTTTCATGTTAAATTAAACTTGTTCTCTTTCTTCCAGTTCATTACTTTTCCTTGTCTTTTTTATCTGTTTTCAGTCTGTAATAATTCTTTCTTGAATGGAGTTTTCCACTTAAATACCAAATAATGATCTATTAGCATCTGAGCTTTTATTTGTTTTCATTTGCTTGGAGTCTATCATTGCAGGCACTTGAATACCAAATTCATCCTGTATGCTCAGAGAAGCAACCACTTGGAGCAAGGCACTTCTGTTATTAAGTTTATCCTGCACTTGGGGACCAGAGTAGAATGGGCCAAGCATTGGAGGCAGAATTATAACTTCTTGAGCTACAAATTGTAATCATTTTTATTTTAAATTAATCTCTTAAAGAAGTTATTATAGGGGGCACCTGGGTGGCTCAGTCGGTTGAGCACCTTTCTCTTGATTTCGTGTAGGTCATGATCTCAGATCATGGGATCGAGCCATGTCTGGCTCCATGCTCAGCACAGCTCTGCTTCTCCCTCTCCTTCTGCTCCTCCCTCTGCTCTTCCCCCTGCTCTCTCTCTCTCTCAAATAAATAAATAAAATCTTTAAAAAAAAGAAAAAATAAGTTATTATATTCAAATCAAAACTCACATAGCTACAAACTGAAAGACTTTTGTTTGTATTCAAAGATGACTACCCAAGGAGACAAAGGTTATACAGCAAACAGAATCTTAGTTTGTACTACAGCATAATTTGCAAATAGGTCAAATGTATAAAAGGCTTTGAACTCATCAAAATAAGGAAAGTATAATCAAAGCAACACAAAATAAGTAGCCTATAATAGTTTATAAGGTTGTATGCACCACCATAATGAGAAGGAGCCATGAGATTCTCTCAGTTGCTGTACAAAGCAACAGAAGACATCTTTTTCAGACAGAAAAGATATTAGATTATTCTTCAAACAGCTCTGAATCTGATCTGTCTGAAAAACTGATAACATTTAGAACAATTTTTAAACACAGATGGAGGAGGAACATCGACCTCTCACCCCTCTCCCTGATTCTACCCAAAGGAATGCAAATTCAGGAAGGATGAGAAAACTTCCTAATCACTCCATCAGTGATAAAAAGTTGTTCGAGAGTATTTTCAGCTTCTACAACTTGTGTGTTCTTTATTACAGGTTATATATTCTGAGCAAAGAAAAGAGGATAGGTTATTTTGGCAAATCCCTTGAAAGCATACATATTTCATTCTATGCAACAGAGCCCCTTTTTTGGTATGTACTGAAACTGCTTACAGCCTACCTGAAAATCCTAAATTTGATTTTCAGTATTCCCCATTCAATTCTATCATATCATTTGCAATGGCTACTAATTACGAGCTGTGTGGAAGATTGTGCAATATCCCAGTTTGTCCTTCCCTGTGGATGTTACCTTCATTCAACTATCTGAAAGCTGAGTAGCAAGTACTAATATATATATATATTTTTTTACATCATCCAGAGCCAGTCTTTTATGAAGGCAGGTGGGGAATCATTTAAATGGTAAGAAAACAGGGATTTTCACAAGGCTAGATTTAAAAAAGCCAAACTCTCTAACTTCTATTAGGAAGCTGTTTTCTGTAAACAGCCAGATAGTAAATATTTTAGGCTTTGCAGGCCACGCTCCTTTGTTGCAACTACTCAACTGTGCTGTAGTAGCATGAAAGCAGCTGTAACAGCCATAAATACACAAATGGGTATGGCCAGTTTCCATTAAAACTTTATTTATGAAAACAGGTATCTGGCTAAATTTGACCAGTGGTCCATAGTTGTCTGATCCCTTTTGCTAGGTTGTTCCTGAAATTCTCTTATTCCTTTACTGTAAGACAGTGATCTTTTTGATAATATAGCTGACACTCTACTACTATCAGCCATCATTTACAATTTTTTAGAAATGATCTTTCAGTTCCCAAAAGAGCAGTTTTCAAAAAGGACAAAAGAAAAAAAAAATACTGAGATACCTGGGCAGAAAAAAAGCCTATATTTGGCACCAACTATTAGAACAACTGATGAAAAAAAGTACTGACTGGAAACAGAAGACAAATCTCAATGAAGTAAGAATTTCTCGTGTCCATGTCAACTCACTTATGCATTCATTTACTCAGCTATTTGGCCAGACTTTTTTGAGCACTTATTATGTCAAGGGGCACTATACCAGGAATAAGGATAGGGGAGTGAATACATATCAGCCAAAGCCCAGGCCTTAACAGAGCTTTCAATCTAGTAGGATATATGGACACCAGAGACACAATTTAAAAAATAATGAAGGCTATGAACACAGACAATGGGAGACCCTATGTAGAAGGCCAGGGTGGGGTGGGGTGGAGGTGCTGAGAAGACATCTCTGAGCAAGTGATGTTGAAACCATAGAATATAAAGAGTAAGTCAGAGTTGCCTAGGTGAGGAGGACTGAGAGAAAGTAGGAGTAAGGTTACTAAGGATTCTATTATTCAAATAGCTGTCCATTTTTTAAAGTCAGGACTTCAACATTTGTACTTAAGATACTGAGGTTAACCTCGTTGTACTTGGTACAGTAGAATAATATTTTCCTACTGTGAGTACTGGATGGATACTTTTGATGCTTTGGGACAGAAATAAAAATTTGTGCAACCCCCTTGAATGAGGTCTCCTGGACTCTAAGCCAAAATTTTGCCTAGTTTCACGTTTGACTTTCATTTGTTTAACAAATGCAATCAGTTCATTGAGACTAAATGAAAGACAGAACAGGGAAATTTTAGCCAGTGAAAGTTAGGTTAAGGGATGACTATCAACCAGAAAGAAAAAAAAAAGAAAAGAAAAGAAAAAGAGAGAAAGAAAAGAAGAAAGGGAGGAAGGAAGGAAGGGAGGAAGGAAGGAAGAAGGGAAAAAAAAAGTCTTGGTGTGGAGAGAACCTGACTACCGACTAATAGCAGAAAAATATCTTCAGTTTATTTCTGAAGAGCTTTAAACTTAAAATGCCACCCAAAAGGCATTTGGGGAATTGTTTGGTGAATAAATGTCACATCTGTATGAAGAAAGACTAATAGACTCTCTGAACTGTAATGGCCTGGCCTCAGTAAAATATACACTCAATTTTTATAAGACTTACTCATAGTGTAATAGTTAAATGTTTTGTCTCAAAACTATACTGTCCCTGATAAATACTGCACTTGTTTCTTTATGTTACAGTATTGAAAACTCCGTATATTGTGGGTAATACACCACAGGTTTACAAGACTTGGGTCAAGAGAATTGGTACAACCCTGAGGCTTGCTTTATGATCCTATCTGATATTTTTATTCAGCAGCCATGCCTGCAACTTCAGCAAACAGTGTAACATAAAAGGGCAAATGCACTTATACAATCATCGTCTCTTTCATCACGTATCGATATGGCTGTGAGGGTCACCGAGGCTCAGTGGTCCTGAGGTCCCACATTTAATATCTACCTTCAAGTCTCCTGGAGAGATTTCAACCTCAGATCTAGTAGTTGGACCCTGATAGATCCAGGCAGTTACTTCCTGAATGGAATATTAGTGCATCACTCTTGGCAAGGGAAATCACTGATGAATTTCAAAAGATAATTAATATAAGCTTTGATGTCATCACCAAGAAGTACACACTGAGGAACTAGCTCTACAGGCCACTAGGAAAACTATTTCAAATTAAGTTATTTCTTTTTAAAAGCTTGTACCATACCAAGAGCAATCCACAGCTGGTTAACTCCTGGTTATCTTTCAGATATCAATGCAACGGTCACTTGTGTAGAGATTCCTTTTTTTCATCTTCCAAACAAATGTGAATCTTCCACTTAAAACTTCTCATAGACTAAGGTCCTTCTCTCTTTCTTTTACTCATCACATAAGGGTATTTTACCCTTACCTAACTCATTACTGCATAAATATAAGTCTTCCACAAAATACTATAAATGATAGGAGTATGAGAACCATGTCTAGTTTTGCCCACCTTTGTGTCCCAGAGAAGTGTTTACAACATCACATAATGGATGTTGAAAACTATTTACTGAATCAATAAATCAATGAATGGGTCAGTGAATAAAATAATAACCAATAAATTTATAGAGAGTAAAATAGATTTATGGAAGGCAGCTGTCTAAATACTTTGATTTGGGCAGTATACTCAAAGGAATCCTCTTTAAAATGTATACACAATCAGATTGCTAAACACATTTAATTAAAAATATTAGAAACTTAAGTCTTTTCTTAGGAATTTTCTGGTAAAATGCAATTATTCATAAGCGAAGGTACTGTATTAGATAATTAATTCTATAATGGGGTTGATCAGTATCTGTCCACTTCTGGATCTGTCAATAAATGGGGGAAATTTCAAGATCCTCTTTTTCAGGCTAATCCTTAGTGTCTGGTAAATTAACAGAGTGAGTGGTGAATGAGTGAATGAAGCAAGGAAGGCAGGAAAGAAGTAAGGTAGGGAATTTAAAGCCACCGTAGTGTAGTAGTCTATAGCTTGGCATTAGTACTACATTGTTGAGATTCATAAGCCTCTCTCTAATGTGCATACATTATTTAATCCCACTGGGGCTTCACTTTCTTCATATATAGAATGGGCTTATTAACGTGCCTATGCCATTAGGCAACTGACAGCTATGTACGCAAAGTGCTTGGAACAGTGGCAATCACACTGTAAGTGCTGTGTTAGTGTTCACAATTAATGTTCCACTCTTCTTCTCAGCTTAATATCTTTTGGGCCCAGAGGCTCTTTTCAGAACCATAACCTTTTAGAATGTGACCATTTTAGAAAGAATATAAAGTTGTGAGCCCACATTTAGGAGATACTGCAGAAGGCAGTTTGCATATAGATCTTCTTGTTGAGTTTTTAGCATTTGTATTTCCTGTGGTAAATGATAAAAAAGTGTTACGATGGATAGCAAAACTGAGGAAGTGATATAATTAAAATATTTTTTACCACAATCTCTTTTTCTATGTTCCCAGTGCTCTATATCTGTATTTGTATTTTATAGACAGTAATTAAACAAACAATAACCAAACATACATCATTTCTTTAAACATACATGCATGTATGCATACATACATATATACATACATAAAAATGAAGTAAGGGTCTTTTATTTAGTGCCAACTGTATCTGCCTCATCACCCCTTATGGGGTCAGAATGGCCATCAGGTGGCACTCAGATTTCAAATTGCTTTGCAAATTGGTTAAGTCATCTGATTTCCCAAAATTCTCTTGTTCCCTAAACTTTGTTATATTGCAGAATACTTCTTTCTCTCTCTTTATGTGTCTAAATACTTGGAGCTTCTATGACCTTCACTGTACAATCAAATTAATGCTCACCCTTTTAAATATAAGTTAAATAAGTTAAATAATACATACATATTGGTTCTATTTTAATACAAATTATAATTATTTTGTTTTCATTCTGTATCCCAAAATGCTTTAAGGAGAGAAACTGCCTGAAGCTATTCCAAAGATATCAGTCTTAATGTCGGTCCTTCTATACTGAAACTGGAGGAAAATATTAATTTAAAAGATTAGAATTTGAAAAATAACTGTTAAAACTTTGTGCGCTCATGTTCTGCTTTCTATACTCATTAGTTTGTAACATTAAAGGACATGTTTTAAATATCTATTAACAGGTACCATTTTCTAAAACATCCACTATCTCCCTAAAACTGTCATATTCAAGACAAGCGTGGCATGAGAGAAACATGGTTCAGTGAATAAGAAAGGAATCATAGAATCATAAAGCAAATACACTGGGCTTGCTGTTTCAGGATTGAATGAATTTGAGAAAATTGAAAAGGAATTTTCAAATGTCAGAAAATGCCAGTATACTAAAATTGGTAGACAAGGCATAGGCATTAAAAAGATGCTTCAATCTCAATAAATATGCCAAACCAAAATGCATATACACAATTTGAGGTTTAAATTTATTGAAATCTGGCTACATTTGAAACTGGATAAGTGCATTTATAGTTTATTCATTCAGGGTCCAAAATTTATTGTATGTCATTGTTCTGTATGAAGGAGATATAAGGGTTAAAATAAAGTCTCAGTTCACAAGTGACTTACATTATATTGAGTTCCATGGATACTGGTCAGGTAAGCAAGTTAAATAATTTCTGAAAATAACAAGTGATATAAACAAAACAAAACAAATTGGTCAGAGGAGAGACTTTTAAAGGGCTTAGATTAGCCTAAGATCTGTCTGATCAAGAGGAAAAAGCCAAAGCTGGGGGCATCACATTGCCGGATTTCAAGCTATACTACAAAGCTGTGATCACAAAGACAGCATGGTACTGGCACAAAAACAGACACACAGACCAATGGAACAGAATAGAGGACACAGAAATCGACCCTCGGCTCTTTGGGCAACTAATCTTTGACAAAGCAGGAAAAAACATCCAATGGAAAAAAGACAGTCTCTTCAATAAATGGTGCTGGGAAAATTGGACAGCTATACGCAAAAGCATGAAACTTGACCACTCTCTCACACCATACACAAAGATAAGCTCCAAATGGATGAAAGACCTCTATGTGAGACAGGAATCCATCAAAATCCTAGAGGAGGACATAGGCTGCAACCTCTTTGACATAGGCCACAGCAACTTTTTTCATGACACATCTCCAAAGGCAAGAGAAACAAAAGATAAAATGAACATGTGGGACTTCATCAAAATAAAAAGCTTCTGCACAGCCAAGGAAACAGTCAAAAAAACTAAGAGGTAGCCCATGGAATGGGAGAAGATACTTGCAAATGACACTACAGATAAAAGATTAGTATCCAAGATCTACAAAGAACTTCTCAAACTCAATACACGGGAAGCAAATAATCAAATCAACAAATGGACAGAAGATATGAACAGACACTTTTCCAATGAAGACATACAAATGGCTAACAGACACATGAAAAAATGTTCGAAATCATTAGCCATCAGGGAAATTCAAATCAAAACCACCTTGAGATACCACCTTACACCAGTTTGAATAGCAAAAATTGACAAGGCAAGAAACAACAAATGTTGGAGAGGATGTGGAGAAAGGGGAACCCTCTTACACTGTTGGTGGGAATGCAAATTGGTGCAGCCACTTTGGAAAACAGTGTGGAGGTCCCTTAAAAAGTTAAAAATTGAGCTACCCTATGACCCAGCCATTGCACTACTGGGTATTTACCCTAAAGATACGGACATAGTGAAGAGAAGGGCATATGCACCCAATGTTCATAGCAGCATTGTCCACAATAGTTAAACTGTGGAAGGAGCCGAGATGCCCTTCAACAGATGACAGATTAAGAAGATGTGGTCCATATATACAATGGAATATTACTCAGCCATCAGAAAGAACGATTACACAACATTTGCAGCAAGATAGACGGGACTGGAGGAGATTATGCTAAGTGAAATAAGTCAAGCAGAGAAAGACAATTATCATATGGTTTCACTCATTTATGGAACATAAGAAATAGGAAGATTGGTAGAAGAAGGAAGGGAAGAATGAAGGGAGGGTAAAGAGAAGGGGGAATGAACCATGAGAGACTATGGACTCTGGGAAACAAACTGAGGGCTTCAGAGGGGAGGGGGGTGGGGGATTGGGATAGGCTGGTGATGGGTATTAAGGGCGGCACGTATTGCATGGAGCAATGGGTGTTATATGCAAACAATGAATCATGGAACTTTGCATCAAAAACTGGGGATGTACTGTATGGTGACTAATATAACAAAATAAAAATTATTTAAAAAAATTTAAAAAAAAAGAGGAAAAAGCCATATAAAACTTTACAAGGAGTAGTTATAGGCAAAGCAGCAAGCTGGGCCTGGCATGTGTGTACAGTAACAAGAAAGCCTGTGCAGCTAGAACTCAGTAAGTATTTATTAGGGAGAGAATAGTGGGCAAAAACTAGATAATGGAAATCCTGGAAGGCACTGGCACACAACTTGGCTTATCTCTATTGTCTTCAATATGATGCACATTTAGAAGCAGCACAGTACCATGGTCTGGATTATAACATCAGTCTGGCGGCTACCGAAGCAGTTTAGATGAGCACGATTTTAGACTTGAGTGGTGACAGTAAGGATGGAGACGACTGAGACGTAAGGAAAGGAAAATGTTCTGGAATAAAGGCAAAATGTTCAGTTGACCAACTAAAGTGTAAGTTTTACTAAGGAAAATTTACTAAGTGTAAAATTTACTAAGGAAACTTTGGAAGAAGAATACAGTTCAGGGAAAATTAAGAATTTTTGGCCATGTTATATCTCAAATTCCTAGAAGAATTACAAATGAAATTATTAATTGAATAACTGGAGACATAAACTCTGGGGGGAATCTAGAATGGAGATAAACATTTGGAGAAGTCTAGAGTAAAGATGCAGTTACATGGAACTCACTGGTTGAAGGAAAAGAGACAAAGTTTCAGGAGGAATCTTGAGGTCATGCCAACATTTGTTGCTTGAGCAAACGTTTAAAAATGTACCAGGATTTGTTTTAAGCAGGTATGGTAAGACATGCAGACACAGAAATGACTGTCATGAAGGAAGACTTACAGATCCCGAGAAACAGGAGGCACAGCAGCCATGTAGAACCACATGGAGAAGCAGCAAGGCTGGTCAGGAGGTAGAGAGGAGGAAAAGCTGAGCTAAAGCATGTGGGTTTTGCTGGAAGGAAGGAGTGAGTCAAGGTAAGCAGGCTTAACAATGGCTAGTTTGAATAATTTTGGCAGGCTCTGGGACATAAGATTGTCTGGTACCTGGCCCTGGGGCATTTGGGGCAGACATTATTAGACTTGAGTGTTAAGAGCCCTGTGGGACCCTGAACTACTTGGGGGGTATGGGCTTTGGATTGGTTGATTTATGAAAGGAGCACTCACAAAGGAGTCACTTGCTATCTTTAGGAATTTGCTGGCCCTGTGAAGAGCAGTTACTCCTGGATCAGAAGGGTCCTAAGATGTCAAAGTATCATAAAACATAAAATAAAAAACATGACTAATATATAAAGTTTTCTAAATATAGAAGAAAATAAGGAAAATGTATTGTCACAGGAAAAAAATAAATTGCAAGAAAGAAGGGATTTTCAGTTATGTAAAAAATGAGTGAGAGTAGAGGAGATAGGAAAAAAGGTACTATGGACATTGGCAATGTTCTAATGACCTTGAGAAGAAAAATTTCAAAGGGGTTGTGAGACTGAAGCCTGTCAAAATAAGTTGAGAACATAACACAGATAGGGAGATGAAAGAAACAGAATTTTGGTAAGAAACAAAGAAATGATACATAAGATCACTTAATTTTATTTTACTACCTCGGTCTCAAAGTTTGTCCGGTGACCCATTTAAGAGACCCTTGGTTTTAACAAAACAATGCTGAATGCTGAACTTAGCCTCTGCTCCCAGAACACTGACAGAGCTGGAGTCTTACACAGAGGCATGATATTTGAGTTTTCTAGCTCCAGGGGAAAGACCTAAAAACATTGGCATTTGGGTTTTCAAACAAATGGTCCCCCTCAGATGATCCTACAGGGAAGTTCAAATTGATCAGCCCTACCCACACACCCAGAGATTCTAAACAGAATTTTAGATACTCCTTCTTTATGTAGTACATACCATGTATTACCTCTCATCTGAGAGATAATATGTCATAATGGTTAAGACTCTAGATTTCAGAATTAGACTGTCTGAATTAAAATTAGAACTTCACCACTAACTACATGGTACCATGGGCAATATACAGAATTTTTCTTTTCTCTAAAATGAAGATTATAAGCTTCCTACCTCAAAGAGTTGTGTGAAGTTAATGAGTAACAGAAAAGAAGGTCTTAGCATTATAGCAATGTCACCAATTAATATTATTGTTTTATGAGTCCAGTTGGGGACAACACAAAAAAGATAAAGAACTTAGTGAAAAAGGAATATTGAGGAAAAAGAAATTAAACTGCTATTATAATTCTCAAAGAGATAAGAAGATATTGAATCCATAAAATTAAAAAAAAAAAAAGACGCTCTCGTTAATACCAGAGAACAAGAGCAAAAAATTGAAAATAAAAAATTCGGAGTAGAAATGAAAAATGCAATAGAAATATTGGAAGATAAAGTTGAGAAAATGTTGAAAAAAAAGGAGCAAAGAGAAAATGAGAGAGTAAATAGGGAGAAAAGACTAGAAAATTAGAAGACCAATCCAGGAGTTTCAATATAAGGTACTCCTTTGGCATCTCAAACAAAAGGGATGCTGAGGGGAAAAAAAAATGTTTAAAGCATGATGAAAGAAAATTATCAATGGAAACATACCAGATAATTTCCCAGAATTGAAGGGCTTGAATTTCAAGAGTAAAAACATTCCACTGAGTGCCCAGCACAATGGATGAATTTGACCCACACATTATACTATTCTGGCAGAATGGAATTCTCGTGTACATGTGAAAAACTAAATTTTAATGTGTACTTTCTGAAACTGAAATTTCAAAGGTAAAGACGACTTTAAATTTAAACAAAATCAGTAGAAGCTTCACAAGCAAGGCTGCAGTGCATACAAGTAAAATGGTGGAAGTAGAGGCAGATCTCAGAATTCTACAATTATTGTTCATTCCAGGAGGAGAGTCCTCACCTTGAATAGAAGCCGCTGTAAATGGGAGATTAACTGTGTGATTGTACAAGTGGGTGAGTGTGTGTGGAAAGTGCCAATGAAGAGGGCACTGATAAAAACTAATCAAGTGAAAAGTCTTCAGTTAGGCAAGCCTTCATACACACAGCCTTAATGTTGAGCATTGTGTTAGCGTTCTCCAGAGGAACAGGACCAATAGAAAGAATATATATATGGAGAGAGAGAGAGAGAATTTACACTAAAGAATTGGCTCATAGGATTATGAAGGCTGCAATTCCAAAATGTGCACATCAGGCTACAAGCGGCAGGCTGGAGACCCAGGGAAAAATGATGTTGCAACTCAAAAATGAATGCCATGAGCCAACAAAATCCCTTCTTGTCCAGAGGAAGGTCAGTCTTTGTTCTTTTAAGGCTTTCACTTAAGTGGATGAGGCCCACTAACATTATGGAGGGCAATCTGGTCTACTTAAAGTTCACCAATTTAAACATTAATTTCATACCAAAAAATAAAAAAAACCCAAAACAAACAAACAACCCCCCCCCACAGAAACATCCAGAATGAGGTTTGATCAAATATGTGGGCACTATGGCTAAGCTAAGCCAACATATAACATTAACCATCAAAAGTATTAAATCAGTGTCCTACCTTTTTCTCACAGATTTCTGACTCAAGATCAGAATTTTAATAGACTTCTGTATCCCTTTTGCTAGAATTTAATTGTTCTATAGTTCATCACATATTGTATCCTCAGCATCTAACATGCTATTCAGTGTATAATATTTGATCAATACCATAGCATTTAGAAGTGAATTTAAAATTGAGTCAGTCATCTTCGTCACTTGCACATGAACACCCTAACTACAGTTCCTCTAACCATCTACACAATGTACAATATACCCTCAATGTGGAAAGAATGATTGGAAGACTCATGCACATTTTGCCGTTTCTGCCATATCTGTTTTATGATCAATTCAAATAAAATGTGAGGTCTTATGAGAATCTTCTGAGAATTGACTTCTGTAAAAATATTCTTAATTTGTGAACTTTATGTAAGATAAATAACTTTAAGATAATGCTAAACTAAAAGAGAATTCAAACATATTTAATCATTAATCTATAAATACTTAACCTGTATTTAGTTAGTACTTAGTACTGAGTATTAACATTCTTCCATATTCTATTTTGATATGGTCAATATCACCAAATGATTCAAGTTTCTGACATCACACAATTGAGGACAGGCCCCACATTTCTTGACCTCTTTCCAAAATCACCTAACACAAGCTTAATTCTTGTAATAAGCTCCTCCCTCCTCCCCCTCTCTCCTCCCCCTCCCTACTCCTCATACTAGGACACCCCATGGTTCCCCATTGTGTGCAATCTCCCTTAGTAAACTAAGGAAAAAGCCCCACTTTATTTGACTATAGTGGGTTCCTGGTAGTATTTGGCTGGTGGATATTGAGCATGTGGCTTTCTTCAACTTTATTTTTTGCATTTGTTGTGTACCAGATCATGTTTCTATCTGTATCAACAGATACAAAATTGTATGTACCAGAAATTATGAACTAACAGAATGCTTCATCTCTCATTGACCTTACACAGCTGAAGAACTAATGATAATAGTTGAAATAATTATCAAGGTTAAAAATCCACATGCTTTCATATAAGAATCTGTATCTCAAGCTATAAAAAAAAAAAACTACATCTATTAAGACCAACACTTGTGTGCACATGGACACTGCATTAATTTTCTTTTTTTTTTCCTGTATTAATTTTCTATTACGACTGTAACAGGTTATCAGAAACTTAGTGGCTTAGAATAACACATATTTATTATCTCAGAGTTCTGTAGGTCTGAAGTCTGAAAGGGGTCTCACTAGGTTAATATCAAGGTGTCACAGGTGGCATTCTTTTCTGTGGGCTCTAGGGAAGAGTCTCTATTCTTGCTTTTCCTAACTACTTCTAGAGACTGCTTGCATTCCTTGCTCCTTGGCATCTTCAAAGCCACTCGGCCAGAGGGATCTTGTTCGCACTGCTCTCTGTGACACACTTTTCTGCCACCCTCTTCCACATTCAAGGATGCTTGGGGTGCACTGGGCCTGCCCCAGATAGTCAGGATAACTTCCCTCTTTAAAGATCAACTGATTACCAACCTTAATTTCATCTGCTAACTTAATTCTCCTTTGCTATATAATAAAATATATTCAGAGGTTCTGGGAATTAGGCCATAGGAATACAGGTATCTTCATTCTGCTTATCACAGCTACAATCTCCGAGAGACAAATGGCAGCTACTTTCTAGACAGATCATATGTGCTCTGCAACTCTCACCCAGTCCTTTTCTACTCATTTCCAGGTTACTAACTTGGTCTTTATGAGCATCTGAGATTGTGATCCCTGTTATAAAGATACATGTCTTTGTGAAACACAAAGAGTTGTCTTTTAGAAAGCAGTTGTTTACCCAACTTTCATAAGCTCAGGAATTACAGGAAATTCTGGAGTGACTCCTGGATTTCTTTCTATAAAACCTGATCTTTCTTTTTTCTTTTCTAGTTGACCACAGTGGGAAAAAGTCATCAGAGATAAGAAAAGTGATATTGTTTATTAACTGCTAGGAACCAGCAACTTTGCTAAGCACTTACATGTATAGTACTAACTTTTTGGACTATAATTGCCTTTGCATCAAAAACTTGCAAAAGAACTTAACTGAAAAGCAAGCATAGTCTTAGTTCCAAAGATTGAGAAGATACCAGTATCAGAGAGAGAGGAAATCTTTTCATATATAATTCCACCCAGCTACCTGAGAATTCACATAAAGAAGTTCTTTGTGAGCGATGGTGGGACATGATCCTTAAAGTTATTAGTACAATAATAGATACAGAGTTTATGCTCAAAAGATGATTGTTTAATGAGTGACATTTGAAACGTTTCTTGAAATGATTTGTGTTTTCTTTTTTGTTGTTGTTATGTTTTTGTGTTTTGCTTTGTTTTGTTGTGTGTATGTGTTTATCTGTTTGTATATAAAGACAAAAACATCCTTATCCTTTTCTGTAGTCTATTAAATCTATGCTCCTGGGAGGAAGAAGGTATCCATATTCAGAGACTGAGAAAGGAAAGAGGAGAATATATACTAACTTTTCACAATCATCCCATCCTAAGAGAATACTAAACTTCAAAAATTAACACTTATTTTGCTGCAGAGCAAGCAACCACAAATGCTGCTAATCTAGAAAATTTCCAAAGGAGTCAATACAATGTATATGTTGTTTTTCCAAAACCATTATGCACAGCAGGGACAGAGGAATACATTGCAGAGCCATTAAACAAATTAAAATCACACCTCAAAGTGAAATTCTGCACTAATGTCCATTATGTTACTTTCAGATTCCATCACTCTCTTTTCTCATTGAGTTAAACATGCACTTGGATTCATTTGGAAATCTGAGAAGAAAAAAAAAAAAAAAGCCTCACAACATTACCATTTTCATTCTATTTTGTGCCAGCAGCTTTGAGATTTGAATATTTTGTGAGGGTTCTCCCCAGGTCTCCTGCCCCAACTGTGTAGGCTGTAGGAGGCAGGGAAGAGAGTATGACTGCTGTTCAGTACTTCCTTTAAAAGGAAAAACTGTAATGGGATATAATCAAAAAGACTTTCTCCCATGATGCCCAGTTATAAAGGTGGCCACACTGCTGCAAACTTTAAAAAAATATTATGGAGGTGTGTAGATTATTTAAAGTTTCTAAGCATATATTCCAGATTATCTTTCTATGCGATTCAACTGGAAGTCTGTATGCACAGTTTATCATGAGCTATATTTTACAGAGAAATATAAAATGGTGTGTGCACATGTATATATACCTGCTATATATGTTACCTATGTAAACAACATAAATAAGAAATATTCCGTATGTTTTGGAGGATACAATTGTTACCTATACTTATTGAGCATTTCTCCTCATATATCTTATATCTAACGTGTATATAGAAAGAAAAATTTTGGCAACACATACATTTCAGCCTGACATTTCATAGGAAGTAGACTGCCCATTTGCAGGAAGCTTTTCCTATTTGCAAGTGTTCTACTGAATGATGCTTCGACTAAACTGATCTAAAAAAAAGAGAATTTTCTAATTGAACTCACTGAACTTTTCTATTAAATGTCTCAGATGTGATTTCACCCTAGTCCTCCACATGTAAAATCATCATTTGAAAATTGACTTTACTAGGAGAAGTGGAATTATGACTGCCTTCTTGCTAAAGTTTTTGAATATGTTTTTACTATTACTCTTCATTTAGGGGTTATAAAGCTGTTCTAAATGCCATGAACAGAATGAGAATAGTAATTAGAAACAGTTTTTCTCATCTGATTAAAAAGTTTACCAAAATAATACTTTTATATGTAAAAAATGGTATCCAATATATATAAAACTTCTGTAAAATAATATTTTTTAACAGCAGACATTTAAAAATATGTACTGTTAAGTACAGTCAGCAAAAAACCAGAAACCTTTGGTTTTGCAAAAACTGATGAAATGTATAAGGCAAAAAGTCACTTACTTAAATATGGTCCCTTCTCTTGTAATCGAAGGTCCTGAAAAGCCTTATCTAGGTCATTGGATTGTCCTCCCAATAAGAATCCCTAATGCAACTTTCTCCTTACTACAATTCATCTTCTGTGCTGCCTCCAGAATTACTTTTTTAAGATAAATATGTCACCCCGTGCTTTATAACATCAGTTTATCCTCAAGCTTTTCATTGAGGTAAGACAGAACCGTACGGAGGGAGACTTCAGGGTTTATCAAAAAAGCCTTGTGTACCTCACTTCTTGTTTCCAGACAGGCTTAAAGTCTAGTGGAGTCTACAACCCAGTGAGGACACATTTCGGAGAGAAAGGAAGCTCAAGTAGTAATTATACTGGGACAACAGGCAAGCTGGAAATGTTTGTTGAAAGTTTACAGGTCTATTAAATTAAAAAATCTGAAAAAACACAGGTGTTTTATTACTTATTTAGTTTTCAGCATTTACTTAACAAATATTTATGAATGCTTACTCTGTGCCAATCACTCCGCCAGGAGCTGTGACTACAAAGATGAACGAACTGCAGTTGCTGTCTTTGAGGAGTAAGGACAAATGCCTGTAAATTTGCTGCACTGAAGGCAAAGACCCACTCATGTTCTTGACACAGCTCCCTCAGGAGGTACCTTATTCTTCATCTAGTTGCCTTCCTGCTGTCTTTGGCCTTTACTAAATCGTTAGCCTGGGTCTTCAAATTTCTTCAGTGAACATACTCACATAATAGGTATTAACTATCAGTAATTCATTTTAGTCACTGATTAAAATCAAGAAAACACATTTGATTATATTTTTCAATGCTTTAGGTAAAAATGCAATGACATGGGAATACTCTTTGAGGAACAGGAAGTTAGGAAATACTGTAATACTTCCATTGTTTTTAATTTAATTCAATAAATGGGCATCTTACTAAAGCTCATTTTATAGGGAACATGTTTGTAATTCATTTTCAGTAAATTTTTAAGAAATTTGTATAAAAATAATTTAATATTTAATAATTTAACATTAAAGAAGTTCTAAAAATAAGAAAAAAATACATGCTAGTTACACAAACACTATTTATTTTTGCCTTACTTCCATTGAGCTTAATTTTTACGTATTCATTTTACCTAATTTCTCAAAACTTGCAATCTGTAATGTAAAATTTGACTTATAACAAATATTTATATTTCTACATAGTGCTTTATTACCATAGTGCTTTCATTATATTCCAGAGAGTATGGAAATGCTATATTTTATATAATTATTTCTCCATTTCAGGTCATCTAGATAATTTCTATTTTGCTTTTTACATTATAATCATTAATGTGGTGAATTTCTCCGTGACTGTGTTTTATTTACATTTTGGATTGGTTCCTTAACATAGACTAAAATTATGAGTATTTTGAGTTCTACATTTTTTCCAAAATTATGGCCTCGAGCTACAAAGCTACAAGCAATGCATGTAACATCAATTTCAATAGAATCACAGCAATCATGGGCCTGTCATGTTACAATTTTTCGAATATCATAGAAAAAAATGGTATATTATTTCAGTTTAGATTCCTTTAAGGTTTATTGTCATGAAATATTTCTCCATATTTTGCTCCTTTAAATTTTCCCATTTGGTATTCCTTAATAAACATTAATGTTTTAAAATAAGCCAATACTATAATCCCTATTGTTTTTTCCATTAATGGATACTGAGATATCATTAAGGTTGATTAGGGAGTATAAAACCCTTGTCAAATGATTATTTATTATTGTGTGGAATTATATGCACCTACTCCACTAATAATGGGAAGGCACTCAGTATTTTCCTGTTGATTTTTGTGTGTAAGAGCAAGTTGATTTTTAAATAATTAATTTTGAAATTAACTGTTTATTGGGCCTTTTAAAGGATTTTGCTAGGAGGATTTTGTTTCAAATGTGTGAGTCTTGCCAAAAAGGTCCATTACCAAGAGGTCTTTCCAATAGAAAACTTGGAAAAATGCTCATTTGGTTAACAACTGTAATAATAAAGGTTTATAGGACACACTGTTAAAGACTGTTCTGAGGTAGGAATATCAATACCTTTGGTAGATTAAAAAAGGGCATATCTGATTTCTGCGTAACAAGCTACAGTACAGTTTTCTTTTCCAATATTAGAAAAACATGACTTCTTTATATTATAAAGCCATTGCATGCCATTCTGATATGTCTTTGCCTATTTTGCGTACAATTGTCTAAATTCAGCTTACTAACAGCTGCTACTTAACTAAAATGCTACTGTCCATTTTCTCACCCATTAAATAAGCAATCTGGCACTGAACTAAGCATTGTTTCTGTGATGATAAATGGTTTCATTAGGAATTATACTGGTGCTGGTGATTTTGTTCTGCCATACACATAATACTCAGTGATACTGATTAGAACTGACATGACACAACTGAATGGAAGACATTCCTTGTTGCTATACAGTATCTATTACTAAGAAATATACTGTTAGTTTTGCTGATTTTTTTTTTTAAGATTATATTTATTTATTTGACAGAGAGAGACAGCCAGCGAGAGAGGGAACACAAGCAGGGGGAGTGGGAGAGGAAGAAGCAGGCTCATAGCGGAGGAGCCTGATGTGGGGCTCGATCCCATAACGCCGGGATCACGCCCTGAGCTGAAGGCAGATGCTTAACCCGCTGTGCCACCCAGGCGCCCCTTTGCTGATTTTTTTTTAACTTTCAACACAAAATATTTAATACAGGCAAACTTCTTTCTTACATGGTAAGAAATTATGTAAATTATATAAATACATGTAAACCATCTAACTCATGTAATTTATGTAAATATGTAAATTTGTATAGGCATGTAAATATATAAGATTTGTAATTTATATTCTACATATAATTACATATGATCTATGAAGTACTGTAGAAGAAAACACCTACAAATCCACCATCTATTCAAGAACTAGAATATCCTCAAAATCTTTGCCTTTTTACCTATGTGCTCTTTATTCCATTCTCTTAATTTTCCATTATCAAAGTAACAACCTGCCTGAATTCTGCATTCATTCCTTAGATTTTTTTAAATCAATTTTCAGTTTTATATAAGTATATATGTATGTATCATGTGTGTGTATGTACACATTATGTTGTCTAGTTTTGCTTGGTATGAGTTTTATAAAATAATACTGTACTGTTTAATCTTATGTAATCTGCTTTTTCCACTCTATGTCATAATTCTAAGATTTATTCATGTTATTTTTTACAAGAGAAGTTCATTAATTTTATTATCTTTTAATATTCCATTGGGTGATTAAATTACATATAGATAGATAGATGATAGATACACACACAGACAATAATATACATATAATACAATATATGTAATATAGTATATGACATAGGCAATATATAATGTTATATATTATTTTATAATATATGGCAACGGCCCCAGGAATATGATACAAAGAGTGTTGCAAACAACAGACATACTTAATTTCTAGTTAGAGCTATACTGTACCTCTAACTGAATACCTCCCTAGCTGAGAGACTGGGTAATATGAACAACTGTGTTCTGCTTTTCTTAGACTAGCACAAGATTAAACAGCATTTATGGGTACACTCTACATGAACCTTACTAAACTCCCACTTAACTTCCTTTTTAACCTTTTTTTCTTAAATGTGTAAAAAAGTATGTGACTTAAAAATTACTTATAGTGAACACCCACATAATCATCACTCAGAACAATAAATAGAATATTATCTCCATCATATCTGGAGTTCATCATTATCCTGGCTTTTATGATAATCACTTCTTTGCTTTCTTTAAAATTTGAACACTTAAGTGTACACAACAAACACTTTGGGTAGGTTTGCCATATTGTGAACTTTAAGTAAAAGTGTTTATACTTTATGTCTGGATTTTTCACTCAAAATCATTTTGGTGAGTTTCATCCCCATTGTTCTATGTAGCAATCATTTGTATATTTACATTGCTTATTTAATAGTGTTCTCTGAGGTCAGAAAGATATTTTCTGATATTATTTTCTGAAAGCTTTGTAATCATGCTTTTCATACTTAAGATATGAAATTTGCTTGTAATTGATCTTTTGTGCATAGCATGAGACAGAGGTCAAAATTATTTTCTTGTCTTATTTTTCATGTTTTATACCATTTAAGTATGCATATGCTATATAAAAATGGCAATACCACCTACTGAAAGACTTTCCTTCACTTATTGCTCTTTCGTGCTATTTTTGACATAAATCAAGTTCTCCCAAATTGCTTAGTTATGTAGGAAGCTCTACTGTATTCCGTTTATTTATTTATCCTTGTACAAATACTATACAACTGACTATTAAAGTTCTGTAATAAATTTTAGTATACACTGAGCTGTCTACCCACATTGTGTTTTTCAAGTAATTTTGTGTATTTTCTATACGTAAATATTAGAATCATTATTTGAAGTTCCAAAATAGTGCTGGTATATTGACTTGGGATTTCATAGAACATATAGATAACTTATATATTGAAAATGTTGGTTTTTTATTTATGAACATGAATTAACATTCAATGATTATACTGTTTCTAGTTTTTATGTTTGAAAAATGTTATTTCTCTTTTGCTAGATTTATTCCAAGTACTTTGTATATATTCGTTTACATTATGGTAAAGGGTAACCTTTTAAATATAATATTTAGCTTGTTGTTACAATACATAATATAACTGATTTTGTTGTATTAATTTTATCAACAAGTCCTTTAAACTCCTTAATTAATTTTAATAGTAGCTACAAATTCTCTGATTTCCATGTACATGATCATATCACCTGAGAATAACACAAGTTTTGTTTCTTTTAATTTTTATACTCTTATTATTATTTAAATATTCATTTCTCTATTATCTGTCTATCATCCATCTATTATTGTACTAGAAATGATGGTAATAGCTATCTTTATCTTGTTCTCTATCTCAAATGGAAAGCTTTCAATGTTTTAGCATTATATATGATGTTTGTGGTAAATTTTCTGTAATGCTTTCTATCAGATTAGGAAATTCACTTCTGTTCTTAGCTTGCTAAGGGATTTTATCATGAAATATGTTGGATTTTGTCAAATGCCTTTTCTTTATCTGTTGAGATGGTTTTATCTACTTTTTTGTTAGCAGGTAAATTACATTGTTTGATTTTTAACTTGACTTTTAAAAGTTAAATCAAATTTACAGTCCCAGAAAACAAAACTAATGATTCTTTTTTTTTTTTGTAAACATGATTCTTATACTATATTATTATTTTTTTTTTTTGTAAACATGATTCTTATACTATATTATTTTCTCTTCTCTCTCCCTTTGTCCATCTTTCCCCCGCCCCATCATTACCTCTTGATCCCATTTCTACAGAGTGGCTTTTAGTGGACTATCATCTAAACAGTGATATAATATGATTTTTATACATAGTGCTTTGCAATTTAAAATATGCCTTTTTATACATTATCTTTTAAAAATTCTCATCACAACTGAGTGAAACAAACACTATTAACTCTACTTTAAAACTGATAAAACCCAGTTTAAGAGAAGTAAAATGACTTACCTGAGGCCACATTCTGAAGATTCAGGATTTAAATCAATGTTCTCCAATTCCAATTCCATGGTAGGACAAGTTGATATTTGGTAACAGAAGACTTACTTGTTACCTACACAAATTACATCTGGTGTCATCCAGTTCAAATCTAATACTAGTCATGAATGTTTTAATCCTTAATAGTGTTAATCAGAAATTAAAATAGATCATATAAATGATATTAGTAAATGATCCTTCATTTAACAAATATTGTGTCACTACTATGTGTAGGACAGTCTACTGGATAATATAAAATATACATAATAAAGACATAAGTGTTATTAAAATCAGCAAGACCTAATCTCTCATCTCTACTCCATATAACCCGTGGATATTTCCTCCTCTTTTGAACAATATCTGATAGAATAACATACTCTAACCAAACTCGGAAAAAATAAAATGTGAATTAGAACAGCAGTCAGGGAGTGCCTGGGTGGCTTAGTCGATTAAGCATCTGACTCTTAATTTCAGCTCAAGTTATGATCTCAGGGACATGAGACTGAGCCCAGTATCAGGCTCTGTGCTCAGTGGGGAATCTGCTTGAGATTATCTTCCTCTCCTTCTCCCTCTGCCCCTCCCCGCCTCAAATAAATAAATCTTTAAAAAAAAAGAATGGCAGTCAGTGGACTTGAAGTATTGATCTAGCTATTGAACTAAAAGTAATCTTTTTTACAGAAACCATAATTTACCAGGATAAATATTTATACTGAAAACCAAATCAATATTATAAAGTATACTCTTTGGACACGGAGCATACTCTTTGAATAGACAAAGGATTGGACACATTGATGAAGCTGTACAAAAAACTGAGAATTAATAATTAACCATCTTAACTAAATAATTGTCTGCCAAATTGTATTAGTCATTCCTACAAAATATAGCAAAATATACAAGACCCTTGAGGATAAACAATGAAGCTTCACTTTCAAACTTTTAATTTTTCCGTTTTCCAAATATCATGGAATACCTACTATTGCTTTTTTCCACATTTCCTGTATACAAAATGTTCAAATTTATATACTATTGATACATATCAATATATTGTGGTATATCTCTCTTAGTGGATTTATGACATTATAGTATCATCCTTTATATGCTTACTTTCCCAATGATACAGACTTCCATACTAATCTTTACATTCAGAGTGTCTATGAGAGACCCAAGCACACAGTTAACCATTCAATATTTGTTGAATTAAACGATAAATAAAGAATAAAGGAAAGAAGGAGGGGTGCCTGGGTGGCTCAGTCGGTAAAGTGTCTGCCTTCAGCTCAGGTCATGATCCCAGGGTCCTGAGATGGAGCCCCACATCGGGCTCCCTGCTCAGCGGGGAGCCTGCTTCTCACTCTCCCGCTCCCCCTGCTTGTGCTCTCTCTCTGTCAAATAAATAGATAAAATCTTAAAAAAAAAAAAAGAAAAAGAAAAAGGAAAAAATGTTTTCCAAATATTATATAATTTAAAATTGAAACAAACTAAATGTGTATTTTGGGTGATAAGCATTGCATTTAGTTGTCTACCTCTTTCATGACTAAATTCATCAAATATCTGCTATATCCTTCTCTATGCATAAACACACGTATACATACACATACACTGCAAAAGCCAGAGTAGAAAGAATCAGAAATTTTATTTAAAAACTATCTCTAAAACACCATAAGAACAAAAAAAGTAAGGATTTTGAACATATTTATTGATCATTTCCTAATTAGAAATGCAGTATTTATCTGTTGTAGGAATCCATTATATATCTCACAGAAACAATAATTGAACATTTTGGTGTATTTACTTCACACACCTCTCCTCAATTTGTAGGCAGTTTAAAGAGTGATTATGAAGACAGTCTAAAAATGAGTTCATCACATGATTGAACATGTTTTTAAATCACTTTGAATTGGATACTGGTAAGGTAATGCCATTGCACTGGAAAATTTCTATTTTGATGATAGGCAAAAACCAGTAGAGCGATGTTGGTTATAAAATTATGATGAGTTAATACCAGCTCCACCTGTGTTCTGAAAATCACTTAACAATGACACTAACAATGGCCTTGTGTGTAGCTCATAACATACCAATGAAACTAGTATTAAGTGTTTCCATGCCACCCTTTCTGTACAGTGGTGTTCTGATAGATTCATAGCAGTGTCTGTTGTTAAAATCCCATTATATATTGATAAAAGCACCTGGTTACAGACAGAGGAATGTTTCAAAACTTTTCAATGACAGTTTTTGGCACACAGCAGGCAATCAATACATTAAGTTAAACCAAGTCCTTATAAATAGCATTTATGACAAGCCAATGATGACAGTGAAAGTTGGCATGGCCCTGTGAATCTATAGTAAGTAGTAATTTGTGTGGCCTCAGAAAAGAAGAATGCACGAGTGAACTTTTATGAAGTACCTTTGCACTCTACACAAAAATAAATATGGCATCATGCTACAACTTTAAAGAATATCAGTTAAATGTATAAAACTTTGATAAAGTGCAAGAAGACTTTATAAGCTAACAAACAGTTGTCCATATCATAAACAAAATTTACCCTTGTGAGTAGTAACTATACAATATTGTGGTTTCATTGACATCTCCTGGGTTGGTAGGGTGAGACCTGGAGGGCATAAAAGACTTCCAGCAAAAGCAGGATGCAAATCCTCGGTGGGCATACATTCTTAAAACAATAACAATAATAACAACAACACCCAATAGTACCATTTTGTAAAGCAAACAAAAAGGAAGAGCAATTTTGCAAAACTTGTGTGGAGGTATCTAAAATAAACATAGTTGAGACACCTGGATGGCTCAGTCCTTTAAGTGACCACCTCTTGATTTTGGTTCAGGTCATAATCTCAGGGTCATGGGATTAAGCCCCAGGACAGGATCTGCACTCAGTGGGGAGTCTGTTTCTCTTCCTATTCCTCTCTCTTTTTTTTTTATTATAATAATATTTTTTTATTATATTATGTTAGTCACCATACAGTACATCCCTGGTTTTTTATGTAAAGTTCGATGATTCATTAGTTGCCTATACCCAGTGCACCATGCAATACATGCCTTCCTTACTACCCATCACCAGCCTATCCCATTCCCCCACCCCCCTCCCCTCTGAAGCCCTCAGTTTGTTTCTCAGAGTCCATAGTCTCTCATGCTTCATTCCCCCTTCTGATTACCCCCCCTTTCTTTATCCCTTTCTTCCCCTACTGATCTTCCCAGTTCTTATGTTCCATAGATGAGAGAAATCATATGATAATTGTCTTTCTTTGCTTGACTTATTTCACTTAGCATTATCTCTAACATTATCTTCCTCTTCCTCTCACTCTGTCCCTCCCTCAGTCACACTCCTTGCATGTGCACGTGAGGGTTCTCTCTCTCTCTCTCTCTCTCTCTCTCTCTCGCTCACTCAATAAATAAATAAATAAATAGATAAATATTTTAAAAAATAATAAAATAAAAATAATTGAAAGTTTAAGTTCAAATATATATATATATATTTTATTGTGGATTTTATTTGTGAGTTTCTCATATAATCATTAAGAAAATTATAAAGTTGTAGTATTTGGCTTCAATCTTATTTTTCTTTTTCTATATCATTTTCCACCCCACAGCAGTGAAAAGGGTACCTCTGGGTCATGGAGAAAGAAGATAAAAAAGGAACACAGACGAGGGTCTTCCTTCCTCTTTGAGGCTATGGCATAATGTGATCTAAAAAAAAAAAAATACACCATAGATTTTATCCCCATTTAAAATTTTTATTGATTTAAAAAATGCCATACAGAAAGTTTCAAACTAATTAAGTGGAACAGAGCTCTCAGATAACAATGGAGTGTTTTTATAACTCCTTTGTGTTTGATGGCCACCTGGAGAAAACTCTGAGGGAAAATCTAGCGATACACCAATTCTGATGTTCTTCTTTTTAATAGTTGCAACTTCCAAGGTTTCCAATGATATTTTGCAGTATTTCCCGGAAGTTTCCCTGAGAAAAATAGTTCCCTGGGATATTAATAAATATTTACTGTTATTTTCCTTGCTTTTCATTTCTATGGTTATGTATGTTTGGGAAACACTGGGGTAAACAAAGTTAAAGATGTTTCTTTACTGCAAAACTTTTTCAGTCTTTGAATATTTTTCAACCTCCAGATGGATAATTGAACATGCATTTATTTCCCCAAATTGTATGACCAAGGAATGCATTTTTGTTAAGACTCAGAGATGGGTGGTCAGGTGGGAGGACAATGCTTCATGGGACAATATTATTATGGAATTTTACTTTCAAAAACATGCATCTGAGTGCCAAAGAACATGCCTAGAAGACTTACATATTTTTCACTTAACTATAGCCAAAAACTATTTTAAAGTGACTTCTGCACAAAGAATGATTTTTTTTTGTAATGATGAGCATAGTTATTACATGCTCCCTTGATTTTTTTTGTGCTATTTAGAAACTTTTAAATGGTTCCCATTTTTTTAATGTTAAAAATGGCTTATAACATTTGTAATATTCAGCAAGTTATGTGGTCTATTTTTCTTTTCCTTTGAAATTTTGAAAATGCTAATTACAAGTAAAGCTAGTAAGCAAGTCTATAAAATCAGTTTTTATATATATCAGTGCCATTTAAAAGTTACATTTTAATTCTATGGTGGGTTAAAGAACATATATCCATACAGGGTTTAAAGATCTACTTAATCAAGTATTCCTAGTAAATAAGAACTTGTGATTAAAATTGTAAGTATACATGTGTAAAGCAATTATTCTGGATGATAGTAGAGGGAATTCAATCAAAGTAAGTGCATCAGAATTACATCCCCTATAAAAAAAAAAAAGCTCCAAGAACAGGAAATAGCTTTATTTAGTAATTATACTAATTTTACTTAATTTACCTTTCAAACTAGTCAAGTCTGTGTCATTGCAAATGACACATGTATAGGCTTTTTATCATGATTTTCTTCTTTTATTTTGGTAGCATAGATGGCGCTATAACTCAGTTTAAGAGTATATATGGCAAGAAAATATCTAAACATTTAACTTCAATAAAAAAATAAAAACAATATGACTGTGATAGTGTTTTGTTTGGGGATGCAAATTAATGCTCAGAGACTGCGTTTGCCAACAAAGTGTTTAACACAGTTTTGCTGTGGGAATTTCATAAGCCAATGACATACAGGATAATGCCCCTCCCCTTTCTTCTTAGGATTTTATTTATTTGTCAGAGAGAGAGAGAGAGAGCACAAGCAGGGGGAGTGCCAGGCAGAGGGAGAAGCAGGCTCCCTGCTGAGCAAGGAGTCTGATGCGGGCCTCCATCACAGGACCCTGGAATCATGACCTGAGCTGAAGGCAGACACTTAACTGACTGAGCCACCCAGGCATCCCTAGGATAACGCCTCTTAATAAGCCAACAAAGAAATAACATACTCCAAACCAATGACAGATTAATCACACTATTGCTCCAGGCAGGAGGAGATGAAAGGAATAAAGCCCAAATTTAGTTGAGGTACACCTCAACTACAAGTTGGTACTCAGGAGAGACAGCTTAGCCAACCAAGAGCTGATGTCCAGCTGCCAGAGCAAAAGTGAAAGTCCCCTGTTGCTAGAGCACCTTGCTAGGGAACAAAGGCTCTGGTGTTGATGGCAATAGGGTCTTTATGGCCACTGCATGTTTTCACCACTGCTAATAAAAGAGTCATCTTGATCGAGGTTGGAGCTAATGCGCCAAGGTCTTCAGAGAGGTATTTTAGATAGCAAAGTGTAGCCTTGCCCGGACCGAACACTCAGAGAGTCCTCACAAACTCTAGGTATTTATAGTCTTAATGTCCCCTTGCCGTACTTGCTTCTTCATATGTTTCTTTTTTTTTTTCATAAGCCCCCAGTGGAGGCTGAACTATTGAGCTATTATTGATGAGAATGGATGAGATGATGACGTCCTGACATAACTTACGTCATTCTTATATCCAAACAACTTTACTTCTAAAAACAACTTTTGGTCATAAACAAGTGGATTTGAAATTGTATCAAACAGATACACAATAGATACTCACTGTTTACATATTCAAAATATATAACTATAATTTCTAAAAAAATAATAGGGGCCTAATTACTCTGCCGTTTTATCTCTTTTCTACCACATCTAACTTACGTTCCTATCCAGAATCAGGGTGTTATGGGAGATAAATGTTTTTGTTTAGATTGGTCTAAAGATAATGACCAGTATACTACCCACATCTCAAAACTACAATTTCTAAACTGTCATTTGCTCATAAGAAATCCCTTTTTAGAAATAGTTTCTCTTTATTTTTCTTTTTAAAACCATCCATGTACTGCACTTACTGTAAATGCATGTGTCTTCCACTTGAAAGGTTTACAAGCACTTAATTGAGAATCTTAATTAAATACTTCAGATAAATATTAAGGAAATAAACCCTTCTAGAGAATAGTAATAATTAAAAACAAGAAGCTTAAGGAAATTTCTCTGACACTAAAAAAAGGGGGTGGCAGAGGTAGTGTAGAATCCAGTTCAAAAATCCTCTGACAAAATGACCTTTAAATAATCTATCAGCATACAATTGATCTCTTCTGTTGAGGAGGCCCCAAGGGCTTTCCTTGATAGGATTCCACTTCAAAGCCAGCGGCCTAAATGCAAACAAAGGGAATTTAGCACTCCTTCAGTTTACTGCAGAAACTGGTTTTAAAAATGTCCTGATTTGTACTGAAATTCACCAAATTTCTGCTCTGGTTACATCAGCATAGCAGTCAACACATCAAGATTCATAAAAGAAAAAAATACTGAAAACTTAATATAAGAAACATTGCAGGTCGTCAAAGTAAAGCAGTAATTAAGCTTCTTGCCCATCAAATAGATATAATAATGCATTAAAGGTTACATTGTTTGAATACAACTGAAATTTGGGATTGTAGGGACCAAGGGCCTGCTGCCCCAAAATGTATCACTGTGGCATATTGATTATTTTAAACAAAAGTTACTTAAGAAATAATCAATGCAGAAAGAACAACGTAATGGCTCCTCCTCTCTTTGCCTCTACAAACCAGAAAATAAATCCCCTGTGTGAAAGGTGCCAACAGAAGGTAAAGAGACATCCTTATCACCAGAGATAGGAAATTTAGAGCAAAGAGGGCTGTACAAACAACCCCTGTTACGTTTAAAATTTACTACTCCAGCCCAAATTCTGTTTAGAATGCCTTATTAATTGAAGCTCCCAAAGTTAGTGTTCTTTGTCTTGTTAATTCCTCACAGATTACTGCCTCTTTGTCTAAAACGTATAAAAACTGCTTGCCTCGGAAATTTCTTGGGGTTTCAGTTTCATTATTGGGCCTCTGTATACACATAATGAAACCATGGTTTTTTTTCCCTGTTAATCTGTATCATGACAATTTAATTATTAAATGAGCTGGGGGACCTTTGAAAGTTTCAAGGAAAAATTATCCCTCCCCTACAGGTTGCATAAGAAAAGAAGTTAGGTGTCTGTTTATTGATTCTCATACATGTTCATAGGTTTTCTGGTAATTAATTTTTTAACAGGGAAGGTGTTTAATTAGGGAAGAGAACACAAAATAAATGTCTTGCTAAATTTTGATATAAAATCATTTGAGTCACCAAAAACTCTTAACTTATTACTCTGATCCTGAATAAGGGTACTTAACATTTAACTACTCTTGATTTTTGCTAAATGATAATGATTGCTCTCAAAAATGCACCCAAGATGTTGTATTTTGGAGGAATTATATACCTCCCTTTGGGAAGGAAAATCATAATTTCTTTCTTTATTCTCAAAAACAATGGCATTTGGATTTTAACAAGATGTCCTGATTTTAGCTATATTCAACAAGTCTTAAGTCAATCATGCTAAATCTGAAATGTTACAAAAAATTGCAAAAGCACAGGACAGACTTATTTTGAAGGTAGATTAAGAATATAAAATAATTCCTTTTTTAAAGAAAAAGATTTTGTTTACTTTATCTGAGAGAGAGAGAGAGAGCATGAGCCAGGGGAGGAACAGAGGGACAAGCAGACTCCCTGCTGCGCACAGAGTCCGATGTGGGGCTTGATCCCAGGAACCTGGGATCATGACCTGAGCAAAGTCAGATACTTAAAAGACTGAGCCACCCAGGCACCCCTAAAATAATTCCTTTTACGTAAGCAACTTGAATTACCTGCCAGTTATCCTTGAGAGTAACATAGAACTCATACACACTTAGCTTTGGAAAAGTGTATATAATGAAGGATAGTTGAAAAAAGGCAGATAGGGACAAGGGGCTCTACCCTAAGAGGAAACCACTCTTAAAAGGATTTTATATCACTCTTGAGGGAGCACTCCACCCTTTCCCAGGTGATAGGTAGATGACAAAAACGTGACTGGGTGAGAGGCTCTTGGAGGGTTAATCAGATTAAAACAGCCCACCAACAAGCCCATAAAAACTTCTAGATTTAGGAACTCTGGTGGCAACCCTCTCGGGTCCCCTCCCTCTTCTGAAATTTTCTACTATTTCTCAATAAACTTTGCTTTGCTGCCCACCACTCTTTGTCTGGTCTACCTCTTCATTCTTTGAAGCAGCATGACCAAGAAGAGTGGGCACTGAAGGAAAAGAAATCCTGCAACATACATATCCTTTAAAGGGTTTTTATACAATGTATAAGATTTATAGTCAATCTTATTGAATCACTAAATTGATACGTATTTCAGAAAAAAAATTGTCAAGATGTTAGTCATACCACTAGCTCCCAAAATTCTGAAAAGAAATAAAAGCTATCATATGTATAAGTGTTAAGACATATTTTCAACATGTGAGCAATAAAGTGAGTATGCAAACACCAGCTGGTACTGCATTCAGTGGTACTTTGATATATTACTTTACCTTTATCTGTTAAGTAATAAGGAAATTATAATTTTTTTAGAGTAAAGATAACTTATTGCTATTAGACTTTAAATTTAGACCCAGGATTTCTGAAATAAAATCTAATATTCAAATTATTCCTACATTTAAATATTATTTTCTACAAAAATTTCATATAAAATAAACATGAAGTAATTATGCCTGTTAAGAGTCAATATATTTCCATAAAAAACTCATAAAATTCATAAAGACACTATTCTTAGGGAAATCTTTTATATATATATCTAGATATATATTTATTTTTATATATTTATATATATATTTTAAAAACTAAAATTTCTGGAGTTATTTTGGCTTTCGGGATAGAGTATGTAAATATGAAGATTGTTGGAAACAGTAATTAACTGCTATTTAACATTGTGTATCATCCATTTCACCTTCTATACCATGATTTTCCTTTAGGGGAGCAACCACCTCGCCACTCTCAGGTTAGACATATAACTATAGCCTGGCCAATCAACTTTAACCATCATTGTTGCAACATGGATAGTTAAACATTGGACACATAATACAAATCATTTAAAGAGACACAATTCCCACCGTTTTTCTGGGACTGTTTGGAAAGAGAATCTTTCTTATGGGGTTACAGAGGAGACTAGTTCGTATACTAACATGCTTTATAAAATAATACAAGATAATGTAATAAGTGGTAAAAGGGAGTAGATGTAGGTCTACCTTAGACTGAGTTTTCAAGCATCCTTGAGGTGACATTGCAGCAAAATTCTGAATACAAAAACTAGAGCTGAAACCACAAGCAAAGAAAAAGGTAAGTGAAATATTTAAAAATAACTTACAGGGGTGCCTGGATGGGTTAGTCAGTAGAGCATGTGACTCTTGATCTCAAGGTTGTGAATTCAAGCCTCATGATGAATGTAGAACTTACTTAAAAGCTGGCTCAGTTGGAAAAGCATGTGACTCTAAATCTTGGGGTATGAGTTTGAGCCCCACATTGCAGATTACTTAAATAGATAAAAAAAATTTTTTTTAATAACTTACAATAAGAAGACTTACTATTTGGCATGAAAAACAAAGTGGCCTTTGGGAAAGATCTTTCACATGTCAATCAGCAAATCATCTCTGAATGTCAATCAACTTTAAATTCTGATTTTTTTATTATTTATTAATTTTTTTGGTAACCAATACAAAACAAATTGGACATCTCATGGATTACTTTGCCTATTCCTGACTTACAATGTTAGGATACTCCAAGATTATGTTGAATTGAGAAGAATTTATTACCTTTACCCTTGAGCCAGTGCAATTACCTTTGGCAAGCTATAAATCACTGATGCCGTAATAAAACAATCCATTTTTAATTTTCCTGACCAATAACACTTAAAAGAATTCTATGGTGCATTTCATCAATAAAGTAAAGGTGAGCTTAGACACTAGAAATAGGGTTGTTGGTTAAGATGGTGGAGGAGTAGGGGACCCCTTTTTCAGCTGGTCCCCTGAGTTGAGTTGGATAGGTACCAGACCAGCCTGAACATCCACGGAATCAGCCTGAGACGCAGGAAGATACATCTGGATCTCTACAAATGAACATCTCCAGCTCTGAGTATTGAGGTATGAAGCAGGGAGCCGTGAAACCGCACACAGATATCAGAAGATAAACGGACGAGGGAGGGAGCCGCCGCGTTTGGGCGCCGGGAAGCAGTAGCCACCTGCACGGAGGAGTAGGCAGACTCGCGGACAGCAGACTGAGACCGTGAGCCGGGAGCTCGCGCCACCAGACTTCTCACGGAACTCCGGTGTGCTCACTGGATCCAGAATGAGACCGGGAGCTCTGGGAGCGTGTGGGGGCTGTTGGCGGCTGGCGGTGTTAGAAACACAAAGGACAGAGATGTGCCGGCCCTGGAAGTGAGGGCTGGGACGCCAGGTGTGGGGCGCACATCCCGGGACGCTGCAGGGTTGAGCAGCACCAACAGAAACAGAGTTAAAGTGGCCAGATCATCAGTGGAGAACGGCCCGCAATCCCCTCTGTTCTGTGACAGAGGCTGAGATTCGGCCACTGCTGCTCTGACTCTCAGAAGAGGCACAGCAAACCTCCAGGGAAAGCCGCCAGAGAACAAAAGCCTGGAAATACTGGCTCACACTGTGCCCATCCCCATCCCCCATCGCAGGGAACACGGAGACTCTACCCAAACAGGGTTGCCTGAGTATTGGCACGGCAGGCCCCTCCCCCAGAAGGCAGGCTGAAAAATCAAGAAGCCCACATCCCTAAGATTCCTATAAAAAAGGGTTCACAGCCTGGGTCCTGGTAAATAATTTGGGCTCTGGACAACCCCGCAACCTCTCCTCATCAGAATGACGAGAAGGAGAAATCCCCCCCAGCGAAGAAAAGACAACGAGTCTGTAGCCTCTGCCACAGAACTAATGGATATGGATGTAACCAAATTATCAGAAATGGAATTCAGAGTAACAATGGTCAAGATGATGTGTAGACTTGAAAAAAGTATTAACGAAAATGTTAATGAGAATATAGAATCTTTAAGGGTGGAAATGAGAGCGAATCGGACAGAAATTAAAAATTCTATGAGCCAAATGCAGTCAAAACGAGAGGCTCTGACGGCCAGGGTAAATGAGGCAGAGGAACGTATTAGTGAATTGGAGGATGGGTTAGTAGAAGAATAAGCGAAAATAGAAGCTGGACTTAAAAAAATTCACACGCAAAAATGTAGGTTACGGGAGATTACTGACTCAATGAAACAATCCAATGTCAGAATCAACGGCATCCCCGAGGCGGTGGAGAAAAACAGAGGTCTAGAAGAGATATTTGAATAAATTGTAGCTGAAAACTTCCCTAATCTAGCGAGGGAAACAAACATTCCTGTCCAAGAGGCAGAGAGGACCCATCCCAAGCTCAACCACGACAAAACTACGCCATGTCACATCATAGTGCAATTCGCAAATATTAGATCCAAGGACAGTACTGAAAGTGGCCAGGGCAAAGAATTTCTCACGTACCAAGGCAAAGGTATCAGAATTACGTCAGACCTGTCTACACAGACCTGGAATGAGAGAAAGTGTGTGGGGGGGGCATTTTTAAAACTCTTTCAGAGAAAAACATGCAGCCAAGGATCCTTTATCCAGCAAGGCTGTCATTCAGAATTGATAGAGAAATAAAGACCTTCCAGAATCGCCAGTCATTAACCAATTTCATAACCACGAAACCAGCCCTACAGGAGATATTAAGGGGGTTCTATAAAGGTAAAAAGGCCCCAAGAGTGATACAGAACAGAAAGTCACAACCGATACAAAGACTGTACTGGCAACATGGCATCATTAAAAACATATCTATCAGTATTCAGTCTCAATGTGAAAGGCTTAAATGCTCCCATAAAACACCACAGGGTTGCAGATTGGATAAAAAGACATGACCCATACATGTGCTGTCTACAACAGACTCATTTTGAACCCAAAGATACATTAAGACTGAAAGTAAAGGGATGGAGTACCATCTTTTACGCAAATGGACCTCAAAAGAAAGCTGGGGTAGCAATTCTCATATCAGATAGATTGGATTTTAAACTAAAGACTAGAGACACAGAAGAGCACTATATTATTCTTAAAGGATGTATCCACAAGTGGATATGACAATTATAAATATAGATGCCCCCAACAGGGGAGCGGCAAGATACACAAGCCAACTCTTAACCAGAATAAAGAGACATATAGATAAAAATACATTAATAGTAGGGGACCTCAACACCCCACTATCAGAAATAGACAGAACAGCCTTGCAAAAACTAAGCAAACAATCAAAGGCTTTGAATGCCATACTCAACGAGTTGGACCTCATAGATATATATAGAACACTACACCCCAGAACCAAAGAATACTCATTCTATTCTAATGCCCATGGAACATTCTCAAGAATAGACCATGTTCTGGGACACAAAACAGGTCTGAACCGATACCAAAAGACTGAAATTATTCCCTGCATATTCTCAGAAGACAACGCTTTGAAAGTGGGACTCAACCACAAGGAAAAATTTGGAAGAAACTCAAACACTTGGAGACTAAGAACCATCCTGCTCAGGAATGATTCGATAACCCAGGAAATCAAAAATCAAATTAAACAATTTATGGAGACCATCGAGAATGAAAACACAGCGGTCCAAAACCTATGGGATACTGCAAAGGCAGTCCTAAGGGGGAAATACATAGCCATCCAAGCCTCACTCAAAAGAATAGAAAAATCTAAAATGCAGTTTTTATATTCTCACCTCAAGAAGCTGGAACAGCAACAGAGGGACAGGCCTAATCCACTCACAAGGAAGCAGCTGACCAAGATTAGAGCAGAAATCAACGAATTAGAAACCAGGAGTACAGTAAAGCAGATCCACAGAACTAGAAGCTGGTTCTTTGAGAGAATTAATAAAATTGACAGACCACTGGCAAGACTTATCCAAAAGAATAGAGAAAGGACCCAAATTAATAAAATTATGAATGAAAAAGGAGAGGTCACAACCAACACCAATGAAATTGGAAGGATTATTAGAAACTTTTATCAACACCTTTATGCCAATAAATTAAGCAATCTGGAAGAGATGGAGGCGTTCCTGGAAACCCATAAACTACCAAGACTGAAACAGGAAGAAATTGATTTTTTAAACAGGCCAATTAATTATGAAGAGATTGAGTCAGTGATAAACAATCTTCCAAAAAATAAAACTCCAGGCCCGGACGGTTTTCCTAGGGAATTCTACCAAACATTCAAAGAAGAAATAATACCTATTCTCCTAAAGCTATTTCAAAAAATAGAAACAGAAGGAGGGGCGCCTGGGTGGCACAGCGGTTAAGCGTCTGCCTTCGGCTCAGGGCGTGATCCCGGCATTCTGGGATCGAGCCCCACATAAGGCTCTTTCGCTATGAGCCTGCTTCTTCCTCTCCCACTCCCCCTGCTTGTGTTCCCTCTCTCGCTGGCTGTCTCTGTCGCTGTTGAATAAATAAATAAATCTTTAAAAAAAAAAAAGAAACAGAAGGAAAGCTACCAAACTCATTCTATGAGGCCAATATTACCTTGATCCCCAAACCAGGCAAAGACCCCAACAAAAAGGAAAATTACAGACTGATTTCCGTAATGAATATGGACACCAAAATCCTCAACAAGATCCTGGCAAATAGATTCCAACTGTACATTAAAAGGATTATCCATCATGACCAGTGGGATTCATCCCTGGGATGCAGGGGTGGTACAACATTCGCAAATCTATCAGTGTCTTAGATTTTATTCAGAAACAAAAATTCAGAAATCATATGATTCTCTCAATAGATGCAGAAAAAGCATTTGACAAAATACAGCATTCTTTTCTGATTAAAACCCTTCAGAGTGTAGGAATAGAGGGTTCATTTCTCAAGCTCATAAAAGCCATCTATGAAAAGCCTACAGCAAATATTATTCTCAACAGGGAAAAGCTGGAAGCCTTTCCCTTAAGATCAGGAACACGACAAGGATGCCCACTCTCGCGACTATTATTCAACATAGTACTAGAAGTCCTTGCAACAGCAATCAGACAACAAAAAGGGATAAAAGGTATCCAAATCAGCAAAGGAGAAGTCAAACTGTCTCTCTTCACAGATGACATGATGCTCTATATGGAAAACCCAAAAGAAGCCACTCCCAAACTATTAGAAGTTATAGAGCAATTCGGTAATGTGGCGGTATACAAAATCAATGCTCAGAAATCAGTTGCATTTCTATACATGAATAATGAGACTGAAGAAAGAGAAATTAGGGAATTCATCCCATTTACAATAGCACCAAAAACCATACGTTACCTTGGAATTAACTTAACCAGAGATGTGAAGGGTCTATATTCTAGAAACTATAAATCACTCTTGAAAGACATTGAGGAAGACACAAAAAGATGGAAAAATATTCCATGCTCATGGATTGGAAGAATTAACATAGTTAAAATGTCCATGCTACCCAGAGCAATCTACACTTTCAATGCTATCCCGATCAAAATACCGATGACATTTTTCAAAGAACTGGAACAAATAGTCCTTAAATTTGTATGGAACCAGAAAAGGCCCCGAATTGCCAAGGAACTGTTGAAAAGGAAAAACAAAGCTGGGGGCATCACAATGCCGGATTTCAAGCTGTACTACAAAGCTGTGATCACAAAGACAGCATGGTACTGGCACAAAAACAGACACATAGACCAATGGAACAGAATAAAGAACCCAGAAATGGACCCTCGGCTCTTTGGGCAACTAATCTTTGATAAAGCAGGAAAAAACATCTGGTGGGAAAAAGACAGTCTCTTCAATAAATGGTGCTGGGAAAATTGGACAGCTACATGCAAAAGAATGAAACTTGACCACTCTCTCACACCATACACAAAGATAAACTCCAAATGGATGAACGACCTCGATGTGACAGGAATCCATCAAAATCATGGAGGACAACATAGGCAACAACCTCTACGACATCGGCCAAAGCAACCTTTTTCATGACACATCTCCAAAGGCAAGAGAAACAAAAGATAAAATGAACATGTGGGACTTCATCAAAATAAAAAGTTTCTGCACAGCCAAGGAAACAATAAAAAAAACTAAGAGGCAGCCCACAGAATGGGAGAATATATTTGCAAATGATGCTACAGATAAAAGACTGGTATCCAAGGTCTACAAAGAACTTCTCAAACTCAATACACGAGAAACAAATAAACAAATCATAAAATGGGCAGAAGATATGAACAGACACTTTTCCAATGAGAACATACAAATGGCTAACAGGCACGTGAAAAAATGTTCAAAATCAATAGCCATCAGGGAAATTCAAATCAAAACCACATTGAGATACCACCTTACGCCAGTTAGAATGGCAAAAATCAACAAGGCAGGAAACAGCAATTGCTGGAGAGGATGTGGAGAAAGGGGATCCCTCCTACATTGTTGGTGGGAATGCACGTTGGTACAGCCACTCTGGAAAACAGTGTGGAGGTCCCTTAAAAAGTTAAAAATTGAGCTACCTTATGACCCAGCCATTGCAATACTGGGTAATTACCCCAAAGATACAGATGTAATGAAGAGAAGGGCCATATGCACCCCAATGTTCATAGCAGCATTATCCACAATAGCTAAATTGTGGAAGGAACCGAGATGCCCTTCAACAGATGACTGGATTAAGAAGCTGTGGTTCATATATACAGTGGAATATTACTCAGCTATCAGAACGAGTTCTCAACATTTGCTGCAACATGGACGGGACTGGAGGAGATAATGCTAAGTGAAATAAGTCAAGAAGAGAAAGACAATTGTCATATGATTTCTCTCATCTATGGAACATAAGAACTAGGAAGATCGGTAGGGGAAGAAAGGGATAAAGAAAGGGGGGTAATCAGAAGGGGGAGTGAAGCATGGGAGAGTATCCACTCTGAGAAACAAACTGAGGGCTTCAGAGGGGAGGTGGGTGGGGGAATGGGATAGACTGGTGATGGGTAGTAAGGAGGGCACCTATTACATGGTGCACTGGGTGTTATACTCAAGTAATGAATCATCGAACCTTGCATCAGAAACCAGAGATGTACTGTATGGTGACTAATATAATGTAATAAAAAAACATTAAAAAAAAAAGAATTCTATGGTGATTTGTCAGTGTTCTCTCTGTAGAAAAACTGACCAGACTTTTTTATTCTCACCACCTTCATGAAGAAGTATTTCCTTCAGCCCTGAATATCCTTCTGTTTCATCTTTATTCTTTAAAATTGCAGCACGACCAAAACGTAAATCGCAGTTTTACAGTTTATCCTTATGGGAAGTGTAGGTATACCTCATTCTATTAATTGAAAATAGTGCAATAACTCAAACCATGACAAACTAATCTTCCTACTATTTTATTTTTCTTAATAATAACAATAGCAAAGCAGGTTAGGGTGGAGACTGTCACAGAGTTGGGGGAATATTAACTATTCACTCAAAGTACTTCAAGAAATACCATCAGGGAAGTCAGTGAATTTCTGTGTAAAAAGGGAAAGCATCAGGTTCTGTTCTCTTTTCTTTACCATCTGAGTTAAAAACGATGCTTCAAGCCTCTGATAATAAAGACTTTTTCAACAATTAGCAAAGTCTTTGACATAAATGTATATGCATAGAAAAGTCAATGAGTCACACGGGTATGGAAAAATAACTGTCTTTACCAAATGCACTACCATGCATCTCAAATGCTGCATCTATGCACAGAACAGAAATTAATTTTTCCTCTGGCTAAAATTCTGTTTGGACAAAAAACATTTCTACCATTTTAGTGATTTCAGAAGACTTCAGAATTTTACATCTTAGGAATTATATCTTGACGACATTGACACGTCTATAAATAGATAAAAATGAAAAACTTCCTGCATTGAAAGATGTCATTAATTCCATCCAACTACATGCTGAGAGTAACTGAATTAAATGCTAACCCCCATGGCCTTTCTCAAAATTCTAGAAAAAAATATCAAAAGTTTTATTGTACATCATTCAGCATCAGGAAAATACAAATCAAAACCATAATGCAATACCACCTCACACCAGTCAGAATGGCTAAAATTAACAAATCAGGAAACGACATATGCTGGCAAGTATGCAGAGAAAGAGGAACCTTCCTGCACTCTTGGCGGAAATGCAAGCTGGTGCGGCCACTCTGGAAAACAGTATGGAGGCTCCTCAAAAAGTTGAAAATAGCGCTATCCTATGACCCAGCAATTGCGTTAGTGGGTATTTACCACAAACATACAAATGTAGTAATCCGAAGGGGCACCTGGACCCTAATGTTTATACCAACAATGTCCACAATAGTTAAACTATGGAAAGAGCCCAGATGTCCATCAACAGATGAATGGATAAAGATGTGGTATGTATATACAATGGAGTATGACTCAGCCATCAAAAAGAATGAAATCTTGCCATTTGCAAAGAGGTGGGTGGAACTAGAGGGTATTATGCTAAGCAAAATAAGTCAATCAGAGAAAGACACTTATCATATGATCTCATTGATATGTGGAATTTAAGAAACAAGGCAGAGGATCATAGGGAAGAGAGGAAAAAATGAAACAAGACGAAACCAGAAGGGAGAGGGTGGTGGGATGGGGTATCTGGGTGATGGATGTTGGGGAGGGTATGTGTTGTAATGAGCACTGGGTATTATATAAGACTGATGAATCACAGACCTGTACCCCTGAAACAAATAATCCATTATATGCTAATTAATTGAAATTAAATTTAATAAATATATTAATTAAAAAGTTTTACTGTACAGAAGAGGTGTATAGTAATATCACATTCTTCCCAATATTTTTGGAAACACAATAATATCCAATAATATAATTTTCATGAGATAATATTTTTCACAAATAAAATTTCAGAGTAATAGCTAGAAGTAAAAATTAAAAATTTCTCCCCATAATGTATTTGTGTACCTTTGTAAGATCTGACTGCATTTCATTCTATTCATTTCAAACTTATACTCTATGGGGTATGTACATTGTCTTTATATTAACTATATAAATAAAAATATATAATAAATTTTCATTGAGTACTTACCAAGTAGCTGGAACCATCATAAGCACTAGAGTTATAGCTGAGCACAAAACAGACAAAAATACCTGAGTTTATGGGGCTTCCATTTTACTTAAGGAGAGGAGCTAAATTGTAGAAGACAGGCATTGAATAAATGAAGTAAACATGAAAACACTGAAATGGCACAAACTGTAATTTTTTTAAATTCATAGGGTCACTTTGTAAGATAGGAAATTATGGCTCAAATTCTACAATTGATAGCACATTTTGATTTTATTTCTGAATTTTTTTTCTTCTTTCTTTTTCTTTCTTTCTTTTTTTTTTTTTCCTAGAGGGAGAGAGCACAAGCTTGCCTGAGTGGTGGGATAGGGGAGTGGGCAAAGGGAGAAGAGAGAGAGAATCTTAAGCAGGCTCCACACCCAGCACAGAACCTGACACAGGGCTCCATCTCATGAACCTGAGATCATAGCCCTGAGATCATGATCTGGGCCAAAGTCAAGAGTCAAATGCTTAACTGACTGAGCCACCCAGGCACCCTGTATTTCTGAATTTCTTTTTAACTTCATCACTTAAAAGGAAACAAAAAAACACAACTTAGAAATAGATAAAAAAAATCTCTTTGAATCTTTTCTTTCTGTATGAGGACTTTATATGGACACTGAAAATAATATCTTTCTTGTAGAGATCATCTTTCTATTGAAAATGAATTTATTTCAACAATGCAGAGAAGAAAACTCAGCCTTGACTTTTATAATCCTTGTCTATATTACTATTCAGTGGAGGGGTGAAAAGAACAGTTGTATTGCATGGGAGAGAGAATTATCACATTTTGCTGCATTTGCTCAAATAGATTTGCTGTATTTGATACAAAGGATCAAACTTCACCCTGAAATGAAATTCAGGGTCCCTGCTGACTTTTCAAGATGTGTTTTCCCAAAATCCACTTTATAGCACACAAATGTTTAATATCATTTTCAAATAGTTTTCTCCAGGGGAGAGGTAGAACTATGTCCCCTAAAGAATAAATACCCTCAACTTAACTAGTCATTATATGTCATTCCTCTTCCAAATGGATACAGTTGAAAGAGGGTTTCTGTTTTCCTTGGCAATAAAACCAAACTGCATCCAACAAGGAATAAAAAAGCATTTAAATGAGAACTACAGATGTGTGAACCATTTGGAAAAATAACTTGCACTGAGTTAAGTGAAATTTATGAAAGTCTTTTGAACTAGCCAGGAACCATTTAAAAAGTTTATATCATATTGGAAGTATCTTATATTTATCTTTACCACACAGTTGTATATTGCCCTTCACGGTTGCCTTTTGTTTTCCAAGACTAAATTTAGTCCCTGAGAAAGTGCCAGAAAGTCATTTCTGGAGATGAATGCCTACTCAAAGTACAGACAATAACATGAAAAAAAATTTTCTTATCCTGTCCTGGTCTTATATACATACATATTTTTAGAACTCTCAACATAGAATTACCAAAGAATTCAGAATAATAGTGCATTTATTCTTTTGGGATGGGCCAGAAAATCTGTTGGAGACAGAAAGCACAGATACCTTACTTAGGCATGCCAACATTCTAATGACTATATTCCTTTTTGTTTTGTAAGTCCCACTGTGAGCCCCACTTTGCCCATTGGACAAAACTGAACAGCTACCATCCAAAACAGCGTATTACCTAAAACCTGACCAATCTAAGAAGCAAGTTAGGAAATGCCTATGGGGTCAACATGCTCTCTCCATTTGTATTTTGTGGTAATCATATTATGTTGTGAAAATTAAACAGGTACATGTTAGCACTATAACATAGCAATGATTGTTAAGACTAATCAATGACAACAGGAAGGAAAACAATTAAGGTTTATTTTTTGTTTGTTTTATATGTGGCTTAATATGCTAGTTAATAAGTAAATAAAGCTGTTATAAATTATTTGGTTCTTGATGTTTGTAATCATTTTTAGGCTCCATGGGATTATGCTTCTTTTGGATTAACTTCTCTTCTTTGTTTAGGACAGATACATTTCAGTTTATATAGGACTAGTTAATAACCCAAAGAGAGAAAACAAGTCATGTTGTTAATGCAAAAAATGCTAGATTACCCTCAAATGAAAATATTTGGCAATAGTATAATCTGATTATCACATTACACTCCTACCAATGAGCAAATGACATTGGCAAATTTCTAGCCCAAACACATTGTATCTACTTTTCAAAAACTGATATATATGCAGATTGAAAGTTATAAGAAACAGAAAGAGGGTATTCTAAAGGACAAGAGTAATACTTGCAAACAAGTCTTAAATGATATGCTTATATATGCTTTCATCTTTAAGCCAGGAAAAGTGTTCTATATTTATAATTTATATTATTTAACAATAGGAAACTTAAAAAAAATCATTAGTTCAATAGACAAAATGGTAAGTATCCTATCTTAAAATGAATTTTTTCAGTTACTATAGGCTTAGATATGTGGGTTTTTTATTATTATTTAAATTCGATTAGCCAACATATAGTACATCATTAGTTTTTGATGCAGTGTTCAATGATTCATTAGTTGTGTATAACACCCAGTGCTCACACAGTTTTTTAAGACCTAGTTTATGGCATTGAACTTGGGGCTTCTCAAATATTAAAATACTATGTAAACATCAATGTCACAATAGTGATTTTCATAATAGATATTATTAATAAAAGCTCCTGGTAGGGAAAATACAATATGTCATATGACTCTTGCTTCAAATGCAGATTAAGTATTAAAAGGAGAGGATGGGATTTTGTCTACCAGAGTTTTTACTCACTTATCTAGTATTTCTCATAGCAGCATAGGTGTCACCTTTTTTTTTTTTTAATTGGGTAAGGAAGCATTTTTAACTTTCCTTAGGAAAGTGGAAAGAGGTTTTGAAGATTTACAGTGACTATTTCTTAAATGCCATCGGGGATTATGTGCCCTTTGCTGAACTCCGCATGATTTGCCAAGTTTTGTTTCACCTACTGTTTTACTTCCTCATTTCTCGGGCAATAGGAAGAACATCTCTTTGTTGCCTTATTTCTTGGTGGTCAATTTTTATTTCTTTTCTTTGAGAATTTATTAAGTTGTTTTATATTTATTTTAACTCTTAAGCAAGCAGAAGATCAATGGTTAAATAGATATCAAAAGGAGAATGTAAAAACTCAAAGATTTTTGGTAGTCAAACAATAGTGGGGCTCCTGGGTGGCTCAGTCTGTTGAGTGTCTGACTCTTGGTTTCAGCTCAAGTCATGATCTCAGAGTCCTGAGATTGAACCCAGCCTCAGGCTGTACACTCAGTAGGGAGTCTGCTTGAGATTCTCTCCCCTCTGCGCTTCCCCCCCGCTCGCTTGTACACTCTCTCTCTCAAATAAATATATAAATAAATAAGACAAAACAAGAAACAATGGAAGTAATGACAATAAATAATATAGTAAGAGTAACTAACGTTTAATGAAAAGTTACTATATACCAGGCACTTGATGAGTAGTCTATTAACATGTTTAATTCTCCCAACAAAATTATAAGGAAAATTTCCTCCATTTTATAGATGAGAAAACTGAGGCATTGAAAGGCTAAACAGCTTACCCAGAATCACTATTAAATACTTTTTATAGGGGCACCTGGGTGGCTTAGTTGGTGAAGCGTTTGTCTTCAGCTCAGGTCATGATCTCAGGGTCTTGGGATTGAGCCCTGCTTTAGGCTGCCTGCTCAGCCAGGAGTCTGCTTCTCCCCCTCTTTCTGCTCCACTCCCCACCATATCCATTTGTGCTCTCTGCTCTCTCTTTCTCAAATAAATAAATAAAATCTTTTTAAAAATACTTTTTATATGTAAAAATGGTCAATTATATATGCCTATCCAGTTTTTGGGATATGGAAATTTTTATTTAGTATTTGTTAAATAAGTTTGTTAACAAATTAATAAATGTAAAGCAAATTTTAGAAATCAAGAGATAGATATTATTTGGATTTTAAAAAGGAATGCTGACTTTAGGATTAGTGATGAAGTTAAGAGAGGATTAATGAAATATAGGAAAACTGACCTTGGAATTATGCATTTGATATAATAACATGATAGAAAAGTGGGTAGCACAGAGCAAAGAAAAAAGAATTTATTAAATACAATAATATTGGGAAATTTAGATTAATAAATGTAGAAAGACTACTCCAATATCACAAATTTTAAACCTGAACTCCTGGTAGATTAAAGACTTAAATGCAAAAACTAAAAATATAAAATTAATGGAAGAAAATATGAAAGAATACATGATAGAAAAATACTTCATAATGAAAATTTCTGAAACATAAACCATGAGGTAAAATTTTGATAGATCAAATTATGTCAGATTTAATGTTTTTTTGTTTTTTTTTTTGGCAGAGAGTAATCACTATCTACATACCCATCAAAAATTTTTTACCCTCTCAGGTAAATAGATTGGGTAACTGTATCTTATTTTGGTCAATAGGCTATATGTAAACGTGATCAAAAGTGATAGGTGTTTACTCCTGGTCAAAGATACTTAGGAAAAACTATGGTTAAACCATGCTCTGTACTGTCCCTTCCTCTGTATGAGTAAAGGCCATATTTGAAATGACAGTGCCAACAGATGAAACCTTTTAGATCCTTAAATCCCAAGTCCCCAGTCTGAAGGGACTCACAGAGAGTGATCAGAACTGCAACAAACTGTAGATGATGTTTTATGTGTTAAGCCATTTAGATTTTGAAGATGTCTTTTATGCAGTATAGCCTAGTCTATCTTGACTGTTATACCCCTCAACAAAAGACACCCACCACAACCAAAGGTTAGAAGAAGATAATCTCATGTCTGAAACCAAAATGATAATAATTAGAATATAAAGTGAACTCCTACAAGTCAACAAGAAAGATATTTGAAATCTAATAAAAACCAGTGAACATAGGACAGGAATATATAATTCAAAACAGAGAATCACAAATGACTAATAAATATTTGATGCTCTAATTCACTAGGAAGCTTGTCATTGTGAATTTAAAAATGAAAATGCTGAAAATAGAAAAAAATGGATAATACCAAGTGTTAGTGAGGAAAGTGTTAGTCAGGGAAATCAAGTGAAAATTTCATATACTTCTACTGAGAGTTTAAATACTTGCAGCCATTACTGAAAGCACTCTTGCAGAACTAAGTAAAAATAGCTATGTGTATAACTCCGGACCTAGAAATTCCACTCAGTTCCATAACTGCTTCTCATTTATTTGTAGTAAAAGATGTCTCAATAGAAGAGATAATTAAAATGTAGTGGACTAGATCACAGAATATAATGTAGTGGTCAGAAGTAAAAATTTGATGTATATATAGCAACACAGATCACAAAAACATAATACTGTATGAAAAAGAGATAAAAAACTTAGATTCATATATCAATAACATTATGTAAATCTAAAAAACACACTCCCAATACAAACTATATTCCATACCAAGGTATGTGTATTTAAAGACAAATATCAAACATAATGGAGAGGTGCCCTTGTGAGAGGAAGCAATGGAAGTACGGCATGAGGATGAAAGAAAATAAAATGAAATAAGTGGGCTTTCTTGGCATAGATAAATATGATAATGGGGTATGAGCTGGCGTATATGGTTAATTCAACATTCTGCAAGTGAGGCTGAAGAGAAAAGAGAAAAAAGAATAAAATACTAGGAAAATGAAAGTCCTAGGAAAAGTTCAGAAATTCCCAACTGTGACCTTCATTAAAACTTTAGATTTTTAGGCTAATGGAAATAATATGAAAATGAACTCATTAAAACAAAACCAATCAAAAAGATAAACAAAAAACCTTATTTGACCCACATTTTTAGTTTAGAATCTGAAGCACAAAAAGGAAGTATAACTCCCTGTAATTCCATTCAGTATCTCTATTGAATTACCCTCCCACATTATTAAAAGCCACGAAGAAATAGTTCTGTACTTTGAAATGTTACTTCTTCTTGTATAATCCTGGAGCACCAAGAGAGGGTAAAAAAATATTTTTTAATGCCATACAAGGTAGACTGGTATTAAATACAGCTTTCTTTGGCAAGGCTCATTTGTAGATTTTCCTTTCCCAAATATGTTTATTAAAACAGAAGTAAAATAATAAGCAAATCCTAGTGAGTCCCCCACACAAAATAAACTAGCTTCCATGGTGACATAAGTAAATACAGTGTAAGACAGTAGGTGGATATCATTTTGTTTAGACATTCAGGGAAATAATCACCACAGGAAGCACAGCTGGAATTGGGGTCCAGGTTTATAAATCCTTGGGTTTTTCTAATGGTATCTAATCATTCAGAGTCTCCAACAGTTTGCATACTAAGTGAAAATAAAGGGACAAGTCCATATTTTGTAACTTCTTAAGGATCTAACGTTTCTTGTCTGTTGCAGTAAATGCATGACAATTTTTTGAACAATACACAATGAGATTTGTGATAACAGCCACTAACAAAAGCTTTTATTGTAAACAATTTGCTAATTTTCAAAAGAGCCTTTTGAGCATGAAACTACATTCCACCATTTCTTTTCAGCTCTGGGTCAAGAAAAGGTCACTTTATGGGAGTTATTGTTGATTATATGCTAACATTCACAGGAAACAGACTCTGGTTATTTTAGGATCAAGATGACAGCTATATGAAATGATAATGTAGCTATATTGGGAAATGTAATTAAACTGCCTTTCTGTATTGAATGATAATTGCAATGAGACTGCTTGGTGAAAATCTGATGATGAGACATAGAGGAATTTGAAACGCTACTGACTCCAGTCTTATTTAGAAACAGAAAATTCAACCCAGTCTGGTGGAAAGTATTTAATTCTAAGTATTTTGTGAACAACCAGTTAAACAGTAATTCTTGCCTCTTAAATCAGCAAACTACTATGACAACTGCCTTTCCTCAGACTAGGGAAGTGTTTCTCTTTGTACAATTCTTACAGACAACATACCAACATTTTGTCCCACGAAACGCTTATAGGCACAAGGCAAGAAATCAGAGTCATGCTGCTAAACATCACCCAAAGAGGGCCTGAGCAACAAGAGCAAAAATAAACAATTGGAACTACATGAAACTAGAAAACGTTTGTACAGTGAAGGAAACCATCAACAAAACAAAAGGGCAATCTACTGAATGGGAGAAGATATCTGCAAATTATATATCTGATAAGGGATTAATATCCAAGTTATAAAGAACTTGTACAACTCAACACCACAAAACCCCAAATAATCCAGGAACTGAGTAGACATTTTTTTCCCCCAAAGAAGTCATACAGATGCCAACAGATACATGAAAAGATGCTCAACATCACTGATCATCAGGGAAATGCAAATCAAAACCACAACAAGCTATCACCTTACACCCGTCAGAATGGCTAGTATCAAAAAGACAAGAAATAAGAAGTGTTGGCTAGGATGTGAAAAAAGGTGAACCCTTGTGCAGCATTGGTGGGAATGTAAATTGGTGCAGCCACTATGGAAAGTAGTATGGCTCTCCCCAGCCCAAATCTAAAAATAGAAACACCATATTACCCAGTAATTCCATTTCTGGATATTTACCTGAAAAAAAAATACTAATTTGAAAGGATATAGGCACCCTTATGTTTAATGCAGCCTTATTTACAATAATCAAAATATGGAAGCAACCTAAGTGTCCCTCAATAGACAAATGGACAAAGAAGATGTGAGGGGTGTGTGTGTGTGTGTGTGTGTGTGTGTGATGGAATATTACTCAGCCATAAAAAGAATGTAATCTTGCCATTTTTGACAATATGAATGGACCTAGAGGGTATTACACTAAGTGAAATAAGTCAGACAGAAAATGACAAATACCGTATAATTTTACTTATACGTGTAATCTAAAAAACAAAACAAATGAACAAACAAACAAAATAAAATAGACTCACAAATACAGAGAACAAACTGGTGGTTGCCTGAGGGGAGGTTGGAAGAGATGGGCAAAATAGGTGAAGGGAATAAAGGGGCAAAATTTTTATTGAGAGATATATATCTATACCTATCTATATGTATGTAATTATGGATATGTATATAAGGATAATATAAGGATTACAAAAATTGTACAGGAGATATAGATATATAGATATATTAAATTTATATACCTGTATCTTCTATTACATAAAGCACAAAATGAAATATATAAAATGAGCTCTAGTTATAGATTATAGATGTATGAAATACACATATAAAAATTGTTTTGTAGGTTTTATTTGTATAAGAATAGACATATAGATACATATGATAAACATACACACACACATATACACGTATAGCTCTTTTTCATTGCCATTAAAACAAAGTGCATGGTTTTGCTCTGAATACTTATGTACCACTCAGTTTATCCTGTGTGCCTGTTTATTCTCTGGCAGTCATGTCTTGCTTCTTTCTCAGGATTTTGATAATTTATATAAACTGGATTATCTCCCTTGCTTCCATAACTACCATCTTTTAAATTATTTTCTTCTCTTTTATTCCTTAAGAACTTCTGTAATTATTCCTCCACATCACTGATATAATTTTCTGGGATATAATGTTATACTTTCTCTCTTGGTACTACTAATGCACATTTTAATTTGCTACTGTGCTTTTAGTTACTCTCTTTCTCTTTCTCTATATTGACTCCTTTTAATGTCATTCTGGATCTCGATAAGTCAATGCATTTTCAACTCATTTTTTTCCTCTTATGTAATGGAGTTGTTATATTTTATTTTATTGAAGACAGCATATGTATTTAAAATTTTTTTTTGTAGAAATCCTTTTACATATATAACAACTTCTGCCAACTTAGGTCAATAATTTACTCTTTATTGTGGTTGTCACCTAAATATTCCCCTGATATATCCCCCCTATTGCCTAAAATCTTCCCCTAATCTATCCTTGAAAAAAAGATGACCTATATATGTGTCAATGTTTGTCCCCTAACAGGTAGGTGTAATCCCCCTGAACCACATCACAATCAAATGAAACACTCTTGCATATATTTTTGTTCTAGAAGATGTCTGTCAGTATAGCTCTCCTGGTCTGGACAGACATTTCCTTCTGCTACTATTTCCGAGTTCTCAGAGGTTAAAGAAGTGAAATTCTGCATAGGTAATTTGGATTAAGTTATAGCTTTTCCCTAGAAATGTTACAAATCATATACTAATTCCCAGAGTATACAGCTGCTCCAATTCTTTTTGTAAACCTTTGCCTAACCTCATATCCAGGGTGTTCTAACTATCTCTTATTACCTATGGATATATCTCTGAAGTTTTAGGAAAGGATACAGGATCTCAGAGTTTTTTTCTTTTATTCTGTATACCATCAGTGAGAATTTTTAATAGCATGGAATATTTAATTTTTAAAATAATGCTGGTTCTTTCATAGTCTAAAAAACTAGAGAAAGGGCCACTTTGTCAGCAAAGGTGTAGTATCATAAAATGTGACCAACATATTTCTAAAAACTAAAATAGAAATTCATTCATCCTTCGAGTTTCCCAAAGTCATTCTTAGATTTTAAACAATGAACAGTTCTTTGTCTAAGAAAAACAGTATTATTAAATTATCTTCAGTAATTTAAAAGGAAGACTATCTGAGTTGCAGGAAGTCCAGAGTAAAATAAAATCATATGAAGCAAACTAAACATCTTATAAATACCATATGTGTAGATTCTTTTGACAATGGCTTTTGTTGGTTTAGTATGAAAGTAATAGAACAGGAGCTTGTATCATTGTCTTAACAGAAAAAGTCTGCAACAATTTGCAGAATTAGACATTCCATTTTTTAAATACTACACTTCACCAAAAAAATATTCTCACGTTATGTTTTAATGATAACATGGTTTTAATAGTAAGAGATCTAGCCAAGATGTTCATGTTGTTGTTGGATTATTGTTTGCCAGCATACTGAAAATCTCTTTACCTATCTGCTATACTTGAAGTTTAGCCCTTAGTATATCCCTGTAACAACTAACAACAGTGAAAATGAGACAGATAAAAAAGAACTATCTTTCTTTCATCCGTGTGTAAGTTAATGAATCACATTGTCTCCAGTGTAGAGAAACTCAGCATTGAGACTCTGGAGGTAAACTGTATTTCATATCTTGAGTTATGAATATTTTTAATGTCCACATTGATTATTAGTTAGAATGGCCAGTCCTAAGACAGTTGGTAAAGTTGACAAAATTTGTCACTGAAACTCTTTCTTTGACTCTTTCTGAGCTCCTCTATTATTGTAGCTATATTCCAGAGACTTAGCATTATAAAATTTCCATTTCCCTAATTCCCTCTTCAGAAGAGAATATGTAACAATTAAGTCAATATTAACATCATAGTGTGAATTACTTCAATCATAATTTTCCACATTCTCACAACCTTTCTCCAGGGATCTTGGTGAGAGTTAGATGTGTTATACAGGAGAGACTGTGGAATAAAGCAGATCTGGGTTAACATTTAACCTTTTATTTTAATAGGATGAAATTTACAAATGACTTGTTAACCCATCCTCAAATTCTTAATTTAATAATTTCCATATTTATTGTTTTGAAAATTAAATGATGAAACAATGTAAGGGAAAGAATTTATTACTTAATGGACACTCATAATTATTTATTTTTAAATGACTTGTAATTTTAGAACTAGAAAACATGAAATGAGATATTTAAAGCAAGTAGGCAATTGTAAAATCTGCTTATGTGTCGAGGTACCCTCACTTTTAAAAACTGGTAATCAGGGGACACTTGGAGGCTCAGTCAATTGGATGTCCGACTCTTGATTTCATCTGGGGTCATGATCTCAGGGCTGTGGGATAGAGCCTTGTGTCCAGCTCTGCACTCAGGAGAGAGTCTTCTTGTCTCTCTCCCTCTGCTCCTTCCCCCACTTGTGCTGTTTGTCTCTCTCAAATAAATAAATAAAATCTTTAAAAACTGGTAATGATAAGCAATTAACTCCTCCCACTGAAAATAAGTGACAAAAATTTCAGTTCAGGAGTTATTTTTTTTCTTAATTAATTAGATATTATATAATAAAACTGTGACATCATAAGTTCTTCACAAGTAGATGCTACATTGAACTAGATCAGCAGTTTTAAAATATTTTAAATACTTTTTAAAAATAAATGTGAAATAATGTGTGTAATCACTTTTATAAAACAGATAAGAACATGGCCGGGTAGTTTGGGATGTTTCACTATTAGATCACCATATGGCCCATGAGTTCCTTTCATGGAAAATATTTCTAGCTTTCCATATAAAATAGTAGAGAACAACAGTAGTGGGTAATAGAGGGGGAAAAAACCCACAAATAACTACATATTCTACATATTTTGGATCTTATTTTCTCAGGTCATCATTTTCTTCTTTATCACTATAGTAATTATAATTAATTAAAAATAGTAACAAGCCAAGCACTAGGCCTTATATACTTTATTTCCGGTTATCACAAAACTCTGCAAAGTAAGCAATATTATAACCTTTACTATTATTATTAATGAAGAGATGTGATCACTGCAAGTTTTATCCAAGGCACCATTTACAAGTTATTACAATAGATAGAAGCATACATTTTGTGATCTGCATTGTTTTTTAGGTAGTGGAATAATTTTATCAAACTTTCAGATACTTTGAAGTATTTAATTCTTCAGCATTTCCTACAAAAGCAGAACTCTTCAAAAATGCTTATATTGCTACCTTTTGACTTTTCATTCTAGGCATTATATACTCCAGTGGTGCTCATTTTCATTTCAGGATCCCACTCTTGAAATTTAAGGAGGACCCCCAAAACCTTTTCTTGATATGGGTTATATCTATTTATATTTACCATACTACAAATAAACACTTGGAACCTTTTTTTTTTTTTTTTTTTTTTTTTTGGTGGGCAGCAAAGCAAAGTTTATTGAACAATAGTAAAGTGAGAGTACAAAGCTCCCGAAGAGGGAGGGAACCTGAGAGTGTTGCCCAAAAACTTGGAAACTTTAAAAAAATTATTCAATTTTAAAATAACCCCCAAAAATGTTACAGATAAGCATAAATAACATATTTCTATGAAATATAACTATTTTTTTGCAAAATAAAAGTCTTTACAGAGAAGAAAGGCATTGTTTTATATTTTTGCAAATCCCTGAATGTCTACTTAATAGCAGATAACTGGATTCTCATATCTACTTTCTGCATTCAGTCATACATTGTTTTGGTTGAAGTATATAAAGAAAATCCACCTCACACAGTATGTGCTTAGAAAAGAGAAGAATTTTTTCAAATAATTGTGGATATTTTTATTTACTTACACTCAATCAAAGCTAGATAATGGCAGTTTCTTAACAGACAGCTACAATGTAGAATCTAAACCATATCAATGAACATTTACACTTAAGTCTGCTAGTCTATCTTGTACCTTGAATAGATATCTTACCTATATGCACAGGTGATATTGTAACACGCATGCATCCCTCATTTGGAAATATTGCTTCACTATCTTATGTAGGCCATCCAATGTTGCCATATTTCCTCATTTAATATCAAAAATTCACATTCATAAATACCACCAGTGATCTCACAAGAAAAGTCTTTAAGTATGGGGAAGCTATCAAGTCACATAAAAGTATTCCAAAATTTTAATCTTCATTTGAAAGTTAAAATTTCATCACGGCAATGAATACTGTCTGTTGTTTTCCTTCAAATAACAGGCTTACTTCATTTATTCTAAGAAATGTCTGTTAAATAACCAAATATGAATAACCTTGTTTGGCAGTTTTTCTTTTCAGTAAAAATGTATTCTGTCTATAAAGTTTAGATCATAACTTAATTGTCTAAGTACTTTTTCTCATGTTCTAAGGATCTGCATGTTGGATATGGTATGGTGAAGTCGGGGCAGCCACAGGAGGAAATGAGAATGAGGCATGGAAGGAAGATGTTTATATACTCACAAGGCTCAGACGGGGACACTGAATGCCATGCAGAGCCACAGAGTAAGACACCAGAGTGGTCAACAGGCAGGAGGGCAGAAGTAGGGGGGACAGCTCAGGCCAAGGCATTTTACTGGAGTTTCCATGGCAAAGGCAAAGCAAAGCAAGTTTAGAAGTGCCTAGTTCGAATAATCACAGCAGACTCCAAGCTATAGGGGTTATCTGCTACCTGGTTACATGGTACCTGGCCCTGGGATGATTATGGCAGGGAACTACTGCCTCCTGGGGTGTATAGGCCAGATACAAGAGGAAGAGCTCTGAATTGGTTAGTTTGCATATAAAAGGCATGATTCTGGTTGAGTCCTGCTACCTCTGGAGGATCAGTCTCTTCCTCCTCAGCCAGAAAGGTGTTTGTTTGTTCGAAGATTTTATTTATTTATTTGAGAGAGAGCGAGAGCCGCATGAGCACGGGGGGAAGGGAGGGGCAGATGGACAAGCAGACACCCCCCTGAGCAGGGAGCCCAATGCAGGCATCTTTTTGTTAGTTTGCTCTTTTTTTATTGGAGTATATACTTCCCCAAAATAGAGGCAATAAAAAAGTTTTAGACCTTGTAAGTCTAAAAATTATGAGGTATATGTCACAGTCAAATGTTAGTTTTTCTAGTTATAGAATTCTAGATTGAAAATATCTTTCTCAGGATTTGGAAAGCATTTCTCTGCTGCCACCTACTTCTCAGATTTGTGTTGACAGATTCTAATGCTATTTTGATTCCTGGTTCTTTCCCTCTTACAGCCTTTAGGGATTTTCTTTTTGTTCCTAATAATGGGAAGTATCATGATAATATGTCTTGGTGAGGGTCTTCTATTTTCCGTTTTGCTGAGAACTCAGGATGCATTTCAGTTGTGGGAAATATTCTTAAATCTTTTTGTTGATGATGTGATCTTCATTTTCTCTATTATTGTTCTGAAACTACTATTATTTTGATATTGGATCACCTGGAATACTACTGTAATTTTACTGTATTTTTCTAATAGATTTTTTTTTTCATTTTGGTCTCCTTTTTTTATAAAGCTGCACAGTTTTAACTTCAACACTTTGTTTGTATATGCTATCATATTTGTAATATCCAAGGGCTCGTCTAAATTTTCTGAATGATCTATTTAAAAGTGTCTTCTTTTTATCTTATGAGAAAACAGTCCTACCATACTGCTCAGAATATTGTTTAATTTTGTTCATTCTTCTTTCATGTTCTCTATTTCCTCTATATAACTGGTTATTATTTGTTTCAGCTTTTAGCCACTATCTTCTTATTTTACTATCCTTTATGTAGTTACTCTCCATTAATATCATGAGCTAAAAAAGGATTAGCTCAATATGTGTGGTGGATCTTTGCTGACTGTCTGCTTTACAGTAGGATAACATAGTTGAGGCATGTTTTCAAGGAACTTCTGTTGCGTATCTTCAGTTCTTTTCTTTGGGCTTTCAGATACTCCAGTGAAGTTTTCCCCAGTTGCCTACCTGCAGGGTTTAATTTGGTTGCTAGTAATCTTTGAGCCAGATATAGTAAAAAAGAAAAGATCTGAATGTTCAGTATGTAAACAATCACTTAATCTCCCTGTTTTCAATATAGCACATCCAGCCTCCATTGTAATTGGTATCCTTCAATATGCATGTTCTCTCTTTGGCAGTCTCCTGAGAATAACCTGTATACTTCATCCCAGATAGGTTAAAATAAGCCACCCATCTAGGTGAGGAGAGCATGGAAGGATCTGGAATATAACTTCTAGTAGTAGGCCAGTGGGTCTTTAGTGTCATTTAGATTTCTGGTTTACCATTCTGTTTTTGGTTTTTAACTTTTTAAAATCTGGTAGGTTACTTATCCTTCATTGATCTGTTTTCTGTCTTCTAAAAGTGGATGGCTACTGTGTATTCTCCTCTTTGTCTCTGTGTTTTTCTATTTAAAAAATTCCTTTATAAGGATTTCTGGAGGGAATTGAGGGCAATGTTTCCATTAAATCTACCATGTTATCCAGTAGTCAGTTCATATTGCTGTGTGTGTGTGTGTGTGTGTGTGTGTATGTGCACTTAGGTGATTTTTATTGTAGTACAAAGAGCTAGCATATTACTTACACACAGTAGCATCTTTCATATCCCCAACTCAGAGGTTACCATTATTCTAATAAACCATAAACTCATGTTGTCTATGCAGCTCTTTTTATTCAGTTATTTTTGTGAGAATTTTTCATATCATTAACTATAACAAAAGTTTTTACATCTTTAATTACTGTATAATATTCCTATTGGTAAATTCTCCAATTGTGGTCCTAATGATGGCTTTTGGAGTTGTTTCCAGAAATGGAATAATACAAATAATGCTATGAAAACTTCTGTTTGTGACTTTCGGTGCACATAAAATTACACTTCTTTGGCTATATATCCATAAATGGAATATCTGTATCATAGGTAGTGTGTATTTTAATCCCGGTTTTTAAAATACATTTTCATTATTTACAAAACTATCACGTAATTAAGATTACATGATCATAACCCTAAGTTAATTACAAATTGATTGTTTAGTTGTTCTTCTTTTCTCCCCCTTATTTTACTCATTTTGTCAGTTGATCTATATATAGATAAGAAATAGCATAGAGAACAATGGTTTAAAAAATTAGAGCTGAGAGAAAGACAATTATCATATGATTTCTCTCATCTATGGAACATAAGAACTAGGAAGATCGGTAGGGGAAGAAAGGGATAAAGAAGGGGGGGTAATCAGAAGGGGGAATGAAGCATGAGAGACTATGGACTATGAGAAACAAACTGAGGGCTTCAGAGGGGAGGGGGTTGGGGAATGGGATAGACTGGTGATGGGTAGTAAGGAGGGCACGTATTGCATGGTGCACTGGGTGTTATACGCAACTAATGAATCATCGAACTTTACATCAGAAACCAGGGATGTACTGTATGGTGAGTAACATAATATAATAAAAAAATATTAAAATAAAAAAAATTAGAGCTGATTAATTTGAGTAAAGCAGAGAATTCTTTCAAGAAAGTACATGGAAATGAGATGAGAAAACTAGTTAGCTGTTACATTTTTAAGGTCGTTGAGTGCTTGCTAAAGTGCTTTGACATATCCTAGAGGTAGCTAAGTTTTTATTGAAGGCTTATTCCCTAAGGAGTAACAGAATAAAATGTATTTTGGCAAAATACTTTTGTGTTCATATCCAAGATATATTAGGAAAGATGATATTGTAATATTAGAAAACTCAAGTGTAAAACTTCCTGCAAATAGTCTAAAAATTATTTTTCTAAAAAAGTCATTATATTGATCAAATTCATAGAATTCTCTACTCCCCTCCCTTTATTTAGAAAAACTCTTCAATAAAGAGTCCACCATAGTAGATGAACTTGGTCTTAGTGATGAGATATTCTGCAAAAGTTCATATGTTAATATAAACTGCTTTGCCAATGAATATTTGTTTTGTGTATTTTGATCAAAGATTTGGGACTTTTTACTTGAGCTAATTTTTAATTTCAACAAAGCCCAAATAAAAATGCAGTAAATAAATATGCACATAGTTTCCCAAGTCTTTTATTCATTTGTAAGATACTGGATGATAATATTTCTGGATAGGCATGACATAAGGTATCTATGTGTGTGTGGGGGGGGGGGTGTTAAGTGCTGAATTCTATTCCCTCCAAAATTTATATGTTGAATCTCTGGCCACCAGTACTTCAAATTATGACTGTATTTTGAGATAGCGTTTTTAAAGAAGCATTTAAGTTAAAATGAGACCATTATGGTGGGCCTAATCCATTCTGGCATACTTATAAGACGAAATTTGGAAACATATGGAAACACATAGGATGCTCACGTACAAGGAAAGGCCATGAAAGGTCACAGCAAGAAGGTGGCCACCGGAAAGCCAAGGAGAGAGACCTCAGAAGAAACCAAACCTACCAATATTTGATCTTGGGCTTCTAGCCCTTAGGCCCTCTTAAACAGGTAACACAAGAATGAAAACTTCATCATGGAGTACAAAAGGGTGTTTGTTAACTATAGGAAAATATGGGTTAAAATCCAACTTTCTCTTGTTTCTGTGTTTCAATTTTTATCATTTTATAAATGTTATGGAGAATTTAATTCATAAATGTGTTTTGTGGTTCCAGTGTTAAAACTCACCAAATAATTTGCTAAGGCTAAGAGAGTAGTATGACTGTCTACTGAAAGTAGAAAGAGGCATCTTAAAAACTCCAGATGTTCAATTACATTTTTGTAAAACCTCATATTTAGCATTTCAATTACAATGACCTACACAGTGAAATTCCTGTCTCCTTTCTACGTACTTCCTGGTGCAAAAAATGCCAAGCCTTGAGGAAAAAAAATAGATATCATCATAAGTACTTTGGAAACTATTTTGGAGATCCTAGTTTAACAAAACTCGAAAATCTCTAGTGATCTGGACATTTAAAATACTTTTATTTAAATATTAAATAAAGAATGCCAGAAATGCTTGTAGTCATTTGTTACATCACTTTACATAGGAAATACAGTACTTCTGTTTCATTTTGTGGAGAGAAATTTTTAACAAATGAGATTTCCAAATAAAGTTATATCAGGATGGGGTAGAAGTTGAACATGTTTCATTATGTTTCACTATTATAAAATGCAAATTAATTCATGTAGGACATTTTCTCTGAAAGACAGAAAAATACTTTAAATCATTTCTTCACTTTCCAGGATATTGATTGAAATGTATCTAGTGTCAGTAAATGCAAGTAGTTCAAGTGCTTAGTAGACTCAGGGCTGGTTTTCTAGAGACAGAACTCAAACTCAGAAGAACTCTTTCCAATCTTCCTCATATGCAGCCCACTGATGAACAGTACGTTCATGGAACTTAGAGCCATAGCCCTTTACACTAATTTTGTGTTCCTTTGCTGTTGTTTCTTCTGTTTATGTATCACTCCCCCTACACCATAATGTATCATCTCAGTAGCACCAAAACTCTCACTACCATTTGTTATAACTTATTGCTCAATATATCTTGGACGAAGAAATATATTCAGTATACTAAATCTAACCGATAATAAGACCAAAATACATAAATTATCACATTCTCTATGAATTTTTATGACCTCAATTTGTGTTAAAATATATATCTCCTTCTAATGCACCACATTGTCTTATTAGCTAAAAACTACCTTTCTCAACTCCATTTGCTTTCCTTTTAAAAGTGGGATACTCCTTTGCCCATTATTTACATCATCATAAAGAAAGTTTGGAATATTTTTCCACAGTGCCTGCCAACTAATATTTCTCCCACAAAATCTAAGTATATCTCTCTCTTCTTATCCTTGTCACAATTATCTATTAACTTTAGACTCACACCTTGATAATTTAAAAAGATTGTTGTACCGGACCCAGTTTCTTCTCAATTTCCTAAGTTACCATCATCAGGATATCAATCTGAACGACTGTCACCATCATAGATAGCTATAGGGTTAGATTCTGTAATTTAATTTTTTTTTCTTTTACCATCTCTCTACTTTGGTAGACATTTTTCATGGCCACAAAATGGATGAAGAATTTCACACTATCTTCCACATACTGAAATTTGAAATTTATCTGATCACAACAGCCTTCTTTTATTCCCCTTTCAATCATTCACTAAATTCAAATTTCAAACACAGGAAATTCATTACCTCTTTTTAAGTCTCATGGTCTTGTAGTTCCTTCTTCATGCTTTCAATTACTTTTTTTTTTTATAAGATAGCTCAGCTCTACATCAGAACCTCATATCCTCCCCCATGACCTTCCACTACACCTGATCTTGCCAATTCCCAACTGTGGTTTAAACCAATGGTCTATTGCATTATCTGGATAAAATTACATAATCTGAAAAAACTGACAGTTTCCAACCTCAAATAGACCCTCAACTGTTTCTTGGTGGTCTTTCCACTAATTTCTAGTTGGATAAATTTTCTGTTTTCCTTTGTGGTTAGTCTCAGCCATTTCCTTTCACTCAGCCAAGCAATACCAAACCAAACAAACAACATAAACTGTCTCATAAAAAAATAAACACATGAGACATGCTCAAACATAACTATAGGTTCACAATTCTTAGCTTCTTTCTTTATAGTCTCAGAAAAAGATGTGCTCTGTTGCAAGCCACAGTAATCCTATCTACTTGTGTCATTTCCCAGAAACCCATCCATTTCCTCTGAAATGAGCAACCTTGTTATCCTTTTCCCTTCTCACCCTCACCACTTGCTTCTTTCAGTCACCCTAGAAATACGTTAAAATATCTTATCCAAAAAATACATTGATATTTAAAATTGTCCCTTAAATGAGGAAAAGTGAAGAAACATGACAAGCCCTACTTCAGCCTGGTGACCACAGTTGGCATCAATAGTCATACATCATGTTGATAGTATATAAACTTGGTAGGATGTAACAAAATTGACACTCTACCTCTGTGATCTACGTTCCTCAAATCCATTATCCCACTTTAATCATGAGACACTGTACTCCTCAAAACTGCAAGTTCATCTAAAACAAGGAAAGTTAAAGAAATTGTCAGTCAAGAAGAAACTAAAGAGAACTGACAACTAAATATAATCCGGTATTCTGGATGAGATCTTGGAATAGGAAAAGGACCTTAGGTAAAAACCAAGGAAATCTGAATAAATTATAGACTTTAAAAATATAAATTTATACAGGGGCACCTGGGTGGCGCAGCAGTTAAGCGTCTGCCTTCGGCTCAGGGCATGATCCCGGCGTTATGGGATGGAGCCCCACATCAGGCTCCTCTGCTATGAGCCTGCTTCTTCCTCTCCCACTCCCCCTGCTTGTATTCCCTCTCTTGCTGGCTGTCTCTCTGTCGAATAAATAAATAAAATCTTTAAAAAAATAAAATCTTTAAATATATATATATATATATATATATATATATATCCATATTGGTTCATTAATTATAATATATTACCATAATAATGTAAGATATAAATAACAGATTAAACCATGTATAGGGGCCATATGGGAATTCTCTGTATTATCTGCTCAATATTTTTATAAACCTAAACTGTCCTAAAAAAATTAAACTCTATTATTAAAATTAAAGCAAAAATGCTAGCCTAGGAGTTACTCCATCTAGAGGAAGGTGAAACCAATCAACTGTATTAATAATAAAGCTCATATTCACATTAGCAATTGCAGCTTATGTGTGTAGCCATGATATATCTCCTGATTCCGAACTTCAGAATTTGTCAGAATAATGAACAAAGTGGAGGTTAAAATGGAAAAATCCAGGCTTCCCCATGCTAAGGTACTTCTGAAAAACATACAGTATGTGAGGACAGAGCTGAGCAGACCATAACTGGTTGCTCTGTCTAGGTAGCTGTCAAGAGTTAGGAGAGCAGAAACAGGTCTGATATGCACATGCCAGTTTCTGTTCTCAAAAATGCCACTGGGATTCAAGAGGAGAGGATGGAATGAAGCAGCTTAGCAACAGGCCAGGATCATAGCTAATCAAGGTCTCTTGACACAGAAACAAGACAGTAGGATTTCCTTCTAAGAGAAAGAAGGCTAATTCCAGGAAAAAGTCTTGTAACATGTCTCAGTTACAAGCAATGGATATATGTGGATAGATGTCATTGCTTAGAGGGCTGACAACTACTCTGCAACAAGTCAGCAAAGTGAAAATTACCATCAAGACATTGTCAACTTTGGAATTAAAAATAATAGGGCAAATACAATAAAAACTTTTGAAAAATGGACTTTTACTTCTTTTTAACAACTGATTCTTTTTTTTTTTTTTTTTAAAGTTAGCTCTATGCCCAATGTAGGGCTTGAATTCACAACCTCAAGATCAAGAGTTGCATTCCCCACCAACTGAGCTAGTCAGGAGCCCCACAAAATGGATTTTTAAATAGTAAGTTCAATTCTTCATGATTCCTAATTAAACTTTTAGGAACTATGAATTGACTGGTCAATGGAAACCAATTTTTCTCACTTACCAGTGTAAATTATTTGACAGCTTACTTAATTCAATTCTTTAGCAAAACAGTGTCCCTCCCCCCCAGTCTGGCAGTATTGGCAAGTTATCTTCTCTCCTGAGCATTCCTTTGGCTCTCCACTGTCATTATAACCTAATGTAAACTACTTTTCATGTGTTTCTGTGTCTTCTACATCTCTGACAAATTGTACATTTTTTTTTTAATTTCCAGTGTCTATATCCAAAGGACATAAAAAAATTAAATTTGTTCCTTGTCACCATTCAGGTAGAAAATAGAGCCACTGAATACATTTATTTTTCTACTTAGTTTAGTGTATTCGCTGATAGTACAACCTAAGGGTCATCCTCTTCTTCATTTATTGATTGTCTACGTTAGGTCAAGATTTTTCAAATTCTTCAAAACCTAAATATGGTGCTCCTATCTAACAGATCCCTTTACCTACTAACACTGTGACTTACATTATTCATAGCCCTGCTACTAAAAATACCACTTCCTTTACTAGATCTCTTATCAATTATTGGGTTGAAATATTTTCTATAACTATGCCACCAAAGATAAGATAAAGTAAAAATATTACAGTTCTTCTTCAAAATACATTGATGTATATAATATACTATAACTACTGATTATTTCTAGGGGGTTATTTTCTCAGTAAGACTTGATAAATTAAGTGCAGATTTATACTCTGTGTCTACACTCTGAAGCTACAAATACTTTTGAAATATTGAATGAAGCAAGGTATAATTAGAAAGGCAGACTTCTCCTTTCCAAAGATGTTCCAGCTTCAAATATTATAGGCATCTCTGACTTGTTTCTCAATGTCAACCTCTATCAATTCTTACACTTCAACTAGAGTGATGTTTTTGAAACACATATCTGAATTTCTCCTGATCTCTGCACTCTTCCTATATTCAAAACATTTGAATAATTTATAATTGTTCTTAGGTGAAGCTCAACATACTTAATATCTCATGTCATGCTCCCACATGTGCTTTCTGGGATCTGTCACATGGACCTTCTTCAATTACTGGACATCTGTTACTCCCTGCCATAAAGTCTTTACACATGATGTGTCATCTTCCTGGAAAGTTTTTCCTCACCACCACCCCTTACATAAGATCTCATTTTCTTCCTTCATATCTGCTTCAAACTTCAGCATTATGTAAGATGTACCTAAAGAGTTTTATTACCTCATTACATGCTCTTACATGCTCTCAAAGAACCATGCAGTTCAATAATTAATATCTGTTTCTCCCACAGGAACCATTGTCCACCATTAATTGTCCCACACCAAGAACAGTGTGTGACTAATGAATAAATTAATTAGTGAATAAATAGCTAAATTTGATTATAATACCATTTTTGTTCAGAGATGATCTATTGATCAATGGCAGTCACAAACAGATAATTGATAACTGATGTAAGAAAAAGAAAAACCTAGGAACATGAAACTTCTATAATCTACTTTTTATGCAACCTTGATATTTAGCTACTCTTTTTGGTAACTAAGCTATGCTCTCAATAGTCAGAGCATGGCAAATGGAATTCATTCCATTACATTCCAGTGCTTATGATCATGATTGAGAGTATTAATTATATGCTTTTAAATCTCCTTCCTCCTTGCAATATATAATGAGAATTTAGCTTTTGGCAAGTATCTGATAAGGCATGAGAAGAAAAACTACTTTAGATATAACAGGCTGCATGGTGTAATATAAAGAATGGTACAGTATGAAGGAAGGATGATCTAAATTTATCTTTGACTTCTATGAAGTTTTGGCTGGGTGACTGCAAATGAGCCATGCTACCTGAGTTCATTTCTATAAAAAGAGGATAATATCTATCTGACAAATTTATTGTAACAAAATAATAAAAATATTAACTATTGAGGTTGACAACATTTGAATAATTTACAGTTGTTCTTAGGTGAAGCTCAACCTGCTGCTGATATTAGATATTATCTTATTTATAGATATTAGATATTATCTTATTTATAGAGTAAGAATATCTCAAATGTTTCTGTTATCCAAATTAAACAATTCAAAATATTACTGCTTTTATATACAATTGGCCATTTTTAAATATATGTTCTACTTGCATTTATTTCTTTATAACTAACATGGTTAAATATTATTATAAATTAAAATTTCCTTTCCTTTTTTCCCACCAAAGATATTTTCTCTGAATTATGTAATCACTGCAATCTTATCAGTTTTCTGACTATCAAGAAAAAACAAGTGATCAGTATTGAGTGGCCTGAAGAAAAACAATCAAGGTCATTCAAATCAATATGTTTAATTTGCAATCATTTATACTGTACATATGCAAAAGCCCAAAGTTCAGTTATTGAAGCTTCATCTGGAGTTAGCAAAAATTATGGGGAGCAAATGTATAGTTGCATTTCATTTTAAATCTGAAAAATGAAACCAAATGATTTTTTATGTTTTCAATGCATCATCTGTTCTACTTTAAATTGTAAATGTATTAAACTACTTCTTTGAATATAACTGTAAAATATTCACATACTAAATTAATTCTAAACTTGTGACTTTTAGGATAGATGACATTGTCTTGAAGGTAACAGACTGTGTATTCCTCATTTTTATTATAATTTGGAAGTGGGTAAATACTACCATTCATATAAACTTTAAGTGATTTTTTTCTAAAAATCTAAGAAAACACTATTTGATGAAAAAAAGTAATAAGTACACTATTAAAACAAATTTAACAATACAGAAAACAACATGTAAAAATAATCTTTATAAAATTCATTTTAGAAAGTATTCCAAAGTCAAGAACAAGTAACTTTCTGAAAAATTTTCCCAAATTAACTATGAGGCAAAAAATGAGGTCCCTTTTATTAGTCAAATACTCCCTTATATCTTTAAATGCTTTAGATACCTCAGATCCTTTTATATACATTATCTTATTTGATCTCTACAATAACCCTATGAGAAGAGTAAAACAGACCAATATTACATCAAAAAGGTTAAGGAGGATTTTGAAATTGGGCAACTGATAAGTAACACAAAACCCTCTTTTTTAACGATCAACATAGTACTCTTTTCATCTTACTACAAGTCCTTTTTATTATATGTGTGTATGGATATGTGTATGTATACACATATGTGTATATAGAGCCACTGGAGAAAAAAGATAAGCACCATATTTTCAGTATTTTGATGGTGGGGTATGAAAAGTGACTTCAAATTTATCATGAAACAAATATAGTAAAATTCACTGAAAAATGCAAATGTAATTTTAATCATTTGGTCCCAAAACAAATTTAAACTTGTAATTTAATATATTTACTTATGCCATGTCCTCAAGCCACAATTCCCAGAGGGTCACCTAAAGAGGACAAGGTAATACATATTACAGGAAAGGAACCATGAGCTTAGGATCCTAAATATTTTATAACAGACAGTAAGCATGTTGTTCTTTGGTACAGAATGAAACTACCTCTCTCTTCCAAGGCTATAAGCAAACTAGTCCCTTGCTTCAGAGGAAAACACTAACTCTATGTCCCAGGGCTGTTTACTATACAAACATCTTTGGAAATATAGTCAGGAATAATGGTTGTAAGTGCTCCTGTTCACAACACGAACAGAAATATAAATGGTCTATATGAAAGACCTATGCCTCTCAACAATATCAACCCTTCATCTTTATACATCCTTTATACTATCATGGCTTCTGGTGAATTTTCCTACTCTATCAGCCACTCGGATTAATATGGTTGACAAATTAATATGATTAATATGAGAACAATTTCCATAATTTGTCTCATATAACACATTTAATTAAGAATTCTACCAACAGGACTCTGAGTAAGTGTAAGGCCAACCTGCAGTACTGACATCAAGCATTATCCTAAAATCCTGTAATCAGCCAGCTGAACAAATCCCATAAACCGTCAGGGTCTGTCTTAAATATCCAGGTGGCTTTTCTCTTAACTTCCTATATTGATCTTTTCACTTTCCAAGGCATAAATCCAAGTACAGAACTATGTATTTATAATTATACCGACTCTTCCTTACCATGCAAGAATGCCTAGGGTGATTTTATAATCCATAGAAAGTCCTTAGGACAGTGAGTTGATACCGATGGAAGTGTCTTTCATGGTCGAAGTTGTACTATTTCAGCTAAAGTCAGAAGCAAATTTCATATTGTTTCTAATTGAATGACTTCCATTATAGGGATGACTATCTCTGTATACTTAATGAAGTCAATTATCCCTTTGGAAGCTCCCTGAGTAAAAGGGAGCCTCATTTGAAGAGACCTCTGTAGTCTCCTGAGAGCTACATAATCTACTGGTATTTCTTCAAAACTTTAAAGTCCCTTATAATCTTTGCTAAACTATAAATCACTATAATTTGGGGAGGAAGGCAAGATAATGACAAGAAGTACAGCATCAGGGGTGTACATGGTGTCACTGGGAAAATAGGGGCTTTTATAGTCAAGACCCCAAGTGAGACTTACATCAGCAGGGGGCCTAAGTTGACAGTGCCTTTATTGTAGCCTCCCAGTGAGCTGATAGTTCTTAAAGTTCTCATTTCAGTTCAGGGTGCCTGGGTGGCTCAGTTGGTTAAGGAACTGCCTTCGGCTCAGGTCATGATCCTGGGGTTCTGGGATGGAGTCCCACATTGGGCTCTCCCTGCTCTGTGGGGAGCCTGCTTCTCCCTTTCCCTCTGCCTGCCACTCCCCCTGCTTGTGAGAACTCTTTCTCTCTGTCAAATAAATAAATAAAGTTCTCATTTCAGTTCAAATAATTATGACTAAATCTTTTCAGGATGGAACTTCCTTAGTTCATCCCAGTCCATCTTTTCTTCCCAGTCCATCTTTTCTGTTTGTTCATACCACCAGGCAGAAGGTATGTGTCTACCAAGGGAGTAAGAAACAGATAGTAATGGAGGTTGGGAAGATACCTAGAAATACTGACGGCTCTTTTTACATGGAAGGTAAAAGAGCAGAAGCCATGCTCTGCAGTTTCTGATTGACTTCGAAGTAAAATTAAGGAGAGTGCTAATCAAATCATGGTCAGAGTTGTCTGGCAGGAGATGACAACAGTCAGTTAAATTTAAGGTGCTTAATACATCAGTTTATGGGAGCCATATCAGAGTGTTTTCCTTAATGAGAAATGTTCATGGTTCTGGAAGAGAAAGATCATTAATGTCCTGCCATCATCGTACTTCAAGGAGTCTGAGGTTTTCCTTCCCCAGGTACCGCCATGATTATTTTCTCCTTCTACCCCCTAAAATTTGTTGTGTCCCATTCTAGCAGCTGTAAATTTATTTTTCCTCAACCATTTCTTACCTGAATCTAGACCTTTTGTCCAAGAAGGACAAAGTTTGTATAAATCTTACAGAGACATTATGTCCACCATTTGGCCATGTAGGCTACTACTAAAAGATCCCGTGTAGGTTACTATTGGTATCCAGTGTACTCAATGAACTGCCATTATCCTTATGATCAAAGACCATGCCGATTCAAAAAGAGAATTCAGGTGGCTAAACAAGAACTATTTTTAATTCCTGAGGGCCCATTGGCTGTACCCAATGTACCAACCAGAGACTGGCCTAGAGTTGTTGTTTAGGTAAAAGAAAGAATTATGCCCAGGAATGGTCTAGATGGACTCTCACATTTAAAAAACAGGTCTATATAACTCCCCACCCATTCTGTCATGAGAATTAGCTGGAAAGGCTCACAGAGGAGATGATCCATTCCTGGGGACAACTGTATTCAATGAATAAAACAGCCTTACTAAAGTAGACAGGGAAGTAGATTTAGAAGTCTCTTTTTATTTTTGAATAGGCTCTTTCAACACCAGAGACTAGACAAAACCAGATGCCTATGGATGGTAAGAGGTATGGTAGATCAATAAAATACTTTGACTCAAATACCAGCCCACTGTTGAATGACACTTGTAAAATAAAAAGAGGAAGAAGGAGGAAGTGGAGGAGGGGATGGGGAAGGAAAATGAGAAGAAGGAGGAAGAAGGGTAGGAGGAAGCAGAGGAGGAGAAAGAGGAGTCTTTCATTTTCCGAGAGGCAGCCAAATAGTTAGGCCATTGTCAAGATTAAAAGCGTCATTAAAAATGTGATGAGGCTCATCAAGGAGAGCACTGGCCAGAGCTATAAGAACAGTTAAGGTCTACTTATGAGTGGAACAATCATGTCCAATTTTGGTTCCTCATAGCTGACACTAAGGCAGAAAAGGTATACCAACCCAATTTACATCTTCAAGTTTTAGCTTAGCCAAACCATCAGTGAAGCAAGCTTAAGAATTAGGAGAATCTCTGTGAATAAAGGACTCTACTGAATCAGAGGCTATGCTTTACGTGGCAGAGTGAAGGACAAATTTTCTTCCAAAGGGATAGCTGTCATTTTTTCAGATAAAGTAAATATGCCACTGCAGCCAGGCCTTCTGAGTATACAATTTCCATTTGACCAGTGAAGCTTATTGAGATTTTTCTACTTGTTAGTCACTGAATCTAAGTTGACTCACCTCAAAATGGGAATATTACATCAGAGTCACAAAGCCTCCATGGAGGAGGTTTTTAGTTTTGACAAGAGCTCAGTAGCAATTTAATAGCTCCCTTTCAGATGTCTAATAGCCATGTCAGAGAGGCAATGGGTATGAATTCCTGAGTCTACCTTCCTTTGCTAGGCTACCTTCCTTTGCCAAAGGCTCCATCTCCAAAATAATCATAGAGAGTTTTAGTTCAAAAAGTTCACTATGGTTATGGGGCCCTAAAGTTAGAGAACATTCCAGGGCTTGCTAGACATCTTTCAATCCAAAGTATTTATTTGGACCTTAGCCAACAAATGTTGATTTATGAGAGCCAATATAAAGAACAAAGTAGAATTCCTACATACTATCTCCAATATCCAACATGACAAATAAGGAGCTGGCCTTCCTTTTTTGTGGTGGTGGTAGAGGTATCAGTCCTTCCTTGACTACCAGAAATATTGAGCATTATGAATCTGTACCTAGACCCACTAAGTGTGCCTGCCTTCTGCTCTAGAAAGAGATACCATCTCTATCTTCCAAGGTTATTTGCTGTATAAACATCCTTGAAAGAAAGTCTGGCATAAAGGAAGTCAATGCTTCTGCTTGGAAGATATGCAAAAACGTAAGAGATCCATGGAGAAATATCTCCCAACAGAATAGTAGAGAAACCAAATGACTGGCACAGTTCTGGTCAAGTTCACTGAAGTAGCAGCCTACTACTGCTGCCACCAATTATTGTAATTCAATTATATTTCAGGATTTTTCCTCACAGTTTCATTATTAAGTTGTTGCTTTATAGTAAAAATTTACTTATTGGTTTGTTTATTCAAACCCTTATATTGTTCATGGACTACCAGTGAATAAAAAACAGTTTTAAAAGAGACTAATATAAAATATGTTCTCTTCAGATTCTTATTTCAGAAGCTCTAATATCATATCAAGTTTTTTTTAAACTCTGAAAATAAGTCTACATAAACATAATATAAAAAAACATGAAATGTTACATTAAATATTGATGGGAGTCACATTAATGATGGAGGCAGCTTAATAAAGTAGAAAGGACATGACTTTACAAATTAAAGTTTAAGTCAAATCTCTACAAATTAGAAAATAAGAGGTCTTGGGAATATTACACAACTTAATTTCCTTACCTAAAAAAAACTGGCTTATCAACTATTTAATTGAATGCAGTTGAAAAGGATACTGAAATTATATATATGTATGTATGTATAACATATTTAGCAGAGGCCTAGAAAACAGGAAGAACATATTAATTTCTTCTCCACTCTCTGTTGATGTCATGATAAGAGAAGTATCTCACCTGTCTTCATAAATAGAGTAACATTCTACTTCTTCTAAGTAATTCTCCTTAAAAGTCTGTGTATGTTCCTGGGGGTTCAATATCTCCTCAGGAGATAATGGGCCTCAAAATATGGCCTAGAACAACAGTTAAAACACTAAAGTAGGTACTTTTAAACTCTACTATCAAAGGAAAGAAAAGGTCTTTCTGGGAACTGCACCTGAGTTTGACTCCAAGAACAACTAATTATAATGTGCTATGGTACCTTACATTTTTACTAATCTTCATAAGTCACTTCTCATACACTATCTCATACACTTCTCATACTTAAGTCCTTGAAGAATATAATATAGGAGACATAGTAGATTTGAAGTGGAGAGTTTGTTAACTTCCTGAGAGGGGCTATTATTAAGTTTCACTCGGTTTATTTTTCTGTGAAAATATATTCAACTTTCAAATCTGTGAATAGGCAAAAAACTAAATTCTGTGTATCTCTGACAGTTTGTGTTGATTCGTATCTATTAGCTAGCTGTAAGGGAATAAACTTCACTCAGGCAATATGAATGAGACTACTAATTTTTAAATCATAATCCTAGTTTTTTAAGTGAGGCATAGTTTATTTTCTGGATCTATAAAATATATTCACTGTCTAGGTATCCGAACCAAAGACATAAAACATCCCCACATGATGAGATAAGCGCTGGGTGTGTTATATGCAATTAATGAATCATTGAACATTACATCAAAATGTATTATATGTATTATATTATATATATGTTGTACTATATGTATTATATGTTGGCTAATTGAATTTAAATAAAATTAAATAAATAAATAAAATTTTTTTAAAAAGAAAAAAATCCCCTTTTCTTGAGAAATGAGCTTGATTGAAAATGTATTTATGTGTTCTCAAATATCTCAAATGGCATATCTCTTTGAAAAAACGCTCTGTGAAGAGGTCAAGGAGAGAATGCTGGCCAATAGGATACAATGAAACACTGGTCTATAGGAGTATGGTTTACTTGAGAACTGAATTTAGAGATTAATTCAACATGTAATAGACAAAGCAGTATTTTATTTCTGTTTTAGGTATAATTTTGTGTATATTTATTTTGACAATAGCTTCATAGAATATTTGCTCAATTGAGCCAGATTTTGTAATTGCTTTCTTGCTTCAATGGCTCAATGAATTGATTCCCTTTATCCCAACAACTAGTTGAAGGCTATTTTATTTTCCCCTGAATTGACTAGTTGATTTGTCTTCATGTATATCTCAGTCCAGAAATATTTCTGCTGAATCAGCATCGCCACTTCCTGAAGCTTAGCCATGAAGTTAATTTCAGCCGAGGTTTGAAATTAGGCAAGATAATGAAATATGCTAACAATCTGGCCCAAACCCTAATTTATACTCTTATTTAAAATTAAGGTTAGCTTTGCCCTTGGCCCTGAGACCAGAGAAACACTGCAAGCTTAAACCTATCATTAGGCCAACCAGAAGAATGCAGCTAAATTGCAACTATATTTGTCCTTGGAATCATTCATTTTCCTTACTTCTCCTTACTGTTTATGCCTTGACACATCCATAGTCTGTGGTCTCCCCATCCATGTGTCAAGTCCACATGGGAGTACATCTTTCCAGGCTGCTCTGTTTTAACACTGCCTCTATACTACGCATTTTCTTCTTCCCTCACCTCTCACTAAAATATATTTGGCCAAAGAAAACTGACTGAAAGCATTTTTTTTTTAATCTTTGCTTTTCAGCCATCACAGAATTTTTCAAGAAGCAGATGCTGCGATATAGTTAGGGATACAAGATGTGTGATAAATACCAGGGAGGTAAGGAGAGGAAGTATTATGAGGCAGAGAAAGAAACTGAATTGAAATGAAGACTGGACAAAAAAGGCAAAACAAAGAATTAACAAAAAAAAAAAAAAAAAAAAGGAAGACAAAGCCTTGGCCAACCCTGTAAGAAGCTCTGGGGCAATTATTGGTCAGCAGATCTGTGCTACCTTGAGCCTAAATGAGGAGAGCCTTATACCCCTACCTTGTTCAGTCACCACATGCAGGCTCCCCTAAGAGATGTAAACTAGTATGCAGCTGCTCCTAGAACTGTTAGCTGGAGGCAGTCTATTTTTTTTTTAATTTTATTTATTTATTTGAGAGAGAGAAAGCACACACGCACACACAAGTGGGGGGAGGGTCAGAGGAGAGGGAGAAGTAGACTCCCTGTTCATCAGGGAGCCCGATGCGGGACTCCATTTCAAAACCTTGAGATCAAGACCTGAGCCGAAGGCAGACCCTTAACCGGCTGAGCCACCCAGGGTCAATACACTGCCTACACCCCCTGTAAGCAGTGTATTGACTGCATTCCCCACAGCTGGCCGGAAGTCTTTCTCTGAAAGTGGATCTGCAGAGAGCATCTTTGTGTCATTCTGACTTTTATGATAAAGTAATTCATAGTGAAGTCCTGACTTAATTCAATGCTTTCTCAAATGTATTTCTTTGAATAGATATTAAGAGGTGTTTTGGAAAATGTTTTTTGCTCAAGTAATTCTATGAAGCTCTATATCACATAAAATTAAAGAATTTCCTTTGCTGCAGGATTTATCATCCTTAGTAATAGCAATGCATTATCTACTCTACAATGAGACATCAATAGAAAAGTTATAGAGTAGATACTTCCTAGCTATATTTATATACAGAAGCTTTAATTTTCTCCAAATAATATATTTAATATCTTTCAGAACACTAATGACCCACGTAGCAGTTTAGGAAATTGTCTAATTATAGGACACATATCACAAAAAAATATAAAATTTGCATTTCTCAGGACAATTCTGAAAACAGAAAGTCTTCTTAACACAAGAGATTGACTCAAATGCTGTGAATGTGAGTGCCATGAAACCAGTGTTAAAAGTGATTCTTAATGACATAGCTTCTTTGAAGCGTTCAAAAGGAGGGTTCTGTCTACTCTGCCATGTTTAGAGCAAAAAGAACAAGGATAGGATGGGATTCTTGCTCAAGGGAAATGGAGTAATGTTAATGCATCAGAAAAATCTTATCAATCTCCTTTGTGTTTTAGCCTTTTCCTTTAAGGAGATTGGTCACCAAACCAGAAAGCTTAGAAAAGCACCATAAACAGAAAACTGGAATGCCATGACGGGTAACGATGTACTAAAATTAATGATTATTTTTATAAAAATTAAATTGCTGATAAACCAAGACTTTAAGAGCAGAATAATTTTTTTAAAAGATATTATTTATTTATTTGTCAGAGAGAAAGAAAGAGAGCACAAGCAGGGGGAGTGGCAGGCAGAGGGAGAAGCAGGCTCCCTGGTGAGCAAGGAGCCCGATGCAGGACTTGATCCCAGGACCCCAGAATCATGACCTGAGCCAAAGGCAGACGCTTAACCAACTGAGCCTCCCAGACATCCTGAGCAGGATAAATTTTTAAAAAGAGACAAAGGATTGATTTCAGAAACCACAAACCTGTGAGCAAATCTGATTTCTTAGGAGAAAAATCTAGAATATCATATTAAACAGCTGGTTTGCAAACATTTGGTAAATACTTTAAAACAATGAAATTTCTCCAAAAATTAATCATGCCAAAATAATTTGATTTTATTTCAATTGTTATTTAATTGGCAAATTAATATTGTAAATATTGCTAAATTTAAGCTGAATATTAGCTATACTTGTCAATTTATGATCTTCTGGTGGGCTATATAATAAAATACTGGCTGATATTAATATTAGTAAATGGGTCCTTCCTAACTGAATAGTTTCCTAAAAGAATATTGACTAATTTTTTATGCTTTTTTGGAAAAAAATATTACATTGATGTGCCACTAAATTCTATCTTTGATCTTATTTTTATGAAATTTATTCTAACATGCTTGGCATTTCTTTTTTTTTTTTTTTTCTTAAGATAAAAAATGTCCTTAAAAAAGGAACTGGTTCTCAGTGATGTTAGATATTCTCCTTGCTGGCTTGATGAAGTAAGCACTTACGTTGAGTAAAGTCCCCAGAAGAAAGAACTTTTGGAGGCCTGTAGGCCTGAAGGCTGCCCCTAGCAGAAATCCAGAAAAAAACAGTTACCTCACAAGAGGAGGAGATGATGTGATATTAAGATAGGAGAGATTGAAGTCAAGAAAGCCAACAAATGCAAACAGCCACCAGAAACTGTAAGAGGCAAGAAAGAGTTCTAGCTTAGAGCCCTCAAGAAAATGCGACCACACCTTGATTTCAGACTTTTGGCTTCCAGAACTGTGAGAGAATAAATTTCTATTGTTTGTTGTTGTTGTTTGTTTGTTTGTTTGTTTTTAGAGAGGGAGAGAGAGAATCTTAAGCAGGCTCCATGCTAGAGCCTGAGGCAGGGCTCAATCTCACAATCCTGAGATCTGACGCTTAACCGACCGAGCTAACCAAATTTCTATTGTTTTAAGCCACCCATTTTGTGGGAACTTGTTATAGCAGTCACAGAAAACTAATATAAAAATGGATTTTGCTAACGACTTGAATGAGCTTGAAAGAAGTTTCTACCCTAGTTGTTTTCCAAAGGAGAATGCAGCCTGGACAACACTTTGATTACAGCCTGTGAACCCTGAGCCAAAGACGCAATTAAACTGTACCTGGATTTCTGACCTATGGAATTTGTGAGAAAATAAATGTGTGTTATTTTAAGCCCGAAATTTGTAGTAATTTTCTACGCAGCAGTTGGGAACTAATACAAATATGACTTGCAGTTTTGCCACATACGTTTATTTCCTTTGAATTCACTAACAATGAATTATTTGAAGCTTTCCACCCTTGATAATTCTTATTACTATGAATAGCATAATATCTAAGTAATTAGTTTAAGGCTAATAGTCCAATTGCTATAAATAGAATACAGATAAACATATCACCCTGGGTCTAATTAGCACATAGTTCTAACAAGATACAGAAGAATATAATTAAATTAATGTATATTCAATCTCTTATGAAAGAAAGAAAAAAAAAGGAGGGAGGGAGACAGGAAGGCAAATGATATAGGGAAAAGTCTGCAGTTTTGATCCATATAGGTCTGAATTGATGCTGATATTTCCAATGTTTTCTGTAGCCTATAGGAAGCTACATTTCTCCCAGTTTCCTTACTCATAAGATGGGGATAATAATAGTAACTACCTCAGAAGGCAGTTTCATGTATTAAATGAGATCATCTATGAAAAGAATTTAACAGAGTCCCAAGAACAGGATAAGCATTCTGTAAAAAGCAGTGCTCAATATCAGCATTATAACACATTTCATTTTTAAAAAGCAACTGAATACATAGTTTTCAGCTGTCATATCTAAACAGTAGACAACTGAGTGGTTTTTATCTTTGGAGACTCTCTGCACTCCTGGTTTTGGGAAAGCCTTATTTTCATGGATTGATGGAATAATTTTTTCATTTTATATGGTATTGATTTTAATATATTGACCACAACCGCTTCTCAATGTTTCAAAAACTAGTTTTGTTGAGCTGAAATAATAATGGCATTCTAGAAAGTACAAACCACATTGGTTGGAGTTTTTGGTCAAACTTTAAAAGGACAATTTCACTTTCTTCTTCCTCACTATACCCATGTAATGGTTTCATTCTCCTTTGTGTTACAGTGCATATTGAGCGATAAGCAAGCCTTTTTGTGTTCTGCATAATCCAAGCAAATCAATTGTTTTTCCCCAAAAAAATATTGAGATTCTACAAAATACGCATTGACATATCAAAGTACTTTTCTTTTTTCTTTTTTTTCTTTTTTAAAGATTTTATTTATTTATTCGACAGAGATAGAGACAGCCAGCGAGAGAGGGAACACAAGCAGGGGGAGTGGGAGAGGAAGAAGCAGGCTCATAGCGGAGGAGCCTGATGTGGGGCTCGATCCCAGAACGCTGGGATCACGCCCTGAGCCGAAGGCAGACGCTTAACCGCTGTGCCACCCAGGCGCCCCTAAAGTACTTTTCTTTTAACTGAAAACCTAAGTGTATGCTATAGCAAATCTTTTTCACACGTGAATGACTCATTTGTACTCAAATCCTTATTTGGTAAAGCTGTTTGATATTTTAAAACTTTCTGTTTTCTTATGGTGACTTAGAAAAATAAGTTGTATTTTTGCTAGTCAGAAGTTGATCTGAGCCCTCCAGGCTCAATTTCAGATTTGAATGTCAGGTCTCAAGGTTTGATATCAGCCTTGCAAATTTTCTCCCTCAGTGTCTATCTACATAAAATATTTATACTACATGATATCAGAGCTGATCCCATACAAAGAAAGATTATGGTTCTTAAACTATCAAAAAATGCACTCTCAACAAAGGCTGCTTAATATTATAGCATATTATCTCATAATAGAAGCCACGATATTCCATTTTTTTACCATGACCCTGAGTCATAAACACATTTCATAAACACACACACACACACACACACACACACACACACACATCTGCCTATAAATAACTAAACAAAATTATAATGAAGCAATACCTAAACTTACATATAGGTGTGCCCTGATATTTTCTTATTCATTCTGTTCTATCTGTTGTATTCTACTCCATTCTATTCTACTTAAAATAAAACGTTTATTGACACTCACAAAATTGTATTTATGACCCACCTATGGTTAAACCTATGACCATGGGTTAAACTTATGGGCCAGAATAGGCAATGAAATGTGAGGCCAACACCAAACAATTATTGAACATTATTGCCAAGAAGCAGCCAATCAGTCCTCCCTATACAAATGTTATAAAAAGATAGACAGCTGGTGTCCAGGAAGAGGAAAGCATCATTCTGAACAATACCAAGCAACAGAGTGTGAGGATGTCTAGTGTTAGAGCTATTGGTGGCAGATTTCTGTCCTAGAGACCAGACACCCTCAGAGGTCTGCCTTCTCCAGGAATATGTAGGAGATGGTTCTGACTTATGCCTATTGGTCATATTTTTCATTTTAAAGAAGTGTTACAATTAGTAGATGCAATTGAATGTTCCAAGATGGTATAATAACATAAAGGATTGGATTTTTCAGTAAGACTTACATAAATCCAAGATTTTACTTAGTATGAAGATTTACTAATAATTTTAAGGACATAAGCAATTGCTAAGCACTGGCACAGAAGGAAGGGTCTTGGTTCTCCAACACACTCCCCAGTCCTTTCTTGCTGCAACATGATGCACTCTGGTGCCAAATATACAATATCTTACATAGAAGGAGTCATTTTCATCAGGACACATCTCCATTTATCCTTATATAACTGCATATCTTCTATGACATTTCTCAGGAAGCCATACCCCATAAATCTGTATATTCCAAGTTTGTTCACCATAAGCAATCTGGTTAGATGAGGCATATACAGTTAAAAGCATTCCAAAGATAAAGACTCTCCAGCAAAAACCATTATTTTGTTTGCCAGTAGGATGACATTGCCATGTTTATAAAGAGATTTGACAGGGTCAACTTCTTTTTCCCTTGAGGATGCCTCCCTCTACTTAAAAGAAAATATAAATTGCAGACCAGCACGTTAACCATTTACTTCCCAGATGTCTTCGATTAGCCTCCATTTTGTACATCCAGATTCTGTCATGTTTTTGTCTAATAACATGTGAGATGTATATAATAAGTCCTCACTTTAACCAGAGTTAAATGGGAAAGTCTGCAGGAGGTAACCAGGCTCACTTGTCTTGATGTGATCTAGACATAGCATCACGTTTAACACTTTCCTCCCAAGAATGGCTGATAAAGTGCTTTCTGGCATAAAAAGCCAGGAAAAGTTAATACCTTCTGGTCATTAGTGGGGGGTGGAGAAGTGTTCAGTGCTGCCGCACCTTTGGCTACTTGATGTGCCAGCCATTTGCACTGTGGCTCATGCCAATTCTGTGAGATGCACAAAACTATCATCCCCTTGTCTGTGGTGTCAGTGGAAAATGTGTCATCAGCATATAGAAATAAATGCTGAGAAGTCCTATGTTAGACTGTTTCTACATATCTTGCTACAGATGTTTTGTCATGTATCCCATAGTTAACATCTAAAATGTATTCTACTTTTCTTTTTTTCTTTATTATGTTAGTCACCTTACAGTACATCCTTAGTTTTTGATGTAGTGTTCAATGATTCATTATTTGTGTATAACACCCAGTGCTCATTATATCACATGCCCTCCTTAATACCCATCACGGGGCTACCCCATCTTCCCACCACCCTCCCCTTTGAAACCCTCAGATTGTTTCCCAGAGTCCATAGTCTCTCATGGCTCATCTCCCCCTCTTATTCCCCCCCTTCAGTTTTCCCTTCCTTCCCCTAATGTCCTCTGTGCTATTTCTTATGTTCCACATATGAGTGAAATCATAAGATAATTGTCTTTCTCTGCTTGACTTACTTCACTTAGTGTAATCCCCTCCAGTTCCATCTCTGTTGAAGCAAATGGTGGGTATTCATCCTTTCTGATGGCTGAGTAATATTCCATTGTATATATGAACCACATCTTCTTTATCCACTCATCTGTTGAAGGGCATCTCAGCTCCTTCCACAGTTTGGCTATTGTGGACATTGCTGCTATGAACATTGCCCCTTCTTTTCACTACATCTGTATCTTTGGGGTAAATACCCAATAGTGCAATTGCTGGGTCATAGGGTAGCTTTATTTTTAACTTTTTGAGGAACCTCCATACTGTTTTCCAAAATGGCTATACCAGCTTGCATTTTCACCAACAGTGTAAGAGGGTTCCCCCTTCTCCATATCCTTGCCAACATTTGTCATTTCCTGCCTTGTTAATTTTTGCCATTCTAACTGTGTAAGGTGGTATCTGAATGTGGTTTTGATTTGAATTTCTCTGATGGTTAATGACGCTGAACATTTTTTCATGTGTCTGTTAGCCATTTGTATGTCTTCTTTGGAGAAATGTTTGTTCATGTCTTCTGCCCATTTTTTGACTTGATAATTTGTTTTTTGGGTGTTGAGTTTGAGAAGTTCTTTATCGATCTTGGATACCAGCCCTTTATCTGTAATGTCATTTGCAAATATCTTCTCCCATTCTGTGGGTTGCCTCTTAGTTTTGTTGACTGTTACCTCTGCTGTGCAGAAGCTTTTTATTTTGATGAAGTCCCAAAAGTTCATTTTTGCTTTTGTTACCCTTGCCTTTGGAGATGTGTCATTCTACTTTTCATTAACACTTTTATTTTACAATAAACTTTTAATGCAACTATGAGCCTAAAAAGTGAATGTTCAATTTAAAAAAAATAGAGAAAGTTCATTTCTAAAGAAAACTGGTAATTGTCATCATTTAACACATTTAACATACAACTAAGGTAAAAGGGGGTGGGCATAGTGGTATTACAGATCAAATGAAGACCACATTTACCAAAGAAGCTTTAGCACTTACCTGAAAAGTTAGTACATATCTTAAGATTATTTCTAAAGGTGAGAATTTTTAAATACAACTGCAGACTTCATGTTTAATGCTACTCTGTGAAGGTGGGATTTTCATTTAACTGAAATGATAGTTTTTTAAATTAATTTTGTTCATTTACTTACGCATAAGTTATGAAGCAATTGCTATTAATATGACTGCCTCAGCAGAAAAAGAACATAAGTATTTAGATGATTCAAATTTTATATGAGTCAAGAGATGCTTCAAATAGAAAGTCAATTTATTTGTTATTTTGTTCTATTTACGTTAAATATCTAATGTTATTGTAAATATGTTTCTATAGTAATTAGAAAGTTCAACACTGGGGGCGCTTGGGTGGCACAGCGGTTGGGCGTCTGCCTTCGGCTCAGGGCGTGATCTCGGCGTTGTGGGATCGAGCCCCACATCAGGCTCCTCCACTATGAGCCTGCTTCTTCCTCTCCCACTCCCCCTGCTTGTGTTCCCTCTCTCGCTGGCTGTCTCTATCTCTGTCGGATATATAAATAAAATCTTAAAAAAAAAAAAAAGAAAGAAAGTTCAACACTGAAGATAAAGTGATTTTGCAATGATAATAAAAATTTTTGGTGAAATCAGCTTCATGGCAAAAAGAATATTCCTAATAAGTTAAATGAACATGAAACTCCTTATTCTATGCCAGAACTCCTAATTATAAGCCAAAAATCTGCAACTGACATAGAAACCACTATGTCAAAAGTTTCATATATATTCAAAATAACTATAAAACTAAATTACAAAATAAAGCTGAATTCTGTAAACAAACAATCTTCAGAAAGGGCATTTTGTTGTATTTTTTCTCTTTGCTGCTTTTCATCATTTAGAACATAGACATGTTTGAACCTTTGAGAAGTTGCAAGTTAAAACTGTCTTATGTGTCTTCTAAATTTATCTTTTTTATATGTCTTCTACATTTTAGTTGCATTTGTTCATAATGAATTCACAATTTGTAATTAAAGTAATCCACAAAAAGAGTGGCAAACATAAACATCCCTTGAGTTTTGAGGCTTTTAGCAAATTTTAGCAAATTCAGTATCAAAAAGATATTTGAAAATAGCACAATTTTAAAATTTATCAAGAAGAAAGCAAATGATAAATTCTGAAATAAAATACACACAATCTGGAAATTCTATAATTGTGCTTCAGAATATCTTGCTTTTTTAGGAAAAAAAATTGACAGAGAAGTTTGTTTTGTTTTAAGATTTATTTATTTATTTGAGAGAGAAAGAGAGCAGGAGCATAGGGGTGGTGGGGGGCATTAGGGACAGAAAGAGAGGAAGAGAAACAATCTCCAGCAGATCCCTTCCTGAGCATGAAGCCCTATGCAGGGCTTGATCCCATGACCCTGAGATCATGATCTGAGCTGATATCAAGAATGGGATGCTTAGGCAACTGAGCCACCCAGGTGCCCCAGAGCACTTACTTTTAAGTGTATAAATTGATCATCTATACTGAAAATGGGTAAAAATGAGAAAGTCTATGATTTCTTAGCCTCAACATTTCGCAGACCATTCAAAAGAGTCACAAATAGAGAAAACATTTAATAGGGTTTGTTTTTAGAAAATTGCCAAGAACAATATTCAAGATACTGACAGAGACATCTGACCTAATATATTCACACATTAATTAAAAAAAATGAAATTAGAATTTTAATATATTACTTTTAGGAGAGTTTGCTCTGAGTTTATAAGGCACCTATAGACAGTATATATTCTCAATTAGAAATATGATGATTTATGCCATTCTAACTGGCATAAGGTGGTATCTCAATGTGGTTTTGATTTGATTTCCCTGATGGCTAATGATTTTGAACATTTTTTTCATGTGTCTATTAGCCATTTGTATGTCTTCATTGGAAAAGTGTCTGTTCATATCTTCTGCCCATTTGTTGATTTGATTATTTGTTTCCCGTGTATTGAGTTTGAGAAGTTCTTTGTAGATCTTGGATACCAGTCTTTTATCTGTAGTGTCATTTGCAAATATCTTCTCCCATTCCGTGGGCTGCCTCTTAGTTTTGTTGACTGTTTCCTTGGCTGTGCAGAAGCTTTTTATCTTGATGAAGTCACACAAGTTCATTTTTTCATTTGTTTCTCTTGCCTTTGGAGATGTGTCATGAAAAAAGTTGCTGTGGCCGATGTCAAAGAGGTTGCAGCCTATGTCCTTCTCTAGGATTTTGATGGATTCCTGTCTCACATCGAGGTCTTTCATCTATTTGGAGTTTATCTTTGTGTATGGTGTGAGAGAGTGGTCAATTTTCATTCTTTTGCATATAGCTGTCCAATTTTCCCAGCACCATTTATTGAAGAGACTGTCTTTTTTCCATTGGATGTTTTTTCCTGCTTTATCAAAGATTAGTTGCCCAAAGAGCCGAGGGTCCATTTCTGGGTTCTCTATTCTGTTCCACTGGTCTATGTGTCTGTGTTTGTGCCAGCACCATGCAGTTAGAATGGCAAAAATTGACAAGGCAGGAAACAACAAATGTTGGAGAGGATGTGGAGAGATGGGGATCCCCCCTTGTTGGTGGGAATGCAAGTTGGTACAGCCACTTTGGAAAACAGTGTGGAGGTCCCTTAAAAAGTTAAAAATTGAGCTACCCTATGACCCAGCCATTGCACTACTGGGTATTTACCCCAAAGATACAGACGTAGTGAAGAGAAGGGCTATATGCACCCCAATGTTCATAGCAGCATTGTCCACAATAGCTAAATTGTGGAAGAAATCGAGATTCCCTTCAACAGATGACTGGATTAAGAAGATGTGGTCCATATATATAATAGAATATTACTCAGCTATCAAAAAGAATGATTTCACAACATTTGCAGCAACATGGACGGGACTGGAGGAGATAATGCTAAGTGAAATAAGTCAAGCAGAGAAAGACAATTATCATATGGTTTCACTCATTTATGGAACGTAAGAAAGAGGAAGCTCAGTAGGAGAAGGAAAGGAAGAATGAAGGGGGGGATAAACAGAAGGGGGAATGAACCATGAGAGACTATGGACTCTGGGAAACAAACTGAGGGCTTCAGAGGGGAGGGGTTCGGGGATTGGGATAGGTTGTGATGGGTATTAAGGAGGGCACGTATTGCATGGTGCACTGGGTGTTATACGCAACTAATGAATCATGGAACATTACATCAAAAACTGGGGATGTACTGTATGGTGACTAACATAACATAATAAAAAATTATTATTAAAAAAAGAAATATGATGATTTACAAAAAAGGTTTTAAAATTTCAAATATATTACTCATAAAATGTAATTATTAAAAAATTACAATTTCATGAAAGATTTAAAACTGAAGCCATATTAAAAACACACTCATTAAAGAAAATATTAGAAAAATATAGCTAAGAAATTGATCAAATAACATGAATATACATGAACAATAATCGTTATACTTATGTTGTTTGTAAAATTCACATAATCAGTAAAAATAAGGTTTTTTTACTCTAATGTAGATGATTATGCATTTTTAAATTTTTATTAATAATTTTATTTTCAAAAGTCAGTATTAAATAGAATAATTTTATAGGACCACCAATAAAGACAAATTTGTTAGCTAACCAATTAATATTTCAAAATATTAATTATTTTAATGGCCTCATTCACTCTTAAAATATACCACCTGGAATGTACATATTACAAAGGCTCTATAGATATTCTGTAAAAAAAAATGTACTTCACAGTCATCGAATTGGAAAACAACATTCTATATGCCTTCCCTTGAAAAGTCACAACAAAAATAATACAGTCATTATTCTAAGAAGTTCTTCAGCAATTTATTAAATTTGATTTAATCAAGACATTCCCAAATACATTTGAACACAGATAAAATTACATCTACCTAACATGTATGTAAAATTTCTGAAATCAATATTCTTTTTTTCTAAAGATTTTATTTATTTCTGAGAGAGAGATGAGCGAGAGCACATGTGTGGGAGCACAGAAGCAGGGGCGGGGGGGGGGGAGCAGAGGGAGAGGGAAAAGCAAGCTCCCCAGGGAGCAATGAGCCTGATGCTGGGACTAGATCCCAGGACCCCAGGATCATGACCTGAGTCAAAGGCAGATGCTTAACCGACTGAGCCACCCAGGCACCCCCTGAAATCAATGTTCTACAGAACACATTTTGGATGCTAGAAGAGCATGATCTTTATGCATTCTGGCTCGTATCTCAGTGATATAATTCATTTGCATTTTTTGTGCATGGACTGAGAAATTTACCCAATAATTACATTCATATACTAAAAATTATCCTCAATATGAAAAAAATTCCTAGTGAATGGTGAATTCCCATGAATGATTAATTATATAATAGATGTGGAAGGGTATATCTATTTATGACTAGCAATATGGAGTCAAAAAGGTTAAATAAAATGTACAAGTCTAAAGAAAACCTAATCTTTTAGATGAAACAACTAAATATGAATTCCTCAAATTCTCAGCAAGACATGTCATACCTGGCTATTTTGGTATAAAGTACTGAAAACAACAACAAAAAACCCCTAACATTTCTATCCTGGGATTTCCAAAACTAGGAGGACCTGTTGCATTGTTATTCAAAAATTCTTTCTTTTACATATTTCTCTACTCTTACCTCTTTGGCGTATTTTAGCTATGGTCTCCCAGGGTGATAATCATTACAAAGAAAGTTCAAAAATCTAAGAAAGAAGTAAATTGTCTAGCAAATTCATAAAAGGTTGCTACATATGCAGTCAGTAATATGATGCTGTAAATTTGTCTGAAGGCAATTTAAGAAATGATGTATGGTCTTATGTATTGTTTAACAGAGTATTTAACTTTTTTTTCTTCTTTAACTCACTTGATGAGGTATGACTGACATACAAGAAACTATACATATTTAATGTATAAAACTTGATAAATTTGGAGATTAGTATACACCCATGAAACTATCACTACTCTCTATGCCATAAACATATCCATTACCTTCAAAATTTTCTTCTTTTTTATTTTCTATTAAATGCTAGAAGCTTTAAATTTAAAACTATAAGCTTTCTCCTCATAACAGAAAAACTATAAGATAACAAACTTAATTTCTGAATTTCAACAACTTATAAAAAACATGTAATGTCTCCCAGATCTAATGCCCTATAGCTAGCTCAACTTTACAAAGTGTAAGTTCACTATTAATAATGGTTTCATTACTTTCTATGCAGAGTGGATTAACCTCATTATGGTTCTCTTTAAAATGTAAATGTTCAAAAAATCACAAAATAGTAATTCAGACTTATTATTCATTTATTCATCACTCATTTAACAGATAAAACAAAACAGACACAAAGGAAACAATGAAGTCCCAGATTACTATTTAGTGAGGGAGACAGTCAGTTTCACACATAAATTCAATATTATCTGTTGCATTTGAGATAGGTAACAAGTGCCTTGGGACCACAGTAGAAGGAATATTTTCTTCTTTTATATGTGAGACCTAATTAAATTTGTGAGTTTCAGTGAAGGATCACAGTCTAAAGGAGAAAGCAAAATCACAAAAATGGCTGGCTGTTGTACCTGAGAAAACTTTGCCTAAGTCAATTCTACCAGTGAATCATTTGGGGCAAATGACAGATCAGTGGTTCTCAAAATTTGTTCACTCAGGACCTCTTAATACGTTTAAAAATTAGTGACTCTAAAGATCTTTTGTTTATTTGGATTGTATACAGTAATGCACTGAGGCCAGCTCACACTGGCTTACAAGAGCTGATTGTGTGTGACTACTCTATACCTCGTGTTCAGTGACATCACCTTGGTAGGTTGAAATCGACTGTCATAGGAGTAATTATATCATGGAAAATCAGGGTTTTCGTGTTTTGTGGTCTGAATATTCTATTTTTAAACAATTAATAGCACAGCAGTAGTTGTATCTACCAGTATTTAATGTATTAGAAATTAAAATTGAGAAATACTTACAACACAAGAACATAAAGCCGTCAGAAAAAATATTGTATGTTATGTAGCCTCTGAAAAACTTCACTATACACTGAGAACGAAAGGTACTATAAAAAGCCAATAATAGTATTATAATGAAAGTAGTTTTGACATTGCAGATCCCTGAAGTGGTCTCAGAAACCCCTAGGCATCACCAGACTACACTTTGAGACCCACTGCTTTAGGACAAGGAAGGGACAAATCTTATTTTTATTGACACCTTTCATCACCCCCCATCTTTGTCCTTCACTCTATATACTGCTAGTCTTTATTGTTCCCTAGGAAGCAAAGAATCAAGAATGATAAATGCTATGAAATGTATTACTTTGGAATGATATATTCCAATTGTAGTCAAATGATTGCAAACTGTCATTATAGTCATTATTGATTCTGAGTTATTTGTGAAGTGGTAATTGAGGGAAGACATCATTTCTAATCCTAAAACCACAGAATCACTAATATGAGACAAATACAAGTAAGACCATGAAAAATAATTTCCGGCTAGAAGGAACCACCTGCTATGAAACTTGAAATGATTAATGATGTCAGGTGTATATGTATGTGTGTATGTGTGTGTATGTGCATATATGTGGGTCAAGGGTAAGGAATCCTCAACAGAGTATTAGTAGTGTGTTTTGGATATGATCAAGAGATAACATTTAAAAGTGCCAAACCTTTAAAGATAAAATAATTTAAAATAGACACTTAGCATACTCCGTGAATTAGGAATCTAAGTCTGCAACACTAGAATTTTGTCTTGTAAACTGTTAAACTAATAAGTGATCTATAACTCACAGATTTGTTTTCCATAGAGAAATTTGTTCAATAAAAATTGTGGTGAGATGGGGTGCCTGGGTGGTGCAGTCAGCTAAGTGCCTAACTCTTGGTTTCAGCTCGGACTGTGATCTCAGGGTCGTGGGATTGAGCCCCACATTGGGTTCCATGCTTTGCATGGCGCTGGCTTGGGACTCAGTCTCCCCTTCCACCCCCCCGCCACTCCGTGTTCTCTTTCTCTCAAATAAATAAATCTTAAAAATAAATAAATAAATAAATAAATAAATAAATAAATAAAGGTTGTGGTGAGAAGACTCTAGGGTGTTCCCTAATGATGATGTCCACCTCCTAATATTCATGTCCTCGTGTCATTCCCTCCCTCACTGAGTGTAAGTAGGATATAAATACATACATTAAATGAAGCATTGACGATACCACTGCTCTTCGATATTGCAAAGCTTAACCTGCCTCATTCTTCTTTCAAATTGCCTTCCATAAGATAAAACCCATACTGTAATTTTATTAGACCCTACTTACCAACTGTAACTTTATTTTCCCAGGATTCATCAGTCTGTAGGTATTTATTTATTTATTTATTTATTTATTTATTTATTAAAGATTTTATTTATTTATTTGACAGAGACAGCCAGCGAGACAGGAACACAAGCAGGGGGAGTGGGAGAGGAAGAAGCAGGCTCCCAGCGGAAGAGCCTGAGCCGAAGACAGACGCTTAACGACTGCACCACCCAGACGCCCCAGTCTGTAGATATTTAAAAAAAAGTTTACCTGAACTGATACAAACAAAATTTGCCTGACAAATTTTCTCCAACCACATTGCTGGTGAACATTCCCTTAGCATTTAGAGAGGATCCTTAAGAGAGTCTCACGTGTAGTCATAAATGATCTTCTCTTCCTTCCTCTGAGCCCTTTGTTAATGTCTACTCTCTGTGAATTCATTTTTTCTAATGGTGCTGGTGCCTTTTTGAGAATTCTGACCGTATAGAATCTTACTTTCAAATTTTTTTTTTTGTTGTTGTTATGCTAGAGTCATGCTGTATTCTTCACAGAATAAGGAAAACGTCCTTCCTCTAGGGTCTAGGGGTTTGTCACCCATATCCCCAAATTCTACTATATGTGCCCTGAAGTTCTATAGAGTCTCATGTGTCAACATCTCTTCCTGTTTTTATGCCAGTTCCCCCTACAGTCCCCAGTTTGTTCCAATTCATAGACCTGGCTAACGTGTCTCACCCTCATCCTTGGTCCTAAATATCTATACTTCAGTCTCCTCCCTGAAAGCATCTTCTATGCATGTCAACCAATAAAAATAAAATCCGTGAGTACTATTCTGCCATGTCATCAGATAGCTACAGACATTTTAAAATTCACTTCATGATAACCTAGTATTCATACAAAATTACAGTTTTTTCACAGTCAAATTAATTATGAAAATTAAATGAGACAATATACGTGAAAAAGCCTACCACAATACTTAAAACTATATAGACATCAAGCAAATCAATTCTTTCACAGGTCAATTTTTTTAATCAAATACAATTTCTTAAGCTTAAAACTTAGACTTGAGGTGACACATATAAGGCAGATGAAGTTCTTGCCTTCCAGAAAATAGAAAGAAAAGACAGATAGCTAATTAAATAATGCAGGAACTTGTAGGTTCTCTGTGTTGGGTTTTTCTGGTTACTTGCACTCAAAAGCATCCAAATTCAAGCTTCTTTAACAGTAACATATTAGTTTGTACAACTAAAAGTACAGAAGTACAGTGTTATTTGGGAACAGTTTGATGGAACTTTTGTTTCTTTGTTTTTCTCTTAGATTTGCCCTCTCATGTGGCTGCTTTATCTTCAGATTGTTGCTAGCAGCATATTTTCACTTTCACTTTCAGTAAAATTGGAAACCCAGATCTCTATGTCTCTCTCTTAAAAGTACGAAAGTGTTTTTCCCAGCAGTCCCCAGGGAAACCTCTAATTTCAAAGTCCCCAAATATCTTAGGCCAGTCTTTCCCTGAAACAATCACTGGCAAAAAGAAAAATAGCTTTTCATTGATGGCTTAGACCAACCAGGAGCCTCCCATCAATCCAGCTCAATTTCCCCGATCATGTTATTGCTACACAAAGAGAAGGAACCAACAGTCCACTCGTTGGTACCACAAAGGAATATACAGCTGGGTATAGGAGGAGCACAAAAAGGGAATGCTAATGACAATGTGTTCCTTGCCAACAAAATAACTAATCAGGACATACTTTAAGAAAGACAAGTCCCGAAGTAGATTTGGAAGAAGTAGGAATGATAAGTAATTGTTTGCCAGGCAGGCAAGTCAGGAAGAACTACTTTAAGGATTATGACTGGGAATGGAAGCATAAAACAGCTTACTGTGTTTGGGGACTTCCATGTTGTCTGGTATACAGTATATGGTAGCATATTAGCAGAAGACACCATAGCAATTGGGTGGCCGGGAATTTGATTAAAATATAAAGAGCCAGAGTTTGACTTTATTTTGTAAAGCCACTAAGGATTTTCAAGAGAATGACAATAAGTACATTCATATTTTTGACTCACCTCTGGCGCCTGCATTAAAGGTTGTCTTTATAAGACCAGGATCCAGGTAGGTATCAGGTATAATAAAACAGGTAAAAGATGATAGAGTCCAGGACCAAGGCAACAACAGTGGGGATGAAGATGTTCGTGATGTAGAACTTCAGTCCTTGGTGGCCTAAATGATGGGGCAAATAAAGGAAGAAAATATCAAGTGAAACCTCAAAATGAAGAGTGGGGTGACATCATCCAATAGTATATTGGAATCTGGAGACATAAAAGAGGTTTTAAAGGATCTTACTTCATATTAAGACAGGCTGAGTTTGGAGTGGCTGCTGCACATCTGGTGGAGCTAATCAGAAAGCAACTGGATCTAATCATCTGTGAGAGGAGAGGTCTGGGCTTGTGGTATATATCTGCAGCATTAATCTATAGATATTAGTTGAAAGTATAAAGGGCAGATGTTTTTAACATGCTAGTATGTGAGGGGTGGAAAAAGAAAGAGGAATCCACAAAGAAATCTAGGAAAAATCTCCAGAAATAAAAGTACAATTAGTAAAAGTAAAAATGGCCAACAGTCATTCAGTATTTAACTTAACCGGGTACTCTACTAAAATCAATGACATTTATTGTCCTATCTAATCCATAAAAAAATATGAAATTTGCATCATGTTTTTTATTGTACAGATCAGAGAATGTAAGCTCAGAGGAAGATTAGACAAGTTCTTCCAATATTAAACAAGTAGTTAAGGAAGTGTAGAGCAAACTATTTTATTTTTATTTTTAAAGATTTTATTTATTTATTTGAGAGAGAGAGTGCAACATGGGGGGCAAAGGGAGAAGCAGACTCCCCACTGAGCAGGGAGCCCAATATGGGGCTTGATCCCAGGACCCCTGGATCAAGACCTGAGCTGAAGGTAGATGCTTGACCAACTGAGCCACCCAGGCACCCCCAAACTATTTTTAAAGATAATTTAAATGTGTTAAATTTATCTAAGCAGACTATGTGACTAGGTATTTTCTGTGTATCCTATACAATGAAGGGCACAAAACTAGTTTTAGTGTCATTTACCTTGGTTGAAATTCTTTCAGTATGAAGGGTAAAAAATGCATAAACACTACCAGAAGATCCTAAAACCTAGCAATTAGAGTTCTGTGATATTGTCAGAAAGCACCCTTTGAACTTACCTGTTGAACAACACACTTTACCTTTAGAGGAAAATTAAATCTTATATTTATTATTCTATCTTTAAGGAGAAAGTTTTCCAATAAGAGGACATGCTAGTTGGGAGAAGAATTTTTATGGAAATAAAAAAGGGAATATAAATGGTATTGGTCTTTTGATGATTTTCTTCACCATAGCGGTGCATTCTCTTTTTTTCTCCAAGCTGTCTTTGTAATTTGTTTTCTTCTGGCCATTGTGGCTGGTTTAGCTAGATCAAATTACCCAAGTGGCATTAGTTGGGTTGTACTGGGGAAGTGAGACTGGGAGTGAGACCAACAGACATAAGCTACTTTTCTTTAAGCTATCTCATCTTACCACCTTCTTCAATATAACTAAAATTCAGTGCTTACTGCTTCAAAGAACACATGATGCAAAGGAAAAATGAATCAATAATTACCATGTTGACTTTCAAAAGGCTTTACTTCAGAATACTGAACAGAATTTTGAGATGAAGAACAGAAACTCCCCTGTTTCTGCTAAAGGAGCCCTATGCTTTGAACCTGTTCAGGGGATGAAATGTGGGGACAGGAAAGGAAGCAAAGCTAAAATCCTAAGTTTAGGAAGAGCAAAGAAAACATCTTCACTTATCCCTTGCCTGCTTTGGGCTTGAGAAAAAGGACCATAGGGGAGAAAGGACCTCACCATCAATGTCTATGCAGATAAGCACAGAGATGCAGCCCTATCCCCTCATCCCCCTGTTCCATGTGACTTACATAATAAGAACAGCAGAATGATTCTTTTCTTTGTAACATGGAAGAGGTTAGCAGCTTCTGGAATTAGCACTTAGTTTCCTTTAGGTTGGTGTTTTACTAGACCAACTGGAATTTCCCCCACATACATGAAATTAGCACGAAATGGCACTGTCAAGCCATGGATTTAAAGGTTCTGTGCAGTCAGCAATGACCTGAGAGTCAGCCAGAAACTAGGCTCAGCCAACAAGGATATATTATGATCTTGAGGATCAGGTCACCTCATCTCACAACTTGTCACTGCCTAAGTCTCCTGGAACTTTAGATGTCACCTGAGTGATATTAAATTGATGGAAAGATTGAGTTTCTAACATCCATGAAAATGGGGCCTTAAAATTTAATTTAAGTGTAGACATAGTAAAATAAATTTACGGTTCCTTCATGACTGAGTTTATAACCTGAATTTTATACCAGCTACACTTGCCTTTGCCTCTCACAATTAGAGGCATCAAGTCCAGAAGGCAATACTGAAAAAGGAGACAAGAAGCAATAGGTTTCGCTATCCCTCTGATTCATGCCTTACACAGAAAAGACAAAGGATGTCTTCACTGCACACATGCAGTCCCGTCTATCTCATCAAGCAGGCTCCCTGGCAAAGACTTGCTGCCGACACTCTGGTTTTAACAAGCAGTGTGCAATTTGCCTTGAGGGTCGTTAGTTTATCATCCTCAGGAACCCAGGTGGGAACAGATAGCTGATGGAAGATTAGGAATTCCTGATGCTATAACACCGCTCATCACCTGAGAGATGGCTGACATTACACACTCAAATATAACACAATCTGCCTGTGCCAATGCCAGTTCATATTCTATAAAGAGTAGATAAAACATTCTTTTTAAAAAGCAAAGCAAGGGTAGAGGATGAGTGAAATAGATGAAGAGGATTAAGATGAGCACTGAATAATATATAGAATTGTTGAATCACTAAACTGTATACCTGAAACATATAACACCTTATGTTAATTATACTGGAATTAAAATAGTAAAAATAAGCAAAATGAAAAGCAGAATATCATCCCAGATGTTGGCAATGTCTATGCCTACTGTCAATACCAAAACATCTGTAAAAGGTAAATTTGGATTTTCAAGACTTATTTATGTGTGTACATTGGCATCAACTTCTTATGCTTTTAGGGACATAACGTGTGTGTGTGTGTGTGTGTGTGTAAATATGCTTTATGTATGTATATGTTCTTAATATAGAAAAATGTAAGAGGCAGTACAAATGTTAAGAGTATGTAATTGCCATTCAGTATATAAGATGATTGATTATTTAGAATCATGTTTCAAAAAGGATGTCAAGTTGAAATCTATTAATTATAATTTAATTTACTGAGAATGTAGCACTCCAGAGATTATTTCTAATTATAGTAACTTTAATGACAGAAGTTGGCATCAATATCAGTTTTTACATACACTTTTGCTATGGACAAAGAATAACCATGATATGATGTTCCTCTTGAAACATCAAAATGCATCTTGTTTACCAGAGGATTTAGAATTGTCATCAGGAATTGGGTTTTTCCATGGCTGCTTGTCTTTTACGAATATAGTCCAGGATGAAAAAGAGTACACAGGGAAATAGAAAGTAATTAAAAACAAACACTCAGATGGGGCATTTGGCTGGCTCAGTCAGTAGAGTGTGTAACTCTTGATCTCAGGGTTGTGAGTTTGAGCCCCATGTTGGATGTAGAGATTATTTAAAAATAAAATATTTAAAAGATAATAATAAAATAAAACACTAAGAAAACATCCCTAAATAGAGCCAACAGCAATCCAGTACAGCTTGCTTGGTGCTCCCCTCCCCCAAAAAGGGCCAATTCTACTGAATTGAATGAATATTTGATAATATATTTAGGGTGTTGGGCTAAGTGGAGGTAAAAAGATGAAAAGATGTTATCTCTGTCTCAAATAACTTATAGATAGTAGTGGTGACCAATGCACAAATTTTCACAATACTGAGATATGTTTAGAGCTCTATAGGAGCACAGTAGAACATGTCTTCTTTCAACAGTCAGAGGGTACTGAAGTGGACAATATTGGAGTGGAATATAGGTGGGTAACAGAGAGGAGTAGTGGTTCCAGGAAGACCTTCCAGGTAAGATGGAGTATGAAATAAGTCTTAAAGGATGTGTTGAAATCCTTCAGGCAAGTGTACCTCAGCAGGAGCATCCTCCCAAGTTCATTACATGCAGCCTATTCCCTATTGGCCCTTCTTCTGTCCCCAGCCTGATGCAAAAGGCTTTCCTCTTTCCATTCCCTTGATTCCCCTGATCATCTATTATTGACTGAACGTTTCTGTTGTTCCAAATCCATATGTCAAAGCCCTAACCCCTAATGTGATAGTATTTGGAGATTGGGCTTTTGGGAGGTAATTAAGGTTAGATAATGTTGTGAGGATAGGTCCCTCAGGATGGGATTAGTGTCCTGATAAGAAGAGACACCAAAAATCTCCTTCTCTCTCTCTATCTCTCCCTGCTCAAAGAAAGAAGAGGTCAAGGGAGGACACAGTAAGGAGGCAGCTATGTGCAACCCAGGGAGAAAGTCCTCACCAGAAACCAACCATGTTGGTACCTTGATCCAAGGCTTTCAGCTGCCAGAACTATGATCAAGTAAATTTCTGCTGTTCAAGACACCCATCCTATGGTATTTTATTATGGAATCCCAAGAAAATGAAGACATCATCCAAGCACATCTGGCCACCTTACCTTATTTTCTCTCAGATTTTGAAGTATCCTTGGAAATTGCATATACTTCAAAAGGTAACATTTCAAACTTTCTCTCAACCTACAGCTGTTCTCAGACTGATATTTACAACATATTGACTATAGATTCTCATCATGGCCCAAATGCCTCTTACCTGATACCAGTGGAATACTTAATATTATTAATACCCTGCAGGTATGCCCTAGTGATATAGAACTAATTTATCCAAGAAAAAAACCCTGGTCACAATATCCACTCTCTGGGAGATCTTTGAACAGCTCCCCTCCCCTTCAGCAAAAAAAGGTAAAGTCAGCCAAGTCTAGAAGTTTATATCGAGGGCATATTTTGAGAAGATTAAGTCTAAAGGGAAGTTAGGCTTGCAGGTTACTTTCCATGGCCCTTCCTCTGTCCAGTTTTCAAGAAATCCTATTTGGGTCAATACCTTAGCATAGTTGCACAGATTGTATATGAGGCAGTTTGCTGCTAGTAGGTATTCTTCCCACCAAAACCTTTTAGGATTGGTCAAATTTATTGGAATTCTGAATGGCTCTAAAGGGTGAAGAGATATACTTAACTCTATCGTGGAGGTATTACTATGTCAAATAATGATACCTAGCTTGAATTGAGATTTACATATTAACACTATTCTGGACAAGTGGCCAATATTAAGAAGGTGAGTATTCACTGTCCTAAGGGAGATGCAGCATGTGCTCCATTAAATTCCCCAACAAGTACAAGTGCAGTAGGTGGTTCCTACCATTATCCTCCACCATAGCCACCAGCCCACTTGTTATTCAGACCCCCACTCTTTTTACTTGCAGAAGACATTATCCACATGCAGTAAGAAAGACAGGGACTAAGGAAAGTCTCAGGTTATCTAAGGGGCAAAGTGTTCATTTGTGACCAGATGAAATAATGACTGCTGTCCAACTCTATCCTTCCAGGCTAACTAATCTCTATGTTTCTCTCATCACCTTATTCCTCTATCTCTTCTCCCCATTCTCCTCTGGGGAATTCTTCTAGTCTGGTGAGGGCAGGGTGAGGTGAGCATTTCTCATTTCTGCTCTTTCATATTATTCCTCTTCATCAATGAATACTGAATGGCTTAGTTGCTTAATAAGGGTGTGTATACAGGGAGGGGTAGAGGAAAAGCTGAGAAGAGTGAGGAAAGAGTGCAGTACCTAGACAAAATGCATACATGACTTGATACCTTTAAAATATTATACTGGGCTTAAGAAAAGGAAGAAAGGATATTCCAAAGGAGGGAAAAATGTTATAAAAGGCACTTGGAACTGACTGCATGTTCTGTTTAGAGTTCTATCAGATCATTATGAGTATTTTAGGTCATTGCAAGACATGTAGATTTTATTCTAAAAATGTTGGGATTTAGTGAAGTGTTTCAAGTAGAAAAACGATTTATGTCCTAGAAAGATTGCTCTGTCAATCTTCACCACTTTCCATCCAGCTGAGGATGGATTCTAGGGGTAAAAACTGAGGCAGGATCTTAATTAGGAGGCTACTGCAGTAGCCTGACATATAAAGCTACTTGTTTTAGTGCTGTAGCTGTAGATGTGGAAAGCTGTGGTCTGATGGGCTATAACCGACGGCAGAATCTAAAAAGACTTGCCTGATGAACTGGACATAAGATGTGAGGAAGAGACAGAAATGAATAATAATTCCTACCTAGGTACTTTTCCTGAGGAGTAGAATGAAAATTGAAATGGGGATACTTTGGAGAGAGCAGATTTGGGTGTTGGGAATTAAGTATTCCATTTTGGAAATGTAATATATGAGATTCCACTGAACATCCAAATGAAGATATTTGGGAAAAGGGTTGATACTCATGCAGAAGATACAAAACGAGGGACATCAGCATACAGATACTAATGGAAGTGATAAAACTGAGTAAGCTCACCTAAGGAGAGAACATAAATACAGAAATAGGAGAACCAAGGATATGGCCCTGATAGAAAGGCAGTAGAGAAAAAGCCAGCAGAAAGAAATAAAACCAGGTGTGTAAAGATAGAGTTATGTATTTCAAGTAGGGAATAGATAGACGTTAATGTTGCAAAGATGACAAGAAAAGGACAGGAAATTGGCAATGCATTTTGGCAAGATGCAGGTCATTGGTGAGGATTTTCAGTGGAGAAGGAGGGAAGAATAGCCTGATTTTTAAAGTTTGAGGAGGAAATGGATGTGAGAAGTGTGTAAAGGCAATTCCTTAAAGGAGTTTCTTTGAAGGAGAGCCAAGAAATGGAGAACAACTGTAAAGAACTGAAAGAAATCTAAGGTCAAGAGATGGTTCAATGTTTTTAAATTTTAAAGGTGGGTAATGTTAAAGCAGAATATTATGGTGATGAGAATGTTCTAGTATGTGGAGAAACTGCTGAGGGAAAGAGCAAAGTGGTTACTCTTTTCTGCTTCCAGATAGTAGATTTCTGAAACTGAAGTTAATTCAGACATTAAAAAACAAAACAAACAAAGAAACAAAAAGCCCAAGAAACAAAAAACAAACAAACAAAAAACCCTCAAGAATAAAACTTCTAGAAGTCCTGTAGTGAACTTTTGTGGTGTTTAACAATGGTTTGCACCGCATCCTAGCTAAGTCTTAATTCATGTGATATTTTGTAACATTTTACAACTGAAGGTACATGATGGAAAGAGATAGAAGGCTTAACAGACACTTGTCACTCTATTGCCTGAGTAGTTTTTAAAAAATCAAATCTTGTAAAAAGCCTCTAAGCTAATAAAAGATTACAACCACTTCTGAAAGGTAAGGTGAATTTCATGTTTCTTGCCTTAAAAGAAAAGTAGCTGATCAAAATATCTGAAAAATCCCAGAAAATGAATGTCACAAAATTAGATGGTGAAATACAAAAATCTTGCTATAGACTAAGTAAAGATCAGGCTTGGGAAGTCAAAAAACTTTTTTTAGTTGGTAGATTATTAATGTGTGGAATAGGCTACCGAAGAGAGCAATAAAATCTTTAACTATGAAAATGACTTAAGCATTTAGACTGTATAGATTAAACCCTCCAAACATTAGCTCTGTAAGTGGAGAGATCATTAAGAAACATATGGGCTCTTATTTTGTAAAAGCATTTCAGCAGGGTGAAGGATGGAAAAGAATCAGTATTTTTATTTTAAACCACAAATTGTTTTTTTTCCAAAGACAATTAAAATATTAAATAAAATCTATTGTTATAATAATCAAGATAATATGAGAAACAAAGCCTGAAGAACTTTGACAGTAGTCTACATTAGGTCAAACATGATGTGTCTGTGCTTATCCAAGACCAAGGAAGAAAAAATAATCAGCCAGAATTATTCAGGGGACTGAAGCATTATGGAACTGCAGAGTTTTACAGTAATAGTAGAGATTAGATGTACTTAACTGTGTTCAGTAATTTGATCATGAGGCAATTCTGTTTTCTTTGGCACTTATAAACATGACAACACAAAAGGCTGACAATACCTTCTTATATACTTGCAAATTGAAGAAGACCATGCAGGAAAATATTTCAATACTTCAAGTCCCCAAACATTCCTTTAGCTCCCAAATATCCAGGTCACTAAGAAAAACTGTGCTTTATTTACCTCTTAAAATCATTCGGTTGATAACTGTTGTATTGCTTAATATACTTGAAAATTACTCACCCATAACCCACCACCAACTCCCAGCTCCTTTGCTGATAAAAGTTCCTGCACAAAATTAGGCACAGGTCAATCAGTTAACCAGAACAAAACGTGTATCCATGTAATGACAAGTATTAATTCCAAAACAAGGAAGCTTTCATATCAAATTAAATGCTAAAATCAGAAGAGTCTATAATTTTTATGTCTCTGAAACCTTTTTAATACTGATTTTTGAGCTGTGAAAAAAAAACTTAAATACTGATTTTTTTTTTTATGAGGCAGAAAAGGAAAGAAATCTCACCTTGCTTTCCTTTAAATTAAATAGAATCATCGGCATTAAGCTTACAACCTTTTTTCTAAAGAGTTCATCTGATTTAAACACATATTATAATACCACTTAGAAAGTCAAACTGTACAAAACGGACATGGACAAGAACCAAGAAGGCAGGTTTAAATTGTTAGGAAGTACTCAAGGTCTAATCAGGACCTATAAAGAAGCAGAGTGAAAAGGGTCAGTGTAACTTCAGTGTCCAGGCAAGAAAAATAATGCAGAAATAGTCTTTCAGGCACATCAGTTTTTGATATGCAAATCGGCTCACACACCATAATAAATTTGGGAATGATGTCAAAGTAAGGTGGAAGTAGCCCTGGTTCACATGTTTCTCTCCTCCACCCCCAACACGCAGTTAAGATTTTGTTTCACTAAAGAACAGCAACTGAACAGAAAGGATTCAAAATGTGCTGAACATAACAGGCCATGAACGTGCAGTATGTCCAGAAATGCCCCTTCGCCTCCAGTCTTCCTGGCTCAATTCAGTTTTGTGCTTTGTTGAAGAGGTTTTTATTGTGCTGTGCTTTCCAATTGGGCATTTTTCCTTTGTTTCCATAATTCAACTGCCTCAATTTTTCCTTATCCTCCTTCTAATGAGTTACTATCACTTTTTTTTAAAAATATAAATTCCTGCATCTAATGTTGTATTTATTTATTTATTAGAAATGTAACATGTCTTTTTAACTGTTAGTATTTCTACTAAAGTACTATGTTAGTTGGGGTTCTGGTTAGAAAATCACACAGATTCTGAATAGTCTGTTCTTAACTTTATTTTCCCATAGTCCTGCTGTTTTCAGTGTGTAATTTTACAGAATACACTTTTTTAAAAAAGGAAGATATACATTGTAATATAGCAAAGTGTCTGTGATATTATTCCAGCTCATAAGCTGAAACACTGAGAGAGAGAAAAAAAATCACTAGTTGCCCTTAATATTATATCTAAGTCTTCTTTGCAGGACAATGAGCAGGAATGTCAGAGTTTCCACAGTATTCTGATAAGTCTTTGATTTGTGTGTGTGTATGTGTGTGTGTGTGTGTGTGTGTGTGCGTGTGTGTGTGTGTGTGTTGTGTGTGTGTGTGTATAAGAGAGAGAGAGAGAGAGAGCGCGCATGCAGAAGTCAGGGAAGAGGAGAAAGAGCTATTCTAGAGAGCCAGGGGCTAAAATACATGATGGCATTAATCCTTGCTATTTTAACTAGGTCACACTGTTCAATCAATATTCAAAAGTTATAAATATTCACAAAGGAGTCAAGGTTTTAAAGACTGGAAATAAGGCCACATTCATACACTAAAATGTGTCTCATATTCAACCCACTTTTCCCAGAAACATAGGTGAGACATGCCAATTTATTTTTCTGAAGATGCTTATATATAGTTTTTAACAAATGTGAACTAGCAATTCAACTAAACAAGAACCAAGAAGGCTGCTTTGTTTCATGAGGTTGCAACAATTAGATGTTCTCTTTATTCCTTATGTTTAACTCTGTGACTGCCATTGACATATCATGTAATAGATATTCTTAGCGTTCTCTTCTGCCAGAGAACTCTCAAATATTTCAGAATAAGCAATATGTCTACATATCCCAACACAATGCTTAGAATGCAAATGTTGAATGACTCAATCATATGAATAAATAAATAAATTAGAAAAAAAATTATGCAGATACTGATCTTCATCTCAGTTTGTCCTAATCTTAAATATCAGGATTTAATATACTGTCCTCAAGGATATCCACACCCTGTAGTATTTTATTACTACTTCTTTCATAGTACTTACAGTTGCTATTATATTACACATCCTTCTGCATATGTCCATTATCACCACTAGGTGGGGAGCTTTGGAAGGTACTCTCACGTACTTCCTAGAAATTATCATTTTTTTATACCTAGTAGATGTTCAATAAATATTCTCTGAATATAATGTCTTTTTAAGCATATTAGAAAAAATTGTAAATAACAAAATTATCAACAGTGAAAATTTCACTAATTTGGGGATCCAGAAATCATATTTCAATATTTATGATAATTTTTGTATAAATGGCTATTTCCATGAGGGATTTCAATATACAAAATAAAAATAAACATTCAAAAATTTAAAAAAAGCTTTGGAATCATAGTGCTTATTTATATCATTAGTCATAATTTATAAAACTAACAATTTCAACTTTTTGATGATTGAAAATTTCCCAGAAAAATTTTCTTGAGAGCTTGCAATCTAAAATACTAAGAAAATGCTATCTTTTACAGTGCCTAAATTCTCAGAGATTGGAATTATTGAATAACACTTAAGAATGAAATATAGCTAATGGAAACATAGAGATGTAGAGCAATTTCTTTATAGAAAAACAAAGTTTATTGTATGCTGTGAGATGCGGTGATTTAATATGATGTAATGTTTGTGTTGGTTTTCCCTTTGTGTTCCTCTCTGCTCTTTCTTTAGTCTTGTAATTACATGCTTCAGTGATTTATGATGGTAGTATCAAGTCATTGGTTCTGAAGCAATAAAAGTACTGCATTAGAAAGTTCTACTTATCTGCAACATTTTCTGGTGATGGAGAAGTAACACTGTTAAAAAAACAAAACAAAACTAAAAACTAAAAAGCTTTTCAATAGCACTCTTGAAGCAAAATGCCTAAGCAATTGGTGTGTCCTATACTCTCGAATCGAACAGACCCTAACATTAAAATGACATTTTGCAGCATACTGGTAAGTTTGAAATCAGTCATCCTGTTTCCTGAGGGATTCATCTGTTGAAATGTTTCTACTTTATCTTGAAGCAAACCAAACAGAGCACTCTACAAAGAAGCATGTTGGGCTCCTGGCCATCTGTAGTATGCACACAAATGCCCTCATGAACCTCCATCACTTAATCTTTGGCTTTATTTAAGATTTTGTGGTGGCACTGATCAATCTATTCTTTCCCCCTCCAACTTTACTGAGACATAATTGACATACAGATTGCATAAGTTTAAGGTGTACAGCATAATGATTTGATACACATACACGCTGCAAAATGATTATCATAATAACATTAGCTAATACCTCCATCACCTCATTTAGTTACCTTTTATTATTTTGTGGTGAGAACATTTAAGATTCTACCTTCAGCAATTTTTTAAAAGATTTTATTTATTTGAGAACGAGAATGAGCAACAGAGAGCACACAAGCATGGGTAGGGGCAGAAGCAGAGGGAAAGGAAACTCCCTGCTGATCAGGGAGCCCAAAATGGGGCTTGATCCCAGGACTCTGGGATCATGACCCGAGAGGAAGGCAGACGCTTAACTAACTGAGCCACCCAGGCGCCCCTGGTTTCAGCAATTTTTAAGTATATAATACTGTTATAATAGCCACTATGTTGCACATTAGATCCCTAGAACTTACTTATATCTGGAAATTTGAACCCTTTGACTGGCATTTTCCTATTTTCCGCACCGGTAACCCCTGGCAAGCACTCCTCTACTCACTGTTCTTATGAATTTGGCTCTTTTTAGATTCCACATATATGGGGGCGCCTGGGTAGCTCAGTCAAGTTAAGTAACCAACTCTTGCTTTCAGCTCAGGTCATGATCTCAGGGTTGTCAGATCGAGCCCCATGTCGGGCTCAAGCACTGGGCGTGGAGCCTGCTTAAGATTCTCTCACTCCCTCTCTCTGCCCCCCCCCAAAATAATAAAAATTGTTTTTAAAAAAAGATTCCACATATATGTAAATGAAATCATACAGTATTTGTCTTTCTCTGCTGACTAATTTTACTTAGCACAACGCCCTCAGGGTCCATCTCTGTTGTCACAAAAGGCAGGATTTTCTTCTGTTTTATGGCTGAATAATATTCCATTGTATATACATACCACATTTTCTTTACCCATTCATCTGTGGATGGTCAATATATTTGGATATTCAAATGTATGAAATAGAAGCACCATTCAGGTGAGACATTGGTTTTATACTGAAGAGACAACATGGTGTGAAAAGTCCGTAACACATAGGTCTCAATCTGTGCATTAGAATCAATTGGGGAAATCTTTTAGAAAATACAGATTTCCAAGCTGTACCCCTCTGATTCTATTTCATTTGAGTGAAGCTGGGACACAGGGATAAAAAGCTGCTCCAGCAATCTTAAAGTACAGCCAGGACTGAGAACCAGTCCAATAGTGTAACTGAAAGAAATCTGAATAGAGACCTGATTCAGCAGACCTGAAGTCAGTAGCATTACCAACTCTTATTAGTTAAGATTTTAAAACAAAACTCCTACAGTTAATATCTTTTTTAAAAACTGATTTTACTGTAGGACTTCTAAGATCTCTAACAACTGTAAAGAACCTATTGCTCCACGATAACGTTAAACAAGCTACCTCAATCCTGCAAAGATGTTTATGAGTCAATAAAATTTGCTATTGTGACTAACACATCAATATATTTGCAACTTTAAAAGGAAATGCTATTTATAACTCTAACAACGGCAACTGCTCTTAAAAAATACTTAACAAAACATCACTAGACCTATGATAATATCTACGTATTATCTCAGAAGGAGAAGGATGTTAAGGAAATCCTTGCCTGCTTGCCTCCACAAGTTTTTTTGCTGATTGCCTAGTACCACCTATATGTGTATTCTGCAAAACTCTATGACACTCTTCTGTAAAAACTAATGAGGAATAAATTAACTCTTAATATTACATATAACTGTTTATAAAAAAGATAAATTTCTGGACCAATTGCCACATTAATCATTTAAATTGAAAATGTGACTTTTGCTTAAAAGAAAAATAGTATGAAAGAACAGCTTGAAGATGCAATGAAATACTGCTTCTTGAATGTATTACAGCTATTTCATTAGTTATAATAATTATGTTCCACCAAGGACCTGGAATCTGGTAAATCAGGATTATGGAAAAAATAAGAGAAGACTCTCTCCAGCAGCAGCTATTATTCAGAGACAAAGTCAGCTGGGAACTGAGAGAGGAAAGTCATGATAAAATTTGATTTTGGCCAAGGATGCCAATATATAGCATCATCAATGATGCTCTTCCATCAGTTAATCACCTACCAGAAGCACCCAGAATTCAACACTACTAGTTCACAGTATCTTTTACAACTGGAATTTTCCATTAGATTAATATGGTATATTAAGATGCTATTATCAAATGAAATTGAATGCTCAAAAAGCCTTCAGGAAATCTCTCAATAGTTTCCACATATCAAGAATATGAGATTTTTAAAAGGGAAATATAAAAAATATGTAGGTGACAAAATTTGCCACCCCAAAACATATCTTTCTGGTGTGTGCTTTTTAGGCTCATAATTTTTAAGAAACAGAAGACTCAAGAGGTTTTTCATTTTTACATTCCCCTCCAACTGCCTAAAAGAATTTAGATAGAGGACAGACTGCAGGAAAGGAGCTATCACCACAGATAACTATAGTATAATATGAACTCAGTGTGGTAGAAGGGAGAAAGTTAGCAAAATCTGTTAAAATTCCTCTCTATGTTCCATTACTTCCGTGGGTCCAGCAAACATCTGTTTACCGAACATTTACTTTTCATCTTCCTTTGAATGGTCTTCCTTCTCTTTGAAGTCCCAGACTCCTATTCCTGCTCCTTAGTTCTGGATGGCATATAAACTCAATTCCTGATTGCCTGTGAGCCTCACGTTCTTATAGAGCCCCTGCATATACAGAATTGAATTTGATTTGCTCCTGTTTATCTGTCGCATGTCAATTTAAGTCTTAGACAAGATGAAAGAGCTTTGAAGGCCAAAGGTAAATTTTTCCTACCCAACAAATAGAACTTTTAGTTTTGGGGGTTTTGCATCAATTTTACAGGGATTCAATCCTATAAGTATATTAAGGCACATGCCAAGTCTAAAAACCAAAGCTGAGCTTCCAGCTCACCTAAGGCTGCCCAATTTGTACCAATTGCTTTTTCAACAACAACAAAAAAGGCCATCATTGCAAAGTGATTTTGTCACCTACTAGATAAAAGTGTTCCATAAATTTGGATTTACCAGTGTGAGGCTGTAATGGGGAGAGCCAAGCAGTTATTTATGTAGTTCCAATTCTGTGCTGATGCATTACAGTGAACATGAGCCACTCTTTCTTACTTCAAATACTTCACTTTAAGTTATTGGAGTGGTTTAAAGCTAGAATGATGAAAGGCATTGAAAAACCAGTTATTCTTCTACTACAGAAAATAGAAACTATTCACAAATAGGCTAAAACCAGAATAGAATGAAGTAAATGTTATTAAAGGAAAATTCAAAAGTTCTAGAGCTGCCACACATTGTCATACTTGCATGGAATATACTTATTTCTGGTCTTTTCCCCTTAAGGCCATGCTTTCCAACTTTGTTTACATATTAGAATTGCCTGTGGCTTTTCTTAAGTAATAATTTACAAGCTTCACCCCCAGGGATTTGGACTTAGTTGGTCTAGGGTGGGCATCTGTATATGTTAAAAGCAGTCTAGGAGATTCTATCATATAGTTAGGGTAGAGTCCATTGCCTCATAGTATATCATTGACAATATTTTCTACAAACCTGAAAAAGTAATATTAACCCAATAACCCATGTGAAATGCAGTAACAATATTAAATTGGCCACCAGATGCTATAAGTTTGCTTGGTAGAAAACCTCTTTGATCCCTTTTTCAGACTTGTTAAATTCTACTATTATCCATATGATCAGGTAGGTTTCTGGTTTAATGCCAGATGATCTGTAGTCTCCACAAGACTTCATCTAATAAGAGATGGGGCACATATATAGGGGAGAGGGAACAAATTTAATTGTAGTTAGAAGACTCCTTATGTCTTCTACATGACATGTAAGGGTTATATCACTTAAAAAAGAGTCTGAGGAACTCCATTCATACCCATATCATCTAGGAGGAAAGTACTAAAGGGTATGTACAATTTTAAGCTAAAGCATTGTAAAAATGTCACAGGTTTATACTATTCCCTCTTACTGGATATTAGATTAAGTCTTATCAGATAACAAGGTAGTTTTTATAGTACATTGGAAGTGTTATTGTTCAAAATTGATAAGTTTTGAGTTCTATTTCTTCATTTTGCTTATCTTTCTTGTAGGCACACACAGCAATGATAAAGGAGGAAAGGGGGAAAAGAAAGGTGTGGGAAGGGACCACACTGTCATTCCAGAATAGTTTCATAGCAATTGTAAAGCTGAAGGATTTATGTCTTTTTTTTTATGTCTGTTTATTTATAGCTAAGAAAAAAACAAGGTCATCACATGGAAGTTAGTTTCCTTCATTGTAAGTTTGATCAAAATGAAATCCCAAAGTATTTTGCCAATGTAAATAAGGAAAGTTACTTTAATGGCATTTGAGATGCACTGGTAACATCTATTAATCACCTTTCTTTCAGTCATGGTGAGAGTCATACCAATTTGATGCTTCTGCTCTTCTTTTTTTGCCCCTCCCAGACAGGATTCTGTGTGCCAGAGCATAAGAGGCTAGAGTTATTTGTCTAATAATCACTATCTCCTCCCCTCCTTTATACACACACACACACACACACACACACACACACACACACACACAGAGACCCTTTATAAATAGGGGATGGATCACAATATTAACATAGCACTTATCCTTGTTTATTCATTGAGAGCCTTTGCTTAACCTAGACTACATCCTCTCCAAGGGGTCACAACTTACTTAAATCCTAGAAGCAAACCTTGCATTTCTAATCTGTGAAACCACAAAAATACATTTCAGGCTTTTAAATGTGTACTGTTATTGATGGAAGAATGGTTAAACATATTTTGACCCAAATGTAGTGTTAAATTTTGACTTCTGTTAACCTAATTCCTGAGTTAATAGCACTTATATAGTAACTTCAGGTAATCTAGGCTAGTTAAATGTGAATTCTAAATATCTCTGTATTATTCTTAAATATTGTTTAAAATTTAACAGATATGGCTTCAAGAAATTATAAATATTCTAGCCTATCAAAACCACCAAAACAATTTCCAGGATAATTTTTTCTGGTTCTAGTTTTTCAGAATTATATATATTTCCAGTGTCTAGCTCTTCTAAAGATAGTGATTGTGTTTTCTTTAGTCACTACACAAATTTGATGGGTTGAATATAGAACAGTAAGAAGAAATTTACATTCACATGAAGTTCAGTCAGAAAATCTAGAAAGACATCTTTGGATACTAGTAAACTAACCCTTGATTTGAAAACTGGTAAATGAAGGGAAAAGAAACCAAGCAGTTATTTTACTTTTCTATCTAATCTAAACTGTACTACTAAGAAAACGTAAAGTTTCTCTTTATAGAAGTGTAATAGTTAATAAATGAAAAAGATTGATCATTTATCATCATTTTGCTATCCTATTGAATTAATGGATTTATACGTTAGAATATTGCTAAAGAGAGGCAGCCAGGCAAGGAAGAATATACCATCAGTAATGCAGATGGAAAAGTCAAAAAGCAGGTCATGAAAGGTATCAATATCCTGAGATGAAGAAAACAGAAAGAGGAACAAGCTGACTAAAGGATAATCAGTTCATTGTATGATATACTGAGTCCAAGATGACACATCCATGGGAGATGTTAGATGGGTTTTAAGAATCACAAGGCCAGAAAAAAGATCTAATCTGAAGATATATTAAGAAAGTTGGTACTATATAAATGGCAGTTGAGGTTTTGGAATTAATAACATAGGGAGATTTGAAATAAAAGTTGGATGGCTGGGAACAGAGAAGTGTGATTACTAAGGGGAATGGGAGCAGGAAGAATGAACTGAAGGTGTATTTTGCCGCCTTATATATTTATATTCAGCTGACCCTGGTATAAACACTGTATTCTCTGTTTACAGTGGACCTTTGCAGATATGTACACTCTGAAAAACCTCTGTCCAGTATGGTAGAAAGGAAATCGTAATGTTGGGGCCAAAGTGTCTGGAAATAAATCATTACTACCTTAGATTAACTCTTGTCTTTTCATTCATAAGACATTACTGATTGGTTCTGGGTGCTGATTTGGCTCCTGTGAGTCTGGAATAATTAGCAGTTGATTAATGTGTAATATTGAATACAATGAATATATTGTATAATATAATGCTAACTTTAGATGTGGTTTGACAAACTGGTTTTCAGTTATATTATTTCTCAGTGAATTTTAGGAAGAATTATTAGGGGATACTACTAAGTATTGTGAAAGATAGTTGGGTACATTCAGATCTCTAAGTTTGTCAAATTCCATTATACATTAAATTACTAATGGCTCATTTCCAACAGTTCCTAAATTTAAAATTAATCATATTGACAAATAGGTTTTTACTATAGACAAGGCAGTATTTACAGAATGGGGAGATCTTAACATGCTCACCTATTTTCTGTTCTCCCCACCCTCAAACATTAAAGGGTTCTTATAATAACATATGCTAAGAAGAATAATCAATAATTAGCAGAAAAAAATTTGCTTTACTGTTAAAGATCTGAACTACATAACCCAAATTCTAAGGAAAACTGTAAAAGTTAGTGGACTGAAAGGATTGATCCTTGCCTTAACAGAATGATGTAAACCAGCCACACTCTTCCAGAATTTTTAGGGAAAAGATGTAATTGCAAAAATAAACTCACAGTCATTCACTACATCACAGAGATTACAAAGTTGAAGGGAAGAGGGGGGAAACAGCAGCTCACTGACTTGCACTGACCCTCATATTACCTTGTAAGTGTTTCTCTCAATATGCTTAATGAAAGCCTCTCTGAAAACACAAAAATAAAAGTCTGCCTCTTCTTTTTCCTTTTGAAATGGTGGCATTATCAATCAATCAAAAATAACTAAATTGAGAAGATCCAGTTTTCCCGGGACCACTTGTTAAAGAGACTATCTTTTTCACATTTTGTCATCTTGGCACCATTGTCAAAGATTATTTTACCATATAAGCATAGGTTTATTTCTGAACTTTCTATTCTGTTCCACTGGCCTATATATCTCTTTATGGCAATACCATACTGTTTTGATTACTGCAGCTTTGTAATATGTTTTGAAGTCAGGAGGTATGAACACTATTTTTGTTTGTTTGCTCTCAAGATTATTTAGGCTATTCAGGGTCTTTTGTGATTCCATATGAATTTTAGGATTTTTCCTAATTCTAAAAACATGCAATTGGATTTTGATAGGGATTGCACCAAATCCCTGGGTCTCTTTATGTAGTACAGAAATTTTAACAATACTATGTTTTCCAATAAATAACAAGGGATATCTTTCATTTACTTGTGTCTTCATTAATTTATTTCAGCAACATTTTGTAGTTTTCAGTGTAGAAGTCTTTTCCTCCTTGCTTAAGTTTATTCCTGAGTATTTTATTCCGTTTGATGTGGTTGTAAATGGGATCATTTTATTGGTTTTCTTTTCAGATCACTTGTTACTAATGCATAGAACAGTTTTTGTATATATGCAAGAGTGATTTTTGTACAAATGCAAAAGTAGGACCTTATCTTAAACCATACACAAAAATCAACTCAAAATTAATTAAAGACTTAAACCTAAGACCTGAAGCTCTAAAACTCCTAGAAGAAAACACAGGGGGAAAACTTATAACAATGGCCTTAACAAGGATTTCTTGGCTATGACACCAAAAGCACAGGCAGCAAAAGCAAGCATAAACAAGTGGGCCTACATCAAAATAAAAAGCTCTGTGTGGCAAAGGAAATAATCAACAAAGAGAAAGGCAACCTACAAATGGGAGAAAATATTTGTGAACCATATACACAGTAAGGGGTAAATACCCAAAACATATTAAGAACTCCAGTAACTCTACAGAAATTACATTCACACAGATACACACACCTCAAATATACTGTTAAAAAATAGGCAAAGAACTTGAATAGCCATTTCTCTAGAGAAGATATACAAATGGCCAACCATATCTTTATGAAAAGATATTCAATATTACTAATCATCAGGTTAATCAACCTGCAATGTAGGATATTGCCTCACACGGGCATCATAAAAACAAAACAGAAAATATAGCAAGTGTTAAGTAGTTTGACTAAACACTATAAAAAATATTTCCTCTGTAATATTAGTTTTTATAATAAAGAATTTCTCTCAAATTAAAGTATATTCATGTAAAACAAAACAAATTCTAGCTTCCTAAGAAGAATCAGGGTATATCTGGCATAGAAAGCCCAGAGGAGATCAGTTAGAACCTTTGGAAAACAAAATTAAATCTAAGTAATACCTGAATGTTGATATGTAAAATTATATGAAAGTATTAAAAATTATTTTCAAAGGAGAAGATATATATTATATGAAAGCATAAAAATATATCCTACTGTATTATTTCAGGCTGCCATAATTAAATACCACAGATTGGTGACTTATGCAATAGAAATTTATTTTCTCACATATGGAAGCTAGAAGATCAAGTTAAGATGTCTGCAAGTTTGCTTTCTCCTGAAGCTTTTTCTCCCTGACTTGAAGATGGCTGTCTGTTTACTGTGTGCTTTATTCTGGGCATGAACTCATCTCTGGTATCTCCCCCTCTTCTTATAAGGATACCAGTCCTACTGGATAAGGGTCCCACCCTAATGAGATCATTTTAACTTACTCACTTCCTTAAAGACCTGACCTCCAAATATGGATACATTTTGCAGTAGTATTCAACATATGAACTTTGGGGGACAAAATTCAGCTTATAATACCTATACACATATAAATGTTTGGACAATAAATGTTAATGTTTCAAATCTTTAAAGAAATGATTAAGTTTGAGAGGTTAAAAGCAATATCTAAATATTTGTTGCTTTGCAGAAACATATAGCAAGTAATATATGCAACTTTCATCTGCATGTTTTTAAAAAATTGGTTTAAAATAAACATTAGAAAAAGTTATAGCACTGAATGATCATATTAACACCAGTTTTAAAAAAAAGAGAATTCAAAAATTATACTAAATTGGACCAAGATCTTTTAAAAATAATTTTATTAGCCAGGATCCTGGCAGGAAAAGACGGCATGCTAAAAAAAGAGCCTAACTGAAGAAAGTTAGTGAAGAAATTATTACAAAGGGGTGGGCAGGCATCAGGACAAAATATCAAAGGTGATAAAGCCCCCACAGACTAGCAAAGGGGGAGGCTGCCACCTCCTCTAGTTCTAGAGTAGCTAATGGTATTACAAAACCCTTCAGAAGGCCATAAATAAACGAAGCCATTCCAGAGCCTGCACTGGGTAAGGAGAGAGCGGGAGAAATAAAGACTTGTCTTCACACTCCTATCTCAGATCTCTTGCAAGCCCATCTCATTGGGGCTGAAGCCAATCACCAGCCAGAGACAAGGGAGTGGAGGAGGCCGTCTGCAGGACTCAGCTTTCTGGAGCACAGATGAGGACAGAAAAGGAAGAGGGAATAGATAGAGAGGAGAGGGAACTCAGAGATAGAGAAGAACCAGCAACTACCACCTCTTTATGCCAATCAGTACCCATTCTTGCTCTGTGTGTGTGCGTGTGTGTGTATACCTGTCAAATACTTAGGGAAAACACAGGTACCATGAGGTAATGTACTGTTACAGGATGATTTCTGTCCTCAACTTAGGGAAAACATGAAATGTTATCAAATAATATATTGTGACAGTGTGATTTCAATTCAACCAGACTCTTGCCTGGAACAGAAACTGTAATGTTAGCTAGCACCAAGACATTCCAATTAAGTAACACAATTAAACAACATAAAACATAGCTACTACGGTTCCCAATCTGTAGATGATCATGAGGCCTAACCTGATATCACAATATCTTTCTTCTACCATATGTTCATGTTCTCCTTATCCTCTTGCAGCACCTCAGCTGGTTAGTTTGATATTTTTTATTTTCTTGAATGAATAAAATCTTCATTCCCATAATTCTTTTGATTTAAATCAGGTTTATATGCTTTTGTAAAAACTGATAAAGTGAATAATAATTAACATTTACTGAATACTTCTCATGTGTGTCATCACAGTGACAAGAGATACCATGTTTCTCATAATGCACATGGCTTTTGGACTCTTATATACCAAAAAATTATTTCCTCCATTGTTTCAACAATGAAAAGAAAGCATAAATAATACACAAACTGTAAAATGATATTAATACTACATAAATGCTTAAACTTTTAAAGTAAAAATTGAATAGTTCTTTATATTTTCTTAGAATTTTGTGAGCATTTGCTCACTAATAAGCCATTTGCTCATCCACCTATCTATAAATAATCTATTTAAAGCCAAATTCTGACAATTGATATTTGTTTGTATTTAATGGCAGACACAGATAGGAATTCATGAATGAATACTGGTTTAAAATCCTTCATTTAAAAAAGATCCTCTTATGAATCATTATTGGATTTGTAAAAGCAACTGGCTTTAAGATGTTAATGCTTTGAGAATGATGGAAAAACTATTTGTGACTCTCCGTATATTTTAGTACTTTAGAAAAAAACACAACAAATCCTTCTTAGATGCTGTCCTCCTATGCTTGGAAAATCATGTATTTGAGTAAGCACATAAAATTGAGTGCATGAGTCTAGCAGGCTGCGTTTCCCAGGTATCAGATTCTGGATTGAAAATTAACATGCACAAAGTGTACTAGTTCTCTCAAGATCAAAACTTGTGGTAGAAAGGGAGGGAAGTAAGAAATTGGTCCTCTACCAACCCCATGGGAGCTCTGAAGTTGAGATGGTTCTTTAGAATCATCCCCTTTTGGTATAGGGGGCTGGGCTTTTATAGCCCCAGGATAATCACTGGATGAAACTAGTCCCAATGAGAGTATGTTCTTTAACAAAGTAACTTTCTTTAGCTGAGACAACTCACAAAGAGGACTAGACACCAAGAACTGGGGGCATAAATCCTCCAGTCCTGAAGGAGGGTCTGAGCAGCATGCTACAACAATCACAGGAATCCACATGATGTATCACATAGATCCACCTATTTAATATTATATTTGGGAGCAGCACCATATAATGGTCATAGATTTAGGGTGTATAGTGTGTTTTACAGGATGGTGCCCCATACTACAACATATCATCTCCAAAAAAGAGCCTCAGTTGATCCTTCAGCAAACCATACCTCTATTCTATCAGGCTGTCAGTTTCTATGAAGTGCAGTATGGGATAGTGGCTCCCGTGGTCCTGTGGCCACCACTGTACTTTTTTTGCTATAAAAGTGGGTCTTTTGATTCAAGGTCATTTTATATAGGATGCCACATCAGTAAGTCAAAAACTGCAAGATCTTGGATACTGGGGCTATTTGATACCCTATGACCAAAGAGGGCAAAACTGTACTGGAAAATTCCAAACAAAATAAATCACTCAACTTCCTACCAAGTGGCCTATTGGAAAGAGATGGAAAATATTGTATTGGGGATTCTGCACTGGTCTATGATGTGGACAAGTAGGATATTAAGCAGCAATCGCAGCTAGATCAGCCTTGGTAAATGACAGTCTGGTTCCATGCATTCTATCTATCCCTATTGCTATGACAACTCCATTTATGAGTACATTATGTCAATACTGGGGTGACTTGTAAGAAAGACAGGCTGATGTCAATTGGTTGACTCACTCCAATCTTGATACTCACAAAAAATAATTATGGCTGCCTGGCTTATGATGTTTGAGACCCACGACCTGACTTCTTGTTTGGGGATCCTATCATCTCTATTAGTAAGCCCTGACCTGCAACAGACCAGAAAAGAAAAAGTTCTGGCCCAAATAAAGCCAACACTGAATTTCTCAATAATGTTGGTGCCCCTTTCACTTTACTGCTTTGGTAAATTCAATGTTTTCTAAGCTCTCTCATGAAATGTCATCTGGTAGCTTTTCTAGTCTTGCCTGATATACACACTCCAGCATGCTCACTTCTCTAAGCCTTTTGTTCTTCTTTCCTTGTCTTTCCTAGCAGTTCTGGCATTTTTACTTCACATAGTATGGAAAATCTCTTTTGCCTTTTTGCACATTTCTAAGAGCCATCCCAGTGATGTTTTAGCACCATCTCCCAGTTTTTTGTTCTGTTTTGTTTTGTTTTGTCTAGGGTGTTAACTCCTTATGCCAAGAGAATGTTCCCATATTGATAAACTCCCTCTTATGCAACTTCATGTTCCATCCTCTTGATACATACTCTCACTAAATCCCAAACAGTGGAGGATGTAAATAGACTCAGAATACACTGGGATTAGGACACTAAATACGTAAAGAAATCATAATCTTTTTATCATAAACTATCAGTATAATTTGGGCACAGAAAAACAGTTTCTAACCATGACCTCAAAAGTCTAAACCAAAACAAAAAAGACTGAAAGACTTTGACTATATCCTTTCAAACTACCATGCTGTTATAAACAAAATAAAAATACAACAAATAAACTGGGGGAAAAAAACTACGAACTATATGACAGTTAAAGTGTCAATATTTTTAGATACTACAAGCTTTTTAAAATCAATAATATAGAGGCGCCTGGGTGGCTCAGTCGTTAAGCATCTGCCTTCAGCTCAGGTCATGATCCCAGGGCTCTGGGATCGAGTCCCTGCATCGGTCTCTTTGCTCAGTGGGAAGCCTGCTTCTCCCTCTCCCTTTCCGTCTGCCTACTGCACCCCGTGCTTGTGCTCTCTCTCTCTCTCTCTGTCAAATAAATAAATAAAATCCTTAAAAAAAATAAAAATAAAATCAATAAAATAAAGTCAAATATTTGGATGAAAATATAGAACAGATAATGCATGAAAGAAAAAATACAAAAGACCTATAAAAGATATTTTATAGTAACAAATAAATAGTTTTAATCATGGTACCAACCTATTAGCTGTGTTAATTTATCCAACATAAATTACCTTTCTATGCCTCAATTACTGATCTATGAAATTAGGATTAAAATTAGTAATGAATTTACAAAGTTTCTGTGAGACCAAATAAAATAAATATGTAAAGTCCTTACACTGTTCAATTAATGTTGACTATAATTTATTATAATGTTACAAATTTTACCCCCAAATCAAACACATTAAAAAAATACCCTTTGTTTGTAAGGATGTATGGAAATGTGCACTTATGTACGGCTTGTGATTATGTAAAATGAAATTAGTATCTAAGAGTTATTTGAAATTATATATCAGAATGCTTCAGGTAATATTGTTTACAATACTACTGAAGTAGAAACAGCTGAGAAGTCCAAAGGGGAAGTGAGTTTTGGTAAAAAAAAAAAATCAAAAACTGTAGTTAATTCATATAATGAAAACTTTTCAGCCATTAAAATGATACTGTAGAATAGTATATAACATTTTAAAACACTCATGTTCCTATTTGGCAATGCAGGTTACAACGTAGTGTGTAGAAATATATATATATAGCATACAGATAAATCTAAAGAGAATATATTTAAATTTAGTGTTTTTCTCAAGGTGACGGTATTATGGATTTTATTTTCATTGAAGCATGTTTACAATATACTTTTAAATATTAATTTTTAATAATTGGCAAAGTAGGACAAAATCTAGGATTTAGGGCAATAAGATCAATGAGAGGCTGCTGATGTGCATTTCCAGCAGTATCATGAAGTTATAGGGGTGACTGCTTAAAAGGGCTGTATGGTTGACATCAATAATGTCAAATGTTACACATAGTAAAAATTAATAAGGATATTTTGGTCCATTAAAATTCATTGGCTGTTTTTGAAGAGCAATTTCCATGTCATGGTAGAAGATTCCAGATAGTGAGTAAACAACTGGATCCAAAAACAAGGAGGAAAAGTGTACACAACATATTCAATAAAATGGATTATGAAGAAAATGGGGGGAAATAGGTAATTACTAATAAAAATTGGAAGACAGGGAATATTTCAGAGTTTTTGCTTTCAATTTTGTTCTGTTTGTTTTTTTGGTTTTCGTTTTTTTTTTTTTCTTTTAATATAAAAGGAATTGAATGTGTTTGGAGAAGAAATCAGTGGAAAGAGTTGAAGAAATTGATAGGTGCCAAAGGGACCAGTGATGAAATACCCAAAAGAGAAGGAATGGGGTGAAATGTGGACAAAAGAGTCATGAACTTCAACCTGTATAGGGTTATCTTGTTAAAATGTATTCAATAAGTCTGGAGTGCAACCTGAGATTCTGTATTTCTAACAAGCTCCCAGGTGATGCTGATAATGCTATTCTGCAGACCTCAGATTAGCAAGAATCTAGACTACTGGTTCTCAAACTTGTTGGACACTGGAATCACCTGAAGAACTTCTAAAAATGCCTAAGTTTCACCCACAGATATTTGATTTCATTACTTATTCTGATGTCTGTTGGATTTTTAAAAATGGCTCAGGTGATTACAATGTGCAGGAGAGTTTGAGAACTACTGATCTAGGCCACAGATAATGAGAGAGACAGGAAAACACCACTTTGTGAGAAGAGAAAGATAAAGACTGGTCCAGATACAGATACCAGTCAGTACATGAGGGAAGAGCAGGATGAGAGAGTCTGTGTTTTTATCAAAGTAATAAACATACACAATTAAAAAAAAAAAAGTCCTATGCCCTCTACAATAAGAAATAGCAGTGCAGGTCCCGACATACCACCCCCATCCCCAATTCTCCCTCCCCAGGAGCATCCATTTTCAAATCTTTTAGATATTTCTTCTGATCATTACCTTTATGTGTCTAAGTAAGTTTTCTTCGTACTATTTATTGATTTTTTTCACTTTTCTCTGTTTTCCATATTATTTGGTAGTTTTCTCAAATCTCTGGTGATCACTGGATGCTCATTCATATTAATGAAGAAACATTACAAAGCTCGTTAGAAGCTTGCTGTACTCAAGTATGACTGGTAAATAGCCTTCACCAGCAGTGTGACCAGGCAAAAATTTGGTTTTTTTGTTGGGAGACTCCCAAATATCAGTATCTATAAGCATAATGTCTTAGATGGTCGATTTCCCCAGAAAGCTGTTTCTACAAGTTCTATCTCCATTCCCCAGACAGCATATGCCTGGATGTCAGCATTCTGGGAGCCAACTGGGTAGAGAAGGCTGGGGATGAACAAGAAGAGTGGTGGTGTTAAGTGAGAGGGAAGAATCCTTCACATTTCAATAGGGCTATCACCTTCCAATGAGCCTGAAGGCTCCAAGTTCAGTCTCCTCCTAAGTCCACCTTTCCAGAATGCAAATGTTCACTTTCTGTCAGAGTAATGGTGTGAAGGAAAGGTGTGGTTACCTTAAAATGCAGAGAAAGGGTATCTATGGACCTAACTACTCCTTATATAGATTGTCATCCAATCCTCTTACTTTCAGCCACACTCAAATCTCTTCTAGTTGATTCTACTTCTAGATCCTTCTGTATTTCTGCTGTGTGAATGGACTTCCTTCTGTGCTTGCTTTGATTCCCCTTCTTTCCTCTTTGATTAGTGACTTAGACTTTGCCAATATGCTAAGTCAATTGCAGATCTTATATCTACTTTCTGACTTACAACCCTTTGGTGCCATATTTCATCCATTGTCACCTCTTCTATTTCTTTTAGTTTCATGATTTTTATGCTTTGTTTATATCTCTACTCGAATTTTAGAAAGTCAGTGAGGAAGCAGTAAATAAGGAGTTAAATGCCTTACTTAATCAGAAGGCCTCCAGATATTTAAATTAAATAAATAAATAAATAAACATCTACTGGATGAGGGATATGGAAAAGGTAGAGAGTTAGCATAGTTGCTATAGAAAATTTCAGAAGAATTATGCCAACAATCTACGAAGGACTTTTTTTTTTTCTTTTTTAATGTACTGGATAACAATTTAAGGCTCCAATACATCATTATGCAATTTTCCCTGACATCTCTCTTCCCCACCCCAGCCCCCCAGCATCTCTTAAGAGCAGGAAGGTTCTAGGAAGTAGCACTTTCATGTAGTGGAAAGAGCAGAAGTTTTGGAGTGAAATAATCCTGGGTTTGCATTTCTGACTCATTTGCAGCTTTGTGGTAAAAAGAAAACTAATCTCATATAAGCTTAATTTTCTCATCTGTATAATTAGATAAATAAAATCTACCTTACAGAGAAATAGTGCAGATTACAAAAAAATCCTTATTATCGTGCTTAGCATATAATGAATTTTTTTTAAAAATAAAGATTTTACTTATTTATTTGACACAGAGCGACACGGGAGAGAGGAAACACAAGCAGGGGGAGTGGGAGAGTGAGAAGGAGAAGAGTCTTCCCACTAAGTAGGGAGCCCGATGTAGGGCTCCATCCCAGGACCCTGGGATCATGACTTGAGCTGAAGTCAGACGCTTAATGACTGAACCACCCAGGTGCCCCACATAATGAAATTTTAATAACTATGCTGATAAAGAGGAAATTGGGTAATAGCATTAGGGGCTGGACAGATAAATCTAAGGGAGCAAAGGAATTGTAGGTGTGAAAAAAACAGAATAGCTGAAGTTAGGCAGTGTAGGCCTCTGTGGCTAGAAAAAGGAATGAAGCCACAGAGGGCTTAAGAAGTAGAAGAAGGCAAGGGGCTAAACTCTAAGTGAGATTGAGGAGCAATGTGGTATGAATATGGGAATGTCAGAGTCAGAGAGATGGGAAGCTTTAGTTAGGAAATAGTGTTTTAATGTGTAAGATGTCACAGACCTTTCAGTTCTGAGATATGTCAAGACTCAGTACACAACGTTTGGAGAAGGTTCCAAAACTGTAATGATGATTACTTTGAAGTACCAGAAAAGCGCACTGGAGAGTTAACATGTGTAGATACTGAAATATTCCACCATGGTGCCTAGAGTTAGGGGCAGAGCAGATCTAAAAATGTATATTAGAAAAGGAACACTTATGGTGCCAATGAACCCTTAAGTTATTTTTTATCTTAATTAGTTGCATTGGCCTATATTGTGCTTGGATACTTTTTATGTTTTTCAGAGGTTAACTTTACAAAAATAACCAGGAAACCTATTAATCAATTTGGATGATCTGCCCCAGATCCAGATTCTGTATTTTCACAGTAACCTCATAATCCTGACCAGGCACTACATGTGTAAGACTTTTAGGAACACTTTCACTGGGCATGACCCAGTTGAAGATTCTCATCTATGGATGTTCATCTCTGTAATAAAGGAAAACACAATTCATATACCTCAGACAGTTCTGGATATGGTTAATCTCTGGGGCACAACTAATCTGTGGCTGAAATGAATAATTAATTTCTGGAGATAACATATCTAGCAGTATTTATGAATTTGGATTTTATCATCTATTATATTTGTATCTATAAGGCCTGAATACAAGTACTATTTTTTTCAAACTCTAGTTTTAATTCTTCGGTAAATTCTACGTGATATGACCTATGGAGAAAAATGGGATATCTTAAAGCATTTATTTTGTTTTAAAGATTTACTATTTATTTTAGAGAAAGAAAGAGAGTGCACAAGCAGGGAGAGGGGCAGAAGCAGAGGGAGAGAGAGAATCCTTAAGCAGACTCCATGCCCAGCACATAGCCCAACATGGGGCTTGATCCCAGGACCCTGAGATCATGACCTGAGCCAAAACCAAGAGTCGGAAGCTCAACTGACTGAGCTACCCAGGTGTGCTGGGATATCTTAAAGCATTTATTTATTTATTTTTAAAGATTTTATTTATTTATAGACAGCGAGAGAGGGAACACAAGCAGGGGGAGTGGGAGAGGAAGAAGCAGGCTCCTAGGGGAGAAGCCTGATGTGGGGCTCGATCCCAGAACGCTGGGATCACGCCCTGAGCCGAAGGCAGATGCCTAACGAATGCGCTACCCAGGCGCCCCATCTTAAAGCATTTAAAGAACAAATATTTCTCAGTTAGGAAAGAAATGTAGGTATGTCATATTTTATACAAGAGCCCGTTTATGCTTCAGTATTATTCTCTGATTTCTTTTTTCAGATGATTTTTTTGAAGATTATTTTAGAAAGAGAGAGAGAGTGCACAAGTGGGAGGGGCAGAGTGAGAGGGAGAGAGAATCTTGAGCAGACTCCGTGCCATGCAGAGCCCTATGTGGGTCTTGATCTCATGACTGAGATAACAACCTGAGCTGAAACCAAGAGTCAGACGCTTAACTGACTATGCCACCCAGGCACCCTTCAGATGATTTTTAAATGTCTAAGTGACTTGCCTTAAATTATTCAGGTTATATATGTATATATAACAGAGACCTGTATCCAAATGCTAGCCTATCAGACTCTAAATAAAAACTGTTCTTTTAACAGCCTGCTCCATGTAGACACACGGTTTCCTGAATTATTTAGTTTTAGAAGACAAATTTCTTTTATTTTGCTTTGATTGTGGTCTAGAATTAGCATAACTATAATAGCTTCAATTCTCCATTTTAACATTTGTGTACATTTTGCAGAACTCAAACATAAAAGTTGTTTAGATTATAGCAGGATTCAGTTATCACTGGCGTGTTTGTTGTTGTGTGGTTTTTTTTTTTTAGGTGTTAACATAAATCCCATAGTTGAGTTAAAGACTGCCTTCAATAACTTGAATTGCTCTAAAGTGAACTTGACATGTTATCTCAACATTTTTTACAATTACATTCATTTCATTCAGTCAGCATAATTGAGTATAAAGAAATCCCTGGTAATATACAATGTGTTAATGAATTGCCTTTGCTGCATACATGGGAATCCATATACTATATCAAGGGTTCGACAGTGAATTATTGGCCTAGCATAAGTCTATACTAGTAATCAGAGACTTATTTGCAGGTAAATTGCTGGCTATTTATTAGCATGGCATATTCTGAAAAGAAAAATAGCCAGAGGTATTTCAGAAGATTAAGTAATACTAATACTCTGACTACTTGGAAATCCAATAAAAAGTTTCTGATAGGTTTCCAGATAAGGAGTAACAGCCTTAAGTTCAGAAACAAAATAATCAATTCTTCAGAATGTTCTCTAAAGAAAGAAAAGTGATCAGTATTATTTTTCATTTGGAAAGGATAAAGTTAGTTTCAGAGAGCTGAACTGGGTGCTTTGTAAGCTTCATTTTGTGGAGGAGAGATATTTATGTGATAAAAGAAGAAAGAAGCAATTAATTTTTATCCAATTCTAAGTGATGGTTTTGAATCCTGTTGGTAGTTCCTCTCTGAATATCTACCTATTATTTGTATTCATTTCCTGATTCTACCAACATGACATCAAATATGAAGCAAACATCCAGCTAAAAAGTGAAACATTCTGACAAACATATATATTTAGGTTTATGTACACAATATATGTATGTATTTAATTTAAAGTTTTGTGTTTTTTTAGGTAACTCACCTCAGAAATAGAAAACTTGCAAATACCATCATATATTGTTATATTTGAAGAGGGATCTTAAAACAAAGGAGTGTTTTGTTTTGTTTTAATATGGGAGATAGTACAAAATTGGATGATGGAAATAATTCCAAAGAGAGGCTCAGTACAAAATTGGATGATGGAAATAATTCCAAAGAGAGCCTAGTAAAATTTCAACTTCAGTTTTAAAAGTATCACTAAAATGCAAATTCCTTCTAAAACAACAAAGAGATACCACACATCTATTACAATGGCCAAAATCTGGAACATTGACAACATCAAATGCTGATAAGAATGTAGAACAATGGGGACTCTCATACATTGCTGGTGGAGCTGCAAAATGTCATAGCCACTTTGGAAGACAGTTTGACAGTTTCTTATAAAATCAGACATACTCTTACCATACAATCCAATAATCGTACTCCTTGGTATTTACTTAAAAGACTGAGAACTAATGTACACACAAAAACCTGGAGAAAGATATTTATAGTCACTTAACTCACAATTGCCAAAACTTGGAAGCAACCAAGATGTCCTTTAGTAGGGAAATGGATAAACAAACTGTGGTACATCTAGACAATGGAATATTATTTAGTGCTAAAAAGAAATGAGCCATCAGGCCATGAAAAGACAAGGAGGAATCTTAAATGCACATTACTAAGTGAAAAAAGCCAAGGTGAAAAGGGTACAAAATGTATGATTCCAACTATATGACAATAAAAAGATACAATAAAAAGATCAGTGGTTATCAGGGTTGGAGTTGGGGAGATGAACAGGTAGAGCACAGAGGAATTTCAGATCAGTAAAAATATTCTGTATGATATAATGATAGTTATATGTAATTATACTTTGGTCTAAACCCATATAATGTACAACGCCAAGAACAAACCCAAGGTAAACTGTGGACTTCAGTGATTATTATGTGTTATCATAGGTCCATCCTTGGTAAAAAATGTATAGTAACATTGATAATGAGGAAGGTTATGCATGTATGAAGGCAGGGAGTATAAAGAAAATCTCTTTGCCTCCTTCTCAAGTTTGTTTAAATCCAAAAGGGCTCTAAAGTATGTATGTATGGGGGCGCCTGGGTGGCACAGCGGTTAAGCGTCTGCCTTCGGCTCAGGGCGTGATCCCGGAGTTCTGGGATCGAGCCCCACATCAGGCTCCTCCGCTATGAGCCTGCTTCTTCCTCTCCCACTCTCCCTGCTTGTGTTCCCTCTCTCACTGGCTGTCTCTATCTCTGTCAAATAAATAAATAAAATCTTTAAAAAAAAATAAAGTATGTATGTATGTATGTATGAATAAGTAAATGAACAAGTAAATAAATGAATATTAAATTACTTTAATCCCTATGGAACTGTGTTCCACCACAACTTATCAGAATACATTACTGAATCTACTAAAAAAATAAATAATTCTCAACAGAATTAATCTATAATGTAAAAAATTGATGGAGATCATAATTATTTCAATCTTTCCTCATTTTTTCCAATACTTTGTTAAGATGGATGCTTTGGTTATATAAACAGTTTTTGCAAGTCAAGTTAATTTTTCCATAATTCATGTCACATTAATAATATGAATGTTAAATTTATGTGTAAAGAATGTAAGATCCAATGAGGCATTTGTGGCAGATATTCAGTAAGCATGAACAAAGTCAATATACTGAGAATCTCTACAAGCATGTCTTTAAACATATGACAAAAATGTATTAAACCTATTGCTCCAGGCAGTCCATAAAGCCAATTTCTATTGGGAATGACTAAGATTTCTCATGAAGTAATGGCAGAGAAATAATTTCATAAAATCTTTTCAGCATATCCATATTCCAAACACCTGCAGGGCATTTCATTAATGAAAATTAGAGACTTTTGAAATATTACTCAAATAAATCACAACATTCCCAATTGGCCTTTGGTTGATCTCATTAGTTTGGGGAACATTGTTTAAACCATCCCTAAATTATATCTTTTACAGTCATGGAATTTATCTGTTGATTATTCATATGAAGAAATTATACTTATTATTCTCATGTATATTACACTGTACAACCTTTATGCCTTGAAAGCAAGATAATATATTTTATGTGTGAAGATCACAACATTAATTTAAATGATGATCTTATTAGAAAAACATTTTGGAGAGGGGGATGAGGAGATTTTCATTGTCCTTTCAAAATATAAAGACTTTTTATCCTATAATCTCTTTTATGTTGCATCTAAGTACAAATCAGAACAATAAGCTCTGAGGCACTGAAGAAACTAGACAGAAGGTGTAAGACGCACACTGGCAAGTTTAATAATTTAAAAGAAGTCAACGCACTGAATTTCCACTCTCCTATTCTGGGTTCAAAAATTAACTAAGTCCCATAACATAAACTGTATATTTTTCAGTAGCAAACATTATATACTTCTTTTTTTAGTGAAACACAATTTTTCCTTACAAAAGGAAAGTTAACACCAAAAAAATCTTGAATTAAAGATTATATATATATAACATATATATATATGTTATATATATATAACATATATATATATATATGTTATAGGCATATCAAAAGCTCAAAAATCTCATTAAAGTAACAAGGAACAGGAAAAAAAAAGTTCATATTTCTCAATGATCACAGAAATGAAATGACCAAACGATTATATAACTTATTTTCTGAGGGCAAGTTGTGTATTATATCATGCACTCACATATAAAATGTGAACCATCCACATAAGAAAGTTAATTAGGACACATTCAATTATTTTTCATGAAGTTTTGAATTTGTGAATTAAAACCACTATTTTTCCCCCATCTGTAGATTTTTATGATCACAGCTGAATTAAAGAATGTTTCAGCTGAACTGTGCCCAAACTAAGGTTTTAAGAAATATATTTCACACTGGGAAATTCTTGGGAATGGTTAAGGATATATGTAGTAGTTTAGTGTTTATATTCATGATTGTTATTGCTCCTTTTCTTCACATATATTATTGATCCACCCTACTCTTGAGTCATGTCTGCATATTTGATGGAATGTGTAGATGAAGGATCTCTGGATATGTAATGAGAAAGAACTGGGAAGGCTTGTAATGTGTCTTTACCCTTCCCCTGGCTGATGGCTTTTGCTTCCTATGAAAGAAGGATCTAGGAATTGGGCAAAGATTCAAGCCTGTATACCACCAATGAGCACTATTACTAGTGTACTTCCCTTCCCTCACTCTTTTTTCTAGCACCCCCATAAAAGCAGAAAGCCATTGTGTTGCAGCTCTCAGGGATTCTGAAGTGTTACACTAGCCCATACTTCACCTTTAAGAATTCATTAAAATTTTGTTTTCTTCTTACCTACTTTTATAGATGCCCTTCAGAGGTGGTTGTTACTCTTTGGAATTTAGTTTATGTGATATTTAATCTCTCTAATAGGCTCAAAAAATTATGATTTTGTAGATCATCTGCATTTTTTTTCATTGTTAGGTGTACTGCTGTTCCCCTGAAGTTTTCTGTAACCTAAGTGGAAACCAAACTGGCACATATCTAGTAATTTTTGTTTGTAAACTGGACATTGTAATGATATATAGCAGGGATTCTGGCTTCTGTGTTGATTTATGTTCTGGCAGAGCGTTAAATCACTACATGATCACCTTGAGTTTATGGGACTTTGTTTCATGCTTTCTTGAACATCTGGTGAAATCTGAGGTATTTCTAAGCCTTCCTAACTTGGCAAGGCCCTTAACTCCAAACACGGTCTTTCCTGTGGGGGTAGCAAAATGAAAACACCTCTCAGTTCTTTTAACCTTCAAACTATTGGTTTCTGTTGGGATTCTTGGAATCTCTTCTTGTGTTTTTCAGGAGTCATGCAAGGACTTAAAGGAAGTTTATAAGCAAATAAGGGGCTCTTCCTTATGGCATCCTTTTTATGGTAGTTCTTCCCTCAATTTCTGTCTGTTCTGGTAGTTCTGAGCTCTATCCTCTGACACATTAAGCCAATAAGAATGCAACTCTCTATTTGAGTTCAAACCATCTCACACTGTATGCACTGCAGAGAGCCCTCAGGGAAAAATCTCATGAATATAAATCTCACCTAGTGAGACTCAAATACCTCCCTTTAAATATAGATTCCATCTAGTTCTTGCCTGATTAGGAATTAGTTAAGAACTCTCCAGTAGCTGTCTTTATATTTCATCCAGAATTTATAATTGTTATTTATAAGAGGGGTAATGTCATAAGCAATTCTGTTGTTAACATACTAAAACCTCACCTTGGTTTCTTTTTTTTTTTTTTTTTTTGAAATGGAGATTATTGAAATAATACCTAATTCCTAAAGATGTTAGATGGATTTAATCAGACCATATATGCATACATATATAGGTTTTAGAGCAATGTCTAGCACATACTAGAAGCTTGATACATATTAATTGCTTTTATTTTAATAATTTCTAATGTCCTAAGACATCTTTGCAAATGCTTCATCTTGAGTGACTGCTTCGTTTCTTGATTGTATTTAGTTCTCCCCAAGACACAGAAATATGGTGCTAAGCAAATATTTGGGCTACTCAAAATGGAAAACATTCTTAACTACAATTATCTGGACACTGACTGATGATTTACCAAAAATTAATTGAAATCCTACTACATACTATAACTATGCTTGATTCTGAAAATAAGAATAGACAAGATATAGATTTCATTGGAGGTGGGGATATGACATGAAAAGCAGATCTGTCTTTTCATATGATGATCACTTTTGATTATAAAACCTGAGAGTTGAATTTTAGATATGACTTCTTCCTCTGAAAACACATTTACCTAATTTTTCCATAGGAGATCAAAGTAACCATTAAGAGAAGCTAACTACGCCTTCTGATTTAACTGAAAGGAACACTGAACTCAAGAATCAATCTGTGGACACTCCTTCCAGGATATAAATAATATGTCATATGTCATGGCTCAGGAGAAATCAATATTCCAGATTTAGACCTTGGGGCAAACAATTTTTCCACCTTTTCTTTTGAGACAATGAAGAATTTGACATTAAAATCATAACTCATACATTATAGTTTAGCACTAACACATGATTTGCTCTCTGAAAGTTTTTTTTGGGAATTAGAGCTAAGTAATACTAATTCAATGAAGTTTCACCAAAGTGCTCAGAGCATTTTGTGTGAACAGTAAAGACCTAATTCCTTAGCTGAAAGGCCTAATTCCTCCTTCAGTATGGACAAAAATGACTCCTGTGCTATTGAAGAGTTAACTCAAACTTTCAAGTGGCAGAACTAAAACAGTTTTTGAAATACACACTCAGAAGTTAAAAATTGGTCAATTTGGCCTCTTTCATGGTTTTAATTAATATTATAGATATCATCATGATTATTCTATTTATAGATTTTGCATTTATATGCTAGCTTTACCCATTTGAAGATATATAATAGAATGAAAGTATTCTATTAGTAATTTGAGTTTTCACATTTAGCTTGGATTCAATAAGTCACAAATTTCTATCCATAAAAGAACAGTGTTGAAGGTAAAAAGGGATATATCTTCAAATATAAGGCAAGTTCTTTTATCTTTCTCATAAATATTTTGTTTCAATTTTTCTTTTTTCTCTTTGTCTTTTCTTTCTTTTTTCTTTTTTGTTTATTTAGTTATTTTTTATTAATGTATTACTCCAGTCTAGACAAATCTTACCGTTTTTTTTCTTATTTGGATTCACAGTAAAATGATCTTCAAAATCTACAACTTCTCTAATGTCTTCCCAAACCAGTACCTACTTTTCTGGATTGGGTGTCTTCCCCTGCAAGTACCTTCTGCTTTTCTTTAACACAAACTTCCTAATCATATATTGTTTTTGTTTTTTTTTTAAGATTTCATTTATTTATTAAGAAAGAGTGTGTGAGCAGGGGGAGGGGTGGAGGCAGAGGGAGAGAGAGAATCTCAAGCACATTCCACGCTGAGTGTGGAGCCTGACGTGGGGTTGATCTCACAGCTGCAAGATCATGACTTGAGCTGAAATTAAGAGTCAGATGCTTAACTGACTGAGCCACCCAGGTGCCCCCCTCATCATCTATTGTAATTCACTTCTGTGATCCTTAAAATTGGATAAATTATATGATGCTTCTCTGTAGCTCTGGCATATATTCTTTATACTTACAATTATTTGTTCATTCATCATACAGTCTGCCATTTTCATTGCACTTGAACTCTATGATAGCAGATACCACTAATCAATTAATATTGATTACTGATTGACTAGGATTTTAAACTCCTACTTTCCTGCTGAATTATTAAAGGCAAACATAGTGAGTCTGTGCCTACATGTCTGGTAAACAGTAAATATTCAGTACATTTTGTTGAATGTTCACCAACCATCTATTTTCCCAGAATGCCTAGTTGAGACATCATATCGCAGATCAATTTATAAAATATAAAGTCTACTTTATAAATGACATATCATCTGCACTGCCAGTATGGGCACCAGAGGAGTTAAATATTAAAACTGAATGACTTAATTTTTTCAGCTAGCTCATCTTCTTCTACTGAGAGACTGTTTGAGTTTCACTTACCTCAATGATAGGCTTTCTTCTCATTTTATACATTTTTCTTGTCTATCCATGCTAAGGCTTCAGTTACTACTTACGTGTACATAATGCAGAATATAACATTTCAAGTGCAGACACTTTTCTAAGTTCCAAACACATGTAAAATTTCCATGTGGATATTTCCAACTTTCTACCTCAAGCTTAATGTATCTCTATTTAAAATGATTTAGGGTAGTTTTATACCTACTACCACCCAAAGTGGTCTCTTTCCAATCCTAGTGAATAGATTAACCATTCATTTCATATCCTATTGATCATCTCAATAAATGCAGAAAAGCATTTGACAAAATTCAACATCTATTCATGATAAAAACACTTGACAAACTGGGTATAGAGGGGATATACAACCACATAATAAAGACCACATATAACAAGCCCACTGCTTATATCATATGCAACAGCAAACAGCTGAAAGCTTTTACTCTGAGCTCTGGAATGAGACAAGATGCCCACTCTCACCACTTTTATTCAACATAGTACTGGAAGTTCTAGCCAAAACAATTAGGCAAGAAACAAATAAAATCCTTCCAAATTAGAAAGGAAAAAAGTAAAACTGTCTCTATTTGCAGTTGACATTATACTCTATATAGAAAATTCTAAAGATTCCACCAAAAAACTGGTAGAATAAATAAATTCATTAAGTTGCAAGGAACAAAATCAATAAACAGAAGTCATCTGCATTTCTATAACTATCAGAAAGAGAAATTAAGAAAACAATCTCACCTACAATAGCATCAGAAAGAATAAATACTTAGGAATAGGTTTATACAAGGAGATGAAAGGTCCATATGCTGAAAACTATAAAAGAGGCTAATGAAAGAAATTGAAGACACAAATAAATGGAAAGCTATTCTGTGTTCATGGATCGAAAGAATTAATATTGTTAAAATATCCATACTACCCAAAGTGATCTACAGATACAACACAATCTCTATCAAAATTCCATCATCTTCAGAGAGATGGAAAGATAATCCTAAAATTGTTTGGAACCACAAAAGACATAGAATAGCTGAAGCAATTTTGAGAAAGAACAAAGCTGAGTGCATGACACTCACTGATATCAAACTATATTACAAAGCTGTAGCAATCAAAACAGCATGGCACTGACATAAAAACAGACACAGAGATCAATGGAACAGGTACAGGTCTCAGAAATAAACCCATGGATATACAGTCAATCAATTTTTGACAAAAATGCCATGAATATACAATGGGGAAAGAATAGTTTCTTCAACAAATAGTGCTGGGAAAAACATAGCCATATGCAAAAGAATAAAACAGGGCCCCTATCTTACATTATAAACAAAAATCAACTTAAAATGGATTAAAGACTTGGGTGGAAGGTCTGGAAATGTAAAAATCCTAGGAAAAAAACACAGTGGCTAAGCTCCCTAACAGAATTTCTTGGCAAAAGTAAATGCAAAAAAAAGCAAAATTAGATAAGTGAGACTACATCAAACTAAAAAGCTGCTGCATATCAAAGGAAACTATCAGCAAAACAAAAAGGCAATCTATGGAATAGGATAAACTATTTGCAAACCACATATCCAATAAGGGGTTAATATCCAAAATATTTAAGGAATGCTTACAACTCAAAAGCAAAAAGTCAAATAACCCAATTAAAAAATGAACAGAAGGGGCGCCTGGGTGGCACAGCGGTTAAGCATCTGCCTTAGGCTCAGGGCGTGATCCAGGCATTATGGGATCGAGCCCCACATCAGGCTCCTCTGCTAGGAGCCTGCTTCTTCCTCTCCCACTCCCCCTGCTTGTGTTCCCTCTCTCACTGGCTGTCTCTATCTTTGTCAAATAAATAAATAAAATTTTTAAAAAAATGAACAAAAGACCTGAATAGATATTTTTCCAAAGATGATATACAAATGACCAACAAACACATGAAAAGATGCTCAACATTACTAATCATTAGGAAATGCAAATCAAAACCATAATGTGGTTATCATTTCACACCTGTTAGGATGTCTGTTATCAAAAAGACAAGAGATAAGTGCTGGCAAGGTTGTAGAGAAAAGGAACCCTTATACACTGTTGTGGGAATGTAAAATAGTGTAGCCACTATGGAAAACAGTGTGAAGGTTTCTTAAGAAGTTAAAAATAGAACTTCAGTATGATGTAGCAATTCCACTTCTGGACATATATCCAAAGTAAAGAAAATCATTATCTTGGAGAGATATCTGTACTCCCATAACTGCATCATTATTCACAATAGCCAAGATATAAAAACATCCTTAATGTCTATCAACAGATCAGTGGACAAAGAAAATGTGCTGTGTATATACAGTGGAATATTATTCAGCCTTAAAAATAAGGAAACCCTGCTATCTGTGACAACATAATACCTGGAAAGCATAATGTTACGTGGAATAAGCCAGACAGAGAAAGATAAACACTATATGTTGCATGGTATCACTTATATATGCAATCTAAGGAAACAACACCCCCCGCCCCAAAAAAAGGGTTAAACTCATAAGAAAGACAATAGAAGTGGTTTCCAGGGCTGGGGAGGAGAAACAGGGAGAGGAAGGTAAAAAAGCACAAACTTTCAGTTATAAGATAAAAAAAGTCTGAGGATCTAATGAAAAACCTGGTGATCATAGTTGATAACACTATATTGTGTAACTGAAATTTGTGAAGTAGAACTTTCTAGATAAAATTTCTCTAGTTTTCTAGAAAATCCAGACTCAAAAACCCTACTCAACACGTCCCCTGACATCCATTCCAAATCCTCTGCTGTCAGCAGAGATAACTGATGAACCTCAATTAAAGTTTTATAAAAATATTTTTCCCTATGTTTGTTTCTCAAACAGTGAGATCTACCTAAGGACAGAAATGGAGAGTCTCTAAACTCCAAACTCCTTTTTATAGGGTCTAAAGGAACTTGTTTTTCTGCAAAGGCAAAAAAAAAATTCCAAATATTGCAAAATAATGTGCAGACATGTGAGTGTTTGGCACATATGTTTGTCAAGGATTAAAGCACTAGTAGGTGAAAAGAGGAAGAAAAGTAGACTGGTATTAACATAATACCATGGTAAACACTATTTCATTAAGCCTCATGGATATGAGAACTAAAGGACTGTCACTATGAAATATTTAAACAACATGTGAGAAAGACAAAATTGAAAGAAAAGGAGCAAAAGGAGTTCAGATACTTCTGAAAAGTTTTGACAGAACACTGTCAGGTACAGAAAGTGAAAAAGATAGAGAGAAGAAAAGATATAGCCTAATGATGCACATTAAAAAATTTAGAACAGATTTTATAAATAATATATAAAACTTGTTGAATAATTCATTAGCTAGTTTTTTTTCTTCACACCTAGTTTTCTAGATACCTCTTTTCTCCCATAGAGTTGGTAAGTTTGGATATTTTGAATATGAAATGTGTTCTGCCAGGCCATGAATTCATTTTATAGTCATTCTTGTCAATATTAACATTTCTTACATTTATTCTTAATACTTAAAAACAATCTGCCAATCATTTCTAATACACATATAATAAAACCTGAGTACTTTGACAAATGTGCTATTTTACAAATCTTCATTTAAACAAAGGAGAAACATGAAACCAAAGAGCTTGTCTTACTGGCTCAAAAACACACAATCGCATATCAGACCATGAGTCTGCTTATGGGTCCTGTTTGACAGCCTACAGGTAAGCTACTATTCTATACTCCATATGATATTCCCAAATTGGTCTCTCAACCCACGGACTGTTACTGATTCTTGTTCTAAGTATAAAAGCAATGAAGTCTTCTTCCCAAAATCAAAATCCAGCATGACATGCAGTGGCAACTTCATGCACCAGTCTTAGTACCAGATTCTCCTTGCACTTCAGTCTTGTTAATTTCAGAGACTTGGATCAGAAAGAGCAATGGCATATAGTCCAAGGATTAAAGCATTAGAAGTAACATCGTCAACATAACATTGTTGTTTTTTTTTTTTTGGTAGGAATAATACAAAGTTAATATTTTAAAAAGAAAATATGATTGTACTTTTAAAAGCTACAACACTACTACTAAAAGAATTAGGTAATTTATTTGCTTTCAATCAATATCAACTATAGATGCTAAGATTTTAAATGTGACTTTTTCTGTTTATTCCTTAATTCCTCAGATATTTAAGTATTTACTAAGTGTGAGGGATTATGCTTGGTGCTAAGGATATAATGGCAAGTGAAACAGCCTTGTTTTTTCCACTTAAGGGCCTTAGAGTCTAGCAGATTGTATCAGGGGTAATGTGTTAAGAAGCACCAGAAGGAATAGTAGTTTTCATAACTGTCATGAATTTGGGATTGTGATTTAACACCTTCTGAGAGAAATATAATCTTTTTTGGAACATTTCTAAGTAGAGTTTGGACAACTTTATTTAGCAGTCACAAGAAGTCAATATATTAGCAGAAGTTTTAAGAGGTAGACAGTCCCAAATGTACTATTAAAGCACTATGTAGCAACACTATGTAATGTTAACTAGGGTACAGGGTCTCAATGGCCAAAACAGGGAGTTCATCCATGGACTGCTGAACATTTGTCCTATGGCCCACTGACTACTCCCAACTAGTACTCAGGATATAATATTGAGAAACATTAGGGAAGTTAATTCATTCTATCCTAAAGAACTGAAGCCCATAAAGGAAAAATATTATGATCTATTAGGCTAAATAAACACTTTGCTCCTTAACATTCAAAACAGTTTTGTCTGGTAGTGACTTAATAAAGAATAAGAGATTTGACTTTGACAGGATTTATATCTATGAAAATGTATTTATTGTCTTTGACAAGGATCTAGTTTGAAGTGCTTGATAGTTTGTCCTTCTCTATGAATATCTGAAGAACTCTTGTTCATTCCCTGAGGCCAAGAATTCAACCCCTTTACCTGCTTAGCTTCTTAAAGACCCCACTAACTGTGAATTTAAGGGCTTTGAGTATTGGCTCTTACCATTCTTGAACTATCTTAGCTCCTGCATATTTATACCTTTCTTATTCTTAATTTTGGAATCCATTTGACTAAGTTTTTAGATTAACTTTCACTCTTACTTTTATATTGCTCCCACAGGTTTATATCTTTCAGGAGTTTACAATTTTATTGATTTACCAACTTTATTATTCTTCTCTAGAATTAATATTTTATAATTCTACTTGTTTAAAGAACTGTATTGGTTTTTGTTTTTATTTCTTTGTGGTATTAGAATCATACAAAACCATTATCAACTAGACTTCTCAGTTGTTTTATCTCATTTTCAGCTTTTGTATTTGGTATCCTTATTATTCTAATTATTTTTAATGCTTTATAATTTCTTAATTTTGCTATAACATGTTTTTTTCCTTGAATTTTTCCTCTGTTAAATAATAACTTCTGATATTGCATAAGAGTAAAGCAATAAGCAAAAAGCAAGGAAAAAAAGATCAAAGAAGTGAACAGGCAAAACATAATCACAAACAATTTTAAATTACCACAATCTTTTGCTTTTTATTCTCTGTGAAAGAAAGGAAACATTTTGTTACATTTTATTTTTAGATAAAGAGTTCATCTGATCTACTAGAGTCAACACATTATGAGGATTTCTCCTAGCATTTTTTTCTAACTAACACTTCCCTAGCTCACACTTCAGCTCTAGTCTCTCATTTCCTGCCTGTGGACTCTGCCACAAACCCTAACTATACCAACCAAGTCCACAGTGTGAACCTGGACCAAGATGCCTACATATCCCTATTCCACCTGATAAGGAAGATTTTTCTCATCCCATGACCCCATCTTCTTATCATCGGTCCTCAAGCAGAGTAAACTAAAATTATTAGACAGGACCTAAAGAATGTCAAATGAGTTGTTAAATAAAATTCAAAGAAAGACAAATATTACTCATGTTTTAGTTGTATTAGGACTCTTCTGAGTTCTATTTAATTACCTCTGGGTTTTGAATCATTAAAGAGTGAATTTTTTTTAACAGTAACATAATCAGATGTTACAAAAAATTTAGTCCAAACTCTAATGGTGAGCTCAGGTGGTCTTATGATGACAGAAACATTCAATCTGGTGCTTGCTTAGGTATAGTTAAAGTTGTTTTTTTGTTTGTTTGTTTAAGATTTTATTTATTTGTCAGAGAGTGAGAGAGACAGAGAGAGAGAGACAGAAAGCACAAGCAGAGGGAATGGCAGGCAGAGAGAGAAGCAGGCTCCCCACTGAGCAAGGAGCCAATCCCAGGACCCTGGGATCACGACCTGAGCCAAACGCAGGTGCTTAAACGACTGAGCCACCCAGGCATCCCTATACTTAAAGTTTTATTTATACTACCAGTGCAAGCAAATTACTTCCACTGAACATTTATTTAAATTGCCCCTGTCACTTTGGTTAGAACTGGCAGTGGTGTGTAATAATAAAAATGTGTGTATATATGCATCCACACACGTGACTCTAAATAAAGTTTTTTCCTTTAATATACTAATAATAAACCCAGACTTTATGTAAAAAAATAGCGATTTTAGAGAAAACCTAATATTTCTGCCATTCTCTTCTCTGAGGATCTTATTACCATCTTATATACTTGCTCTGTCAGCTCTTTTCTCTCCATCCACTGTCTCTATCCCCACCTACTTTCTCCTATCAACATTCAAAATTCATTAAATTTCTTAATAAATGAGTAAACAAAGTATTTCACAAATTCATCTATTCTTTAAAAAAATAAACACATAGCGGGGAGTGGGAATGGGTAAATGGGAGTGAGGGATACAGGCTTCCGGTTATGGAATGCAAAAATCACAGGAATAAAAGGTACAGCATAGGAATATAGCCAATGGTACTATAATAGCACTGCGTGGTGACAGATGGTAGCTACATTTGTGGTGCACATAGTATAATGTATAGACTTGTCCAATCACTATGCTGTACACCTGAAAATAATGTAACATTGTGTGTCAACTATACTTCAATAAAAAAGGAAACTAAAGAAATTGCCAATTAAAACAAGAAAAGAAGGAAACAAGGAAAGTCTGAGTAACTTTCATATCCAAGAATATATATGTGATGACTAAATGTAATGCGTTATTGGACAGACTCCTTGAAAAGAATACTATACTAGGCAGAAACTAAGAAAATCTAAATAAATTATGAACTTTAGTTAATAAGAATTTATCAATATTATCTCAGTAATTGTAACAAACATACCACACTAGTATAAAATATTAATAATAGGAAAACTGTGTGGAGTAGATGCAAATTCTGTGTACTAACTTCAAAACTTTTCTTTAAACCTAAAACTGTTCTAAAAAGAATTTTTTTTTTTTAAAGTTTGACTTTTTGGTCCATCCTCTTTCACTCTGCAAAATGTTTTCAAGGTTTATCCATGTTATAGCCTTCATTCTTTTTAGGCCAAATAAAATTCTATTGTATGGATATACTAAAACAAATACAGAAACAAATAACAAACAGTAGTTTATGTATCAAACACTAAGCTAAGTTCTGGATAAAACTGAAATAAACATGAATATTATGACACTCATGACTTTACTGGTTAATGGGAAAAACTGAAATTAAACAAATATTTGCAGAAATGGGATACATAAAATGTTATGGAGATAATACCATGTTTCTTCCAGATGTAACCCTTACTTACCCTCCCTTTGGTGACTAAATTTCTTGAAAGAAATACCTTCACCCTCTGTCCACAATTCTTCTCCTCCAGTTTCCTTCTCATCTGACTGAACTCTGACACTGACCATATCATTCAGTTAGGATAGTTTTCACCAAGGTCATTAAAGACTTCTTGTCGCTAAATCGTATAGACTCTGATTAAGGGAAAAGCTTTAGTCTGGGGTAGGATGATCAGGGAAGGTGTCCCAGAATAAGTGAAAATCCTCTTAAACATAGAAAGTGAAATCACCCACCAAGCATTAATCGTGATGAATGTAAAAAGGCACTAACTTAATCAAAGAAATATAAACTCTTAAAGCCAGAAAGATAAATCCAAGATCTCTCAAGTTTCCAGAGAGAAAATAATAATATGCCTACAGAAGAATGAGAATAGTCACTCAACTCATCAGTGGGACAGAGCTTTCAATGTTCTGAGGGACAATGATTTAACCCTAGAATCTATACTAGCTGTTGACTAAATGTAAAGGTAGAATAAAAAATTACCAGGATTCAGAAACCTTCCCCACTATATAACTTCTCTTCAGATGTTACGTGAGGACATACTTCCATATTCCATAGAATGAGAGAATAAAAACAAACTGAAAAACACACATGATTGAGGAAATAGTAATTTTTTTTTTTAAAGGGAAATCCTTAAACATCTGTGCTGTCAGGCAGGAAAAATACAAGATTAAAAAGGTTAAAAAGGAGATGGGGAGTTTTGGGAGTATGGCTTCCAAAGCAAAAAGCAGAATTTGTAAAATAAAAATATGGAGAAATATTTAAGCTACATCAATGCTACAAAATAAAAGGGGTGGAAAGAGGGGGATAAGGAGGTAACTAAAACAGAGAAATAAGGCACGAACCACAGATGGAAAAGCCTGTTATAGAATCATCTGATCAGGTACATTAGATTCTTATGTCGGTAAACAAATAAAATCTCTGATATATGGATAGTATCTGTACCTAGTATTTCTTTAACTAATGCACCTTCCTAGGTCTATGAAATACTTTTTTGGCCTAAATTTCACGTTGTCTGATATTATAACCCATTTCTCCCCCCCCCCATTGCTTTTTCTTCTCACTCTCTCTTTTTATCTTTCCTCTTCTCCTCTCTTCCTCCTCCTCCACTCTTTTTCTTCTTACTCCTCCTCTTCGCTCTCCTCCTCCTCTGTTATCAAATTTGCCTGCTATAATTTTAGTTTAACTTTTAAAGCTCACTTTGTTTTAAATTTATCTATTGTGCATAACAGGTTTTCATTTAGTGATCCAATCTGAAACTCTTTAATATGTGAATTTACACTATTTACATTTATTGGTGTGATAGATATTTTGTTCTTATTTCCTCCATATTATTTATTGTTTTATAATTGTAAGATTTTATTATGTGGTATGTTTTCTACATTTACTCCCTCTGACATTTCGGATGGTTTGTCTTTTCATTTTAGGGTTACCTTTCTAATTAAAATGTAACCCTTTATATAGTTCCCTTAATCCTTTGTTTCTAGAGACAGTATCTATTATTTCCTTAAGAGCAAAAATAAAAGTAACATATATCATTTTCCTTTTCATCCTTTACTTATTTTTCTCCACCATAGAATTTTAGACAATATTGTTTTCTTTGCCCTTTATCCTGTATCACCAACAGTTTTGTTAGAAATATGAGTCTAACCTGATATGTTTCACTCATTAATGATTTGATCTTTTTGCTTAGCTGCCTGATTTCCATATATTTAAAGACTTGTAATGTTATTACAATATATTTGTGCTGATCATTTTGTCATGTTTTCCTCTGACATTTAATGTGCCACTTAAATATCTACTTAAAAGGCATACTTTATTTTCAGATTTAAAAAAAATATATATTCAATATATTTGTCTGTACATTTACTTTCTTCCTCTTTTTATAGATTACAATCATGAATCTGTTGGGATTTCTTTTGCCATTATTTTAGCTATTATTTTCTTCCTAAAATTTTTAATAACTTCCTACATACCATTTTATTTCATTGGATTGTCTAATTTCCCTCCTCTATATTCCTTATTGACATTTCTGCAACATTTGCTTTCCCAAATAGTTCTTCCATTTCCTTCATTTCTTTGATTTTACTTTTTACCTACATTTTGCCAGTTTACATACCATTTCCTACTATTGATATACCATCTTTTTTCTGCTTCTTGTATTTCTATTTCATGATTTCTTTTTTAAGATGTGGCTGTTTTATTAAGGTTTTCTATTTCTTCATCATGGCAATATACCTGGTAACAATTTTCACTTGCTGAAAGGCAATGTTTTTTCTATTCAATATGATGTTAATAACTAATCACTCTTTGCTTTCTTACATCATTTTTGTATCTATGCCGTTCTAGTTTTCATTTCCTTACCCATGGATGATTAGGGTTTTTCTGAACCACCACTTTGCAAGTTTTAGAGGAGGCACACAAAGGGATCAAACCAAAGGAGCATTTCAGACTAACAGGTTTCTTAACATAGAAGTATTTGTTTCTCTCTTTCTCCTAAGAAACTGAAGATATCTTGACAAAAAAAAAAAAAAAAAATTGTCAGGTGATCTTACTATAGCTTCACATATTCAGGATTTCAAAATCATACTGTGTCCTGGGAAACCTCTTGTCCCAACTCAGCTCACCCCAGTTTTCAACTTGATGTTAGAAAACAGAAAGTATAGATTTCGTACCTCACAGAGTCCTTCATTTCCAACATGCTTTTTTTGTGCTACTACATTCTGAGAGGCACTGCTTCTGGCCCCTTTCAGTGCTGTGATTTTTCTCCATGGCTTCTCAGCTTCAATTCTTCCTGCACAGCTTTTGTGTAATTTCAGCTCTGTTGGCAGCCCTTACCTCTAACACAACACCTGGGGATTATAGTGACTCCTCATTTTGCTGCATATGGAGTTGTGATAGTTTTGTTTTTGAATAACTTCCAGGAGAAGGAAGGACAGTTGTTGATTTATACAGTCATATTACTACTAGAAGTCTATCCAGATATTTTAAAACAACTAATTTTGACTCTTTATTACTGATTTTTATTTTTAGAAATTTTTTTAAATTTCTTACAATGGAAGAAAAAGTTCAAATATTCTTCATCACTAAGCTCAAAGGTAAATATACTCTTTTTTTCTCCCATTATTGTCACCAGCTAGAACCCAAGACCTGACATTTACTGTTCACCTCTTTGTATTCACTAACCTTTGTCTTACATTCTTCCTTAAGTTCTTCCTTCCCGTTTACATCCTAACTCAGGCAGATGAAACCGGAAACCACCCCTCAGGTGAGGGCAACTGCCCTGACAAGACCTCCTGCTGGCCCAGAGGACCCATATCTTTTGAGCTGAACTCCCAGCTCCTGCCTGCATAGATGGATCATGGAGTGATCTCTGGAATGATCTACCACTACCTTTACCTCATTGTAATACTAAAATCTCCACCCAAGGAGGAGACTCAGCCTCATTTACATAACATACAATATACATACATATAGGCACATTTCTTTAAGGCACATGTGCAACCTTAGGCCCACCTTTACATACAATGACAAGGGTTTCTTATTTATTTTTTATTTTATTTTATTAAAGATGTTATTTATTTGAGAGAGACAGAGGAGAGCGAGAGAGAGAGAACAAGCAAGGTGAAGGGCAGAAAGAGAGCCCGGGGTGCCTGAGTGGCACAGCGGTTAAGCGTCTGCCTTCGGCTCAGGGCGTGATCCCGGCGTTATGGGATCGAGCCCCACAACGGGCTCCTCCACTATGAGCCTGCTTCTTCCTCTCCCACTCCTCCTGCTTGTGTTCCCTCTCTCGCTGGCTGTCTCTATCTCTGTCGAATAAATAAATAAAATCTTAAAAAAAAAAAAAAAAGAAAGAGAGCCCAATGTGGGGCTTGATCTCAGAATTCTGGAATCATGACCTGAGCTGAAGACAGACACTTAACCAAGTGAGCCACTCAGGCACCCCAGGGCCTCCCTGTTTAAATAGTCACCTAACCCTAAACAAAAGGAACCCATTCACCTTCTTTGGGGGGGGGGGGGAGGGGGAGTCACAGCTTTGGAAGCTATTCCCTGTGATCTTCTTTGCTGTAAATAAAAGTTTTCTTTGTGCAACAGCTCAACCTGGTTAAGTTTCTGACTCACCAAGGAGTGAGCTCACATTGGTTCAGTTACACTTCCAATTGTGCTAAATTATAATTTTGCTATTTTATTAAAATAATAGTCAGTATCCACATAGATGTTATTAGATGGTAATAAAAGAAGCTATAGGAATATATTTCATTCCTCATACTTTAAAAAGATTTTTCTTGAATTAAATGTTCACTATTTTTTCTTTGCTTACTAGTTTACTCTGCATCTATTAACTGACTCTCAAATTCTCATTGTGATTTTATTCTCAGTAACTAGACATATACATTTCTTTTTTTCATGAAGGTATTCCTCCTGTATCACTCCATCTTTCTGCTCCAGTGCCATCTGTACAAACTCTAGTCCTATGTTTTATCTTAGGACTGCCCTTGGAATTCTCTGAGTTGACTTCCTGTTGGATTTCCACATATTCCTTTTTATAAGTTACATATACACTCCCCAACAGCTTTCAAGAAAGGGTGTATGAGTGATAATTTTTTAAAAAGTTGCATGCCTAAAAATCACTGAATTCTACTTTGATAAATATATTGGCCAGTATAGCAGGCAGATGGCTCCCAAAATTCCTGCTCATGGTGTGCACTCTCTATATGATTCTCCCCTCTCAAATGTAAGAGAAGCATGTGACTATTATGGGATATTACCCTATGACCAGGTTACATTATATGGAAGAAAGGGTTTTGCAGATGTTTTATGGTCCCAATCAGCCGGCTTCAATTTGTTAAAAAGTGTAGTATCCTGTATGGAACTGACTTTAGTGAGTCTGTTGAAAGAGGTTGAGAGATTTGAATGAGAGGACAGTCTCTTGCTGGCTTTGTTGTTAAGAGGGCAAAAGGCAGATAACAATAAATGGCCTGTAGAAGTATAGTCTCTGGTTAATAGTCAGAAAGTGGGGACCTTAGTCTTACAAACACAAGGGCTGAATGTGGCCAGCAATCAGTGAACCTGTAATAGTGAGCATCATATGAAATCACAGCCCTGGCAGACACATTTAGTACAGTCTGGTGAAAACCTGACATATGAGATACAATGACTTTTTAAAGCCATTAAGTTGTGATAATTAGCTATGAAGCAAAAGAACATGCAGCCAGGCTTAGAATTCTAGACTGGAAATTATTTGCCCTCAGATTTTATAAAGTATTGCCTCCATTTTGTTAAGATTATGGTGTTGAAATCAATAAGTATGATGCCATTCCAACTCCTGATATTTTTCTATGTGACCAGGACTTTTTTTCTCCCCAACTCTGGAAGCTTCTAGAACATTTTAGTTAAACCCAGTGATCTAAAATTCAGTGATTAGGTATAAAGAGAGCCTTTGTTTAATCGCAATGTTGGTCACTTTGATGTGTTCTTTTCTTCTTCAAATGTGTGTCCTCAGTATTAAAAAATTCTCCTCACTTCTGCTTCTCTTTTTTCTTCTCCTCTTCATTCTTGATCTCCCATTCCCATTATAATTTTGATGTTGAAAATCCACATCTACCCCTCTCACTTTCTTATCTTTTATATTTTTCATCTTTGTATTCTGGTTCTACTTTCTCTGAAATATCTTCACTTTGTTTTCTAATGTTTTGACTGCTTAAAAAAATGTTCTTATATTTAATATTAACAACTCTCCAGAGAGCCCTTTTTTATACCATCTAGTATGTAGGATCTCTTCTTATCTATGGACATAATTATAATTTTTGTGAGTGTTCTGCTGTCTTCATTGTCTTTTTTTTTTCAACTCCCTTTTTGTCTGTTGGGATCTGTTTTTTTGTTGTTGTGCTAAATATTGGAGACTTTTCTCAATGAAGGATGCCGCTTGACCCTACATTTATGTTTAATGGTAAAACACTAAGATGTTCATTGGAAAGTCCTGCATTTGGATAGAGCCTCTCAGGGTGTGGGCTTTATTTACCACAGGATGATGAAACAGGGACAGGCTTTTTAATGGGGGTTCAACATCTGTAGATCATTTCTATTGCACTAGTCAGTTTTCTCAGAAAGGAATCTCCTCATAATCTTTGCTGCTATGTTCTATGAAACAAGTAGGGAAGGGACTAGAGGGTCTTGCCTTTTATATGGAATTTTTGGGGTAGCACCTTCATACTTAACAATGTCTGTTGTCTGTAGATGCAGAATCTCTTTGATTCAAATGCCCCAGAGACCAAAACTGTACTCTTTTGATCTTGGGAGGGAGAGGGATTGACTGAATTGCTGGTGAAAGAAGAGGGAATCCAGAGGTACATCTATTTCTTAAACAGACTTTCAATCCATCAAGCTATTACAAAACCTCCCTGAGGTGAATGTGATCTTCAGGTTTCCTAATACCTTCAACTCATGAAGTTTGCAGTTAATCTATAGAGGTGAATTTATGTGCCTCCTAGTATCCTACACTTAGCTTTCCTCTCTCTCCATGTCCTAATTCAGATGACATTTGTCCATTTCTGGGTTACAGAATTTGTGAACACCTGTCAACAGATGCCATCTTTGGGCATACCCTCATTATTTTTGTTGAAAGTATGATATGTAATAATATCTGTACTATAACCTGTGTAGCTTCAAATTCTTTAAAGTGCATCCACTTTATTTTATTCAGTATTTTTTCCATTATACAGTCTTTTACTTAATGAAGATAGAAAATAAATTCTCAATTTTCTAACAGAAATAGTTAATCTAAAATATAGTCAGCAAAGATACATTTCAATAAAAATGTCAAGTGTTATTGACTCTACCCTCTTGATAAATTAAATAAACTAAAATGGAAAATGCATGAACTGTCCTGAAAAAATGATGATTGAAGCCAATATATATATTTTTAAGATTTTATTTATTTATTTTGAGAGAGAGAGAAAGAGAGAGCATAGGCAGGGGGGAGAGGCAGAGGCAGAGGGAGAAGCAGACTCCTGGCTGAGCAAGTAGCCTGATGCAGAACTCAATCCCAGGACCCTGGGATCATGACCTGAGCTGAAGGCAGATGCTTAACCAATTGAGCTACCCAGGCGCCCAACTGAGGCCAATATTAACATGAAAGTTTATTAAATTAAAATAAACCTTTTTTCTGTAATTTTGTTTTGTCTTACAATAAAGAGGTATGTAATTTCTTTGTAAGTCTAATTATTCAGAGACCAATTCTTTTTTAGACATAGACAAGACTGAAATTCTACCTTTACTCATGCACTTTTATTAAAAAAAATAAAAGTTGTGTGCATCTGATTCTTGTTATTCTGCTTAACCAAGTGTGTTTGGATTATCTGTATTTGGGGAAAGATGTTTTGGCAAGGATTCTTCAAACAATTTCACTTTAAGTATAGTAAATGTAAGTGATGTGAACGGTAAATACGTTTGAAATCATATAAGATACTAATAGAAGATTTTCTGTTTGTTGAGTGAATGGGTAATGGAATGAACAAATGTAGATTAAAGATACAGAATTTCATCACCTAATTTTACATAAAGGCTTTTATATTTCATAGGTACATTCAATTATTGAGGGCAATTCTTATTATTTCATTTTCTCATATTTTATGTTTATTAAACATAGTCCTATTAACTAATATATCCTGAATATTTAATCAAATGTTTTAACACCATCAAAGATGCTGGGGGAAATATGGAGAGAGAAGTTTCACACAAATAGATGGAACTATTCATAATAAAATTATTTCTTATTAAAGGATTAATATATTTCATGTAAGATATTATCTACTTCACACATATATTAAGACTGAAAAATGACAAGGTAAGCAATAGCACTTGCTGACGAGAAATAATGGTAAAAAGTTATAGGAATGTTTGAAAAATAAAAGTGGAAATGATGGTTAGGAGAGATAAATGTTGAAAATTTCAAATGCAGCATGATGTGAGCATGGGTTTTGTTATTTTCTTCTCTCTCTCTATTATTTTTTCAATTCCCGTTTGGTTTCTATCTTAGTCTGAGAAATAAAACCTTTTTACAAAACTACCAAGAAAATTCTGTTGGTATTTTTAACAAAATCAAAACCAAAAAATATCATTTTGCGGCAAAGTCTCCTGCCCAAAGAGTATGGATTTTTGACCAATTTTGTAGATGGAGGGATTTTGGAAGGTCTCCCCATTCCATTTCTGTGTTTATACAAACTTGACACAATGTTGCAATGAAGAAGTTCAACTATAATCATGATGTTTACATCTACCAGTCACTAAAAACTGTGTTACTGAAAATTAATCTTTGATTCTGAAAATTTTACATAACAAGATGGATCATAAATTTTATTTTCTGAAGTTATCCCAGCAAAAAGTTATAAAATAACTCTATTGCTCTTATTGCTTACAATGTAAAAAATTGAGACATAATAGCAAAACCAATTACTTCTAGAATTTTTTCAGAAAAAAATTGTTTAATTTTTCCAAAACAGAAATAGGTAAAATTTATTTAAGGTTAGGAATACAAAATTAGAAAATAAAGTATTACATAGATGTATCTCTTTTCAATCATGTCAGGAATAAGATTCTGAATTTCATTGGTAGCATTAATCTAGCTATGCCCTATATTAAAAAGATATGGAATTTTGAACTTCTGATCTTAAAAAAATCTATTTGTTATCACAGTAACCCAATTCTGCAAAAAACCATAACATACGTTTATTGTTAGCTGTGTCTTTATACTTAACTCTTAGCTCGGGTCATGATCTCAGGGCCCTGCAACTGAGACCAGCGTCAGGCTCCATGTTCAGTGGGGAGGCTGCTTGAGGATTCTCTCCCCATATCCCTCTGCCCCTTCTTCTGCACATGTGCTCTCTCTCTCTCTCTCTCTCTCTAAAATAAATAAAGAAATCTTCAAAATACAAAAAAAGAGGAAATGAAAAATGTTATAATCCAAGAAGTTTAGGTGGAAATGAACATCTAATTAAGTATTATTTTGGTAGTCTGAGTGCCCAACTGGCCAGAGATTAATACTGTCATCTAGTTTTCACTTGGAGGCCAATATGTGCTTCTGCTCTTGGGATGCATCAGATTGTTACAGATTGCTACTATTACGTATCCTTTATGTAACGAAAGCCTAGCCACTTCTTTATGTAACTAGATTTTTTTTTTAAGTAGTCTCCACATCCAGCATGAAGCCTAACGTGGGATTTGAATTCATGACCCTGAGATCAAGACCTGAGCCAAGATCAAGAGTCAGACATAACCAACTGAGCCACCCAGGTGCTCCTGTAACTAGATTTTTTTAATGATTAAAAAAAGAAGGAAAATATCAAGATGTTTTTTCCTCTTCTATTCATCTTGACACATTCAGAAATCTTTTATATTAATAATTTATCCCTTACTGTACCACTCTTGTACAAATTTCCCCAGGCCTAAAGTTATTTAAAATTTGACCTGATTTATACCTTAGTTTCAAAGGGTAGATATATAAAATACCTGAGGGGAAACTCAGAGCTATCACTAATATTCATAGGTATAAGTCCCAAGAAACAAATACATTCCATTTCTCTCCTTGAAACTCTCACCCTCACTAGCTTTCCTTTGCAGGTTTTGCTGGTGACTTTCTATTAAATCTTTTGTTACTCTTTTGTCAGGTCCTACTCTTCAGGCTCTCTTAATTTTTGGTGTTCTCTATTGTTCCTTCACAGTCTTCTATTCTTACTCTTGTAAATTCTCAGTAATTTTATTTTTATCCAAATCTTCAATGAACATCCATGTATCGATGGTTGCCAAATAGGGGTTCTCAATCTAATCCAAACCTTTAAGGATTAATTCCTTTTAGGAGCATTTAGTCAGATATTCCACAGATACCTCAAAAACTTAATATGGTTTTTACATCTCCTCCCCCATTCTTCTGGGAATTAAATCTCTGCATCTCCAGCCCTGTATTTTCAAAACAAAAGGCAACTGCATTGGAATGTTCTTCTGCTAATGTGGGAGAAAGACACTATTTCAGACAAGGACAACTGAATTACGGAAGTAGTTAGTAGGGGCACCTGGGTGGCTCAGTCAGTTAAGTGTCTGACTTTGACCAGGTCATGATCTGGGGGTCTTGGGATTAAGCCCTGCATTGGGTTTCCCACTCAGGAGGAGTCTGTTTGTCCCTCTGCCCCTGACACCCCCTCCCTGGCCTTGTGTGCTCTCTCTCTCCCACACGAATAAGTAAAATCTTTAAAAGTAGTAGTAGTTAGGTAAAAGAAGGACAATTTAATTATCTTGTAAAATCCTACCTAAGACTATATAAAGAAGAAGCATTTTCCAGTATTGGCAATTTTTTTTCTCATCTCTTTCTGAAGGTTCTGAGGAATTAGCATGATATTTGAAACAGTAGCATATGGAAACTGGGGAACTGTCTACATGTAGATCTAGACAATTTGCATGAAACATGACACCACTTTTGTTGACAACAAAATGAACATAGCATGTTATAAATGCAATAATTTGGTTTTTAATAAAATGTTTAATGATACCTAATTAAATTCCTAAAATTTTCAGTTTTAATAATTTTATTTTAAAATTTCATATTCATTTAGTACAGTTTGACTTTTAATTTTCATAATTTAAGAAAAATAATTTTTAAAAATATCTTACTTTTTTGCCTTCAATTTACATTTTGGATGAAGTTTATATTTAAATTGTACATACTTTAAATAGAATTATATTCTAGTTTCAATCGTTTAAATCATTCAGTGAGTACAACATGTTGATAGTAATTGAAAGTAGAAAACTGTAGCCCAGAAAAGGAAAAAAAAGAGACAAGAAATAAAAAGTTTTCCTGGATAAAGCATATTTTTCGAAGTAGAATAGGATGTATTTTTTTTTTAACAGTTCCTTAGCTTGGCTTATAACTTTTAAATATTTAGAAATATGGCATGTGGGCCTCTATTTGTACTCTTGCCATAGGCTCTAAAAATGTAAGGGTAAGCCTTCTCAAATTCTTTGTATCCACAACCTAACTTAATATTTTCCTCCAAATCTACTTTGCTTCATAAATTTTCTGAATTGATGATGACACAGCCCTCTACCCAATTACTTAAACCAGAAACCTAAGTGTCAGGCTAATTCTTCTTAATCCCTAACATCTAGTCACCAAGATTTTATTTCTTAGTCCATTTTTAAAATATCTTTAGAACTGTCCCTTCCTGAGAAATCTTTCCTGGTTAGCCTCTATGAAGCAGTCTCTCCCACCCTTCCAACCAGTCATACCTTATCTCAATCTAATTTCTTCCTTTTACTTATTAGTTTGGAAATTGTTATATTTATGTACTAATTTATCCATGATTAATCCTTACCCTTTTTGGGAATATAGTCTCCAAGCAAGTTTATCTAGCTGATCACTATATTTAGGGGTCTTAGAATAGTATCTGAAAAATAATCGCCCCTCAAAAAAATAACTTGTTAATGAATAACTTTTGTGTCCATATAGAATGTTATCATTAGTTTAACAGAGGCAGTTTAGAATATTCTTTCACTGACTGTCCAGAGGAACATTCTCTTAAATAACTGGATTTTCTTAGCTGCACTGCTGATGAATGATGTACCCAAGCAAAATTAGAGTGATAAAAGACACCTGAATCCTCTAAGAATTCTCTCCTCTTCTCACAATTGTTTGAACTTACTTTATTTTTAAATAACCACCATCTTTTTAATAACACATGATTATTATTTTTCTTAGAAGGCTTTCATTTTTTTCAGGTCTATTTCATTCTAAAAGATAATTTCTTATTAATGATTAGAAAATAATTAAACTATAAAGTCTGCAAATAAAGGTGTTCTTTAACCTCTCACATAGTTTTCAGTTTTAATTGACCCACATGAATGAAGTTTTTTTTTTTTTCAATTGTGTTTAAATTTTAAACTTCTTGGTTCTTGATGTTGGAAAATAAACTTATCAGGTCAAAGAGAGTTCAAGTTACTCATATTAAACACAACCTTGAAATGATATATTGACTAATGTATGGGGCTGTAGACATATGTGTTGTGTTTCTACAATTAGATTCTTTGTCAGAAGTAAGGGTTCTCAACATTTCTGGTAAATTCCATTACTTTTTTTTTTCATTTTTCTCTTTCCTATAGGGAGAATAGAGGGTTGCTTTTTGTTTTTTGTTTTTTTCTTTTTCTAAATTCCTTGCTTTGGCTGCATTATCTCAGTGTATGGAACAGATGGCTTTCAAATTATTGAAACTGCTCTTGAGAAATGTCTTCAGAAATGCAGACTTAGTCAAGAAAACTAAGCAAGTTTTCACATGGTTTTCATAGAATTAGTCCATGGGACCTAGTTCTGAAAATGGATAACATGATTCATAATTAAGATATTAAATTCTTAACTTCATCTATGTTTTTCTTAATGATTAAATGCTTTACGGGCAACTAAAAAGATATAACTACACTACGGGTAGATCAGTGAATATAAATTTTGAAACGGATTTAAATTAATTCCAGGAAGCAGAGAAAAAAACTGATTTTAATTCTCTTCGACAAGTCATTCATTTTCTCTTAGTTTCTTTATAATTTTTTTTTGTTTTTGGAAATGAGTCTCCATACTCAAATCTGAATACTGAAGAAGTACCCCTGTTCTGGCTTTTGTGCACCTGTCTAAAAGTTACACTTTTTGCGTCACTGTCTTTTTCAAAAATTTCAGCGGCCCCAAACTCCAAGATTTTACATAGTCACATTTACATTGCCACAAGACTTACATTGCCACAGATTTACATTGCCACAAGAATGACATCCATAGCCATTTGAGGCCAATCTGAGGAGTTCAGCTCCTGGAAAGCCCTTTGTGTGATCTTTTAGGCTTGGCCATACTAATTAAAAAGGCTTTACCAGGCCCGTCTCATGGGGGAAGCGGCCCGGCCCTCCGGATGCACAACTTAGGGCACAGCCAGCGCCCGGCGGTCTTTGAAGGGGGGGAGGGGAAGCGGGGCTTGCCGTCTAAGATGCAAGGTTCTCTGCCAGTCATACCCTGTGCATATATGCGTATCTAGCCCAGACACCTTTGTTCCTAGATCTCTTTACGTGAGGCTTTTGGCAGAGGTCCTCAGGCTTCTCTGCCAAAGCCTCCCTATGGGAGTGGCTGGGAGGGAAAACTTGGTAAAATTTGACACTTTCCCCCACTCTGACTCAGTACCCCAGAGTCCATAAAACCGCGGGAACCTTTTGTTCGGAACTTCCTCAACAGTGAGACAACCGCCACCTCCCGTTGACCCACCTGGCTCTCCACTGGTGTTGCCTGTAAATCTGTAACCGCCCCGATCCTGGAGGGCAAGGGGGAACAGAAGAAAGAGGTAGGCCACGCCAGATTGTAGGTGGCGGGTTTAATAAGCAAGGCAACTTCTGAGGATTGTGTTCGCCAGCGGCAGCCGCAAATCCAGTTTTTCTCCACACTCACCCACCAAATCTTTAACAGTTCCCATAAAGGCCTTACCTGAGTTCAGTCAGTAGCCGTCAAGCTTGCTCTCCGGAGCCACGTTCTTGAAAACGCTCAGGGCTGTGGAAACTTCCGGGCGGAAGTACAGTGCCAGGAGGGGCGGTGAGGGCCCCGGATGGCCCAGAGCCGGCCTGCGAGTCAACCGGCAACCGCTTCCTTGTCGTGAGCTCCTCCGAAGAGCAGTGCCTGTTCCTTCCAGAAAATGGAACAGGGGAGTCAGCGCTTTCTCGTTTAGGCTCTTGCTCCTACCATCGCGGTAAGTCGTTAAAAGGTTCCCTGATGTTTTGCTTTTCGGTTTGTTGCTTTAATCTGACACCTGGCATCTCAGCTCTCTCCCAGCTCATTTGAGCTCCTGACATAACCTGCCTACCTCTCGCAGTCATCACCCAGCCTCCCGTGCCACATCAGGCTTTGGAGTGACCTTCAAGGCCCAGACGACTTTAACCTTGCTCTCTTTTCTTTTAATGTTCTTTCCACTTTTCAGTAACTGCCTCAAATGGCCATTTTATTTTTATGTTTTTATTTTTTTTAAGTAGGCTCCATGCCATATGTGGGGCTGGAACTCAGGACCCCCGAGATCAAGAGTCCTGTGCTTTGCGCACCAAGCCAGCCAGGTGCCCCTCAGATGGCCATTTTAAATTTCATTTTTTCTGCAGAAGTGCCTCCTCTTTAGTTCACTCCTCACATCGGTGGGTGATTGAGAAAATTAGTATTAATATTATTTTAAATGATAAAATGAGAAATTTATCATTGAAATATTTCAAATTATAAAATGAGAAATGTCATTAAAGTATTTTAAATTATAAAATTATATATGCAACTTGGCTATGTTACAATAGATCTGGAAAGGAGGAGAGAAAATTAATAGTCTGTAATCCTATTGCTCTCAGGCAAACTCTATTATCATTTGGGTATATATCTTGAAGACATTTTTCATTACTATTTCTTTGTTTTTTTTTTAAGATTTTATTTATTTATTTGACAAAGAGAGAGACAGCCAGTGAGAGAGGGAACACAAGCAGGGGGAGTGGGAGAGGAAGAAGCAGGCTCCCAGCGGAGGAGCCTGATGTGAGGCTCCATCCCAGAATGCCGGGATCACGCCCTGAGCCCAAGGCAGACGCTTAAGGACTGAGCCACTGAGGCGCCCCTTCATTACTATTTCTAAAGAGTAAAATAGTTAACAAGGTAACTCCAAGCTTTTGTTCTTCTCACACTCAACATCATGTAGTTAACATATCTTAATGTTGATATAAGCTCTTCGAAATCATTGTTTTAATGACATAATAATTTATAGTGAGCAAATATAGTTTGCTAAGCTATCTTGCTAAACATCTGTTTGAAATGCCACTCTTTTAGTTATATCAATGTGCTAGCATGGGAGAGGTGGTAGTGATGAGCATATATATCATGTATAAGTCAGGACCAGAGCTCAGGGTACTGCTTTGAAAAATTGGGAACCCTACAAATTACCACAAATACGAATGGGGAAAAAATGAAAATGTGAAGCCTACAATATTATGTGGGAACATAGGGCTACTATGATATATCCTTCATATTCTTGGGTTTATAACTAGACCCAGAAGTGTTTCCAGATTTTCCTTCTCTTTTTGGAGATTTACATTGTCTTTAAGCTTTGCTTCTCTATTAGACTATATCAGGTCCTGTTAAGAAAGTCCCTGAGAATTGCATCTCAACATTACAAAATTGACTACCTATCCCTCTTATTAGTTCTTATTCTCCAATGCTAGTTTCCCACATAAATACTCAGAGGTGGCTCGGGAATAAACAAAAAGTTATTTTGTTGGTGAAAGTCCCCTTTAAAAAGTTCCTTTTGTGCTGGGATCAGAACTACCTTAAGGAAGAACTATTAAGGGGCAAAAAGTTGTGTCTCACAAGCCATAAAAAGCCAAGAAATAAGGGGATAATGCTTTATTGTAAATGATACAACATAATACCTACAAAATAAAATATCATCTTATTGTTTTAGGGGAAGTAGAAAAAATAGGAAAAACTTTAATAATTGTTCAAGAAATGTTTGCCCCCTTATTGTTGAAGCCTATGCACACTGCAGTTTTCCTGACCTGTGAGTATTTACTATATTAAAACAACTTGATGAGCCCAGCTGGGTCAGTGGGAGGAGCATGCAACTCCATCTCAGCGTTGTGCGTTTGAGCCCCATGTTGGGTTTGTAAAGGTTACCAAAAAAATAAATAAACTTAAAAAAAAAAAAGACAACTCATCATATAGTAAAGGTCACCTGTGTTTAAATATGTGAAAGTTAATACATAAAAATGGTGACCAGGAGAACACGAAAGAAGTGGACACAAATTATGGTAGGAGAGATTTAGATTAGCCATAATAATTTTTATTTTTCCCCTTAAAAGGGCCTGTTAATACAGGCACAGAGAGGCTGTGAAATGCAATTCCTTATAAAATTCAATATATCTAGGATACATTTCCATCTATCTGGGATGGTACAGATATGGTTTACCTAAAAGCAAGATAAATAGCTAAATTATTTTTATCATTCCAGTCAGTCAACATTATTTTTAAAAACTTAGTAGCTATTAATTTAGTCTCTCCTTGATAAACAAACAAAAACAATAAAGTTTTGTCAGAATTTTGTTAAGATACCTAACTAGTGAAACATTATAAGGAAATGAGGACAATGCTTTATTCTGTTCTCTATATGACTTCATAACATGTCCATGTTTTCTATTTAAGTGATTTCGTTTTTTAGCAGTTGGGAGAATTATACAAATGTCAAGCAAATACAAGTAAGACTGTGTCTATGATTAGTATTCTATGGAGAAGTAGGCTTTACTGTTACTGCCTTAAATGTTAGATATTTCTCAATTTAATATATAACCTTTTCTTTCTCATTTTCTTATTATGGTCTAGTTCTCCTATTTGTTATTTACAAACATGGACTTTACTCAAATATTCTGCACTCAACAGCTGAAACTACTTTCACTAAAACTCTCTTAGGGAATAGGGTAAGTTATCAAATGATTCAGGTAGGTAATCTGGACAATATGTATTTGATCTTTGCATTCCAGTAAAAAATCATTGGCTTAGCTGAGCTTTTGTTTTGATTTGACAGCTTGTCAAAGTTTCGCGCTATTCACCTTTTTTAGTGAAAATACCATTTAAGGTCCACAGAATGAAAACGCAAAAATTATGCATAAAACATTCCATGTGCAAAAATAAAAAAGACAATAATATTGATATTAATTAGTGCCTGAGACCCACTCATCAATATGAATACCATTTTCCAATTAAATAAAATTTTTAAAAGAATCAAAATTGAGAGGAATCTTGATTAATTTTCAGCTGTGAGAAACGTGTTAGAATGCCTTTTTTTCTTTAATTTAAATTAAATTAGCCAACACATAGTATGTCATTAGTTTCAGATGTAGTGTTCAACAATTTCATCAGTCGTGTAGCCTCTTAACCACACTCCTCAAATGGAGGAGTGAAGTGAGAATCTGGGCCAGGGTGCATACATACAGGAGCTGTGTTCAGGAGCCCCAGTGGGAGAGCACAGAGACAGGGCTTGACACTAGCTGAGCAGTACATTTTCCATTCATGGGTATTAGAATGGGTTGGTGGGGAGGAAGTAAACTGTTGCCTTCTGTGTCCCCAACACTTTCTTTCCTATTTGATTCCCATTGTTACCTTTATCGCTATCACTTCCCAGTACTGACTATTGAATATTCACTGTTGCTTTCTAAGGCAGGTTAGTGTGATAAGGAGTGGCTCATATATTCTAGCAGCAAAAACCAGGATTTGAAGTTTACTCAGGCATCTTCTGCCAGTGCATCTTTGGGCAAGTTAAACTTCCTAATGCTTTCTCATATAAGAAATGAGGGAACAACGCATACCTCATAGAATTACTAGAATATTTAAATGAGTTAAAATGCCTACACTGTCTAATTTAGTGTGAGCAACTGTTAGGTGTAAGATAATGTTTGTTCCCTTCTCCCTGAAGGATACCAGGGCCCATTCTTTTGAAGACGAAGTGCCATTTTTCTCCCTTGCAAAATCTTTTCCATTTTATCAATATAGTCACCTGGGATGCCTTCTATCCTCTATTTTCAGGTCCTTTAATTTCATGCCTCAACTATTTCAGTAGTCTCTTAACTTGTCTCTGATCTCCAGGTTCTTCATTCACTGTTGCCAAACTAATCTCTCTAAAGTGTCATTCTGACCCTGTCATTCTGCTGCTTTAAAATATTTAAAGAATTCTCTCTCTCTTTTTTTTTTAAAGATTTATTTATTTATTTATTTGACAGATATAGAGACAGCCAGTGAGAGAGGGAACACAAGCAGGGGGAGTGGGAGAGGAAGAAGCAGGCTCCCATCAGGGGAGCCTGATGTGGGGCTTGATCCCAGAACACTGGGATCACGCCCTGAGCCGAAGGCAGACGCTTAACAACTGAGCCACCCAGGCACCCCTAATTTCTAACAGACACAAGGAACATTCAAAACTGCTTGCTGACATGGCAGACCCAGTCCTCACCCAAAAATGAACTACTTAGCATTTGTTTCTTGGTATCTGTTAAATTCCAGGTGCTTTGCATGCATTTTCTCTAGTCCATACAACAATACAACAAGACACACATTATTTTCTTTTAATTTTTTATTATGTTATGTTAGTCACCATACAGTACATCATTAGTTTTTGATGTAGTGTTCCATGATTCATTGTTTGCGTATAACACCTAGTGCTCCATGCAATATGTGCCCTCCTTAATACCCATCACCGGCCTATCCCAATCCTCCACCCCCTTCCCCTCTGAAGCCCTCAGTTTGTGTCCCAGAGACCATAGTCTCTCGTGGTTCATTCCCCCTTCCGTTTACCCACCCCCTTCATTCTTCCCTTTCTTCTCCTACCGATCTCCCTCCTATTCCTTATGTTCCATAAATAAGTGAAACCGTATGATAATTGTCTTTCTCTGCTTGACTTATTTCACTTAGCATAATCTCCTCTAGCCCTGTCCATGTTGCTGCAAATGTTGGGTAATGGTTCTTTCTGATGGCTGAGGAATATTCCATTATATATATGGACCACATCTTCTTTAACCATTCATCTGTTGAAGGGCATCTCGGCTCCTTCCACAGTTTAGCTATTGTGGACAATGCTGCTATGAACATTGGAGTGCATATGGCCCTTCTCTTCACTACGTCTGTATCTTTGGGGTAAATCCCCAGTAGTGCAATTGCTGGGTCATAGGGTAGCTCAATTTTTAACTTTTTAAGGGACCTCCACACTTTTTTCCAAAGTAGCTGTACCAATATGCATACCCACCAACAGTGTAAGAGGGTTCCCCTTTCTCCACATCCTCTCCAACATTTGTTGTTTCTTGCCTTGTCAATTTTTGCCATCTGTCTGGCGTAAGGTGATATCTCAATGTGGTTTTGATTTGAATTTCCCTGATGGCTAATGATTTGAACATTTTTTCATGTGTCTGTTAGCCATTTGTATGTCTTCATTGGAAAAGTGTCTGTTTATATCTTCTGCCCATTTTTTGATTTGGTTATCTGTTTCTCGTGTATTGAGTTTGAGAAGTTCTTTATAGATCTTGAATACAAGCCTTTTTTTTTTTTTTTTTAAGATTTTATTTATTTATTCAACAGAGAGAGAGACAGCCAGTAAGAGAGGGAACACAAGCAGGGGAAGTGGGAGAGGAAGAAGCAGGCTCATAGCGGAGGAGCCTGATGTGGGGCTCGATCCCATAACGCTGGGATCACGCCCTGAGCCAAAGGCAGACGCTTAACCACTGTGCCACCCAGGCGCCCCTGAATACAAGCCTTTTATCTGTAGTTTCATTTGCAAATATCTTTTCCCATTCTGTGGGTTGCCTCTTTGTTTTAATGACCGTTTCCTTTGCTGTGCAGAAACTTTTTATCTTGATGACGTCCCAAAAGTTCATTTTTTCTTTTGTTTCTCCTGCCTTTGGAGACGTGTCACGAAAGAAGTTGCTGTGGCTGATGTCGAAGAGGTGACAGCCTATGTTCTCCTCTATGATTTTGATGGATTCCTGTTTCACATTGAGGTCTTTCATCCATTTGGAGTTTATCCTTGTGTGTGGTGTGAGAGAGTGGTCAAGTTTCATTCTTTTGCATATAGCTGTCCAATTTTTCCAGCACCATTTATTGAAGAGACTGTCTTTTTTCCAGTGGATGTTTTTTCCTGCTTCGTCAAAGAGTAGTTGACCATAAAGTTAAGGGTCCATTTCTGGAGTCTGTATTCTGTTCCATTGGTCTATGTATCTGTTCTTGTGCTAGTACCATGCTGTCTTGGTGATCACAGCTTTGTAGTTGAGCTTGAAATCAGGCAATGTGATGCCACCAGCTTTGTTTTTCTTTTTCAACATTTCCTTGGCAATTCGGGCTCTTTTCTGGTTCCACACAAATTTTAGGATTATTTGTTCCATCCCTTTGAAAAAATGTCATTGGTATTTTGATCGGGATGGCGTTGAAAGTGTAGATGGCTCTGGGTATCACAGACATTTTAACTATATTCATTCTTCTGATCCATGAGCATGGAATGTTTTTCCATCTTTTTGTGTCTTCTTCAGTGTCTTTCATCAGTGTTCTGTAGTTTCTGGAGTATAGATCCTTTATCTCTCTGGTTAAGTTTATTCCAAGATATCTTATGGTTTTTGGTGCTATTGTAAATGGAATCAATTCCCTAATTTCTCTTTCTTCAGTCTCATTGTTCGTATATAGAAATGCAACTGATTTCTGAGCATTGATTTTGTATCCTGCCACATTACTGAATTATTGTATGAGTTCTAGTAATTTGGGGGAGGGGAGTCTTTTGGGTTTTCCATATAAAGTATCATAAGACAGACGTTATTATTCCCATTTTACAAATAGGAAATGGAGGGTCAGACAGGTTTAAGGACTGGCTAAAATTCAACAGCTACAAGGTAGGGGAGTCTGAACTCACATCTCATTTTATTTCACTGTGGTCACCATACACTAGTTCCCAAGCAATTGTACCCTTACCTTATACTGTCTATATACCTATATTTCACATGTTTCCAATTATTTGATTACATGTTGACATCCACTATGAGCTATGGGCTCTTAGCATAAAAGGACTATGTCTTTTTCTTCTCAGTATCTCTTAGCACCTGCCCAGTACAAAAGGGACACTCAGGGAAAAATATATGTTGAATGAACAGATAAATTGATTAGAGACAAAAAGAAGGAAGGAGTATCCCAAGGTGGGCTTTCATAGAAGGGGCAACCTGAGTGCTTTGAAAATGAGGAAGACACGAAAAGCTGTGAAAGTAGTATGTGAGAATGAGATGGGAGGGTAAAGATGAAAAACTGCCCACATTTCAGGTATACCTTGTTTTTCTTTTACTTTCATGACAACATTTTGTACTACAGCAATTTAGGCTTTTGTCCCCATATAAAACAACTGTACATCTTAGTTACATAAATTATGAATTTTGCTTTTCCTCATGTTGTATTCTGTACTTAGCAATCTTTGCAAAATGAATTAGTGTTTCATTCTCAGTGGATTTTATATGAACCAGTGACTTTATTACTTAACGGTAGTGCTGCCTGTGGAAACACAAATAAGTTTTTAGTACCCAATTATGCTACTCAAGGTCTAATTCTGACCATATACAGCGTAGTCTCATTCAAGGTTTGGTATTTAAATTTCTCTGTGCATGTGTGTGTGTGTGTGTGTGTGTGTGTGTGTGTGTGTGTACATGACATCAATTCTACTTGGGTGGCTAAGAAATGATGAGTGCATTCATTTCTGCATTTAGGATTTACAAATGTGTTTCTTAAGAATAATTTCATACCGGAGAGCAAGTAAATGAAAAACAAAGTCTAAGCAAATGAATTGAATCAGTCTCATTACTCAAATTTGAAAAAAAAAAAAAAAAATAGCTAAGCCCAAAGGGACCTCTAATAAAAGGTAAACTTTAATGCTTTAGGGCATTAAAAATATGCAATGAAAGCCCCCCCCCACACACACACGTAATAGTAGACTGCTGTGTTTCAGCAGTTTCTTTGCAATGCCTATATTTTTGCATTTTTCAAGGATTTGAGTTTCCCTTGCAGTAGAGAATTGTCAATAAGCCCTCTCACCATTCTTTGCAGTTCAGCAGCACAATGATTAGTGGAATAAGTAAGGCACAACCGCTCTTAGAAAACTAATCCATATTTTAATACTAAAGAGAGAAATGTCGGCATTAACCTTAACTGAAAAACAATTCCCTGGCCTTGTTGACATATTTGATGATAAATAAAGGGCAAGAAACAAATGTAAAGAATACCAGCTAATGAAAGAAGTAGCAATACTGGAAGTAAAGAGAGAGTACGTGTTTACTGGGACCTGGTAATTCAATCTCAGTCACTGGAGTTTAGATTATTATTTTATATCAGAGCAAGTGAATAACTAAGGTAAAAGCACAATGAAGCAGTAATGGTTATTTACCGTGATTGTAAAAATGATTTTATTTATTTTATTAGGCAGGTTTCTATTCTCTTTATGAGAGGTAGTACATTTCTGCATTGCTATATAATTGGTTTCAGCTGCTAGCCATCTGACAAAGTTAATTATTGCATGTCTGTGTCATGGTCCTAGGAGAGTTTCCAATATCTACCAAATTTAGTGTGAAGCAGTTCCACTAGGTAGTAAGAGAATGATATCTTTATGCTTCCTTTATGCAAGAAATATGATCAATTTCTACTATGGACATAGTGAAATTTATCTTTTCACTTATTTTTATTTTCCCCTTCCAAAAAGATAGATAACACTTAAGTATTTAAAAATTGGAAGCGAATATGATGATCTTTTTTAAAATTATGTTTTAAGTTTTTATTTAAATTCCAGTTAACATACAATGTAATATTAGTTTCAGGTGTAAAATATAGTGATTCAACACTTCCATACAACACCTTTCATTACAAGTGCACTCCTTAATCTCCATCACCTATTTAATATAAATATATTGTTTTGTTACTGGTCTCATATTTTGTAGTGGAAGAATTTGGCTCATATTCTTGGTTCCTATTTTCAGTACAAGTTGTGAGTGTGTGCGCACATGTGTTTCAAAAAGGAAACGATGTTTCTAAATGTAACAAATTACTGTTACCAATTAAAAGAAATAACGAAAATCATTACCAGACAACCCTGCGAAAATAAAGATACCACAGATAACTTAGGATGACCATATGATTTATCAAATGCAGACACTCTTGAGAGTCAAAGGAGATTTTATTAATGCTAGGTTAAGCTACATGAAAATTGCTATATTTATATGTCAAAATAGTCAAATATTGACAATTTCATTGGGTTCAACCTGTAGTGACTAGGGGACAAAAGGAGAAAACAAAGAATTCCTATGGGATATGCATATACCTCTCATTTCCTCCTAGAAATGTTTTAATTCCCAAAGCAGGGCATGGCTTATATCAGGTACACAGTCACATTAGGCTTGGTGTTATGACTTGATTACCCACTGTGTCTGAGAGATGTCGATCACCACTGGGCACCTCTCTGCAATTACTGTGAGTTTATAAATGGCAAACTTGCCCACATTTCTTGTGATACTTTTATATAGTACCAGCTCTAGGTTAAAGCAAATAATCTTTCTTTGCTTGTGTGCTGTGTCTCTCTTTGCATGCCTGTTTCTTCTTTTAATATTCCCCTTGCTCTGCCCATACCCACTCACAGTATATACTGTCCCTGGTTCAGCTTTCACACATTCTCCATTAAAATTTATGTGCCCACTTGCCATAGGAACTGGCTAAGTGATTGGCTATGCAATCTATTAAATTAATTTATACTATAATACTAATGAATAATTCAAACCTAATTTGTTGTTCTACCTAGATGACAAATTTTCATTATTACTAGAACTCTTGAATAGCCTACAGCAAAGCCCAATGATGTTGAACATTGGGTAAGCATTTTTTCCCTATCTTCATATCAAATCTTGTAGACATCTGACTACCAATATATAATTGCAGGTTTCTAATTAATTGTTTCATGTTCTTAGGAGTATGGTACACAGAACTGTTATATTTCATCCAGCCTAATGGTAGAGATTCTAAGCTCTCATATCACATCCAGAGTGTTGCTTTAATATCATCATAAATATGACTGTTCATAGTTATTTAATATATTGGGTGACTAATTATATTTTTCTTTCTGTATCTTATTATGGATGATTTCTATATCTTAAGAGTAATTCCCAGGTGGAACTTCTTGAAGATATGAGCCAGAAAAATGTGGTTCCTAAAGTACCAAATAAGATGACATATTACTTTACTAGGGCTGCGTAACAAAGTACCGTAAACAGGGTGGCCTAAACAAGATTTTTTTTTAATTCTTTTTTTAATCTTAAAAAAAATTTTTTTTTTTTAAGATTTTATTTATTTATTCGACAGAGATAGAGACAGCCAGCGAGAGAGGGAACACAAGCAGGGGGAGTGGGAGAGGAAGAAGCAGGCTCATAGTGGAGGAGCCTGATGTGGGGCTCGATCCCATAACGCTGGGATCACGCCCTGAGCTGAAGGCAGACGCCTAACCGCTGTGCCACCCAGGTGCCCCTAATCTTTTTAAAATTTTTTAAAGAAATTTATTTTTTCTTAATTCTGGAGACCAGTAATAGTCTGACACAAGGTTTTGGCACTGCTGGCTTTTGTGAAACTTCTCTCTTTGGCTTGTAATGGCTGTCTTCTCCCTGTATCTTTACATGGTCTTCCCTCTGTATGTCTGTGTCTTAATTTCCTTTTATAGGATACCAGTTATATTGCATTAGGGCCTACCTTCATGACTTCATTTTAACTTAATTACCTCTTTGAAGACCCTGTCTCCCAACACAGTCACTTTCTGAGGTATGGGTGGTTAGGATTTCAGCATATGAATTTAGTGGGGAGGGGGACACAACGCAATTCAGCTCAAAATACATGGTACCGGTCTTAACTATTCTTTCCAGTGAACTCCATAATTGGTTTGAAAATCCATCACATTTCATTTCCAAACCTAGTTTTTAGAGACGGACAAACCCTTTCTGAAATATTAATAGGCAGGATTATTTTAAGGCAGAAAGCACCACCAGCCAATTCTCTGTTCATGCAATAGACAATGTAACTAAGTCATTTAAAGATCTATTTTGATATGTAGCCTTAAAATTATTTTTCTGTGAAAAATTATTCTAATAAACCAATATAAATTCTACATATCCAATGCATTTTCCAGTTGATATTTGACTCAGGGCAAGAGAGAAAGCATAGCAGAGTAGAAAGAACTTAGGTAAAAGGGAGTTCTAAATTTAAAAGCTACTTCTAAGGCAGTATTAGTTATAGCTTGACCTATAACTGACCTAAGTTTTAGTTTCCTCATTAATAAAATAAGGATAATTGTTTCTACTTCAAGAAGTTGTTTTGATAATTAAATCAGATTAACTGAAATCCTTAGTTTTGCAGCCATTCAAATAATGCTAGTCCCTTTCTCATTTATTTCATCTAATTTGGGTGGTATTCAGTTGGTCCTTGCATATTGAAAACCCAAACAGCTTCCACAGGTACCTCTCTTTAAAACAAGCTATAACAGGGCACCTGAGTGGCTCAGTTGGTTAAGTATCTGCCGTGGGCTCAGGTCATAATCCCGGGGTCCTGGGATCGAGCCCCTGAGATTGAGCCCCGTGTCAGGCTCTCTGCTGGGCAAGGAGTTTCTCCCTCTCCCTCTGCCCTTCAACCCTGGCTTGTGCTTGCTCTTTCTTACTCTCTATCTCAAATAAGTAAATAAAATCTTTTAAAAAAATAAAACTAGCTATAACATAGGCCTTCAGAGAATCTGGCTCAGCGTGTACAAGAATAATATCCTCTAATATAGAAAATGTAAATGTATTTTATTGTTTCTACCCTGAAAAGCAGAAAGCACTGCCTATTTTTATGTTTAAAATATGGGAGAAAAAAACCCAAGATCAGGACACTGATATACAGATCACCAATAAGGAAATTAAGTAGTGAAGTTACAATTTGAAAACATTACCCAGGAGCCACAAATAAAAGCATAAGTCTACTAGAATGTTCACAATCACACAAATTCTCCTGGAGGTGATGTGACCAATACTTAAGGAAATTGTCATTTCTGTATAATAATAAATGAACTACTGGGTCTATAGCGAGAGCTGTCTCTGTCATGTCACATACTTAACAGGTTAAAGAGTTGAGAAAAAGGGACCTACAATGCAGTGATTACTGCCCACATCCACTTCTGAGGATCAACATGAAATCCCATGCCAAGAAAATGTAGCATGAAGCACTTGAACTTCATCTCTGCCTTTGCCTTTACTCTGGAGGATCTATCCTATAATTGCTACAGAGCTGTAAGAGGATGTTGGTCAGAAAGAAAAACATTGTTTGAGTTAGAATCTAAAACTTGAGTACCTTTGTTGTCTAGAAAAAACATTGCCAAGGGAAAGATTATGGTTTTCTTATATTTCTCTTGCAATTATCATCCAACATAGTAATTTTTATTTATAAACATTTGAAATCTGCCTTTACAGGCAATTACAGTTACTTAATGTTGGAAATTACATATAATATGGCCTAAGCTGTGTCTAAATAACTCACTGAAATAAGTTCTTTGTTTGCATGATGCTCTACAGTGCAGTTTTACATAAGGCTCCTTTTTTGTTTTCTGGGGTTTTTTGTTTGGTTTCAGTTTACTGCTGTTAGACACATGGGGATTTCAAAACAAAAGAAACTTACAAGACAAAAAAATGTGCAACTTATTTCAGCAGAGCAAACAGAACTTCTAACAGTTGATAAAAATGCATTCATCTCTTTTAAATGTGTTTTCAAAACAAGGCTTTTGCCTTCAATTCCTACTAACCCAAAATTCAAGCTTTTTTTGAAAAGATTTGAAAAATTCTAGAAAAATGCTTTAACTTACTTGTGTGGATATTCCTGAAGGGCAGGAGATAGTCTTTTATCTCTGAATTCATAGTCTAACAGGAGTGAAATATAGGGAGTGTTTAATGTTTGTTAATTTATTTTAATGCTGTGTTAAAAATAATAAAATTTAGGGGCACCTGGGTGGCTCAGTTGGTTAAGTGGCTGCCTTTGGCTCATTTCATGATCCCTGCTCAGTGGGGAGCCTACTTCTCCCTCTCTCTCTGCCCCTCCCCCTGCTTGTGCAGGAGCGCACTCTCTCTCTCTCTCTCTCAAATAAATAAAGTCTTTAAAAAATAATAATAAAATCTAAAGGCATTCAATTAGATTTACATCTCAGTGCACATAATCTGATATGCATAATAAAAGATTTAACAACAGTTGAATTTTTTACCATTTCCCAAAAGTAGCAAATATGAAGCAACCAGTGCACTAAAATTAACGTTGTATTGGAGTGCTTCAGTTATAAATCAACTAATAAGTGCCATAACCTGGCAAGTTAAAACAATTTACAAAAAAGGATCATCAATATTTCACTATTCAAATTTAAGACACAATAATCATTTGCTATAAAAATGATTGAAAGGCCATTTTGTTATTCATGTGTAATAGCACTCTATTGAAAACATTTCCTGTTTTTCATTCTTTGATTAATCCTACCATCTGGAGAGAAGCAGTTACAAATGACCTTCGTAATTAACAGGTAACCCAAATATGGAAAATACTTAACATTTAAGTACTAAAATCACTTGATTTCTATTGTTGTTTCAGTAACTAGCATAGTAAGATTATTGATAGAACACACACACGTAGTGTTGATAAAACAGATTCCCAAACCCTAGAGAACAAGAAAAATAATTAGGTATCAATTAATACATTATTTTCTTTTGTATCTTTCTCTTGTTCATTGATTCTGGGGACAATAACAGCAAATCTTTTCGATCCATTGCTTTATCCTTTTGGGTTTTGTTTTTAATTCTAGTTTGGTATTTTAAGAGAATACCTAACAACACTTGGATTATGAATTCATGCTTTCATTACATAAATATTTATTTAAAACTTACCATATGCTATTGTAGGCACCACATAAGTAAGTGTGCACACACACAACTTTACTTATTGTTTTAAGTTAGTTTATAAGTGGCTTGACACCTACCTATGTCTGTGTATTTCTTTCGTAACACAACAAGATCATAAATTTCTGTAGAGAAGGAAAAGGGTTTTCTTTTTTTTTCTTTTTTTTTTTTTTTGTTAGCTACTCTTGAGCATATGGCATTGCAATTAAAGATGATGATTGTTTAAGTTAGAATTACACCAAGGAAGCAGAAATACCTGAATCCCTTAACTCACTTATTTCTCCTGTCAGTGTGCCTGAAAAAAAAAATATTCATAGGTAATAAGGCAAAACACTTTTTATTACCTATAAGGGCTTGGGTCTCAAGCCATGATAGACTATGCCAGATGCCCTTTAATACTCCTTTCCCTAAACTAAGTGGGCCTAAAGAGCCAAGGCTCAAAGTAGGACATGTGCCTTTCTTTCAGTTTTCACACCAAAACCCAGATGTGAATCTGAAGTCATAGGTCTCTCTGGAGACCTAAGAGCAGCCACCCAGAGGAAAGAACTGAAGCAAAGGAGTGAGTGATGGATTCAGGACAAAGATTGCATCTAATTCCTAGAGAGGAGTTTCTCTAGGCTGCCTGAGCTAGATTTTCAAAACCCAGTAAGATGAACAGAAAGGAAATGAAAGTTCTCCTTCAGAAGAATTTGCATAGGAAAAGTGAAAAATCCGTAGAAGACCATTATGATCTTTAAATAATCTCAGTGACCACAACCACTAGCATAGTAGCCAATAATAACCTTAAGTATTACCATTCTATAGCTGCTAACTCTTCCTCGAGAACAAGAATTCCTAAGGCCCAGTATAGACTGCTTGGTTGAAATAGCAAGGGATGAAGAAGAGCCTTGAAGTTCTCCTTCCTAAGGTCCAGCAATTACAAAATTCGTAGTATAAGGAGAAGAAATAGTACCAACTATCAATGACTCCACTTTCTTTAAGGTCCCTTATAGATCTATGACTCTTAGAAATGTGTACCTCAAATCTAATTCCTCTATCCCTCAAGATTTATTGCTTGAATATACTATAATAATTTCCACTTATATTCTATTATATATTCCATATATATTATATTCCATATATATTCCATTATATATATAAATATATATATTTATATATACATTTCCATGTATATTCTCTATGCCTGGTTCAGTTTGCCAGGTTCCATTCATTTATCTTGGAAGAATTTGGAAGATTATTCAGAATTTCTCACACACTAGGCAGGATAAATAAATTAAAATAAGATAAAATAAAATAAAAATATGTGATAGTCCTTTTTATAAAGTTAAAAAATGGATGGTCAAACCTTTCAAAATATATGAATAAAATACACCTAAGTACCTATCTGAAACCATCCAGTCACTTATAATTTCATGCTCCCTTTAGTTTAGTTTCCCTTTTTCTAACTTCTCTGGTTTAAGATTACAAATTAGTTTTCATACAAAAATAAATACAATAATTTTGGTATTTTGGTATAAGAGAATAAAAGGTATTCTCTTGTAAGTTGTCAGTCTTCTCCAAAGTGGCTGTATCAATTTATATTTCTCATGGCACATCCCTATAAGTTCCACATCCTTAGAATCACTTGCTGTCATTAATGTATTTTTTAATGTTTTTATCACTAACTCTTGAATGAGTAGTGATCTCATTGTGATTTTTATTTCCACATTTGTGATTACTAGTGAGGTTGAGCACAGTATTACATGCTATTGGCCACTTGAATATTTTTTTTTTTAAGATTTTATTTTTGTATTTGACAGAGAGATAGAGAGCACAAGTAGACAGAGTGGCAGGCAGAGGGAGAGGGAGAAGCAGGCTTTCCACTGAGCAGGGACCCCGATGCAGGGTTCAGTCCCAGGACCATGGGATCATGACCTGAGCTGAAGGCAGACTCTTAACTGACTGAGCCACCCAGGCACCCCGGCCACTTGAATATTCTATATTTTAATGAGGCTGTTGAAATTTCTTGCCCATCTTTCTAAAAAATTGGCTTGCCTGTCTTATTGAATTAAAGTAGTCTTTATATATTCTGAAGATAAGGTCTTTACGAGTTATCTATGTTGCAATTATTTTTTCCCACTTTGAGGCTTGCCATTTCACTCACTTAATGACATTTTTTGATGAGCAGGAGTTCTTAAATTTTATATAGCCTAATTTATTAGTCTTTCTTTCATGGTTTTTGTTTCTTATATCCCTTAAGAAAAATTACTATACCTCAAATTCATAAAGATATTATCTTGTTATAGTCTAAAAACATTTTTTTCTTTCACATTTAAATCTACAATCCAATTAAAATTGAGTTTGGCATATGATATAAAGTAAATTTTATTTCATCTTTTCCCATAGGAATAACTAATTGACCTTAAGCCATTTATAAAATTGTCTTTCATTTGTTTGTTTGGACTTCATTTTAAATATTTTCTTCTGATTTATCTTCCAATTCATTAATTCTTCATTCTGTTGTATCTAATCTATTAATTTAAAACTTCTGTAATTGTATTTTTTAGCTATAGAATTCCCAATTTTTTTTTCACTTTCCAGTTCTCTGCCAAATTCTCTAATTTTTCACCTAATTCCTTGAAGGCATTAGACCATTTCTTATTTATTTTAAATGCCATGACTCAAAAAAGTTCATGTCTCCTGTAGGTTTGCTCCTATTGTCTTTTTTAATCTTGCTTTTTCAGTTTTATCTTGCCTTCTGCTATGCTTAGTTATTACTGATTAAATGAACATTATATATGAAAAATTATAAAGTTGGCTAGACGCTCTAGTTTCAGTTGGGTTTCTGTTTTGTTTTATTTTGTTCTCTTCTTCAAATCTGGGCTATAGGCAGTAGACATCTTCAATGATCACCTTTATTTAATTGAAAATATTCAAAGTTGGGTTGGGCTGTTTTCTGTTTCTTGTTCCTCCAACTTGAGGCCTTTTTTTTTTTTTTTTTTAAGATTTTACTTGTTCATTTGAGATAAAACAAGAACTAGCAAAAGAGAGAGAGCAAGAACAGGAAGAGGGGCAAAGGGAGTGGGAGAAGCATGCTCTCCACTGAGCAGGGAGCCCAACGCAGGGCTTGATGACCTGAGCCAAAGGCAGACACTTAACTAACTGAGCTCCCCAGGCACCCCACCTTGAAGCTTTTTGAAGTCCTAATCGAAAGCCTTGGATATTCATCTGGACGCACACTTTTTTGTGGATCTCAAACTCTCCATAAGGGTTTCACAGTCTGTGTCTGAAGACCTGCTTAGCTTTTCAGGCTCTTTAATGCCGCTTTGAGAATGATCCAGCACTTTATAGAGAAAAATGGCCCCCAAATTGGACTTAATCTTCTAGATTTCTTCTCTTTTCCAGACCTTGGCCTACAATTACTCACTGTGTGATTTCTTACTTTGTGATTTCAAATAATTGTTTTCTTTTTATATATTTCTGTCCTTTGTTGTTTCTCTCAACAGGAATGTTGATCCATACCACTCAGACCACTATAGCCAGAAATGCAATCTTCATCATTGATTATTTTCTCTTTTTTCGCATTCTACGTGTAATCCTGCTGGCTTCACCTAAAAACATACCGCCAAAATAATAAATTCTTATTGCAACAGTATTCCAAGTTTCCAGCATCTAAAAAAGATTCCTCCGCATTCTACAACTTTCTTCATAATCCTACATTAATCCAATAAGTAGTCCTATTGGATACCTAAACATGTATCCCCAATATGTTCAAATCTTATTACCTCCATTATTATAACATGCTGAGCCTGCATGACCTCTTGCCTGAATTACTACAGTAGTTTCCTCTCTGGTCTCATGGCTTTTACTCTTGCTATTTCAAATATTGTTTGGCACACAATGACCTGAGAGTTAATTTTTAAATATAAGTTAGGTAAGAATACCTTCCTGCTTAGATTCCTCCAATGACCTGTCATTTATTTAGAGTAAAAACAAACCTTATGGTCAGGAAGACTCTATATGATCTGACCCCCATTTATTTCCCTGACCTTCTCTCCTAATGTTTTCCTCATCACTCATCCTGCCTGAACTGTCTGGTCTTCACAATGTTTCTTGAATATGCATAGTTGTTTCCATCTCAGGGCTTTTAAATTTGCTATTTCCTCTGCCTGGAGTTGGTTTCATCTATCTCCATCGGTCTCACTCCCTCACTTTAATCAAGTTTCTGTCATTTTCTCAGGACTTTCTGGATTGCATTATAACATCATCTTCCCATATGCATCCTAGTTACACTCACCTAACCTTGTTTTATGTTTCTTTAGAATACTTGATTACTTTTATGAACTTACTTAAACTTGTTTTCATCATACAAACTCTTACATTCTTTGTGGTGCATAATGGTAGCCACCAAAAGTAGCTACAAGATAATAAAGTACTCCCTCATAACCTTACTATTACAGTATAATGAAAGCATTTTTAGACTAAATTCTGCCACTTATCCAAAGATTTACTAAACACTTACTTGTAAGCAAGCACCAAAACCATTATAAACTGTTCTGTAAAACCATGAAGCGCCAGCTCTCTGTCCTCTTAAGTAATCTGATATCTACCTTTTATTAAAGGCTCATCTTAGGCAGGCAAGATTACTTTTAAGCAAGATTAGTTACTCTTATTGTTAGCATAAGGCATGTAGAAATGCACCCAATCAGAAGTTAGACAGAAGACCATTTCTAGACCAAGTTTTTTGGCCTTATCTCTAAGGCAAAAGATACAGAGTTTGCTGTATTCTTATACCGAGAGTATATGAATGTGGGTTTCTAAAATATTTTAGCCCAATTGAACATCTTTAATACCTTTAATTTCATCAATAAAAGCCTGTACTAAAGCATGAAGTATTTATGAATATATCAATAACAAAACCTGTTAGTAATTGCCTCTATACTTCATATTCCGCCTCTCTGACAATTCCTGGAGTATAATATTTCATTTGCAGCAATGACCTGCCCTAGAATTAAGGCTTGAACAGGCTAGCACATACAAAATATGACACTGCCCATTCCAACTTTTAAAAATTATAGACATTATAGTAACTACATGAAAGTATATTATACATTTGTTTCCTTGTTTAGTACACTAAGTAAAAGCCTTGAGATCAGGCCTTTAGCTGTTTTGCTTATTTTTATTCTCCAGTACCTACAACAATGTCTAGCACATGACAAGTATGCAGTTTCTTGAGAGAAAGAATAAATGAATGAATGAATTGATAGATACATAGATAGAGATACAACTTAGGTTAAATTTAAATAAAATAATTGTATTCCACAGACACTTCTTGAGTAAACCTTGACAGTTAACCAGTCATCATCTAGGTAAAACTTGACTCTATACTTTTAAGTTGTTTTTCTTTGCCTTAATTGACAAAAGTTTCAGCAATGATAGCCTCCTAGAAAGACTCTTTTATTTATATCTTATTTGTTTAAAGCTCATGATGATTTTTCTTACCATCTTCCTGATTTAAACACTTGCTGTGAAATATCAACTTTTAGAAGTGTTTTATTTATCTCTAGTAGTTAAAGTCCAGAAAAAAATGTTGTTTTTTCAGTATCAGTATTTTATTTTATGAAGTTCTTTTAAACTTATGACCACTGAGGAAGAGTGCTTAGAAAAGATACTGCATAAACAATATCATTTCTCGATGTGATATTCTAGGATCAGCAAAATGCCATCTTAGTAAACATTTGAACACCACAATTTTACTCCACTACAACTTTGTTCCTCCAGATTTGCTAAAATTCATTTAAGATTAACATGGGTTCTAATAACTAGATTCTATTTCCAAATGTGATTATGCTCAAAATCTCTGTAAGTCACCTAAAGAAATGAAAATTTCCTCTGCATCCCTAATTTGAAACACTACAATTTACACATAGCAAAACCAATAGGTTAGCTTTCTCACACTGGATTTCTCACACCAAATCATCAGGATTTATTCACTTTAAGTTCAGGATTCTCCTATTTTAAATTATTGTGGAAAGGAATGGTGTTCTGTATTTAGTAAACACACAAACTAAATACATTCCAAAAATGAAATAGATATTTGTTTTTTTCTTAGTGTCTTGTGACTTCCCACTTGTAAATAAGTTTGTCACATTTTGATAATGTTATGAAAGTCCTATGCAATTAACCAGTTTAGATATCAAGACAGCTTCTAGTACCTTTGGTAATCATTTCTTCTGGTTACATGCTATTAATATGACCTGGGGCTTGGTGTCCAGGAGTATCCTCACATTCCTTTTAAACATATAAATTTCCATCATTGTCCATTCGATGGCCTAATAAAACTTGCAGTGACAATATTATTCAGCCAGTTTTCCTAATATGAGCTAAGTTCTAGTGGGTTTGGAGATAGTGAGCACTACATCTCTGAGCACTTAAGTGCTTTGATGACCTTTAAAACCATTAGCACTGAGAAGTTTTACTGCCTTCTTAAGGACTTGGAGAGCTTTTCATCAGTTTGGTACAGAGCTTACCATTTTGCTCTGTCATTTTTTATTGACTCTTCTGCTGGACCAGGGGCACCAAAACTCACCCAAGTTTATAAGGAGTCATTTCCAAATCTTTACCAAAAATTAAAACTATATAACATTTTGCTCTTTGGGGGCGTGATAGCTGATATTATTTAAAGCCAAAATAAAATAACTGGTACAGGATTAGGTTATATGGTGGCTGTCTCATATGTAAGAATTCCCAAAAAACTTAAGAGAAAACTGATGTGTATACAAAATAGCTTAATTTATCCAAAATACAGAAATAATAAGCTGAGTCCTTAATAAATATTAACTAGCCAATTAGTAGTACAACTTTATTTTCAAGATAACCTGACATCTCAAGGCTTTACTTACTTCTTAGTTTTTTAAGGTAATGGCTTTATATAATGCACAGAAAAAGATGTTCCTATTTATAGTCAAACTGAGTTCTAGAAGAGATAAGATAATTAAACATGAAGTTTATGATGAAGTTTATGATTATTAGAACCATATGAATTTATACATACAAAAACATGGATGAAACTCAGACATAAAGTTGAGTGAAAGAAGTCATATGCAAAAATGTATATTCTGTATGATTCTAATTTGTATCTAATTCATATATATATACAAAATTATGGTGTTAGAAGTCAATATAGCAGTTACCTTGGGAAAGAGGAATGTGACTTGAAGCATACATTGAGAGTGGTTTCAATGTAGTGTTAAGGTTCTGTTTCTTGATCTGTATGTAGGTTATATAGATGTATTCATTTTGCAAAATTTCATTGAACTCTTATGATTTGTTCACATTTTTCAGTATCTGTTATGATCTCATTAAATACTCATTTTAGATATTGTTGGTGAAAAAGTAACCAAGAATTTGAAGAAAAATATGAATGCATTTATAGCCTTACTAAATACTGGAAAATGCACAAAATATATTTAGGAAGTAATTATAGACTTATAGAATACAATAGTCTGCACAGGGAATATAGGCAATAATATTGTAATAATTTTATATGGTGACAGATGGTAACTAGACTTACTGGGGGATGATTTCATAATGCATAAAAATATCAAATCACTATGATGTACCTCTCAAACTAATAGGATGTTGTATGTCAATTATACTTACAAAAAAAAAAAAAAAAGAAAGAAAAACAGAGAATACAATAGTCTTCCCAACATACGAATTTAGGAAACCTATGTAATCTGATAAAGAAAAATCAAGGAAATGTCCTTAACTATATAGATTCCTGGCCTTCTGCTTCAGTCTTTCTAGCTTCATTATAGTTTATGTTTACACTGGTATGTTTTAAAGAATTGATTGATACCCTCCATTAGCTTTGGATTTTTCCGTTACATTGTGCAAAGAGGTGATTCTGGCTGTCGAAATTCTCTCTCCCTGTCTCCCTGATATGATCTTTGTGTTTTCATTCTCTGACAACTCCAATTTTCCTAGGAGGTCAGCATTAACTCTAAATGTGAAAAAAAGAGAGTTTTGAAAGCCCAGTATTGCAGTTTTGTTTGTTTTTTTTTAATTCGGAATTTCAACTGAAATAATTTTTTTTAAAGATTTATTTATTTATTTGAGAGAGAGAGAGAGAGAGAGTGCAGTTGGGAGGGGCAGAGCAAGAGAGAAAGAGAGAATCCCAAGCAGACTCTCTGCTGGAGCGCAGAGCCTGACACGGGAATCAATCCCAGAACCCTGAGATCAAACCCTGAAATTAAGAGTCGGCCACTTAACTGACTGAGCCACCCAAGTGCCTCTGAAATAATTCTTCTTAAAGCAGACACTGGTGAAACAGTCATATTTTCAGGATAACACTAACATTTTCTCTATTACCATCATATCCCAACATTGCCCAACAAATTAATATCAGGTGGGTGAATAGCTGTTTAAATACTTCATGCCTGATACTGTGTGGACTGCATTTTTGTACACCACCAAACTGCTTGCTCAATAAATCCCACTTTTATGACTTCAGAGTTTCAGTTACAATAAATTCTTTCTATATTTACTAAGTACATGTATCTAAAGATAGAAATAGGAGAAGATGTATGAGAGAAGCAGCCTAACTGGTATATGGTTTAAAATGGAACTATGCAGCTCACTGAGGCAATGAGAAAACCCTTCATATGTGTTCTGATGGGGAAATATGAAACTGTAATCAAAGCTTTGAAAAGGAAGTGTCTAGGTGGAGGTCTCCATTGCACACACCACATAGCACCTCTTCCTTCAACTGCTCTAACAGTTTATTTAAATTCACTGCTCAGGGAGTCACTTGTGCAGTCTAGACTAATAAAATTACATCAGAAAAATCCAAAACACATCTCTGCTTTGAAAATAAATCTACAGGACTAGAACTCACCTCCCCTCAAAAGCACATCTGGGAAAACTTACATTAATTATTTTAGGCTCAGCTCTGCATCCTCTCATCTGTGAAGCTCTCTTCATTTATCCAAGGGCAGATGGAGTAACTGCTCCCTGAGTTCAATTAGTACTTTCCATGCTATGTTTATGTGCTCAGGAACTTTTTATATTATCTCATCATTATTTGTTTTCATATCTGCCTGCCATTGTGGGCTCTGAGTTCAGATAAAATAATGATCAAGGATGGTGGATTTGTGTATAATCAGTGTCAGTCAAGTGGTCAAAAAAAAAAAAAAAGAGAGACAGTTGAATAAATTAATGAGTAAATTAATAATGACCAATGCTAGTTTGCAGAAAAAGTCTATCACAGACTTCAAGATTTACTGGCATCCAATAGAGCATTTAACATAAAGAATTCACAGGAAATAAAAGAATCGTCTTTGCTCCATTTGAATAGACAATAAATATATTTCCATTTTAAAGTTCATAAAGGAGTTTATATTTCCCAAATTTTCAAAAAAGAGAAAGCTTAATTTTAGGTCATTTCCATTTGAGAATCACGTGTTCTTGCAGGAAGAGATTGTGAACAACCACTGCCTAAGCTTTTTGTGCTCACAACTGGGAGACTGGTCTCCCAACAGATAGTAATGCGCAAGAAGGAGTATCAGGCAACACGACTCATATTTCCTGAATCTGGTTTCAAATCAGGGAAGTGAAACAATTAGATAAATGAAAATATAGTTGATATACTTCTTTAAAAATAAATGAGTACATAATCATTTAAATTTCTAATTTTTTTTCTTAAGTTTATTTCCTCTTGAAAATAACTCTCTTTTTTGGACCTATAATAGAATGAAGGGCAGTTGGAGATCATATCATCTAATCAAATATGACATAGTCATACAACTCCTGGCAATATCTTTTCCTCTGTTTGTTCTCTTTCTTTCATTTCCTCTTTGCTGTTAGACATTTGTTCTGTACTTTACTATCTATATTATTTAATACATGTTTTTAATTCCTAGACAATGTAACTATTATATTCTCCATTATTAATTTTGTTTATAATATTTGTTATGTGGTCCTTAAAAATGGTGTGTGTATTAAATATTATATATTAGGCATCATTTGGAGGTTTTTTTTAGAACACAAAATAAGAAATTTTTCCACAAAAAAAATTTTATAAAAATGAAACTACTAAGGTCATCTTGAATATGATATTTGGAAGCCTTGTATTTTAACCAAAATCTATCTGTCAGAGGCATCAATATATGTAAAATACATTAATAGAATCCACTAAAAATCTACTTTTATTTAATCAAGTGAAGTTATTTCCAATGAGGAAAAAATCTTCCCAGACATATGTATAAATAAATAAATAAATAAATAAATAAATAAAGTCTAAGATAGTTTCTGTTCATTACCCTCATAGCTTAGGGGCAGAATCACTATATGAATTGCTTTCAAGATGTTGTGATAAAATATATGATAAAACTTTGGCCAAAGAAGTAGTATTCAAAGTATTTCATCTATAAATGTGTTACCATTACTATCAAGCCATCATCTCAAGTAACAGGAAGCTCAAAAGATTAAAATTAAAAAGAAGTAGTTGCAGTGTGATTCTGAAAGATCATACAGGGTCATCCAATAGAATTTGCAGCTCCAGAAATAAGACTTCAAAATCAATTCAAAGCCATGTCATAGAAGAGAAATAAAAGAGCTTTAGATTATAGGAATATAAAATCAGTTTCCCCATTTTATACATTATGCCCCATGTAATGTGTTCTGAGTGTACAGTTAAAATAGAAAATATTTCTGTACAAAGGCTCCCTGGACATCTTAATAAGATGGAGAGATTGGAAGCCAGAATATTTAATCTTGGTCTCTTAGTCACAGAAGTGCACATATGCAGTTGAAGAAATTTCCTTTAAAAATAAATATATTACGTAACAATTTTAGAATTACAAGAATCTGCTAAGATATTAACACAAGTCTTCACTTGATGTTTATCCTAGAATGCATGTACCTCAAATTCCTGTGCTGTGGAAGTTCAAATTAATGCAATCTCCTATGTTTGAAATGCCATATTAAAAACTTGGCTTGAAAAAACATGGGATGAAATAAACAGCGGTAAAAGGGTTAACATGACACAGAAGCTGATCATTGTTGCCCATTTAAAAAAAAATAAGTCAGGTAATTCATTTAAAGCACAATTATATTAAACTCAGCAAATACATCTTTGTAAGAGAGCACAGCTCCAAAGGAATATTACCGACCCATCTTTGGTTAGCAAGTTTTTCCTCAGAGAAAAGATTTTTAATTCCTTGTTTGCTTATTTTTTGACGTGGATAGATTGGTGAGGTAGAGGGAAGATGTTATCTAGTTTAGAGTTAGAAAAAGCAAGCCCCGGTTCTTCTCACAGTCTCTCTCTCATTTCCTCCAAACCCAAAGCCGGTTGTTTAAAATTCTGTTTTTCTGTCTCCCTCTCAACACATATACAGACACACACAAACCCTTACATACACTTATTTGACAGTCTGCCCTTTCACACAGGTATGAACGTTGTTTTGTTTTGTCACAACAAGGATTTAAACTCTTTAAAAAATTAATGAAACTTTAATCTTAAAAATTATTTTTCTTATCCCAGCTTATTATATTCACCTTTCCTTTTCCGATTCTTTCACTTTTAATTTTATACGTGTTCCTGTAGTTTAAAAGTATTTGAGTAGTATTTCCCTGTTAGTTACGTATCAGTTTAGCCTAAGCCATTTCTAAATGCCTTTTAGAACTGCCAAGCCCCATATCCGGTGCCAGTGATATTGCAATGAATACATTATTCTGGTGGTCTGAAGGAGTGTCACATACTAAAGACAGTGGAGGGGCATGCAAATAGGTAAATTATAATACAAGGAGATAACTGCTGCATTAGAGATATAAAAAGAATAACAAAAGAGACAGGAGGAAGTTCCCACTAAGCCTACCTGGGCATGTTAGTTGATGCCTAACAAAGTTGATGCCATTTAAGTTGAATCATCACACTGGAATAAAAGTTTGCCAAGTGGAGGAAAAAGAAAAACAAACACAGAGGAAACTCTATACAAAAGCAAAACTAAAAACTATAATATATATATTATATATTATATATATTATTATATATTATATATTATTATATATTATATATAATTATATAATAATTATTATATCTTATTATATATAATATATTAACATATATTATATAATTATATATATATTATTATATATTAATATATTATATAATTATAATAATATAATAATATATATATGTATAAATAGGTTAAATAGGTTAAACGGCAAGAGATGGATCTATTGAGGCAGACATAGTTCAAGATTAACCTCACTAATTAACTTATTATACCTGGAGAAATATTTTATCAATAATGGGATAATGTTGAAACATGAAATATGGTTTACCTCCTCTACTTTCTAACCCCTACAATCATAGAGATGGTGTACAGAAGGTGGTTTCCTTACTTACAAATGTGACTTTCTGTAAGTTTAGAGTAATTCTCTACAATACCTTCATTCTCAACCCCCTTTCTACCCTAAGAAGCTTTAAGGTACATTTGTATAATTTCTTTTAAAAATAAACACTTCTCTGCTGGATTCTAGGAAACATTTACCAGACAGTTGGTTTTCCAATTATCTGGATAAATATGAATCCCATTACTTATATGAAAATTATAATTTTTCCTCTGGGAAACTAACAGAAAAGATTTCAAAGCTGACAAAGTTACAATGATACATATATTTATCTTGAACAAACTTACTGAAATTCCCAGTGAACATTTTTGCAAGAACTTTCCATCAGAAATAACAAAAAATAATCTTGATTGGCTTTTTTTTTTTTTTTTTGGTCTAGAAAATGTAAATTGTAAAGATCAGCGTAAAGCAACCAAATGTAGACACTTGGGTGCCTGCCATTGTTACTTCATATTTATGTATTTTAAAAATTTATGTGTTTGACACTTATAATCTATAGGCATGTGACCCAAGATAAAAATGTAACAATTTTTCTTTTAAATGCTAAAGGAAGAAAAGAGCAACCCCATAAAGAGGAAAAATAAAGAAAAAACAAAGGATTTTTTTTCTTGCTCCACTGGCTCTGGTGAAAGAAATTTTAGAGTCTACGACCTTGCTCCCATTGCCTTAAATAATACTGAGGCCATTAATGAGACACAGTGAGACACACTGGTAGAAACTAAATTGGCCATTCCCTGAGTAAGTTCTTCCTGTGTCCTGAGATAAATTTTTATTTGAAACAGAACTGTGGATCACCACTTGCCAGTTGATTTAGTTTACTTATTACATCTCACCTCCTACACCCACTCAAAGACTTATCCATCTCTAAATCTGCCATATCCTAAGTTAGCTATCTAGTCTGAGAGCAAATAGTTCTGAGATATAAAAGCAAACTTCAATACATGCCTTGTCATGTATTTATTACATGGAACTTCAATTTAGAACATTCTTTCTCTGTGTGAATCATATAAGAGAGCAGTGAGCAATGTGGCCATAATGTAACACAAAATCCCTGTTGCCTCATATGACGGGTGCTACCCATGAGATGGGGACATGGGAAATATTTTTGAAGACAGTAATATATGGTTCTTTCTAGTTATTAATTAGATTTTGAAATATGGAAGGCTCCCAAAGTAGTTTAGCCTGAGATCTCCTATCATTCATTCATTTATTAAAACCCTACTGAATACAGGGCATTACTATTATCCGTTCTTTAACCAATTTTGCAAATCTTAGAACCATAACTAACTCATAATTTCTTTGCAAATCTCCAGTACCTATACTCTGTCATTTTGTTGTCATGGTTAATGTGTTTTGTCTAGTCAAGATGGATCAAATCAAAACTATAAAGATATCTTTGATTTTTCCCTTCAGATTTACTCCCACAAAATTTCTTTGATGAATTTCTCTTTCTTCAAATGTGCAGAAAACTGAGGAACTGGACAATATAGTTCTAGGTAGACTTTGGTGATGACTAGAGTAAAAGGAGGCTTACCAGTGGCACTGTCTCATGGGGTTTCTGGGTGGGTGCCAAGGTAGAGTTCAGATTTTCATTGCCAAAACCAAACAAGGTAAACATAGAAGGAATGACCTGATGGGAAGCCAAATACCTAGGGAATTAAGAGAAAGGATTGGATTTGGGGTAGTTTGAACTAGGTAAGAAAGTGAATCCAAGAGGCATTCCAGTCTAGAGAATCACATGCTTGTTATAGCGTTAAGCAAGTCTTTCTATGCCTCTGAACTCAACAACATGCTTGGAAAAAGTAAAGGAACTAATTTACAAAATATTTTCTAATTCCAAATTAGCAAAACCACATCATATTAATTATGTTATCTTTATCTTATTGGTTTTTCTCTTTTGTTTATATGTAATTTATAAACTTCTTTGGGTTTTATATTTCTGTAAGAGCTATAAAAATAAGGAACCTAATCTAGTTTTATATACCTATCTGCATTAAGTAACTTCATAATAAAATAATTAAGTCAACTCTGCATATCTAGGAGATTTGTTTTTTTCCTTTAAAAGAGAGCTAGATTTTTCAAGTTTAAGAACATCTGAATTATAACAAGGTGGCATTTAGTGGCAGGAAAACACATTGGAAACCAAGAGTGGAGAGTGGCACAGAGGCAGAAAAAACAACCAAAGCCGGACTGCATTGCAGAAGGATTTAAAATTTCATCTTAAAAATATTGTGTTGCCTATCTCAATAGCTTGAGAAAATGAAAGATGCATATTAGGAAAAACCAAAGTCACAAATCCTTTTTAGCTGTTCACATCTTTTGTTTTGAATCCCTCACTGGGTTTACAGTATTCTCATTAATATTATCAATATGCTATCATAAATATGTACTTCGGCATGGAATGGAATAAAATTAATTTAGATAAACATAGTCTTTACCCTCTAGGATCCTCACATGTAAACAAAACGCTCACAGATGGAAGGGCATACAAGTACATGAACATTTTAATCACAGACCAAATATGTGTCAACAACACAAACTCAACAGGACTTGGAATTTGTCTTATTTGTATTAAAATATTTACTTTTCATGGTATATGTACTTGCATAGTATAAAAGAATCATTTATATCCCTTATTTCACTCATGCGGTCAATTATTCACCAATGATATATTGAACACTCACATGCAAGGTACTACACCCAGGCTAATTTTCTATTTTTGCTGTTCTTTACCATTTTCTGCCTCCATTGCTACCTGTTTCACCCTTACAAACACATTGTTCAGGCTGTCTTATACCAACTAGTGTGAAAGACACAAAGAATTTGGCCCACAAAAAAAAATTTTTTTTTAATCTTTGGGTTTCTTTCCCTTGCTTGCTTTCTAACAGAAATAAAATGAAATGGAGACTGGTGTGTCAAGGTACACACATCCACTGAAAAGTATGCCTTTAAAACCTTGATATAGCCAGGATAAAAATTTGGGAAAGAGTTTTATAGTTTCTAAAACTCAGCCAAAAAAAAAAAAAAATTCTTGAGCCAATTTTTACTTTCTTGAGATCTAGGAAAAGTGTTTCTGTATTTTTATGTTTGTATATATTTTGATGTTTCCTCATTCATTTTGTATTTAGTATTCACCTATTTACATCTAAAATAGAGTAGTTCAATTTTTGAAGAATCCTTTTGATCATTAAGTTAATAACAATCCCTTCTTCTAACTGGTTCCTAAAGATAAATGGTTACTGATCATTTTCAGAATATTTTTTAAAAGACAGTAGGAAAAAAAAATAACCCCAATTTAAAGTTGAACTGGAGGCTGGTGGTAGATAATCTGAAATTCAAAAAGTGTATTTAATAAGATTAAGACCTGACTCAGAAGCAGTTGAATATAGACCAAACTAATAAAGAGGTCATTTTATAGTTTCCCTTTTTATCTTCCATCATATTCCTAACTTAATTTGCCTCTGGTAATGCACTATTGTATTTCCTACAATCTAAGACAGCATCAATTTAAGATATGCCATTTTTTATGTGCCACTAAGAAAAAAAATTTTAAAAGACAAAATTGATCAGTTGGAATATACAGCATGATTTCACAGATGACAAAATGTGGGGAGGGAGGGGCGCCTGGGTGGCTCAGTCAGCTGCGCATCCGATTCTTAGTTTCAGCTCACGTCATGATCTCGTGGTCCTGGGACAGAGCCCACGTTGGGGTCTGTGCTCAGTGTGGTACTTCAGATTCTCTCTCTCCCTCTCCCTCCTGCTCATGCTCTCCTTCTCTCTTTCAAATAAATGAATAAAATCTTAAAAAAAAAAATGGGCCAGAGAAATGGGTATCTGGAATGAAAGAAATATTCTATGGGTTAAAGCATATATGACCCTGACTTAAAGTGTTAGCAACAGCAAAATTTCAGGTATAAGCCCTTATATTTGTTGTAATATAGCTCAGTACCAATCAAAGTACTTTTGTACCAGAATTGCTTATTCTCATGTAAAAATTCATGTATATAATATAGTTGCTTATTTTGATTTGTAGTCCAAGCTTCCATTCTAAAGGCTGTTATAGATATTGTAGTAAATTTGCAAAATCTCTATTTGTCAAGCTAAAATATCCATTTAAGTGAAGCCGATAATCTTTGCTAAAAGCTTCAAGTTTGCTTTTTATAACCAAGTTTTGGGATAGTCTGCTTGAAATGAAATGTTTTCAAGAGAAATTTGAAAGCAATATATCTTAAAAGTTAAGTAAAAATAATGAGTATATTAAAAATATATTAGCTTTATATAAAGTATATATGTATGTATACATTGATGGTTAAAATTTAAAACATTAGTGAATATAATGGATGCTGTCATTTGTCAGTATTAAAGTGATTTCTCATGGCTAATATTTATGAAATTTTTCATATAACTCAAAATGGTTACAAGTAAAGAAACTGTCTATTATAGGTAAACTTACATCATATTAACTGTTCAAGTTCCAAATTTTTCCAAAAGATCATAGGTCACCATTTATACAGATGGTGGTGTGATCATTGGGAAAACATTCAACCTTGCTGTCATTTAATGTGTTTGACAGCCTTGAAATGAAAGAAGCTATCAATGACTGTTGGGTTTGGCAGCAGGTGACAATCATGGTCAATATTATTTAGAGATCTCCTCAAAACTCTTTGCCTAGAGGCCATGAAGATTATAATTTTGAAAAAAAGTTGATACATCTTTAGGAAAATTTTCTTAGTCTATACAAAGACTTACACAAGTGATTATTATTTTAGTGGGTACAGTGATTTCACACAAACATACTATAATAACCAATATATTAGGTTTTCAGTATTTCACATTATTACGTATCATCACTATTTTGTTTTATATTTTGGTGTTGCCAAGTTAAGCATAATGTACATATCTGTACAAATTGATAGGTCAACCATTCATCATCTTTGGAGGGAATCCAGAAAGGAGATGTGAATCACGGTATTTTATAACTCAGCTTATTCAGATTTGGTTCAAGAATTAATTTTTGTCCTAACTGCCTATCATTTCACAATAAATATGTATGTATTTTACTAGAGTAAGAATGATGTATTTTACTAGAGTAAGAAAGTTAAGTTCTTGAGTAGACCGCTTACAGTCTATATTCCATTTTCTTTATTTTTCTCTCCACTTTTGCGAATATATTTTAAATGGAATTAGATAAATGTATTTCACTGTACCACATCAGAAGCAAATGAGGCCATGGGGAGGCTGTTATGTGCAACTTAGTTCACCTAACTTTAATGTCTTTATGAGCAACCAGTAACTAAATACCCCTCAACACCTTGTGAAATTAACAGACTGCCATTTACATGCAGGTCTAGGATAACATATCAGTAGTACATTTGTCTATACTTAAGTTTCCAGTTCCCTCATGAACAAACAGGAGTAATGAACCATTTTAAATAATGTAACAGTAATGTTGTAATATCCCAGTGCTTCACAGAAAGCCACTTTCTCTAAGTAAGAAATATAGATTTAGTATTATGAAAAACATGAGAAATCACAGATGTTTGTCACACTTTGTAGATATGTTGGATGACATTTTACAATGCTGAGAAATGTCCTAAACTATTTTAAGAGAAAAGTGAAACACAAGAACACAGGCACAGTGTTAAAATGGTACAACCATGACTGATTCAATACCTTGCTAGGCCCCCAATAGAGCTAAAGAGGAAGGAATGAAAAATAATACTGAAATATTCATTATATGGTCTTCTGCTTAACTGATTAATTCAATAAATGGCTGAGTAAAGCTACATAAAGTGAGTAAAGCTACATAACTTCATGGTTATATTGACATTTATTTTCATTTCTATCAAACAATGAGAATTACATACATATATTATTGTGTTCCTTCAACAAGCTGTTAACATGCCATTATGATCTGAAATCTTGACTAATTGACATAGCTGTAGTGCCAAAGTCTGACACTAAATATTGTAGATTGTGTTAGGTACCTTCATTGAGCTGTTTAGTCATGTATTTTTGTAATGATTTATTTATTTATTTATTTTTTAAGTAGGCTCCACACCAAGCATGGAACTTGAACTCACAACCCCGAGATCAAGAGTCTCATGCTCTGGTGCACTGGGTGTTATACGCAACTAATGAATCATCGAGCTTTACATCGGAAACCGGGGATGTACTGTATGGTGACTAACATAATATAATAAAAAATCATTAATTAAAAAAAAAAACAAAAAAACAAAAAAAAAACCAAAATGCTTCACATGCTACTACAACTGCAAGAACACTCTCCTCCCTTCCGGTCTCCAGGGGCATATCAGGAAAGCACCCTCAGGGGACAGCTGGTGGCTCAGTTGGGTAAGCAACTGCCTTCAGCTCAGGTTATGATCCTGGAGTCCCAGGACTGAGTCCCGCATCAGGCTCCCTGCTCAGCAGGGAGTCTGCTTCTCCCTCTGACCCTACCGCTTCATGCTCTCTCTCTCGAATAAATAAATAACATCTTAAAAAAAAAGAGTCTCATGCTCCACCGACTGACCCAGACAGGCACCCCGTAGAGATTTATTCTTTTTTTTTTTTAATGTTTTTTTATTATATTATGTTAGTCACCATACAGTACATCCCCGGTTTCTGATGTAAAGTTCAGTGATTCATTAGTTGCGTATAACACCCAGTGCAGCATGCAATATGTGCCCTCCTTACTACCCATCACCAGCCTATCCCATTCCCCCACCCCCCTCCCCTTTGAAGCCCTCAGTATGTTTCTCAGAGTCCATAGTCTCTCATGCTTCATTCCCCCTTCTGATTACCCCCCCTTTCTTTATCCCTTTCTTCCCCTACCAATCTTCCTAGTTTTTATGTTCCATAGATGAGAGAAATCATATGATAATTCTATTTCTCTGCTTGACTTATTTCACTTAGCATTATCTCCTCCAGTGCCATCCATGTTGCAGCAAATGCTGAGAACTTGTTCTTTCTGATAGCTGAGTAATATTCCATTGTATATATGGACCACAACTTCTTAATCCAGTCATCTGTTGAAGGGCATCTCGGTTCCTTCCACGATTTAGCTATTGTGGACAATGCTGCTATGAACATTGGGGTGCATATGACCCTTCTCTTCACTACATCTGTATCTTTGGGGTAAATACCTAGTAATGCAATGGCTGGGTCATAGGGTAGCTCAATTTTTAACTTTTTAAGGGACCTCCACACTGTTTTCCGGAGTGGCTGTACCAACTTGCATTCCCACCAACAATGTAGGAGGGATCCCCTTTCTCCACATCCTCTCCGGCAATTGTTGTTTCTTGGCTTGTCAATTTTTGCCATTCTAACTGGCATAAGGTGGTATCTTAGTGTGGTTTTGATTTGAATTTCCCTGATGGCTAATGATTTCGAACATTTTTTCATGTGTCTGTTAGCCATTTGTATGTCATCATTGGAAAAGTGTCTGTTCATATCATCTGCCCATTTTATGATTTGTTTATTTGTTTCTTGTGTATGGAATTTGAGAAGTTCTTTGTAGATCTTGGATACCAGTCTTTTATCTGTAGCATCATTTGCAAATATATTCTCCCATTCCATGGGCTGCCTCTTAGTTTTTTTGACTGTTTCCTTGGCTGTGCAGAAACGTTTTATCTTGATGAAGTCCCACATGTTCATTTTATCTTTTGTTTCTCTTGCCTTTGGAGATGTGTCATGAAAAAGGTTGTTTTGGCCGATGTCGTAGAGGTTGCTGCCTATGTTGTCCTCCAGGATTTTGATGGATTCCTGTCTCACATCGAGGTCTTTCGTCCATTTGAAGTTTATCTTTGTGTATGGTGTGAGAGAGTGGTCAAGTTTCATTCTTTTGCATGTAGCTGTCCAATTTTCCCAGCACCATTTATGGAAGAGACTGTCTTTTTTCCACCGGATGTTTTTTCCTGCTTTATCAAAGATTAGTTGCCCAAAGAGCCGAGGGTCCATTTCTGGGTTCTCTATTCTGTTCCATTGGTCTATGTGTCTGTTTTTGTGCCAGTACCATGCTGTCTTTGTGATCACAGCTTTGTAGTACAGCTCGAAATCCGGCATTGTGATGCCCCCAGCTTTGTTTTTCCTTTTCAACAGTTCCTTGGCAATTCGGGGCCTTTTCTGGTTCCATACAAATTTAAGGACTATTTGTTCCAGTTCTTTGAAAAATGTCATCGGTATTTTGATCGGGATAGCATTGAAAGTGTAGATTGCTCTGGGTAGCATGGAAATTTTGACTATGTTAATTCTTCCGATCCATGAGCATGGAATATTTTTCCATCTTTTTTGTGTCTTCCTCAATGTCTTTCAAGAGTGATTTATACTTTCTAGAATATAGATCCTTTACATCTCTGGTTAAGTTAATTCCAAGGTAATGTGTGGTTTTTGGTGCTATTGTAAATGGAATGGATTCCCTAATTTCTCTTTCTTCAGTCTCATTATTTGTTTATAGAAATGCAACTGATTTCTGAGCATTGATTTTGTATCCCGCCACATTACTGAATTGCTCTATAACTTCTAATAGTTTTGGAGTGGATTCTTTTGGGTTTTCCATGTAGAGTAGCATGTCATCTGCGAAGAGAGACAGTTTGACTTCTTCTCTGCCGATTTGGATACCTTTGATCCCTTTTTGTTGTCTGATTGCTGTTGCAAGGACTTCTAGTACTATGTTGAATAATAATGGCAAGAGTGGGCATCCTTGTCGTGTTCCTGATCTTAAGGGAAAGGCTTCCAGCTTTTCCCCATTGAGAATGATATTTGCTGTAGGCTTTTCATAGATGGTTTTTATGAGATTGAGGAATGTACCCTCTATCCCTACACTCTGAAAGGTTTTAATCAAGAAAGGATGCTGTATTTTGTCAAATGCTTTTTCTGCATCTATTGAGAGATTCATATGATTTTTGAATTTTACTTTCTGGATAAAATCTAAGACACTGATAGATTTGCGAATGTTGAACCACCCTTGCATCCCAGGGATGAATCCCTCTTGGATAATCCTTTTAATGCACTGTTGGATTCTATTAGCCAGGATCTTGTTGAGGATTTTGGCATCTATATTCATTAGGGAAATTGGTCTGTAATTCTGCTTTCTGATGGGGTCTTTGCCTGGTTTCGGGATCAAGGTAATACTGGCCTCATAGAATGAGTTTGGCAGCTTTCCTTCTGTTTCTATTTTTTGAAATAGCTTTAGGAGAATAGGTATTATTTCTTCTTTGAATGTTTGGTAGAATTCCCCAGGAAAACCATCCGGACCTGGAGTTTTGTTTTTTGGAAGGTTGTTTATCACTGACTCAATCTCTTCATAATTAATTGGACTGTTTAAAAAATCAATTTTTTCTTGTTTCAGTCTTGGTAGTTTATAGGTTTCCAGGAAGGCCTCCATCTCTTCCAGATTGCTTAATTTATTGGCATAAAGCTGTTGATAAAAGTTTCTAATAATCCTTCCAATTTCATTGGTGTTGGTTGTGACCTCTCCTTTTTCATTCATAATTTTATTAATTTGGGTCCTTTCTCTATTCTTTTGGACAAGTCTTGCCAGTGGTCTGTCAATTTTATTGATTCTCTCAAAGAACCAGCTTCTAGTTCTGTTGATCTGCTCTACTGTACTCCTGGTTTCTAATTCGTTGATTTCTGCTCTCATCTTGGTCAACTGCTTCCTCGTGCGTGGATTAGGCCTGTCCCTCTGTTGCTGTTCCAGCTTCTTGAGGTGAGAATATAAAAACTGCATTTTAGATTTTTCTATTCTTTTGAGTGAGGCTTGGATGGCTATGTATTTCCCCCTTAGGACTGCCTTTGCAGTATCCCATAGGTTTTGGACCGTTGTGTTTTCATTCTCGCTGGTCTCCATAAATTGTTTAATTTGATTTTTGATTTCCTGGTTTATCGAGTCATTCCTGAGCAGGATGGTTCTTAGTCTCCAAGTGTTTGAGTTTCTTCCAAATTTTTCCTTGTGGTTGAGTTTCACTTTCAAAGCGTTGTGGTCTGAGAATATGCAGGGGATAATTTCAGTCTTTTGGTATCAGTTGAGACCTGTTTTGTGTCCCAGAACATGGTCTATTCTTGAGAATGTTCCATGGGCATTAGAATAGAATGAGTATTCTTTGGTTCTGGGGTGTAGTGTTCTATATATATCTATGAGGTCCATCTCGTTGAGTATGGCATTCAAAGCTCTTGTTTCTATGTTGGTTTTCTGCTCTGGTGCTCTGTCTATTGCTGATAGTGGAGTGTTGAGGTCCCCTACTATTAACGTATTTTTATCTATATGTCTCTTTATTGTGGTTAAGAGTTGTCTTGTGTATCTTGCTGCTCCCCTGTTTGGGGCATATATATTTATAATTGTCATATCCACTAGTTGGATACATCCTTTAAGAATAATATAGTGCCCTTCTGTGTCTCTAACTGTAGTCTTTAGTTTAAAATCCAATCTATCTGATATTAGAATTGCAACCCCAGCTTTCTTTTGAGGTCCATTGGCATGAAAGATGGTATTCCATCCCTTTACTTTCAGTCTGAATGTATCTTTAGGTTCAGAATGAGTCTCTTGTAGATAGCAAATGGATGGGTCATGTCTTTTTATCCAATCTGCAACCCTGTGGCTTTTTATGGGAGAATTTAGGCCATTTACATTGAGACTGATTATTGAGAGATATGATTTTAATGATGCCATGTTGCCAGTAAAGTCTTTGTTTCTATAGATTGTGACTGTCTGTTCTGTATCACTCTTGGGGCCTTTTTACTTTTATAGAACCCCCCTTAATATCTCTTGTAGGGTTGGTTTCATGGTTACGAAATTGGTCAATGACTGGCGATTCTGGAAGGTCTTTATTTCTCCATCCATTCTGAATGACAGCCTTGTTGGATAGAGGATCCTTGGCTGCATGTTTTTCTCTGAAAGAGCTTTAAAAATGCCCCCTCAACCCTTTCTCTCATTCCAGGTCTGTGTAGATGGGTCTAACATAATTCTGATGCCTTTGCCTTGGTACGTGAGAAATTTCTTTGCCCTGGCCGCTTTCAATACTGTATCCTTGGATCTGATATTTGCGAACTGCACTGTGACATGACGTGGCGTAGGTTTGTCATGGTTGAACTTGGGAGGGGTCCTCTCTCCCTTTGGACACGAATGTTTGTTTCCCTTGCTAGATTAGGGAAGTTTTCAGCTACAATTTGTTCAAATATCTCTTCTAGACCTCTGTTTTTCTCCACCCCCTCGGGGATGCCGTTGATTCTGACATTGGAACTTTTCATTGAGTCAGTAACCTACATTCTTGCTCATGGATTTTTTTAAGTCCAGATTCTATTTTATCTTTTTCTTCTACTAACCCAGCCTCCAATTTGCTGATACGATCTTCTGCCTCATTCACCCTGGCTGTCAGAGCCTCTAGTTTTGACTGCATTTGGCTCATAGACTTTTTAATTTCTGCCAGATTTGCTCTCATTTCCACCCTTAGAGATTCTATATTCTCATTAACATTTTTGTTAATACTTTTTTCAAGTCTACACATCATCTTGACCATTGTTACTCTGAATTCCATTTCTGATAATTTGGTTATATCCATATCCATTAGTTCTGTGGCAGAGGCCACAGACTCATTGTCTTTTCTTTGCTGGGGGGGATTTCTCCTTCTCGTCATTCTGATGAGGAGAGGTTGTGGGGTTGTCCAGAGCCCAAATTATTGACCGGGACCCAGGCAGGGCACACTTGTTTTATAGGGACTTAGGGATGTGGGCTTCTTGATTTTTCAGCCTGCCTTCTGGGGGAGGAGCCTCCCACGCCGATAGTCAGGCAACCCTGTTTGGGTAGAGTCTCCGTGTCCCCTGCGTGGGGGGATGGGGATGGGCACACTGTGAGCTGGTATTTCCAGGCTTTTGCTCTCTGGCGGCTTTCTCTGGCGGTTTGCTGTGCCTCTTCTGAGAGTCAGAGCAGTAGTAGCCGAATCTCAGCCTCTGTCTCAGAACAGAGGGATTGCGGACTGTTCTCCACTGATGTTCTGGCCACTTTAACTCTGTTTCTGATGGTGCTGCTCAACCCTGCAGCGTCCCGGGTTGTGTGCCCCACACCCAGCATCCCAGCCCTCACTTCCAGGGCCAGTGCGACTGTCCTTTGTGTTTCTAACACTGCTAGCTGCCAGCCGCCAGCCGCCCCCGCGCACTCCCGGAGCTCCTGGTCTCAGTCTGGTTCCAGTGAGCACACCGGAGCTCTGTTTCAGTCTGGTGGTACGCGTTCCCCACCTCATGATCTCAGTCTGCTCTGTAGAGATTTATTCTTGTTCACAGAAATCCAGATGGTAAGTAGGAGAAAAACAATAAACTAAGATCATAAGAAAAAGTTTAAAAAATCTATCAGAAAATAAATTTTAAAATCATTGTTATTCATACTTACTTAAAAGCATGAATAGAAGGAAATAAGCATAGTATAAGAAGTAGACCATTGTCATAGACCATGGCATGAACAAAAACAAGACTGAAATATAAAATGAAAGACAATAAATGGATCAAAATTAATCATCAGAGATTTCCTAATGTACATTCGTGGGGACTTTAGTTAAATTAATTCTTAAATTTAAGTCATTTCCTCTTATTATGCAACAACTTATTGCCTAAAATTATAAAGATGGGCCTGTCTCTTAAGCAACACAATGAAAAGTTCACCACCCTTTTTTATATCCCTCAACTTTTCTTCTGAAAGTCATTAACTTACATTCATTCATCTTTCCCTTTTCTTCTTCCCAAAATGTAAAATACTTTACTTTCTTCTGAAACTTCTCTAAGTTTAATCATACATCATTTAAAGTGCTAAAAACAATGCATGCTTTCTGATAACTATCTCCCCTTTTCTGAGTTTAGGAGTGCAATTTTTTTGTCTATTATAGTGAGATATATTTCAATTTATTCAAACCAATTCCTTATTTTTTAAAATAAGCTGTGGCTCCTCGTTCATGTTCAGCTTATAAGAAAGTAGCTGTCATTTTGTGTGTTAGAAAATGTATATTAATATCCTGATGAAATTAATTAAGGAGGAAAGTGGCAGTGGCCAAAGAAGTTTGAAAAAAATAGCCTCAAAAGAAATTAAAAATAGAGAGAAAAAAATCATTACTGCTGTAAGAGCTTCAGGGTTTATTTATAAATAAATGCTGAATTAAGAAATTGCCACGTGGGTGAACTGCTATTAGTAGGAATCATTGCCAAAGGGAACAGAGATTTATTTAATTATTCTAATTTTAAGTGATCATCGTTTTATGATGGTTTCCCAGTGGATCCATAAATAAGTTTATCTGTATTGCGTTTACCACACACAGTGAGCATTGCCATAGACTTCTGCTTTGATTTTATGTCACTAATTCTAAAATGCAGGATACTCAGAGGCTTTTGCCATTTTTCCCCTCCAAATTCAATTCACTATTGAATTACAGGAACATCTGCCTTATCTGATAACTTAGTTCTATGAGTTTTAGATCCTAATTGAAATAAAAGATCTAGAAAACTCACGGTAAACCTTTGAATCTACAAGAGAACATTAACAACAATAATAATAATGTAAAAATAATAAGTCAATTTTAAAACTTTTTCTCTCATATTCTCTGAAAAAAAATCAGTTTCTTAAATTTATATAATGCAATAGTTTTACTGACTCAATCATAATTAATTAGAAGTTATTAGAAAATCCCACTTTATAGTTCTTTGAGGCAATTTCTCCATCTAAAGACTGTAGAACTATTCTAAACATAGCACTTGGTTACAGGTAACTCCCACTTGGTGTCAGTGATCCATCCATTCCAAAAAAACAGACATTTGATGCCACAATGTTAACTATCAGTGTACATCCCATTATTTAAAATGGCATGCCATGTCAACCCAAAACCCTTAACCAAGCCCTATGAATAACAAACTCATGTTAAGATGCAGAGAAAAAATTTAAAACGTGTTTTGTTCCATAATGTTTGGGTCTTAAAAGCCAAGAGGCATTCTAGTGGGCAAACACTGACTAGGAGCCCTTTCTACAAGGTTTGCCTGTTATGCCTATTCAGCTGTAAAACATTAAAGGGTAATGACTTCATATATTAGTGTAACCGTAGAATAAAAATGAAAAAAAAAAGTTATTAAGATTAAACTACTTTTGCTTTTAAATTAGCCACTTTAAAAAATAATAATAAAATAAACTAGCCACTTTTACCTTCTAAGAACTGTGGCATAAATAACGTTAGTGATCAAAATCTTCATGCTCATCCAGTTACAATGATTAAAAAAGGAGAACAGAGTGGGGAAGAACCATGAGAGACTATGGACTCTGGGAAACAAACTGAGGGCTTCAGAGGGGATGGGGGTGGGGGACTGGGATAGGCCGGTGATGGGTATTAAGGAGGGCACATATTGCATGGTGCACTGGGTGTTATATGCAAATAATGAGTCATGGAACGTTACATCAAAAACTAAGGATATACTGTATGGTGACTAACATAACATAATAAAAAATTATTATAAAATAAAAATAAAATCTGAAAATAAATAAATAAATAAATAAATAAGAACAGAAGGGGAGAATAAAATTTTGATTTCTATGCTCATTCTTCATAGAAATACAAAAATTCTTTTATGTGCTGCTGAGAAAAAAAAATTATGTACCCTTCAAGATTCTTCTGGTTGGTCAAATAATTAAATGGACATGAGACAGATTAACAAGAGAAAATCAAATTTAATTACGTATGTATGGGCAATCTACATAAACATGAGAGATTCCAAATACAGGCAAAATTAAGTATATATGTCATTCTGGAGTAAGGAGAAGCGCATAGAGGTCTAGACCTTCAAAAAGAGGATGGCAATTCACAAGAAGAATGGAGAAAGTTAATGTTTGGTAAAGGAATGTTTGCTGGGCCCTCCAGAAACATGGGACATAGAGAAGACTTCGATAAAACAGGCCTTGCTAGGTTTCTCTCTGTTTACCATATTTAGTTTATACTGTAGGATAGTTATCTATGGTGATAGCTCCCTTCCTGGAACAGGTGCTCTATCTAACTTCTTTTAGGCAATTGGGAGGATGGGAGGCTTTGGTCAAGTTTCTTCGTGAGTCTTCTGTTATCAATCTAAAATAATCAGTCTAAAATAATCCACATGCTACAGAAACACATTTTGGGGTGGCAAATTTTGTTCACCCATTGTCCTATATAATGGTAAGACTCTGAAATAGATGAAGCATTATTTGTCTTATCACATCAATGGGTTTTCAGTGTGCAAAAACCAAAATACCAATGGGGAGTGAAAGTCTAAAATATGTATACCCAGGTTTAATAGGACTATTAAAAAAAAAAAAAAAGATCTACCTAACTACCAAAATCTATCTCAATCCCAAGTTTTGTTTTGTTTTTTTTTTTAATTTGGTTATGTATTTTTAATCTCTAGCTGTAACTTTACTGACCTAAACCGTAGGCAACTTTGTTTAGTGCTGCAAACAGGTGAAAAATGGCCTTAATATGGCAAGAAATAATAGTTTTGTTTTTTTTTTCTTTTTTTTAATAAATAGGTACCTATTTTACAACATTTTAAAGTACTTATCACATTAGAAAGAAAATGCTTTTACATTGTTGATAGTATTATAATCCATATAGTAGTTATTGCAAGCACTATACTCTATTCCATCACTAATTTTCAATTCATTGTCAATATCATTGAAAAAAGTATTAAAAGATAATTTTCAGAAAAAGAAAAACATGACTTATGCAGATATAAAAATAAACACATATTAAAGAATTTATTTTATTCATCTGAGGAAACCAAGGACATGTTATTACTGATTGAAAGGAAAAGTCAAAATAGTGCAAATTTATATGGAATAAGAGAATGTTGAGACAAATTGCCAATGGAGACACAACTGTGTTTACCACATTGGAAAAAAATTAATTAAAATCATTAACTGACAGAACAGAATTTACATATCATCAGTTATCTACAGCTTACAAAGAGTTGCAAAATAGCTCAAAGATAATAAACAGGGCTAGAATAAGATAAATCTGGAAGGGCATGTTATAGAGGATGAAGTGTTATGCTGAAACAATTTTTTTTCTATAATCTCCATTCTTTTGGTCAAAAATAATCTTTTTTGTTTTTAGAGAGGGAGGGAGGTTGGGAGAGAGGGACAGAGGAGGAGGGGCAGAGGGAGAGAAAGAATCTTAAGCAGACACGGGACTCAGTCTCACAACACTGAGATCATGACCTGAGCCAAAATCAAGAGTCGGACACCTAACCAACTGAGTCATCCAGACACCCCTGGTCAAAAATAATCTTAAATCTAAGTCTCTTTAGATTTGGCTTGATTATTTACATAGGTGCAGCCAGAGTATTAATTTGCCATATGTGCCTTTTTCAGTTCTTTTTCTTTCTTTTTTTTTTTTCCTGAAAATTTTCATAGGGAATCTGAGATTGGACCTTTAAAAGCATCTTGAGGCACAAAGCCAAGCCAAGAACTTTATTTGGATGCATCTCTCTTTTCTCAAGTTCTCAAAAATATCCAGTTTCTTGGGCCTGCCAGGAAGTGATCTTCTTAATCACCCGTAAAAGTGGGAAACAACCTGTAAGCCTGATGCCAATTTTCCCAAAGGGGTCTGTAAACTAGTTCAATAAAGTCAATCTTAGTTATTCAGTAGTGTCTGCTTATACCTTAATAAATGAGCATCAATCTTAAATATGACAATCCAGGCAAGACCTTAGTTGTAAAACCAGTGTTACCAATAATGTCCTAGAAAAAAGAAGGATAGATTGTCATTGAACCTATTCAAAAAGTTATATTGCTGCGGAAATAATATTATATAAGAGCTTCCAAATTTTGGAGGGCTCAGGTAGGAAGAATAAGATATCATTTACAAACATTTCATTTCAGCTTACAAAAATAGAGTCTAGTAATTATTATGAGGTATAGGCAGTTTAAGAGGAAAGAGGGCTTCCTTATATAGCCAGAAAAAAGAATATTAAAACATCAACAATATTCCAAATAAAACACTAGAATTGTCTCTCATCAGTTAATTCAGTATTCTATAATTCTTTTTCATTGTACCTTTTGTTTAGAGTTTCATGAACCCAAATGCTTCCTGGAAATCTTGACTCAGTTTCACTGGTTTAGTGTCAAAGTTTGTTTAAGTGATGCCATCAGAAGTCTCTATCCAAAGTTACCTGGCAGTGTCCTTTTGTTTCAGGATTTCTTTTCCTTTAGTGCCTGTGGTTCTTGGTCATGCCACTTTGAAGAATGAAGAGGTAGACCAGATGAAGAGTGGTGGGCAGCAAAGCAAATTTTATTGGGCAATAGTACAAAGCTCCTGAAGGGGGAGGGGATCCAAGAGGGTTGCCTTTGGAGTTTATAAGTCTAGGGGTTTTTATGTGTTTGTTGGGTTGTTTTATTCTGATTAACCTTCCAATCTCCTGTCACTGAATCAGGTTTTTGTCCATGTGTTCATCTACCTATCAGGTAGTTTACATGGGAAGGGGTGGAGGGCTCATTTCAGGGTGCTGCAGAATAATAGGATGGGGTCTTTTTCCTTTTAGGGTAGTTTCTTCTTAGAACAGGGTCTCCTTGCCCCTGCTTGCCTTTCTTCAGACTATCCTCCATTACTTTTTAACAGGGCTTTCAGTTCTTTGTTGAAGACAGAGCCTCTTGCCCTGTAGCTGATTGCAGAGCTTTCAGGGAAGCATAATCGTAAAACAGTACAACAACAAAAAACCCTTGTCCATTGAGGACAATAGACTCAAAATAGCTTTGGCTAACTTATCATTTTCAAAAGTGAAAGATCTAATGAGAGTTCATAATGAGAATAATGCAACTGACAAGGATTTGGTTGTTTCTATGGCATGTAAAACAAAACAAAGTCAATCCTCAAAAGAAGCATTAGATGAAATAATTATAAATATAATCTTATTTTCAAAGAATGTAGTAAATGCTGTACCAATTTATAAAAATGGATATAAGTAATCTTTACAGGAAAATATCTTGATATAAAAAATGATCTTGACATATTATATCACGATTATATTGAGCATATAATAAGAATAGACCAAGAATACAGTAAGGGTATCAAGGAGAGATTCAGTTAAGTCTAAAGTAGGTCTTAAGTAGCTGTATATTAATAAAACTCCATAAGTAAATATTGTGAATCCCACTTGAAAGGTACTAACCTAGAAGATGCTATATTCAAATTAAAGAAGTAATGGGGCGCCTGGGTGGCACAGCGGTTAAGCGTCTGCCTTCGGCTCAGGGCGTGATCCCGGCGATCTGGGATCGAGCCCCACATCAGGCTCCTCCGCTATGAGCCTGCTTCTTCCTCTCTCACTCCCCCTGCTTGTGTTCCCTCTCTCGCTGGCTGTCTCTATCTCTGTCGAATAAATAAATAAAATCTTTAAAAAAAAAAAAAAAAAAAAAAGAAGTAATGATGCAATGACATTAGTAGTTTAAAATGTAACTTCAGCCAAGATGCCTGGATGGCTCGGTTGGTTAAATATCCTACTTTTGATTTTGACTCAGGTCATGATCTCAGGGTTGTAAGATAAAGCCCTGCGTCAGGCTGCGCGCTGAGCACGAAGCCTACTTAAGATTCTCTCACCCTCTCCCTCTGCCCCTCCCTCCCTTACAAAAAAAAAAAAAAAAAAGAAAGAAAGAAAGAAAGAAAGAAAGAAAGAAAAAAGAAATGTAACTGAAGTTATGACTGATGAAGTATACCCTATGTGCCTAACATCAGCCAAAACAGCACCAAGACTGATAAACAGAGACATGGACAGCAAGGACACTGACAGATCTTTAGGAATATCCCATATTGAATACATTTTTCTGAAATATTTATACTAATAACATTTACCTAAACCAATCTGACTGTATCTTCTGATTTTACAATTCTCCCCATACAACTCATCAATAGTAACATATCAAATAAACCTCACTATTTCAGTACTTCTCTTTTTACAAGATGAAAAAAAACAAAGTGTTGTGATTTTCCAGGGCCCCTCTAGAAAACTCAGAGGTAGTTTTAGGTATAAGATATACTGAAAATTATTTAATTTTACTTTACATTTAGGATTTGATTTTGGAAAAACCAAAAAATCAAAAATTGTCAAGAGATTTTTAAACTTAACATGGGAATCCAATCAGAGTGCCCGAGAAACAATACTGTCACTCATTGTAAAGTGACAATAAAACATCTGAAAATTAAAGATGAAAAATAACATGATTGTAAAGAAACTTAACTCTTTCCTAAGTGAGAAAACTTTGTTTTCTTAAATAAGGATATTAGAAAGTCAACATAAACCATGGAAGGTTATTCCATAAAGTAAAATCTCTTTATTATCTGTGCATATTACACAGGAAAAAATAAGAATAATCCTTCATATTACAGGTGATAGTAATAAAAACTGAACCAAGTAAACAAGTCCCTCCTAGCTGGGCACAATTTACTAAGAGTTTAAAATATATTATACCTTTTCAAACTGAAGTATAAATGCAAGACAAAATTCATTTCCAAATTTTGTTCGTTATTACGCTTTTTCCTATTCTGGAACAAACTGATACTTAACTTTAGGACCAATCTTAGGGGCTCCACAAAGTCAGAATTAGCTTTCTAATATTACTAAAATGTTGTTAATATGCAATGCATTCATTGTTACCTTCAAATTAATTGATAAGTATGCATTTTAAAGTTTTTATTTTAATTTCTAATACACTAAATATTAATTATTTTAATCCACGAAAGCTCTTTGGGACCCTCAGTAGCCTATAAAGTGCAATGAGTTTCAGAGACCAAAGAACCACTCCCATTAGGGGAAAACTACTTTTTTCCTTGAAAAATAGAAATATGTATATAGACATATTTCTCATCAACTCTTCTTACATAGAGTCTCATTCCAGACTCCAGAAGAGCCATTATAACTTTAACCAAAGAACTTCTATTTTAGAGAAAACTGAAGGATGGACCTCTGTAAATGTTACACACCTGCATCCTCACAGTCCAGCAGAGCTCATGATCATCCCCACACTTTATACTAAACTTTTCAGAGTGGCAAAATTAGCACATTCATTAGCAGACTCAAAGATACAGTTTCTTGATAGCATACAAAAAAGCATATAAACTTAAAATTAAGCTTAGCAATTAATGTTTCAGTGTTGTTTTTTCTGAGAGAGAGAGTGTCCATGCATGGGGGGGCGGGGCGGGGAGCGCAGAAGGAGAGGGAGAGAGAGAAGTTTAAGCAGGCTCCACACCCAGTGCAGTGCAGAGCCTGTCATGGGACTCAATCTCACCACTCTGAGATCATGACCTGTGCTGAAATCAAGAATCAGATGCTTAGGGGTGCCTGGGTGGCTCAGTCATTAAGTGTCTGCCTTTGGCTCAGGGCGTGATCCCAGAGTCCTGGGATCGAGCCCCACGTCAGGATCCTCTGCTGGGAGCCTGCTTCTTCCTCTCCCACTCCCCCCGCTTGTGTTCCTTCTCTCACTGGCTGTCTCTCTCTCTGTCAAATAAATATATAAAATCTTTTTTTTTAAAAAAAAAGAATGTTCTAGTTTAATAAACTGGCTATTTCAAAATCACTGTTAAAAAAAAAAATCAGATGCTTAACCAACTGCTACTCAGGTGCCCCAGTGTTTTAGTGTTGTATCTTAAGTAGAAATGATCTACTTATCTAATGAATACACATTAATTATCTTGGTTTAACATCAATCCAAAGTTTTAAATTACCTGATGATCTTAGAAATATCTTCAAGTTGACATTCTAAGCAACATAATTAGTTGAAATAAAATTGTCAGAATAAAGAACTTGGTTAAACACAAATTTATATTTTTTATATCCTTAAACACTAAGTAGAAGTAATGCTAACTTACTTCCTCAGTGAACCTATATAAATTGAGGAAGAATATACTCAAGTGAATAAATATCTACCCTTATATTTAACACTAATAAATCAGAATAGAGAAAGCTGTTTTTACTTAACCAAAATTATTAAACTAGTCTCATTCCAAGTCAGTTTCAACAAAAGTACCTTTTAAATCTAGCACACTAAAAGTACTGGAAGTTCAATTTTCTTATTTGAGGATTTTAGGACTATCCTATTTTATAAGTACTTATTTCTGTAAACCAACCAGGGTAGAAATTCTTTAAGAGATTTTATAATCTAATTTATTAATACCAGTAGATATAGGAAAATCCTACAACCTCATAGAATGAAACACAAAGGCTTTTCTGAATTAGAGGCCTATAACCAGAGATACAGACACAGACAAAATTTATAATTTCAATTTTCAAGTGTTAGCCGTGGGTCAAGAATAACCACGGAATTACAAAATTCAATGGTTCACATCAAAGAACTATTTTCCAGTGGTTACAAATTCTTCCCCCCACCTTGGTTACAAATTCTTGATTTCAGCTCAAAATAGACAATACACAAATGGAAAAGACTAACAGATCAGATTCTTTGTCATCTTTCACCCAACCAACATGATCTTTATAATTCATTAGTCTGTTTATAGAAATAGTTAAACAATGAGACCTTAAAATCACATTCCTAATTTAAAAAAAACTAACAAACTGGGGCGCCTGGGTGGCACAGTCATTAAGCGTGTGCCTTCGGTTCAGGGCGTGATCCCGGCATTACGGGATCGAGCCCCACATCAGGCTCCTCCCCTGGGAGCCTGCTTCTTCCTCTCCCACTCCCCCTGCTGTGTTCCCTCTCTCGCTGGCTGTCTCTATCTCTGTCAACTAAATAAATAAAATCTTAAAAAAAAAAACAAAAAAAAAAAAACTAACAAACCATATCATTTATGTCTCATCCCACATAATCTCTATGAAACACTGATCTATTAACAGAGATCATCAGATGATCAAACCATAAAATGAAGTTTCAAATACGAAATAACTTACAGCTAAAACCAAACCAAAACAGAAGTGGTAAAAAGTAAAAGTAAAATGAGAAAAACAAGAGTCAGCCAAGTTAGACTGCCACTTTGGATTAACCTCTGGGAGATTAAATCACCCACGAGGTGCAATTGTTTAGCAATAGTTTACCTATGATAAAGGACCCACTGGCCATCTCAGTGAAAAACCTCCAAAACTGTTAAAAGATCATTCAAGAAACAGGTAAAATCATGACTTACCTACAGAAATGAAAGTCAACACATGTTAAATAATTTATTTTACTCATATGGTGTAAAGGAACAGGCAGATGTAACAGCCAACTCAAAAGTGTATCAGAAAAGCATAAATTTATGTGCAGTAAACGGATGTTCACATTAATTATAAATGTGTTTTTCCCCCCCACGGGGAGTAAGAAGTCAATTAAAATCATTACCAGACAGGACAGAATTTACCTAAAATTTTAAAGAGTTACAAAATAGCTCAGAGACAATGAACAGTGCTACAAACTGACAAATCAAGAAGGGTAAACTAGAGATGATACATAGTTTTCCACTGGGGAAAAAAAAAATTTTTTTTCAACAAAAGCAATCCTGTATTTTATACCTACATTGTCATTGCCAAAATGGTACAATCAATATGACTTGCAGAAGCATCTGTGACTATGTAAAATACAGGACTCCTTTGTTGTTTCTCATTGCTTTAAAGTCCCCAGATATTGAGAAGGTAACTTAAGAAGTAGAGATTCACAGTTACACATACCACCTTAAGTTCTTTATAAGGATGGGCATTCATTATTAATGGACAAAAGTTAAAAACTTGCTTTTTTTGGTTTTGTTTTGGTCATATTTTGCAACCACCTAGAGGAGAGGGCAGAAAAAATTCTTGTGTACTAAATATTTATCAAACCATCCCTCCTCCATGATAATGAAAACCTAGACACAATATTAAGCTGTGAAACTCTATTTCAGTGCCTTCAGAGTGTGGATTTCATTGTATCTCACTCTTTTGTTGAGTATGTCAAGGACCAAAAATTATCTCCTAACTTCCAGGATTCCCCCACTTGATTCAAACTGGCAGACCTTGGCCCTATAAGTGTACTGTCATCAAAATTGACCTATTCTAACCCATAACTTAAGGGAGCCTCTCTTCTGATCTATTTCTGCCTTGTTAGGGTCACTGTTTCATAGAACAAGTTCCCGCAGTGTACCTCCTGGTTAATATATCTGCACTTCTCTGGATTTCATGGAGATCACAAACACAATGAGTGGGTATTCCAGACTGGTCAGCAGAACAGGGAGCCGTCTGGGGACAATCACACTAAAATCATACCATGTAGGTACTAACTAAAAATCTAGGAGAACAGCATCATGATGAGTAGGTTACTTTGGTAAGTAGAGCTCAATTCATTAGCTGAGTTCTGACCCTCAATGACTGGTGTTTGTGCTATTAAGTTCTAGTAAGTTAGAAGCACTACTGTTGACTCTTTTTTATAAGCCTCTCTGACCATTTAAAGCTCCTAATTTCCAATTTTTGGCAAGAATAATGAAGGAGCATATATATTATTATTGATGCAGGAAAAGAAAAAAGATAAAGAAGCATCAGGTATAGCTCTGCCTGTCTCTTGTTTTCATAACAATTTTTCAGGGAAGCCAGTTACCCAGGTTGCACTTAGCTCCTCATTCCAACCATGGACTTTATTGTATGTGCAGAAACACCAGATGCACATACCCTGCAAATTAGGGATAAAGCACCATCTGCCCATGTGCAGGCTTCTGTTTTCCATAAAGGAAGCAGCGACTTTGCTATCTTTTGCCCCTTTTTTTCATTCATATGCATGATTGGTGACAAGCTTACTACCCAGACTAATTCCAAGACACAGAGTAAAGCTAGTGAACAAAGAAAGGCATTTGAAAACAATGGACCTAGACACTGCTTTTTCATCCTGGGAAGGTTTCTGTCCTTTCTCAATTATATTTGTCAAAATGGCTCACGAAATCCTGTGACCTTTTTTTAGTTAAATGATTTTTTATTTCTTATAAAATTAATATGTGCCCATTGTATTAGAAAAAACTAAATAAAAGGAGCAAGTAAAAAGACTAACAAGGATTTTTATACTAAAAAAATAAAATTAGGCCATGTTGTCTATTTGTGTACCTTTTAAAAATATGATATACTCTATGCATATACTTTCTGTATTGTGTGTGGGCATTTGTCTGAGTATCTTATATATGATAGCTCACATAGTGCGACTGTTGAAGTAGTATCACTATTATCTCTGTTGAGGCACAAGTTCATACTGCCAGTCAGTGACATGGCTTTGATTTGACCAAATTTTAAGCACTTCATAGGCCCTGTCTATGTTATCAAATTCATCCACAAGATAATTTTTTAAAGATTTTATTTATTTGAGAAGGAGAGAAAACACAAGTGGGGGAGGGGTGAGGGAGGGGCAGAGGGAGAGGGAGAAGCAGACTCCCCACTAAGCAGGGAGCCTAATGACACAGGGTTTGACCCCAGGACCTTGGGATGATGACCTGAGCCAAAGGCAGACACTTAACCAACTGAGGTGCCCCATCTACAAGATAATTTTATTTCTTTCTGTATTTTTTTATTATTATGTTCAGTTAGCCAACATATAGTACATCATTAGTTTTTGATGTAGTGTTCAATGATTCATTAGTTGCATATAACATCCAGTGCTCATCACCACATGTGCCCTCCTTAATACCCATCATCTGTTACCCCATCCCCCACCCCTCCCTTCTATATAGCCCTCAGTTTGGTTCCCAGAGTCCAGAGTCTCTCAATTTTATTTTATTTTATTTTATTTTATTTTATTTTATTTTATTTTATTTATCTTTGTTAAAGATTTTTATTTCTCTGTTTGACAGAATAAGAGACCACAAGCAGGGAGCAGGCAGAGAGAGAGGGAGAAGCAGGCTCCCCACTAAGCAGGGAGCAGATTCGGGGCTTGATCCCAGGACATTAGGATCATGACCCGAGCCAAAGGCAGATGCTTAACCAACTGAGCCACCCAGGCATCCCTACAAGATAATTTTAATACAGTGTTCCCTGGTATGGATATTTCAGCCATTCCTCCATTTATAAGACATGTTAAACACTAGTTTACAAAATAAGGTAAAATCAGCAGTTAACAAAATGAGGTAAATCTGTGTGACTTGCACAGATTTAAAAATTGTGATAGAGATTTTATTTAACCCATTAAAGAGGAAACTGGTGAGGTAATAAAACCACTTCAAGAGGGACATCTGAGTGGCTCAGTTGGTTAAGCATGTGACTCTGGGTTTCGTTCGGCTCAGGTCATGATCTCAAGGTCGTGAGATTGAGCCCAAATCAGGCTCCTCACTTTGTGAGGAGCCTGCTTGAGATTCTCGCCCTCTGCCCCTTTCCCCACTCACACTTGCTTGCTCTCTCTAAATTAAAATCTTAAAAACAACAACAACAACAACAACAACAACAAAAACACTTGAAGAGAGGATCTATGGGTGAGAGAGAGGTGGGGGAGAGAGATTGATTTATAGAACAATAATAATAATGAAATGAATGTGCAAATGTGAACAAAACTAGTCTCTTTCATGATGTGAGGGTCATGGGGTGGGGAGTCATTTCAACCTCCAGAGGGTAGAATTTACATGGCTATAGAAATATTTTGCAAATCTATGAGTCATCTGCAATTAGAGTTGAAAATACCTCTCCTGAAACAAGATAATGCTGGAAGGTGTACTATATATAATACATAGTTTTTTATTGAGGCAGTAACTTTTCCTTACAGACCCTTAAATTGTTTCTAGTTTTTTATTATAAATAATGTTGCAGTAAAATACTTTTATACACATTTTGTGCACATATTTATTAATTCATTATAATAAATTCTTGTATGTGAAATCCCTTTTCTCAAGTTACAGATGCGTATTGTCAAAAGGCCTCAACAAATGAAGCTATGAGTGCCCATTTCCCACACATAGAAAGACACTGGGTATTAAATTATCTCACTTTTTAATCTTCAACTTTTCATTCTATTTCAATAGTGACTAAAGGTGCATTTTATTTATCAGCACAGAATTAAAGTTGTGGCATTTGACAAACTGAAAACTTGAAAAACATTGCCTTGAGTAACGTGACCTCTATTGAAGGCACTAAATGAATTTATCATAGAACCATGTTCTTAAGGAGAAAATAAAAAGACATTTAGTTCATTATCTTATCTCTTTGACAAGAATTGCATGTAAGTTTTCCATACACATACACATACACATACACATACACATACACATAAATACACATGGGAACTTCAAGAAGTAATCAAGAAGAAAGGAAAGGAGAGTTATATGAATGAATCTACATGAATAGTGACTGTATAAATAAGAATGTCTTATGAGGTTTAAAATATACATGAAGGATTAAATTACATAGCAAAAATAGCATATACTTTGAGGAGCAAAAAAGTTAAAATGTTCTAAAGTGTTTGCATAACCAAAAATCTCTGAAAGAATATTCTAAGTCTTCTTGAAATACTATCTGTAATGGGTAAAGTAGTGTTCTCAAAAAAGCTATGTTTAAACCCTACCACCTGGTACCTGTAAATGCGACCTTACTTACATTTACTTGGAAATAGGGTTTTGCAAATGTAATCAAATTGAGGTGAGGTCATACTAGGGTAGGACCTAATCCAGTAACTGGTATCCTTATTAGAAAAGGGGGATTTGGACATAGAGACACACAGGAAGAATGCCATGTGATGATGGAGGCAGAGAAGGGAGTGATGTGTCTGAGCTAAGAAGTGCCAAGTATTGCTGGCAACCATCAGAAGGTAAGAGAAAGGTATGAGGAAGATTTCCCCCATCAGAGTGCCCAGAAGGAACTAATCCAATTAATACCTCGATATTGGACTTCTAGGCTACAGAACTGTAAGAGAATAAATTTCTGTTGTCAGTTGATTGAACTTTATTATGACAGTTCTAGTAAAATAAGACACTACCTATCTAGCCAAAAACTTCTGATAGCCAACCTAAATATCTTATATTTAATTCTCAGTAAAATTACAATAACCATTTTTATACACTTAAAAACTGAGTAAATTTATACTTTTCTGTAAGGAAATATCCATTTTATGTCTTTTCATAGATTTTCTTACAGAATGTTTGTTTTATTTTAGCTCCTTTGTTTCAGTCTCTCATTCATATATAGAAAGTGTCCAAATTTCAAAGTGTGTGTGTGTGTGTGTGTGTGTGTGTGTGTGTGTGTGTGTATTACTTACTTTTAAGTCTGTTCTAATCAGTAGTACTAAAGTCAGTCACAGGCTAAATTCTATTTTTTTTTTCTCCTTAATATTTTTAACCCACTACTTTGCTTCAAATGTTCTTATTATGTTTTCTAAGAAGTAGACTCCATAGTCTACAGAGGAAAGTAATGGTCATAATTCAAATCAGGAAGAATCTGTATATTGAAGTTTCATTTATGTCAATATTACCTCCACTCTTGATCCGAAATAATTTCTCACCAAACTGCTCAGATTTAGGGCAAAAGCATTAGGTTCACAGCACTCATGACAGTCTTCTGTGATCAATCATATACTTTAAAACAATGTGCTAGTTTGATCTGGCTGAATATACTGCTGACCTTCAGATCCATTATAGAAAAACCATTTATTTAAGTAGGATTCTGTTAGACAAGATGAGGGAATTAGCTAGAAATCAAGAACCTGACATCTTTACTTAATAAGATTCTGTTTTAGTCAGTTTGGACTGCTATAGCAAAATACCCTAGACTGGGTGGCTTATAAACCACAGAATTTTATTTCTTACATTTCCAGAGGTTGGGAAGACAAGATCCAGGTGTCAGCACATTGGCTGTCTGGTGAGGGCTGGCTTCTTGGTTCACAGACAGCTGTTTCCTCATTTGTTTCTCATGTCCTACCTTGGGGTGTTATACGCAAACAATGAATCATGTAACACTACATCAAAAACTAATGATGTACTGTATGGTGACTAAAATAACATAATAATATGTATATATATATATACACACACGTGTGTGTGTGTGTGTGTGTGTGTGTGTGTGTGTGTGTGTATAAAGGAATGATGAAGCTGTCTTGGGTCTCTCTTTTTTTTTAAAAGATTTTATTTATTCATTTCAGAGAGAGGGAGAGAGACAGAGAGCGCACAATCAGAGGGAGAGGCAGAGGGAGAGGGAGAGGGAGAAGCAGACTCCCCACTGAGCTGGGAGCCCGATGTGGGGCTCGATCCCAGGACCTGAGGATCACGACCTGAGCTGAAGGCAGAGGCTTAACCATTTGAGCCACCCAGGACCCCTTGGGTCTCTTTTATAAGGGTGCTAATCACATTCATGAGGGCTTCACCCTCCATCTCCCAAAGGCCCCACTTCCTAAGTCATCACCTTGGGGGTTAGAATTTCAACATGAATTTGGGGTGGGGGGGACACATTTAGTCAACAGCAATTACCAACAAATACACAGGAACTCAGAAGCCCACCCAATCAACACATCACTGATAAAATTTTGTTAAGAATATTTGCAGAAAACCAGAAAATAATGTAGAATATGTGTAACAATGTATTTTATTTACTCCTTTATTTATATGACATAATTTGTGCCACATGACGTTTAAGGTTTTCTATAAAAATATCTCAATCTCGTTGTGGCAGAAATAAACAATATTACAGAACTTATGACACTATTTGAAAAAGTAAATCGACACTTAGATTTGGCATGCTTAGTCAGTTTATACTTCAATACTTAGAAAGAATGGTGTTAATCTCTTTTTTCTTGTCACTGCATGCTATATCAGGAACAGCCAAATTGCTTGTATAAAGTTCAAACTAAATATAAAATCATTTTGTTCAGAACATGCCTTTACTCAGTAGTTAGGTGGCATTTTCTAAATGAGCCCTCTAAACAGTACTTGGGAAATTTTCTCTGAAAGGTCATTTTCTACCACTTAAAAGGTCATTTTATCTTGGATATTTTTCTATGTCATAACCATAAGGGCATTATTTACCTGCTGTAGGGCTTTTTGCCCTCCACATAAAAGACATAGAATTTATGTATGTATGTATGTATGTATGTATGTATGTATGTATGTATGTCATAACCCACATCTGCTCGTTGCTTAGGAGTGACTACTAATATAGAGTAATTTTATGTTGAAGGCAGTATGAGGAAAATGTTTCAAAAATTATACAGTATTGGGCACCTGGATGGCTCAGTCAGTTAAGCATCTATCTTCAGATCAGGTCATGATCTCAAGGGTCCTGGGGTTGGGTCCAGCATCAGGCTCCCTGCTTAGCGGGGAGTCTTCTTCTCCCTCTGCCCGCCAGCACCCCCCCCCATTCTCTCTTTCTCTCTCAAATAAATAAATAAAATCTTTTTTTTAAAATTAGAGTATTAAATTGCTATAAGAGCACTTTTATAAGAGCACTTTTAATGCCCTAGAGGGGCCTGCTTTCTGTCCAACAGTCTTCCATTATAAACAAGAATGATTAAGCAATGATTGAGAGTATAAAGAGCACAAGAAAACAAAATGGCAGTGAGCATCTAAAGCAGTGTTTCTCAACCTTGACTGCACATCGGAATCACCTGGAGTGCTTTTAAAGATACCAATGCCTGTGTCCCACCTTCAGAAATTCTGGTTTAATTGGTCTAGGGTGGGGCCTGGGCAGTGGTAGTTTTAAGCTGCATATGTGATTCTAAAATGCAGTCAGGTTTGAGACTCACTTTATGGATTGGAAAAAATGATCCCTAATCTTCTGTTGATGACTGACATCTTCAAGAATTTGTTGAGAGCAATGGTCCTCTCTTCCAAGATATACATAAAAATCAGGGGGAAGGGTTATGAACACTCCCTCTTAAACTTATCCATTGATGCATTTGAAAGAATTTGGCATATACCCAAGCCACCCTTAAGAATCTCTAGGGGAAAAATAAAGTTGTAAGAAATACTATAGCATTGTACTAGATCCAATTAGAGCTAGAACTCTCCCTGATTTAACAGGGGAAGCTTAATATGAAGAATTACTAAACTGATAAAATAGCTGTAGTATATAATGAAACTATGATATAATATATGAGGAAGAGTACTTAAGGAAGAACAAACATGAAAACAGGGTGCAGACCTCATTGAAGAAGGTTTAGTAGAACCCACTGGACGGCAGAGCAATTTTTTCATACACAAAATCAAATTGGGTTAAAGACAAACATAAACCCTGAAATCTTAAAACTCCTAGCAGTGAACGTAGGCAAAAAACTCCTTGACACTGGTCTTGGTAAAGACCTTTTGAGTGACACCAAAAGCATAGTCAATTAAAGTAAAAATAAACCAAAAAGCTCTGCAAAACAAAGGAAACAATCAACAAAATGAAAAGGCAACCTACAAAATGGGAGATAATATTTGCAAATCATATATCTGGTAAGTGATTAATATCTAAAATATATAAGGAACTCCAAAACTCAATAGCAAAAATAATAAAAAACAACCCAATCTGAAGAATTGGCAAAAGATTGGAGAAATTGGCAAAATGTTTGTTTCTCCAAAGAAACAAATGATGAACATGTACATGAAAAGGTGCTCAACATTACTACTCCTCAGAGAAAAGCAAATCAAATACACTGATATATCACCTCACACCCATTAGGATGGCTATTATTTAAAAAAAATTACAAGGGTTGCCAAATATGAGAAGAACAGGGAATGTTGATACACTGTTGGTGGGAATGCAATTTAGTACAGACTTTATGGAAAACATATGGAGGTTCCTCAAAAAATTAAAGCTAGTACTACCATATGATCCAACATCCCATTGCTGGGTATCACATATCAGAAGGAAATGAAATCACTATTTTGAAGAGATATCTGCACGCCTGTATTTACTGCAGCACTATTCACAATAGCTAACAAACAAATGTCCATCAGCAGATGAATAAAGAAAATGTGGTATATACATACAGTGAAATAATACTCAGCCTTAAAAAAGAAGGAAAGTCTGTGATTTGTGACACCATGGATGGACCTGGAGGACATTATGCTATGTATCATTTCACTTATATGTGGAATCTAAAAAAGTAAACTCATAGAAGCAGAGAGTAGAATGCTCCTTACCAGGGGCTGGCAGAAGGGTGAAATGAGGAGATGCTGGTCGACGGGTAAAAAGCTAGGGATGAATAACTAGGAGACAGCCAGGTTGTGCCTGTCAGGTGAGCTGAATGAAGCCAATCTGAAACTTGACTGGCAGTGGAAATGTTTTCAGAATGTGTTGCAACAGTCCTTTCAAATGTAATACAGATACCACTATATACAGGCTGCTCAGGCTGCTGTGTAATATCCATCGTAGAATCCAAACCAGCCATAAGAGTAGCCACTGTTTCACCTAGCACATGACTATCTAAAATTGTTCCAGGTGAAGAAGCATGTGCCTCTTTGTTATTGCTCAGAAAAACCACTAATTCACATTCTAATTTATTTTTATCTTTTATTTTTTTTAAGATTTTATTTATTTATTTGACAGAGATAGAGACAGCCAGCGAGAGAGGGAACACAAGCAGGGGGAGTGGGAGAGGAAGAAGCAGGCTTATAGCAGAGGAGCCTGATGTGGGGCTCGATCCCATAATGCTGGGATCACGCCCTGAGCCGAAGGCAGACGCTTAACCGCTGTGCCACCCAGGTGCCCCTCACATTCTAATTTAATCAGCACATATAATTTTTATCATTTCTCTTCAATTTTGCATTTATATATAATATGAATCAGAAGTATTCCTAGAAGGTAATCCCTGCAATCAGGCCCCTAATCATGCATGTAGTTCTAGATCAACTATTGAATGAATGTTGGAGAGATATATAAATTAATTAATTGAGTGATTGATTAGTTAATTAAGCCACTATACAAAAGATAATAGAACTACCATATGATCCAGCAATTCTACTTCTGGGTATTTATCCAAAGAAAATGAAAACATGTATTTGAAAAGATACATGCACCCCTAAGTTTACCACAGCATTATTTATAATAGCCAAGATATGGAAATAACGGAAGCATCTACTGATGAATGAAGGGTTGTACACACACACACACACACACACACACACACACACGATGGAATACTACTGAACCATTAAAAAAATGAAATCTTGCCATTTGCAAGGTCCAACATGGATGGACGTTGAAGGTATTGTGCTAAGTGAAGTAAGTCAGAGAGAGACAGTACTATATGATTTCACTTATATGTGGAATCTAAAATACAAAACAAATGAACAAACTAAATTAAACCAATGGATACAGATAACAGATTGGTGGTTACCTTAGGGGAATGGGGTTTTGGGTATGGGCAAAATGGGTAGAGGGGGTCAAGAGGTACAAACTTTCAGTTATAAAATAAATAAATCATGGGAATATAATATAGAGCATAGGGGTGCCTGGGTGGCATAGCGGTTAAGCGTCTGCCTTCGGCTCAGGGCGTGATCCCAGCGTTCTGGGATCGAGCCCCACATCAGGCTCCTCCGCTATGAGCCTGCTTCTTCCTCTCCCACTCCCCCTGCTTGTGTTCCCTCTCTCACTGGCTGTCTCTATCTCTGTTGAATGAATAAATAAAATAAAATAAATCTTTAAAAAAATAATATAGAGCATAGGGACTATATTCAATAATACTGTATTATATATTTTAATGCCACTGAGAGAGTAAATCTTAAAAGTTCTCATCACAACAACAAAAAATCGTGTATCTTTGGATGGTGACCGATGGTAACTAGATTTATTGTGGTGATCATTTTGCAGTTCGTACAAATATTGAATCATTATATTGTACACCTGAAATTAATATACTAGATGTCAATTATAGTAGGTATGTCTCCTCTGTGATCCACATCTTTCTTTTACAATGGGCTTCAACCAACACATGGCATTGGCCAGTCTCAAACAAGAAAATTTAAATAATACCATAAGACATGGAAGAGACACAGAATAAAGAGATTTGAGTACCTTTTGTATGAATCTAAGGAGAACGGTCAATTTTTAACAGCTGCTGTGTAATAGTAATATAAAAGGCAGAAACAAACTTCTGTCTTGCTTATATCGTTTGTTTTTATGTCTCTATAAGAACTCTTCAGCTTTTACCCGAAAACATTGTTAGTGTACTTTATATCTAAAATATTCTATAATATATAAATAGAAATAGCATAGCACATGTGATATTCTATTATTTCTCAATTTCTTTTAATCTAATGTACCAAATTTCAAAAATTCAAAATTTATAAGGGTTCATATAAGAAAATGATATGATGTTTGTAATAAGTGCATAATTTTTGTATATAAAAATTATGTAAGTGATTGAAATTATTAATTAGTTGCTAAGGTGAAAAAATGTTAAACTCTTTTAGAGAGATGAAAGATTATAGTTCTTTTTTCTAAGTTATGGGATGTTTCTCTCCCTTCATTAATCTGTCAGTGAATTGATAGACATAATTATATGAATTAAACTGGATATAACTGCTCTTTTTAAAAGACAAATGCTAACAGAATTTTGAAATCTCTGTCTCCAATAAGTACCATGTACCTTCATTGGACAATACGATTTATTCCATTTTTTCATAAAAGGCAAAACCAAAAATATGTAGAAGTGTAGATATTCTGTGTTGATCAAAAGTACAGTGCTGTAGATATCTTGCTCTTCTAATATCACTTCTATTCCTTTTGGAAACTTCCACTTTTCCATTGTTTGTGACTCTTGTCTGACAATCAAAGGTCCCACCATCCATGCTGTAAATATAGGGAACTTTCTAAGGCTGAGCCTAAACATAGTGATTTTTTGCAAATATGGGCAAATAACATAATTAGTAAAATTGATGTTTATTTGAGGAAATCAATATGGATACTAAATGGGGTCCTTTTCTTACTCTTTGAGAACAACAGCTATAAGGGATGTATTGTGCTTACTGTATCCTCCAATATTCTGATAAGAAAACAGACTCTCCTAAGCATTTCAAGCAGCAAGGGCCCTGATAGGGGTTATCAGAGGCTCACATAGCCCTTGGAAAAGCTGAAAAATAAAGATCAGAAGGCCACTGCTAGAGTTCACAAAAATTAGAAGTATGAGATTTACAGAAAAGCTTTCCAGTCATTTCAGATGCTGACAATAACAATGTTGGTGATTCTAACAGGATACCTGGAAGCTGATGACAAAACCCATGTCTGTAGACTCTCTGCCCACACACCTGCCTACAGCTGGAGAATAATGGCTGCTTCTTCTCTTAGAATTTTCAAACCTCCTCAAAATGTGTTATTCGTTGTTAAAGTTTAATCGGAAACTACTGATAAGCAGCTCAGGAAAATGTAGTTCAGGTATCTCTATTATGATGTGAGGGAGGGTGTAGAAGGCAACAGGAATGATACTGCTCAGCAGGGAATCTGAAACAGAGACTTGTCCTGTACCTACTTTGCTTTTACATAGGAGACTGTCTCCAGGTATAGGTCATTAGAGTTATAGGGGGCTGAGATGGAATTCTAATAATATTTTTAGCCTGATGATTCAGCCTTCCCTTAGACATCCCAGTTACATAACCCAGTTGGTTCCTTTACTGCTTTTGTATTTGTGTGTGTGTTCAATTTCTATCTATAAAAACCAAGAGGGTCCAGGGCCACCTAGGTGACTTAGTTAAGCGGCTAGCTATTGGTTTTGGCTCAGGTCATGATCTCGGGGTCTTAGGATCAAGCCCCCAGTAGGGCTCTGCACTCAGCGGGGAGTCTGCTTGGGATTCTCTCTCTCTCCCTCTGCCCCTCCCCCTCTCTTGCTCTCTCTCTTTCTAAAAACAAACAAACAAATAAACAAAAAAACAAGAGGGTCCTGATTACTGCAAACAGAAACAAAACAGAGTGGGTGCCTGAGTGGCACAATCGGTTAAGCATCTGCCTTCAGCTCAGGTCATGATCCCAGGGTCCTGGGATGGAGCCCCACATCATGCTCCCTGCTCAGTGGAGGGAGGTTGCTTTCCCACCACCAACCCTAAGCAACCACTAATTCTTTGTTGTTGTTTATGTTTCTCTAGATGTGTCTTCTCCCTCTCCCTCTGCGGCTCCCCCCTGCTTGTGCTCTCTCTCTCTCTCAAATAAATAAATAAAATCTTAAAAAAAAGGGGGGAGGGAAACAAAACAGAGTGGTGGACTATGAGCTTAATCATTAGGTTTTTCCTCTGATTATGGAAAGATAATGCCTTGCAAATGGATGGTGACTCAGCTCAGGCTGCCAAAACAAAATAGCAGTCATTGGATGGTTTAAACAACAGAAATTTATTTTCTCACAGATCTAGAGGCTGGAAGTCTAAGATTAGGATGCTAGTTGATTGGGTTCTGGTGTGGACTCCTTTCCTGACTTGTAGATAGGTGCCAACTCATTGTTTGGTCACATGGCTATTCCTCAGTGTGTGCTCATGGAGGGAGAGAAGTACAATAATTAACCCCATAATGAAAGACCCACTTTCATGACCTAATCTAACCCTAATTACGTCCCAAAGGCCTATCTCCAAATACTATCACACGTTGGGGGACAGGGCTTCAATATATGTATTTTGAGGGACACGATTCAATCTATATCATTCTACCGCAGGGCTCCCCAAAATTTATGGTCTTCTCAAATGCAAAATTCCATTTTGCATTCCATCCCAACAGCCCCCAAAGTCTTAACTCATTCCAGTATCAGTTCATCTATAGTCCCATTTAGATATAATCTAAATCCATTATAAGTGACATTCAAAATACAATTCATCCTGAAGTAAATTTCTTCCCCAACTATGAACTTGTGAGACCAGACAAATTAAAAAAAAAAAATTATTAATGAATCCAGACACAGACCTACACCCTTCACTAAAATTAACTCAAAATGGATCACAGGCCTAAAGGTAAAACATGAAACTACTAAAACTCCTAGAGATTACTTAGGAAAAAAATTAAATGACCTTGAGTACAGCAATGACTTTTTATGTGCAACAACAAAGTCACAATTCATGAAAGAAATAACTGATAAGCTTGGCTTCATTAAAATAATTTTTAAAACCCTGCTCTGCAAGTGATGCTATTAAGAGAATGAAATGTGTCCCATATTTGCAAAAGACATGTATGATTAAAGACTGTAATCCACAATGTGCAAAGACCTCAAAGCTCAACAATAAGAAAATTAAAAACCTGATTTAAAAATGGGCAAGAGACCTGATCAGACAGCTCACCTTACATACAAATGGCATGTAAGCATATGAAAAGATTCTCTACCTCATATATCTTTAGAGAATGGAAAATTAAAATAATGAGTTATTACTATATACCTATTAGAATGGCTAAAATCTGTAATTTCACCAAAAGCAGAAAGAGGTGTGGAGAGAGAGAATTCTCATTCATAGCTGATGAGAATGCAAGTTGGTACAGCCACTTTGGAAAACAGTTTGGTGGTTTCTTACAAAATTAAGCACACTCTTACCGTACAGTCCAGTATCACATTCCTTGGTATTTACCCAAATGAGTTGAAAACTTACGTCCACACAAAAACACGGACACAGATGTTGATAGTAGCTTTACTATTCATAAGTGCCAAAACTTGAAACAATAAAGATGCCCTTCAGTAGATGAATGGATAAACAAACTGGTATATCCAGTCAGTACAATATTATTCAGTGAGAAAAGCAAATGAGCTATCAAACCATGAAAAGATATGGAACAAGTTTACATGCATATTACTAAGTGAAAGAAATGAATCTGAAAGGACTGCATGATTCTGACTATAGACATCCTGATAAGGTGAAACCATGGAGACAGTAAAAAGATCAATGGTTGCCAGGGATTAGGGGAGAGGGAGCAATGAATAGGCAGAGCACAGAGGATATTTAGGGCAATGAAAATACTTTGTATGATACTATAATGGTGGATATATGTCATTGTACATTTCTCAAAACCCAGAGAACTTAATAACATCAAAAAGGAACCCAATATAAACTAAGGAGTTTGGGTGACAGTAATGTGTCAATGTACTTTCATCAACTGTAGCAAATGTACCACTGTAGTGAGGGATGCTGATAGTGGGTAAGGTTATGCATTTGTGGTGGTGGGGGGATTTATAGGGACTCTATATTTTGTGCTCAATTTTGCCGTGAACCTAAAAATGCTCTGAAAAACGAAATCTATTTTTTAAAAGTTAAGTTAGCCTATGGCCCAACAATTACATTCGTAGGAATCTACCCAAGAGAGTGAAACTATATGTCCACATGAAGACTTGCATGCAAGTGTTCATATAGCATCCTTCAAAGATGCCAAAAACTAGAAAGACCCAAATGTTCACTAATAAGTTAATGGATAAACTGTATCTGGTTTTCAATACAATGGAATACTATTCAATAATAAAAATGAATGATGTACTGATAAAGTAAAAGAAGTCGGATGCAACATCACATATTATGTGATTCCATTCATATAAAATGCCCAGAAAAGACACATCTAGAGAAACATAAACAACAACAAAAAATTAGTGGTTGCTTAGGGTTGGTGGTGGGAAAGGAAACTGACTGCCAACAGGTAATAGGACTATTTGGGGGATGCTGAACATATTTTAAAACTTAATTTTGATGGTTTCCCTACACTATAAATGTATTTAAACTCTTTCAACTGCACACATAAAATGTGTGAATTTTATGGTATGTAAATTATAACTCAGTAAAACAAAAAAATGACTTTTTTAACAATTAAAAACTGATTCTAAAATTTATAATGAAATTCAAAGGACCTAAAATAGGCAAAGCAACCTAGCAAAAGAAGAACAAAGCCTGACGGCTAATATTACCTGATTTTAAGACAAAATAAAACTACAGTAATCAATATAGCATATTTGCATCAAGACAAATAAATAGAAAATGGAATTGAATATAAAGGCCAGAAATACATTCACATGTATATAGAGAAATCATTTTTGACAAAATCCAAAGACAATTCAGTAGACAAAGGATAGTCTTTCAACAAATTATACTGAAACAATTGAATATCCTTATGCAGAAAGTGGATTTTGATCAATACCTTGCACCACATATTCAAATTAACTCAGAATTGATCCTAGACCTAAGTATAAAACCCAAAACTATAAAAGGCATAGGGAAAACCTTTGTGACCTTGGGTTAGGGAATTCTTAAGTATGATATCAAAAACAAAATCTGTAAAAGAAAAATAGTAAACTGGAGTTCCATTAGAAATAAAAAAAACTTCTGTTCTTTTAAAGATACTGGTAGGAGAATGAAAAGGTAAGATACGAACTAGTAAGAACTGTCTACAAAGCATAGATCTGATAAAGGACTTGTATCCAGAATATTTAAAGAACACTTGAAACCAAACAATGACAACATGGACAACAAACAAAAAAATAAACTAAAAGAATGGATAAAAAATTGAACAGACATATCAGAAATATATATTGAATTTCAAATAAGTACATAAAAAGATGCTCACCATTATTAATTAAAGAAAAAAATTAAACCTATAATAAGATACCAGTGCACACCTATAAGCAATGTCTAAGTTTAAAACACTGACTTTACCAAGCGTTGGTGAGAATGTGGAGAAAAACTCTCGTGCACAACTGGCAGACATACAAAATGATATAAAACCCTGAAAAACAGCCTGGCAGGTTAAACTGCTAAGCAAGCACCTAATATATTATCCTGCCATTTTACTCCTAAGTATTCCCCCAAAAAGCAAGATATGTCTATACAATGACTTGTGCACAAATATTCATACCAATTTTATTTGAAATAGTCAAAAGCTAGAAACAAAAAAATATTAATCAACAGGTGAATACACAAATGTGGCATATTCATACAATGGAATCCAACTTAGCAATCACAAGAAATGAACTTTTGATACAATTAACAACATGAATGACTCTCAAAATAATTATGCAAAGAAGCCAGACTAAAAAGAATACACACAATGTATATAAATATATTATTCCATTTATATAAAACTCTGGAATGTGAAAGCTGACCTACATTGACAGAAAGCTGATCATTGGTTCCCAGGGAGGGAAAAGAGGTAGGTTGGGAGGGAGGAATTATAAAAGGACATTAAGAAACTTCAGAGAGTGATATATAAGTTTATTATCTTGATGACAATGATATAGTTTCATTGGTGTATAAGTATGTCAAAACATCAGATTGTAAGCTTTAACTACATGCATTTATTATATGTCAATTATATCTCTGTAAAGTGATGAGAGAATGGGAGTAAAAGATAAATTTAGAGAGGAGGTCAGGAGCCAAATCAGGCAGTCATGGGAAGGTTTGTGAGGATTTTAAAATTTTAAGAAGAGGAAATCATTGAAGTGTTTTTAGAAGTAATAATAAACCTTTCAAATAGCATATATTTTTGATGAATTAGTAGGAAACAGAATGTTACCCAGGGCAGATAACTTGCCTTTACAAGTAATCAGGCTGATGGATGAAGGACACAGTCCACTAAGAGCTGCTACCACGAAAACATGATGTTTCACCAAAGGAGATTGGACTCTCTCTGAGTTATAGGAAATGCACTAATGTTAGGAGACTAATAACGACTAATGCCAGAAGAACACTATCTGCAGGATGGTGGTACCAGGAGATGTGTGTGAGGGTACGGTGGAATAAAGAATAGCTAAAGAACGATTAGGGATGGAGTGTACATAGAAGCAGCTGCCTAAGTTCAAAATTTTGCTAATACCCCTCTTGCAAGTACCTCACAATTCCAAAATAATCTTTTTTAATTAGCATGGTCCTATCATATATCAGTAAATTTTTCTTGGACAATTTTTTTATCTAAAGAGAGACATAGTATTACATAAATCTTATACAAATTAACACTGTTTCTTACTGTCCTTTATTCTCGAGTGTGAGACACTACCATGGGAGCACAGGAAAAAGTGTTTCTTTCTCCATTAAGAATATATGAAACATTAAAATCAGCAGTAAGCCAGAAGGAGGAAGATCCTGGCATATAGTGATTATGAACTATTACAAACATAGCTGAGCTAAAGTAGAATGTCAGTAATTAATGAAAACTTAAAGAGATTATTAAAAGTTCTCGTATAATTTTCAAGTGCTAATGTAAATCAGCTACATAAAGCCAAGGCCTTGACTCATCCCCCAATACAACAGTTTTCCATGTTCTCTTTCCTGCCAATTTACTCAGAATAGTCTGTTTTTCCCAAGAACAGAAGGTAAAAAGGACACGTCTCCTAATGAAAGCCATTTGTAACAAGAAACAATCTTTACTTAAGAAGGAAGTTAAAAGTTCAATAAAGTAATTAGGAAGCTAAAAATGCTCTTTAAATTACACCTTTTGAAGCATTCGCTTGATGTTCTTTGCATCCAAAGTTGGTTGTTTATTTCTAGACATGTGGAATTGATTTCTGTCCTCCAGATATATGCAAGTTTCTAGTTGTTCATCAGACCTAGGAATTTTGCAAGATTTGCCTGACAAAATAAAAGCGAGAATGTTAATTCTATCCCCACCCCACCTACTACTACAAAAATTTACCAGTAATGAAACTAGAAATGTTAGTGTTAGAAACTAGAAATGATTTGCATGTAAATTTGCTAATTAGCAAACAGGACCCCACCAAGTACAGATAAAATCTGGGTCTCAACTTAAAACAGAAAAAAAAAAAAACTCATTTAGAGTTTTAATGAAATCTAAGAGCTACACTTTGGAATTGGGGAGGGAGGTGAAGGGGAATTCATTACATAAACTGTGTTTAAATTAAATAACTGCTTTAAAATTTTGAGTTGAAATGACTTTGGTTTATTTTTAAGCACTTTTCCCCACCTTTTTACAAATCCCTTTAAAATTAATGCTTTGTTACTAGAACAATTTGTTGATAAGAAAAAGCTCAGTTTATTGCTTACTACTATTAGGGAGAACATTACCTTAGAGAAGCTAATAGCATCTCAGTAGGGAGAAGTCAAGGTAAGGATATTTACTGAAGATGTGCATTCTGATTTACTAGATGACTGTAGTGGGAATTGGACTGGTCATAATTCTCTTTTTTGTGTTTCTTAAATACTGTACTAACACCAACTCTTAACATACATTTCAGTGTTTTAAATTTCCCCTCCTTGGGGATAAGAGCTCATTGCCATGAAATTTTGAAAACCCTACTACACTTAGCATAGTGGCCTTGCTCAAAGTATATGATCAACAAAGACATATTTTAAATCAAGTATGGATTAAAAATAAGATATTTTTATTTTCCTGATCATTAACTTGAAATGTCACCATCAAAAAGCTGTTAATTAGCCCTAATAATGCCTAAAATGATTTTGATGTTTGTTGAACTTCTCAAGACTTTACCAGTTACTGGAACATTTATCTTCACTTGATAATTATGCTTATAAACTCCACTAAATTCTAGGCAGGATTAATTAATAATGGCCTATACAACAAACAATAAAAGACTTTAACCAAAAGCCTTTGGGAGCCGATATAATGAGATGTTCCTTGTGTTATTAGATAAAATTGTCCAAATGTTTGAAAGCATGAAAAATTAAATAAATAAGTAAATAAAATCCTACCTTCTACAAGGACATAAATACCGTGATGGTTAATTTTATTCATCAAGTTGGCTAGGCTATGGTGGTGTCCAGTTTGGTTAAACACTATTCTAGATGTTGCTATGAAGGCATTTTACATTTAAAATGTAAAGGGCATTAGCCTTCATGATGGGGGTGTACTTCATCCAATCAGTTGAAGCCCTTAGGAGTAAAAACTGAGGCTTTCTACAAAAAAAGGAATTCTGTCTCAAGATTAATATAGAAATCCTGTCTGAGTTTCCAGACTGCTGGTCTGACGTATGGATTTCAGACTCAGGACTATGACTTTATCTTTTGCCTAAGTTTCGTTTCGTTTCGTTTCTTTTCTTTTCTTTTCTTTTCTTTTCTTTTCTTTTCTTTTCTTTTCTTTTCTTTTCTTTCTTTCTTTCTTTCTTTCTTTCTTTCTTTCTTTCTTTCTTTCTTTCTTTCTTTCTTTCTCCTTTTCTTTCTTTCTATCTCTCTCTCAGGTTTGTTTTTGTTTTTGCCTAAGTTTCCAGCTGGCTGTTCTGTTCTGTGTATTTTGGACTGCCAGCCACCACAATCCCATGGACCTATATATATAGAGAGAGGGTGCCCAGAAGCCCATGGTACCTATAACCACTATACTAGAGACTGTTCTTCAGCCCACATTTAGGGTAGCCTGAGCATTCCCTATACTGAAATAGGAAGGAAAGGGCCTAATTTGGTTTATGGATAGGTTGGTCCAAAATATGGGTCTAAGGCAAACAGCTCTATAAGCCACACTTAAGAAAGTCACTTGAAAGGGAGTGGTGAGGAGAAATCTATCAAATGAACAGAGCTTTGATCACTGCCTCTGGTTATCTACTTTGTGTGAAAAAAGGACTGTCCTAAGGTAAAAATAAATACAGACTCATTAGCCCTGGCAAATGGCTTTGTTTATGGGTCCAGATATCTAGAGGAAAAAATGGTGGAAAGAAGATCTGTGAACATGCCTATCTGGGTGAGAACCAAGTATGAAGATCTTTGTGTCATGCACCAGAGAACATCCATCACTGAGGGACATTAAACAAACAAGTAGACAACAGCCAGCTGAACTCAGCTTGTCTTTGCTATCAGCCACCCCAATGCTGTCCTAATGTACTCATATAACTATGATGGCAGTGATAAAGTCTATGTATGGGCTCAGTAACATGGGGCCCCACTCATAATGCCAAAATAAGTCCTATAAGTGCTTGACATCCTAATGTGCTAATCAAAAGGACAAAAGCTGAAATATAGCATCATCACTTGAGGCAAGTAACAGACTATTGGTGGCAAGTTGACCTATACTGGACTCATTCAATCTGGAAGGAACAAGGGTCCATCTTTTTTCCATGTATGTATGCCTTTCCTGCCTCCAGGGTCTCAGCTAGCCCCAACATCCAAAAGTTTACAATATTAGAGCCACTTACTCAGCATTTCACAAAATATCACCTCAGACCAAGAGACCCACTGTCACGGCAAAAAACTGCACTGAACAAAGTTAAATAGTCAAGGAAGACTTTTTTAGATGCTGCAACAAAGTAGACAAGCCAAAGCTCAGTCTGAACTCAACTCTGTTGAAGCAAAAGACAGAAGGATTTTTAAGTGCTGAGGTGAGCTAGTGGAAAAATACCAGAGGATGTTACTGGGGAGGTTGTTCGATGGGATGTGTCAAACACAGTGACTTATTCTTAAGTTTGCAAATGCTTTTTTCTGTGATCACTCATCTATATTGGCTAATTGGTGTTCACAGAAGTTAGGCTCCTATCCTCCCACAAAATCTAGGAGACATAGGCCCTACATTCCTTGATGACTACATTCCAAAGAATGGCTCCAGATGAAAGACTTTCCTGGGTTGTAAAACAGGAAAAGGATTTTTTTTTTAATTTAAGATTTGTTTATTTACTTGAGAGAGAGAAAGAGCATGGTGGGGGAGAAGGGAATCTTAAGCAATCTCTCATTGAGAGCGGAGCCTGATGTGGGGCTCAAAGTGGGGCTTGACCTGGAGCTCAGTGAGGGGCTCATCGAGGGGCTCTATTCCACAACCCCAAGATCATGACCTGAGCCAAAACCAAGAGTTGGATGCTCCACTGACTTTGCCACCCAGGCGCCCCTGGTAAGAGGCTTTTAAAAAACACTTACATGACAGGGGTACCTGGCTGGCTCAGTCAATGGAGCATGTGACTCTTAATCTCAGGGTCATGAGTTTGAGCCCCACACTGAGTATGGAGATTACTTTTTTAAAAAAGTAATCTTTTTTAACTTATTTTATTTAAATTTAGTTAGTTAACATATAATATATAGTGTATCTTAGTTTCCGATGTAGAGTTCAGTTATTCATCTGTAGCATATAATGCCCATTATATCGCATGACCTCCTTAATGCCCATCACCCAGTTACCCCATCCTTCCACCCTTCACCCCTCCAGCAAACCTCAGTTTTGTCTCTTATAGTTAAGAGTATCTTATGGTTTGTCTCCCTCTTTGATTGTCTTATTTTATTTTTCCCTCCCTTCCCTGTTATCCTGTTTTGTTTCTTAAATTCCGCATATGAGAGAAACCATATAATTGTCTTCCTTTTATTGACTTATTTCGCTTAGCATAATACCCTCCAGTTCCATCCACGTCATTGTAAATGGTAAGATTTCATCTTTTTGGATGGCTGAGTAATATTCATATATATCTATCTATATATAGATATCTATATATAGATAGATATATATATCATCATCATCATCATCTTTATTCACCTGTCCATGGACATCTAGGCTTTTTCCGTAGTTTGGCTATTGTGGACATTACTGCTATGAATATTGGGGTGTAGGTGCCCATTCAGATCAAAACATTTGCATCTTTGGGGTAAATACCTAGTAGTTCAATTGCTAGGTCATAGGGTAGCTCTATTTTCAACTTTTTGAGGAACCTCCATACTGCCTTCCAGAGTGGCTGTACCCGCTTGCATTCCCGCCAACAGTGTAAGAGGGTTCCCTTTTCCCTGCATCCTCACCAACATCTGTCGTTTCCTAACTTGTTAACTTTAGCCATTCTACAACTGACATGAAGTGATACCTCATTGTGGTTTTGATTTGTATTTCCCTGATGCCGAGTGATGTGCAGCATTTTTTCTTGTGTCTGTTGGCCAATTGTATGTCTTCTTTGGAGAAATGTCTGTTCATGTCTTCTGCCTATTTCTTGACTGGATTCTTTGTTCTTTGGTTGTTGAGTTTGATAAGTTCTTTATAGATTTTGGATACTAGACCTTTATCTGATATGTTATTTGCAACTATCTTCTCCCATTCGGTAGGTTGCCTTTTAGTTCTGGTAACTGTTTCCTTTGCTGTGCAGAAGCTTTTTATCTTGATGAAGCCCCAGTAGTTCTTGTTTCCCTTGTCTTTGGAGATGTGTCTAGCAAGAAGTTGCTGCAGCTGAGGTCACAGAGGTTGCTGCCTATATTCTCCTCTAGGATTCTGCTGGACTCCTGTCTCACATTTAGGTCTTTCATCCATTTTGAGTTTATTTTTATGTATGGTGTAAGGAAATGGTTCAGTTTCATTTTTCTGGATGTGGCTGTCCAATTTTCCCAACACCATTTGTTAAAGAGACTGTTGTTTGTTTGTTTTCCATTGGATAGTCTTTGCTGCTTTGTCAAAGATTAGTTGACCATAGAGTTGAGGGTCCATTTCTGGGTTCTCTTCTGTTCCACTGATCTATGTGTCTGTTTCTGTGCCAGTACCATACTGTCTTGATGATTACAGCTTTGTGGTTTTTTTTCCTGAAGTTCAATTAGCCAGCATATAGTACATCATTAGTTTTTGATGTAGTGTTCAATGATTACAGCTGTGTAATAGAGCTTGAAGTCCAGAATTATGATGCCACCAGTTTTGGTTTTCTTTTTCAACAGTCCTCTGGCTATTCAAGGTCTTTTCTGGTTCCATACAAACTTTAGGACTAATTGTTCCAGCCCTGTGAAAACTGTTGATGGTATTTTGATAGGGATTGCATTTATGTGGAAAACCCCAAATACTGTACCCCCAAATTGCTAGATCTCATACAGGAATTCAGCAACATGTCAGGATATCAATGCACAGAGATCAGTTGCACAGAAATCAATTGCAAAAAATCAATGTACAGAAATCAGTTGCATTTCTATACACTAACAATGAGACAGAAAAAAAGATAAATTAAGGAATTAGTTCCCATTTACAATTGCACCAAAAACCATAAGAAACCTAGGAGTAAACCTAACCAAAGACGTAAAGGATCTGGACTCTGAAAACCTCAGAACACTTATGAAAGAAATTGAGGAAGACACAAAGAAATGGAAAAATATTCCATGCTCATGGATTGGAAGAACAAATACTGTTAAAATGTCAATGCTACCTAGAGCAATCTACACATTCAAAAAAATGTCATTTTTTAAAAATGAAATAAAATATAAACATTTACATGTCAAAGGGATATAGAAAGAATTTATAACTTTTCTAAAGTAAATGCTATAAGAAAAGGGAGGTGAAGGCCTAGAGCTTTTCTAAAGTTTAATCAGGCTGAAAGAATATTAAGCCTGCCTTGTCACACTTCATGGCAAATGAGATACAATAGTGGGCATATGACTAGGGGATCCACTGGTTCTATCAAATAAACTGACAGTATGTTAGATCAATGAAATGACCTTTTAACAATACCCTTAAAGCACAAACCTGGAGATAAGATACTGCAAGCATAGGGAACCATTTTCTAAGATGCAGTATGTACCCTAAATCAATTACCATTATATGGTGGTGCATCCCCAGTAGGTGGAGTTTATAGGCCCATGAACTAAGGGGTAGAAGAAGGAGCAACCCAGCTTACCACCATTCTCTGGGACTTACTTGGGAAAATTGTCCCTGCAAATTTAATTTGCAAATTTAAATTGCAGAGACAATTCCAGAGATCACGATTCTCAGAAAGGCAGTGCATCTACAATAGGGCACAGGAATATTCCCATTCAATGTTAAATTATTGCTGCTATTCTGTCACTTCAAGGTGCTTCTCCTTCTCCTTCTTCTCCATCTTCTTCTTTTATTTCAAGCTTCTCATGCCAGGAGACCAGCAGGCTCACACTGGCTGCCAGAGCCAATTATGTGCGTCCCTTCTCAACATGTAACTTAGCATTAGTAGCTTGAAATCAGCCAAAATAGTAGTGGTTGCACCGTGGAAACTGCAAATGCTACAAATCAAGGATCCTACCCCTACACCCAGAACTGGCTATTAAACATTTACCAAAAGAGCACTGACAGCAGGCAAGGAAAGGAGTCTCCATCCTAGCAGGAGTAATTGATCTTAATAACCAGAAAGAGGTAGGTATTTCATTGGCAATAGCAATGTAACTCTTTGAATTCAAAGGACCTTGACACAGACTGAGGGCCACTGCTATCTCCTGATCACTTCCATGTGTCAGATAACTAGTTATTACTCCCACACATTACTAAGGAAACTCTCTGGACCCATTTACCACAAAGACTCTCAGCCTTTTGGCCCTAGACAGCGGAAAGAGTTTTTTCTCTCCTTGTTTTCCGAAACACACCCATTCTCTCCATAGCAGGAAGGACAGTGGGAAGGGCCATTTCCTTCAGGGGAAACCCCCACCCTCACTCACAGGATGTGCTCTTTCTTTTTCCCCCCCTTTGGCATAGACAAGGCAAGTCTCATCGTTTTCAATATGTTTCCTGAAATCTTGTGTTGTTCTGTCTAAAATAAAACCATATGGGAAAAAAATTCAATATCTAAATATTTAGGAATAAATTTTCTCTAATTCTTCAAGGACAAAGTTTGGGTGAAGATAAACCCAATTTTCAGTACATTTTATATCTCAGTCCACAGTATCTACATTTGAAATTATTGTTCCTGTATTAGGTGGGTAGTTATCTTGCTTTTTTGTAACTATCTTGATAATTTTTTCTAAAACAAAGTTATCTGTGTTAAAAAAAAAAAAAAGTAACTGACGTGATCTTCAGACTCAGTTTGGCCACAATTACTAGTTCACTTGCTTAACAACAACAACAGAAGTTCCTCTTTGTGGACATTCTACTACACATACACAAACTTTTTCCTCTCTAAAATGCATTTTTTAATGTGTAGACATCTTAGGGTCATATTACATCATTTACTTTTAGCATATCATTCCTTTTATTTCCCCCACAAGCTATTATTATATTGACAAACTGCAAATAATGATGTGGTATTCCAGTATGGGATATATGAGTTATGTAACAATTTGCTTATCAAAATGTATTCCTACATGTATTCTATATATCAAATTGCATGTTACATATAGGAAAGCAGGAGAAAATCAACGAATCTCTGGGCATGTCCATTAGATTTTTTTGGAAACAAATTCCTGGAAATGTAATTATTATTTTGACTCAAAAAAGTATGCAAAATTCTGAAATTTGCTACATCTTGCCAAGTGGATCTTCAGAAGAATATGTAGATTTTATAGTTTTCAGAACTGTGGATGGGGCACATTCTCCCTTTCCCATCCAAATTCTATCTTAAAAAAACCCAGCTGTATTGTGGTGGTCATTTTGGCTACTTTTTGGTTCTTATGATTGCAGAACTACTTAGGAACCATGCAGAAGACTTACATCTTCCAGGTCCTAGAAGTTATCCAACTGGAGCAGAGAGAGCTCTTGGCACCTGTTACAGATTAACTTGTGTCCCTGCAAAATCTGTATTTTGAAGCCCCAGTTCCCACTGTGACTGTATTTGAAATAGGGCCTTTAGAAAGATAAATAAGGTCATAAGGGGGAGGCTCTAATCCAACATGACTGATGTCTTTATAGGAAGAGGAAATGGTATCAGTGGTACATAGAGGAAAAGCCATGTCAATACACAGCAAGAAGGTGGCTTTCTGCAAACCAAGGAGAGAAGTCTAAGGAGAAACCAAACCTTCCAGCACCTTGATCTTGAACTTCCAACCTCCAGAATTGTGAGTAAATAAATTTCTGTGGTTTCAGCTACTTAGTCTGTGGTATTTGTAATGGCAACCCTGTGAGACTAATATAGTACCTGACCAATCAGATACGATTCCAGCCATAGCAAGAAGAGCTTAGAGGGGCCTGACCTGTTATTGGTGTAGAGTAAAGGCTGAAGAAGCACCTTCTTAGCTGAATGTTTTTGTACACGGAGAGTCACAGGTCAAGGCTCCCAAGGCAGATATGTCTAACCAGAAGGTCCATCCCATTGCAATGTGTGGTCCTCTCTTGAAAGGTACTTTCCAGCTGTGTATTCAGATGGCAATCATAATGTATTTGGTATGTGAGAGAGGTTTCTGGTTTAGTGTAAACCTTCACCACACCAGAAACTACACAGTGGAAAGAAACCCTTCAGAAGTGCAGGATCTCAGATTTGAAGAACTAGAGAGTCCATGTTCATAGAAGTCCTTCACATATGGGGAAGGTGAGGATTCGCCAACAAACTGAGGTCTCCTCAAACATCAGGTTACTCATAGTGAAGGATGGAGAGCCACACAGGAACACCAAGTGGAAAGAGGCCTTTCACACTGAACAAAGGCATTACAAATGCACTGAGTATGGGGGAAACTTTAATCACAGTAGATACTTGTTCAGCACTAGAGAATGCACACTGGGTAAAAGCCTTATAAATATGGTGAATGAAGGAATTATTTAACCATGAATCCATACAGCATAAATCATACATCGGGAAGTTCACACTGGAGAAACACCTTACAAGTGCAGCAATTGTGGGAATTTCTTTGTCCAGTGTTTCCACCTCATTCAACATCAAAGTGTTGACACTGGAGAAAAGTATCAACTGTAGCAAATGGAGGAAATCCTTTATCTACAACTCTGCACTTATTGAGCACTGGAGGATTCACAGTAGAGAAAGGCATTTTGAATGTGGCAACTGTTTTATTAATAGAAAATCTTCCCTCTCATTAAGCATCAAAGCATTCACAATGGAAAAAGGCCAAATGAATGGGTGAGTGTGGGGAATTCTTTAGCTACACCCCTAGCCCAATTCAACACTGGAGAGTTCATCCTGCAAGGTCCTGTGAATGAAATGAATATTGGATGTGATTTAGCAAAAGGTCCAATCTCATTTGGCATCAAATGTTTACAACAGAGAAATCTCTTATGTGTGGAAGACTTCAGCAAAATGTGTGTTCCTGATTCAACACCAGAAAATTCACAGCTCAGACAGGCCTTGTAAGCGCAGTGAATGTGGGGAACACCTTCAGCCAAAGGCCTTTTTTCAGCACCAGAAAATTCACACGGACAAAGGCCTTAGGAATGCAGGGAATGATTTGCATCAGAGAGAAGTTATGAAAATAGCCTTTATGAGGGAGAGAGCCATCATTTGAACCTCATTCATCCGTATATGTACACTGAGGACATTTCTGGGAGAATTAGGTATGGTAGACACCTTCTGGAGCTACGTAGTGGATTCTCACATGCCCAGGGACTTCACCAGAGCTTTGTAGCTACCAGTATGTGTGGCAGAAGCCATCTCAACTCTACCAGTTGTCAGGTGCCTGCATTGTACATTAGTAATATCAATATGCTTAGAGAAGGCAGACCTCTGTTCCTTCTCTCCAATTACTGGAAGGAATCTTGAGTATCCTGAGTTCCATTGGGGTCCCAGTCTCTCACCCACTGTTTACTCAAGTACAAGACCTGCCTGTTTTAATCTTTTCCCATTCATCCCATTGATGATGGAGGGATTCCATCAAGGCTGGAAATGGCTGAATACATGACTCCCAACACTGGACAGATAAGATTGATAACAGTTTGATAATTATATATATTCACAGGCCAAGGGAGGACACTGCATATCATACAGAGTCTCACAAGTTGGATTTAAGAACAAAGTGGATAATCAGGCACTATGGGAAACAAACTTTGTAGTATCAAGAAGGTAAGGTGACTTCTGGTTCCCATGGGAGGGTCTGGGTTGTTAGAATAATTCTGCAGGCCAGCAAGGAACTGAAACCTGTTACTCAAGGATAACCAGGCACTCTGCCAAATCCCCCTTGATTAGCAGGTTTTTCTGGCTAGAGCCCTTATCTTTGGGGACAGAGTAAGAAGGGAATGTGTAGTTATTAGGCCATTCAAGGCCCTCCTGGTTTCACCATGTGTTAAGACAGCACATAATTTGGGGCCTTAATTTTAGGTTTTACATCATACCATCTTTAGCCAAGAAGACCTGAACTTGTTCTGCCTGCAATTTGCAGAGGCTTACCTTCTTCGTGGACATTGTTGGTCTCAGATGATTCTCATGATGGATTTTTCCAGATTAAATATCCCCAACTGGAGAGTAATCTACTTCACATTGCTTTGGTTTTTATGATCATAAAAGACTTATTTGAAAACCAATAATTAATAGGCTTTATTTTTTTAGACCAGTTTTAAGTTTATGGAAATTGAACAGATAGTGCAGCAAGTTCCCATATACCACTTCTTCCCTCTGCTCTCAATTTTTCTATTAACATCTTGCCTTAGTGTAATACATTTGTTACATGTGCTGAACCAATATCAATTCATTATTATTAACTAAACACTACAATTCCCATTGGGGCTATTTCTTTGTGCAATACAATTTTATGGGTTTTGACAAATGCATAATGTCATGAATCCATCATTATGGTATCATACAGAATATTTTCACTACCCCAAAATTCCCCTGGGTTCCACCTACTAATCTTTTCCCCCCTCCCACTGAACTGGAAACTACTGATTTTTTTTTACTATCTCTACAGTGTTGTCTTTTCCAGAATGTCATATAGTTGGTATTATATGCTTATGTAGCCTTTTAAGACTGGCTTCTTAAAAAAAGCAGTATCTGCTAAAGGTTCTAGGTCTTTTGCAGCTTGATAGCTCATTTCTTTTTATCACTAAATAATATCCCATTGTATGAATGTATGTACCATAATTTGTTTATCCATTTACCTTCTGAAGGACTTCTTGGTTTCAACTAGTTTTTGGTAATTATGAATAAAACTGCTATAAACAAAAATTCACTAATACGATGAATGAAAATGATATAACATTATTGCTTTACTTGCATGTTTGCATTTATTTTATTTGCAAGTGACAGTGAACAGTCTTTCAAGTTTTTTAGCTGTTATTTTTTCTTTTGACAACTGCCCGTATCTGTTCTTGTGCTTTTTTATTTTTAAAGTAGGCTCCAAGCTGGGCTTGAACTTACAACCCTGAGATCAAGACCTGAACGGAGATCAAGAGTTGGATGCTTAATCAACTGAGCCACCCAGGTGCCCCACTTTTGTGCTTTTTAAAATATATCTATATATCTATAGTTAGTTATTATTTAATACTTAAAATGTAAAAGGGACAATGTATGTCTCCTTTACCCCTATACCTATCTTAACCCTGTTTCTACTTGTTAGATTCTGTTATGTGACACTTTGCAGGTGGGGAAATGAAAGCAAGGAAAACTTACACAATTTTCTCATATCATACAGCTAGTGAGTATGGGAGACAGATTGAATTAAGATTCTAATTCTAAAACCTATGTCCCTAGCTACTCTTCCATTATCTTCTCTATTGATCTACTCATCTATCAATATATACTTATTATATAATTAACCATATCTTTGTAATATATGGTATGCGTCTATCCAGTGGCTTTCCATTCTATGTGTTGAAGTCACCAAATTTATATCACCAGCCCCTGAGGTCACCTCTGATTTCTAGGTTGGAGGTTTAACACATACCTAAAATTCACAATACTCCCTTCCCTTGAAACTTTTTCTCTTCTGATCCTCCCCATTTCCATAGTGATGCCACTACCCATTTAAAAAAAAAAAAAAAAGTGCTGTCGCCTTCATTGCTCTTTCACTTTCTAGATTACATCCATCAGCAGTCTTATTGATAGTACTTTCAAAATACTTTTCAATATAATCATTTCTGGTTATTTCTACTTCTCACACATAGGTCTAAGCCATCATTATCTCCTGTCCAGCCAACTGCCATACTATTCTAATTGTTTTCATATTTTTTTCTTTTTTGAAGTATAATATATATGCAGTAAGCTATAAAAGTGGGAAGTGTGTAGCTCATATAAGTTGTGTAGATATTAAGGATCAAGATAAAGAAAAATCTCAGCATTTCTGAAGGCTTCCTCATTTTACTTTCCAAGCAATATTCTTCTTCTCACAGGGATACCCATATTCTAACTTCAGTCACCATAGATACGTTTTCACTACTCTTGAACTTTAGAATGGAATTATTCAGTTTTATACTGTTTTCTACTTAGTTTCAATCAGTACACTGAGATTCATTCATCCAAATTTTTGCATGAAGCAAGTGTTCTTTACTTTTTATTATTACATGGAATTTAATTTTATGATTACAGAGCAATTTATTTATCAATTTTAACCTTGATGATTCAGATAATTTCCAGTTTGTGGCTATTAAAAAGTAGAGCAACTAACATTATTTTACATGTGTCATGATGGCCATCATTATATTTCTCTTGTTTTTTTACCAAGAAGTGGAATTTAAGGGTTATTAAGTAAGCTTATGATGAGCTTCAGTAGATACTAACAAACACCAATTAAACTTCCACCAGAAATGCACATATATCCTCACTAATCTTGTTTGTGTTAACCATATTACATTGTAGAAATTGGGGTAAGAGTACATTAGTAGGTCGTTTGGTTTTTATTTGCAATTCCCAAAGGTCTATGGGATAAGCACTGTTTCATATGCTTATTGGCCAATTGGACATTCTCTTCTCTGAAGTTCCTGTTCAAACATTTTACACAGCTTTTAAAAATGGGCTTTAGCTTAGGGATGCCTGGGTGGCTCAGTCATTTAAGTGTCTGACTCTTGATTTTGGCTCAGGTTGTGATCTCAGGGTCCTCAGATCAAGCCCTGCATTGGGCTCCATGCTCAGCAGGGAGTCTGCTTGAGATTCTCTTCCTCTCCCTCTCCGTTTTCCCCACTTGCAGGCTCTCTAAATAAATAAATAAATCTTGAAAAAAATGGGGTTGCTTATCTTATTCTTTTTTATTAGTAGGAAATCTTTATACATTTGAATATAAGACTTTATCAGGTATACATATTGAGAATATCTTCTACAAGGCTGTAGTTGGTCTTTTCATTCTTTTAATCATACCTTTCCATTCTTTTAATCATAAGTTCAATAAACAGAAGTTTTTAATTTTATTGAAGTTCAATCCATTGTTAGCATCCTTTTAAAGAAATATTTGCCTAACACAGTGTCCTGAAGATATCTGCATGTTTTCTTCTACAAATCTTATTAATTATATTGATCACACTAAGGCTATTCTCCATTGTAAATTGTGTATAGTAAGATAGAAAATCAAAATTCATTCTCCCCATATAGCTATCCAATTACTATAGCACCATGGAAAGACCATGCTTTCCCCACTAAATTGTGGTGGCATCTTTTGTCTAAAATTTGGTGACCTTACATGTATGGGTCCATTTTTTTTTCATTTGCTGTTCTCTTTCAGTAGTCTATTCACTTGTCCTGATATCAATACCACATTGTGCTAATTTAGTTTTATACTATGTTTGATACCTGGAAGTGCCATTCTTATAACTTTTTTCTTCTTACCTAAGATTCCTTTGGCTATTCTAGCTGCTTTGATTGTCTTATAAACTTTAGAAAGTTTGCCAATATCTACCTATCCCCTCCCCCAAAAATCCCATGCTGTAATTTAGAGTCTGATATCATTGAATTCAGAAGCTAATGTAGGGATAATTGACATGGCTTCCAATCCATGAAAATGTCATAAAACCCCATTTATTTGTCTCCTTTAGTTTCTCTCAGCAATGTTTTCTAGGTTTAGAGTATAAATCTTGCACATCTTTTGTTAGATTTACCACTGCATATTTTTAAGTAATCTCTACACCTAACATGGGGCTCGAACTTAGGAGATCAGGAGTCACATGCTCCACTGGCTGAGCCAGCCAGACACCCCGATAATTGAGGTACTTTTATACTCTGTTAAATGATACTGCTTCTTTTTTTCAAATTATTTTTTGCCATTATATATAAAAAAATTAGTATTTGCCTGTTGACCTTATATTCAGCAACACTACTAAATCTGCTTAATTCCAAAACTTGGGTTTTGGGTATTTTCATGAATACCTGGGTATTTTCATATATACAATCATGTCATTTGTAAAAGCGATAGCTTTATTTCTTCCTTTCCTATATTTATATATTTTATTCTCTTATTTTGCCTCCTGAACTGGCTAAAGCCTTCATTAAAGTATTGAATAGAAATGGTAATAGTGGACATATTTTCTATGTTCCACAATTCGGAGAAAAAGTACAGATCTTCCTCACCTTACTGCGGGGCTACATCCTGATAAACCCACTATAAGTTGAAAATATCGTAAGTTGAAAATGCATTTAATATAACTAACCTCCTGAACGTATAGCTTAGCCTAGCCTACCTTAATCATACTCAGAACACTTACATTAGCTTACAGTTGGGCAAAATCATCAACACTAAGCCCGTTTTATAATAAAGTGTTGAATAGCTCATGTAATTTATTGAATATTGTACTGAAAGTGAAAAACAGAATGGTTGTACGGGTACAGAATGGTCATAAGTGTGTCGGTTGTTTACCCTTGTGATGGTACGTCTGACTGGGAGCTGCAGCTTGCTGCTGCCCAGCATCACGACAGAGTGTTGATCATATCACATATCACTAGCCCTGGAAAAGATCAAAAATCAAAATTTGAATTACGCTTTCTGCTGAATGCTTGCTTATATCTTTTGCATCATCATAAAGTCAAAAAGCTGCAAGTCAAAGCATTCTAAATTAGGGACTGTCTGTACGTAACATTCCATCAGTATAAATGATGTTATCTGTAGGTTTTTTATAGAAAACTTTATTAAATTAAGGAAGTTCTGTCTGGCACTAGTTTGCTAAAAGCTAAGTCATGAATGGGTGTCAAATTTTATCAAAACCTTTTTCTATATCTTTTGAAAAGATCTATTAATTTCTATGAATGTGATGATCTCCAACTGGTTGATTTTCAAATGGTAAACCAAATTTATGTTCCTGGAATTAATTCCACTAGATCCTGCTCTGTTAACTACAGAAAAATTTAGTGGAAAATACTGAGAGTTCCTATTTACCCCCTAATACACCCTCTACACTCCCACACCACACATAACCTTTGCCACTATCAAGATTCTGCACCACAGTGGTGCATTTGTTACAATCAAGGAACCTCCATTGGCACATTATTATCACCAAAGTCTATAGTTTATATTAGGGTTCCTTTTTGGTATTGTATATTCTTTGGGTTTTGACAAATGACTAATGAGAAGAATCCACCATTTATAGTATCATATGCAATAGTTTCACTGCCCTAAAAATCCACTAGGTTTTCTGTGAACCTAAAAATGCTCTAAAAAATAGTCTATTAAACTGATAGAAGAGGATATTTTTTTTATCTTGGTATAAAGCACAAATATAAAATATTAATAGGATATGAGAAGACTAACAATTTTTCCTGAAGAATTATGGATAGTAGAGCCATTAATATGTGAAAATATCATTGATGAATATCAGAATCTCTTGATAAAAGTTTCCACCTAATATTAGAACCAAAAAAGCACAGATATATTAAACCCTTTATATTTACTTAACAATGATATTTATTTTTTAATATAATGTTCTGATTATTAGAGGTGGTTTTAATTGTCATGCCAATAAAAATGCAGAGAGATACCACCTGGAACCTCAGCTAATTTCTGCCAAAAAACTGTCTTCAATTTTATAAGCTAATGATTTAGGTGGAGGGATGTTAATCCTTATATGAAACAACACAGTTGGTTGAGTAGCAGGCCATTCATTTGTCCTTGGCAAGACAAGGCAGGTTTCATAATCTTAAAAAGTCATTTCAATGTACTCAATGAGCCTCAAATTGCTTTAAATGGGCTGTCCTGTTATAATATAGATATATTAGCTTTCAGCTATGTCCTCTATCCCAAGATACAGTTGGAACTATCTTTGAAGAAATGTCCTTTTCTAATAAAACAAATCCACACTAATGTCTATGTTCTTTTTCTCACATATTGTACTTTCTTTTTTTTTTTTTTTTAAAGATTTTATTTATTTATTCGACAGAGATAGAGACAGCCAGCGAGAGAGGGAACACAAGCAGGGGGAGTGGGAGAGGAAGAAGCAGGCTCATAGCAGAAGAGCCTGATGTGGGGCTCGATCCCAGATCGCCGGGATCACGCCCTGAACCAAAGGCATACGCTTAACCGCTGTGCCACCCAGGCGCCCCTGTACTTTCTTTTGATAAAATTCTAGACAATAACTAGCATCATCTGTTATTTTAATATCTTTGAGTATGTTTGTATAAACACATACATAAAAACATTTATATAGCTTACATGTAAAGCCCGAAAGAGGAAAGCTAATTACTAAAACAAGTACAAAATCCTATCTGTCTATAGGTGAGTGATTGCTTTCAGATAGCCAGAAAGTATATGAACAGTTAAATGTATAGAAAGGTTAGATTAAGATAATATTTGGGCAGCATTAAATAAATGTACTTATGTGTGTATATCCTGTACCTTGGCTGGGCAATCCTTAGGTATTTCACTCAATCTAGAATCCCCTTTCTCGTTTTAAATATACTAAACTTCCTCATATCTTCGAATTTGGCTTTTAGTCAAAACATGAATCTTGTGATACAGAAGAAAGAGACTGGATTTGGACCTGATTTTTTTTTTTAAGATTTTATTTATTTATTTGACAGAGAGAGAGAGCGCACGCAACAAGAAAGGGGAGTGGCAGGCAGAGGGAGGGGAGAGGCAGACTCCCCACTGAGCAAGGAGCCCGGATGTAGGGCAAGATCCCAGGACTCTGGGATCATGACCTGAGCCAAGGCAAAACACGAGCCACCCAGGCGCCCCTTGGACCTGATTTTTAATTGTATCACTATCATTTCTATTGGTATGACCCTGGGCAAGTTAATTTCTATGTACTTCAGTTTCCCATCTTGAGAAATTGTTAGATGAAAATATTAACATAAATGTATGCAAAGTACTTAATCAGTTCCAGCACTTTGCAAATATCATGATCCATAATATTATAGCTAATATTAATATGATCCCTAAAAAGAGTTACATTTATAAAAACATGGTTGTTTTTATATGCAGCTGTTATAATTTCTACTCTAAAACATGCACTTTTTGAGGCAAATAAAAATGAGTTCCTTTTTACAATAATTAATTTAAGGAACAAAGTAATTCACTGGCATTTCATTATGGTTTGGTAAGTTTTGCCTATTAAACTTCATGTGTTTTTGATGTAATTCTTCATCCACTGACTCCTCATATTAGCCAAATATCTGACTCCAAATGAAAAGGTCATCTCTCATGAGAATTTATATTCCATGTGGGAACTTGGAAATGCCCCAACTCTAATTTTGCCAAGATAAGCTCTTCAGTAAAATCTTACATCTAATTTCCTTAAGGTATGTTGTAAAACAACGTGCTCTCTTTGGTGGAGGGGGGAATGAAAAGGCTTTATTTTTAAAACTAGAAATATTAAGCTAAATTAAAACCTTAAAACATGTTTTATTAAATCTAAGTTCTGTCTCATACCCACCCACATGCACATGTGTGTGCCATGTACCCACACACACACATACACACCATATACAAGCCTGCCAAAGTTAATAATAAATTATACTTTATAGCAATTGAGAAAAAATGTTTCCTTTTAGAGTTCTTCTTCCCATGTCTCTGACAAAGTTTCAGATATTTTAAAGCCTTCATAATTTCATCAGGGCAAGATAGAGGTTAAGATATTGTGTGTGTGTGTGTTTATGTTAGTAGCCCTACGTACATCATTAGTTTCTGATGCAGTGTTCCATGATTCATTGTTTGCGTATAACACCCAGTGCTCCATGCAATACGTGCCCTCCTTAATACCCATCACCAGGCTAGCCTATCCCCCCACCTCCCTCCCCTCTAAAACCCTCAGTTTGTTTCCGAGTCCATAGTCTCTCGTGGTTCATCTCCCCCTCTGATTTCCCCCTCCCCATTCACTCTTCCCTTCCTTCTCCTAATGTCCTCCATGCTATTCCTTATGTTCCATAATTAAGTGGAACCATATAATTGTCTTTCTCTGCTTGACTTATTTCACTTGGCATAATCTCCTCCAGTTCCATCCATGTTGATGCAAGATACTGGTTTTTTATTAGAGTATCAACTCAGTGGCTGTGATCTCAACTTAGTCTGTTTTCTGTGTAACTAAAGTTGAAAAATATTGTTTTTTAGAAAATATCTCTTTCTCTTGAAAATCTATTTCTTGGTTTCTTATGCTTTGATAGTAAATTTCAGAACACATAAATCCTAATTAACATATAAACTCTAGATAAAATATAGACTTCTAGGAGAAAAAAGCCTTCACTTTTTCCACCAATCAAAACTCAGGAATCTTTAGTTGCGTTTCTTTAGTACTTACTTGTCACATTCATTGTAAGACACAGAGTTGGCTCCTTCTATCTGTGATTCCACAAACTCAGAATGTGGCTGGCATCTCACAGTCTCAAATGGATGCTTGAAATGCTGCCACATTCCAGTAAACAGGAATGTGAGAAAAGAAATGAGACAGCTGACTTCCCCTCAGGAGTACAACCTAGAAGTTGCACTACCACTTCCACCACAAACGTGGGCCAGAATGTGGTCACATGATCTCATTTAGCTTCAAGGGATGCTGGGAACTGTAGTCTTAGTTGGTTTCAGTATACTCAAAATTGAGAGAGGAGGCAGAAACAGGTAGAGCAAAGTAATTCAATCACTAAAGGAAAAAGGGATAATAGATATTTGGTGAAAGTCTCTGTCATGTGGATTGAAATCTTTGCCTATTACCACATTTCATTATAGCCAAGATATCAACAATTGTAAAATGTACATTTATATATACTATGAAAAGAAAAAAAGTTACACAATGAATTTCTTATCCCTGAGTATTTTAAATCTTTTGAAAATATTCTTTCAGACTTATTTAGAGATATATATGATTAGGCTTTGACTGAGTCATCATTGCCTGTGTTTTCTGCATAACACCAGCCTTTGTGCCTACAAAAGCATTTGTGATGCAGCATTCTCACCTCTATGATTTCTTCAAAGACACTGATGCCATCTGTAAATTTTGATTCTAACACTTTTTGATTTCATTAGAAAGTTTCAAAAAAAAAGTTTTTTTGAAAATAACTAAGACTCATATTCCTTCCTCAAATGATTGACTGAAATCTGATAGTTGCTTTTTTTTTCCTTTCATGAAAATAACATCTAAGTTTATGATATATTTTAAAAAAATGTACCAGGCCAATGGGAAGTAATGGTGTTTTCAGTGTTAAATGTATCCTGATTTTGGAGATGTTAAAATGTGAAAAAATGCATCTTAGAATCAATAAATTAAGGTATTTCAATTTAGAGAGACAGTAATATAGAGTATTTAAGATGAGAGTGATATGACCTTCAATAAAATCACTGTTCTGCCTCTTGTTGGCTGTGTGACTATAGGCAACTCACCAGTTTGTGACTCCAGTTTTCTATCTGTAAAATGGGAACAATTACAACATCTAATGCTTAGAATTGTTGGGAAGAAATACTAATATATGTAAAGGTTTTAGAAAGGTGCTTAACACATGTAAATGTTACACAAGTGTTGGCTATTATTATTTCTTGAATGCTCTGGAATTGTGAAATCCATAGTCCCTGATCTATTCAGCTTTTATTATTATTATTATTCCAATATTGAAATTATGTATTTTCCCAGAAAATTATCCATTTCATCTAGGTTTTCAAATGTACTACTACTACTTAGTTTTCATAATATCCTTGCAATTGTTTTTGATTATTCTTCTCTCTGAAGCAGTATCTATTTTCATTCTGATTTTTTCTTTTATTCTTTTCTTGCACCAGCTTTGCCAAAGATTCAAAAAGCTTATTAATATTTTTAAAGAATTATCTTCCAGTTTTGTTACATATTTTTGTGTGTATGGTTATTGTTCTTCAGTTCACTGGTTTTTTTTCTATGTATTTATTTCAATCTGTTGTCCTTTTTTTTTTTAAATTCTAAATGTTTGTTAATTTGCCTTATGCTATCCCTTAATATAATGGTATATACTTTGTTTCCAAACAGAAATAATTTTTTAGTTTTTTCCCCCTCAATTTAATATTTTACTACATTGTCATTAAAGAGCATAATCTATAGGATATTTATTTTTTAGATATTAAAGTTTGACTTTCAGGATTGTTCCATGTTTGCCTCTAAAGGAATGGTTTGGTATTAACTGGAAGTAAAGCTCTATGTATCTATTTCAACCTATCAATTGTGGTTAAACCTTTTATCTCAGTGGCCATTGTTATCAACAAATGTCACTGGTAGGCCCAGATTGATAAAAGCATTAGACACAAACAATGCTTGGATTTGGCAACAATATTTTCTTATTAAGGATTTCAAAATGAGTTAAGTATAGTCAGAATACATGACACAACATAGTTACTGAAGATAATGTCTGAGACAGAGAGCCACATCAGCCCCTGTAGAAACTTACCTTCCCTTAGGTCTTTTCCTGTATATATAACTCTGGGCAATTCTGCAACAGATTTTTATGGATATGTGCTTGGGACCAACTCATCTGCATGATTCACCTCACCAATCACAGAGTTATTCAATATAAAAGATGGTTATGCATATATATTTTTTTTAGTTCATTAATCCTCCTTTGGGTCATGTTCCTCAAACATCTTTTATTTCTGTGTGCTTATGTTTACCAACCTGACACTTGGCAGGAGGAGACAACACTTGGTGGTCAGTGACTGTCCTTTACTGAGTTTGGCATGGGTGGGAATGCTCCTGGGGTAGAGAGGCTCTGGTCTTACTGTCAGGTAATCTATCTCCATTTGCCCAGTAAGCCTTGCCCTAACACTGTTATGGACTAATTGTGTTCTCCCCCTAAATTCTTATTTTGAAGCCCTAACCCCCAATTTGATAATATTTGTAGATGGGACCTTGAGAGGTTATCAGATTTAGATGAGGTCATGAGGGATGAGGTCCTCATGATGAGATTAGTGCCCTTTTAAAAAGAAACTGAAGAGTCTATGCTCTCTCTCTGTCTCCTCCCACCTTCCCTCCCCACACACACTGAGGAAAGACCATATGAGGATATCTGCAACCCAAGGAAAGACTCCTCAGAAGATACCAGTCCTGCTGGCACCTTGATCTTGCACTTCCAGTGTCCAGAACTGTGAGCAATAAATTCCTGTTGTTTAAACCACTCTGTCTGTGGTATTTTGTAATAGTCATCAGAGCTGATTAAGACAAACACATTCCTCAGCTCCTTTTTAAGATTTGCTGTTCTTAGGTTAAAGTGGTGGGAGAAGGTGGGAAGGAACAAAATGATAGGATGCAGCAGCTACATAAAGTTCCTTTGTTGCTTCCTGTTAGTAAAGGGTTTATTCTGCTATTTTCCTCCTTCAAGTGTCCATGGAGCAAGTCAATATATGCCCAAGGTAAGGTAAGAGGAAAGAACAAAATGAAAAAGCTATCTGTTTGACACCTAACCCTCTTTTTAAATTTTGAATAAAATTTTAATTTGGGGATAAATTTAGGTTTACAGAAAAGTTACATAAATAGTACACAGAGTTCCTTCTCCATCCATCCTTCATCCCTAATGTTAACGTTTTATAAAACTATGTTATATTTGTCAAAACTATAGTACATTAATATGACCTAAACTCAGACTTTACTTGGGTTTTGCCAGTTTTTCCACTTTTTTTTTTTCAGTTCCAAGATCCAATTCAGGATGCCACACTGCATTTAGACATGACTTTCTTTTAGTTCAAAGAGGCCACCTGTTTGGGAGCTATGTTCTGAAAATCCACAGCCTTATAGTGGACCTTTCTACATTTTCTATTTCAAATTTATCCACACCTTACTACTTGCAGTTCCCCCAAGTTGTGGCCCTGTGTGCCTAATCATGCTAATTAATTTCTCTGCCTCAAATACTCTCATTTTTAACACTATCATCCCTTCTAGAACTAGTAAAAAAATAATTTCTTTTTTTGAAGACTTCCTGAATCTACCCACATCCACCCCAACAGAACTAAATGCTCACTTTGCTGAGCTACATTATACTTCTTTTACATCCTACCATAGAATTCAGGGTCTGAATTATACCTTAGCTGACTATAATGTGTCATTCTCTTTTGTTAGACCAGTCTTTTTCAACCATTTTTTTTCTGCCTTGACATATACACATTTCCATCAGAAATACTGATTTAGTGCTGCAGTGATTCTCAACAGAAAACTTATGTGACTCTTTCTCCAAAAATGTGTTCTCTCATATCCCCAAATGTACATAAACTCTGCAATGAAATTTATATATGTATATATATTACATATAGATATGTGCATTTGTGTGTATAGGCAGATGCTATAACAATCAATATTTTAGCTTCTGTGCCCGTGTATTGATAATTCCCCCCCCCCAAAATTAAAGCTTTGTAGGAGTAAAACTACTCAGGTAGAAACAAGGTGGGTGCTGTTAGTGAGATGTCTTAAAGTTTGAGTGATAAGAGTCTAAGATTTTTTTTTTTACTACCCTTACTACTGGATATTTACTTAAATACTCTAAGCCTCAATTTCTTCATTTATATACTGTAGGTAATAATGATGATATCTATTTTATAGGATTGCTTTTTAAATTTAATTTTTTTTTCTATAGGGTTGTCTTAAAGACTGAATAGCACAATGTATGTAGGGCTCTTGGCATGTGGTAAATGCTGTATAAATGTTACAGTGATGAGCAAAAAGAGGAAGAGAAGAATGGAATGAGAAGAGAGATTTGAAAAGGAACATGTTTTCAACAAAACTAATCCACAGTGGCAGGATTCAGGGTACAGGTTACTTCTGGGAGTAGATGTCGTGATCGAACAGTGCATAAGTTGGAACTCTGGAGGCTGGAAATATTCTGGTTCTTGATCCAAGTGCTGGTTATGTGGGTTTCTCCCACATCAAATATTCATCAAGCTGTGTAATTGTGATTTGAGCACTTTTCTATACGTATGCTGTACTTCAATAAAAATACAATTTTTTTAAAAAGTTCTCGACACTCCCACCATCAACTGCTCTGTGCCTTACACATAATATTTACTGTAGTCAATTAACACTTTTGCATGGCACTGCTCATCAATCTTTAGGCTTTTTAAATTATCTTATACTTAAAAACAGATTGTTTTCGTGATTCATTTTGTCAGACTCTGCCTCTTGAAATTTCTTTCTTTCAATTTCTCCAAATACTAACTTAACAGCATCTTTCATTTTCAAATATGCACTGATGAGTTTTAAAATATATTGATGTCCATCAAAGTACTTAAAAAAAATTTAAATCATGGATTTTGGTGAATAGAATCATAACATGATTTAAGATATAGCTGTCAGTGAGAGAATGAATAATCTAAATGAGTTAATGATAGCCTCATTTTTTTAAATTAAACCATATTGTTTGATGTTTTGAGTTTAAAAGATTTGGAATATAAAATATATAAATTGTTTTAAGTTATTTTCAGTTGTTGAATTCATGCTGAAATCTCAGATCTCTAATATGTACATTTTTACTTCAAAATTCAATTGTATGATAAATCATGCAAAAATATACATCTTAAACCTAACCTTTCTAAAACTCTATTGATGTTATATTTAAACTTCTGCACAACTGAACATTATTTGCTTTTCATTAGCCTTGTATTTCAGTAAGGGAAGCATCACTGCATACGAATGTACAATTTTTTGCTATTGGAGTCAACAAGTAGGTGATTAGAGTGAACCAGGCCTCCTGACTTCTTACTTCCTTTCTCACCCACATTAATCCTTAACACACATAGGCACACCCAAAAGAGCAAGCACAAAAGGACAATTACCACATTTCAATTCCACATTCCTCCTCATTTTTGCATATAGATCTACACATATAAAAGGGTCTGCATGCCCACATGCCATATGTTAAGCAATCCTGGCTTGCAGAAGCTGTGGAGTGCTTGGTGGAATTTGTAGATGTGCATTTATTTAAAGCTTTGCAGGGTTGCATGGCTCTACAGAGTTCCTTGGGATTGCCGTTACATTACTATCGCAGTAAGAATGTGACTCCTGCTCTCTTAGACCTATCTTATAACTCAATTCCATCCTCAACCTTTCCTGATAATGTGAGATCTGTTACTTGGATATTAAGCAGATATGTCTGTGTTTCCAACCCCAATATGTTGGCTTCTTATCTATTTCTCTGAGCAGTTCCATCCTCAGGCTCAAGCAGGAATTTATTCTGGTTTAGTGATATTATCCTGCCATCATCCAGCCGGCTCACATCCTCTGCACCATCTGTTTGTGATATATCTTCACTACAGCTTTTGTTACAAGGAGGAAAGTATTTAACTGGAGATATTTTTTTTTTCTTTGATAAGCACATAACTTCAGAAACCTTGGAGTTACTGTTCATTATATGTTGAAGGATATTAATTTGAAAAAAAAAAGCTTCAGTGTTAATGTGGTAAAAGAGATTATCTACCCTTTTTGTTCTAGGTATGTATTTTTTAAACAGTAAGAATTACTACTAAGAGTTTTGATTAATATTTGTTTCCTTGTCCTTCCCAATACCTTAATAACTCTACATAGTCCTTCAAGTAATTGATACTATAGCAGACCTCTAACTATTAAATTCCAGAGAGGAGGGGAAGCTGGATTTGATTCAGTAAATACTGATGAACTAGTAAGGATGACAAGAATACCGTATTTTATTTCCCCTGTTATAAAGATTAGAGTTCTTTTCCTTTAACATTCTCTCAATTTTCCCAATACTTCACTTGAGTTAATACACTACCAAATAACAGTCAGTTATTTCTTTTGTTCAGGAATTCTCCCATTTCATTGTGCATCATCTTAAATTCCATCTCATCAAACACTGCTTTTTTCTATTGGGAGAAGGGTAGTGGGGATTCTCATCAACAGGCAATTCCCTCGATTTCCTTTCAGTTTCACGCACACACATATACACACACTTAAAATGCTAATTCTCACCTTAAACTTTTTGATAATTTATGTAACTAATAGCCTGGGGTATACATATGAGGTAGAGCCTTATGCTGGTAAATCTTTAGCCTCTGGCTCTTGGAAATAGAAGGGGGAAAAAAACCCTCTGAATTATAGCATGTTTGGGCTTCCATGGGGTAAATACTGCCACCGTGGCTGAATGAAATCTCACTGAGTATGCTATTGGGATGTCATTCACAGAGGACAGCTTGCTAGGGCAGACAGTATGGGAAAAAGAGTGAAGTGTGCATCTCGGGGGGTGGGTGAGGGAAGCAAAACACATTAGCTCACCACATAAAACAATGAATTTTATAAGAGTTGAAGATAAGAGATTTGGTAGATGAGGTTTTTGTTGTACTTAGGATGTATATTTTTGTTTAAAAAAATATTCACATTTAATAACCGTGCTCCAAACATTCATGCTTTCTCTGTCTTGTGTACATACCAAGATCTTTCCTACAGAATTATATATAATTTCTGAACACAGTAAGGAATTTAAAAATTAATTTTATCATTTTATAGCAAATCTGATGTGATTTAAAGTTAATATTTAAATCAGTATTTTATTAAAACTTTATTTTAAAATTAATTTTTAAAATCTGTAGTATACTATAAATTTTAATATTTCCCATTTTACTAGTGAACACTATTTTTTTTAACTTTGAATCAATTATGTAAGACTAAGCATGATTTATTGATAATTTCTAAAAAATAGAAAATAATACATTAGATTGGGTATATGGGCAAAGGTGTAGTAAAGTATGTATTGTAATTAAAATTCATGGTACCGAAAATAGAAAAAGCCTTTTTTTCACTTGCGAATATTTAAAATTCATATATTTTATAGTTTTAAAAATATAAACTAGCTTAATTTTATAATTTTTGTGATTTGATTCTAAATGATGACATAATGCTCTAAGCTGCCATGTGTAAGCACTTTCCATAAAACAATTCTATGGAAGTATAAACAGTCCTTTTTTCCAATATGAAAATCAAAACTCCAATTGTTAGTATATTTTCTCCTTTAACATTGGCATTTAAAATACTGGACATTTTGATATCTCGATCAGTAACTTTGATTAGAAGTATATTTTGTTTCTGAGAAGAAAATGTAATTTATGAAATAATTCATATATTTTTATTCTACATTTATTATTATTTTTTTCAACACCATTTTTATACCCAAGATGGATGGTGAGGTATAATCTAAAGACAATGTCTGACCTCGTATGTCTTTGTTATAACCAACCATTTAGTAGAAATACAGGATAAATTAACAATCTTGTATTCTCTATGTCATGGAATAATACTCTAGTTCACATCAGAAAGTCTGAATTAAAAGTTAAAAAACACATATTTCTAATTATAAAATAACACATATTATTAAAAATAATATAAAAATCTTAGCAAAGCAGAAAAGCCTAAAGCAAATAAATTTAACAGATAACAGTAATTTCAATTTTTCATTTCAATCACCATTAACATAAACATTTTAGTAGGTAATTTCTCAGTAATTCTACGTTTATATATTCACATGCATACAAAGATATATACTTCCTTTTAAAAAAAATACTGCAGTATACATTGCTTTGTAGCCTCTAGCCTTACACTGTGAATATTTTATAATGGAGATAAGAATTTTTCCATAAAATGGTTTTTATTTTATATATTATAGTACATTATATGAGTGAACTAGCATTTGCTTAAATCATCCCATTTTTATTTATGATATAAGTAATTCTTACTTTCTTGTTTTTATAGAAAACATAACTAATAAATATTCCTGTTTTGGTCCATATCTGTATTGATTTGTTTGGAAAAATTCCTAGAGCATTTGTCACACACATTTTAAGACTTTTGATACATAATGACAAATTTTCCTATCAAAAACTGTGCCCAATTGCACTAACATTAGCAGAAGTACCTGTTTTTCTAAATTCTCACCAGTACTGGGCATTACTATTTCATCTCTGTCAGTTTTATCATAACAGCTTTAATTATACTTCTGCATTTCAATTATTTTTGCTTAAGATGAAAATAGCATGCAAACATACACCAGAGGACATAAATTCATGTCTCTATATACACTCTTACTAACAGGATCATCTCTGCCACTATTTGTTGGGCAATATAAGAAAATTCTTAGGGTCTCTCCCATTTCCACATGTCTTGTGACACCTTTTGTTCTGGACTATCTTTTCACAGATACTTGTATGGGAATAACCATTAGTTAGAGATAGGGTCTTCCTCTGGGGCAGAAGGGAGGTTTGTTTGCATTCCAAGATAATAAAGAGATACTTCTGTTGGTGGCAAAGGTTGAGCAGGTTTGCTTACAGCCACTTTAAAGGAATGAAGTTTCCTAAGCTCATGTTGCCTCAACTTTCCTCAAACCCCACTGCATACACACATCCTCCTTGGTTGCCCTTCACCCAGGTCCATGGGACTCAGGTAACAATGCAAACATGAAGTTAATGGTGTCTGCTCTATTCCAAGTAATAAAGTCCTTTGTCTCTGTGCCAAGAGTCTTGTATCTTGCATCAGTACCTATGAAACTGGCAGGCTCACTTGTTAGCTTGCAATTAGGGTAAAATCTCATTCCCTTCAGAGAAGATCTTGACATGGATCTTCACTTGAGTCTTAGGGATAGATTTGCTGGAATATATACATACTTCTAGAAACACTTTAGGCTAGAGTGCCATGTTAGTCAAACAATTCCCTTTCCGTGAGCTAGAGAGCTTGGCATAGGTAGTGGGAAGGAGGGTGAGAAGAAGTGAAAAAGTAAGAGAGGTAGAAAGGAAAAATGGGATACATATATGTTTTGTGGCCATAGTTTATACTTAGTCCTAGTCAGAAAATTTGCAATTTTTTGCCAAGTTCAAGAAAATAACCCCCTTCCAACCCAGGAAACAGATGAACCACCTTAAATTCCTGTTTTAGAAAGAATACAAATGGAATTTAATCAATTAATCAGTAACTCAGATGGTGGATATGTGGAAAAGGTCATTTTTGAATATGAACTATTAATTTCATTATAGGGGCGCCTGGGTGGCTCAGTCATTAAGCATCTGCCTTCGGCACAGGTCATGATCCCAAGGTCCTGAGATCGAGCTCCGCATTGGGCTCCTTGCTCCCCTGGGAGCCTGCTTCTTCCCCTCCCACTCTCCCTGCTTGTTTCCCTCTCCCACTGGCTGTCTCTCTGTCAAATAAATAAAATAAAATCTTTTAAAAAAAAAGTCTTACTTATAATGTATCATTACTGTAAATTGTAGAGTCGTGAATTTGCACAAGACAAAAATCACCAGAAGGAGTGTATAACAGAAGGAGTATAAGAACAGGCCTTTAGAGAATCAAACATTTAACAAATCGTTCTAGGAAATTGGATTTTTGACCTAAAGTTCGTTCTAGTTTACTATAATAGTGATAGGATAAAGTAACAGTGTTTGTTTAGTGTTTTAATTGATAAAATGCATTGAAAACTTACCATGTATGAAGCATCAACAGTGTTTCCCCTTTTTTTATCTAGAAAATAAGTAAGGTTCTTAATATTTGCCATACCTATTTTGGTTCACTTATTTTTTTTTCCCCTTTTTTCTTTTCTTTTTTTTGGGGGGGGGTGCTTTGCTGTTTGTTGTATTTAAAAAATGCATTGTCAGAATGCATACTGATAAAATAAATGCTGAATTTTGTTCAAGTCAAAATTATAATCATTTATATTTTACCTAAACAAAAAATAATTCAAATGATTGCTTACTTCATTAGAGGTGTTTGCCAGATTCTCATTTCCTCTGTATTCCAGAGACTTATAAGATGCAGAGCTTCTACTTGCTTCAAAGAAAATGTTTAACATGAAAAAAATAAACAGAAATGAAGAAGGCTAAGAATTTGTCATGTTGTGACTACATGTCTTGTACTACATTCTGTTTACAGAATTAATTTAGGAATTAAAAGGACAAAAATGAGTAGAAAGCTTGATTCTTACTGTTGTCATTCAATATATCATTTTCCCCTGTTTATCTTTAATGTTACAAATTTCCAATATAGCATCAGTTAGCATAATATCTAGAAAAATTATTGTACACTAAACTGAAAGACCTGGGTTCTGGTTTCAGGATGCCAATGACATGTATATTGTCTTTACATCTCTCTGGGGCTGATATGTAAATTTAGTGGGCTGACTTCACTGGTTATTAACATTTTAGGAAGTCACAGCAACATATGAGAATATGCAAAAAGCTATAGCAGTAAAGTGGTAGGACACACAAATAACTAACATTTTACATGTAAACTGAAAGGGATCACCTACATCTTATAAACCAATACTAAGAAGTCCTTAACTAAATGATCCTTAAGATTGTATGATCTACGATTTAATCTGACCTAACAAACTGTTGAAATACTAAGTCACCACTATTAGTGATAATAAAAATGATTTCAATAACTGGCAATTGTCATTATGAACAAACGACTGAACACTGCCAAAGGAATATTTAGGATAACAAAAATAAATAATTTATCTTGTTTTGCAAGAATGGTGTAGAGAGCTAAAGATATGCCATGTGTCAGGGAGCTTGGGGGACTCGGTTAAGCATCAGACTTGGTTTTGGCTCAAGTCATCAAGATTGAGCCCTGCACTGGCCTCCCAGGTCAGTGTGGAATTGGCTTGAGATTCTTTCTCCCTCCTACTCCTTTCTCCCTCTGCTCCTCCCCTCCCCACCTCTCTCACTCACACACTCTTTCTCTGAAATCAATCAATCAATCAATCTTAAAAACAAGAAAGATATGCCATGTGTCCTTAATATAAACAGGTAACCTACCTAAATTTTTTTTTCAATATCTATAACTGATGTTAGATGAGCTGCTTTCTAGAAATTAATAAAAGGACTAAATTTATGATAACAATAAAATAGAAAATTATCAAATATTCAGGCTACATATTAAACAGATATCTCTAGAATATGTACATTATGTATCACTCCTATATTAATCAGATCTTTGCCATTTCCAGTATTTCTGAATACACAAAAAGCTAATTTATAAAATATTCTATCAACTAGAAAGCCAATTCAAAAATATGTATTACATGCTTACTATATGCAAGATATTCTAATGGATAAAGCAAAAGATACACATAAATAAAATATAACTTTTTTTCTAAAAGAATGTATAACTAACCAGAAGCAATGAAATAGACATATACACACCTGATTTCCTGAACAGAGGATTTTTAGTAATAAAGATATATTATTTTTTTCTCTTGAGGAGGGATAACTAATTCCACCTGAACAACTGAGGAACACTCATGGGTAGCTGGCAACTGATCTGGACCATGAAGGAAGGTGAGGATATTCACTGGCAGAGATGACAAAAGGAAATCCATGTGGAGGGGGACAGGAGCATGAACCAGGAACAAAGATAAGAAATCTGAATATTTTCAGGGAGTGCTGGGTTATCCAGGGTGTGGTGAAAACATCAAGATTAGAAGTTGGAATTAAAGAAAAACATAGAATGAAATCCATTTATGGAGGTATCTCCTGAAGATTTGTGTTTTATCCTGTACATAATGGGATGCCACCAAAGGTTCTGAGGACAAAAACAGCATGAGAGCTGTACTTTAAGACAGACCACTGCACCAGCCTTCAAACTCACATCTTTATGCACAGTACTGAATGCTTCTGAGTTTGTTTTCTCAACTGTAAAACTGAACTATTAATCATAACTATTCTACGAGAGAGATAGGATTAAAATGATTTAGCATATGTCAAATCCTAACATAAACACAGACTCAATAAATATTATTTCCCCACCTGCAAATTTGTGTGAAAAATTACTAAAATAAACCATTAACCAGAATTCAGCTCAACTATACATAATGATGAGCCATTGAATCAAAGAAAATAAATCATTATCACACTTATCACTGTGTTCAATAATTTTTTTGAAAAATTTGTAACACATAGGTGAAGTATGTTTTTTCTCCATAATGTATGATGACTTTTATCAACCAAACTCTTTTTATAAAAGAGAACATTCTATACTCTGGTTAAGCTATGTAGCATTTATGCACAATGTGTTCAACTAGCATGACCATCTGTCTAGATAAATGACTCCAACTTTAGAAATATAAATATATATATATATTTGCTACAAAATCTGTAGTCCAAAGTTTTACATAAAGTTCATTGAGGCAGGGAAATGACAAAATATGAATAATAGAAAACAGGTTTTAGAGTTTCTAGGAAAGAAGAATAGTAGCGTACAAATCAGTGATGGCCGTACTGTGCATACAGTAAGAATGTTTGAGCCCATTCTCCATCAGACATGAGTGTTTTCTCTTACATTATAGAATGTACATCAGTAAAGTTTGTATACTATAATAGCAACACAGCCCAAGCTAACCAAATAAAACCTGTGTTAGCTATCTACTTTTATAACTCATTACCTTTCAAAGTGTTAATCAGCTCAAGGAAAAATAAGGGCTGTCATTTCCCCTCTACAGGTTCACAGAAAAAGTGTTTTTTGATACTTTTAATTTTAATGCTTTTAAAAATTGCTATAGAGACTCCAGGTGTTGCTTAATTATTGATGGTCTTTATGAACCCCAAAGTAAAAAGCAAACACATAACCACAACCAAGAATACACTTAAGTTGTACACATTTTAATGATCAACTAATTTCCATCAGTAAAGGGAATTCCTTTCAGCAGGCCAGCAAACAAATTTTGTTTCTTCACTATAAAAAGACTAGCCTAAGGACTCTGTTGAAGTGTCTTCCCTCTCTGCTCTCCTTATCCTCTCTCTCTCTCTGGCTTATCCCTACATGCAAAAGCAAGGCATTGCAGCTGTCCAAGCAGACACCCTAAAACCATCTCAAACGTGTAAGCTTGTATTATTCGATGGTATTCCACTTGCAATCTAAAAGTGTACTTGTTGACATTAATTATCTGTTTTGTCAATAAACTTCACGAATGAGGACATGTCATTATCCAAATACCACCTCACTCCTCACTATACAATCTTGAAGGAAAGTTAATACTTTTAACCTACATAAGCGCAGATAAAATTTAAAATACTAAACAAAGTAAGGAGAAAATAATTTCCACTTTCACATTTGCTTCAGAAGTTTCAGGATTTAAATTGGGGTTCAATTCATAGGGAAAAAATTCTCAAAACGACATCATTTATCTAGCTCTCCAGAGTCTGGAAACCAGAAAAAAAAGGTATCATATGAGACTGTATTTTGCTCATGAGACTTCTGGCATTTTTGCCTGCCTCTAGAGTTAGTAATGCACAGGAGAATAGTGAATCTTTTCAAAGTTGGCAGTGTAGAGGCCAATACCTGCCTGTGAACAAGAGTACTGGTGAAAAATTCCAACCTGGAGGTAAAAGTTTCCAAAAGATAACAATCAGTTGGCTTTGTTAAACAAGAGAATGGCCATGCGAACAGTTCCTTCTTTTCTTCATGGGTGATTGGCAGGTACTATGAGATGAGTTTGACATGGTACCATATTTTTTCTAATTGACAAATTGTACTTATGTTATTTTTATAAAGAAATCCAGTACTAAAATCAGAGTTATTTTGGAAAAACGTGCCACTGGAATGACTTAAACAATTAACTGCACTGAAACTATTTCCTTTAATTTCCTCTAAATTTAGAAATTCTCACTTTTGTGATCTGTAGCAGTGAAATGGATCAAGATGTGAGTTCATGAAAACAAGGATGGAACACAGGATCAAGTTCAGATTTCAATCAGAGCGTTAGTGAAATTATAAGACTGGTACCTCTGCCTTCTTCATATATAAAACCTTTACAGACTTCCACATACAAAATTGTCTTAGCAGTAGAATGTACGACTTTCTCAAAGAATGAAGAACAGTGGAACCATAAGGACATTTTTATTAGCTCACCATTTTTAAAGGAATTCAGACACCAGTTAATATCTATGTAGGGGAAAAATATCTATGTGGGAGTTAGAGAGCAGGGAAATTCCTTCTATTCCACAAAAGGGGAATCCCAAACTGCATCTTTCAATATGCCTGAGAAGTCTTTAGTGACAGAAACAATCTGTAGCAGTCTGAATGTTACTCTTCCTGAATCACATATTTCTCTTTCACAGGTTTTTGTGAATCATTTCCATTTTTAAGAAGATATGGATAGCCAGGCAAATGTCCACATACTTCTCATCTATATTTTGACACTGTGCATTTCCATCAAGATACAGTTTAGCTTCAAAAATATGGTTAACTAGGAAATAGCTGGAGGCTGCTTCAATAAATCAGAAAGATAAAATTTAAGAGATATGTGCATATAATCAAAGCTCGAAATTCACTTCTACAGGAAATCAATAAGGTATTTTAGAAAGATTGAAGGGATTTATACATATAGGGATAAAACTGGCATTTGTCATAATATTAAATAGACAAAAAATGATAAGAATTATGTATACTTGAGCTTTATGAAATAAATTTAATATATGCAAGATGGAGACATCTTTCTTCATTTTCTGAGAAACACTGCTGAGTATATTATGGAATAAAATTCAGAGAATGTATTCTTGTGTGTTTATGTCTGAATATGTGTAAGGGGGGAGTATATTGTGGTAATTAAAAAAATGGGGGTACTGTGGTAAAAAAGAATCCCTTGATATTAAAAAATAATTTAAAATGTATATTTTTGTGTCTCCTTTTTCATGCATATTATCTTGCCATTGGGAAATAGTAACCAATCCAGGAAACAAAGCATTTGTCAACCATCATTCACAGAAAGCTAACAGCAGATGAGATGATGGTAATTGGAAGATTATAATTAGACAAGGTATTTTCCACAGGTAAGGGAAGTAGGAAGAGGCAATGATACTAGGCTGCTGAGCATTTGTACCAAAACACTCTCATGGATACACCTATTCTGCAGAAGAGTGAAAACTCACTATTTTCACTAAATTAAGATGGTAATATTAAACCTAATTCTCCCCATGCCTCACTCATGTTCTGCCAGACAGACACAAGCAAGCACTATCACTCTCAACATACTGCCTTAATTACACACTAACATGTTATGCTAGTGCCTTAAAGTAACATCCTCCACAGGCATCCTAAAGCTAAAATAACTGCCTTCCCAGTTAATTGTCTATCTGCCCTGTTATGTCTGTCCTTTCACATTTCCTCTCTGTGCGTGCATGTTTATGCTACATTATCATTCAACTTGCCCATGTAATACTTAGGACAGCTTCATTTTGTATCATTTACATCAACGTACATCTTCTTTCCCCAAACTGATATCTCCTCTTGCCTTATATTCTGTTTAACACTCAAATATGTTATTAGAGATGAAAGACTGTTGAAAGGAAATATTTTGCTAATGGGAAGATTCTGAGTTAACCTGATGCTAGTATCACATACTTCATACTTCCTAATGGCATTTTTTAAAAGATTTTTTTTTTATTTATTTGAGAGAGAGAGCAAGAGCAGGGGGAGGGGCGGGGGGAGAGGGAGAAGGAGACTCCCTGCTGAGCAGGGACCCTGACTCTGGGATCAGGACCTGAGCCAAAGGCAGACACTTAAACCGACTGAGCCACCCAGGCACTCCCCACCCCTCAATGGCATTTTAAGAAAATTAGTTGAAGCTAGTTATGATCATATCTATTTTATATAAAGGAAACTGAGCATTGAGGGGAAAAAATGTGCTATAGCAATCTCAGTTGCAGAAAAATGTAGTCTACTAGCAAATGGCTTCAGCCTAATACTGGTTCACTTCACATATTACTGAGGATTAAGACTAGCTACACTAATCTTGATTATGATGGGTCAAACAAATTAGAACCAGTTTCTTTATCATGTGAGAAGGTGAGCAAGGTGAGCAGGGTACCTCACAGGCCCTTTTCTACCTATATGACCTTGTCCTCTCGATCTAAGATGTGTTCTAAATCTACTATCCATCTTCCATCAGTAGGAAGAAATGATTAAGAGGCAGGCAGACTCCACAAGCTTGCAGAAGATATTCCTGTTTATATCTTCTTGACCAGAAATTATAGCAGCTTGGCAGGTTGAGAAATGCAGTCTCCATCCTGAGCTACTATATGCCTAGCCAAAAATCAGATACTCTATCACCATGAAAGAAGAGAACAAATATTGGGGGGCAAAGTGGGGTCTCTGCTACAAGCCAATGCATAGTATGCACATAGAGGAAAACACATGAATTCTGTGACTATTTAATACCAACAATTGAAATAATTTTCTCTTGCATTTTATTTTTATTTTTTTTAAGATTTTATTTTTTACTTGAGAGAGAGAGAGTGCACATGAGCAAGAGAGCACAAGCAGGGGAAGCAGCAGAGGGAGAGGGAGAAGCAGACTCCCCAGTGAGTGGGGAGCCTGATGTGGGGCTTGATCTCAGGATCCTGGGATCATGACCTCAGCCGAAGGCAGTCGCTTAACCAACTGAGCCACCTAGGCACCCCTCTTGCATTTTATTTTACTAAGACAGTTATTGCATGTTATATTAATAAGACAGCTTATATAATTTCTACAGAGCAATGCTAGAGTTCAAGTATTTTTTGGAGCTCTAAGTCATACGTTGTTAATTTTTTTTTTTTTAATTAAGCTATCTTTGTGCTAGAAGAAAGGAACCTATAGTTTCACTTATCTTTTGCTGTGTAGCAAACAATCCCAAAATTACGTAACTTATAATAACAACTGCTTTATTATCTCTTACAGTGCTGTGAACATCCTGAACTCACCTGGGCCGTTCTGCTTCCCATGTTAACAGAGGCTGCAGTCATGTGGGAACTCAACTGCACTGGTATGTCAGGATAGTTCACTCAATGGATGGTAATCAGCTCGGGCTGTCAGCAAGTAGCTCAGCAGGAGCTGTCCATCAGAGAGCCTTGATACCTACCAAGTACTGTTCCATGTGTTTTGGGCTCCTCCCAGTGTGAAGGTTAGGTTCCAAAAGTCAGGAAAGTAAAGCTGCCAGTCTTCTTAAAGTCTCGTTCAGAACTCCTAGAATGTCACTTCTGCCACATTCTTTTGGTTAAAACCAGTCACAAGTCCATCACAGAATCAAGGCTGGAAGATTTGGCGGGAGTAGGGAAGGTTATGCTCAACTTTCTGATTTAAGTAAGCTGCCAAGCTGTAAGTAGAGGTACGTGCATAAAAGGAGGGGAGAGATTGTTTAGAGGTCATTTTCTGAGACTAGGTACTATCTGTAAGAGCAAAACTAATAGAAACAGCAAAGAAAATCAACAATTTATTGATAAAAATAAAACCTAAAACTCTACCAGAAAGTGTTGGTAGACAGATAATAGAGTTATTAGAAATGCCCTTAGGATGTCCCATTTAGGGTCATCCACACTGCAGAGATGATCCAGGTCTCTTGTTTAATTAAATAGATCGATTTCTGTAAAGATAATGAGACTGCAGGTTAGCTTTCAAAAATCAATTTTTCTCATCTTCATTCAATAAGCATTTACTGAGTGCCTTTCATGTTCCAGATAAATGTTACATATTGAGTTTAGATAACTTGACCCTTGATGGCAAGGACACACCTGGCTGGGTCCTTGGGGTAAGGCACTGTTGCACTGTAACTTTAAGTAGGGGTGGGTAGGTGCACAAGGTATCCACGAGGACTGGGGTTTGTGTGGTAAGTGATGTGAGCCAGAAGCCTCATGCTCAAGTCTGGGAAGAACCCAGGTGTTTCTCTTCCTGGTAGTCTCCTCCCTGTTCCATAGAACTCCTGATGTTCCATGAGATCAGGCTTCCTCTGGAATCAGGCCTGATTTTGCCATCCTCTGACACACTGCTGACTCTCAGCACATACCAGCCCATATTCTCCCTGCCCTCCATCTGGACCTGTACTCACTCCCCTACACACATCTAAAGCACAAAGTACACCCTGCATGTTCCAACTGTGCCCTGCTTGCCTTCCTGGGGGGAAAAAATCCTTGATCTCAAGAATGTTCTTAATGTACTTATAGTAGACTCTGAGTACATGTTAGAGCAGAAATCTTACAACTAGCTATTTGAGCAAAGAGGGACACCAATTGTGAAGGTGTGAGAGAGGGAAGAAGACTGATCCAGTTCACGGTGCCTTCCTAGAGATCAGGCAAATAAAGTATGTGACTGATTTTTTCATTTGTCCTTTAGGTTAAGATAATTCCCTTAGACAACTAATTGACATATAGGTAAAGATCTATTGGTTCTAGAAGTTCCAGGCTAATTCTAAGATCCATGTTCTATTACAGAATTTAGGAACTCAAGGTACACTAGGATAAATTTTAGTTAATAGGTTTATTACTTCTCTTCTCCTGTGTCAAATCTCCCACATCTTATCTAACTTCCTTTTTTTTAAATTTAAATTCAATTAGCCAACATATAGTACAGCATTAGTACTCATCATCATTAATGTTTAATGATTCATTAGTTGCATGTAACACCCAGTGTTCATCAGATCACGTGCCCTCAATACGCATCATCTGAAGGGAAGAATGAAGGGGGGATAAACAGAAGGGGGAATGAACCATGAGAGACTGTGGACTCTGGGAAACAAACTGAGGGCTTCAGAGGGGAGGGGGTGAGGGATTGGGGGTGGGGGATTGGGATAGGCTGGTGATGGGTATTAAGGAGGGCACATATTTCATGGTGCACTGGGTGTTACATGCAAATAATGAATCATGGAACATTACATCAAAAACTAAGGATATACTGTATGGTGATTAACATAGCATAATAAAAAATTATTATAAAAAATTAAAAAAAATAAGAAATAAATTTAAAAAATTTAAAAATTAAAATTAAAAAAAATACGCATCATCTGGTTGCCCCATCCCCCCACCCCATCCCTTCCACAACGCTCAATTCCTTTTCTCAGAGTCAAGAGTCTCTCATAGTTTGTCTCCCTCTCTGATTTCTTCCCAATTTTCTTTCCTTCTCTCTCTCTCACACACACACAATCTTCAAAGATGAAATAAATTAAGAGGTGTCAATTTGTCTTACAACTTTTCAAAGACTGGTCTTTAAAAAAAATACAAATTCTTATAAACAATTTAAAGGAATAGTCCGGATTACTTGTAGCCACATGTAAAATTAGTTTCACATTTTGCCTCAAAGCACTTTGTTTTAAAGAAATAGATCTTTCCCCTGTTCTATAGGTCTTGCACCTGAGTATTCAGTTTTAGTTACAACATATTTTAAAACAAATGAATAATTCTCCAAGTGAAAATAATTTGCCAACCAAAATATTGAGCCACCTACTGTGGATACCAATGGGAACATTTATTATTTGATGTAAGAAAAAAACAACCAAATCTTGTAAACCTGGTCAGTATAATACCTGGACTGCAATTGAACTGACAGAAAATGTTACTCTTACCTGATACTTAGCATGTGTTAGGTTTTCAAACAAAGAGGAAGGAAAAGCCTCTTAGTGGAGATTTTAACCTAAATGAAAGGAAGACACTGAAATGGAAAAATCGTTTGCTTAACTCCAAATCCAGGAAGATACCAGTTTCCAGTGTCAGTAAAGTTTGTCTATGTTTCATGTATCCTGTAAGTGTTACAGGATGAAAGTAATTTTAATTGATTTTGTTAAAGGATTGTTCCTTATTCTTTATTTACAGCTACATTTTTCAGGTATAAGCACAGCAAATTACAGAGTCAATATTAAGCATTCAAGATAAAAATATACTCCTTTGACCTAAAGCTGCTTTCAGGATGAAAATTAAGTGTAAACCAAAGTTTTCTTCCTATATATTAATGCAAGTCTATCAATCTTCATTTTTCAACTTAGGATATGTGATGGAATTACTCCCTTGAGTTATTTCTTATGGATAATAAGTGTCTATTTATGCTAACAACCAGTTTTCTACAGCTTTTTCCCTTTCTCTTCATCAAGTTCTTTCAGGCATACTGTATTTTTCTGCAGACAGCACTAGGAACTGAAGCATCCCAGATCTTTTCTCCCGCTACTTTTCTACTCCTTCAAGGGAATCAGGCACTTTCACTACTTACCTTCTTCACTTTCACCTGATTTTCTCACTTGGGACACAGGTGGTTCCTTCTCTAGCAATAAATCCCTACCATCTCTCAACCGAATCAATATGCATCACGTCTCAACTAAATTAACTATTGACAGCTTTGTGCTTTAAAATTTCTTCTTTACCAGAGCTAATATAAATCATTGTCATTTCTACCTCTCAGATTCCAGTTTTTTTCCTTTGAAATCACAGAATAGAAGGGTTCCCTCCCTCAGAATAGCATATTAATTAGGAATAAAAGGTTTTGGAATCACACTGTGTCTGTTCAAATCTCATCTCCCCCTTAGTAGCCATAAGACCTTGGGATAAGTTATTTAGCTTCTCTGGGTTTCAATTTACTTTTTATGATAAATAATAGGAGTATCTATCTCATATGATTGTTTTGAAGATTAAATCAAGATCCTAGAACAAAGCCTAGCATATAGTATTTTGAAAATACTAACAACTAAGTTATTTTTCACGTCTATAAAATATATAATAGTAATTATTATAAACCCAACTCAATTTGCCATCTTCCAAATACATATTTCCAATTTCTTCAGCTATTCTTAACATGACATACCTTCAAACTCGTCATCATTCTTGTGTTTACCTGTTAATATCTTATTTGAATCCGGAGTCTTCCATCGTGCTTGTATTAGTTTTCCTATTGCTGCTGCAACACCTTACCACAAACCTAGTGGCTTGAAATGACACAAATTTATTTTTTTATAGTTCTATAGATTAAGTATTCCATGAGTCTCACTGACCTAAATCAAGTTGTACGCATGGCTGCACTTCTGGAACTTCTAAGACAGAATCCATTTTCTTGCCTTTTCAGCTTCTAGAAGTTGCCAGTATTCCTTGGCTCTTAGTTCCCTTCCATCTTCAAAGCCAGCAAAAGCTGTTCACATCTTTCTCACAATGCCATCTCTCTTGTTCTGATTCTTCTGTCTTCTATCATGTAAGGACTATTGTGATTACATTGGACCCAACTGGATAAACCAGGATAATCTCCCTACCTTGATTAGCAACTTTAATTCTATCTACAACCTACATTTCCTTTTGCTATACAACCTAACATATTCACAGGTTCCAAGGATTAGAACATGTACACATTTGGAGGGTCATAATGCTGTCTACCAAACCACTCAATCCTATAATCCATTTTTCTTCTTCTTCTTTCATGAGTTCATGTTGTCTCTGAACATATTAATATAATTCACTATATCTGTTATAGTGATGAGTTTAATGAATACTTGATTGATGCAAAAAATAGGGTTCAATCTGAATGTTAAAGGATGAAAAGAATTTAAATAGATGGAAGGTCATTGGGGACAGATAAAATTCATGAAAGAATAGTAGTAAGAATGAACAAACTAAGCATAAAGTACAGTAAAATTCTTGGAGCAAGAGCTTCAATTTAGAAAGTGATAAATGAGGGAAATTCAAATCAAAACCACACTAAGATACCACCTTACACCAGTTAGAATGGCAAAAATTGACAAGGCAAGAAATAACAATTGCTGGAGAGGATGTGGAAAAAGGGGATCCCTCCTACATTGTTGTTGGAAATCAAGTTGGTACAGCCACTCTGGAAAACAGTGTGGAGGTCCCTTAAAAAGTTAAAAATTGAGCTACCCTATGACCCAGCCATTGCACTACTGGGTATTTACCCCAAAGATACAGACGTAGTGAAGAGAAGGGCCATATGCACCCCAATGTTCATAGCAGCATTGTCCACAATAGCTAAATCGTGGAAGGAACCGAGATGCCCTTCAACAGATGACTGGATTAAGAAGTTGTGGTCCATATATACAATGGAATATTACTCAGCTCTCGGAAAGAACGAATTCTCAACATTTGCTGCAACATGGATGGCACTGGAGGAGATAATGCTAAGAGAAATAAGTCAAGCAGAGAAAGACAATTATCATATGATTTCTCTCATCTATGGAACATAAGAACTAGGATGATCGGTAGGGGAAGAAAGGGATAAAGAAAGGGGGGGTAATCAGAAGGGGGAATGAAGCATGAGAGACTATGGACTATAAGAAACAAACTGAGGGCTTCAGAGGGGAGGGGGGTGGGGGAATGGATAGGCTGGTGATGGGTAGTAAGGAGGGCATGTATTGCATGGTGCACTGGGTGTTATACGCAACTAATGAATCATCGACCTTTACATTGGAAACCGGGGATGTACTGTATGGTGACTAACATAATATAATAAATAAACATTAAAAAAAAGTGATAAATGCTAAAGGAGGATGGGTAAAATGAACACCACAATGAAAAGATTATACATAGTGTTCTAGTCAAAGCCAGCCTTGAGATGGAGTAAGAAATCATGTGTGTGTGTAAAACATTTTATTTGTAAGATGATGTGAGGCTTATTTGCCAAAATTTTCTCTCCTAGGCAAATTACAAATGCTTATAATCCTCTGACCATCAATATATTTATTTGGAGTTAACATTCTCTTTTTAAATACTGATACTCCTGGGGGTGAAGACATGAAGATAAACCATTAAGACAGTAACACATAAAGAAAATTACTCTACAAATGCCCTCTTAGTTATATCATGAAAGCACTGAGGCTAGGGTTGGGGATGGAAGACTGGAAGAGATTCATAAATTAGACTGGGATTGTGGTTGGTTGAGGGGACTGAACGCAGTGGTGAAGAATTTCAAGGACAAATTTTACCTACCTCATGATTTTGCCAATGACTTTCCTATTCTTAGCCAATAAGGAGCATCCTTTTTTTTTTTTTTAATTGAGCACTGATGTGCTAAGAACAACATTTTTAGGTATAATTTAAATAGGTCATATTTGAACATATTAAGTCTGAAATGAAACAGACATGAACACAACAGCTATGTCTCATCACTCTTTCCTTTGTCATCACCAAAAGCTCATACACCACAGGCTTGTTTATAACCTCCTAGTGCTTGCAGGAGGAAACATCTCTGAGTGAAGGAGAAAAAAATATATGATTCCTTTGATAATATCATTAAACTGTTCAAATAAGAACAATTTAAAACTTTAATATCCATGAATATTAACAACTAAAATAACTTACTTGGGAGTAAAAAATATTAAGAAAAAACTAAATTATAAATTATAAGTATGAATTATTTCACAGATGGGAAATGTACCACGTGAACATTAAGGACCACTCTCTCCTCTTCTTGCACCTATGACAGACTTCACCATCTAGAGTAGCATTCATTACCACTCTAACTAGTGATGGTCCCATTGTTTCTCTCAAATGGTGCTCTTGGGAGCCACTTGAAATTAATAAGCATTTACATAAGAGATAAAGTCTAATGTTTGTTATGCTAGGTTCTGTGAGAGGTACTTCACATATTTTATCATATTATATTGTTTTTTAATTTAAACAATCCCATGAAATAGAATATGCTATTTACAAATTAAAACAACAACAACACTAATTCCTAGATAATCTAAATTAGTAACCTGTACTTGAGTCAATTATCTGACAAATGTCAGCAACCTTGGGTATGCTGTATATCTGCATGTGTGGTTTGGGAAGTTGCAGTGGTGACAAAAACTCTTCTAGAATCTTCCAGACATTTTCTTAGCTACCAGGTATCAGTTAGCCTATGTAGTAAAATGTTAATATTTGTTTTCCTGGTATAACCCCAAATGAATGAAGAGCACAAGAACAAAGTGACGACCTTTCCTTATTTGTTTATATTACATGATAGCTTGTTCATTGTTGGGTTTGCAAATTCCAATTATTCCCTGATAACTTCAAACTTGTGGAGCAGCAATGATGAAGGGCTTGTTGAACACTTGTAGTGATATTAGAAGTTTTTAAAAAAGATTTTATTTATTTATTTGAGAGAGAAAGCACATGCATACAAATGGGGAGATGGGCAGAGGGAGAGAGAGAAGCAGACTGGGCATGACTGCTCATGAGACTGACATGGGGCTCGAGCCCAGGACTCGGATCATGACCTGAGCCTGAAGGCAGACATTTAACCCACTGACCCACCCAGTGCCTCAGAAGTTTTTTTTTTTTTTTTTTTAAGCCAAATCCTGTATTAGGGTGATCATATAATTTGTCATCCAAAAGAGGCTCTATTTGAGACTGAAAGAGGGAACAATTAATACTTACCCTGAGGTAAAAGAAGTAAACAAGACTGTTCAGGGAAAACTAGAATATATGCTTACCCTACGTATAACCAAGTTGTACAATCTGTATGGATGGAAACCAGGTTATTCAGTTTATATCCACGTTTGGTGGAATCTCATACTGATGATTACCATTAATATGTAATTTGTATATACATAGAGAGGGACAGGGAGGAAGATAAATGTATTTTTATAATTCCATGAATATTATCTTGAGCTTGATTTGACTGACTACTTTTAGATGGCTGGGGGACAAACACAACATGAATTTAAAAGGCAAATGTATAATGACCCTATGTAGTCGATGTTGGAGAACAGAAGCAAGTATTACATAATACAGGCTAGAGAAACCTCAAGTTCAAGATTGTTTGACATGGGGAAATGTCTTGGGAAGCACAGATTTTGTAAGAAAGCCAGTGTGGGAAAGCCTACTGGGCAAAGGCAGAGGACATCTATTGCACAGGAACTGAGAAGGGCACGAAAAGCCTTGGACAGTGCTGGGACAAAGCACCAGCTTCTGTAAGAAGTCTTAAAGAGGAAATGGGAAGGGGAAATGGGCATCACTGAAAGAGAAGCTTACAATGAGTGAATTTCATGGCTTGTAAATTACACCCTAATAGAACTGTTAAAAATAGTTTAAAAAATCATGACACAATATTGTGTTTTTATCACATCTTTTATTTCATCTATTATTTTTTTGAACACTAAAACATGGACACACCTTTTACATAATCATGGACATACCTTTTACATAATTCTGTTGAATAACAGCACCAGGGAATGGTGATTAATGGTTCTCTGTCATATGGTGGATCTCTCTAGGGACACGGCAGAAGGCTCAATCACTGAACCAGTCATAATCAATATTTGTGTTCATTATTTGGATTAAGACATCTAAGGCTACTTATCAAATGTTCAGGTGATCCAAAACTAAAAGGCATTGCTAAGATGATTACATAATCAGATTCAAAATTATTTTGGCAAGCTGGAAAGCCAGGCCAAAACCACTGCCGTAAAATTTAGCAAGAATATATGTAAAATTTTATCTATAGGTTAACTACAGATAAGTATATGTATCCAAAGTATAATGTATGCAGAGAGACGGCATTTTCCTGTTATACTGGACTGGTTTTTTGAAATTTACTGGTTTCAAACAACACAGGTTGTTTCTTGCTCCTGCCTGTTGGTGACAGGGCTCTGTGCATAAAAGTAACTAAGTAGTTTAAGAACAAAGCACCCCCATCTCAGTCATTTCTCGTTGTTGTACCAGAAAGAAAGTAAAAGTTACCAAATCCCTCACTGGTTCTTAAGACTTCCATTCAGAAGTGACACATACCACTTTCTCTCACAATCCACTGGCCAAAGGAAGTCATGTAGCCATTCTTAATTGCAAGAGGGCAGGGAAGTGCCATTATACTCTGTGCCCAATAGGAGGATAATCACAAATGTATGGCCAACAGCACTAATATATATTACAAACTGCATGAAAAAAAAAAAATCAATGACTGTGGTTGGCAGAATTCTCAGATGGCCCCATGATTCTTGTATTCCATCCCCTCCCCTCAGCAATAAGCCCTGTATAATCCCCTCCCCTTGAGTGTTGCCTAAATCTGTGGATATGATGGATTTCTCTCCTGTGATTAGGTTAGTTTATATGACCAAGAAATTTTGTACATGTAATTAAGGTCTCAAATCAATTGACTTTGAAATAATCAAAAGGGAGATTACCTTGGCTGGACCTGACCTAATCAATTTAGACCTTGAAAGGGACAGGGAGCTTCCTGAAAGAAGAGATTCAAAGCATAACGGGTATTATTATGCTGACTTTGAAAAAGGAAGCTGCCAGTGAGAAGTAGCTAAATGGCTAGGACCTTAGGGAGCCTCTTGTAGCTGAGAGTGAGCACCACCCCCAGCTAACACCTAGCAGGAAAAGAGGGACCTGTCATATAACTAGTAAGAACCTAACTGTCTAACTGTAATGTTTATACTGCCAAATGTTAACAAATATGGTTAACCCTGGAAGCCAATTTGCCCAATATGTGTTGTCATATATATAAAATCTTATCTTTATATTATCTAAAGATATTTATTTTTACCCTCATTTATGTACTTTGGAAAACCTCTACTTTTCTTTTTCAGGCTTTCACGTATTTTCCAAACTATTAGTCACTGTGTTTTTCTTTTGTATTTAGATAAGAATAAATAAAGGGTATTTTTTGGAATTTTTTTTAATAAAGGATATTTTTATTTTAAAAATTATTGCCCAGATTTATAGAGGAGTAGATAGCAATTTACATTTAAAAATTCACAAATTGTGAACATGACCACAAATATAATGTGATCCAACAATAAAATGAGACTACAAAGTAACATTAGCCATCTTGATCTAATTTAATAGACTTTCTTGAGCTGTAATGGATAGTGTAGCACTGTTCATCAAATTCCATTCTCCCTTCCTCTGGTTCACTTGGCTCAACCATATTTCTCATATCAGTTGAACTTTGGCATGACCCTAAGTCCTAAACTAGCAAAGGGATTCAAAAGGACACATGCTGCTTCCATGTTCGGCACATAAAAGCCTCCCTTTCTTGTTCCTCTATTCCACTCTATCCCCTTTTCTTGCTAACTGGGAGGTCATCCATGGTGACCCTGGAAGCCCATGTTAAAGATAACTAAGGATCCATCAACCTGGGTCTCTGAAAGACTGTTGGAGTTTAGCCCCTGTCTTAGTCCATTTGGGCTCCTATCACAAAAATACTATAGACTGGGTGGCTTAAACAACAAACAGTTTTTTTGTTTGTGTGTTTTTGTTTTTCAGAGTTCTAGAGGCTATGTCCAAGAGCAAGGAGCTGGTAGGTTTCATGTCTGGTGAAAGCCCACTTCCTGGTTCATAGATGTCATCTTCCCACTGTGTGCACACATGGCAAATGGGGGAAGGAGATCTCTGTGAACTAATACATTCATGAAGGCTCTACCCTCATGACCTAATCATCTGCCAAAGGCCCCAACTCTAAATATTATCACATTGGGGATTAGGTTTCAACATATGAATGGGGGGGGGGGCAAAAACATACAGTTCAGAGTCCCCCCAACCCCATCCCACCCATGTGAAAATGCCTTGGACAGTTTATGTGAATGACACATATTTTCTTTTGTGTTGTACTATTATTATATGTTAGGTCTATTACAGAAGTTAACTCAGCACTTACTTTATTCCAGACCATGTGCAAAGATTCTACATAATTATCATTATCATCCCAATTACACACATAATGAAGCCAAATCTCAGAAAATTTTAGTCAATCATCCCAGATTGCATTTTCAACTAAGCTAAGTAACAGCTAAGTAAAAACTAGAATCCAGATCCTTTTGGATCCAAATCTATTTACACAATGCCTCCACAGTACTGCCATAATTTAAGAACGACAAAAAGAAACCTGATTGAGTTGATTTAGAAGAAACAGCGTATTGGAAAGTGTCTAAACATTTTCCTTCTAGAATTATTTTAAGGAACTGAGGTATGTGGCCTAAAGAAAAAACCAGCTTGAGTATTTAAAGGCTTGCTATTTGGGAGTAGGAAATAGAGTTGTTCTTTGCAACAGAACTGGAAGATCCAGGGAAGAATTTCAATTCAGCATAAGTAATTTTCTAACAACTAAAGCTGTCCAACAGTGGGATGCATTGTCTTCATCTATTAAATCTTCCATTCATTCTTCCATCCATTCAACCAACACTGTGCACACATTATACACTAGGCACTCCACTAGGTGCAGATGATACTAAGATGAATTAGACTTAGTTTATGTCATTAAAATTTTACTTTCTAGAAAGGGAAACATCATGCAAAAAAAAAAAAAAAATAGCTGTGGTACTGAACAATTGTAACAATCACCTGAAATTGAAAGAGATTATCCTTATTTGCCTCCGCCCTGGAAATTTTTCTAAAATACTGTTCTGTAGAATAGAATTTGTCTAATGAATTTTTTCCCAGTGCAGAATAAAAGAGATTGACAAGAAACAGAGACTGGTATATCCGAAAGGCTAATTAATCACTTTTTTTACTGAATTTATTTACATTCTTCCTTTTTATATTAAAATTTTCTTTTTTTATAAAATGATGTGATTGCAGCTGATAGCTTGTTACTTGTGTTTTATTTGATATTAACTATCTTAATTTGCAAAATAAAACTTTAGCAACCCTCTGTTGCCCCTACATTTTCAAAATGAAACTTCACCAGCCCAGTACAAACTAGTCTGATAACCTAAAGAATATGGACCGGACACAGAAAGCAAAGTAGGGGCTTATCAGATAAATGGAAGCTTCCCAGGTAGAGGCGTAAATTCAGAAAAGCACAGGGATTCAAACACTGCCTGGCTTCTGCTGTGACTCCTAAGTAATTTGGTCTTGCTGGAATACTGAATATCCCAAGGAGAGTGGCAAAAAATAAGGCTGCAAAAACTGAAAGGGACCTCATCACTTATGGCCTTTTGTACCAAGCTAAAGGAATTTTGATGGGATAAGGGCATATAAAAAGTTTTCAGCATCAGTCAGTACAAAAGCATCATTTTTAACATGGATCCTCAGACAGCTATTCTGTGCACTTCATTTTATCTGTTACTTGGGTTTTACAGTCTGTGATTGTTTCGTCTTTTGGACCTAGCAGATCTATGAAACGAAAAATAGCACTCATGTTAGACCTCTCTTCCACCCATATTCCAAAAACAGTACTTTTCAGGATGTTTTTATTTGATTTATTTTTAGTAGAAAAGATGAAAATAATATGATCTCGCTTATGTTTTAGAAAGAGCAGAGCCTTCTGTGGAGGCTAAATTGGAAGGGGACAGCACACTGGAGCCCACATGATGGCTTAGAAGCCTGACACAGTAGTGAGTTTCCTGATATTGGAAAGACTAGCAGCATTAAATATATCACAAGGGCTCACAGTCCTTTTACTAAGATGATCTTTTCAGCTCTTAAGAGGATACATTAATTTCCTTTTTAAAAAAACACAGACATGAAAAAATAGTACATGTAAGAATGGCCAAGGTGAAGACCACAAAAAGACTGCACTTCAATCTTTGTCACTGCTATCTTGTTTTCTCTGCTCAGGCAGACTCCACATTTCCCTGCTTTCCCCCTAATCACAACCTTTAAAAAACAGAAACATGAGGGGTGGGGGGAGAGCATAGAACACTTCCCTGACATCATCTGTTCAAAATGTATAATATATTTGTGAGCTAAAACACCACACATAATGCACCCATTTCTGTGCAAAACTGACTACAGTCTGCTAATGTGCAGAATTCTTGTCCTAGTTTTTATCCTCCAGGCAACATATGTACTTCAAGTTTACTAAAATTCCACCAGCAAAATACCCTTATAAAATAAAATCCAGAATCACAACAAATTGTCATTTCAAAAAGGCTTGTTAAATCAATACCTAAAAATAATACTTGAATTTAAATTCTTGAAAGTATGTGATTTGAATGGAATCAAGCATAGCTATTCCAGCTGGGACTCATATTTAATCAATACTGTAATATTCTTTTGCTTAGATGTGAGTTTCACTAAAGGTCCTAGTAAAAATGCATCAGACACCACAGATAGCTTAACCTTCCCTCAACAAATTATGCCTTGATTTCTAGTACTACAGTCAAGAGGATATAGCAATCAGGTTTTTAAAAACAAAACAATTAAGAGTTCAGTTCCTAGAAATTGCTAATTTTTGTATTCTACAATGATAAACATTAATCTCTAGTCTTTTCATCTGTTGATGGTTTCATTCAGAGGATATATAGTAACTATAGCTGATTTTATGATGAGCTATAAAAATCCTTTCAACATAATGATTCAAGCTTTAAAAGATACTAAAAATATCTTACAGATAAGTTAGTTTCTCAGTCAGTGCAACAGTGCTTTTCATATGGATGCTCAGACTGCTTTTCAGTGTTCACTTCATTTTTAACTTGAGTTTTAGTCTGTGGTTGTTACCTTTTTAGACCCTACAGATCTATGCAGTGATAAATAGCATTCATTCTAGACACCTCTTCTATCCATTCTTCAGAAACAATAATTTTTAGGGTGTTTCTTTCTCCCTTACTTCTAACTAGATGAAATTTGATAGAAATATGCATGGCAACCATTTTCCAAAAAAGCAGGATACATCTGCAAAGGGAGGGATGACTCAATTCTATATTATGTGCTCTCTCTTGAAGATCCCAGCATTGTAAAACTAAAATCCAACGTGGCAAGCTCTCTGGAATTTTACACTATGATTCTGTGCAGTCGGTAAATGTTATTTTGCTTGGTGCTTAATCTAGTTAAATAAAGAAATTTCCACAAGGCTACATACTGCATCCAAAACCAACCTTCTAATATAAGCATAAACACTGATTCAACGACTCTAAGGGTCCTGAACTTTAGGGTGTGGGATGAAACTACTCTGCGTGCTTGTATCTGGTGCTTGCTGTTTTTCAGTGTTTATGCAATGGAATCTCCAGTAACCATATGACATGTTAGATAAGCAAGGTGTTAGGGTGAAGTCAATACTTTAAAATTAAAAAAAAAATCATTGTTATTTAAATTTAAAATAAGCAGAGCAAATACACATGTGTGATCTCAGGCATATACACAAAGAGTATAGTACCAAATAAATATCTATAACAGAGCTTAGCTGCCTCACTTTATATAAACAGCTTTTATTTCTAAATTCATTGTGGCAATGATATAAGGTAACATATGAGCATACAAGGTCACGTTCCACCAATAATCCAACTGCTGTGGTGGGCTCCATGGTGGCAAGCTGTACATTCTTTGTTTTTAACTTAATGGCCACACGTTATGCCGTTTTGTGAGATTTGAGGTTCATTAGACCTTCTGTTCAAGTGCCTTAAGGCCACAATTCATTCCGACTCTGCAATTACCGGTGACAATTTTTATATGCAGCCAAATTTTTCAATCGCAGTGGGAAGATTTGCATAATTTGTGGCTCTTTGCTCTTCTCTCTGATAATCTCACATTGGAAAAAATATTAAAAATGCATTCTGGAAAAGCATTAATGCTGCATGAACCATTTTACTATTATTCAAAAGAATGGACTCTAGGGAAAAGAATATGGGGAAGTAAAAGATATTAGCACATCTGTTTTTTGGTAAACAGTTTGCGTTGGCTTGTGATAGAATATAAACTCCAAGAGGAGGGGATAGCTGCTAATCTTTCCTGTTGGTCATATCATGTAAAAACACCGTTTTTCAAAGATGCTTAATTCTTTGAAATCTGTTCACTGTAATTTACACCTTTAGGTGAGTTCTCTTACGGTGCTTTTCAAATTAATCTTGAAAACAACAAACATCCATGAGTTACTATCACTGAGTCTCTTCTACCAATTTAAGAGACTCTGAGTGGAAGTCAGTGAGGCAAGAATTTAAATTACTTCTGGCCAAAAACTTGGAGTGAATCCATTACAAACCTGATGGTATGCACAGACTCTAATTGGAAGACAAAAAAAGATAGAGCTATTCCTATGCAGGATCCTGGGGTTTGATTTGTAGGTTATCAGTACATGCTGACCTAGACCAGATTTTACAAGACAGAAAAGTCTGTGCATTTAAGTAAACAAATGTGAAATCATGGCAACTGACCATTATTTTCTAAGATTAAAGACTGAAACCAATTCATTTCAACACAAAAGCTCAAGAGAGATTATTTCTACCCTGGAATCTTGTTGATGTTTGGGTAGAAGTACTTGAAGACCAAAGATGAGTATGGAAAAAAAATATGTTCACAGGTCACAATATTAAAGCAACTCTGAGAAAGAAAGTAAAAGGAAAGAGAAAGAGAGAATATCAGCAATATGACAGTAACAGTAAAAGCGTACCATGAGAGCTAAATTAAACTAAGCTTGAACAAAACACACACATCCTGTAGCCTGGACAGGAATTGTGTATTAATAGTCCAGCATTCTCCTGGGGCTCTGTGTTGACCTGCAAACCTAGAGATGAACAGATCTGATTTATATTACAAACACTGAATTCATCTTCACTCCTCAGCAGCACCTCTGTTGCTCAAATGCAAAGCAGAGGCCGGGATTCCAATCCCAGTCAGGCTAGTGACCAGATACGCCATTTCGGGTGAATCACTTTGCCTTAGTGAGCATCAGCTTCCACAGCTGTAAAATGTGAGTAATAATAGCTACTTTCAAGGACTATGGAAAGGTTTAAACAATATAACTTATGTAACTATTCAGGCTTGGTAGTAAATATTCACTATACATTTGTCAACTCTGCTAATTTTGGGTGGCAACAGACTTTTCTGTCGAGAAACAGCACTAACTAAAACCATAGTAATCTTCTGTTCATTGGAGGAAACAAAATGGAAGAAGTTAGCCTACTGATAACAAACACCACCTGGCATATAATAATTATCACCTCTCTTCCCGGGCTTGGCAGTTTCCCCATCTCAACATTGGCTAGTGCCACAAATTCCTGGAATTGATTCAATGCACAAGTCCTTGTTTCCAAGACCCTAAGTAAGTTGCTAGGATACTGCTGGGACCTTTTAACACTTTATTTTCTTTTTCTCAGTATACTACTCAAGAGGTAGGTCCTTTTATGAATTGGAACATAATTTATTTCTCAACTTGACACATAGCAATGTACAAGACTGAACTGCATATAACTAGCCATGTTAAATTTAACAACGTTAAGCCTGTTAGATGATCATTGTTGGACACTTTAGACCTGTATTCTTTAATACTTTAACCTTTAGTATATGCTTCAAACACTTCAATCTATGCTAGAGTCATAGATTGAAACACTGTCGATTAGTGAAAGCAAAAATGTGATACAGTAAGAGAACCCATAGGTAAAACTGGCATCGTTTTCAGGTATGTGTGTTCCAAATATTTTAGTTATGCTTCAAAAAAAAAAAAAGATGCTTTCCAGGTAAATTTGTAATTAAAAAAAAATGTTTAGTTTCCTGTCATGCTAAATGAATAACTATGTATGGAATATTCAGGCTCCACCCTACTCTACTTTCTGTGAAGGGAGAGAAAGGGAAGGGAACATTTTACTTGATTGTTGAACAAGTGAGTTGCTTAGCAACAAGAAATAAGGTGCAAAAGATTAGGTCAATAATGTCCAATGGAATCCAGTAACTGTCAAAGAATATACCCTTAGGTGTCAGACCTCAACCTGCTTCTTAGAGAAAATCTGGATGCTAGAATCCAAATATGTAATCTTTACTATGTATTTTCAATAGTATCAATTTATTTAAAATTGAGTTTAACACAAAAAGCTATGTCAAAATTATAAAAGTAAACCCATGGTGAAATCATTTTCTTTTTTATTTATTAAGGTTTTATTTTAATTCCAGTATAGTTAATATACAGTGTTATCTTAGCTTCAGATATACAATATAGTGATTCAATGAAATGATTTTAAATATTATGGATTTCTCCCAATGTTTGGGTTCAAACTGACCTAGGTTGGTTTCTGGTCTACTTACTATTACAGGAAAATAATTTGCAGCAGGTGAATTAGTTGCTTTATGTAAAGACAGCTGTCTCTTCACCTAGGCAGGCTGAATCTTTCTCAGTTTGGTTCAACTAGCATGTGTGCATGTGGACCATTTGGCAAAACCTACCACTTCAACCATTTTCAAATGTATAGTTCAGTGGCATTAAGTATATTTACACTGTTGTGTGGCCATCACTACCATCCACCCATTTCCAGAACTTTTTCATTTCCAAACAAATTCTGTACCCATTAAACAATGACTCCCCATTTCCCTCTTCTCCTCAGACTCTGGAAATCACCATTCTACTTTCTGTCTCTATGAATATGAGTACTCTAAGTATCTCTACACTACTTAAGTGGAATTACAGTTTTTGTCCTTTTTGTCCTTTTCACTTCGCATAATATTCTCAAGGTTCATTCATGTAGCACACATCAGGATTCCTTTTTAAGGCTTAATAATACTGTACTATATGTAGAGATCACATTTGTTTATTCATTCATCAGTCAATGCACACACTTAGTTTGTTTCCACCTTTTGGCTATTGTAAATTATGCTGCTGTGAATGTGTGTGTACAAGTAAGAAAAAGGAGGGGTGCAGTCCAGGAAGTCCAAATACCCTAAGCGGCTTCTGGATTTTGAATTTACAGAAGATTTTATGGCCAAGATGGAGAAGATGGTTTATATCTCATACCCCACAGTTATAACACTAACTGGTCTTCTATTCAATTTTGTTTTAGCAAGTTATCCTTATGCTACCATATAGGTGGTCCCCTGGGGCCTTCTCTGTTTGAAAAGATGAAAAAGTTCTGGAAATGGATAGTGCTGACAGCCACACAACAAATCCACCCTCGATTTGCTGTGTGCCAAGTATCTGAACTTTAGTCCAATCCTTCTGTCCCAAACATGGAATTCAGCAAGACCAAAGGGAGTATAGCCCTATGCTGTGACTCCACGTGATCCTGCGGGAAGGATGATACTTATTCCCAGAGAAATTTTAGTGCCATTTCTCCAAGAAAAGTCTCAAGTCCTGGCTAATGTGTCAACTGAACCACTTGCTGAAAAAAAATTTTTAAAAGATCTGAGCTCAAAGCACAGCTGTTTGCTGAGACATAAAAGCTGAACATGGCTGTTTCATACAAGAGTCAAGTTTCATTGTCTAGGATAACCTCACTGGGGCTCATTCACAATGAGATTTGAATGCAGATTTAAAGAAAGGGGAACTTTTAAATTAGTACGCAAAGGGAGACTCTAGGAACAACAGAACTTGTGTGCCTTGTGTGAGGAACCCATTCAGCTACCAATGAATCATACCCTTCTTAATTTCTATAACTTTTTACCCAGATTCACACACAGCAAAAACACAACAGGCAATAAAGCAAGGAAGGAGGAACTGAGCTACCTCAACAGCTCATTGAGTTCATGAATTTTTTTACCCTAGGAAATGTTCAAGAATAAGGAACAGTTGGAAGAAACAGGCAAAACCTCTGATTTAGTAAAGGGTTGTTCTTTTCAAATACAGAAGATTGAACTGGTTCTAATAATGAGTGAATTGGGAAACGTCAGACTGATATTGTTGATGCTTTTTTCCTTATTCACCAGCACTTTCACATGGAGTCCTGGGTGAAAAATTCACCCATTCTTCTCTATTTTTTCTCTAAAGAAAAAAAAGCAGACAATTTGAAATGAACTTGATAGAGTAACTACGATCACAAATTACAACAGAGTTAAACGCTTAAGTCCACATTAGCTACTGTCTAGGCTAGAGTCAGACTTAAGGAACTAAGTCCTACTGGCTCTTTCCCTCATAATTTTTTTTTTTGTCTCAGCCTCTTCAAACAAACTATTTCATTGTTTCTCTGGTTTACAGCAGTTTTACCTCACAAGTGGCCCAAACGAGAATTACTAAACCAAGTTCCCCAAAATCCTTTAATCAAAGAAACTTGTAGGGGCGCCTGGGTGGCCCACCGGTTAAGCGTCTGCCTTCGGCTCAGGGCGTGATCCCGGCGTTGTGGGATCGAGCCCCACATCAGGCTCCTCCGCTAGGAGCCTGCTTCTTCCTCTCCCACTCCCCCTGCTTGTGTTCCCTCTCTCGCTAGCTATCTCTGTCAAATAAAGAAATAAAATCTTTAAAAAAAAAAAAAAAGAAAGAAACTTGCAGAAACACACATTATCTTCAGTTTTCTAAAACTCCACAGCAAGTGATATAGATGGTTAAACCTAAAATGATGGAATGGATTTTATGCTGTTCTGTTTGGTTTTACAACAAGGATATGTCAGGACTTCTATAACAAAACAAGTGTTGTCCTTCAAGATGGTCATATCCAGATGTTGAGTGCTTTTTCCAACAAAGCTCTCATTATTCAAAATGTTCTTTGGAACCTCTGTTTTAGAATTACCTTCACTGCCAATTTACCCGAAATATAAAGAACATCTCATTACTTTATGACCTCACTTTACAAAGGTCATAATTTTCTTGAAGAAAACAAAATGTTGTGTTTTAGACACAGTCAAGCTTTTAAGCTTCTGTGAGAAATGATCCAATGTAACTATTCAAGACAAAGACTGTGGAATCTTAGAGCAGAGTTTCAAGTCAAAACAAAAATAAAGTAAGCTGTGCCTTCTATATATGCCTGAGGCTATGTCTACAAAAAATTTCCATTTAAGAGTAAAATATTCAGCCAATTAGTTTCTTATGCACTGCCAAAAACCTGATTTGATCTGGTTATCTATTTTATTTATTTTTCTTTGCAACCAGTTGCTTAAAAGAACTAACCCCATCAACTAGTTATGATATGTGCATAGACTCAGTTTCAGAACGGCCCCTGCTTCAGGTCTAGGCCATAATCATTAAGCTATTAACATAATCAAAATCTTTTCAAGAATTTTATGACTTAAAGAAGATAATTATTCTGAAATAAATCCTTCATAATCATGATGGTTTATATTATCTCTACAAAAATTAATAAGTAATAGGACATTAAATTTCAGATGCTTCAGCACCTACTATAAGTTGAATTCGGTACAATAAAGATTTATATTAAAAAAATCTCTTTTTCCAATGTTTATGTTCAAGTATTTGGGGTGCAACACTTTAAGCTATCATGTTCACCTAGGAGAATTAAGATGAAATACTCTTCATAGAAAAGCTAGGAGGTTATAGAATTGAATGTCAAGTTCTAAATTTTATGTGAACAAAACAGAGTATTATGTGTTGGAATACCTTGAGGAATATGGGGCAGCACTAAAAAAGTCTCAACAGAAAAAGTGGCTCATTTGTTACTTGAATTTCAAGGTCATTGTGCTGTTCTATATGGTAAGTGTGAAATTAATTACCTCTTATTTCAGGTTTAACGATAAGACGATAAAGCAGAAGTGGAGATAAAGATATGTAGTTCAGCAAACAAGACTGTAATAAATTGTAACATGATCATTGTTTACTGTACTATTAACAATCCAACCATATAAATCCATATACAGAGAGTAGAAATGCACCCACATAGAAACTATTTTTTTTTAAAGATTTTATTTATTTATTTGACAGAGAGAGACAGCCAGCGAGAGAGGGGGAACACAAGCAGGGGGAGTGGGAGAGGAAGAAGCAGGCTCTTAGTGGAGGAGCCTGATGTGGGGCTCGAACCCAGAACGCTGGGATCACGCCCTGAGCCGAAGGCAGATGCTTAACCACTGCGCCACCCAGGCGCCCCTCACATAGAGACTATTGACTGTGTAGTTTAGAATCTGTGGAATATGTTTATGCGTTATATTTCTTTAAGAAATATTAATCAAAAACACTTTTCAAAGGTACAATAATCCTTCACATATCAAAAAATATTCTTGCAAAATGGGAAGGTGGGATTCAGCCATTCAAACAAAAATTAAATACTGGAATTTTATTTGGGTCATACCAGATTACTGAGGTGGTATGTATAATTTATGGTGAACACTATAAATTTTCCTGGCTTGAGTAATGCGATGTATTATATAATTATTAACACCGTGGTTTTATCATCATTTATATATAACATGACTGAATTTTAATTATCTACAAAGTACCTACCTGAAAAACTAATTCTTTAAAAAATGGTGATAATGTGGGTATATTTTATTTTTAATATCTTGGTTTATTAAAGAATGTGTAAAAGATCCTTTACACACTGAAATGCAAATTATCTCTAAAAATCATATTAATTTAAGGTTTGTGTTACCATTGCTTAGCTTTCTGAGGAAGAGCTGAGAGCGTGGTATTTCTATAATTTTTCTTTTTCTTGGTAAGTCTCCTCTATAGAAGTCCCTGATTAGTTGGCAGGCACTTATAAAGTATATGTTATATATGAAGGTCCAAACCAAATTGAATCCAGTTTAGCCAATGGAAATCTGGCTGCCAAAATCTGTTCCAGCTTTTAATTTTTAAAGATTTATTTGAGAGAGACAGAGAGAACAAGCAAGTGGGGCGAGGAGCAAAGGGAGAGGCAGAGAGAGTCTCAGGCTGACTCGGCACGGAGCATAGAGCCCGATGCTGTCATTACCCTGAGGTCATGACCCGAGCTGAAACCAAGAGTCAGACACTTTAACCAACTGTGCCACCCAGGCACCCCTGCTCCAGCTTTTAATGTTTTGGACTTTTATCTGCTAAGTGGACATGAACCTTGGGTAAGTTTTGGTCTATTCTCCAAAAATGAAAATTGGTACTCTTTTTAAATTTTATCATCTGCCCGCAATCTAGTCATGATCCAGTATGTGTAACAGAATGAATGCTGCATATGGACTCAGGACACCAGTTAAGATCCAAGATGTATAATCTTTTAACTGTGTAACTTTGGGCAACACACTTACATTTTTGACCCTCTATTTCCTCATTTTTAAAAAATAGAGATTTTAATCATGTTTGCATAAATCTGGAACAATGCATGGCACAGAAAAGAGATTTGAAATGATAGCTGTCTTTTATAAAACTATTTTTTTTACTAATAATACGCTTTTTATGTTCTCGAATTTGTGTTTATCAAAGTAATATCTACAAATGACACCCCAAAATCTTTATCTCTTCTGGCATCTTTCCATTACATCTTTTAATCTATTAAACTATATGTATGTATATACTGTTATTATGGACTGTTTATGTCCCCGCAAATTCATAATGCTGAAGTCCTCATCCTCAATGTGACAGTATTTGGAGGTGGAACCTTAAGGAGATAATTACATTTAGATAAGATCATGAGACTGGAGCCCCCGTGATGGAACTAGTGTCCTTCTATAAAGAAGAAAGACCGGAGCTTGCTTGCTCGCTCTCTCTCTCTCTCCCCCCTCACCATGTGAAGACATAGTGAGAAGGTGGCCATCTGCAAGCCTGGAAACAGCCCTCACTCACGGAACCCAATCAGTTGGCATCACGATCTTGGACTTCTCAGTCTTCAAAACTACAAGAAATACATTCCTGTTGTTTAAGCCACCCAGTCTATGGTATTTTGTTATGGCAACCCAAGCTGACTGTGAAATATATCTATATATTCCCTAAACTTCAGCTTTCAAAAGGACATGTATAATCCAAATGTCCAGTACAAATTTAGCCTCCTCAGTTTAAGTCTTTTTGTATATCCCTTCTCTTACTGTTTCAGGTTTATCGTAATTTGTCTCTTCTTGTCATTGGAAACCTCCTCTCAAGACCCACAAAGGAGGGAAAGAATTTGGATTTTATCCCACAAGTAATAATAAATCACTCTACATACTTGGACAGAGATTTAAAAAAATAAAGAATATTAGTCTGGCTACTCTGTGTAGAATATCCAAGACAAAATAGAGGTTAGAAACTCGGAGGGAAAAATGATGAAGGCTAATAGGGTTATTTATGGAAACAGAGATGACTGTATTGCTGCTTGGAGCTAAACAGGCCTGGGATTAGTTCTTCTCTTTATCACTAGTGGTGCAGAAGCCATTTAAGTCTCTCGACTTCTCTAAGTCTCAGGACCCTCTTCTTAAGATGGGATTAAAAAGGTGACCTACTCATGGTTGTTATGGGGATTTAAAAAGGCAGAGCTGATAGTGACGAGAGTTGGTATTTTGCAGCCAATGCCCAATGACCAAACTGGATATGGATCCAGGCAGGCATGGAGCTTAAATGGGATGGTAACACAGTTCAAACTCTGATTGGTAGTTACTGTTGTTCTGCATAGAAAAACTGGAAGAGGTCAGCTGCCAGAATGTTGAAATTGGTGGAATACAGAGAATATGTGAGAAAGAAAGATTTCACATTTTAGATTCGGGATACTACCAAGGTTTTAGATTGTGCTAACAGACTTGTAGAAAGAAGTGTAAAAGCACATGTATAAGTGTAAAAGCCTTTCTTCATTGAGAAAGACTCTTTATGACCTTTATGATCTGAGACTATTAATGACATAGCTAAAAATTAAGGATTTGGGGGCACCTGGGTGGTTCAGTCAGTTAAGTGCCTGCCTTGGGCTCAGGTCCTGATCTCAGGGTTCTGCTCAGCAGGGAGTCTGCTTCTCCTTCTGCTGCTGCCACTCCCCCTGCTTGTGCTCACTTGCTCCCTCTCTCTGTCAAATAAATGAATAAAATCTTTTTAAAAAAGTAAGGATTTTGAGAAACAGTAAAATTATGCCTTAATGAAACAGAAAATAGTGAATTTAGATTTGATATGTTAAATTCCCAGTGATTGAGAGAGTGTCACTGAGTATTAGCAGGACAAACAAGCAAAAATTTAAAAAATAAGAATATATAAAAAATGCAAATCAGTATAGCCTCTTACTAGGTAGTCTTTTTTTTTTTTTCCTGTAAGAAACACCTTAGCCCAGATAACTTGAAAATGGAGCAAAAGGCCTTAGAAAAATGTGTTTTGTATGAGCAGATTTCTATATCTTCTTGGATTAAATAACAGAAAATTGTAATCACACATTAAGTGTTTATATCATTAAAGAGCACTGTCTTCTCACACACATTGTTTCTTAAGTTCTACATTAGTTAAATAAAACAATAATTAATAACAATATTTGCATAAAAATCATAATAGTATTAATATATATCACAGAAAAACTATTACAGAACCATAATCGCTTGATATGGGTTTCAAGCATCTTTCGTGCATTTACTTTGTCTATTAAAGACACTGCATTAGACTTTTTATAATACTACACTTAATAAAATATAAATTCTTCTTTCAAGAATCATCAATCTATTAGTACAGAATTGAATGAAGGAGGAAATAAAAGGAGACAATGGAAAACAACCAAAGATGAAATTAGGTTTCAGAAATCAAAAGAAAATTTAATGTTAAGTTAAAAAAATACCTGAAAAGATGTATACCTTTAAATTAATGAAAGTGAAATGCCATTATCTCATAAAAGAGTTGTCTCATTTATATAGGAAATAAATTAGCAAACAAAATTGAATTAGTTGGTTAAATTATAAATACCTTTTCAGTTATGTATTGTAAAACAGTGGTTCTGGATGTCTGTATAAAATGAATCTATATTTTCCTTTGGAAGATACAAATTCAAAACATTTAAATTAACATTTTCAATCTCCTATTTTTATTTTAATGTTTTCTTCAGAATTGTCTTTGATAGAAACAAGTATTTTCCTCTAGTCTGCCTGCCTTGTTAAGTACTTACGTACTGTTGATATGTATACTGGGTATACGAAGCTTGTCCTTAAACAATGGATGTGAAATTTGGTAGACAGCAAGAGCAGAAGCAATCTGACTGAAGAACCATGTTTTCATCAACCCAAGACAGGGGATGATGCTTAAAAAAGTAAAAAAAAAAAAAAAAAAAGATCAAAAATTAATTTAGCAACCTCATTGATTTGTCTACCTGATGACCCACACGAAACAGACACAGAAAATAATGTGGCTCACTGAACATGTCTTAACTAAAATTCACCAGATGTTGGCAATCACTCATTCCCAATCCACATCTTATCTGATGAAAGAAGAGAATCCCACAGCTGCCTGGCTATTCATTAACTAGACAAACAGCTCTCCATAGAGGTAAGCCCTCCCTGCCCTCCATTGCTCTTACATCTAATATAACTTGTGGATTTTTCTTCAGTGGTTATGTGAAGAAACTTGGTCACAACCCTCCTGAACATTGCAGGTGTTCATAACCTATCCAGATGGGAACACAGGGTTTTCATTCCTCATTTTCTGTTGAGATGTTCATAATTCCATCGCTACTCAGTGGCAAAGTCACAGTTACATTTGATACCTTTCACTCCCTTAGCTCCCACAGCCAGTCGTGGAACCCTTTCAATCCACTCACTCTCTACAGACACTCAGATGTTTTCTCTCTTTTCAATTCCTTATTACCTTTCACCTGAGCTACTGAAAGAATCTTCTATAAATATTCTAGATAGAATAGTCTCTTCTGGTTTCACTGGATTTTCATTATTTCATAGAATTTTGTGATCCATATGGAATTAATTTTTAGGTATGGTGTATAAAGTAAGAGTTGAGGTTTACTGTTTTCCATAGGGTCATCAGTTGGTCAGCACAATTTATTGAAAAGTCTTTCCTTTTCCAATTGCTTTCCTGTGTTTTCAGTGCAATGAAATGGAATGACTACATAAACATGAGTCTATTTTGAGGCCCTCTCTCCTGTTCCATCAAGCTATTTGTGAATCCTTATTTCAATGCCTCAATATGTTGACAACTGAATTTTGACTACTAAATCTTTATAATTAGTCTTGAAGACAGGAAGTCCACCAACTGTTATTTTTCAAAACTGATTTAGCTATTTTAGGTCCTTGCCACATCCATATACATTTTGGGAGCAGTTTGTCAATTTAATAGGTGTATATGTAAATAAAAACTTTTCAAACTGTATGCTTTAAATATATGCAGTTTATTATACACAAAGATTTTTTTAAAAATATTGTAGGCTTTCAATTCCAGGAAGATGGAATAGACATACTTTAAAACTCAACAGTAAAAAACAAAAATCCAATTAAAAATATGCAAAAGACACGAAGAGACATTTCACCATAGAAGAGGATATTGCAGGTGGCAAATATGCACATGAAGAGATGTTCAACATCAGCAGCCGTTAGGGAAATGCAAATTAAATCCGCCATAAGTTATTACAACATAGCATCAGAATGGCTGAAATAAAAAAATAGTGACACCACTAATTGCTGGCAAGGATGTGGAAAAACTGGATTACTCATGCATTGCTGGTGGAAATGTTAAATTGTACAGCCAATCTGGAAATCAGTTTCTTTAAAAACCAAATCTGTAACTACTATATCACTTAGCAATTGTACTCCTGCACATTTATACTGAGAAATGAAGACTTATGATCATACAAAACCTGTACATGAATGATTATTCTAGCTTTATTTGTAATAGCCCCAAACTAGAAATAACCCAGATGTCCTACAACAGGTGAACGGTTAAATAAAATGTGGTACACCCATGCCATTGAATACTGCTCAGCAATAAAAAGGATCAAACTACTGAAAAACACAACACTCTGGGCAACTCCAAAGAATGCTGAGTGAAAAGGGCCAATACCCCCAAATTATCTACTGTGTAATTTCATTTATATAGCATTCTTAAGAAAATAAAATTCTAAAAATGGAAAACAGATTAATGGTTGCCAGGAGTTAGTAAGAGACTAAATGTGGAGGCAAAGTCAGTATAGCTATAAAAGGACAATGTAAGGTGTCAATGTCATTATCCTGCTTGTGATATTATATTACACAGTTCTGTTAGATGTCACTTTTGGGGGAAGTGGCTAAAGTGTACATGATATCTTTCTGTGCTGTTTCTTAGAACTATATATGCATCTAAATATATTTCAAAATATTAAGTTTAATATAAAAGTTAGGAACATCACACAGAAAATAATATTGTACTAAAGCATGTGAAACTTAGAAATCTTGCTGCTCATTAGGTCTGTATGAATAGCTATCACATGAATCATATGAAACAGAATCATATGAATTCACATGAATCAGACATTACAAACCCACAATACAATGCTACAATTTTTGCTTTAAGTAGTCATTGATATTTTAAAGGTCTTAATAGGAAAACACAGACTTATTTCCCCAAGTAGTCGCCATTTCTAGTGGTTTCTTTTTAATAAAGATCTGAGCCTAATGAAATTTATCCAGCCTCTTTTCTTTTCCTAAGTGTCAACAAACTGTTCCTGCTTTTGCTTATGCTATATCCTTGTTTTACACATTTTATTCTGGGTTCATAATTGTTATCTGTGGAGTGGCTGGTCTGACAGAGGTTCACCTGACCATTACCAGAAGTACAGCCTAGGACTTACAAAGTTTTAACCATGAGTAAGTAACTTAACCTCCAGTTTCCTCATGTATAAAATGGGAATCAGAGATAATGTACGGAACCTAGAAAATCAGGTGCTCAACAAATGTTAGCTTCACTTTTTTATTATATATCCATAAAACCCCAGAAAAACTGGATAGGCCATTTCCCCAAATTCTTCTTTTATTTTCTATAGCCTTTCTTATGGTGTTCCTTCCACCTATAGTGTCTTCCTAAGCCCCCTCCCCAATTTTTGCCCACTGTTCTTTTATCAAACACAAGTATGTTTTGGACACTTCTTTGTCCCAGGGACTTATCATTTGGGTTACAGCAACGAATAAGACAGACACAGGTTCTGCCTTCCACACCTACTTCTTTTTAAATGTCATTTGCCAAATGCAAATCTTACCCTTCCAGAAAGGTTTTCTTCAACCAGCTGTAACTGATTCCTCCAAATCTCCTTAAAATGTAATTCCATCTCGTACTAGTTATTTTTTAGATCTGAGTCATTCCCCCTACACACACACACACACACACACACACACACACACACACACACACAAATCTTGGAGGAAGTGCAGTAAGTTCATGATTATGCCTAGCAGGGGAGGACATTATGTCTTATCTGTAGTAGACACTGCATAAATTAAGAAATTAAAATAAAAATGACTGACTCCCCTCATCTTTCTCTTTTCCAAATTAAATGATTAATTTATTTTCATTTTTCCCAATATATATTTTAAATCGTCTCAGATTCTTTTACTTCTTCAAGATCAGAAACATGTGGAATCCATAATAAAAATTAATACTCTACTATAAACTCCTGATCTGAGCTGAATATGCCAGTAGTGAGGTGAATAATATGTCCTGCCATGCCATACTTCTATTTTCAAGTGCTTAAATATAAAAATATTACAGTTTTATGTATTCTTATCCTTAGATCTGTAAGTTTTAGTCTGTATGGTTCTTGGGTTACTTACTATGGATATAAGTAGCTAAATTTTTAGAGTTGTTCAAATGTACTTCTGTTCTTTGTATCTCCAAGGCAATGTTTGTCATCCAAATTTTAAACAGATTTTGGTTATGATTTTGCACTTGCAATTTATGCATAATTTGCTGCTACCATTTGAAAATTGTAGTGGATTTATGTCTTTGAATTAACATATTGTCCTACTGAAATAGTACCATATTAGGAAACTAAGTTCTAACTGAAGTTAATGGAAAGATGAGCCTTTTGCTGAGTGTATATATTTGCACAAATAAAATAAATGAAGTTATATTTCTGAATAGAAGAACATAAATCTATAATTGTCATTAATAAAAATATGTCCTTATTTTATAATTCCAATGATATACATATCTGTGATAGCAATATTAGGTAGGATTTTCCAGTAGCCAGCAGACATGCACCCTGTTTCAGTAGTGTGTAAACAAAATTTGTTCTGATGAGAAAAAGTGGCATAAACATAAGATACATATGACCACACTTTCAATCTTCTAATGCAACCTAGAATATTTAACTAAGGATTTCTATGGCCTCAGAGGTTGAATTCATGAGTGAAAGAAGAAAATATTTCTTCCTTTACCAATTAAATTTCATTTAATGGGACCATCAATAGCAATTATTTTCATTCTATCAAATATCTACCAAATAAAAGAATTAAAATGAAACAAAGGATTCAATCATGTGCTTGTATTAGAAACAAGATACTCAAGGAAAACAATCTATATTTGTCCCTTTGTCCCAATCCAATCTCATTACCAAAGATTTTGGCCTCAGGAAGAAATATCCCAAAGACAAAAAACAAATTATTACATTTAATAGGAGTCAGCTATAATAGTATGCACTGGTGCAGAGGCAAACTCAAGACATTTTTTGCCAATAACAGAGCAACCGAGTGGTACACGAGGAATCTGTTGTGCTTATTGTAATAATATTCCACATAGCCACACACCACCAGTGGATGGTGCCCAAGTGTGCCTTCCTCCAACATTTGATAGAGCCAAGCAAGTCAGGTAAACCACTTCTCCAGTTGGATGATAAAGGAAGCAATTAAATTCTGGAATACTGCTGTAAAATTTTGCTGGCAAAGAGACGTTCCTGAAATGTGTGTAGAAATGTCTATAAGTTACATTTTAGAAAATAACTTCCAACTTTAAATAATGGAGCAATCCAATATTTAAAATAATTCTGAAGTAAAATTTAAAGTGTAAAAAATATGTTGGAAAGTGAATAAGTCCCCAGCAATCCGTTTTTCCAACTTCTGTTTTAATTACTAAATACAGTTTAAAGCAGGGCACACCTATGGTAGAAATTCCTAAAGCAGGAATTAGAAACCTTGACTTCTAATTGTCATTTTCCTTTGGGATACAGAAATCTATTATAAGGTGTGAATAAAACTGCACCCAATATAACATGCTGAGAAAAACTGCCTAAATCTTGAATTTAAACATTTATAGAAACACAAACTTTTTTATTGAGATAAAATTGACATGATGGAAAATTAACCATTTTAAAGTGAACAATTAAGTGGCATTTAGTACATTCACAATGATGTGCAACCACAACCTCTATCTAGTTCCCAAACATTTCCATCACTCCATAATAAAACCCCATACTTCTTCAGTAGTAATTCATCAATTCCTTCCCCCTCCACAGCTACCACCCATCTGCTTTCTTTTTCCATGGATCTATTTTGTATGCTTCATATAAATGTAATCATAGAATATGTAATCTTCTGTGTTTGTCTTCTTTTATCCAGCATAATGTTTTTGAAGCTCATCCATGTTGTAGCACTCATCATTAATTACTTCATTCCTTTTTACTGCTAAATAGTATTCCACTATATAAATACCAAATTTGTTAATTCATCTGTCCATGGGCATTTGGACTGTCTCTACCTTCGCATTACTGTAAATAGTGCTGTTATGAATGTATGCATACAGGCTTTCCTTTGATAACCATTTTCAATTCTTTCAGGTACATACCGAAAAGTAGAAATGCTGGGTCATATGGTAATTCCACGCGCTTAACTTTTTGAGGAACCACCAAACTGCTTTCTACAGTAGCTAAACAACTTTATATCCCCACCAGCAGTGTATAGAGGTTCTAATTTCTCCTCATAGTTGACATTTGTTATTTTGTTTTTTAAATCATAAACCCAATTTTTTGCTGTATGAATTAAACTAACGTATACTGAATAAAGTTACAGACAGTTGATTATTGTTCATCATACCAGTCTAAATTATTTGTATACATATGGATATCTGTTCTTTATTAAAATATCCAACAGAGTTTAAATTTTTTTAAGAGAAACAACGTGATTTGTGAATGAACATGGGAAATTCTACAGAATATATTCCTCCAACCTTAATTATTACAAAGAATATATTCCTCCAACCATAATTCTTATTTTTATTTTTTAAAGATTTTATTTATTTATTTGACAGAGATAGAGACAGCCAGCGAGAGAGGGAACATAAGCAGGGGGAGTGGGAGAGGAAGAAGCAGGCTTGTAGCGGAGGAGCCTGACGTGGGGCTCGATCCCATAACGCCGGGATCACGCCCTGAGCCGAAGGCAGACGCTTAACCGCTGTGCCACCCAGGCGCCCCCCAACCATAATTCTTGACAAAGAGGGCTTGTGATGCTTTCTCACATACAGGTGTAACAATGACAGGTAAAAATGGTATAAATTAAGGAGAATGCTTCCATCTTGCTAAATATTACAGTGTAACAATAAAACAAATTGCCAAAGTTGGCACTGCCTTTCATAAGCACTCCCTGGAAAAACTCTGAAATTAATCAGCATTATTAATTCTCAATGTCTACCTCCATTTTTTTCCTGTAGCTCTGATTTCATGGTCTTTAAAACATGTTGATCATCATTATCCTCCATGTCTCTGCCATCATAGGGAAATATAAAAGATGAAACTATTTCAACACAGAGGCATAAGGATCAAAGAGGTAGGAGGATAAGAAATTCAGATTCAGAAAAGTAAAGGATAAGAAACAGAATGATTATCTTGCTTGAAACTATCAAAGTAAATTTTTAGGTTACTATTAGTATCCTAACCTAGGGCAGGTCCTTTTTTTAGGATCCCACTTGGAAGCTGGACTCATAAGCCATATAAAGAATGTTATAAATCCTATTAAATTGTTTCTAACTGATAACAGCTTTCAGTAGACCCCCATCTCCAACCCCACATAATGATCCCATAGAACTCAGGCTACAATTTGTAGACAGCTATTTGGAGAGATATTTGGCATTTGGAAAGATACACTAACACTGTGCCATGTGGGTCAAGATGCTATACTGTACACATGAGGAAATGTATTTCAAATTAGATCATATAGGCAATTTTGTAATCTTATTCATTATAACAGCTCTTTCTCTTAAAACAATATCTATTGAATGTTCCTTTCCATCCTCTCTAGCATTTCTGTCTACCTCTTAAAATAACTCCTCTGGCATTTCACATTACTTTTTTTTTTTTTTAAAGATTTTATTTATTTATTCGACAGAGATAGAGACAGCCAGCGAGAGAGGGAACACAAGCAGGGGGAGTGGGAGAGGAAGAAGCAGGCTCATAGCAGAAGAGCCTGATGTGGGGCTCGATCCCATAATGCCGGGATCACGCCCTGAGCCGAAGGCAGACGCTTAACCACTGTGCCACCCAGGCGCCCCTCACATTACTTTTCAAGGCATATTTGTCATATGTATTCAATATCCAATTCAAGCGCTTCATACACTCTAAGTTAAGTTGTCTGTGATTTACTAAGAACAGGAAGTTCCCTATTAGTTTTTGCTTTTGGTTGGAAAGATAGTATTATTAAACTAGAGGGAGATTGTAGGGAAGAAGTCCTGTGATTAGAAGGACCTTTAGGAGAAACAATATAGCTCGGTCAGTTTTCACCTTCGTATTTTGCATAGAGTTTTCTGTAGTTGAAAGACTGTTAGAAATAATCTATTTTTATAGGTGTTTTCATGAAGGTATGTACCTAAAATACCTACGAATATGGTGACATTTGTATGTATAAGTCCTCTCCCAAACAATTCTGATGAGGTTACCAGACATGAGTATTTCTTCTTTCTTCCGTGAATTCAAGGAATGTGAATTTTGGAAATGTCAGGTACTCTCCCACGTCACTAAAACCTCATCTTGCAAACAGGTGTGAAAGTTATTCTTTCACACTCCATTCCATTTATTTTACTGTTCTCTAGATAGATGGCAATATGAGTATAAATAAACAATAAACACAGCATATCAAAAGTTTAAGTCTATTTGGGACTACAGTTATAAGAATTTGACTTCAATTCACCTCTGCTATTTGACAAAATTTCTTATATTTTCTGAAAGACTGAAACAAAGAAAAACACACATACTCAATTATGAAATATTTCAAAGCAACATGTGACCAAAGGTTGTATAAGTTTGACTTATTATTTTAAAACTGAATATTTACCAGAAAATGAGATGTGATACGAGTTGGCTTGCAGCATTTCCAATAGCAATTTTTACATCTTTTGTTTTTCTTTTTGTGGGGTAGACAAAAGCTCCTGCTAACGTCTATGAATGTAGGAGGTAAATTACCACAAGGCTCATCAGCCATAGTATTTTGAATATTTATTTTGAAAATAGCATTGATAAAGCCTCTGTTGTGGTATTAAAATAAAAAGAGAGAGAGAGAGAGAGAGAAGTCAATGTCTGAACCTAAAGAACCATGGCTATTTAGATACCCAGAGCACAAATAGGTAAAACAGTGCCAAGAGAACTATACATCTACTCAAATTACTATGTCATGACTTAGTAAGAAGGACCTTTTAACAAATGAATACATCACGCCCCGAGATAGTGAGTTCCCAAAAAGTTCCTGGAAGTTAAAGTGTAGAAAGGTTTTATTACCAACTCCCCAGACTTTTTACTCTAAGATGTTGAACTATGAGATCTCAAAGGTTTCCAGCAACTCCGAGAGCCAGTGAACTGCGGGAGTACATTAAGATTAATGATTCAGGATGCTAGAGATACAATTTTTACTGTTTAATTTTTCACCACCCTTCTTAATCACATGAAAGCTGGCTTTCATCCACATAGGTGTACTGAAACTGCTCTCCTGGCTGACACCAATGATCTTGTTTAAAATTCAGTAGTTATTTCTCTACTTCATCCTCCTTGACCTTTCTTATGCATTTGTTACTAGTGATCATTCTTCTTGAAACCCACTTCTCAAGGCATCCCAATTAATAGACTAGGTTTGTTCTCCTTCAATCTTCAACATCTCCTTCTGAGTTTTTTTCACTGGTTCATCACATGCTCCTCTTAGGTGTGTGTAGCCCACCAATGTGCCCACTTTATATTACTTCTTTTTCTCACTCATTCACATAGCTTCTACTCTGCTGATGTGCTGCTGAATTCTAAAACTTTAAATCCTCCCAAGTCATTGTATGAGTTTTAATAATGTATTTTCAGTTTCTTACTAAAAAATTCTACCAAATTATTCTGCCATGACCTCAAATTCTATCTATCACAATGAACCATTAATCAAATTGTTTCCCTTTCTTTTCAACTTCGTAGTTGGGCACCACAATGTACCTTGTGCCCCTGAACTGGTTTTTGTATCAAGTTCCTTCATACCCTTCTGTCATGACTTTTTGTATTTAGTCTCCTGAGTATTTCCCTTCCTCTTCATTTCCCACTCCCACAATTTTAATCAGGCCATTGGTACCCCAAAAAGCCTCTATGTTTACTTTTCCACCCCTTAGGTGAGAGAAGCTGTTCCCTTTCTACAGACCTAATCTTCATTTTTTCTAGAACCAATCCTGGCATGAGACAGGAGATGTACAAGTCCCTCCAGGCTCTACTCAAAGATTCTTTATACTGCATTATCTTTGGATCAAACTGAATGAGGTTGATGATGTACAGACATTTGGGGGTGGATAATTCTGTAGAAGATTCAATCTGGCAGTTGAGATGGAGTTTAAAATGTGTGGCACTCTCCAGAATCAAACCAGGCAATGACTAGCAGGCTGGGTAGGCACAGTAGAAAAAAGTAGTGTTAGATCAAATAAAATACATGAGATGAAGGACTCCAAATCTAGTTCCATCAGTGTGGCTGAGCACCAGGTAATAACTGCATCTTCAGGACTGTGATCCAGAGCAGGATTCCTAGACCTCTGTGAAAGAAGTCAGAGTCACATTTCAAGTCAAGTACTGGATGGGAGGGGTACCGGTGGATGTATGGTTACTAGGAAACAAAGAAATAAAGAAGAAAAAGAAAAACAACTAGGGCAAAAAAGGGATCTGGGGAAAAGGCCATATTAAAGAACCAGGGGCAAAAGATGGGAACAGAGACTTGGGAAAGAAGCATAAACCCATTTTAGAAGTAAGGGTAGAGAAGTTGAAATAGCCTTTGAATACTGGTGTGGAGAGCATATAGCTAATATTTATTTAATGTTTACTCTATGCCAAATATCTTATGTGTGTTTTCTTATTTTATTTCTAACCACAACCTGTGAGTTAGATACTATTATTGTCCCCACTCACAGGTGAGGAAATGAGGCTCAGAGTGCTTCAGATACTCTGTTCAAAGAGGCAGATGATGAATTTGGACTAACGTCTTTCTGACTCCAAAGCCTGATCTCTTGACTGCCATGCTAGAAATGCTAAGGAATCTTCTCCCACAGGAAGGATTTTTTTTTTGGGGGGGGGATCCTAATGACTAGATGGGAGTAGAGCATTGTATCACCTCATCTGTTAGGCAAAGGCGGGGGACTGGGTTTCAGAATTAGCCAGGCCTTACTGCTTACCTCTCATAAACTTGGAATTCTAAGCCTATGTGAGAGGAAAATAAGTCACAGATCAGGAAGGATGTGGTGAATTGTTAAGTCTTGTCAAGGCAGCAGTGCTCAAAACAGAACTCTGAGTTTAATGCTTACTTAGCTTGCCTGACTCAAAGATTTTCAATTTAATTACTGCTGAGGCAAGAATTTGAAGTAGAATAATGTAATACCTGAGCTGAGCCTTTGAAGTCGTTAAATGGAGTGACCAGTAGTTAAGGAAGAAACCGTATTTGCAGTTATGTTGAATGATACATCAAACAGTATTTGGGAACTACTCTGTGCAGGACACTTGGTTACACAGATGAATATGGCACTGCTCTCCACTAATGGTAAGACATACATGAGCATATAAATTGCAACACAGTAGAGTAAGCATAAAGAACTGGTTGCAAAGTTAAATATGAAGATTTAGAGATTTTTATCAAACCTGAGTGGGCAGGAGAAGGAAGGTATTCTAGTGTATATAATATTTTAAATAAAATTTTATAACATAATGTATAATATTTTTGCATAACAAACTACCACCAGCTTAGTGGCAGTAAATTAAAAACTACCACTGAGTTATACTGATGCAGTCTGCAGTCAGGAATTTGGACAGAATAGAGTAGGAATAGTTTGATTTTGTTCGATGATATCTTATGTATGGTCTAGGAAGACTTGAAAGGCTGAGTATTAGAATCTTCTCCAGCCTTCTTTTGCATACACACCTGAGATGGGACTGAAGTTTGGGCTCAGTTGTGACTGTTGACTGGAGCACCCTATATATGATTTGGAGCTCTCACAGAATGGCATCTGGGTTCAAGGAGTAGTCTCAATAGTGAGCATCCTAAGAGAACCAGGAGGAAGCTGCTTGGACTTTTTATGACCTCACCTCAGAAGTCATGCTGTTACTTATACCACTCTCTGCTGGTTGAAGCAATCACAAGCCCATGTGGATTCAAGAAGAATAGGTACCTCATCTCTGAATAAAAGAAATGTTGAAGAATCTTTTAAAACTGTCACAGTCTGTCTTCTGAAGCCCCCTAAAAGTCTCATCCCATTAACAGCCTTTGGATCAGGTTCAAAGTCCAGGATTTCATCATCTAATCCAGGCATGGATGAAGCTCTTTGGACATGGTTCCATAGGTTCCCTTCTGTCTGGACTAGTGATATAAGAGACAAGTTATTGGCCCCTACCACATTCAAAATATAAAATGACAGAAAAACCCAAACTACCTACAATAAATACTCCAGAATAGGCTGAGCTGCATAATTTGTGGGTTCCAGTGCAAATTTAAAATGCAAAACCCCTATTAAAATATCATTAAGAATTTCAAGATGTTGGGGCGCCTGGGTGGCACAGCGGTTAAGCGTCTGCCTTCAGCTCAGGGCGTGATCCCGGCGTTGCGGGATGGAGCCCCACATCAGGCTCCTCCCCTATGAGCCTGCTTCTTCCTCTCCCACTTCCCCTGCTTGTGTTCCCTCTCTCGCTGGCTGTCTCTATCTCTGTCAAATAAATAAATAAAATCTTTAAAAAAAAAAAAAAGAATTTCAAGATGTTGACAGAGGAGAATTAAACTAGCCCGCAGGCACCTGGGTAGCTCAGTTGGTAAAGCATCTGACCCTTGAATTCGGCTCAGGTCATGACCTCAGGTTGTGAGAGAGAGCCCTACATGGAGCTCCTCACTCATCATGGAGTCAGCTTGGGATTCTTTCCCCCCTCTGCTCCTCCCCTTCTGCTCACACACACACACACACAGACACACACACACACACTCTCTCTCTCTCTCAAATAAATAAATAAAACTTAAAAAAAAAAAAAAAAGATAAACTAGCCCAGGGCCCTTCTAAGCAAAGGATCCTTAGCAAATGCACAGTTCACACATCCATGAGACTAGCCCTCCTGTTCAGAAAGTAGAAAAGGAAAGAGAAAAAAGTTATTGGTCTACAGCAATTTTAACATCCAACAGGGTCCATGTTGTCAATTCCCAAGTGCCTGGGAGTTGTATTCCATAGCTTTTAGCACCACCCTCTAGTCTTCTATTTCTACTCTCTAAATCATTCTTCCTTTTCCATAAACATAGTCTTTGAGCAGCTTACAAAAATCTAATTAGTTTCTGAGATAAGTAAATTTCTCAGTTTAACTCCAATCTGTAGAAATTTGGGATTCCAAAAGTCTCATTTCATTTTGTACTGCTTCTATACCTTTTAGTCCAAGAAAACAGAATTCCTTAATTTTTTTTTTAATACATGAAGTTATATTACATTCCATTAGGCAAAAAAAGTCACACCTACAAAATTTTTGAAATAAGCTTTTCTCTACTTTGGGTCCACATGAGGCTGTTGTGGTACAATGACCCCAAGATTCTTAAAAACCATATTATTTAGAGGAGAGGATATGCAAGGCACGTCCTTAACACCCTTAGAAGGTCTTTTGCCTTTACTGTGTCAAAGGTCTATGAGCCATCACTTTAAATCTCTCTTAAGTCATAACAAAGGGTTTACAGTCACATCCTTGACCTCATCTATGACCTGCCCAAAGGCTGTATTTTTGCTATCTTCATCCTGAACTTGATCTTTGCCTTGATCTTTGTTTTTTTGTTTTTTTTTTGTTTTTTTTTTAGCAGACTATTTTGTTTGGGAGACAGAGGATAAGAAAGGAGTTTTATTATCAAATTCAGCAAATCTTGGATACTTAGATGTTTTGTAATTTCTGCTTTAAAACTGAATATTGCCTTCCTTAGCTCACTTATGTATCTGTAACTTATGATATTCAGCTAAAACAAAACTAGTTGATACTTTAAACATTCTCTCGGGAAATTCTTTTAATGAGTTCCATCAGTTCCTTAGGTATATTTTCTATTTTCTACATTACAGCAGACAAGGGTTTCACTAAATTTTTCCCCAAGATATAACAAAATTCTCCTTTCCTCCAATTTCCAGTAACATTTTCCTACTTGCCTTTAACCTTCACCAAAAGTATCCTGGAGGCCCATCAGGCTTCTGTTAACCATTCCCTCAGTGCCCTTCCTGGTCTTCCCACTGACTAGTCTGAAAGCAAATACCATGTATTTTAGAGTTTTGTTACTGACATCCCATTCGGTAGCAACCTCTGTATCAGTCTGGTTTCACTCAGAAAAGTAGAATCACTGTGAGTGATACTGAATAAGTGACTTGGTACAAGAATTAAACATTACACAATTCTGGTTGCTGGTGGACAAGTCTCCCCAAGACTTTGGCTTCTGCATTTAGTGTTGGGTCTGAGATGGCAACAGATCAGCTAGGCCACAATTCAGGAATAAAATATGAACATAAGACAGGAAAAACAATGACAAATTAGAACTCACAGAGAAAAATAGAATTCACGAGAAGACACTGGACCCCCTAAGGAGAAATTGGAACCATTTCCAGCCTTAATGATGCAGAAGATACACAGAAGAAGCTGGCATATTTTGCCACAAAGATGCACAAGCTGAAGGAGAAGACCTGGTGGCAGCTGGGAGAACTGCAGGCACAGATGCCACCCATACCAGCAGGTGAGCAAACAGATCCAAGGCCACAGTGCTGAGCACTCACACTGACTTTAAGAGTCTAAAAATGACTATTGCTTCATTTTCACCTTCCAAATCTCACAAAAATGTCCTTGCAATCAACTCTACCTTGGAACAATGCAGGGAAGGGAATTCTAGGTACCATAGTCCAACTCAGTTAAACTGACAGAGTACAGAATCACAACCAAAGACGTCCTGGAAGACATGTAGTTTGAGTTGGATCTTCAGAAAATGAGAAGGACTTGGCCAGATGATGGTGGGAAAAACAAAGTTATCATAATGAAAGACATGGATTTGTAGAACAACATTGTGAGCTCTGAGAACAAAGGGCCCTGGACTGTGAGTCCAACAGGAGTAGATACTGGGCCTGTTTAGCCACATGACCTAGAATGGGATGATACACTTAGTTAAGTGCTCTATAACTATTTGTTAAATAAATAACCATTTTGATTGAACAAAATGTGTGAGACAGAAAATGGTAGAATTTGAAGTGGCAAATCTAACATCAATTCAGTGAAGGAAGATTTTGTATGTGACTCAAAAAAAATAAAATTTTAAACAGAAGAGTGTTCTGCTCAGATCGCCACTTAGGGGCTGCTCTGGCAAAAAAGGTGAATCATGAACTGGTCTAAGGGCAGGTTAAAGCATGAGGAGGATTTTTTACCAAATTAGACCAAAAAACCCCCCAAACAAACAAAAAGAAAAAGGAAAAAAACAAAAACAACCCCAAAAACCTTAACCAGAAGCAACGGAGGGAGATTGATATTGGCTGGGAAAAGGGTGAGAAAGCTGTAGACAAAGCAAAGTTTTAACAGAATGTTCCAAAGTGCCTTTAATAAAGAAGTTTTCCTAGCAGCTGTTCAAACATGTCTTGTCACATTTAATAGAAAAAAAAAATCATTTGGATCATTTATTTCTGAGAAAATTTGTTACAACTAATGTTGACCACCGCCTTAATATTCAACTTTTTTTTATATAACTTCTTGTGGCTTTTTTCCTCTCCCAATTCTCTTATTTGTAAAACAAAACATATTTCTTTGTCAGTGAAGCATAGTTTATTATATAGGTAGAGTTTTTTTTCTTACACTTGAAATTCATAACTCCTAATGGGCAATCTAGCTGAATTATATTTCCATATGGTTAAAGAAAAAATGACCAGTCATTGAGAAAGATAAAGACATTTTCCAGTCAACCATTAACATCAGAACATGTATAGTTTGTTTTATTTGGCAATTGGCCTTTGCTTTTGAAACTCCAAAGCAATGCTAATTTAATGATACAGAAGACAGTTCAATGACAGGAAAACTATTCTGCCTCACCACAGCCTCTGCACAATTTTAAATCTTTTCAATTCAGAGTCAAGAAATCCAGAAATCCCTTTGGTCACAGGAGGAAATGGTTTCTGGATCCTCCCTGGCAACATAGAGAAATTAAACCCTCCCTGCTAAGAGCCCTGCTAAGCCCATTTAGCAGCATTTGTCAAAGTTTAGCTTCTACAGCAATTCTCTCCAAGAACATTTGCAAAGAAAGATGCTCTCTGCATAGTCTCACAGTTTGGGACAGGAAAAGGAATTGTGATAAGCACTGAAGGGTGGGATTCTTCTTGTGGTTATCCATAATGTCTTTCCTCCTTATACTTGACAAAGTCAAGATTTACATTTTAGGGCTTCCTGCTTCCCCAAACTATAGCAATACCAGAAGTTTTGTGCAAGTGCTGATCTCAACCATAGCCTTTAGCAAGTACAAGGTGAAAGGGACCAGAATAGACAACCCCTGAATAAACCACTTTGGAATGCAGATTATATTGGGCTAAGGACAATTAAGGCCCAAAAGACTCAGGAAGAGCTTTCTACCTACCACTTAACTGCCTATAAGAATTTAGACAAAGGGCTTGGTCTAGGAAGAGAGCTATCACCAGACATAACTACAAACAACATGTTCTGATTATGGTAAGCTATAGTGAGCTTGGCAGGGCCCACTTATTCAAATTCCTCTCTGTGTCCCATTGTCTTTGCATAGCATGACAAATATTTGTTTATAAAATATTTGCTCTTCCCAAGTTCCCATGACTTGTCTTCCTTCCCTTTGAAGCCCCAGGCCATATCCCATTCCTTAGCTCAGAATGGAATATAAGCCCAACTTACCCTTGGGTCTCATATTTTTATGGGGCTCCCATATATATGAAAGTATATTTGTTTTCCCCCCGTTAATCTGTCTTATGTCAATTATTAGACCCCAAAGAACCTAGAAAGGTAAAAGGAAAAATCTTCCTCCCTTACAATGACAGTATTGAATGTGATACCAGATCACAGACATTTAATTAAAAAGCACACTTTTATCAGGGGATTACTCTCAGGATGGTAAACAAATCACATTTACCTTATTTAATTTTGTCGTCAAAACTATGCTCAAGACTTCCTCCCTCCATGAAGCTCAAATTCATCACTCACACCTAATTATCTAGTTAAGTTCAGCCCTTCACCATTTCCATTCTTCCCTGTTATAACCTTTATAGCTTTAAGAGTATCCTTCACCTCCTTCATTCCTTTAAAAATGTGTGTGTGTGTGTGTGTGTGTGTGTGTGTGTGTGTGTGTGTGTGTTCTGCTACTTCTCTTTGAAAACACGCATAGTCACTGCTTGGCAATATTAACATATGTTTATGGTTAATTTTTAAAGCACAAATAATGTTCATGTTTACACAGATGTATACACTCAACTACCACTAGAATTTGCCAAGGAACAATTATGAAGATCTGAGAGCTGACAGAAAGAGTCACTGACTCTTGCAGCCCAAGATAAAGTAGAATGGCCAGAAGAGAGGAAGGGCCCTGGATTACAGTTGTTGGAAAATCCAGAATGTTTTTTGCACTTGCCTTGCTCTCCTCACATCTTTGAGCTCTGAGCAGTGATTCATTCCCCAGCTGCTGTCTGGATTTGAGCTTGGTATCAGAGTGAGAGGATGCTTGGTATCGGCTCCTTTTCTCTAGTTTCAGAAAGCCCAGAAACAGGATTAAACTCATGTCTGCCCAGCCCCAGGAAAGCAATTTGAGAGTGTGTCTGGGGGTCATTCTTAGAGAAAGTCAAAAAGCTTGAGGTACTCAAGAAAACCTCTGTATAGTGAGCAAAGATAAAAATCCCTATTGCGTTCCTCTTAGTTCTTATTCCATTTCCATGGAATATGCAAGAAGTAAAATCAGAGATTATAAGATTTCTTTTTTCCAGCATCACTCACTAACCTTTCAGCATTTAGAATGTTCGGCAATGCTACATAATACATGTTTCCTGTCCTCAGGGAGTTCCTAGTATGTAATCGGATATACAAAGTAGAAAGACAACAGTGACATTAGTGTTCATCACATTGAAGAGGGTAGAGAAAGGAGACATGGATTCTAGCTGAATTCTTCACTGAAAGAACAGTGAAACCATCATGCAGGAAGGTGGCATTTGAATTGGATGTTGAAGCTTGCGTAATTGCCTGACTCATGGAGATTGGGAGAAAGGGCACTGGAGACTGAATATGAACAAAAGTAAATGGCAAATAACCCTTTGTCTCTATTAAATGCAATTATCTTCCAAGGTAAATGTCGGGTCTTCTAGTTATTTTAAACTTTCTTAAATATCCTGTATGGACTTAGTCAGTATCTTAAATAATAAAACAGTTGACAGAAACTCACCACAACAGTATTTCAGTGTTCTCTCTAGCCTGAACTCTGTGATGGCCTCTGGTGTCACACGATATGAAATTTCCTTGTATGAATGACACCACACACACTTAATCATATCTACAGAGGACATTGGTTCTTTTAATGCTAGAAAATTTGCCCTTGTAGACTTCCTATCACATCTGGTGAATTCTGCTCAGAAAAGTCAAGTCTAGCTAATGTATAAAGAGGCCCTAGCAAACACCCATATGGTACCGCGATGTTAAAAAATCTGAGTCTGAAAGGCAGAGTCTTTTAAACACTGCAAACAGAAATGTCAGATTTTCCTTAACCAATTCTGTGTCGGATCTTGTTGCTGTTTACCATCTTTCAGCTCCGAGCAGTTGGAGATGTATCTGTGCTTTCACTCTGTTCCTCAGTTATTATCACTACAGTGTCTGGCTCAGCATTCAGCTTAGGGAACTGGACTCAATCTAAATGAAACAAAAACAAAAACAAAAACAAAAACAAAACAGTAGGACAACAGCTCTATGTGTATGTCTAAATGCATAATATTTGACGATAATATATTGCCTACTATGGGTTTCTTTCTTGCAAGAACTTTACCTTATTGTATTCCTCTATAAAATCTGAACAGAATGGTAGAGGGAAAACAACAACAAAAAGTTTTGTGTTCTACTGAAGTATAGAAATTTCCATACAATTGTCATTTTTGAAAAGACAAAAAAAGGAGAAATTCAAGTATATTTTCAGAATTTTCCAATTTTCTTTGCTTCTTAATGCTTTAGACAGATTTTTATCTTTGCTTGAATACACTAATGAGCGTATGTATTTTTTAACTTACATGTGAAGTCACACACACCTGTTCTATATTAAAACAGGGTACTGATCTAGAAAGGATATTGAAAATCAATTCCACATTCCACTTCACTCTCCCCTAGCACTGCTGGACAATTAATGCTCTCTCCAAATAGAAATGTGAACTGCACTACAAACAGAGAAGGAACTTTAACGGTTTGTTTTCATACTTAAAAAAAAATACTTTTCTAGTTTGATTTGGAGCAGAGAATAGGCATGTTCATGTAGACAGATATCTTAAAACAAACCTCGCAAGAAATGGAGCACCTTCCTAAGAATAATTTGAATGGCTTTATTTGTTTTAGATGCTGATACCACAGGGAAAATGATGACCAGAGATAATAATTATTCCAATATTTATTTTTAAATAACTTTATACAAACCAATCATTTAAACCATGATATATTGCTACACTTTTGCTTATTTCTGTAATGTATTTATAACTTTGTGGTACTACAGGACAAACTTTTCAATCCACTGTGAGCAAAATAAGGCCTCCTCAATGAGAATGTGTTTTTCTGACAATCTGTAAATCAGCAAGAAGCTCTGCATTTCTCCATGAAATGTTCTGTTTCACTTTATTACACTTTATCTACTATCAGAGTAATTTCTTTGAATTGAATTCACAAAAGTTTTGCCTTAATTTTTTTTTTCCATTTTAACTGAACTATAATAATTGCTCTCTCTGGGCCTCCATAAATCTAGGTTGAATGGCCATTTCTTAGTTAAGAGTTTACAACAATTTCACAGACATATTAGGAACTTCTATAAAATCTGTGTTCTCCTATCTCCCATCATGCCAACAACAACCAAAAAACCCTCCAAATTTGAAAATGTATGATCAACCCTTATTATGTAAGAATAGTTAGAAAAGGAGATGATGGGAAAGTAGAAAATATAATCCAAAATTAGAGTATAAACAAATTTATTCTACTCTCAATATTATCCAAAGCATATTAATATATTTGTGGATTAGAATATTAGAGTCTATACCACTGATGAAATTCCAACCCTAATCATGCCTGTTATCCTTTTTTTTGCATTTAGTAAATAATAAAATCATTCACTTATTAAACATTTATAAAAATTTTCCTATGACAAGAATGGCTGTGAAATAGGGTATGCCATACCACATCTAGTAAAGAATCTTGTTTGAGGAATTTTTTCTTAAATTTATAAAGGAGTACGATGCCATTGCTATACTTTAAAATATGCAGGCCACGGAGTAGCATCACCTGGGAGAATTACCCACAACCAATCTGAATCAAAATTCCAGGGCTGGGACCCAAGCAGGGTTTTGTTTTGTTTTTTTTAATTTATCCATTTTCCCGGTGATACTGATAAACAGTGAGAGTAAAATGCCACCGCTTTAAAGAACCCTCATGAAAATGATTAATATTTTCTATTTTAAATTAAAAAAATAAAACCTCTATTCCTACAAGCTTAAGGTTTCCACCACTTGTACTTCTTTCTCCCACCCTTGACTCTGTGTACTACAGGGTCGCTGCATACAGTTGGCATGCTGTGCACTAAACAAAAGGATTTGGTGACTGGGCAACATGGGAGGTGAAAATCCTATCTCCCCCATGCTCACCAATCTTGCAATCTAGCTCAGGGCTAGTCCCTGCACAGGAATGGACTCTGTTTTCTAATCTACCACATAGGCTAGATGGAGCTCTGGGTATAAATGCCAATTCACGGTTTTCTTTTTTTGTTCTTGTTTTCTAATGACTTTAAAAAATATATCCCAATTCAAACCAGGTTGTACATACGGATACAAACAGAATCAATTAGGTCAATAAGGATTATTACTGTTTTCTACAATTTCTTAAACCTTGAGGTCCTTCCCACCAGGCCAGGATGCTGGGATAATGCACATTTATGAGTAAGATAAGATATTCTATATCATATTACAAATAATCTAGATACAGTTCTGAGCTTTTAAGTGTAGCCATTTCTTTTATCAGGAAAGCTACAAACAACTGTACAGAGAAGTAACTATAAACCAAACACATATCTCCCATTAAATCCAAACTATATCTCCAACTCAATCTACCTTAGATTCTGTCTCATATCACTGATGAGACAGGCAATAATCACCAATGATCCAATTAATGGAGTAGAAAGGAAAAAAAACAAAAACAAAACTCAAAGTCCTTCTTCCAGCCTGTTCTCCAACTCATACTTTGACCACTGCCTCTAGTCTTCTACCATCTGAGCTGAGGTTTCTGTCTTCCCCAGAATGATACCCTCCTCCAATCCCTCCCAGCATCTTCTGCCTGTCTTTAGTTCTTCAGCTCCAGGTATTCTTCTTACCCCTAAAACATCTCAGGGTTTGGGTCAGTGAGGAAGCCACAGTCCATGATAATTTACCACACTGTCACACTAACTCTTGTGTCTTCATTCTTTAAGACCAAGTTCAAATGTCATTGCCTTTTTGAAACTTTATGGAAAAATAATTTATTATTAATTTTTATGGTTGCCTTGTTCATACTGTTTTTATTCCCATCCTGTTATAAACACCCCAGACCCCTTTTGCTTTCCTTCTTTAACAAAGATTGGGTGGCAAGGTCCCAAGCAGCAGGTGACTAAAGATACTCTCCTTCTTGAATTTAATGACATTAAGAATTGATCACAAGCTCAAGTGTCTATGTTAGCCAGGCAAGTAACTAAATGAGTGGCGGGTTATCACTGTAGACTTCTAATTGGCAAGCACACACTTTGACGAAAGGAGACAACTCTACACAATGGTTTCCTTGTGGGAATGCCATATTTGTCAAACTTCCCAACTTTTCAAAAGAAGACAGAAATCTGCATTTATTTAACAGGAAATTTCTTGAGTTTTAAATAAAAATTAAAACATACACTAATCAAAATCAAACCTGTAGGTTAACTGTAACCCACAAATTCACCAGTTAATAACCTTTTCCCTAGGGGCACCTGGGTGGCTCAGTCCTTAAGTGTCTGCCTTCGGCTGAGGGCGTGATCGAGACCCACATCAGGCTCCTCCGCTGGGAGCCAGCTTCTTCCTCTCCCACTCCCCCTGCTTGTGTTCCCTCCCTCTCTCTGTCAAATAAATAAATAAAATCTTAAAAAAAAAACAAAAAAAACAAAAAACAGGAAAACCTTTTCCCTAAAGGCCCAGCAGAGAATTATGCTGGAAAGAATTGACCACCCTTAGTACCAGTCACAGAGAAAAAAGTTTTTACTTAAACTCAAAAAAAAACACGGGTTGGTGACCCAACAGTTGATATCTCCTTATACTCTCTGGAACAGGGTGTACCAGGGTCCCAAACATTTATATCCCCAACCTTGACAAAATATCTTAAGACCAAGCTTGGCATGAAATATGGATTAATTTTTTACCACTGCAGTAACAATGTACCACAAACATGGTGGCTTAAAATTACACAAATTTATTTTCTTAGAATTCTGGAAGCTGGAAATCTGAAATCAGTTCCACTAGGTTAAAGCCAATGTGTTAGCAAAGCTAGTTCTTTCTAGAGGCTCTAGGAAAGAATTCATTTCCTTGCCTTTTCTAGCTTCTGGAGGCAACCTGCACTCCTGGACTCATGACCCCTTCCCGAAATCCCTTCGAATTCTTGCTTCCATCATCACATCTGCTACTTCTTCCTTTGACCTTCTTTCCATGCTCTTATAAAGACCTCTTTTGATTATATTTAGAGCCCACCTGGATAATACAGGATAATCTCTCCATTTCAAAATCCATAACTTAATCACAAAGTTCCTCTTGCTACATAAGGTAACACAGATTCCAGGGATTAGGAGGTAGGTATCTTTTGGGGGCCATTATTCAGTTTACCACAAAATATCAAACTGCCAAATTATGTGGGTGTAGACAATGATGGATAATACCTATCTCATATTTTATAGGTAGCAAAGGAGCCTACTGAAGTCTTGTGTAAGGTCTAATGAAGGCACAGGCCACCTAATAACAACTGAGATAGGATTTTCATTCAGTACAGTGGGATATTCATGAAGCATTTGACTTAAAGTCTGACATTTCTTTGCTTTTGTGGAGGAAGATCCATACCTATCACAGTAACCCTGACTCCCTCACATGAATTTTTTCTTTCCTCTGTGTTTTTCTAGAACCATGTCTATATCTATATCCTCTAGAGTGGAGCTTACTGCATTTACTCGTGTGTTTGTGTGTCTGTGTTCTGGACTAAAAGTGTTATTTATTTTTGTATTAAAAAGCCTTCCCCAGGACAAGCACATTAAATAAATATTAGACTAAGTGACTAAGAAAGATGCAAAAGAATATTCAAAACATGCTCTTAACATGTGGTATTTTTACTTTTATATTTCACTAAAGAAATAAGTGGGAAGAAAGACTGAATAGCAGAAAACAATCATTGGGAAGTACTTTTTTTTTTTTAATTTCACCATTAAAACAATCTTCTGGAAGGGTTATTTGAATTTTTTCAGATAAGAAAATTAAGACTTAGAAATTAGTCAGTTTATCCAGGATCATTTAGTGACCAAGCAGTAAAGCTGAATTTAAATTGACTGATTCTTGAATGCATATTCCTTTCATATTCCATTCTTTCCTATTATTTAAAATACTGTATTTATGTAGAATTTGTTTATCAAATTTTTTTCTGGATTCCTATCGTTTGGTCAAATCAGTGCTCTGTTTGCTGAAAATAGTGCATTCTCCCTTTCCCTCCTGTTTTGTTTTGTTTTGTTTTCCCTTCCCCAACTCCCACTGCCCCTTCAGGGATAGAGCACAGTTACTTCCTGGGGCTAAGCAGAATCCTGTGGTGCTTGAACATAGGAAAGAAGCTGTGCTCCTTCCCCTCCCCACTCCCTCCCCTGCATAAATCCTGGCAGCTCAGAGAGCATTTATTCAGGGAGCTTTTCCACCCCACAGGGGAGAAAACCAGGCTCATTAAATCCTGAATAGTACTTATTATTGCTTGGATAAAATTTTTTAAAAGAGGATTTATTCTTGAATATTAGAAAAAAAATGTATGTACTGGCACATGAAATGATCCGTTCAGGGAAGTGTTGAAATCCCTACAATTTGTGTTACAAATTCTAGGAAGCACACCAAATAAGTAGATCCTGGCTGCAGAACAAAGTATATCTATAAATAAGGTCCATCCCCCATTTCTGGTGATTTTATAATTTACCCCTCATTTCTGATCCTAAAGTACATATTTTGGTGGTCTTCTCAACCAGAGACTCTTGTTATAATTTCAAGTATACTCTTGAATTCCCAGCCTATTCTCCCATATTAAGAGAACAAGCTTCCCTGTCATTGCAGAGAGATGAGACTGAACTCTCAATGAAATGTTCAATGTATATTGTTCTAATTACTCCATTTCAAAATAATATGCTTTGCTATCTTGTAAGAAACTATGATATCAAATGTAGCCCACTGGTTGTCACAGAGCTACACTGGCAGAATAAATGGACAAAATCAGCCTAGCAAATCTGAAAAACCCTTCAATTTTAACTTTCAAAGAGTTAGCAGACAGTAGCAATTATTTCAACAAGATTTTGCTGGGACTTTAACATTTATAGTTTCAGTTCTCTAAAAAAAATGTTCCTCTTAAAGCTTCCTATAAAGTCAGTTTTTTAATTGTTTCATAAAAACAAGTATGGTTGGGGGGACATCTTTTTCTCTCACACTTTCTTATTTTTTTTATACTTTTATACATATCATTCTGTCTGAATTGAAGATGTTTTATTGTAGGTACTGTCACACATGATTTTGGAAATTTTCTTCTTCATGTAGTATTTAGATGGTTTTTAATTCATCTTTACAAGAAGTGAAAAAATCCTCAAACAGGACTTATTTACTGACAGGCCTTGTGGCTTAATGAAATTAATTAAAAAATCAAAGACTGCTTAATTTTTTTAATATTGTGAATGATATTATCTAATGTCTAACAGACATAGCTTACAAACAAGCAAACATATAAATTATAAAATTTTATTTTAATATCATCTGTATTATTCTGCCTCAAATTATTAATTTTTGTGAATGTGTACTTGTTCAATGTTCTTCATAGGAGTGCCTGAGGGGCTCAGTCAGTTAAGCATCTGCCTTCAGCTCAGGTCATGATCCCACTGTCCTGGGATTTCGGGAGCCTGCTTCTCCTTCTCCCTCTGTCACTCCCCCTGCTTGTGCTCTCTTCTCTTAGAATTTTTCACAATCTTATGACATTAAATATAATTTATACTAAATGGATTGAATTTTACCGTAAAAAGCACAAAAAAATATTTCATTCCATATTATATCTACAATGTTAACTAATATTTGAAAGTCAGTACTCAGACATTAAAAATGAATGTAAATGGCATATGTTGTTCCTAATATCAATGTTGTTATGCTTTTAGATATGTTAAAGTATGTAATCACATTATTATCAATGCACAGCATCAAGGTTATGAGGAAAATATTAGTGAAGGAGACATTTGATTTGGAAATAGACTAAACCTGCCCTGGAAAAGCAGATTTTGGCAAGAGAGTAGATAGAGAATATTGAGATCAAACCAAAAATCTGGTATAACCTAAGTAACTATTTTACCCATAAGATGGGGCAGTTGACAAAACTGAAGTTTTAATGTGTACAATTGTTGGCAAAATCTTTAAAAGTCTTTTGTGCTAAACCCCAGAAATACCCTCAGAATCAGAAAAACCAAATAAATCTGGGCCCAATCCATTCTGACTGTCTCATTTAAGCTAGCACCCTACCATGATTCATCTCAGCTTCTTCATGTGTAAGATGAAAATGACAACCTATGTTGCAGCTTTGCCATGAGGAATTAAGAAAACCTGTGACATATAGTAGGTCTACCTCCTCCAAAAAACGGTAGATATTTTTTACAGAGTCTAACACTAGCAACTCAATGAGGAAAAAAACAGCCAAAATGTATACAGCATTTGTTATGTGCTGGCATTCTCCCAAGCACACTATGTATGCTAAATAGTCCAATCCTAAAAATCATCTTGTAAACTGGTTCTATCTAGGATTTTTCAAATAAGGAAACTAAGGCAGAGAGCTATTTAATTGTTCAAGGTCACCCAGCTAGCGAATGGAAGAGTTGGGTTTTCAATATAGATAGTTCGGCTTTGGGGATTGTGCTGTTCTGCTCTACTACTGCACAAAGGAAACAGAAGCCCTGCTGCTGCCCTCTGACTCAATCACTGACCATGTTCATTTATTTTTTAAAGAAAGAACTATCAAGGTGAAAAAAAAAAAAGGACTTCATGAGAATTTTTATATTTCATATATACACATTGGATAGTGCCACTTAAGATTCATTGAAATCTTTTGGCCTATCACTCTGTTGGCTTAGTTGACTGAAAATCCTGATCATCAGGGCACCTTTCTGAAAACCTTGTCTAATGCAAAACAAAACCTCCATGTGGTCCAAGAGGCCCCCAACGATTCTCATCTTTCTCATCCTCATCCTCTAGTGTGGTCTCCTCTCACAGGGCTGATCTGTATGACCACTAAGATGGTGTGGAAATTGCAATATTCGGATTCTGAGCACAAGTCATAGAGAACACTGTTACTTCCACCCTGCTCTCTCTAGGACCACTTGCTCTAAAGGAAAGCTGTCATGTTGTGAGACAGTCAAGTAGCCCTTTGAAGAGGCTCATGTGGCAAGGGACTATGATTTCTCCAACTGCCAGTACCATCTAGCCAGTCACAGACGAGTCATACTGGAAGCGGATCCTACAATCACAGTCAGACCTTCAATGACTGTAGCCCTGGCAGACATCTTGACTGCAACTTCATGAGAGACCCAAAGCCAGAAGCACCCTGCTAGATCTCTCCTAAATTTGTGACCCACAGGAACTGTGGGAGCTAATAAATGTTTATTACTATTTTAAGCTGCTAAATTTTAGAATATGTTCTGCAACTAATATATTCAATTTTATTTTTAAAAGAAAGGCTCAGATAACATTTTGGACCCCTGAGGACTAGCCCTTCAAAAAATAAAACGAGGGTCAAGGTCTTCATAAAATTATTGTAAACTAAAACTGATAACTCAGTATTCATAATATCATTTTCCTTTTGAAAATTTTTTATTGGACTGTCCATAATAACAATGACCTTGATGTTATAAAGGAAGTGACTGGTTTGAATTATAGAATAATAAGATATTTTACTGGCCTTATGTATTATGGATACATCATGGGGTTAGTGATGTCAAATTTTAGTACAAGTTCAAAAAAAGTCAAATGAAATACAAATTATATAGGTCAAGTGGTGTCTCTATTTTGCAGCATTTTTTATAATCTTCAAATTCAACCTCCCTCCAAGCATTCTAGCACCCACATTCCATTAATAAGCAATGAACATTTACTGGAGGAAAATGGAGAAGGCGAGCAACTGGGTAACTAACTACATTACTCAAATGTATATGCTACCTGGGTAGCAGATTCTATAGCAATTAAAAATGGCTACTCAAGAGGAAGGTAAACTGAAACATCTGTTTATGTAGAACAAACTGAACTTTATAGCAGCCTTTATGAGAAGAAGCATATGTTATTTCTATCATGGATACAATGAGTGGGGTTCTGGGAGTTAGCTCTTACTGATTCACAACGGCTAATTGTTAAAAATCAAGAATTTTGTGAGAAGCTGTTGAATCACTGTTAACTTCAAATCACCATAGTGGGAGTATTTATACCATGGAAATTGGCAAATACTACAACAAATCCGAGCTTGTTTTTTGTTGTGGTGGTGGTTATAACAATGGGTTTTTTCCTTTCCAGAAAGCCATTTTACCAACATACCACTGGCTCAACCTGAACACTGAAATCAACATTTAAAAAAACTAGACAGACAGTTGATCTTGGATTCATATTTTCACAATTTTATAAAACTCATAAATGACAATTTAGATTCCTTTTTTTTCCCTTTATTTTTACACTTATTATTTGCTCTCTCTGACCCTCAACAGGAAAAACCGGCAGCTTTTCTGTCCTCTAGTATGGATTTATTTAGATTATCCATGGTATAACAAAGGCAAAAAAACAATTTTTGATCAAAAGAAAAAAAAGCTTTAATGTTCAATACAACAGATGTTCAAAGACATCTTTTGAGCAAACATCAATACCATCTGGATGACCTGTCACTGTACACAGATGAGAAATGGCTAGTTAATAGTTTCTGTGAGATGGATGGTATGAAATATTATAGTATTTAAAATTATGGGATGTTTGTATATCCAAAGTAGTACCATCTTCAGATGTTCAATTCACTGATTATTATGATTTATTCCACGAATTGTTTGAAAGAAAATAAAAGTCGATTATTTTCTATGATATCTTAGGTTTGTTATTGCTGAAATTTGCCATATAAACTATTTCACTTTCAAAAGAAATATCTATAATACAAACATATGTCTAGAATAAACAAAACAAAAAGAGACCCCATCAATATCTCTAATAAGAATCATTGTTACTTAAGCCACATAGTTCTTAAGAAAATCTCTTCTTGATCTGGGTTCTGAAAGTTGTTAAGGAAAAGGATATTATCATTCATTCACAGTGAGAAAATTCTCTATTTCAATATTCAGCAGTCTATCTTACCTCTTTCTTTTCTTCGTTTATTTTTCCTTCTATCAAGAAGTAAATTTCTAATGATGAGAAATAATTTTTAAAACTACCAGTTCTTATGCTATACTCATTCAGAAGATCAAGAACAATAAAAAAATGACAAATCTTAATTACTTACTTAATTTATTATAATAAAAAAGCTACTTACAGAAAGTAGTCAGTCACTTTATTAGGAGCTTCCAAATGCTTCTGAGCATTCAAAAACATCTCATTTCTGAATGTTTGTTTCTCTGCTGAATAAATGACATGTAGAACAGTTTAAAAGTGTATTTGGATACATTTTATAATATGTAATTAATATTAGCAGTCAAAATATGATATGCACTCAATATGCTTGCACATTTGGTCAGAACAAAGCCAGCATACTTAAACTCCCTTTAAAGTATAAGCAGCATTTGAGAGAAGATTCCATAGCTACTGTCCTCAAGGTCCTCTCCCCAGTGCTATGCATATGGAGTCTTTTCATAATCATTTTATGAAAGAAGGAAGCAACGAATAAACAGTGAATGAGAAGCTATTCAAGGCTTGATTTTGTCCCATTAAAAACACCCCCCATACACACATAAACTGTGTATTACAAACTTTCCATAATATTTCATGTTTTAAAATGCTTCCTTAACTCAAGGATAGCATCAATGGGTACATTCATAAAGCTGAATAACCCAAAAATAGTCTGTAGAAAAAAATGATTCACTATGTTGTGCTCTAGTACTTTTACTTTGGATGGTATCTTACCAGGATTAGTTCTACTTACAAGTGTTCTATCTAAACTACCCTCTCTTGGGGCTCTGCTCTCTAACTGTTGTGAGAGGAGATGAGTAAATACTCTTTTGCCATAAAATTTTATCCTCTATGCGATGAAAGAAACCTTAGTGTTACAACTTGAACAGTGCTTTCTTGTAAAGCCTGTAAAAACACTTTATGTCCTGTAGGAACTGAATCAAAATCTCCTTTTGAGGCCACAGGATGTCATTTTAGTGAACTACAGTGTCTCTTTCAGTGGATTATAACCATGGTCTTCAGATAAACAAAGGAAGCTGTATGAGTCAGAGGGTCCTTGTTTTCTCGTGAACAGATCAAAAGGACTCTTTCCTCAACTGAAGCCAGAAGCATTTAGGTTCATCAATTGTCAGCTTATCAAAATATTTTTACCTTATGTTTATAATTGGTGACTATATTCAGATAAGAAAAAATAATCAAAATATACGGACTGATTTAAGAAGATTAAGTTTGAGTTAGAGACTTACAGATTATATCAATTTTTAAAATTACGGGTATTTGTTTAGTTAAATTATATTCCAGTAATACTAATTTGACTAATCTGTCTATGCTAATTCTCTTCTAAACTCAAAATGTTTTTTCAAGCCTCCAAACACTTACGTGGGCTGTTCCCTTTGCTGGAGATGCCTTCTTTTCTTTTGTCTCCCTAGCATTCTATTTATTAATGCTTCAAACTCCACTTCAAATGTTGTTTGCCCTGGGAAATCTTCACTGATCAACCTGTCCCCATAAGATGTGATTGCTTATTTTTAATAAATTTATTTTTTAGAGCTGTTTTAGATTCACAATGAAATTGAGCAGGGAGTATAGAGCTCCCGTATACTCCCTGTTCACCTCAGACACACCTCTTCTTCCATTATCAACATACTGCACCAGAGCGATACATTTGTTATAACCAATAAATAAACACACACTGACATATCATAATCACCCAATGCTGACAGGTTACATTAGGGTTCACTCTCAGCGTTGCACATGCCATGAATTTTCACAAATACGTAATGATGTGTATGACACAGGCAGTGAAATTATTCCATATGACGATGTCATATGGAATCGTTTCACTGTCCTAAAAGTCTTCCGTGCTTCTCCTATTCATCCCTTCCTCCTCCTCAAAATTCCTGGCAATCACTGATCTTCTGCTGTCTCCATAATTTTACCTTTTCCTGAATTACATAAAGTTGGAATCACATAGTACATGCCTTTTCTGACATTGAGGAAGACATAAAAAGATGGAAAAATATTCCATGCTCATGGATCGGAAGAATTAACATAGTTAAAATGTCCATGCTACCCAGAGCAATCTACACTTTCAATGCTATCCTGATCAAAATACCGAGGACATTTTTCAAAGAACTGGAACAAATAGTCCTTAAATTTGTATGGAAACAGAAAAGGCCCCGAATCTCCAAGGAACTGTTGAAAAGGAAAAACAAAGCTGGGGACATCACAATGCCGGATTTCGAGCTGTACTACAAAGCTGTGATCACAAAGACAGCATGGTACTGGCACAAAAACAGACACATAGACCAATGGAACAGAATAGAGAACCCAGAAATAGACCCTCGGCTCTTTGGGCAACTAATATTTGATAAAGCAGGAAAAAACATCCGGTGGAAAAAAGACAGTCTCTTCAATAAATGGTGCTGGGAAAATTGGACAGCTACATGCAAAAGAATGAAACTTGACCACTCTCTCACACCACACACAAAGGTAAACTCCAAATGGATGAAAGACCTCGATGTGAGACAGGAATCCATCAAAATTCTAGAGGAGAACATAGGCAGCAACCTCTACGACATCGGCCAAAGCAACCTTTTTCATGACACATCCCCAAAGGCAAGAGAAACAAAAGATAAAATGAACTTATGGGACTTCATCAAGATAAAAAGCTTCTGCACAGCCAAGGAAACAGTCAAAAAAACTAAGAGGCAGCCCACGGAATGGGAGAAGATATTTGCAGATGACACTACAGATAAAGGACTGGTATCCAAGATCTACAAAGAACTTTTCAAACTCAATACACAAGAAACAAATAAACAAATCAAAAAATGGGCAGAAGATATGAACAGACATTTTTCCAATGAAGACATACAAATGGCTAACAGACACATGAAAAAATGTTCAAAATCATTAGCCATCAGGGAAATTCAAATCAAAACCACACTAAGATACCACCTTATGCCAGTTAGAATGGCAAAAATAGACAAGGCAAGAAACAACAATTGCTGGAGAGGATGTGAAGAAAGGGGATCCCTCCTACATTGTTGGTGGGAATGCAAGTTGGTACAGCCACTCTGGAAAGCAGTGTGGAGGTCCCTTAAAAAGTTGAAAATTGAGCTACCCTATGACCCAGCCATTGCACTACTGGGTATTTACCCCAAAGATACAGACGTAGTGAAGAGAAGGGCCATATGCACCCCAATGTTCATTGCAGCAATGTCCACAGTGGCTAAATCGTGGAAGGAGCCGAGATGCCCTTCAACAGATGACTGGATTAAGAAGTTGTGGTCCATATATACAATGGAATATTACTCAGCTATCAGAAAGAACGAATTCTCAACATTTGCTGCAACATGGACGGCACTGGAGGAGATAATGCTAAGTGAAATAAGTCAAGCAGAGAAAGACAACTATCATATGATTTCTCTCATCTATGGAACATAAGAACTAGGATGATCGGTAGGGGAAGAAAGGGATAAAGAAAGGGGGGTTAATCAGAAGGGGGAATGAAACATGAGAGACTATGGACTATGAGAAACAAACTGAGGGCCTCAGAGGGGAGGGGGGTGGGGGAATGGGATAGACCGGTGATGGGTAGTAAGGAGGGCACGTATTGCATGGTGCACTGGGTGTTATACACAACTAATGAATCATCGAGCTTTACATCGGAAACCGGGGAGGTACTGTATGGTGACTAACATAATATAATAAAAAAATCATTAAAAAAAATATATAGTACATGCCTTTTCAGATTGGCTTCCTTCACTTAGTAATATGCATTTAAAGTTCCTCCCTGTCTTTTCATGGCTTGACATCTCTTTTGTTTTCAGTGCTGAATGATATGCGACTGTCTGGATGAACCCATTTATCAATCCATTCACCTATGGAAAAGAGACACCTTGGTTGCTTTGAAATTTTGGCAATTATGAATAAAGCTGCTATAAACATCTGTGTGCAGGTTTTTGAGTATTTATGGAATCAACAGGTATACAATGAGAGCCTGCTCTCTGGCAAGCTCTATGGTAGGTAAAAGAATACACCATGGCATCTGCTATGACATAGGTGTGACGGATGAGAGGTTTTATTGAGAAGATAATGAGAAGTACAGAACTTTCACATAAAGATAGGCAAAATAAAAATAATACAACTACATACTAGTATATAGCATATCTGTGTACCAGACACATTGCTAAAGGCTGGACATGTATCATGGCATTCTTAAAACGCATGAAGTCTACTAACAGATTTCCACAGGAAGACAGTTTCAAAGAGAAAAAAATAGATCAACATTACAAATACTACTGAGAGGTCAAAAAAGAAAAGTATTAAAAAAGTTTTACTGGATTATGTAACTGGAATTTATTGGTAAACTTGTAAAGAATGCTTAAAGGAGGGCTGATGACAAAAGGCTGGCTGCAGTGGGTTTTAAGAGTGAAATGAAAATGAGAAAGAATACAGAAACTCTTAAGAATCTCATAATAAAAAAATAGCAATAAAAATAATAAGAACAGCAAATATTTATCAAATGCTAACTATTTTCCAGGAGATATTTCTATTTGTCAAATATTATCCCATCCTTTTTACATCTAATAGGTGATTTAATCTTCATAATAAAACTATGGAGAAGTAATATCATTATCCCCAATCTACATGAGAGAAAACAACACTGAACTATAGAGGGGCTGGGTAATTTAACCTACAAAACACAATTAGTATCCGCTGAAGTTGGGCTATAAACTCAGGCAGTAGGCAAAAACAAACAAACAAACAAAAAAAAAACAAAAACAACTCATGTCCACTTTGCTATACTACCTCTTGGCTTATGGTCACAAGCATCCCTGGCTGAAAAATGTTTGCATCACTAAGCACTATATCAGGGCATCCTAATGGAGTCTTGATTTGAGCATTATTTTCCCACCCAATTTGATTATAATTCTTTTTCTCACCCTTTCAACATTTCAAATAATTACTTAAGCAATCTCTACCCCCATCCAAGAATTTTCCAAAGCAATTCCATCCTCACTTTTTTTAGGCCACTTCTCTACACTATACAGATTATGCAACCTGATGATATTATTTCTCTTAACACTTTAATAATAGCTAGAACCACTTCTACTGAAATTATCCTACAACAGGTCCCTTTGGTGTTTTAAACACAAATATTCTATTGAAAGAATCCAAGTGGGACTATTTTACAGTCAATATCTCTTCATAGAGATTACTTTAACTTGAATCATGCTTCATAAATATGAAACTGCATGATGGAGTGGTCAGCACAGACTTTGGAGTCCGATCAACCCAATGCTACCATGTGCTAAGAGATTTCAGATAGATCTATTCAATCCGACAACTCTTATTTCTATTTTAAAAAATATCTCATGCACACTTCATAAAAAAGGCTGTAAATATTATAAAATGTAAATCACCGAGACAAGAACTGCAGCTTTTATACAGTACTCCACTTTTATTAAATTGAACTATATTAAATGGAGTTAAATAAATATGTGCTATTTCTGCTTTCTACTCAGAGTATTCATGGGCATTATCTTAATCAATCAGTACAAGAGCCTGGTTGAGTCCCAATGTATAGATGAAGATATTAAAGCTCAGAGAAGTTATTTGTTACAATGTAGAGAGCTAGTTTAGTCCAGGGAGCTAGAATCTAACTCTGAATCTGACTTTTATAGTGAACATCACCACAGTGAAGTTCAAATGTACTGTAAGTCTCTGAAAAACAAAAGTGAAAACAAATGAACCACACACACACACACACGCTTCTACATCAGAAATACCCAACTGTATCATTCTTGAATTCATTATGTCTAATACAGATTTAATTTTTCTCTAACTGGATTTATGTGCCAACTCTGAAAATCCATTTTAAAATACCTGAATAATTCAAACATTTTTCTGTAAATTACACTTCTCTAAATTATAAAATGTGAAGAAATAGCCCAATTTTTTTTTCCTTTCCTTCAATACACCCTACAGTGTTTCTTACAATGTGCTGATCCTTCTATGTATCTAAAATTAATATTAATGAGGCAGTCTCAAATGTACTTTGCAGCCTTTAATTGTCAATTTGTCTTCACTTAAACAGTCACAAAGGATTTTTGGTTTGCTGGCTTTAATGTTCATTACTGGCCACTGAAACAAAATAGATTTTCTTTTATTTAAAGAATTCTATATTTTGAGGTTTTGTGTATTCACTTTATGATGCTCAAATACTTTTCCTTAGTGGGTAATATATTCTGGTTTTTGTTGTTTCTCATTACTTAAGGAAGGACTTTCATTGCTAAGATAGAGAAAATGTTTATATATGTAATAGAAGTAATAATCATAAAGCTGCCTTAAAACAAAACAAATACCACCCAAACGTCTATAAACACTTCATTAATATTACAATTAAGTGCAGTTTTTATACCCAGAAAACCATCTAGATAAAAATGCAGTCATTTTAATTAGCAACACTATCAATTTGCATTAACCACATTAAAGTTGCATAAAGACAACAAAATGATTGCCTCATTTCTCACGTAAAATGTTTTGAAGTTACTCCATGTTTGTAGGAAAATAATAAACCCTGAATTATTATTCCCTAAATACTTTTCTCACCTTATACCAACCTGATTTTTAAAGGGCTCTTTTATTTAATTGTCTGAATATTTTAAATTATCCAAATTACATCTTTTCTGCATTTGTTTTTCTGTATCCTATGCATCTGAAAGAATTGTTTCATGGTCACTCTTACCGAAATGTTAACTCAGACATGCTCTGTCTTAACAATAGTCTCTTCCAGGGGTGCCTGGGTGGCTCAGTCGTTAAGCATCTGCCTTCAGCTCAGGGCGTGATCCCGGATCCCTGGGATCGAGCCCCGCATGAGGCTCCTCCGCTGGGAGCCTGCTTCTTCCTCTCCCACGCCCCCTACTTGTGTTCCCTCTCTCGCTGGCTGTCTCTCTCTCTGTCAAATAAAATAAATAAAATCTTAAAAAACAAAACAAAACAAAACAAAAAACAGCAGTCTCTTCTGGATGGCCTGCTAGTGTTTATGCATGATTTGCAACAGGGACTTTAGGAGAGTGTATACTAGTTTCTATTTCAAGGAACAAACTGATTTAACAGGCAGTGTAATGATTAAACTTTTAAAACGGTTTAATTATTAAGATCTGGTTGACACTGCTTGGCTGACTTTCATATTGAGCCCTCTGCTATCACAGTAACATGTAGTTCTGCTATCAAGAGAGAAGAGAATCATGGAAAGAAGCACTGCTCGTCTTTGTAAAAATAGAAAAAGGAACTCCCTTTGGGAGAAAAAACAATCAGAAAAATGTGTCTCCTTTAGGGGAGAGAAAACAATTAGAAAATGGTACCCTCTAAATTCAAGGCCTCATGGATGAGTACAAGCTGGACCTTGGCTCTACTTATGCCCTTAGCAAGGTGCCTTTGTACAGTGATCAACGTGAACAATGCACATAAACTTTCAAAATCATTTTACTTTGTTGCAAACGCTTTCCTCAAAACCAGAAAAGTGACAGATTTTGTTACTCTAAAATATATAATGTTGATTCAAAGTACTTTTTCTCCTTTTTAAAACAGTTTCATAGCAGGTCATCCCCAATATATAATCAGACTGTACTTTTAAATGTTATTTCTAAGGTCACATTTTCCCACATAAACAATGTTGTGCATCATCATTTGAATCATATTCAATTCTAGGTACAATACCTCTCATTGTGTCACCCTGGGCAATTTCCTTTATATCTGTGATCTTCCGTCTCCTGCAAGAGTGGAATAATATTAACCACACAGGGTTCTTTTAAAGGTTAAATGAACAAGTCTGATAAACTACCTAACACAGTGTCTGATGTATAAAGCAGAGACACGGCCACTTTCTCATTTCATAAGGTTCACCTAGGGAGATAAATTCTTGGAAGCACCTTTTCCTTCACACCCTGATGTTAATATCATTTTTTTTTGTCATTGTCACTATAACCTTCTCATCAACTTTTCACAATTCTCTTTAATATGTGCTTTTGTATATATTTTCTGAAGCTAGGCTCTCAACGAATGGTCTTTTTATTAACAAGGAGAAAATCAAGTGAAGGGGGAAAAAAGGGAGAGATACTAAAAAGAGAAGGCAATAAAAAAGTGAGAAAATTTTCTCTTCACTTCTGGTATTATGACCTGTTGAAGCCATTTCCAAATTATGTATCTCTGGAAGCCTGATCCAGTACATGCAAAATATATATACTTTTTTTAAATAAAATTTTTTTTCTGCATTTCTTTTTGGATCCCTTTCTAACTTCTTCTATGCCCTTTCCTCTAATTCTCAAATATCCAGAGTCTTGGTGCTATATTAAGTCTCCCACGAAAGCTTCCCAAAGAAGTATCTCCCCAAAGTCTGATTTATCTTCCAATATTTCAAAATGATCCTACCCTAATAAAATCCCCCACCCTTTCAAAGAGTTGGTTGCAACTAGGTATTAGAAAGGACTTCACTTACTGAACTGATTCATGTGACTCTATGAGTGGCCCTTAGCTCCTTCACCCTACTTGTGGTTACACTAACAAGAGGAGAAAGAGGTACACCAAAATACTGTTAATTGACAGATTTTCAGAGACTTATAACAAGGGGGAAAAACAAATACAATGACACAGAGAAATCTCAGATAAGAGCAAGAAGTATCCTCTTTAATAAAGTCAGGAAATCTACCTTTTATGCCAGGATCAGAACCATAAATACTCACTACTTTTCAAATTAAATCACCACCATCATCACCATCTATTCCCAAACCTGCAGTCTTTTTCATTTATTTTTATTTTTTTTAATCAGCACTGTTTGGTTGTTTTTATATACCGACTCCCACTGAGCAGCCTTAGAAGGTTCCAGAGATAAAGGGAAAGATAAACAAGGCCAGAGCCATCTGTGTGCCTATGCCCGTGTTATTTGTAAAATAGAGCTTTATTTACCAAGAAACCCTACTTTGTTCAAAAGTTATGTTCAATAGCAGCATATTAAACCTGATAGGAACTCATAATACTTCATGAAGCAAAGGCATTATCTAATATCTCTGGGTCCATGCACCGTATGTAGCTTTTCTTTAAACTGCTCGCTTATACATTCTAATTTCCCATGCACATTGTCCACCAAGGTTTTTGCTAAAAAAAAGAAACTAGATATCATGGAGATGATGATTAGTAGAGATGATTCATGAATCTGGTAAAGATACAAAAAAGAATAATTGATGCTATAAAAATATGGTCAAAGGATGTTTTTACTAACCCATACTGAATTGGATTAGTAAATTGGCTTTTAATGGGGATCTCAACTAAAAGAAAACTGCCATGATTGAATATCAGCTTAGCCGTTGCTCCTTAATTTCTTGTCCCCGAAGAACAACTATGCTTAGTGAATTGTTGAAGCCCCATTAATTTGTTGGGCCAAATGTGAACTCTCAACCATCTACTCCAAATATAGTTAACTGGAAAAAAAGAAACGACTTTTAACAGGCTGGCATTTTGAGCTGGTGTACAAAGATTATGGCAATTCATTTAAATTTCCTGGTTTCATGCGCATGCTAATGATGAGTCAGAAGCATCCACTGATACAGTGTGTCAATCACATTGGGATTCATTCACTCAGTTCCGCCGGCAAGGCAGCTTTTCAAGGCTGGGCCACTAAACAGGGGCAGCTTTGTAAGTGCCTGGACTCCTCTGCCGGCCACCTGCTCTTCCTCTCCTTGGCTTCCACATAAATGGCTTTGTTCCAGGGATGCTGGCACATGCTCAATACCATTTAGGACAAGATTAATACCGTGAACTGACATGGCTTTCCTGGCAGTCTTTGTCTTGTCTTTAGCCTAACACACTCTACTCATTTCCAATAACGTCTAATATCACCACTCACACAACCAAGGGAAAAAGTCTCATTTTCTGTCTTTATGCAACACTTCAGCTGAAAATCACACAATTACGGAAAGTTTCATCACTCTGGGGATACATATTATAATAAATAAATTATGACAAGATGGACCTGAAAGGGAATTTAACAATAAGATGGAAAGAAAATATCCTGAAGCTCATAAGCCTATTTTTCCTGGCCCCTAATACTCACTCTACTTTCTCATTCTATAAATTGCTGGATTCTTAATTTGGCAGAGTAGTCTTTTAATAAATATTTCATTCATTAGACTATTTTAATCTGTGGAAACTCAAGGTGACGTATTATGCATAATACAAGTGATTTGTGGAGTCTGACCAGAAACTATTCTCTGTATTGACTGTGTCCAGTTCTACCACAAGTTTTCACTAACAGACAACACAACTGGATGTAGAGGATTGAAAAACACATCTTGTTATCTATTCTCTACTAAAAAGGATATTTACAAATCAAACAAAGCTAATACAAAACTGACTGAAAAGAAGTGAAAAAGGCAAAGTCTCTTAGTATTCATGGCCTCAAATGGAGAAAATGGCAGACACTTAAGCGGTCCCATTTTGTGTTCAGTGAACATTAACTCAGCTCAGAAGAGCATGAAGAAAGAAGGGCTGCTTCATTAACAAATAACAGTAATTCACCCAGCAACACCAGCTATTCATAGGAGCTTTAAAAAATCCATATTTGATCCTTTGGTGGACCTAGGGATAGATCATTTTAAAACTGCCCCCAGACAATGCTAATGTGAAGTTAAAGATTAAAAATGAAAGATCTAGTCCATTCACTGGACGTCTATAGGGACTGTAAATAATTGTTTCAAGCAGTAGATACTCATTTATGCAAAATTTCCCAAACACCAGTGACAGGTAAGTGTTAAACAAATGAATGAACAGGTATGTATGAAGGCAGTATTTAAGGAACTATTTGTTTGAGAAACAACCACATATGGCATCCTTTTAAATTTGCTGTATAGATATGACAGTATCTTAGTGCAAATTTAAGGCTGCCAAATATTTAGGGTGTTTGAATTAGAGAATTAATATCCTCACACTTCTAGGAGATATTCCCTTTGATGTATAAGTCAAAAACAGGAACGAATGTAAGTTGTACTAACCAGGAAATTGCCTTCTGAATCCTGTAATAAATAAGGCTCTTTGGTGAAGAGCCTTGATTACATTATCCTTCCCCAAATACAAGGTTTCCATTGCAATATTTCTAATAGAATTGTTATTTAGGACAGTAGATGTTCAATTCTTTCTCCTACCCATGGTTGAAACCCACAAGTTTCACTTATAATGCAAGTTTCCATATATCATTTTAATAAATTTGTCACTGAACAAAAGTTTATCCAAGAGCCAAGAACTAACCCCAAAAAGAATTATGTTCTAATTTACATGGCAAGTTCCTAAATGTTATTTGTATTTCTCTGTACGTGCATCATCCTCTGCAACTCTTCGACAGTAATTTTTAAATCCATTCATTATTCTTTTAAAAGAATTATTTATTTGAGAGAGACAGAGAGAATGCGAGTGCCAGTGTGGGTAGGGACAGAAAGAGAGAGAGAGAGAGAGAGAGAAGCAGACTCCCCATTGAGCAGGGTGCCCCACTTGGGACTTGATTTTATGACCCTGAGATCATGAACTGAGGTGAAATCCAAAGACTGATGCTCAACCAACCAAGCCACCCAGGTAACCCAATCCACATATCCTTTATATATTAAAATCATTATTTTTTAGAGATACTGGAGATATACCTATGAACAACAGAGGCCTTGCCATCAGGAAGCTTACAGTCAACAGGGAGGGACAGATAATCAACAAGCTAACTACCAACAAATAAAAATAATCTAAAAAATAAGGTAGTGGTATTCCTTTCTTCTTTGGAATACCAAATTATGTTATCAACATATACATTCTTTCCTTCTTCAAGACTAATAAATAGATTCACTTTACTATACTATTTTAAATTTTTTTAATTCCAAAGAGCAAAGGAGCATATATTATCACTAATTACTCAATGAGATTTTTATTTGTTTTTATTTTTACCTATTATGTGCAAAACATTACACTAATGTGCTAAAGCAAGAAGATATGGCCCCTCTTCACATGTACCTGGCAATTCACAGGGAGGGACAAGTAATCATAAAAATAAACACACATCATCAAAATGTGAAATGTACTTTAAAAGTTGTTTTAAGAGAGAATAACAAGAAAAACTATTTTATAACAGGCAGTAAGGAGGGCCCTTTGAGGAAATGCCCTCTGAAAATGAGGATAGCCAAGTGGCAGGATGCTCCGATAACGGCTTTGAAGTGGAACACAGCTTAGTACATTTGAAGAACTGAAAAGTAGGCGGTGAAAGGGAACCCAAGCAAGGGGGAAATGGCATGAGATGAGGTTTCAGCATTGTAGAGAGCAAAATGGAGTCTCTCATGTCAAGCAGGAGCCTGTGTCAAGCAATGACGCAAGCAGTTAAGGTACCCCTGCCAGGAGGTATCACCGGGACCAACGTCAGCTGACACCCCAGAACTGATAACGAGCAGAACCAGAGGAGGTCTGCAGAGACCCAAAACTGATTAAATTCCTTTTATAAGGGAAGGATTTCGGCAGCAAACTGTCAGACTCTTCAGACCTGATCCCTCTATATCTCACCATTTAAAAAAGGCAACTGCCCGGGAAGGCTCTGCCTGATTGATCTCTGAACAGAACCAAGATCCTTCACTCCTTGAACATCAGAAGCAGTTAAGTGCTGAGAGCCGACCCAGACCAGACTGAGGCCTCATCTCCACTGCACACCCACAGACAGATTTCATGATTGGTTCATTAACTTCCTGCACCCTTCTGTTATTCTGTTTGTTGTGTGGCTTGTCCTCTGTCCTGCTTTGTGTGCTGTGGAAGAAGCCAAGTTTAAGCACATGGTGAATTGTCATGGAGTTTGGAATCCTGAACCTGCTTTATAGTTTTGATTTAACTTTGCTCTATGATTGTATAAAGCTGACACTGTGGAAAGACACAACTCGTGTGTACACCTTCATAGCGTGCTCAAGACAAGAGTATTAAACAAGAGACAATGGGAGCAAAATTGAGTTGCTTGCCCCCAGGACAGCAAACCAAGACTTAATTGAAGTTTCATCCTCTCCCAGAAATGTGACCTTTAACCAGTCAATCTGAAGTTTCCCGGTCAATGCCAGTGAGGTAATCTGCATAACAGACCCTGAACTTCCCCCAAAGATAGGTGACACAGTCTGAAACAATCCACTCATTGTTAGAAAACTTACTTTATGGCCCTTTTCTATTTATAAAAACCCTCCATTTTGTACAGCTCGTTGTAGCTCCTCTCTACTTGCTAGATGGAATGTGCTGCCCAATTCATGAAATGCTGAATGAAGCCAATTAGGTCTTCAAATTTACTCAGTTGAATTTTGTTTTTTAGCAAGGGCTATGCAGCCAAAATATCATGCATGCTTTATAGTCTGTGTCAAAAAGTATGGATTTTTTTCTAAGCACAACAGAAAGCTTCTGAATCATTTTAGGCAAGTAAGTGATTTGGAACAACTTACATTTTACAAAGATCATTCAGCTAGCTTGGTAAAAAATAGATAGACAGGAGGTGAAAGTAGAAATTGGAAGCCATTAGACTATTGGAGGCTTCTGTTGTTTAGTGGAGAGATGATGGTAAACTGAGTAAGATGCTGGTAATTGATAATGGGAAAAAGGTAGTTGGCTTTGAAATGTATTTGGAAGTAGGAATTACAGGGCTTACTGATAGTTTGAATCTGGGGAATAAAGAAGAGGGAAGATTCATGAATAACCAGGTTTCTCACTTGAGCAATCATATGTATTTACAGTATGAGAAGGAAAAGACCCTAAACATGTCATTATGGTGAATATAACCAGGACAAGTTCATTACACTGCAGGCAAGGAAATTTAAAAGTAATGGAAGTCCTCCTCATAAAGTCAAGTTCATGGTGAAATTTGTGTAACAAGAGTTTATAAGGCAAAGCCATGACTTTGCTTCTTCAGTTCCTATTGTCAAGTAGTTCATTTGCTTATTTCTTTCTTCAGATTCTTTTTTTAAAAGCTTTGTTTATTTTAGGAAGAGGAAGAAAGAGAGTGCCAGCATGACAGAGTGGGGTAGGGAGAGAAATCCTCAAGCGGACTCTCTGCTGAGTGTGGAGCCAATGAGAGGCTTGATCCCAGAACTCTGAGATCACAACCTGAGATGAAATCAAAAGTTGACAGTTCAACCAACTGAGCCACCCAGGTACCCTTCTTCCTTCAGATTCTTAAAAGAGAAGATCTATTGACCCTTTTCCAATCTGGGCAACAGATCCTAGGTCAATGGCCAGTCTGTGTTTGTTTCTTACACCATATGTCATATACCATACAATCTTGCCATATGGCAAAAGCCACAGTCAAGATTTCTTTCAGAAGGGAAGATTGGTTAGAGTAGATGGACAGCTCCAGAAAAGGAGCTTTCTGGCTGCATGTCCTACAACATTACTTAATGTGTCACTAGATAACTTACTTCTGTATTCTACTTCCCACTTGCCCAGTTCGAAAGAACACTGATTTTTTTTTCCCCTCATGTTAATAAAGGCCTACAGGGAAGGTGTGGTCCTCCTCAAATTGTTTTACATTTAAATTCCAGACAGAAAAGAAACCATTAGTCATAGATGCATAGAGATCTTTGAGACTTAGCAAGCCCAGGGTGGTCAAAAGTAACACTTTGAGTTTTCATTCCCTTAAGGAGGTGACTAGGTGGGTGGAGGTTGTAGGGCCTCATCATCCTATGTGCCAACGCATTTTTACTTTATTTCTTAACATCTGTGAATAGTTTAGTGTTCCAAACAAGGAGTCATTAAATCAGCTTTGTTTATGACTGACTCCAAGAATCTCTGATCCTGTATAAATTCAAAAGGCAACTAGAAATTTTCTCATGCTTGTGGCCAAAGAGTTGTATTAAATATTTTTGCAATGGATTGCTTATCTACAACTCTTGTTAATGTTAATGGCATGATCTACTTTACCCTCTGGGTTTATTTTTTACATTAAGCCTCTACGAAATTATTCTAAAGAGTAATAGGGATTCTAGGCCAGACCACCGAGGCTGATGTCTGTTGAGGATAGGCAAAAATGACAACTTGGAATTTGCTGGAATTTACTTTCACATGGGGGATTTATTGCTTTCACTAGGAAGTTGGTGAGAACACAATGAAACATATGCAGTGGAGTCAGTGCATAGAGATCTCGGAGGCCTTCTTGTTTCCTACGTAGGCACACCCCTACTGGATCCTTTCAATAACCCAAAAGAATTGAGGAGGACACCAGGTGAATGTAGGTCAGAGCTACAAGCTGATTTTACACTTTCTCAGGCTGAGGGCTTATGAATGAGAGCCATATTGGATTATGAAAAATGAAATTCTGCTTGCCACCAGTTGCACAGACTTTTTTTAATTGCATTGTTCTTTTATTGTTGAATTACAGAGAGTCTTGATATAATTCTGGATATAAGACCTTTGTCAGGTTTGCAAGTATTTTCTCCCAGTCTGTGGCTTGCTTATTCATCTTCTTTTTCTTTCTTTAAGATTTTATTTTTAAGTAATCTCTACACCAAACGCGGGGCTCAAACTTATGACCCTGAGATCAAGAGTCTCATGCTCTTCCTACTGAGCCACCCAGGCATCCTTAGACTAGTTACTTCTGTGTTGTATTTCTTGTTGTTACATTGAGCATTCTCAAGGTTTCAGTGCAGCAGGCTACCCATAACCTCAAAAAGGACTCTGTATTGATTAGGGCAGTATTTCCCCATGTTTCTAATGTAATGATATACATAGAAAAGCATTAAATGAGAAAGTACAGCATAGGGAATATATAGTAAATAATATTGTAATAATGTTATACGGTGACAGATGGTAACCACACCTACCCTGCTGAGAACTGAGTAAGGTATAGAATTATCGAATCAATGTTGTACACCTGAAGCTAATGTAACACTGTAGATCAATTATACTTCGTGAGGTTTTGTTTGTTTGTTTTTAAGATCTTTTGAGAAAATGGTGACTAGCCAATGGTTCTAGCAGCTTCAAGCTCTGCCTGGCTACTCTAAGGGCTGAGGAGATCATTATCTTGGCACACCTGAAACCCTTTTGCTGCAAATCAGTATTTTGTGGTGCACCGCCAAATTAAAATGAATTAAACAAGATAGTTTATTTCCTTTAGGAGACAAGCTGGTGGTCTAGGGTTTATATAGCAGCCAGCAACTCAGACCAGCTGTAGCATTAGTACCCCTGGGTAGTTTCCTTGTCCACATGACCCGGGATAACTCATCACCAACTTCATGTTTCAGGAAGCTAGATGAAGGAATGGGGTAAGGAGCACAAGCCTTTTTAAGGGTATAACCTGAAGGTGGCACACACTACCTCTTCACACACTATTGCTAAACATAGTAAAAATTAGTAAAAACTTTGCAAAACTTAGTAAAAGATAGGCATGATTGCAAGGGAACCTGGGGAATATAATCTATGACTGAAGAAAGTCTAATTTTTATAACAAATGATATTATGGAAGAGTAATCCAATACTGGGAAACTAGTCTTTCTACTATCTACCCTTTTGAGCACCTGAATCTATGTGTGCATTTCTTTGTACACATAAACCATACTTACCTCTTTTCCAAATGATTTAATTCTATATGTCCAGTAAGTTAATGCATTTAGCTCAAATGTTAGAATCTTGATCGCATACATCCACCTCCATAAGGTCCAGATAACCTTGAGTGTGTGTGGGGTGATCTCTAAATCAAAAAACAAGTTATTTAAACCTACCCCCAACACAGACACACAACTCAAATACGATTGTGGAGTCAAAACAAGATAATGTTACTAAAAATTATATTCAGAAAAGGGGTAATGGGAAATACACAGCAGACCCGTGTCCATTATAAGTATCAAATCACACTGGATGGAAACTGCAAATACGTCCCTGTCCTGGCAGTGAAGTAAGTTCCTTGTTTGTTTCATCTCAAAATTCCTGGCTCTGTTCTCTTGGAGGAACACCCTTACACACTGTCCTCCATTTGTTCCTGAATTTTCCTCTGGAAGGTTCTTCCTGTCCATTATCCCTAATGACCACATTTAAAGTGAACAATGGACAGCGGACCTGTCTTAGTGGCTGCACAGCTTTTCCAGCTCTACTTCTGCTGCTGCTCTTCTGAGGACATGGGCACTACTTAGGTCACATGCTCTGTGGCATGGATGCTTGAAATTTCTTTGTCAATATGGTCCTCTAGAAACTCAACAGATTTCTAGTATACTTGCATCCAACAAATTCCACAGCCATGTAACCAACACCAAAAGTCTTGTTTATTTATATTTTTTAAGCCTAAAGACTTTATCTTTTTTATTCACTAGTCTCTCTGCTCATCCTGCTTTCTTAATGTAATAGAGACCACCTTAAAGCAATCTAGATAATAGGTTTAGGTGAGAAAGACAATCCCCTTAATGATTTCTGCCACCACGATAGCTTTCTTTTTCTGGCCTAAAAATCTTAAACTGGAAGTGTTTGAGAAATACATGGGGGCATATATCTTGTTAGCTTCAGAGCCACCTCATATAAACTACTTAGTTTAAGTACAAAAGCAGTTTTTCTTTATTATTTTAATTTTCAAGGCTCCCCGTTACCAGTCACTCAGCCAAATTGGATTGCTGAGTGCAGGGAGAGAATGCCCCTCATCCTTGCTGTATATATTTAAATTGCTCCTTATAAGCTGATTGGCAATAGCCTGAGTTCATTTTACTTTTGCAGAATTTGTTAAAAACCATCACTACATAACAATTTATACTGGCATTCAGGACTTTTCTTTTCAACTATTTCCCTAGAGTTCTAGTACCAGTCAGCATATAGTCTAGTTTCCAAGATATCAGAAACAAAATTTTACCAAATACTTTTTAACAACATTCCAACTTTTCAGCCAGGAATATCTGTGTCTTCCCTGCCCACCTCCTGTTAATTTAGCCAATAAATATTACATTTTTCAAGATGTGTTATGTCATGACATCACTTTTAGGTGCCAAGTTTTGTGGTAAATTTCAGCTGTAGAGACTCAAAAGTACTTAAATAAGACAAAATTTTATTTTTATTTTTATTTTTCTTTCTTTTTTTTTTTTTTTTAAGATTTTATTTATTTATTCGACAGAGATAGAGACAGCCAGCGAGAGAGGGAACACAAGCAGGGGAGAGGAAGAAGCAGGCTCATAGCGGAGGAGCCTGATGTGGGGCTCGATCCCACAACGCCGGGATCACGCCCTGAGCCGAAGGCAGACGCTTAACCGCTGTGCCACCCAGGCGCCCCAAAATTTTCTTTTTCTTTTTTTTTTTTTTTTTAAGATTTTATTTATTTATTTGACAGAGAGAGAGACAGCTAGTGAGAGAGGGAACACAAGCAGGGGGAGTGGGGAGGAAGAAGCAGGCTCCCAGCGGAGGAGCCCGATGTGGGGCTCGATCCCAGAATGCCGGGACCACGCCCTGAGCTGAAGGCAGACACTTAACGACTGCGCCACCCAGGCGCCCCACCAAAATTTTATTTTTCTTAATAACAATAAGGATATGAGCTGTCCAGGGCTACTGAAGCAGTTCTACTTTACAAGAGCACCCAGAGACCAAGGATCTTTCTAAATTGTTGTTCTACCTTTCCTAGAGAGTTGTCCTTTCCTACATAGTATAAACTGGCTCAATACTGTATCTACATTTCAGAAAAGAGCATGGACAAAGAAGAAAAAAGAAAGATATGTTCCTTTAACATAACAGAAGTGGATCATACTATTCCCTCTCACAGATGTCATTGGCCAAAATTCAGTTACAAAGTCAGAAGTACCTACTACAAGGGATGTTGGGAGTGACGTTTTGGGCTAGGAAGTCATATGCTCACCCTGGAATTCTATTACTGAGAAAGAAGAAGAGAATCTAATTTGGACAGAAAATATCAGTCTTTTTCACAAGTTCATTTGTTTTTTTTAAAAAACTGTTAAAATGGAACACTTAGTTTTATTTCCTCTAGTTAAAAAGTATATATAGAGAATCCATGACCTTTACAAATGGAATTTTTAAAAGAAAAAGTTGAAAAAAGTTTCAGATTATAGTCTTTGGTTTGCCAATAATTTGTTAGTAGATACGTGGGTTTTTTTTTTTTTTTTTTTTGAAGATTTTATTTATTTGAGAGAGCGCGCGATCTAGCACAAGCAGGGGAGTGGCAGAGGGAGAAACAGGCTCCCCACCAAACAGGGAGCCTGATGGGGGGGCTCGATCCCAGAACCCTAGGGTCATGACCTGAGGTGAAATAAAGGCAGATGCTTAATCGACTGAGCCACCCAGGTGCCCCTGTTAGTAGATACTTGCTAAAAGCTTCTTATATGAACTATTCTTTGAAAATAGGTCCTCTTTTTTATTACTTAAAAATATTGATTTATTTTTAATTCTTACTACCAAATATATGATCTTTTAGCTTAAGGGAAGTTGAATGTTTGTTATATATTTAAGACACTACCCCCCCCCCCCCGCATTATATGTTGAGTTTTGTCTAGAATATGCTCAGAATATGAATTATAGCAACTATTTGAAAGCAGAGGAGCGAGCTGCAGTGAATGAGTTTTTCTGGAATATCTGACATATTTTTGTATAACTTCTGATTTTGAAATCTGAAAAATTGTTATTACTTATCACATTGTAACTAATACTAGGTTATTTAACTGCAGGGGGGAAAAAAGTAGCTCCTTTCACAGATTTATAAAATATCACACCATACCATTAATTATTCCAGTCAATACTATTTTGTACATTGCCAACAATGTTTATCAGCAAGCTAAGATTTTACAATTGTCTCTTTCCCCAAATCAAGTATGTCTCTCATGCTTCATGAACCAAGGTCTTGATGAAATAATATTTCTAATATGAGAGCTATAACAATGTTTGAGGATTCTTTGGGCTTTGAAGTTAGATCTAAGAGTTTCAGTTTTACTGCTTACAATTGCACATCCTGGGAAAACAATGTACCACTCTAAGGCTTAGTGTTCACATCAATAAAGTTCAAGTAATAGTATCACCTATTTTTCAGATTGTTATTAAATAATGATTATGCATAAAATGTATTTATACGGCCTCTAGCATATGTAGACATACAATATTTAGTTGTAACCCCAATGGGATGTCCCGTATACGTTTGAGAGGAAGAAAAAAAATGCAAACATAATACTGCCTGAAGTGAGTTAGACACAAAATAATATATACTGAATGACTCTTTTATATACAGTAGAAAAATAAGCAAAACTAATCAATCAGTGTTTGAAGTTAGGACAGAGGTTTCCCTTATAGCGGGGTAGTCACCAGCAGGGAGCCAAAAAAAAGTTCCTTAATTTTCTGGTAATACGTTGATTTGGAGGTGTATGTTGATTAAAATAGTGTGATAAATTTGTAAAAATTCAAACTGTACGTAGTCCTATGATTCATGTTCCTTTCTATGTATATGTCACACTTCAATCAAAATTTTTCTTTAAAGTCTTTTGACAAAAGAGTTTTGACTGGAAACCCTTTCAGTCTATTATTTTTATTTTTTTAAAAGGTTTTATTTTTTTTTTTAAGATTTTATTTATTTATTTGACAGAGAGAGAGAGACAGAGAGCCAAGCTGTGGAATGGCAGAGGGAAAGGGAGAAGCAGGCTTCCTGCTGAGCAGGGAGCCCAACGTAGGGGTCCATCCCAGGGCCCTAAGATCATGACCTGAGCCGAAGGCAGACGCTTAACCAACTGAGCGACCCAGGCTTCCAAAGATTTTATTTATTTGAGAGAGAGAGAGCAAGACAGCATGAGCTGAGAAGGGGAAGAGGGATAGGGAGAGGGAGAAGCAGACTCCTCACTGAGCAGGAAGCCCAACGCAGGGCAGGTCTCGATTCCAGATCATGAGATCATGACCTGAGCCAAAGGCAGACGCTTAACCAACTGAGCCACCCAGGTGCCCCGGCAATAAAAATTTTATCTTGAAGACTTTGTATTATTCAAAACTCACCTAATCCAAGACTGAGTATCTCATAAAAATAAATGCAAATAAGCATTTGCATTATTTTTTTGAAAATTTGGTTCATAAAACAAGATTTTGTTAATGTTTTATACTACTTTAAACTAGCAAAATCTGAATTAACATAAAATGCACATCGTTGTAACTATTAAAATTTTAATAATAGCTAAAAAAGATTGCATTCTACCCTCTTTTTAGCATTCTAGGTATTCCTGGTGTCTAACAGAATATTTGCTAAATAATAAATATATACTGAAGGGCTGATTTTTGAAAAAGTGGTTGCATTCTTATATTTATATGGGTGCTGTTCCTCAAAGTATTGTAACATGTAGAAAAGAGAATACATGAGGATGCTATACCCAATAGGCAGTTAACTCTTCACAGTTTAAATTCTTTTATATGTAAGGACCAATACAAATAATAGCTGATTTTCCAGAGTATTTATCATGTGTTCAGTCACTGGTGTAAGAAGTTCACAAATGTTTTTGCTTTTCATTCTCACTCTGAATCTGTAAGAGGTATTAATCTTCCCATTTTTGAGATAATGAAACTAAGGCACAGAAAGGCTAAGGAACTTGGCCAAGAACACCACTGGGAAGAAGAACAGAATTCGAAACTAAGCACTCTACATATAGAGAAAGTGAGCACAGTTCACACTACTCTATCTCCAGGTAGGAAATGCTTCTAGATTCTTATCTCTGGTCTCCTACTTAATCACTAAAAAATCTTTTTTTCTTTTTCTTTTTTAAACAAATATGAGTTTCTGTGATGCAGAATGCAAAATGTGCAGGATATTGTAAGATAAAACAAAATTTTCCATTCAGAATTTTTAACCCTTATAAGTGGCTCCTTTTTGGTGTCTCCAGACTTCTAGTGCTAGTATTTCTGAGGAAAATTTTGAGTTCTACACGGGTATTTTTCTTAATGAAGTAGTTAAGTGAAGGCAGCAACAAATGAAGTCACTGGAGTTGAATGAGGTAGTAAATAACTGAAGAGATTATATATCAAGTGTAGAACTTTCCCTTTGCCTTTTATGTATTCAATTGAAAAGAAATTATATTTTACCTATGAATTCAGTTTACATCTTCTAATTTGCCTTCAGTATTTAAAATTCTATGCCATGTGGAAAGAACAAAGAAGTGCTCGCTTTAAAAATTGATTAACTCGTAAGGTTATACTTTTCTAAAGAAGTCTTTCTTGTTCAGTTGTAAAAATATTCCTCCTGAGACTCAGAATAACCTGCCTAATGTTAAATCAATTAACCAACCAACAACAACCACCGTTAGTGAACTTTAATGTGGTTGCCCCTTTGAAATTGTTATACAGGTTTTCTAATCCTGTGCCCCACAGAACAAAATACCTAATATAATGTTTAAAATATGAATCAATTGAACAATGCAAAAATAAAAACAAAACAAAACCTCAACTCATCTTTTTTTTTTCCTATCATATAGACAAAACAACTGGTTGACTGACAACAATTTTTCACTTTTCAGCTGATTGTCCCAGCTTTGCATTGACACATTTAATTACATTACTAGTTGATATTCCTCGGGTTTCTTACACCAACTCTTAGAGCTAAATCTTTTCTATGGAAGGCTTATTTTTCTACTACAAACAAAGGAATGCGGTCATTTTCAGTTTAAATTTTCTTTCCTCTGTCACTGTTAATTACCATTCTTGCTTCTCAAATGTACCAGCTGCTGCCACTACAATGAATAAACAAATCAACTTTACAAGATACTTAAGAGAGATTTTTAGCAAGACATCCTCAGAATGCAGAGGTAGCAGAGTAAAGATATCCTCTTGCCTAACACAAATATACAGCTCTAATTTTTAGAAACAAAATTAGGGATGTTAAAGTAATTAAACAAGAAGGCCATTAGACTGAGGTGGCTCTAATGTCTTCATAGCTTATGTAAGCAAACCAAAACTTCAGCCAGAGTCAATTCACTGGAACCTGAAAAAAAAACACTTAAGAACAATCACGAACAGCCAGCTAGGCTTTTCCAAATAAAGCAAACACTTAAGGTATAGCCAATGGAATAATTCCTTGCTTTGCTTCCCATGTTCTCTATAAAAACCTCTTCCTTCAATCCTATTGGTAGAGTGCTCCTAACCACTTTCTGTTTGGCTCTGCCTGATTCTAATTCATTTTTGCTCAAATAAACTCTTATAAATTTTAATGTGCCTCAGTTTATCTTTTAACAGGGGAAAATGAATAGTATACATCTGGATATATCAGCTGAAGAATTAACTGTGCCATTTTAAATCTGAAGAGAATGGATTTCTAATTCTGTAATTGCTGAACCTCTGTGTTACAATAATGAAAACATCACTTAAAAATGAAAACATAAAAGTTATTACTCAGTGTGATGTAAAACAATTTGGATATCTGAGGAAATATTTGCTCTTTCATAACTTATAGTATTCTATGCATGTGTTTACCAGTATATTTAAGGCATTATATATAAGTAGCAAATAATAAAAAGGATGCATTTACATTTAATCAAATGATCTCAAAAGCTTTCCACACTTCATAAATCTAATGGTAACTAAATTAAGTTCTTGGTCTAATTGAAATAATAGGAGTATTATAATAAAATATATGTTCATCTGTGCAGTTTTCAGATTTTGTGGCCTTAAAATATTTTAAAAGAATTTTTTGTGCCTAAGGTGGTTTTTTATTTAAGTTTTACTACGAAAAATTTCTAACAAGTACAGAGATACCGAGTCATGAGAACTACCATGCAGCTTCAACAGTCATCACTTAACGGCCATTCATATTTCATTTATATCTCCAATATTCTGAAGCAAATTCCAGACATATTATTTCACACCTAAATATGTCAGCACATATCTCTAAAGCAAAAGAATGGGAACCAAAGCGTTTCGTGTCTGTACCTAGCTCACTGGGTGGCAGCCTTCTGTATACTCCATTTTATAACTTTGAAAATATGAGTTTACAGGAGGTTGCAACGAAATTTTTTCTTTAACCACAATAAAAAAGGAAGTAGTTAAATCCTCATATGGCTCTACAGGAGGGACACTCACCCCACAAATCCAAGCCGGCATTTCATTCTCTAGAAGCACAAGTCACAGTCCGAAAATACTTCCTTTCAAGGCTGGACTCCTAGTTACCGTCCACAGGACCCGTCCTTTTACCTGCCTTGCTGCTCTTCACTCTGCTCCTTTTCCCCGGGGAAGTCGCCGCCCACGGGGCCCTAGAGACCCCCAGACAGACTCCGCGTTTCCAGCGGCTCGTGCTCCTGGACGCTCTACATCTGGGCTTGGGAGCATGCGCGCTGGGCATCCCCAGCTCTCTCGAGATTCTCTTCTGGCGCTGCTGGGAAAGGACAACGGTGTGGCCCACCATGTTCGTCTCCGAGACGTTCCAGACCAGCGCTGCTGGCCTTACTGCATGGTAAGGAGGCTCGAAATGAGCTTGGGCACTGCTCTGTGTGCCTAATTATTAAATATAATTTTGTTTCATAATGGGACAAAAAGGTTTTTTTGGTTGTACTTTAAAGAACTTCTCAAAACAAAAAACAAGTGAACACTACTTTAAAAGTAAGGTTTGTGTTGTTTTTTTTTCCACTTGTTCTCCACTGCTTTTGAGAATAAAACAGCTACAAGTATATCCTTCCCTTTACTGACGAGGAACCTGAAACTGAAAGCTTTAGTTACACAAGATCCAGAACTTTAAAATTAGAACGCCATGGTTGGAATTTAGGGCTTTATCTCCATAGTCCATGCAGGCTGTGTATCTGTGGCACATAAACGGCCATGGCCTTTTCTGAGCGCGTGACAGACATCGCTAATCAATTTCAATACCTTTTTGCTCCTCGCTTCCATGTCATCCCAGAATCCTTTTCTACCCAGCACTTTAAGAAGCCATTACCAATCAATTGGCGTTGGGTACAACTTAAAACCTGTGTTCCTTCCCTGGTCCTTGCAATTTCCACTAGAGCAGTATGCCTCTTGAGAAATGATTAAATAGTGGCTACTTCCCTGATGCTCAGAGGTTTAAAAATATGAAAACCCAGACTGTCATGTAGCTGATTAATGTTTTCAAAGTCTTACGTGAGTAAATTTTAAATAGATTCTGTTCAGTGTATCAACTACTCTCTGGAAACATTTTCCTCTTTGGAAAGCTGCTTTGGGACTTAACATGATACAATAAATTAGTGATTTTGCAAACTAAAGAGTACTTTAAAACGTTTAAGTGCTCTAAAATAATGCAGACTCCCAAAGTGCTCTCAGGGAGCCTGTTATGCATCAGTAGACTGAGGAAGAATTTGAAAAAAAATTGTTAATTTAAGGCTCCATCAGGATGCGGTTAGGAAACAAACAGCGCCCAAGGAAAAGCTCTCTCAGTTTGAGTGGGTTGGTAGCGGCGGATGAGGTCCTGAACGTACATATTCTGGCTTGGGCAGCTGTACCCCTTAATGGTGCCAGCCATGGTGGAACTGATTGGTCTTAAGAGATCTGGTCAAGCGGTATCTAGTGGAACATTCTTCATGATGAGGGGACATGATTTAAGTATTTGAATCGTTTATTACTTTCACTGAAACATACTTTTCTTTATGGGTCATAATTATATTTCAACTAGAAATGATGTATGAATTGTTTTCAACTTTTTTTCACTGTGCGCCTCAGATATGCTCTTCCTAGTTTAGTCACATTGATAGTGGAAGGGCATCAAAAGAGGAAGCTAAACGATGCCTCAAATAAGTGACTGCATCTACCTCCAAAATCTGGGTACTCTTTCGGACTAACTTATCTGTAGGGAGAAATTGACTTAACTGTTATTTAAGAATTCCAAGATTTCTATTTAGATTACGGTAGAAATAAACATCCTTTTCTTATTCTTGTCCAGTTGAAGTGATTAGAGATTCCAGGAAGTTCAATTAAAAAATTAAAAATAAAAGAAATATCTGCAGTTGATAAATAAAATTTTTGAGTTATATCCGTGTAATTTTTGTTTCTTTGCATCCTTTCAGTTGTTCTGAGATATTTTGGCTTATCCCAGTTGTTTGAATGAAAAGTCAGGTGTATGTAAATTAAGCATACTTTGCCTGAACAAAATGTATAACAAGGCATCTAACTGCCAGCTTTGCCTTACACAAATGAAAAAATCTGGGCAGCTCAACAAAGCCTTCTGTCAAATCCATGGGTTTCATAGTAGAGACTCTTGATGTGACTGAATATTGGGCTGCTTCTGTTTGTTTGGTGGTTTCCTCTTTGTAATCTTTGATGAAATGTTACTTGAAGTTTATGGGATTTTTCTCTCTTTTTAAAAATTCTTAATAAAGTTATATGGCAAGAAATACAAAAGCAACAAGGGAGAAATGAGACAAGTTACAAATGCAGTGCCATGGTAAAGCAAAGTTCAACACTTAGAATTTCTGACAGTTGTCTTTGTGACTATCAGCAGAATACAGCTGGACATCTTTAGAATGTGCATAGAACTCCCTATTGAATTAATGAAAATCATTTTCAAATGATTGTCATGCAAGACCAGAATAAATGGTTTCTTCAACTCCCCATGACACTGTAAAGCTTTGACTTTCCTTAAAACCTTCAGGAAATTGTCTGGTGAGGGGATGCCAGTGATCCCTCCAGGAGAGACTATTTACTAACAATACTATTTATTTTGAGAATAGCAAAAACTATATACGACTAAGGACAAATGTTTGCATTTGTTTGATGTCTCATATCCTTTGTCTTCACTAGTTTTCTCTTTCTTCACAAGCTTGCCTCTCTGCCTTCAGGTACCAGAGAAATGAATGTGTTCTCTTCACAGGCAAATCATGCAAGTTCTGTATAAACTGTGGCCTTACATAGGGGTCAGTCTGTGTTTTTCTACACGCAAATAATCTACCACTTAGTACTGTCCAGCATACTATTCAAACTGGCAAATATTTCTGACTTCTTTTGTCAAACATGTTATGTTTGACTGCAAATACTTGGAGCTCTCCTTTTCTTTAATTTGACCAGTAAAATAATTTTGGTCTTTTATCCAGAAAATGAACATAGTTTTATAGAGGCTTAGACATACACAAGTACACAAAAGCCTAAATAAGGGCTGGATATAAAGAAGCAATATCATCAAACTCACACCTGCACCCATTAGTTCATAACCGCCCACATTGTCTCATTTTTGCTACGAAAGTAAATCAGGAATTGGTAATCTTTAGACAGTCAAAGCAATGCCATTCTTCCCATTTGAATGTGCTTGCTATCCCTAAACTATGGGACAACCAAACACTTTGTAATTCCAGAAATCAACTAATACTGAATTTAAGATAGACCCCAGATCACTTTTCATCATCTCTAGAAAGAATACAAAGGTCTTAGATTTATTAATCCCCTGCTCCGTTAAGCACTGACCTCAGTAATTTTTTCCTCATTTTATTTTATTCTAATAGTGACCATAGGAGATACGTTTTATCCTTTCTTTTCCCAGTGAGGAAGAGGAAAGTAACCAAGTAGGTAGAAACATCTGGATTTGAATGCAGGTTTGTCTGATTTCAAAGCATACTCTTTCCTGTATGCTTGGTATGGAGGGTAGGGAGTGTTGCCCTAATTTATCTGATGTACTCTTTTAAATATACTAATTTATCAAATGAGTTAAATCTCTGTGTTGAGAAATGACAGCTACTAGGACCTATTGTTAATATTTCCATTTAAACATATGGCGTACTGTGATCTAAAATAGTCTGGAAAACCTACATATGAACAAATACATTTGAACGCTAAGTATGTGATTTCTCCCTAGGGAGACATGGCAAGAAACAACCAAAATAAAATTGCTGACCAGTAACTTAATTCCAAGACATCCATCCTAAGGAAAGTATTCAAAAGAAAAAAAAAAAGGCTTACAGAGGTATAAACTACAAGTTTTAATTTTTTTCTTTTTTTTTTTCTTTTGTAATGCCAGGGATGGGGCAAGGAAGGAGGAAAACAAACTATCTGGCAACAGAAGATTAATCATGTAAGAAAATCTCTGTCAACTTAATATAATAGTTTTCAGCCATTAAAATAGGAAAGTTGTGAAGACTATGGAAATATGAGGTAATATTTAAAATTATATGTGAATTTGGGCAAAGAAGGTCTTAAAGATAATATTGAAGCAATAAAACAGTGAATGTATTACAGTGACACAGAGTGGCAGGGTAAATTTTTTGCTTTAAACTTTCTCCTTTTAAAAAAGTGTTGTCAAAAAATTTTTGAAGTATTATTTGAAAAATAGTTATTGCATCTAGCTTTCCATATTGCAAATGTCATGTGCAAAATTTAATATGATTTTGCATGTGGTTATAGTGTACATTTATTTCACGTTGTCCTGAATAAGTAAGACATTCTATACAACATGGGAGAATTGGAGGCAATGCGTCTTCTATACCCTATTCTATCTGCTATCACAGAGGATAGTAACAGAAAACTTTGCAAAGGGATTAAAATGGTTAGATCACTTGCTCACTTGCCAAAGTGATCCACCTCACAGACTTCAAGGAACAAACATATATATTCAAATAAAAAGTCTCTATTATGTAAAAACTTTGTATATAATAGAGAATGTCTAAATCAAACTTAGTATGTTTCAGATTTGTTTATTTTAGGCAGAGAACAAGAGAGCAGGGGGAGGGACAAAAGGAGAGGGAGAGAATCCAAGCAGACTCCCTGCTGAGTGCAGAGCCCAAGGTAGGGCTGGAGCTCAGGATCATGACCTGAGCTGAAACCAAGAGTTGGAGGCTTAGCCCACGAACCATCCAGGAACCCAAATCAAACTTATTTTTTTAAAGCTGTCTTAACTGAGGCTTTTCCCTTTTTCCTATAGATATATAAAATCAGTTATTAATATATTCTGCTTATGATCAGATACATAAAATCCCAAAAGACTCATTAAAATATCCCAAAAATAAATGTACAGTTGAATTCATTACAAAAAGATGTTGAATTTACCAGGGAAATTAAAAAAAAAAAAAAAAAACAGTCTTCCCTAAATTCTTTATTATTTTTTTAAGATTTTATTTATTTATTCGACAGAAAGGACCAGCAGGGGAAGCAGGCTCCCTGCTGAGCAGGAAGCCTGATGCAGGGCTCCATCCCAGGACCCTGATACCGTGACCTGAGCAGAAGGCAGATGCTTAACCGACCAAGCCACCCAGGCGCCCCTTCCCTAAGTTCTTCTTAGTGTTCTTTGTATCAGTGTTAGATCTGAAAACTTAGAACTTTATAACTGGCCCTCATTCCTGCACTCAAATATGACAGATGCGCACATATTTCTCCACAATAGCTCATGAGTTTATATCATCAATGCAGCTCAATTCTTTCTTCTTAACTTTACTATCTATGCTGGTGGTCATTGATCTCGGTAACTATGGGAAGGTTTTAAAAGATAATCCCTAAGCCCATATAACAGGTTTTCTGAAACCGTAGGAAAACCAGTTCTTTCAAATTTCAGAAATATAGATCTTAGAGACCTAGTCAGGTACTTAAGGGCTTATAAATAACAGCTTCCAGAAATTATTTTTGGGGTTTTCTCCAACCCTGGGATATCAGTACCTCCTATGAATCTTATATCTGGGGGGAGGTCTTCAATCTATATTTTTTCAGGGATGGTCTAAAATCAAAGAGCATACTATTGGGGAGAAAATTCCTGGAGAGATTTTGTATTTCCATGGCCTGCTTAAAATTGACCACTGAACTTAGACCCAGTGATTCACAGCCTCACTGACAATGCAGGCACAGGCCTTGGGAAGCCCCATAATGGCTTCCTTCTCTAATTCCTTCTGTTTTTTTCATCCATTCACCTTGTCTCAGCATACTTAAGAAGTTCCTTATCACAAGAACTACTTCTTTTGCATCTTCCATGATTCTGCTTAAAAGTCAACTCCATAGAGGCACCTGGGTGGCTCAGTTGGTTAAGCATCTGCCTTCAGTTCAGGTCGTGATCCCGAGGTCCTGGGGTGGAGTCCCACATTGGGCTCCTTGCTCACCCTCTGCTCCCCGCTGCCCCCTCCCCCCCCCCCGCTCATGTGTGCGCACAGTCTCTCTGTCTCTGACAAATAAATAAAATCTTAAAAAAAAAAGTCAACTCCATTAAAAAAAGTATCATCTGATTATATAGAGTTTGATGACAGTGACCAAGAAATACATCTCATTACTATACCACCTCTCATGAATTAGATAGAATGTGAGTTAAAAAACCCAAGAAACCTTCAGTCTGTGGTTTCTTATTTAAAATACACTAATTGATGGGACACCTGGGTTGCTTAGTCAGTTAAGTATGTGCCTTTGGCTCAGGTCATGATATCAGGGTCTAGGGATTGAGCCCCGAATTGGCAGGGAGCCTGCTTCTCTCTCTCCCTCTGCGTCTCCCCCAGCTTGTGCTCTCTAACTCACTCTCTTTCAAATAAAATAAATGTTTTAAGAAAATACACTGATTGGTATTATTGCTGTTTATAACTGGTTATCTCAGTTTATTCTATTACAATGCATATAAAACCATGGTCATATTTTGGATCCCTATTTGGGCCCTCTCCCTGTCCTAACTGACCACCCTTAACTAGATATTGCAAATATTGTTAATTGAAACTTATTGAATATGAATGAATAAAATAATGTAAGCCCAACTTAATACTGATATTGAGAAAATTTAATTAATTAAAGAGTACTATTATTAATCTGAACTTTTCACTTTTATAGTTTGTACATTCCCTGAAAATAGAAAACATGCATTCTTGTTTAATCTCATGAATCACAGCATATCACAGCATAGTATCATTCTTTTTTTTTTTCCCCCTGCATGGAGCCCAATCCGGGGCTTGAACTCACGACCTTGAGATCAAGACCTAGGTGAAATCAAGAGTCAGATGCTTAGCCAATTGAGTAACCCAGGTGCCCCAGCATAGTATTATTCTTTTGTTAAAAGTGGAACAAATGGGTCGCCTGTGTGGCTAGGTTAGTTAAGCATCTGTTTTCAGCTCAGGTCATGATCCCAGGATCCTGGGATCTAGTCCTGTATCAGGCTTCCTGCTCAGAAGGAAGTCTGCTTGTCCCTCTCCCTCTGCTGCTCTCCCCTGCTCATTCTGTCCCTACCCCCACCTCTCAAATGAATAAATAAATTTTTTTTAAGATTTTATTTATTCACCTGACAGAGAGAGAGCACAAACAGGGGAAGTGGCAGGCAAAGGGAGAGGAAGATCCAGGCTCCCTACTGGGAGCCAGATGCAGGGCTCAATCCCAGACCCCGGGACCACGACACGGGCCAAACAGACCCTCAATCAAATTAATAAATAAATTCTTTAAAAAAAAAAAGTGGAACAAATATGTTCATAAGGATGATCATGACTTTACCACAAAAACCCTCTAACTCTGCCTTTATCACATGCCCATGTCAATATGGAATATTTTGCAACAGTTTTGAAGTTGAGATCTTTATGACCAAAGAGTATCAACAGGACCATCATACAGTGGGCCATTTATATATTACAGCATTAGTAACATGAATTGACTAGAAAATGTACGAGCACAGCATGAACTATATGTTCACTTGTACTTTCTTATGTATCCTTAAGACTCCACCAAGATAGTGATATACTGAAATATTAATAATACATACACATAAAAAAAAACAGTTCCTATGCAAATAGAAATTAAAAAAGAAATACACAGTGTATATATATACTATATATAGTTGATTCTGATTATCCATATATTCTGTATTTTTGAATTTACTTATGCATTAAAATTTATTTATACCCCACTCATAACACCAATACTTCTGGTGCTTTTTTAGTTCTTCCTGGACATTCACAGAACAGTGAAAAATTCAAGTTGCCCAAGGCATACATTACCAGCTAAGGTCAAAGTGACACTGTCTTCTTGCTTCAGCTTTTATACCGTAAGCAGGTGACTTTTTCACAGGTATGGTTTTTGCATTTTGTGCTTTTTATTGATGATTTTGCTATTTAAGATGCCCCCAAATGTAGAGTTAAAGTGCTGTCTAGTATTCCTATGTGTAGGATGGCTTTGATGTGCCTTATGGAGAAAATAGTGTGTGAGATAAGGTTTGTTCAGACATGGGTTATAATGTTGTTGGCCACGATTTCAGTGTCAGTCACCAGTGTGTATTCAATAATGGGTCTTTAAACAGAAACACACATAAAATAAGATTATATATTGATCACTTAAAAAAATGTGACCAAAAGCTCATAGGAAACTCACTTTCCATTTCCCTTAGGTTCAATGATTTAGTAGTCACTAATTCAATGTTTTTGGTGATTTTATACAACATAACTATCACAAGTAATGAGAATCGACTATATATTCATATATATAAATACATATGCATGTGAATCTATGCACACAGATGTATATATGTATGCATGAATATCTACTATATTGTATCTCTATATATATTAATCTGTTTACTCCTCAGACCCACTTTTTTCCTCCTCACATATGGAATTTGAGATGTCTTTACACAGTATATTTCTTGCATTGTTATAAAATCACTTGTTGATTATGTATCATTATTTCTTGTATCCATTGATCTCTAAAACCGTATTGGGATCAAGCTATGACAGTTAAGCTAATATTAAATATTTAATATTTAATCTAATATTAAATCCACATACAAATGGACACAAATATTAAATAGCACATATACTTTTAGAATCTTGGCAATAAAACAGTTTTAAAAACGGACAAGACCGCCATAGTGGAATATCTACAGATTCCTAATATTGTTTCTGTACATTGGCCCAATAGGTCAATAAGGCAACAGGAAGACATTAGAGTTCTGTTGCTCTAGAAGCACACTGTTATGTATCCTTAGGAGTCATTTATAATCTCAGCTTTATGCAAGGTTGTCTTATATACTAGGATGTCAGATCCAACTGATATGAAAATGAAGGCAGGAAACAACATTTAATCTGTAGAGATATCCTGCTGCTAATTACGTATTCACTGTGATCTTAAAGCTACTTGTCTTAAGAGCTTGTCATGGCCACCCTTTTTTTTTTTTTTTTTTTTTTCCTAATTGGGTAAAGCATTCCTCTACACTATCCTGTCAATCTCTATCCTGGTATCAGCCAGTTAACATAAAGTTGTGGATATGCCACATGCAGATTTTTACCCCTGTAATATGGGAACTATTTTAAGTCTGTAGTTTCATCCTGAGGATAAACAGATAGAACTTGTCTTTTCAAAGTACATGTTATCCTTGGTTCTCCTTGAAGCATAAATTATTTTGTTTATCTTCACAAGAATACAAGGGTTTCAATTGACATAGCTAAAATTAGAATCAGTGATATCACTGCAATCTCAAAGTAAGTCAACTGGATAAAACCCATTACAAACTAGGCCTTTTTATTCCTAAAGTATGCCTTCAGAACACCGGAATTCTTCTTTCCTTCTACATAAGGTGGTGTTATAAAATCATTAAAGTCTATAGTATATTCCTATTAGCCTTACTGAGGGCAAATTCCAATGCACTCATCAATTTTGGGAAAATCATGTCATAGACTAGGAATCTGGTCACAATACTTTGTGGAAACTCATCTTTCAGAGTCAGAAGCATAGCTCACATCACAAATGAAGAGTGTAGCCAGGAACCATAGGAGACTAGGTTGAGGCACAAAATCAACCCTTTTTTATTGTTTCCATTAGCATTCCAGAAATAGTCATCTTCTTCTGGATGATGGTCAACATGTGCTTGCTGCTGTGCCACACTGGCTTTCATTTATGTATCTTTATCTGATGGCCAGACATCCAATGGGCAATGGAAAGTCTGATTTCCCAATGTACTTATTAGCATGGCCCAGAATGGGAGCAGGTGATCCCTATAAATCATTAATGACAGAGATGTAGATAAAGTGCTCTCACTGGGCCAGATTGTGGTTGAAGGATTTCTGGTTCTACTTCATCCCAGGTTATTTGACACGATGGGGTGGCTGTGAGATAGCAATTAGGTGACAAGGAATGAAAGCCCCCTACTATATTTTTTGAAATATTTTAACTTTTGTCCTATTTTGAGAAAGAAAGATAAACTTGATGACTCTCAAACTCATTGCCTTTTTTATTTCTTTGTTAAAAAGCTCCTTTTCCACATATAATTGGATACTGGTTTCCCTTCACACAGAGACATTATACTGTAAATGAAAACTGGAAACAGCTTTTCCCGTATTCTTTCCCATCTTTGTAAATCAGTCTTCAAAGGAGAGATTTACTTTTCTTCCATTTTCTAAAGGATAACAAAGACCAATAAATGGCAATCTCAAAGGAAAACCACAACTGATATAAAGCCTAAAAATTTGTGAAAGAGAACACTTGAAGAAATTACTCTATTTCCTGATTGTGTTATCCATAATTGAAATGGCAGCCAATTTTTTGAGATACTGCATGATCAAGACCAATTTATATTAGCAGATAATCATGTGTCTCCTCTTAATATAGTAGATTTTTCAAATGTGATAGATACTTGGTTAGCTTTAGAATGTGGATTTTCTTTTTTCAGTAAATGATTAATATGTGTCTATTAAGTTTCATATTGAAACATCGGTATATTAAAGGTAAATTTAAATGCACATGTTTGTACATACTAAACAGTTATCTTACCAGGAATGTTGCTTGCTGAACACTCTCAAGATCTATCCTTGACGATGAACATCTCGTGGGTGAATGAATATGAGAAATAGTCACCAGTGAAAAAATAGAGTATGTCACAATTATATATAAATAAGAACTGTCCAGTGGAAGAAATCTCATTTTTTCCAAATATAAACAGTTTTTGGAGCTCCCCTTTCCAGAAATAAAGCTCAGCCATTGTCAAATAATATGCTGTGAGCTGAACCAACTTCTCTATGTGAAGCCGTAATTAAGGATACGGTCACAGATACTCAGAACCTTTACTTAATCTTCCCATCGATGTTCTGTACTTCCACATAAAATTGCACTCTTGAAAGGGACAATGCAAAATGATAACTCAAAATCAAGATAGTTTCATTTAAGTCAGTTTAACTGAGGTATTTGGATTATTTTTGGCTTTTCAAACCCAGTTAGTTCCCTGCTAGGATTCACCTAATTCCTTTCATCAATATAGCAAAGAAAATTTAACCTACTAATTGTATATGCCTTGTGGTTCAAAGTTAAAAAAAAAAAAAAGTCCATTGTGGGCAGAGCCAATTTTGAGCCATATGTGTAGTTGAGATGATGCCTATTCTATTTATAGAATTCAAACAAGGAACCTTTTTTTTTTATTTCAAATTTGCATTATTATAAATAAAGTACCCTGAGCTGCACAGATCTGTTCCTCATTTTAGCACAAATTTTTAAGGTTAGATAATCGATTCTAAGCAAGGAATGACCACTTAACTTTCTTGTAAAGACTAAATTCATTATATAATTAGTGATCTCTGTGATCTGATAGTGGCAATACACATTTGGATAGAGTAACTAAAATGAGGGATTAACAAACATCTTTGTGCCCCAATATCACAATATTTCAGGACTAGAAAATCATGTGATACATTTAGAATGCTCTAATTTACAGACCGTGGAAGGCAGTATATTGTAATGGCTAAGAGCAAAGTTTCTGGACTCAGAACGAGCATCAAATCAGATCTGCCACTTCTTGGACAGTATCTCTGGATACAGTATAAATTATTAATAGCATATATCTTAACATTTATTGGATACTTACCATGTTCAGGCACGTGCTAAGAACCTTATATTCATATTCTTTTTGAATTCTCACAACTGTATGAGGTGTAGGTATTTTTATTATTCCCAATATATAGATGAGGAAATGAAGCTTGGCAAGTTTGAATAACTTGCTTAAGTTGGTAGAAACTCTGGTACTAAAATCATACTGGATTGAGACTAAAGACTATGCTATTAGGTGCTACCCTGTCCAGTACTGTTTTTCTTAGATGTTCTGAGCCTCAGTTTTCCCAACTGTAATGTTGTGCAACAATATCTCACTTGTGATAAATAAAGAAATACTTGAAAGTACCTGGAAATAATAAACCCAAACTCTGTAATTAAAACTCATTTTTCATATCCAACCCACTGATTTGTTCTTGTTGCTGTTGTAATTAAACAGAGTGTGTCACTTGGGCTTCATGTTTATTTCAAGCTGATCAGTATATAATGATAATGAGTTTTATCTGTTGACAACATATTGCTTCACAACCCTTCTACCTAATCATATTTTTAGGACACATAAAACTAGTTTAAAACAACCTCACATTACTTAAGAAAATGAGATAATTTGAAACATTTAGAAAGGAAGGAACAGCCTGCCTTTGTAAATTGGACAAACTGGAATTCAGGAGAATTAGAGTTTCTTGAATAAAATGTGAACAGAAGCTTATTGGATCTGATTTGTCCATCTTATTTTGTGTTCTAAAATTATAATTTGGAATTTTTAGTAGGAATTCTCTAACTGATGAAAGCTGGGAAATTAAACATTCTAAAATCTTGTTATGGTAAATTATTTGAGACTCCATAATTATACTCCTCAGCAGTATCCCATAAATAGCTACACTCGGACTTGTTCTTTTACCATGTTTCTCTAGATAATGATGCCGGGACTGACGAAGTGGCAGAATGGCCTGATGAGCTCATCGCACTCTGCTTATGGAGGGAGTGAGTGCTGCTTTCGGCATGCTTTGGAGTGGTGTAGTACAAGGCATTTAACATCCAACAATGAAATAATACATGGGAAAGTTGTAAAGTGCTGTTCAGCTGAGAGTCATTATGGCTAATGCTAATTCAGTTCTATTTCTTTTGCTCTAAAGTGAAGACTAGGATTGGGAAGTACTTTGTAAACATACAGTGACTTATGGATGTATAATTATAAAGTAATGAATTCCGCATTTTTCACTTTCATTTCCTAAATGTTTTCAGCAAACATTACTGAGTGCCTTAATGTTTTATCATATGAATATATTTCATTTGTATGTCAAATTAAACATTCAGAGAGAATAGGAATCACTGAGTTTTCATCCAATGTTTCCACTAACTCTGGAATTATTGTCCTAATACTCACCCTGGCCTAATGCCTCAGTTCTTTCTTAGAATCCTCAAAAAGCAAGGAATTATTGTCACATAACTAGCCTCATGCTGTGTCCTGCTTTCTGTTGCCAGTTGTTTCTCACAGACCTATTTTTGATTCATATTTAGAAATGGGTAACTAGATAAGAGTTGTGAGAAGTATTTTTTTTTAATTACTCTCTGAGATTAAATTACAGCAACCATCCAAGTAAAACAGGTTTTTAAATAAATTTTCTGAGCTAGTTGGGACTATTCCCTGATAAGGATCTAAGAATGGAAAGAAATGAAAGGGAAGTCCTCTCGTCTACCTTGAATTTCATTTTGTTGCCTTCATATAGCAAAACAAAATTTTAGGAGAATTCTTTGACTGTCTTTTTAAATAGGCTATCAGAGTTTCCAAATGTTTTTTTTGTTTGTTTGTTTTGTTTTGTTTTTAAGTTTAGCACTAATCTCACATACTTACAGGCCTTCTTTTCAGAACTTTCTTTTTATTGCCAGCTTTCTAAAGAATTAGAGTTTTGTTTAACTGCTTTGCGTAGTTATTATTAGCACAGCCCATTAAAGCCCTGTGTTTACCTTCTTGGAGAGATTGAAGCAACAGGGTTGAAGTGTTCACTTGATTTGAATTGAAAGATTGCAAAGCAATTAGAACATAGTATATTTAGTTGGGAGTCTGAAGCATCTGTCTAAGCATTCATTCTATATGATGTCATTCGTAATTGAAATTAGAACCATTTAGCTGTAATGCTTTTTTAGGGTCCATTACTGAAATTGTAACACTAATGTCAGTTCGTGAATAAGGCTTTGAAATACAGGATAGGAGAATCAGCTTCCTAATTGGCAAAGTTTCAGGAGAGGAAGAACACTGACACATTCACATCCAGAGACTAAAAGTGTAACTGATGTGTAATTTAGCAATCTGCAATCCAAGAAAGTGTGTTTGCTGACAATGGACTCATTAGAACTTCTCTCCTACTGCCAGCAGGCACAGGAAAAAAATGAAATTTTTCTGGCAGTTCCTAGTGTTGATGGAGGAATCGAAGTGGCCTTCAATGGGCCCATGGTAAAAGGAGAGCTTTGTTTTGTGTTCCAATAGGCCTGAAAACGGTCATTTTGTAACTCAATAAAGGTGTGTGTTCTAGGAAGTTAGAGGAGTTATTTGTTAATACACTAGGCTCCAGCAGAGGAAGTTCGGTTAAATATGTCAGTAGAAAATTTATGATGCATGCAGGAGGCTTCCTGAGTTTAGGTTCCTGAGGGATTCTGTATTAATAGAGAAAAAATCAGGGAAAAGCTTTTAGTGTGAGCCTTGAAATAGGATGACTCCATGAGCTTTAGAATTAATAAAATTTACAGTTTCTTTTTGAGAATACTTCAGATGATCCAGATAATAACTTACTGCACATAAATCCTTTTTTTCAAAAAAAAGTGTGTATGTATATTTGTAACCAATTTCATTATTAATATCTCCTGTTAGTTGTACTTGACCAGTACCCTCTGCATTGGAAGAAGCTATACATCCTCACCACTGTGGTATATATTTCTTTCACATTGCTATAAAACATTATCCTGCAGTGTTTTCCAAAACCTATCACTGTGTCTTTTAGTTCTGTTCCTCTTAATTAATAGAGTTGTTATTGGTTCAAGAAACCTAGAGAAAAATCTATAGCATCATGACATATAGATGCCTTAGATTGCTAAGACATAAGGAGTTTCCCTTAGGGTAATCATTTCCACATCTACATTATTACAAGAAAGAATTGAAATTGTTTTGAATATTTTACAGAATGGTTAAAAAATTATTTGTTAAGGATTAAATTTATGAGTAGAATGCAAAGTGAAATTATTGCAAGGTGTAAAGATATTCATACAGTCAATTTCAGCTGACAATATTAATTTGTAATAAGAATGAAAATTATTCATGTATAAATTTCCAACACTGAAAAACTATGTAATTGGTATTTTCAAGCACTTACTAGTCTGTGGATAAAGATGAAGTTAGATTAGCAGTAACAATTCAGACATCATCTTCCCTGGGCTCACAAAGAACACTTGCTATGTGCCGTCAGCACACTACTGGGTATCCCCTCGGTACTGACATGTATATCAGGCATCTTTGACATATTTTTAACTCAAGGGCTATCAAGAAGCCAAAGCTGCTACATTTTGTACAGCAAGGTAAAAACTGCCCCCTCACCTTTATTGAGGGTTCAAAAGCAGTGCTGCTTTTATTCTGAATTTTAGTGGAACAGCTTTTTATAAAGATATATATGACTCTAAATAATTCAAAACAAACTCATTTTGTTTTTCACTTACTATCCACTTTAATTCCTAAGGTGGAGAATTTTAAATTGTATGTTTAAAGCATTTTCAATAACATTAAATACTGTTTATTTATTCACAAAGCTGTTAAAACCAGTTTAAACATATCCTAAAATAATGTTGTAAATTCTCTATTTAAAAAAAAATATTTTTTTTTAATGTTCTTTATACAACTTCTTACCAGTAAAAGACAACTCTGTCCTTCCAGTCACTTGGGCTAGAGTCCTTGGAATTTCCTTTGACTCAAATTTTTCTCTCATACTACATCCTAAATACCAGAAGTTTCTAATGGCTGAACTTCTTTGCTGTTTCCACCGCTAATATTCTGTTCCAGGGCATTGTCACCACATCATGGATTATTGCAACAGCCTCTCTTTAAATGGTACCCTTGCTTATGTTCTCTGCCTCTAAAATCTGGAAGAAAGAGTATTCCTTTTAAGATGCAAGTTGGATCTTGTCACTACTTTGTTTAAAACTCTTCCATGGATTTTCATCTCGCTTAGACCAAATGTGACTTTACATTATCCCCTCTCCCCATTCCTCCTCCACAATGCATCTTCTCTCTTCTTCGCTGTCTCCAAAGCACCCACACTGGCCCTCTTACCAGTTCTTTTAGAGACCAAGACATCTGCTGACATTATGTTGGCATTGAGCCATCTGATATTAATTAGCACACACACACACACAACAAATATTCTCTATCCTAATAACTTGCTGTATTCATTTTGTTTAGTTATAATGTCATTCACCAAATATTCACTGTGTACCTGTTATGATCCAGGCATGTTTTAAGTATTAGGGATATAGTAGTCAACAAAAATAGTCAAAAACTCTGTTGTCATGGAGTCTGTATGCTGGTGGAGTTACATTTTTTGTGGCAGTTATCAAAATGTGACTATATATTTACTTAGTGGGATTTTAGCCCCTCAGAGCTTAGAATACTGTTTGTCACATGGTAAGCACTATTTTATAACTGGATAATAAATGAATGAAATGGGGCACCTGGGTAGCTCAGTCGTTGAACATCTGCCTTTGGCTCAGGTCATAATCCCACGGTCCTGGGATCAAGCCCTACATTGGGCTCCCTGCTCAGCGGGAAGCCTGCTTCTCCCTCTTCCACTCCTCCTGCTTGTGTTCCCTCTCTTGCTGCCTCTGTCTGTCAAATAAATAAATAAAATCTTTAAAACTAATAATAATAATGAATGAATGAAGGAATGAATGAATGAATGAATGAAAGGAGAGATCTAAGCCAAAAATGAGTTCTGCCATCACTCTTCCTACAGATCAGAATTGGAAAGAAGTCTCTTCAACTAACTTGCTTTCCCTATAACAGATAAGCTAGAATTCTCATCAATTATCCAGATTTGGGGATCTGAATTTAGGTTTTTTTCAATAAAAGATTAATATCCCAAATGTAAATTATAACAATATTTTTCATTTATAAAGTCAGCTGAAGTACATATTAGATAATCTCAATTAGAAAAGGTGTTATAGGGGCGCCCAGGTGGCTTAGTCGTTGGGCGTCTGCCTTTGGCTCAGGGCGTGATCCCAGGGTTCTGGGATTGAGCCCCACGTCAGGCTCCTCCGCTGGGAGCCTGCTTCTTCCTCTCCCATTCCCCCTGCTTGTGTTCCCTCTCTCGCTGGTTGTCTCTCTCTCTGTCAAATAAATAAATAAAATATTTTAAAAAAAAGTGCTATAAATTGGTACTCATGCAAGGTTGTTGGAAAAATGATTTATGAGCTTTGTAGAAAGCAAATTTGGCTTTGTACAGGTTTCCCCAGGAATTCAGAACCTAAGAATTTGTTCTACGTAAATAACAAGAGAAGCCTACAAGTTATGTACAAAAGTCATCATTCAGGTATTACTTATAATAGTGAAAACTTTGAAGTAATATACACATCCAACAGAAGGGATAAATACAAGATAAAGGTTAAATAAACTGTGGCTTGTTCATGTAGTTGAATACTATGCAAGTATTAAAATCATATGTTACAAGAAATATTTAGTGATACTGTAATGTATCCAAAATAGGAAAAGAAAGCACTATATAGAATTGCCTAAGCAGTATGATCTTGATGTTCTGATTATCTCATAGGACAAACATTAAAACAATGATAATAGTTACATATGGGTGGTGGAATAATGGGTACTTTTCACTTTGGATTTTATTTGATGAGTTTTTATTTTCTCTTTTATGTTTTTTTATATTTCTAAATATTCCTCAGCACACATTGTTTTCATAAGAAAAAAATGTAACATTGAATTTTTGAACTCAATGAAGAGTTCAAATGCTGCCTCTTTAAATAGGTCATCTCTGACACCCTATAAAAAAAATAGCCCATCCCTACCAACAACCATTATGTCTATAACTTTGTCCTGTTTCAGTTTTCTTTACATTTATTGCCTCCTGACATATTATGTAAGTGTTAATTTGTATTCCGTTTGTCTCCTAATCTATTCCCACTAAAACGTAAGCTTCCTCAAAGCAAGGATTTTGAATATTATGTCCATTGCTCTACTTCGTTTGTACCTAAACAGTGTTTGGCACATAATGAGTACAAAGTAAGTGTTTATTGATTAGATAAATAAATGAATGGATGAATCATTTAATGAATGAATCACTTTTAGTTATGTAATGTTAGGCAAATCCCTTAACTCTGGGTTTCAGTTTCCTTATGCATAAAACAAGGACAATAACAGTATCTGTCTGTGAAATAATAAGAAATACATGTATTGGTCTCTGTCTCCAGTTCCTGACACAGAGCCCCTAAAACCCTTGGAAACTCCTAAATGATAAGAGCATTAGGACCATCTTTTGTTCTATTGAGGCAGCTCTGGGTGGGCCCCTAGATTGCTGCTGGATTGGGGCTGATCACCAGAAAGACCAAGTCGTGACTAGAAGCTTAGAATTTTCATCCCCATCTCCCATCCTCCAGAGAGGGGAGAGGAGCTGGAAATGGAGTTAATAAATTGATCATGCCTATGTGAGGGAGCCTATATAAAATCCCAATGGAAGGGGTTTTAGAGAGGTTCCAGGATGGCAAACACATCCACATAGGGAGGGTGACACACTACAGCTCCACAGGGACAGATGATCCTGCACCGATAAATGTGCTTCCCTGAGTTCTGTGAGCCTCTCTAGCAAATCAGTCAAACCCAACAAGGGGATCATTGGAACTTCCATCTATAGTAGGTTGGTCAGAAGCACAGGTGACAACCAGGGCTTAAGACTGGCATCAGAAGTTGAGGGTGGGGGAGGCAATTTTGTGGGACTGAGCCCTTAACCTGTGGAATCTGATGCTACCTCTGGGTAAATAGTGTAAGAATTGAGTTGAATTGTATGCCACCCAGCTGGTGTCACAGAGAGTTGCTTGGTGTGGGGAAAAACCTCCACACATTTGATGACCAAAAGCATCCTATGTGCCTGTGGCAGTAGTGTGAAAGTAAAGGAGACACACAAGAAAAGACAGATACAGGAGATGGATTTTTCTTATACCCTATTTCGTGAAAGTATGAAGAGAAAATGAGAAAATAAATATAAAGTATATAGTACCAGTGCCCAGCAAATAGTAACTGACCTAAAATGTTAGCTATGCTATTTATTAATTATGGTTTGTCTACTATTATTTATATGACCCTTCTCATGCCACCCCCACCACCATCTTTGCTGGGTTCTAAATATCTGTATGACCAAATGTTTGAATTAGTTTCATGTTTTACATAGCCTTTTACAGAACTTTGCATATAGTAGATATATGGGACTATTCTTAAGTATAAAATATATTAATTATTTAAATATTTAATTAATAATGCTTTAGAATCTTTCTGGATAATTTCTTCAATTATCTAATACACTTTGTTGTTTATGACCAAAGTAGTAGACTAAAAGAGATGACCGTTACAGCACAAACATATACCCCATGTACACATCACTATTTAGACTATCTTAAATGGGAAATAACTACAGCAGAGAAATAGTGAAAGGTTGCTTTCATAGGTTAGTTGAGAGCTTCCAAAGATGATGCAGTGTCTAGTCACCTCCCTATTCCAGGATGTCTATATTAGGGAGAGATATTTTGGCAAATTTCAGCATGCTGTATGAAGGAGTGAGAAAATAGATGAGGTTTGAAATTAAACATGCCAGGAAAAATAATGAAAATTTTAAGGCTTAAAAATACTGCCTGATAAATTTATTTCAAGCCTATGAACCAGCTGATGGTATGCCTGGCTTTGAGAGTTGGCTGCCTGTATCCCGACTTCTCTATAGCCAATGGCCTTGCTTGCCCAGCTGAGCTAACAAGAGTCCGCAGTACAGTTTCCAATTCCAGTGCTCTAACTATACACCATTTCCCATCTATAATGATAGTGCACTTGATTGTATGACTTGTGGGAGATGGTTCAACCTGCTGTCATAATAAAAAGTAAGCAACTTTAATACCTCTGTTTGCATATAGTATTGAAATCATGGCCTAGTTCACAAATGAAGTGTCCTAGAATTAGATGTTGGTTAGTTGGTTATCTCCTCCACTGGAATTCAGGGAACTATAAAACTTATCTCTTAGTTTATGTCTCCTAAGTAAAGAATGCTGATTAGCCATGGATGTTTTGGATTTTTTAAATTTACATTTTGAGAAATTATGATTGGGACGGAGACATGAAAAGAGCACAAATATTACATTTTCATTTTGTTGTGTTTTTTCTTTAGTAGCTATTTTATTTTCTATAACATATAGTTCTGCTGACAGGACCAAGTTTTGTTATTTTCTTTTATACTTTTGGCAAAACTCATGAAAATGCCAGGCTATATTCTTTAGATTTCATTCACATAAGTTTCTTAGCAGTTCTGTTTTAATTCTTCTTTCACTTTTCCAACTTTGTTGACAAAGCCTATTCTATCAGAACTAAAAATATGCCATTCAACACCTGGGTCTCATCTTATATGTTCCTAGCATTATGAGAGAAAATTTAAACTAAATAACATGAAATAGCATTTAACTATATGAGGCCAGCTGTCAAACTAAACTTTGTACATTCTACTGATGAAAAGTGAATTTTAGCCAAAGCAAGAACAGCTGGAACTAGTGCTGTTTTCATTCTAATAGAGATAAAACCCTATTATAAACAACTCTGGAGGATACCTGAATTTTCTGTTTCAGTGGAATTTTACTAAAAGTAATACAAGTCTATAAATCATATTCCAGTCTTCACTAATAGAATATGAAAGTGACACGTGGAACATGCTTGAAACTCATTAAGAAAGAAAGAGTCCAACACACACCCACTCTACTCTTTTTTCCCCCTGAATCTTTGCTCTCTTGACTGATATTTTTGTCGTGGTTTGGGGATTACTTAGACTTTAGGCTGTGGAATATTCAAGTGGGGAGGAACTAGATGGAGACAGTTGATACTTGGTAGGAGCGGAAATAAAGAACAAAGGGCTTAACTACAAGGGACTGGCGCCTTATCCTTTCCACTGAATAGCAAAGTACTGAATGAAACAGTTTGGTTAGAACAGGGACTATCATTTAGAGAGGAAATCAGATAAAGTTCAGACTATTCTTTGTAAGGAAATGGTGTAATTAGTTTAAGAAAATACTACTGTTTTCATGGGCAGTCAACTAGGATGTAGGTCTGATTTGGCTGAATAGAAATGGTTTGTGCTAAAGAAAAAAAGGAAAAAGATTTTGTGCTGATATTGTTAGACTGGTATTTTACCTGTAGTTTCTCTTGTCTTGCTTGAGAAGCAATTCCTTCTCATCTGCCCAGGGCCTTAAAAACAAAGGCACAAAGAATGCAAGTTCTTTGTCAAGTATGTTTACTTACCCAGGAATTGGTATCATTTGTGCTGTTATCCTATTTGTTTTCACCACCTTATTCCACAGATGTCAAAAAGAAGAGGCTGTCTGCTCCATGTACTTATAACTAATTTGTTTCTCTTGATCATAGCATTTTTCAAGTTATGTCTAGTGACTTACTTTCTCTGAAACTATACATCTGGAGAATTGTGTCTAGGACTTATACTATAGTACCTAGTACTATATAGTACTTATTTATTAAATATATATGTAAAATATATTTATTTATTAAAAGAGAAGATTTTTATATCCTTACCCCTATTGGTTCTATTGTCATATACTCCTCATGTTTTTAGGCTGAATAGCTTAAAAGTGTTTGCTTAAAATTGGATTTGAGGAATGGATTTCTTGAGAGGAACATACCTCAAGGTTTTTGGATTTATTTTTATTTTTTTAAGATTTTATTTATTTATTTGACAGAGCAAGACAGTGAGAGAGGGAACACAAGCAAGGGGAGTGTGAGAGGAAGAAGCAGGCTTCCTGCTGAGCAGGGAGCCCGACATGGGGCTTGATCCTAGAACCCTGGGATCATGACCTGAGCCAAAGGCAGACGCTTAATGGCTGATAGGTGCCCCTATTTTTGTTTTTTACCTACCATTTAATATGTGCCAGCTGGTCTTCACACATGATCTCACTAAAAGCCCACAAAACTCTATTGAAGTGTAGGGGAAAATTTGCAACCTCAAAATATGTCTCTGGCATGTGGATTATTTTAGGCCTATTATTTTTAAGAAACAGAAGACTCAGGAAGAAACTGACCTTCCCTCTAGCTGCCTTAAAGAATTTAGAAGGTAGCTATCATCATAGATAACTATAGTATAACATGAGCTAGGTGTGGTAGACAGGGAGAAACTTAGCAAAGTCTATTAAAATTCCTTTCTATGTCCCATTATTTCTGTTGGACCAGCAAGCATTTGTTTACCAAACATTTACTCTTTTTCATCTTCCTGTGTATTATCTTCCTTTCATTTGAAGTCCCGGATTCATATCCCCATCCCTTAGCTCTGGATGGCATATAAGCCTCAGTTGCCTGACTACCTACGGGCCTCATATTCTTTGAGAACCCCTGTGTATATGGAATTAAACTTGATTTTCTTCTGTTTGTTGGTTTCATGTCAATTTAATTCTTAGCACAGTCAAAAGAACTTTGAAGGGTAGAGTAAAATTTTTTTCTCCCCAACAGTGAGTAAGGATTATTGTGCCCATTTGAGAAATAGGAAAGTTGAGGCTCAGAGAATTGTATGGCTTGCCTTAGGTCTCTTTATTGGTAAATGGCCAAGTCCAGACTAGTAGTCGAATTTCTGTTGGTCAGTGAGGAGGGAGGGAAAAGAGAGATAAAGGGGATATTTTCTTCCTCTGGGTACATAATCCATAATGGTGACTTTTCAGCATGTTTCAGGTAATTGTCAACAGGAAATTTCTTGGGCCAGAGGAAAAGATGTTTTAGGAGGTAGTGTGAAATAAATTTGTAAAAAAAAAAAAAAAAAAAATAGGTACAGGAGATTTGGAAAATTGATGCAAGATAGTATCCTTTTGTTGTTTTGTTTTGTCTGCTTATTCATGAACCAGAGATTTGTTCATCCAGTAGCATATAGGGCTAGAATCCAAATCTTTCTATTATAAAACCCTCACTCTGATTGACTATATTATATCGCTTCCCTAATTCTCCATTCCAGCTGAGGTGTGCTTGGGGTTAACTTTTTTGTCTCAGTAGCCACCCAGAACCTCAGGAATTCTAATCCAAAGAGTATAAAGGGAAGAAAACATGGATATCAGTTATCTTCTTCCCTTCATACATTTTCAGAGGTATGGTAGATTGATAAATGGTCACCCAAAGATACCCATATCCTAATCCCTGGACCTGTCAATGTGTTATTTTATATAGTAAAAGCGTGTTTACAGATATGATAAGTTAAGGACCTTTCCATGGGAGAGAATATCCTGAATTATCCCAGTGGAGCAGATAATCACATGGGCCCCTATAAGAGGGGAGCAGCAGGTCTAGAGTCAGTGAAAGAGATATGACAATGTTAAGATGCTAATGTTGAAGATGGAGGATGGAGCCATGAGCCAAGGAATGTAGGTGGCCTCTAGAAGCTTGCAAAAGCAAAGAAATTAATTTTGCTTTAGAGCCTCTAGATGGAACCAGCCCAGGTGACACCTTGATTTTAGAATTTCTGACCCCCAACACTGTAAGAGAATAAATCTGTATTTTTCTTAAACCACTGTTTATGGTGATTTGTTACAGTGGCAACAGAAAACTAATATAAGTGGTTACTACAAAACACCTTTCCCCCTCCTTCTCTGGTTAAATGTTTAAAAGAAATAAAGAAAACTAGCTAGGCTTAATCTCCTCACCAGTGCCAAAAAATCCCAACAACTGTTAAAATATTTGAAGTTTTCTTGTGATCAACAGATGGAACATACTAGAAATGGTTCAGGGACATAGGTAGAAGTTGCCATGTATAACCTTCTACTTTTCCCTGTTACTATGATGCTTGAAACCTTGAGTCTTCTGTCTATCTGTAAATTAGAGTAAAGTATTGGGCTTGCCCACCTCATAGAAAAGCTGTTTAGCTTCATTTGTTAAAGCTTGTAAACTACTGTGAAGATAATAAACACTAATCTTTATTTAATCAACTAGGAAAGAAGACAATTAAATGAAAGACCAGGAGTGTGCCTGGCAGCACAGTATCTGATGGAGTTCTGTAGCTCAAACCAATAGAGACCTACATTTAAAATACAGTTTTATAATCTGCCCTATCAAAGTGATAAATTAAGGTTTAGGGCTTCCAATTCCTTGTTTATCTCAACTATTTAAATTCAATTACTTTAATTAAAATTGCATTGAGAATGCATTTTCCAATTTAGACTTTCAAAGGCCATTGGGGGTTTTGTTCTGTTACATCCCTTTCATATTATACTATTTGAATAATCATCACTTAATTTTCTCAACAGTAAAAAGAAATTTTCCTTCTCAAATGAATAGTTAATTGTGTTTCAACTACCAAGTCATACAACAGATCAAAAATTGGTGGTTGCTAGGTTAGCTGTGGGTAGAGATATTTTATAACCATTTTAGCTCTGAAATCTCCTCTACTTTGTTCTTAAACATATAAGTTATATGCAGCGTTATAATAGTGCAACAAAAAGACATATTCAATAGAGTAGCCAATAGTAAGTATACACCAACAACCAGGTCAATTTAACATTCCTTGGTGACCCCAGAAGTAACCTATATTTTATTGTATTTTGATGGTCATAAGTGAAGAGTATGACAGCAGCGGAGTCTCACCAAATCTGGTAACTAGCCCCGCAGAAATAAGTTTGGATGTATGTTCATATAAAAGTCTCACCCATCCATCCCTTACCAAGACAGAAGAAACCATTCTACCTTAAGGCCACAGCCAACCTCCCTCCCTCCCACATTCCTTTCTCTCTCCTTCCTTTTTTTATTACCCCTTATATTTTAATATAATTTCAGACTTGCAGGGAAGTGTCAAAAATAATATAACAACAACAACTATGTTCCTGCAGTCCAGGATTAGGCACAACAATTAGTTATCATGTCTATTTAGTCTCCTTTAATTGGAAATTTTTAAGCTTTTCTTTGTTTTGCTTGATCTTGACATTACTGTTGAATGTAAGCCAGTTATTTTGTAGAGGATCCCCCAGTTTGGGTTTGTTTTTGTTTTTTTTTTCTCATCATTAGGTTCAGGTTATATATTTTTGGCAAAAGCACCATGATACTCTTCTTCCTTATTGAATCCTATTAGAAGGCATGTGATGTTTTCCTGCTGTTGGTAATGTTAATTTCATCATTTTGTTATTGTGGAATCTACCAGGTTTCTTCACTCGGAAGTTATTTTTTTCCATTTGTAATTAGTAAGCAGTTTGTGAAGAGACAACTTCAGACTATAAAAATATTTTGTACCCCATAAAACTTTAATCCACCAGTTTTTTAATCCATTGATGATTTTCTAGCTCTTTCTGTATTCTTCAGTTAGCATCCCACCATAGGTATGAATGTTCCCTTCTGTCCCTTTTATTTATGTATTCATTTATATATTTATATCAGTAGAAACCACAGATATATTTTGGTTAGTGTGTTATACTCCATTACTATATTTTTTTCATACTCAAATTTTTCCAAATTTGACTGCCTTGACCATTTGAACCCCTTCAAGATGATACTTTTGTCCTTTTGACATGACCCCATCTCCTTTGAAATACTTCCTTACTTCCTGGCACAACAAGATATTCCTGGTTCTTTTTGTATTTCTCTGTCTCAGCCCTGGAATCACCCTTCTATCTAATGTGCCATGGATCATTTTAGTGAATAATGGTATTTAAAAACCAAGATTTGAGTGCTATAATTATGCTTATATCCACTAACAAGGTCATTGATTGCAGGTCCTCTCAATAACAAAGGATATATGTATGTGTATATACATATACATACACATATTTAAATGTATTTTCATATATGCCTATCTATAACTTTATATTAAAAACCATGAATTCATGTGCATAGCTTAATCTAACCACCCACACCACATTCTTTTCCCAAAGTTGTCAGCTCTTAACTGGAAGAGCTTGAACTTTACTTCAGATTTCTCTGACTCTAAAAATCCTCATTCAAACCCAGTGAGATTAAATTTATTGTCTAAGCCCCATCTACTCTATAGATATACCCTCCACTTTCTTCTCCTCAATCAATTACATTAATTGAATGCCCACATCACTATTTATTCTCTCTTAAAGAGATGGTTAAAACAAAGGTTACTTTGTGCATTCATATTTGACAAAGGATTGCAGTTCATGTAATTTTTTAGGTCTTGAAAAATAGCTTGTAATATATTTTTATAATGTTTTATTCATTTCTTGGCTCTTATGAGAGGCACAGTTAGTAAACTCAAAACTGAATTTTCTCTCCAGTCAACTTCCAGCAACTTTGAGGTGATGTTACAAATACATCCTTTGCACATATATTAATTTGGTGACTTCCTTCACTTTCTATAGACCAAATATGTTCTCTTCTAAAATATAAACTATATAGCTAGAGTAAATACACATCACATTGTTTCTCCTGTTTTCATTTCATCCATAGCATACCAGACTTTTTTCCACACCTGTTTTTTTTTTTTTTAAGATTTTATTTATTTATTTGACAGAAAGACAGCCAGCCAGAGAGGGAACACAAGCAGGGGGAGTGGGAAAGGAAGAAGCAGGCTTCCAGCGGAGGAGCCTGATGTGGGACTCCATCCCAGAATGCCGGGATCACGCCCTGAGCTGAAGGCAGACGCTTAACAACTGCACTACCCAGGCGCCCCTCTGCACCTGTTTTAAGAACACTTTCATTCGACTAATTGAATGAAGCAGCATTTGTGGCATACCATTTCTGTAAATCCTTGAAAGACTGAAAATCAGGAATAAGCACAGAACATTCATCAAAGTTTCCCTCCAACACATGCACATTATTTGTGGGACTTCCAGAGGTTCTCTAAGGTGCCTGGAATCATCCTCTTGATATTGCCCTAATTGTGCAAATTATCAACACAACTCAGTATGTACATCCAGATTTCAGAAGTCTTTCCTAACTATTAGCCTTATTTGCGTAAGAGCTTGTTAGAAGTGTGTATTTGAGGGGCGCCTGGGTGGCGCAGTCGTTAAGCGTCTGCCTTCGGCTCAGGGCGTGATCCCAGCGTTATGGGATCGAGCCCCACATCAGGCTCCTCTGCTAGGAGCCTGCTTCTTCCTCTCCCACTCCCCCTGCTTGTGTTCCCTCTCTCTCTGGCTGTCTCTGTCAAATAAATAAATAAAATCTTTAAAAAAAAAAAAAGAAGTGTGTATTTGAGTCCAACACTGGCAAAACCTTGTAGGAGAACTCTGGGGGAAATAAAGACTACAGTACAGAAAATTCAAGTTGAAATTGATTAAAGAAGGTTGTTAAAAAAGAAACCCACAGTTTTGTTCACTACCAGTCCTGAAGCTAGAGCACTCTATATAAACCCTTCCCATCACCACAGTGAGCAACAGAAAAAAATTATTCTGATGTTTATAATATCCGGTATCAAAAGTATGGCCACTCAGAGATCAGTTTAGTTTCTCCTTAATTAAAAATTCTCTCCTCTGTTGAATGTATTCATTATTTTTCCTTAAAAAATATTTTTGCTACAGGCAGATGATATTAGAGTAGATAGAGCCTTGAAAACAGTTTCATTAACAATGGAATTAACAGCAGTGTTTAATTTATAAATGTAACTCATACAAGTAGTCTTGGAATGGTTAAGTTGCAAAACTACAGAAAGAAAGAAGGAGAAAAACATCTGATTGTGAAACACAAGATATACTAGACAATGATTTCTGCATGGAGAAGAATTTTACTTGACAGACAACATAAGCATTGTTCTCTTCCAGTCCTAAAGCTAGAACACTTTCATATAAACCCTTCCCACCACCACAGTGAACAACAGAGAGAAAAATTCTGATATCTGACTTGTAGCAGGCATTTTACAGAGCTTATAAATCTGTATCCCAAGCATCTCATGGAACTGTAGCATAGAAAATAGGAAAAGGAATAGCTATAAACATACAGGATATTTAAGATGAAACTATTAACATTTGCAGAAAGAAAGAGAGAGAGGGAGATCTTAAAAGTTCTAGGACAAGGAAATGACTATTTGTTTATATCCATCATGACCACAGAATTAACCAAGAACTGGATCGGTGGACAACATAGAATAATGTAATAGTAAGAGTATAAGAGCATTCAACTAAGGATGCAACAGAATTGTCCTTTAGCCATACCTAGTCTTATTCTTCCACCTGGGCAATAGGGTCTCTGCACTAGGCTTCTGCTTTTTGAGCTTTTCTGACTGTATTCCTTTTTGCAAGGTGTGGAGTCCACAGGACTGAGATGACACACACACATGCTCTGGCACCTGGGATCTGGAATTCTCTGCCAAATAGCTCTGAACCTGCTTCCCGAGCTGAATGGGTCTATCCTTTTTAGTGTAGAATGTGTTATCAGGGTATGTAAGAAGTAGCCATCAGTTGGAGAGCTGGTGGAAGGAGCTTGGGTATATAGCTCCTTGAGATACAATATAGAGCTGGGGATAGAAAAACAAATGGGGCAGCTGTGGGCTTGTTGGTTCTCCTCCAGCTCCTCCAAAGTGACTTTGAATAATCCAGTTTAGTAATTTTATTTTATAATTAGGGAACTGAGGCCCAGAAAGACATCATTTAACACTAACTGATAATCTGTCCCACACCAAAATAAAAGTAATTTAGTTCGCCTAAAAGATAGTTCTTAATAAGTGCTAGAATTTTTTAAAAAGTGATTTTCAAAATTTTTGTTCCATACATGATGTTCAGGTTTTGAGGTTAAATGTATGTTGATTATCCAAATGCAGATATGTCTAAGAGATACACAGACATACATTTTAAGCTAAGCTGGTTGATAGCTGAGAACTTTGAAACTGAATACAACCTGTAAGCCTATAGTTTGAAAGGCAAGAAGTAGGGGCAGGGTGAGGCGGTGTGCTGGCAAGTGAGCTGGGGAAAGCCAAAAAATTTTGCATACTAGATAGTTTTGCCTACGGCCAATCCTATGTGCAGGGAAATGCTGATTGGAGAAAAAGTGGCCCAGTTGTTGAAACTGCAGCATAGAACATGCTTTGTGGCAAACAGGAAGTGACAAAAATAACCACCTTTTCAACACAAGCAGCAGATTTAAATGATTCACAATGAATTTTTCATCTATCAATTATATTGCAAACTAGAAAGTCATGGATAACAAGGATGCTTCCGTATGTCACTTCAGGGGACTGTTTAAAAATAGAAGACTGCCGGAAAACAGGAGAAGCATAATCAATACTGTGATTAATGGCAGTAATTTCACACAAACATCTGGGCAATTAAAAATGCTCTTTTTAAGGTGTTTTGCATGCGACTGGTGAAGGAATGAATGAGTTTCAAATCAAACATCACTGTCAGTGTATTGAATAATTGACAACCACAAACAAATTCAAATTGGAACAGTTCCAGCTGTCAAATCTGTAATAAAAAGTCTTCTTTTATTTAGAAGAAAATACACTTTGGATCACCTTTTCATTCTACAATCCTTGTTCATTAAATTCAAAGCATCCTGCCAAATACGTACACACGTACATAACCATCTATTGTGTCCCCAGACTTTGGCTTGGCATTATGGGAAATGATAGGATTGTGTCACATGGCCCCTGCTCCCAGGAAAGTTAAGATTTTTGTTGGCTAAGCAATTAATATTCTCAGGACAGGATTAGCCAACAATAGCAAATGACTGTGTTTCCAAACTTTGGCCAAACATCAAAAATATTTGAAGTGTTTGTTAAATTTAAGTCAGCAAGCCTGAGGTGGAACTCAGGAATCTATGACCACTCAGTGCCTTAAATGTTCATTATAATTAGCAACCTTTGAGAAACACTGCAGTACCGTGTTTAAGAAAATATGATGTGAAATCAATATCTAAAATGCGTGATTTAAGAGATGAAATTATTTTACTCCAAAATAGCCCCCAAAAGAACTGTTGTAATAGCAGTTTATCCATGTTACCATAAAAGTGTTTGTTTTTTATGAAGTCTTGTCATCTTAATAATCCTTTCATTTCAGTCATCTGTAGAATCCTGGAACATTTGAAAAGGACTAGTAAAACAATAATTTTGTTTGATCCTTTTGGATTAAAAGGATCAGGGAGATGACTTGACTGCTTCCCAAAATTTAGTTAGTGATTCGTTGGACTCCTATCCAGCTCTACTCACCACACTACACTACCTCTCTCAGTTAAAAGTGAGAAAAAGTGAAAGTGGTACTATTAGTTAAAATATTTTAGTAGCTTTGCTTCTAGTTTAAAAACTTGGATATCTACTAACAAGCCAGATGACAATGTCACATCTCTTATATTCAGAAAAAAAGTGTTCTTACATCTAAAGTACCATATTTTATAGTCAAAAATTCAAACTATGAACAATGCCATTAGTTAAGTAGGTATTAATTTTCATAAGGAGAAAGCATTGTTGTGAAAATGACTACTGTTTCTAAAAACTAAGACAAAGAAGAATGTCCACTGGCAAACTGGTTACTGTGATTCCAATCTTGTCCCCTTCAACTCCCAGATCATCCAGTGAAACTATTAGCCACAGTCTGTGCATCAGTGTAGAAACTGCAGACCATCTCTCTTCTAGCAAAGTGAAAATTTATCACTGGAAGAATTTCTTTTCCCCACTCTCCTTCAGAGCCGCTCCTGAGTTGGACTCTTAAGCTACAAAAGCCCTCTTCTTTGGTACAAGCATTTCAATTAACCCATACAACAAGCTGGAAATTTTCCCTCTTGTTTGCTGCTGTAACTTGAGGGAGGGGTGATTTTGCAGCAGTACAGGTAAATTGGGAATGTGCATTACTTTTTCATGCAGCTTGTATATTCATGACTTTCTTGGCCTTTATCCAGTATATACCACTTCCCCTTGATAATGGAGTCCTGCTGACGTGCTTAACTTTTTGGCATGGTACATGAGATATTCAGTTCATGAAAAGTGCCAGTACTTGTGGTTGGTGGTTTAATATCTAATACAGCACAGTAATAAGTCAAGAATTATTTTTCAAAATGAGAATAGTTACTTGATTAAAAGTGCATGATTCTTATTACAGAGCTCTGAAGATTTCTCTTCTCACAGATTGCTGTATGTTGAGTCTTCTAAAGACAGTTTGAACATAAGAAGATGCACTGGGTAAAGATAGCCAGATAGCAGATTGTTTACACTGTGAGCAAATACTTCTTTCTCTGAGCTCCACTCAAATTTAGCAGTCTCAGATTATTGAGTAAATGAGTTAAAGAGTTATATCCACAATAGTACATTGCCTCTTTCTTGATGGTAGTGTCTATAAGGTATAGCAACTTATTAATAATTTATTATTATTAATATAGAGAGAATATTCTGACATGCCCTGAATAATTAGACATCTAGAAATTTCTTTGTATAGGGCAGACCTCTTTGTCCCATATTCATATCCCATGTGTTGACATGTATGCATGTGCATCTCCTGGCTGTTCTATCAGCATTCTGTCATCAGTGTAGTTGGCAAGCAAGAATTCTATGTAATGGTAAGAATGATTTATCTCCCTTCAAACTAAATTATAACACAGTTTTGACATACCATGGTGGCAATATGACAAAGGTATACTCCTATGCTTGCCAACGGAATCTGATATTCTGTACTAATTGGAATCAACAAACAAAAATCATCTGTTAGTTCAGTAGCTGCGAGTTAAGTGACAGGGACTGTAAAGTTTATTCCAGTACAGAGATTACATCTGGAAATCCCATGACAATTTAAACATCATCTGATTATCATCCAGACAATCCACCATCATTCTCCAGAACGCATTCATATTCTTCACTGGCTAGGGCACAGTATTAAATGGTTATGCTTTAAATTTTTCAAATCTTTGATGATTGCTCTAAATTTTTAATGCATTATTCCAGAGATATAGTTTTAATTTTTGTATGAATAGGGCACCCTGGGAACTTCCACTGGGTCCTACTTATTATAATCACTCTTCACTTAGATGGATACCTGAGAAAAGACTACCAAATACTAAAGGTAATATTCCCAGTTCATTAGGTAAATAACCATAGTGTATGTTGGGATCCTTTAGGAGCTATCTTGAATCAGAATCTCTCTCTGTAAGAGGGAGGCCTAGAAGATCAGAGTTGCTATTTGGATCCATAGGAATTTGAGTTAGAGCAAAGTCCATGTTAAAAGATCCATGAAAAGACTGGCTCTTTATTTTACTCAGGAACATGTTTATCCTGGAATATGGCCTTTAGGAAAGGGAAAGGGAAAGATTCACTGTCACAATTGTGATAATATTGAAAGGTTCTTCCTCAAGGGTAAGCAGATGCTTCATTTTTATTTCAATAGATGTTGACTCTCTGAACCATTTAGGTCTGATAACTGATTCAGGTCAACTGAGAAAGCTCTAGATCTCTAATGAGGTTTCAGTCAGGCCTCGGTTCACTAGATTTATTATTTTTATCAGTTCTACACTTCAGATAGAACTTTATGGGATGGTATTTATTTTGCTTTCAGGGGCTTTTATGACTAAATAGCTACCTCCAGAGATCCACCGACTTTAATGGTAACCACACACCCCTTATGCCTCTAGTGATCAATTACTGTTACTTGGGCTTTTCTATTCTGGGAATCTATCATTGAAATAGTAATAGAATCCTCACTGAAATAGTAAACCGTTTCCATCTATAGTTTCTCTTACTAGGTTTCTGACTTAGCAGAGAACAACCACTAAAAAGTTCTTCAAAGTGGATGATGCCCCTCCTCCTATCACAGAAACTGTCTTCTGGGCCCTCATCTGAAATTATGGTTTGGTGTGGTTGAGTGAGTTACATGTGATATATCCACCCCGGCATTCCATCTCACTAAGTCTTCAGATCCTCCTTCTTTATCATACCAAGGAATTTTTGGCATCTCATCATCAATTATGTGAACCAGTCTTGATTCCAATTGTATAATATTCCCTGCTGTTTGACCTAGTTCATTTGTTATAGAACCTCTAGTAATTAAACCATATTGGTAAAATTAGCCAGTTAAAAAATATGTTATTTCCTTTTTGGTCTGGCCCCTTCAGAGTCCATTCTCCTACATATTCCCTAGAACTTGGATACATAAAGTAGCTAAATTTTATAACTTTGGTATGTAAGCTGTTTCCTCCTGTGTTTGACATTAAAATTAATTCCTCCTCAGGGCATGTTAGAATATGACTCTAGCTTTTAGATCTGTAGACAATTAAGGTGGGGGAAAGAGATACTTAAGCTCATAGTGGACTGGAAATTTGAGAATACTCTGAATACTATAAATCTTCCAATTTCAATGACTGTAGTTCTGTCCTTTAGCAACTCAACTGTCCATTTTATGTAATATATCTAATGAAGCTGTGAATTAATGGATATTGAAATTTGGCAACATACTGGATCAAACAAGGGTTTTATTTTAGTTCACTCAAACCTGTGGTTGCAAAAGTTAAGACATTCATAGGAAGTCCTTAGTTTTCAGTAAATGCCTAAGGAAGAAAATATGAATTTAACTTCTACTTTTCATTCTTTAAGCTTTCATATGTTGTTGAAAGTAATATCTTTAGCTTATAGTCTCTAATGTCCTTGTGTCTTTCATACAGCTATGTAACAGTAGCAACTGGGTCTTCTGAAGCCTTGCCTTCAGTTATACCTTATTCCAGGTAGTGTAGGTGCTGACTTCATTGCTTTATCTCCATCTTCCATTAGGTATCAAAATATGTATCTTTTTAAAATAATTTTCACCATTCATTGTCTAATTAGGGCAGATAAATCATTCCCAATTCTCCTATCTCACTAAGCTTCTACTGCCGACAACTGTTTCAGTCAAGGGTCTTAGTAGCATGCCTAAGAAAACCACTGTGGAGAAGTAGAAAGCAATACAATAATAGGGAACTTTAATACCCAACTTACATCAATGGACAGATCATCCAGACAGAAAATCAATAAGGAAACATAAGCCTGAAATGACATGTTAGACTTGATAGACTTAACAGATCATTTAAAGAACATCTCATCCAAAAGCAACAGACTACATATTCTTCTCAAGTGCACATGGAATCTTTTTCAAGATCATATGTTAGAGCACAGAACAAGTCTTAATAATTTTAAGAAGATTCAAATCATATCAAGTATTTTTTTGATCACAGTGGTATGAAACTAAAAATAAATTATATGAAAAAACTGGAAAAATCACAAATGTGTGGAGATTAAACAACATAGTACTGAATAATCAGTGGGCCAAAGAGGATATTAAAGAGAAATTTAAAAAAACATTTCTCAGACAAATGAATATGTAAATCCAAACATACCAAAATGTATGGAATGCAGCAAGAACAGTTTAAGAGGGAAGTTCCTGCCTATGTTGAAAAACAAGAAAAGTCTCAAATAAGCGACCTAACTTTACACCTCAAGGAACTAGAAAGAGAAGAACAAATGAAGCCCAAAGTTAGTAGAAGGAAGGAAATAAAAAAGAGCAGAAATAAATGAAATAGAGACTAAAAGGACAATAGAAAAGGTAAGTGAAACTAAGAGCTGGTTCTTTGAAAGAGAAACAAAATTGACAAACCTTTAGCTAGATAACTCAAGAAAAGGAAAGGACTCCAATAAATGTAATCAGGAATGAAAGGGGAGATGTTATGACTAATACCACAGAAATAACGGACTATAATAAACAATCATATACAAACAAATTGAACAATTTAGAAGAAATGATACATTCTTAGAAACATAGAATCTACCAAGACTGAATCATTATGAAATAGAGAATCTGAACAAATGAAAGTCCAGGACCAGATGGGTTCACTGGTGAATTCTACCAAACATTCAAAGAAATAATACCAATTTTTCTCAGACTATTCCAAAAATAAATAGGGAGGGGGGAAACTCTTCTAATTACATTTTGTGAGGGCAGCATTACCAGAACTAGGCAAGGACACCACAAAAAAGAAAATTACAGGCCAATATCACTGATGAACACAGATACAAAAATCCTCAACAAAACCTCTGCAAACTGAATGTAACAATACATATTAAAGGAATCATACACCACAATCAAATGGGATTTACTGCAGGGATGCAAGGATGGTTAACTTCTGCAAATCGATGTGATACACCACATAAAATAAAGGATAAAAATCATATGATCATCTCAATACATGCAGAAAAAAGTGTTTGACAAAATTTAGCATCAATTTATGATAAAAACTCTTCAAAAAATGGATATTGAGGAAATATACCTTAACATAATGAAGCCTGTATGACAAGCCCACAGACATCACACTCAGTGGTGAAAACTTGAAAGAGTTTTCTCTAAGAAAAAGAGAAGGACATCCGCTCTTGCCACTTTTATTCAATATATTATTGGGAGTCCTAACCAGAGAAATTAGGCAAGAAAATGGAAAAAAAACATTGAAATTGAAAAGGAAGAACTAAAACTGTTAAAGTTTGCAGATGACATGATGCTATGTAAAGACTATAGACTCCATCCTAAAGATTCCATCAAAAAACTATTGGAACTAATAAAAAATTCAGTGAAGTTGTAGGATACAAAATCAGTACAAAAAAATCTGTTGCATTTCTTCGCACTAATAACTATAAGAAAGAAAAATTAAGAAAACAATCCCATTTACAATTGCACTGAAAAAAATAACCTAGGAATTAATATATCAAAGGAGGTAAAAGACATATGTTGAAAACAAAATATTAATAAAATAAATTGAAGAACACACAAATAAATGGAAAGGTATCCTGTGCTCATGGATTGGAAGAATAAGTATTGTTAAAATATCTGTATTACACAAAGCAAACTGCAGACTCAATGCAATCCCTATCAAAATTCTAATGATATTTTTCACAGAAATAGAATAATCTTAAAATTTATGCACACACATATGTACATACATAATAGAAAATTATTTAGCCATAAAAAAGAATGAACTCTTGCCCTTTGTGAAATGGATGGACCTCAAAGGCATTATCCTAAGGGAAATAAGTCAGGCAGGGAAAGACAAATACTGAGTGATCCCTTTTATATGAAGAATCTGAAAAACAAATTTAAAAAAAACTCATAGATACAGAGGACAAATTAGTGGTTGCAAGAGGCATGGGGCAAGGAGTTAAAGAGAAATAGGTGAACTGATTTTTTGTTTAGTTTACATACATTGAATAAAAATGGAAAAAAATAAAATAATTCTGCCTGACTTTATCCAAAAAGAAAAATGAATTAAAAGAGTAGTGGGTGGCTCATAGAATCACCAAGTAGGCTGGGCAAAAAAGATTTAGAGGCATCAAATCTTTTCATGATCTAGCACTTGCCTAAATCTTTGAGCTTATCTTTTATAACTCTCCTTCATGTACATGGGGCTCCAGTTCCAGAATAATTAATTTTCCCAAATGTGCTATGCTCTCCCACACTTGTATGCCTTTCTATAAATTATAACTTTTGCCTAAAATGCTCCTTTCCTGTTGTTCACTTGTTAACCTACTTTTTTTAATGCATTACCCTTTTCATAAAGTTTTTCATGATAATCCTAAATAGAGTCACCATCTAGATTCTCATGATTTTGTTATAAGATTTTTCATATTACCCATCACATGTTATGTTACATTGTGCTATGTGTTTTATGTTATATAATATGTTAATTACAATAAGGTACAATAATTTAAGCAAATTTGACTCCCCTACTTAACTTTGTACATCCTGTTCCCTGTCCTAGGTAATATTTAAAATGTAGTAAAGATTTAATACCAAAGGAACAGACAAATGAACCAATAATCATTTTTTCAGAAAGAGTAATTTATGATTTCACTGTAACACCATTACATTGACATATAACATGTTAAAAGTTATAAGTTTTTCTTTAGAGCCTACAAAAATTTGTGTCAGATGTTAAATATAACCTATTTCTTCAGGATTCTTACTTTCTGGTAGGGCAGATGACCTAGAGTTGGGTGACATCCTGTTTCAATTTAATTTTACTGACTATTACCCCACTAACCCTTCCCTTGAAGAATATTTTTCACACTCAATAAACTGAAACATCTATCTTTCCTAAGCTGTCATCATACAAAAACATTTGACCAAATATCTCCCTAAGGCAAGGGTCAAGTGTCCTTGAAAAGCAGTTGCCAAGATTTTCATTACTCCCTTTTTTCTCTGCCAACTGAGGGACCACAAACACTATAAAAGAAAGGTGGAGAATGGAAGTGGGTAAAAAGAAAAACTGAAGTCAAATTAATATGATTAATGACCAGAGGCAGAGGGAAAGCAGTGGAGTCACGGGCAGAGCATCCTTAGGTTCACGCAGATTTTGGACCTGCTGACCATAGATAGTTTTTGTTCTTTAACTTAAACTTTCTATTACCAGATTAATACAGTTAAGTCATTTAAAACATCATTTAATGCTGAAATAACACTATAAAAATTACAAGCATTCCCACCCTTATCCCCCACTCCTCTTCTCTAAAACCTCTTTTAATATTTTTGGCTGACTTTTTTCCCCCTCTGGAATTGAACACCTCATTATTTCTAAGTAATACGTATGTACTTTAAATCGATTTCAGACATCGTCTCTTGATTTCCTGTTACGTTAGATGAAGACTAAACTGTCTTCCTCTGTCATCTCTTCTGCTTCCCCTCCTTCATCCTCTAAGTATAGTTTATTACAGTTTTTGATTAAAGATTCAATTTTTACATTATCATGCCTATAACTATTCAGAACTGAGTTCTGAATTGGACCTATATTTTAATTTTTTAAAACTTCTCCTTAAATTAATATTTGCCTAGTTTTTACACTTGCTTCATTTTTTATTTTATCTACTGCTAATTATCCTTACACCTTATGTAAGTCTCTAGGTACAATTTCTCACAAGGTCAATCACATCAAGTAATCTATTGGTTTCATTTTGTGTTTATTTATAAATTATACACACACACACACACACACACACACACTCTCAGACACACCTACTAGAGTCATCCATTCTCCTATTTGGACTAGCTGCTCTCTAGGGCTGTTACTCTAGGATTTATCTTTGTGTTATTGTAGGACATTTCTTTGAATTTCTCAAAAAATGTAATCTTTATTCCTCGGATCTTGTGTGTTAGTATTCTTCATTTATTTTCTTGTTCTGATGGAGCATATTCCACAGTAGCTTCGTAGGTTGAAAAAGATGGCACAATGACAAAAGTCATGAAGATGGAGTCCTTAACATGCTTTTCTCTCGGTCTTGCTGCTCCAGTCTGAACTGCTTGTCTTTTATGACTGGTGCACCATTGTAATCCACCCTTTTGGATAATACCTTTACTTCTTTCTTCCTTTTGTTGAAACTACTGTTTTTCTGAATTCACTGTGTCTTGGATTTCTCATTATTTAGTGGAGTATATTGTATAGCTGAGAAATGGAACATGGGACGAAAAAAATTTAACTTTGTCTTCCAATCTATTGAGTTTTTAATTGTTCCTACCAATTTTTAATTTCTGTGCAGATGATTTAAAAAATTTTTCCTCTAAGAGATAATAAGGATTGTTTCAAAAGTTTTTTAATGATGAATAATCTGTTTCCTTCTTGTTATTTTTGTGTGTTTGTTTCTTTGGGTCACTATGATTGTTTGAACTTTTCTTTAGATACCTAGAAATCCTCAGTTGTCTGATTCTGTTTAACAGGAGGAAACAAAAAGCTAATTGGAAACACTGACTGTGCATGGGTGGGACTTGTCAGTACGAACTTGATAAAGGGTAATCTTGCTGGCTTTTTGTTGGGGAAACCCTGATTACGTATTTTATTGTTTTTCCTCTTGAATTGGTCAGATTCACCAGAGAAGAGTGCTTCACTTTTTGCCTAAAGAAAATAACAACAACAACAACAACAACAACAACAACAAATTCTCTCCAAAACTAGCTGCTGACATCCCAGTGATGAAGTAAAGGAAGTTTGGAAGGTGTCTGTATTAACATTCCAAACATAGAAGTTCACTTTATCCTCTCTTTTTGGTAGAGAACACTGGCATCCCCCAATCCAGAGACCTTCTTTTACCATCTTCAAAGAACAAACCTTGAGTTATTGGCTGGGGAGAGGAAAAGCAGTTGCCCAAAGGCAGGGGGGCCTGGACAGAACCTAGAGTATTTACCTGTTTCCTATAAACTGTTTTCAGTTCTTAATTTATTCAGTTCTGTTCACCCCATTTCCACAGGTATTGGTGCTTCCATTCCCTGAGCCTTCTGCATTCTATGTGATGTATTTTGAGGTTGTTCTCTGATTGCTTCTTCCAGTTTAGGACTCCTTGGGTCCACTAAGCCAGTTACCAGATGTCCACTTGCTTCCAGCTTCCCAAATGTTGGTGTTGTCTTCTCTCCTGTATTCCCTTTTCCTGTCTTTTGGGGGAAAAAAGGAGAGGAGAGGAGAGAAAAAGGAAAGGAAAGGGAAGGGAAAGGAAAGGAAAGGAAAGGAAAGGAAAGGAAAGGAAAGGAAAGGGAAGGGAAGGGAAGGGAGAGGAGAGGAGAGGAGAGGAGAGGAGAGGAGAGGAGAGGAGAGGAAAGAAGAGAGGAGAGGGGCGGGGAGGAAAAAAAAAGAGAAAGAAAATCCATTTTCTAGTTCTAGTTTTAGTAGGGCTTTGGAGGAAGTGAAATTATATGCCTTTTCCTGATCCATCATTTGACCTGAAAGTGTTGCTATTGCTTTTAGACATGTTACATGCCAGGTAAAATCTATAAAGAATTCTCTGGTGAAAGCTATTGTTAGTGTAAAGGCCCAATAACTGTTCTAAGCAACAAATAACTTTTTAAAAATCTGTTTCTTGCTGTCGAACTGCTTATCTGTGTTGTCCCTTTTGTCTGTGACTTGACTCTTTCCCTTTTGAACCCGTCACCAAACTCTTACTTATCTTCTAGGTTGAGCACTACGTCGACATCCTGTCCTATAGATCCAACACTAGCCCTGCAGGAGTTTGAACTGCATTTCCCTTTGAGTAGGCAGAATGATTACTATTTCAAAGTCTTTTCACATTGTCTCTTTTATAAGGGAATATGATAATAAAATTAATAACCATTTCTCTTATATCTGTGCACACATTTAAGTAAGCAGAACATGATATTTTGAATATTTTATTTTTATTTCTATTTTTTTAAGTAGGCTCCAATGCCCAGTGTGGAGCCCAGCATGGGGCTTGAACTCACAACCCTGAGATCAAGACCTGAGCTGAGATCAAGAGTCAGACACTTAACCGACTGAGCCACCCAGATGCCCCTAGTTTTTTAATATTTTAAGTCCTGATAACAATTCTCTATTCAGTGGTGTCTCCCAGTCTTCCCACTTTTACTTGGCTACTGTTGCTGGAAATTTTCCTCTGATTTAAAAGGTGATGATTAGAAGTAAAAGGTAAATATTATAAAAAGATTAGCCTAGACTTGAGGCTTTCTTTATGATTTAATAAGCAATATTTAAAGAGCTCTGGAAAAGTAATGCCTTGGAGAGAATCAAGGTCAACTGCTTAAAAAATTTTATCTTGGAATCAAACAATTTAAAATATTTTTATTCATAAGACTCCTAGAAAACAGGTTAGAGAATATATAACAAAGCAAAATAAAACTTCTGTAATAACAAAATTTAAAAATACAATTTAATTTAGTGTAGTAAACATTTCTAGATCTTCTTCATTCAAGACACTGAATTAGATGCTGCAGGAGGACAAAAAAACAAACAAAAACAAACCAAAACAAACCAAGAAGAATGCGGTTCCTAAGAGCTTAGACATTCACAAGGAATAATGGTTTAAGTACACATAAAATTATAGATTTTGTCTAAATGTTGCATGAGTATAACCATATAACTTATTAAACTGGAAGACTTTTGAAGAGAAAGAGGGGATGCAGTATTAACAATTATACTGGGATCATCCTAAGCAAAACAAAATGCAAGGAGATAATATGAGGTTTCAAAGTTAGTGGAACTTTATCTGTTCAGCGAGGTCAGGGAAGGTAAAGAAGGGAAAAGTGGAAATTCAAAGTAGAGAGAACAGCATGAGTCAAATTATGGATGAGGGGTGGCAAATATTTCGATGGTTTAGGTATAAAAATATATACTGGTGAAAAAGGTTGAAAAGCAAGTTAAAAATAGATTTTTAAGGGTCTTCCTATAAAATCTTAGTTTTAATAAAGGATTGGTATGATTCAAACTCTAATTTGAGAAGATTGTTTTGCCAGGAATGTGTAGATAGGTTAGAAGAAAAAGAAATTGAATTAGGCAAGAAGATTCAGAAGAGAAGAAGTTATGAACCCTAACTAGGACAAGAATGTCAAGGAGAAATTAGATGCTAATAATATTGTCGAAGTAGAATTCATAGACCTGCTAAATATCAAAAGGGGGACATCAGAGAAAAAGGGAAAGGCCAAGAACAATGTTTTCATCGATAAATAACCAAGAGAATTTAGTGCATTAATAAATAACTTGGGAAGAAGCATGCTTATTTTGGGGGGGAAAAGGGATGTTGATGCTTTACATTTAGTAGATTGAATCTGGGAAGCAGAAGAAAAATCCAGATTAGTTTGTCCAGCAAGTGGGTGGAAATTGTCAATCTGGATTTTGTGAGACATCATATCCACAAAGCTAAAGCCATGCTTGTGCAGAAGGGTCCAGGAGAGGGTGTAGAATAAAGGAGGTTAAGAACATACAGGGGGACTTAGGTAAATTCACTAGAATTAGTCAAAAAGTAAGATGGTAAGGGAAAAGATTTTTAAGCCCTAATATCTAGAAGCCAACATTTTCCTGAGCGCTGACTATGAGCTAGGTTCTATAACAGCATCTAGGTGTAGAAAAGGAGTAAGGAATGAATAGGTCTTGACCTGAAGGAGCAGAAGTATTAATAGCAGAATAACTATCAGTATTAAATACTCTTAAGGTAGGGAATTAGACTAGGTTTAGTTATAAATATATCATTTAAATTTAAAGAAATAAGTAGTGAGGAGTGCCACAAAATTATAAGTAAAGAATGAGTGTATAGAACACATGAAAGGAGTGAATTAAATTTTTTTTCAAGGAATAGAACAATTGGGTGGGGGGAGAGAAGAGAGAAAAAAAAGGTGGAGTAAGGAGGAGAAGGAAGAGGAATGGAAGAGGGGAGAGCTAGTGACACTTTGGGGTAACTAATTGAAGGGGTGGCAGAGGGCATCAAACTGGGTTGAAATTATGCCCATTCAAATATCTCCTGTAAAAGATTTAAAATATGTGAACATTGTCATTCACCTCAATGGAATTTATGTTTCTATAGTGTGCTATATAGTGTCATTCTAGTTTGGTCCCTGAATATGGCAACAATCATGCAAGATAGGTCATATAATACTATATTTTGATATTAAATAAATAAAACTCAGGTACATAAGAAAAAGACTTTACTGGGTTAGATCTACATTTCTTGCTTTTTTTCCCCCTCTTTGATAATAAAAACAAGGAAGATTTATTCTTGAGTTCTGCCTGATTATTTATGGTTTCGTATTGTTGACAGCCTTCTACAAATAAAAATGCAATATATTGTTGCTTGGCTAACCTTTTAGGTTCTCGTGGGCTGACATGTTCCAAAAGTCTGACAACTCTTATCTGTGAGTCTTCCTTTAAACTCTTTGAGATAGATACGCAAATTCTCAGGGATGCACTGAAGAAGCAGGTTTCAAAGACTGAACACAAACAGTCCTCTGTCCCTCTAGTCTACTGTTGATTATGTCAGACAATTAAATCCCTTGTGATTGTTTTGGTTACCTTGCTTCAGCGCTCCTTTTTTATGTGTGGATTAAAATTTATAAGATTAGTTTCTTGGTGCATCTTGATTTTTTCATGAGAGAACATATTTTTCTTCATTCCCAGTATGCATTCCTAATTCTTCCTAAAAGTCAGATGACCATTTGGAACTCTTGATACATACTAGATTTGATTTTTAGGAAACTCTTGCTTCAGCACTTGACTACATGCAAGTATTTGATATTGTAAGAGATTTCATAGTTGATCCCATGTTCAAGATAATTTATGAAAATGTAGATATGGAAATGTTTATCTTATGTTTTCTATGAGTCAGTTCTCGATTCATGGTTACTCATGGCCCTCCTTTACAGTAGTCCTGTCATTAAAAAAAAAGTTCTTAAATGGGATTCTCTCAAAGACTTTTGATATAAAAATTAACTCCTTTGATTAACTTTACCTAAGACAGTCATGATGTATGACTTTAAACAATAAATTATACTCACCTATCCAAAAATTAATCTTTATTCTCATTAGGTAGTGATGGAATCTTAACATATCCTACATTCACGGCTACTTGCCTGAAATATATCTGATGCGGTAATGCTTCCTGCTCCTGTCCTTGGCCCGTCACATGCATCTAGTTAGTCATTAAACAATTCTCCAGTTGATATGGCCAGTTTAATATACTTGCTCATTCTGGGAAACACAGGAAACTTGGCCTAAATTACTTAAGAATTTTCATTTTCTGTCTCATATTGATTAGGAAGAAATAGATAGTAAAGGCTACTGCTATAGATCACAGCCTCGATATTAGCTATAAATGTGTGTATCATTCATTGAGTAAAACCACAATGCCTATGAACTGTTTTTCTTTTCTCTTATTTATTGACAGTTTTTTTTTAATTACAACACAATGAATTGATGGTAAATACAGAAGATGCAATAGTATAAAAAGCCATTTAACCCTTCCCTAGGTTAAGACACTTACAGCAGACAAAAACTGCCCCACCCAAAATCCCCTCCTTGAATGGAAATAAAATAAATATAAATTAATAAATACAAAACAAATCACTGCACAGCCCTTAACTCTTTGATTGCCATGGCAAGAACCATGCTGATGATTCTAGCTTGTGACATTTGTGTGGTTAAAGGTTGCCGCAGCAGTCAAAGGGTTATAGCATTGTAAACATAAGTACTTTGTGGAAAAGTTCAGTCATGTTAATGGTCTACAGCGATGAGATTAATAGCATGACCCCTTGACCTTTAATGACGCAACATTATAAGGATTTGAAGAGATAGTAGCTTGGTGAGCTGTTACATAGACTAGTCAACCACTTTATTTAACAATGTGCTATGAGGCCTTGATTTACTAATAAAAGACAACTTGTGAATAATAAACACTGTTCAATGCATTGATCAATAAAATCAATGAAAAAATTAAGCACCACAAAATTTTGCCTGATTATATCTGACAGTCATAATACACTTTAGCACCATTTATTTAGCCTTATATTTGCACACAAACAAGCTTTGTGTTTGTCAGTAGAAGCTATCTGAAAATGTATGTGTGTGTATGTGTATGTACACATACACACACACACACACACACACACACCAGATTTAAGATGTTATAAATGTATAGAATCCTGTGTGGGCAAAAAAACCACTAACAACTTGCAAACCTTAAAGCTCATTCAGCAAATAAATGTGTTATTTATTTCTTTCCTTGCACACAGAAGACTACATATTATCAGAAACTTAATGAAGTAGTGTTGAGTGTAAGTGAACAATCCAGAAGCTTAAAGTCAGATTTTAATATCCTCTCCATAACTGAAAATATCATGGGGAATTAAAATAAAAGCAAAGTATTATCAGACAACCAAGAGGTAATAGCCTAAATATTTAATTTCTCAGTGTTTCTCTCTGCTTCATGTTTTAATGTTATTTAAATAAAGTCTGCATTAATTTTATGCATTACATTCTTTTAATTTCCCATAACCACAATATAGAAAGGAAAAATGATTTTCATAAGAAGCTATAAAATATCTACTGTTTACACAAGAGACAACTTTCCTTTGCAATTGCTTGCATCTCATTCTGGCTCTGAAAGACAAATGTATGTGCAATTATTTTTTATTATAGCATATGGTATTTATTTGACAAACTAAATTTATGGGAGCTTTTTCCCCTTAATCTGTCTGTTAAATATGTATGTGAATGTATATATATATATATATGTGTATATATATACATTCACATACCTACATACACACACACCATACACACACACACATATATACACACACACACTATATTTCCAAATCTATATTACCAGATAGCTCATATGGATGGCATAAATTGTGTTCATTATCATACTGATCCACTACTGGATTCAAGATAATGTTAATATAGGTATACAGATTTTAAAACATCTTGAAGATAGATTACTACACTGATGAAGCAGGCAATTTTCTCAATATCAATAATTCTTTTAAAAAAATCATCAATAGACTATGGACTATGTTTTTGCTAAAAAATTAAGTTTATTAAAAGTTATAGTAGCGCAAATTTGAACTAGTAAACTCCATTTATTTCTTCCTATAATATAAAAACAAGATATATTTGTTTAAAATTATATACCTAAAAAAAAAATCTTTCAAGACTTTTAAGCCTGAAGCATATTTTTATGGGTGAATCTCTAAAACCCCTGAAAATAGAGGTCCACAATAGAAATGCTGATGCAGTCAAAACCAATGCAGCAAAAAGCTGCCACTATAATACCCCTTATTCTTTTATTCTCTCTCTTTATAATATATATGTAATTTGCACATAAAGGGAAATAGACAAAGAATTGAGGTTTTAGGCATTCATGTACACATGATGTACCTTAAACGGAACACTATATTATGGTATTTACTTTCCTGTATAATTATTTAAGATACATTCTCCAAAAACACACTTCCTTAGCTGGCTTATCAACAGACAACAGCCTTCATACTCAGCATTTCACTTTTCTCAGGGGAATAGCTCTAAAATGTTAGAATCCAATGTAAGAGATTGGAAGGTGTGTGAAATTGATTGGGAACTGTCTTTGCATGAAACTTGTGAAGGAAATTACTGAGGAACAAAAACATATTTTCTGGGCACCATGTCTGCTGTACAGTGCTGCTCAATTCTGGTTTTCATAAACAGAAGGGAAAAATCAAATTGTAAAAAAAAGAGGGGTAAGGTTGAAATGGAAAGGAATGCAAATATGGGCACAGACTACATAAGACAACACAAAATAATATATCCCTCCAACCCTCTGTATTTTGGGGTGACATACAGGAAGCAAACAAATAATTTCAGAATTGGAGGAACAGAAAAACCAGATACCCAATCATCCTTGTTAAGAAATCAGGTTTGTTTGAAAGTAATAAAGTAACTAAGATTGTGAAATTTTGTATTTATGAACATATAAAAGAATAATGTATTCCACTTCAGATAGAAAAGAAGTGATAGAAAAACAAAAACAACCCAATTTTACCCAGGCAGTAGTACCTATGTGGCCTCTGTGGTGTTAGTTCAGTGGTAGCAAACATTGTGACATTGATTTAAATATTGAATCAGTCATTCAAGGAAACTATGTTTTACCTTCACAGCTGGGTTATGAATATACAGAGAGGGAACAAGTTCAAATTGGCATTATGAAAGAACAAAGGAAACGTGCATTCTAGTGACTTTGCAATTAGACAGCTCACACCAGGCTTTATTCATCCATATCGTAGCAAGACAGGCCAACATAGAAACATATATTCATACAAAATGTGGCAAGTACAAGCAGCACCATATCCTATCCTAGGAAAAAAGCATCCTACCATGCAGTCACATCTCACCAAAGCTTCATCGTATATGAGGCATTTATAAAAAGGCCTGTGTCAAGAAGTGTTATGCCTGGGATCAACTCTGGCTACAGACCAAGTGCTACAGATATGTCTGTACTTTGTGTGATTTTTTTTTTTCATGGAGAAAAACAAGTAGATAAAATACTCAAGAAACATCTTGATAAGTCAAAAAGTTAATCGTTTTATTCATGTTCACCATTCTCTCCTTCTGGTTTTCCTATGTGAAATAAGGGTTAATGACATCTTACTCTGAAGCTAAGTGGCCTAACATGATACATTATCATATTTTCATATCTATATTTAATTGATTTTCTTCTCCCTTCTTAAGGGCATACAAGTCCAGCTCTATAGCAGAGCACATGGCAAAGTTATGTGAATCAGCACAACATTCTAGCTTATGATATATTTGTCTTACAATGTCCAGTGTGCCCTTGAATGTAAGGCCACATTGAGTGCAAACTTGAGTATTACCCCCAGTCCAATGTTAGTATAAGACAGATTTTTAAGATGCACTGCTCTTTAAACTGGAAAGGCATAGAATCTTTAGAAATCTTCATGAATATCTTTCATATGTTTTTTATACTTATGCACTAACCATGAGTTAACTGGGAATGCCCTCATTTTCCTTAAAGATCTTTAGTTATGTACTGTTTTACAGTACTCATGATCTTATACCCTTACATCATATAAAGAATTAGCTTGTTCTAAAAAAAGATGCATGTTTCTGTCCAATTACAAGCTCACAACTGTGTTTAAAAATTGAAGGCTACTACTTCAGTATTCTACCAGAATATTGACAAATTTTATAATATCTGTTTTTCACTCAATTTCTGTGAATTTGTCTGTTTGTTTAGATCAGTGTTCATTCTTAGGCTTTATATACTATTGGTTTAAGTTTCAAAGTAGAAATACGTATAAAATGCTGAAAGAGATATTTGTAGTTGATGTCATTCATCTGACCTGAAATATCTCTGAATCATTTCAAAATGATACCAGTGGAAACAAAAAATGATTTGAGTAGGACAGAAAGACCAAGGTTACGATTAGATGAAATTAAAACACTAAGGCAACTTCTTTGCTCCTACGCCAAGCGTTTATGTTATATGATTACTCAGGTAAATTTCTATCCTAGAGAAATGGCTTTTCTCAGGAAATTCTAACGTATATCTTTCCAATTGAGGTTACTGAACACCTAACTTTTGACATTTTTAGCCTATAAGGCAGTGCATTAGTATCAGATATGTTTATGTAGGGTAACATCTAAAAGCCACTGGCTAATTACATACATTGATAAATCACATACCCATTACTAATATGAAGAGCTTGAAGTTGCATTTTTCTTTATTTTTATACTTGCTAAAGTAAAATTTCCAGTTGGTTTAAGGAGTGCTATAGTATGTTCTTATATTTTACAAAACACTCATTTTTCTTTTTCCTCCATTTCCATTATATTTAATATATGTATTATTTAATTTTCATATTTATGGTGTGGTGCTCCGCCTGGTTGCTGCTTTCTTTATTATATAAAGTTCTAGTTTTTAAAATATAACTGATAAATTTGTTCTGATGTAGCTGTGGTTCCGTCTTCAGCAACAAGGAACCTAAAACAGATACATATCCTTTGCCAGTTATAACCTGCAGTCACAATAAATCAAAGCCATGAAGGTGCATGAGATGCAATGGAATGATTAAATCCTCTAATACTGTTGACTTGAAACCTTTTGTGATATCATATATTGGCTGAGATTATATTTACAGCTATTTATAAATAGCTTATCTGAATTTAATATTTTTGCTTTAGACGGCATGTTCTGTTTGACATCTGTGATATTTTGGAATGTGCTCTTGAGAGCATCAAAAATTAAATGAACTCTTTGCTATGTTTGTTGAAAAAGATTTCACCACCATCCACGAGGTTGTTTCAGTATATGTTACAATCTCACAGACTCAATACTATCAGTAAATCACCGCCTTTATTAGTTTCTGGAAATAATTCCAAAACTTAAAAAAAAAAAAAGATCTTTTCATGACTCTTGTGTTAACTCCGTCTACTTGATTATAACATCCATTTCTCTTCAGATAGCACATTGAATTTAGTCAATATGGACACATTTGTTACTCTATGTAAGATTCACAAAGTGTGGGCGTGTATTTGATACTAGAGATACCAGCATAATATGCAGAACTTGGAAGTATTAAATTACCATACCTAGGATCCAGTATATACACATCATCCACATATTGGAACTACCAGTGAAGTTGGGTAATGGTCTCATCCACCACATTGCATTTTTTAATCACCCACAGAAAGGGAAAAAAAATAAGTATATAGTATATGAAACAAATTGTGTCAATAGAAAAAGATTACAAGCAATCTGACTAGTAAAAGTAACATTTGCTTATTTCAGTAAATCAGTCTCTATCCTTTATTACTTAGTAATTATTTTCTGTAAATTATTACTTAGTAATTTATTACATCTGATTCAGAAAAGCCTTGCCCTCTGATTTATAACAGAAGTTGTCTTTGCTAGTATTATATAATGTCCTCTAATTTATCTATGGTATCTCTGCAGTTGTAAAGAGCTTCTGTATTCACCTGTCCTGATTGCCATGTCAACAGACACTTTGTTCTAAAAGGGGTCAATAGTTAAATTCACAACCTCCTCTAAAGTCTGATGTGGATTTACTGCTTTATAGGGAATACAGACTGGCTATTTTAATACTTCATTTCAGTCCAGTTAATAATATATAGAATAATATTTGGCTAAAATTATAAACTATGGAATTAATTTATGTAAGGAACATTACCTTGTTTACATTTGTGTTTATATTAAAGTATCAGTAATGAAACAGAAGGAGAATTATGTTTTGTGATCATGAATGCGTTTTCAGTTTGAGAAACACTAGGTCTGAACTTTCCATGCTATTAATAATTGATGAAAAATATTTGATAGATTGTATGTTTCTATTGATACTGAACTTGGTACATTATGTTGTTGACCCATGGAAATTTATTCCACGTTGTTTTTGAATCACTATTCTTATGTGCTGGACCAGTTGGTCACTCTCCCTTTCACTATTCCAATAGGATCGAGACTTTTTCTCCCCAAACCCCAAGAGGAAGAGGAATCAGCAACCATACTCACAAAGTGCCCTGTGTACAATAAACAAATAGAATCTTGGTATTTGTGATTATATGGAACTTAATATTTTCTTATCTCTTGTAGTCTCACAGCCTGAAAATTTAACTATTCTAGTAAAGAGAGAAGCTGTATATGCCTTTTCTTATCACATAAATCTCATCTCATATTGAAGTAAATATGACCCAACACTTATCCATGACATTTTCAGAATTCAAGCATAATGATAGGGTCTTTCCTTTCTTAATGCTATGATTATTTTCTAGCCCTTATATACTTATAGTTTTATGATGGATCAGGATATTATGATAAATGAGTAAAGAGGCAAACGATTGCTTCTTCAGTTTCTTTCTCATTTTAGAAAAAAATAAAATAAAATCAATGTTTAATGCAGGTTGATGGAATTCCTCAATGATTTACCCATGTCCCCAACTGACATAGTTCCTCATTTCTATGTTTAGCAAAATACAATTTCCAGTCATCTTTTTTCTTGACATCAAGGTCCTAAAAGGATTAAACCCTCCCATAAGCACACACTGAATAAGTGAGCTTATATATATAGTCCTTCATGCTCAGTAGAAGTGACTAACTCTTTATAACATCAGCATCATCTAGAGTGGAAGCACTGAAGTAAAATTATAGGACTGATTTTGGTCCTCTCCCCATGCTTTCTTTCTTGGCCCTCATGTATATAATCTCTGATATCTTGTCAAAATACAGTTTGCATTGAATAATGTTTTGCTGTAAAGCCATTCCTCTTTTTTAAAACTGTTCTATTTTCTTAACCTTACATTATATATGTTCAGGTTGTAAGAAAAAACAATCTGCAAAGGCTTTGCAGCATGCCACCCATGATTACAAAATATTTTCCCAAACCAAATCATAAACATGTTGTTTAACCGAAAGACATTCTAATTTTCATGCTATGTTGAGTATAAATATAAATTCAAGGCAGCCAAACTATCCATTTCCAAATAAGAATGTGTACCTACACTCATTAAAAATCATCTGGAAATGTGTATTATTAGCAAATGAGTAAGAAATTTTCACTAGTATAAAATTCCTGCTTTATATAAAAGCCACACTGGCCGTTCAAGTATTTTGAGGTTTTTTTCCCCCTATAGTTTTATATTTGTACTTAAAATGATGAATTTAGACTTGAAATTATATTAAAAGAAAATTAAAAGTCACTTCTACCTATAGGGCATTTTTCGAGTGTGCATGTAAATAGCAAAGTGTCCATCTGCAGATCCGCCATCAACACTCTTTCTCTCTCTCTACTCTAAGGAAACAGCTCATGCTTACTAGGGTTTTAGAGTACAATTAACACTCCAAAGGAGAAGCAACACCAGATTTCCTTCATTTTGTGCCAGTTTGCAAGTTAAAGGTCAAAGGGCAAAGACATAGAACAGGACTCTTCAAGGAAAATTTTCACAGAAGACAATGTTTAAGTTGTTGTTAATGACAGTCAACAGATCAATAATCAAGTTCAAGGCAAGCTGTTCATTGTTTCAAAAGCTAATCCCCTCAAAAGCTGGCTTTCACACAAAGCCAATGTCTGACTCATGGGGTGCATTCGGTCTGACCATCTCTAATAAGTTCACAGCCCAGTGGCTGTAAAGCCTTTCACTGCAAGAAGCAGCTCCTAAAAATCAATAAAGAGGTCTGTCAGTTGCTGACTTTTCTCTAGGAAAAAAATATTGATACAAACCTGCTCTGCAGGTCACATAAAAATGACAATACTGCTGTTAGGACAAATTACACTCAACAATGAAATGCTTTGGTGGTCTCTTGGCTCTGTCAGTGATCAAATGGATGGCTAAATGCCAGAAGCCACACTAACCCTTTGAGAACTATGGTTGACATGCAATAAGGTAATGTTCTGGAGGATATTCATGCAATCTCAGAGTCATCATTTTAAGTCATTTTTAAAATGGCAATGCTAACTGCATGTACCAAGACAAACTGAATTTTCATGCAATGGATTTTCAAACAGAAATTAAACATGTCTAAGGAAAAAAAAAAGACTTAGGCTATTATAAGTTCTTCAAATAAAATTTCACTCTTACATTTTCTTAATAAAATATCTTTTATTTGCCAGAAAAAATTTTGGCAAGTAACATTTCTGTTTGCTATAAACGCATTTATATAGTACCACAAATCACTTAAAAATTACATGGGGTCATAGGATATCTGTTTTAAAAACCTGAACTTCTTGAACCTGTGCCTGTTTTCACCATTGCCCAGTTCTATAATTTACCAGATAGCAACACTGACAATCCCAAGACTCTGAAAGCTGATCTGATAGTTCTCAAAGGGTTACACCAATGTATTACTAGTGTCACATATTCTTGTAAAATAACTGTCACTTTAAACCACTTTGGAGACATACTGCTTCTTGCTCTTAATGAATATTCCTGACAGACCCATGGAAGGCCTGGGGCAATGGCCTAATACAACTTGGGGAGATTATCACAATGATGTAGTGGTCAGGTGGCAGGAAGGGGATTAGAAACACTTCAAAACAATCAAAAGGTCCTGTTTGAATATAGCTATGAATATAAATGTGATGAAACATTGAGGACATAGCTGAGAACAGCTGTATAAAACGAAAAATGGATGTATTATTAAGGCTGTTACTATATTGCAGATATTTTGGCCCCTTGTTTGTTGGAAAATGGCTGTCCCAACAGTCTAAAGTCCTGCATGTGTATTCCAGATCTCCCACCTGACAAAAATGAAGTGTAGGAGACTATCCATAGCAGTCAGAGAGCTATCTTCTTTGGAGACAAAGCTGTTTTGGGTCTTCACACTTTCCTGAAAGTTCAATTGTGGGTTTTTTGTTTAACCTTTTTTTTTCTTTGCTTTAAAGCAAAAATTCATGGGTTTTTCCATTTTGCTTTTTTCCCCCAGTTATGGGCTCAGACTTCAGAAGGAAAATAATATTAGAAACCTTTAAGAAGAATCTTTTCTTCTTTTTTTCCTCTTCTTTAGTTAATCCTGAAAATTTACTGGGCATTGAGCGTGCAGAGGAAAGGCCTAGAACTGAATGACAAAGAAAGACAAAGGACTGAAGAACGGCAGATACTGTGCATCATGGAAGCTTCCCCATGAGTGTATTTCCACTCATGTGCAGGACCAGCAACCCTCTGGGTTTGAAAGGTCAGCCCTGAATCAGGCTGCCACAAGCCTGCTCCTAGCTAGGAAACAGCATAACAGCTCTTGTCTTGAATCTCAAGTTACCACAAACTCCTGGAAAAGAAAGAAAGAAAAAAAACCCTACATCACACCCACTCTTGCATAGAGCGTTTACAGTACAGTATGTGGCGGGGTGTTCCTTTCCTCTTGAACTGGAACACAGTGTAAACCAATACAAGGAGGCATAAGGCCAAGATGCAGGGAATGACAATAGCTATGGCTTTCACAGTGCTGGCTGTGTTGTCCAGTTTGATGACAATGTCTACATCGTCTGGTGGGCTGTGTCCTTCTTTATCTCTGTCTGTTGGTCCATCACAGCCCATAAAATCCTTGAGGATGGATCTGGGATATCCAGGTTCTACTTTGAGTATCTGGTTGTTGAATTTCCAGTACTCCTTTCCTTTGTAGAAATACGTAAAGCCTAGAGGGGGAAACACACACACACATAGGTACCACTTATTTTGAAAGTGTATATGTATAGAGATTCTTATTAATGTAAATTAGGCTATTTTTTAAAAGATGTATTTTAAGGCCCTTCCATTTTGGTAGGAAGAAAACATTATCTTCAACTTAGCTGTCTGTTGAAATAAATCTGGCTGGTATACAGTAGGGGTTGTGCCCTTTAATTCCTATAGAAAGCTTAGCCAAGAGTCAAAATATCTATAGAGGATTGTTGAAAGATCATGCTGAACACATCTACTCATAGTCTGGAAAGAGAGCTTTACCCTATTTCTTACTTGTAAGGTTGCAGTTTCAGATTTACCCATCAGGGTGATAATACCAACCTATACTGAAATATGCTGAAACAGCCTTATGAATTGAAGCCCTGTGTGCCTGCAGACTGCTACTGAAGACATGGTGTAATGCATTATGAGGAGGCCACTCCACGAAACACCTCAGCACCTCAGGAGAAATTCCTAGTCATCTTAGTATTGGGAGCCGTTGTACTGAAACACTACGTTTGCTTTTGTCATTTCTACAAAAAATCATAATTCATCAGTCATGAAACTATAGAAAATTTTTTTTTTGTCTGCTAGGAATCTTAATAAGTAAATAGGCCTTTAGGGTATTGTCTGCACTAACCTTATTTCTGACTCTAGATCATGCCCATTTTGTCCTTGTTCCTTTTGCCCTTTTTACTTAACATTCTTATTTAGTTATATAATAAAGGATTAATGGAGTATAAATAAATCTATAATTCTACCTCTAATACTTCCAACTAACATATTTCATGGGGGAGGAGGTAGTATGTGGAAGGCTCATGTAACTAGCAATACATATGATTTATGTTCCAAAATTATGGATGCAGATAATCGACTTTGAAAGCTTGTGACAACTAAACTACAAATACGTGTGTTTTTCTTGGAACTGTTCTCTAAATTGTTGTTGTATTTATTGGGGAAAAAAAAGTTTTTCTTTTCATCCAGAGCTTCTTCATGTCAAGTTTCTTTGTGACTCCATTCTTTGGACTTAATTCCTGCTTTGAGACAAATCAAGAAACCAAGAAGAAATATTTTAATGTTATCGTTACTTAAAAACTATATTTTGGGAGCGATCTATTTCAAATAGTATGTCTACTTTAGAGTTAGTAGTTATTAATGAGGGTTTACCCTGTATTATTGAGCACTATTATGGAAGAAGTACTGCATTTAAAGCTCAGTAAACGACATATTTTAATTCTCATAACCACTCTGTTAATTAGAATTATTTACCTATACATTTCAGGCAAAGATACTGAGGCTCAGAGATAAGATAATATGTACAAGTCCTGGTGAAAGCATAATTTAAATCTTGATCTAGTTCTAGAGACTGAATTCTTAATGATTTCCTTAAGACTGTGTCCTTTAGATATCTCCTGTTGTTTAACAAGCACTTCTTGATTAAACATCACAGATTGTGATAGGTAAAACCCATGCAACGAAAAACTCTGACACCTTTCAAAAAATTTAATCTAGGATAGACCATCACTTCAGGTCACTTCATTTTGGAAATCATTCTGTTCAATGCCATAAAAATCTGCTGTTGCTTTTAGTTTCGAAGGGCAGTTTTGCAATCAGAGTAACATGCCAATGAAAACAGGTGTATGTAGATTCAAATATTTCAGCAGGGAGCTGGTATTTGATCATGCTAATGAAATCCAATGTAATTACTCAACAAGCTTGGATGAAGAAATGTTGAGGACTTGCCAAATAATAGTACATTAGACAATCACAGTTGAATAATGGCACTGATTTAGAATTAAACAGACCTTCAAAACAGGTGAATGTACTTCTTATATTTATAAACTGGAAACCAACAGCTGGAAGTGTCCTCATCTTTAATTTTTAGTCAAAGCTAATTACTGTGAACCTACTGGGTATCCTACGAAAGTTCAGAAGTTTCCATTTTCATATTTATGCAGACCAGATTTTATAGTAGCACACTTCATATACAGGAGTAGAATTATAGTTTACTGAATATACTTGTTAGAGATAACAAGTCTAGTCAGTAGAGGTTAAATAATAAAAGTATTTGAAGAGAAGTGGCCAGCAGTCTTGGTAATAGAAATCTGTCAAACCTTGATCCCACAATATTCATCTCATTTGATAATGAGAAATATGAAATAGCAGTTGGCTGAAGAAATGTTTATGTACTCATTTTTTTCCTTTTTAAGAATAGCTTTGATGTTATATTCTTGTAGATGTTATGCTTATTAAGAATAGCAACTTCAGATGAATTCTTACCTGAATTATTATTTTTGAGAAATCCTGAGATGGATTTCAGTGGCACTGTAATGTATTATGTGATGACTTTTTTTCTCCCATATTTGACCAGATTTTACTGGTGACTTTTCTATTGTTTAGTCCTAAAATGTAATGAGACGCTCTCCACCATAATCGTCTTGTTCTAACTTAGTAGATGTCTCTAGATGACAGTGTCTATGTGTTTTCTGTCTTCCACTTTTATATGCTTATTAGTAAGAGGTTAATTAGTATTTAATAAATGTGAGTGAATAAACTGACTCTTGTGGGAATATGTGTTTGAATCACACTTGTACATTTTAACAGAGAATGAGAGTGGGGAGTAGGGACTACAGCAAATCAACAGAATCAAGAGTCAAAACTATTTTAGTAGGCTAAAATAGTCAAAACTATTTCAACAGTCAGCAAGATGAAATGCAACAGTTTGAAAAGTAGAGTCTTGTATTTGCCTTAAGATTACATTTTCTAAGGAGGGAATATAGAATACCTAGGTGGTATGGCTTGAGAGCAATTAACATAGAAACAATTCGAAGGAGAGGGAATGCAGCAATTCTTTACTACAACTTTAGTATGTGTTAAAAATTCACTGTTGCTTAAAACATGGTCAAATAATGAGTGCTAAGAAGAAATCATTCCACTATATTCTGCATGAGTCAAATCTCATTTAGATTGTTGTATTTTCAAGGACTAAAAGTAAAGAGAAAAATGAAAAAAACGGTTAAATTAAGATGGCCTTACAGGTGAAAAGCAGGAGGATGATGGCTCAGGAAGCTACATTCTGAGAAAGCCTGATTTGTCTAGTATGATAAGATGGAAAATTTAACCAGACATGACAGATAATCAGTTACTTTAATGATATACTGTAGAGAAAGGTGTTAATTTTTCCTCTTTGGAGATAGTACATTATAGCACATTCAGTGGGGCTAAAATGTTCTCATTTTAAACCTCAAATATATAATCTTATCCTTTTTATGATCATGAATACGGTACTTAAACTAACTGATGCCCACTTCCTCATTTATAAATAATAATAAATGACATCAAAAGGTATTTATGTTGAACAATTAGATAATGAATTTATGTAGTATATCTGATACATGACAGGTAGTCAATAAATAGCACCAAGTATTCATATTTCATTTGTCAAGATGGCAGAATTAATATCAGTAGGTGTATATGGAGCCACATTCCACCTAAATATGAAAAATATCCTACAAAAGTCTATAGCTGAGTTGCTGAATTTGTGGACTTTCATTTCTTTGTTTAAGATTACCACTAGGAGAAGATTCCAAGGAAGAAATCCCTACATTGATGGAAGGATAGACCAGAGTAAACAAACATTCAGTGTTATATCGTCTCTAACTTTATGACTATCAAATTTCATGTGCATAGACTTATAGGGAATTACTTTGGGTCAAAATATAAATGTGTTTACTTAAAAATTTGAACTTATCTTTCATACACAAACCTAAGGGAAGAAATTGTGTAAAGTATGAATTTAAGGTAAGAAGCTCCAAGCATGAAATTTGTAGATAATTAGAAGTGGAGAATTTGCTGTTGATAGACCAAAGCCTTCCAGATTCTTTGATATTACTATTGTACAGAACAAGGGTTTCAGGCAGATGAGAGATCTCCTCCAGGGAGGGAATTTTTAGAATAATGGGAGGGATAAAATTAATTTATATGACTAATATTTATTGAATGTTTAGTATGTGACTGCCTTCAAAGAGTTTACACTAGAGGGGATAATTAGCATATAAGCTGATCATTGTGATATGAGGTTTGAGTACAAAGGATAGGGTAATCACAAAAGGATATTCAAGGAGGATATTCTGAAAGATGAAGAGTGAGCTCAGTGTTGAGGGATGTCAAAGAGAGGGCTGGACCAGTAAAGGCCGAGAAGACATAGATATATTGCAGTTTCATCTGTAGTTTCTCGTCATTTATAAGCATTGATTTTCCCAAAATTCTTTATTTGGCAGTATTTTATGAAGTTATTTTTTGAAAAGAAACCATGAAATTCTGACCATAAGAAAACTTTTTTTTTCCTTATGAAATTAACCCCTGAGGTGGGACGATCATGGGGAAATGCTCATGGAAATATGATCTTGGCAGTCTCAGTCCTGTTTTGTACAAAACATAAAATTGAGTATCAATTTTCACAAAGGTGAAATTTGATAGTATTTTGTTAATTGTATTAATATAACATAAAAAGAATACAATTACATATTCTAATTTAAAAATTTTGATATGTTGCTTCATAGTTGTTCAGACTCTATGAAAGAGTTGATTCAGTTCAGAATATACTTCTCAGCACAATTTCACTAATTTATATTGAATGAATATTATTAAATATTCTGATGGAAAAGAATATGAAAAATCATGGGGCAGGGACAGCAAGAAGACTTTTTGTTATTTTTATATAAATATGATTTATTCCCAGAGAATCTGAATCAAATCTCAGATATTAGTGGCCTTGTAGATAGAAACAGAGAAAATGAAAACTGTTAATGTGGTAAGGAATTAAGATTATGCGTATTGTGTCTACTTTTTCAATCTTCTGAAACAATTTATTACTTATTTTAAAAGTTATTTTTATCTTAAGAGATAAGCTCAGTTTAGAAAATTAACAAAATAAAGACAAGAAATAAGAAACTGTTACCAACCTTCCTGGAGTTAATAACACTGCAATAAGATCTTGGTTGAATTTTCTTTGCAATATTTTTGTATGGTATGTGGTAACTTTTATTGAAGACAGTCTGGAGCAATGGTAAGACTTCTGTAAATATTAGCTAGAGTTGGTTTTATCTGGGCTTTAATAAACTCCTTTATGCTAACCTCAAGAAGTCTCCTCTCCCTCTAGTTTCTTCCTTGGTGACACCTATAATTCGTAGGGGTAATCTCAATTTTCTGCCTCCATGTGATCATTTTTCACTTTTTTTTTAAATTTCTTTGTCCTTTTCATCCTCATAGGCATAATTTGAAATTCAGGCCCCATTTTGATCTGATTAATTGCTTCCAATGTGACTGCACTGTTACTTCCTTCATTTTCTTATTGATACCCTTTTGACAGATATATTTTCATCTCTACCTGTCCTCTTCTATGGATTTCTTTTATCACATACAGGCTTTATATCTTACCTTGGTCCTTTAATTTTCTGAACCAATAGAATATACACAAAATTAATTCTCCGCAAGTGTTACGATCAGGTCTTCAAGGTTCTTTTAGACTTTGCCTCTCCCTACAGCATATTACTTGTGGGGCACTATCGTACAGAATGTAGTATATCATTTCATATAACAAGGGTCAAAATACACCTTGTGTACTTTGACTTTTCTGATTGGTGTTTATTGATCCTGGGTCACAGTTCCTTCAGGTTTACACTCAGTGTATCATTGTCTTAAACTCTGGCAATATGCTGATTGTTAATTGTAGTCTTCGATGGTGGTGTTGATTTTTCATTTTCCTCCCATTTCTTCAGTTTACTTTTTTGTTCTTTCCTCACCTGATATATTTAATTTTGCTTTTGCAAGTGATGTTTATTTTATTCTTGTTGCATATATGTTTAGACTTTTCATGTTATTGAGGACCCATATGGTATATCATTTTCTTATGGTTCCTATTATAAATCAAATGATGGGGTATGTTTTTTCTATGTATTTCAGAATGATTTCTCTTTCCTTTGTTCTGGAAAATATTGAGTATAAATCCAATTTTGAATTATTATTATGGTTTATTCCTATTTACTGATTTTTGAATGAGGAAAGAAATGTTGAGATTTTAGATATGCCAACAGATAGGAGTGTATGGATTTTCCCTCACTTGGCTAACTTTCCACTTAGGATCTGCTGAAACTCAAATCCTGAGATGGAGAGCAAGGAACGTGAGCAGCTCTCTGCTCTGTTTCTTGTTATTAAGCAATCACGCAGTCACTTAGTCTGATTGTATTGAGTTGGGATCTTCCCTGTTGCTGACACTCTAAGCCAAAGGTGTCCATGAAAAATTAAAATCTTCAGCATGCACAATTGCCAGGTGTCTTTGTGTCTCAGCCCACACTTACAACATAACTTCCTTGTGACCAACTCCTGTCCTATGTACGTCTGTTACTGACTTTATAGGAATTTTAATAAAAAAATAGATGACGTTACTTTGAAGGTATCCACACCCTCCATTTTTAAAAATTCCCTTATTTTTTTTCTCATAAACTAAAATAAGCTGAGGTTAAAAAACATCTGGAGCGTAATATTAAACATAAATCTAGGATGCAAAGTTCATGTAAATATAATACATTATAGCACTAGTATGGTTCTTTCTAATGATTTAATTTAACAATGAAAAATTAGAATGCACTGTTGAAATATTTAGTAAACTCATGAAATATATAATGCACATGCTGCATACCATTTTCTTTGTGCACAAAGGCTCCTTGAGGAGATTCAGGGATACCTTTCCAGACTGTGATTGGTTTGGGATAGCCAGGATCCATGGTCTTCATTTCTTCACTGTATCTCCAATACCTAAAAAGGATAATAAATAAAAACAAAACAAAACAAAAAACACGTGCATAGGGAAGGAAATTATGTATACACAGTAATAGCTAACAATTCATTAAATCCTTTCTCTGTGCTATCTGTTAATGATTTACAGAACTGATTAAAAACACTAGAAAGACAGTGGTCACAAACAACATTCATTCTGTTTCCTTTCTTGCACATGTTAAAAGTGGGTATTGTTATTGTATATTTATTCAGTCTGCTAAAATTAATTAAAAAATTCTAGCTAAATACATCATGCTTGCTAAATATATTTACAATTCAAAAAGGTATCACCAACCTATGGATAAATAAGAGGTTTTCATGATTTTTTATAAATCTGTCTTAGGCAGCAGAGCACTTTTGTTTTTTTGGAATCATCTTTAGCAGAATCTTAATTCATTTATTCATTCATTTATTCATTTAAGAAATATTTACTGAGTATCTATTATGTTCCTGGCATATTGTAGGTGTTAGAGATATAACTTTGAACAAAACAGACATGCTCCACCTCTCATCAGTCTTACATTTTAGGATATGTATGAGTTATAGGCAATAAAACAATTTATTAGTAAATACATACTATTACAGGAGGTGGTAAGATTAAGAAAATAAGCAGATAAAGTTAGCTAGGAATGTGGGGAAGCAATTTTAATTAGTGGACAGAGAGGTCCTTTCTTTATCAGAGACATTTGAGCAGAAAGAAGTGAGGTACAACATAGATAGTTCTTGGGAGAAAGACATCCCAGGTAGAGGAACTAGTTAATGAAAGTTACTGTGGCAAGCACAAACTTGGAGTACTTACGCATCCACAAAGAGGGTAGGGTGACTAGGATTGAGTTACCGTATGGAAGAAAAGGTCAGAGTGGGAACCAGAATCTGAGATTAGATGGACCTTTATACAATAGCAAAGCCTCTGGTTTTCCATTAAGGGATATGTGAACCAACACAGATTTTGAGCAGGAGAGCTTCAAGATATGGCTTATGTTTGAAGGACCACACTGGCTGCTGTGAGTTAAATAGACTCAAGGAGGTAAAATAGAAGCAGGGATACCAATTAGGATGTCACTGCAATAAACATCGGACTAGAGTGTCAACTGTAGAGCTGATGATAATTCAAGGGATTGGGATATATTTTGAAGGAAAATCCCAAGGAGATTGAATGAAGGATGTGAAAGGAGGAAGTTGAGCATAACTCAAAAATCTGGGCCCTGAACAAGTGGAAGAATAATGTTACTGTTCAGTACGATAAGGAAATGGGGGAAGGTAAGTTGGGTTGGTTTGAAGAATCATGAGTTTGGCTTGAGATATGTTAAATTTAGGTAACTGCAAGACATCAAAGTGAATTGTTGATGAGGCAACTGGGTATATGATTGTAGACTTTAGAGCAGGTCTTGACTGGAGTCCTTAGTGTACAGATAGGAAAATAGATAAAAGGAAAGCTCACCAAAAATCAGAACTCTCAGATCCCCATGCCTTCACAGGGTGGCCCATGAGCCACTCTTACAGAAGTGCTAGACATCCAATAAATAAACTGTAACCAGCCCTACTATGGATCACTCATTATTGTTTAAAACGTTCTAAGAGTTAGACGAGTTTATGTTTTAAATGTTCAAAAGGAATGACAAAACTGAGGTGAAACCATTGACAGTTCACAGTATATTGTATACTTTAAGGCAGGCATATGCTGTATGCATTATCTCATTTAATCACAACAAACCCATGAGATAGTCATCATTGTCCCCTTTTAAGAGAGGAGCATTCCAAGAAGACAATGAGGGTTAGATTTATAACCAATTCTATATGATTTAAAAGTCCCTACTCCTTCCTCTATACACACCAAATATGTTTTCCAAATTTATTTGACAACCTTTTGTCTTTTTTTCCACTAAACATCTCTTATCATTTGCTAAAGCTAGTGTTTTACCAACACAGGTTTGGGAGGTGACATACTTAATGCATTATCTTGGGATTCGGCTCTTTGGCTGAAATCAGAAAAAAATAAGGTTTTTCTGGTCTTTTCTGGATTTTTAAAAAAAAATTCTATGCCTATGGAAGATTTTTTATGTACAGAGTTGTGGGGTTTTGTACATTAGGTTTTGGTATAATTCTCTAGAAATATCCATTCAAGTAACATCTGGAATATTAGCAACTCTTCTATTCCCAGTGTTTAAATGGAAAAGAGAAAAAAATTGTTTCAGGAAGTATTCCAGTAAGTAACCACAAGGCAGATTTTATTCAAAAAGGGAGATGCCCTCTTACAGGTATTTGTCCCAGATTCTTATCACAAGAAGATGAAACTGATCCGATGGAAAGGTCAGGAAAAACTTCATGGAGAAGACTGAGCTAATATAAAGGTGACTGGGCCTGTCTTTCTGAAGACAAGTAGGCAGAATCATTAGCGTATTGTTCTACCAATTTTGAAGTATATTTTCTTTCACGTTTAGTTCATGGGAACATCTGCTTTAAAAATATTTCCGAATATTCTTTTTCACAGAACGTTCTGTGATGAATATAGAATGGTTAATGTGGTTGAGATTGCACTCAAAATTTAAAGATATCTTCTCTCAAGTAAATATTTCAGTGGGGTTACAATAGTCATATATGTCAACTGGCTTTTGCACTTGACCACAAAGAAAACCTCTCAGAGAGAACTAGTCGAATGCCTTATTTTCAGATTCTAAGAAACATTTTTTTCCACATTTTACATCATTAAAATCAGAATGTACTTTGCAATAGATACTGTATCAAAGTTTACTTGGTAGGGTTTTTCCCTCCGTGATAGATTAAATAATGACATTTTACAATAAATACCATTTTTAGTGCTAAGCCAGAAGTTTGGAACAATTAAAAATCCTGGGGACAATGGGATCACATCCTGTATGTGATTTAAGAAAGATTAACTACATACTTAGAAACCAGGATTGTTCTCTGAGAAGTAGTTGTAACAGTGTTCTTTTAACAATACCAATAATTTATGCAGGTTTTTGTAGCTATAAAGTAAATTTATACACATACATTGTTTTATTTTATTTCATTTAAATCATTCAGCAATCTTTTTTTATTGCATATTACAGTGTTTTCTATAATGATGTCCTAAACATAGATTTAGTATGTATGGTCACTCAGCTCAGTCAATGCTAGAGCATTAAAAGATAATGATTTGGTCACATTTGCTCTTTAGAAATGTTGCAGAGTTGAGATTCTAATGTTATTAGATTTATAGTTTAGCATATTACTGTTATTGTTTCCCTTGGCAGAGCATTCTTACTCTCTCCATGCTGTCTCTCAACTCTTAAGATACATTGCTTGAGTATAATTTTCCTTCTTTTCTCCTTCTGTTCATTCATAGATCCATTGACCCATCAATACTTTTTTGAGCCAGGCACATAAGATTCATAGAGATCACATTTCAAGAAAATATAAATGGAATGTGAATTTTATTACACTCTCTTGTAGGAACATAATTCTGGTATGAATTTATCCGAATATTTCTCTTTCATCACTAGCAAAATAATGCAAAACTATAATTTGGGATCACTTCACAATTTTTGAAACACTCAACATAGGCTTGGACCCTCAGGTTATCTGCTGTGTGGCAGCTCTGATATATATCCAGTAAACTTGAATGTGATTAGAATCATCTAAATATATTCAGAGCTGCCTTATAAGAGGTGCTGAGGCTTATTCATAAATACAGGTTTACATTTTAATTTCCAACATATTTGAACATATTTCAGTGTAAACAAAAAGTTCATCCCGCTGATTTTTTTTCTCCTTGAAAAATGAGCTTATGGGTTCATCGAGAAGCATATTAACATATTCAGATGAAACCTGTGTAAATGAACCATTTGGGGGGTTACAACTTATGTATTATATGGAAAAAAAACTGGAATTTTGGCAGGAGGGTCAGAAAATGATAAAAGCTATTTTAAGTTCTTTTTCTTCTGATATATCCGTTATCTGTACTGTAGAATTATGACTTTAAATTGCTGATTCTTTGAGAAAAGCATTGTGAATCAATGCTTCAAAACAAATTATAATTAGAAATGAGATTCATTCATCATTTTTTAAATTTGATCATGGGTCACATCCATAAGAGACCAGAACTGTCAATGTAATGGTATACAACATTTTGTTAAATGCTTTCTCTGCTAAGAAATGCTTTCTCTAAGAAAAAAAATGGTATAGAAAATTCTAGAATGCCATACTTTAATGGGATGTTGCTGGATACTGAATTCAAACTGAACAAAAAGTGGCTCCAAGGGTAATTTCACGGGACCCAGCCATTTCTTCATCCTACTTTGTCTCATTTCTGTACTACTTGTTTCTGTTAAGTTACACAAAATATAGGACCACTTCTTTTTTTCATACCCAAAGAGTTATACAAAAATCCCACTTTTCAGAAACATTCTTAAACATGTAACAGAATTGGAAATATTAATTTATACTGTGTTGGATGATTTTAAAAACACATATTGAGTAATTACTTCATAAACACACAACTTAAGCTGGAGGAAATAAGTATGTTTTTCTGTTTGACTATTAGTGGTAATAATAGTAAGAACCAAAGTGGATCTAAATTTTGTCTTTCATTAAAAATATCTTAAAATTCTTAAAAGTTAAGCTTGGAATGAAGTATGGCAATAGAGTCCTGTATACATTTGTGAGAAGATGCTGAGAGATGATTTAGAAACATAGCATTTTAGAGTTAAATGCTATGAGAATCCAAAATGTATCCAAGTATCAAATTATAGTGTATTAAGAAAAGGGCAAGTAGGAATCTGAGGAACCGAGTTCCAGGGTACATGAAAATAGTGAAATAGTGGAAATTTTCATCTGACTTACAGATCTATTTAAAGAGCCATCATTTCAACTGTTCTTCTTTAGTTATCTCTATACTTAGGAGATTTGAGGTAGGTCCCTGCTTTTAATACAAATTATGTCAATCATTTTCCACTGTGTACCTCAGACTGATCTTTCCACTTAGAAGCAAACTCAATTATCCAAGTACCTACTTGATTTCTCCAGTGGTGTGTAAAACAGGCATCTCAATCTAAATATGAACATTTCAATCTTTTAATCTCTTTTCCCCAATATTCCTTCTCTGTCTGCCCTATCTCCAGAAATGGCACCATCTACTCAATTTTTCAGGTGAAAAACCTAAAATTTTTCTTTAATTTTCTTTTGGCTCACCCCTAAGATCCAAGGCATAACAAAACTTGTTCTGATCACATTCAAAATATATCCTGTACCCACCCTTTTTGCTCTATCTCCACTACCAGCATCATATCCCCCCGTACTACTCCAACAACCTGCCAGTTACCCTCTTTGCTTCCACTCCTGAAGCCCATTCTTCACACAGAAGCCATAGTGATGTTTGTGAATACAAGATCATTTCCCTTTCCTGTTGAAAATCCTCTAATGCCTTTTCATTGTACTTAGAATAAAATCCAAAATCTTTGCTATGGTCTATAGGGCCCCATATAATCTGGTCCCTGCTGACCTATTTGACTATCTTTACCACTTAACTTGCTATTCTCTAGCCACAGTGTTTTAACTGAGTTAAACTTTCCAGTATTATTGCTTTTGCACTACTGTGTCATCTGCTTACAACATATTGTTCCAAACACCTTCATGTGGCTGAAACTTCATCCATTCAAGTACCCACTCTAGTGTCCCCTTCATAAGTGAGGCCTTCTCTGACTTCCACACTTATTTTCTAACTGTTCCTTACCACCCATGAGTCTCTATCACATTATCACTTTGCTTTATTTCTTTGTAGCATTTCTCAACATTAAAGTTTCAGGTTCATTTACTTGCTTACTGTTGTCTCCTTTACTAGAAATTAACTGCCATGGGAGCAGAATTGTGGTCCTTTCTCGCACAGGTCACATCATATGTGCTCAAAATATTTTTTTGAATAAACGAATGAGGGCTATGCCAGAACTACTATAGAAATCCTAAGAAAGTAGTAATTAGAGCTATTGAGAATGGAAAAGGCTGTCTCAGATTCATACTGTCACCACGGGCGGTTGGGCTAGAGTAGGATGAATTCCTGTAGAGTATAATTGAGTGTGTCTACACACTGGGTAGGATGTGAACAAGATTCAGAGCTGACATATGGTAGCACTTGGACCAAATCTAATTTAAAGCTGTGCTTTGTTTGTCTAGCAAATTAAATAAATGATTCTGGTTTTGAGTGCTTTTCTAGTGTATTTGAACTTTCCAGCTCACTACAGTACCCATCACTCCCTATCATTGCCTTACATACTATTGCTGTACCCAGTAGTATATTCCTTATTTGCCTGACCCTTTAAAGCAATTGAGCTTTTTACACCTGGAATAGATTATCTCTAAAACCCTCTCTGCTCTTAGCCTTAGAGAAATGGAAACCTATTAATCAACACCCACTCCCCCCCTCCCTGCCCCACTACCCTTCTTAAGCAGAAAGATTGCAGTGGGAGAATAAGAAGTAAGTAAGGACAAAACAATTTTCAATATTTTCTCTCAAAAATTTACATAGAAAATAAGTAAAACATTAAAAATGGATAAGTATTAAAAATATACAATATCAATAAGGAAGAAAGACTCGCTGAATTCATAAATAAAAGTGACAACCAAATTGTTGTTTATATGTTTCAGTTAGGAAGTTTAATGTCTTGTCCATATACTTTCAATCTAGAATGAATATATTGATAAATTTTGATTTTGGAATTATAGAATTATGTGAATATGAAGTAATCTGCATAAATGTTACAAAACATTTGTGACTTATGAAATCTTACATAAGATCACACACATGGAAATTAACTGGATTCCTGCTTTTAAATGTTTTTAAACCTATAAAACCAATTATTTAGGCAGAGCTTAAAGTATTTCTTCTATATATTTTGTTATATTTGCATGTAGCTTCTCAAGCAGGAAACAAATGAACTAAAACTCCTTTTCCCATTTACTTTTGCCTTTATTCTAGTATGAATTTGGTATCTAACCTTCACTGATTTCACTGATTTGAGGCAGTGCACATTTAGTTTCTAAACTTAAATTTTTCAATAAGTGCTAAATTTTATATTAGAAACATTTTAAAAGTAATACCTGCATGTGTGAAAAAAATAGGCTATCTGATAATAGAATGGCAGTTTTTATTACCATCTGTGAAATCCTGTGAAAACTGTTGCATTAAGGCTAAGCTTCATGTTCTGTCCTGCAGAAGTGTGTTTAATCAGCCTTTTGTTTCTACACATTTCTCCAAAAACCAACCAACCAACCAACCCCAAACAACAAAAAACTCCTTATTGAACCTGGTCCTGAAAGAGTACATTCAAGCAATTAAATCTGCTGGGGACTTAAACTCTAACAATCTTCAGGGTTGTTATTTTAAAGAATATGTTATAAGTCTGTAGATTTATTTTCATTAGTGGTCACCATGCTGTGCCCATCAATTTCTTCATTCTTCTTTCATACTCTATTACACTTCTATCTTGCTGAGAATCATATACTTTTTGTGGCTATAAGTAGCATCTTCTCCTTTAATAAAATTTTTGTTTGATAGACCTTTTTTGTTTTGTGATTTTGTAATCATTTAGCATTTTAGTTTCATGATAGTGCATTAAAACATTTTGCTATAGAAGTATAAACAAATCAAATATATAGAAAGCTAGCAACAGAACAAATTGAAAGGTATACATTCTTATCCATGGAGAAAAATTATAGGAGTTTTTTGTTCACAGATAAAGCTCAATGTTTGAAATCACTTGTAATTAAAAAATGGTAAACTGTAAAATAAAGTTTATATCCTTACATATTTTTCTCCTAAAGTTGAAGACATTTTATAAAGTTATACTATGCCAAGATTATACGGCAAACTCGGTACTAGCTGGATGGGCATTAAAGCCTGTTGTTCATATGTGTGTTTATGTGTAAGGGTATGTATTTTTAATTTACTATAAAACACAGTAAAATGCATATTTAAGTTCTTCTACATACCAATAAAAATTCTATTGAGTGTCATCTAGTAATATGGTAATTAAAAATTTATTTTTCATCTCTATTACTTTTTCTACTAATATTAATTTAAATTAATAAAAAGTACAGACTTTAAGTTACATTTTATCTGTAATTTATATCAAAGGTACACAGGAGTGGAGCCTAGTAGATACTGCAAGTCATAAGACTAACAGTTCACTTAATTTTTACCAATGTCATTAAAAAAATGAAAGAAAAGGAAAGGAAATGAAATGAAAGAGAGCTGCAGGGAAGGGATATTACACTTTAAGCTAAGTGATTGTTTGGCTAATTCATAACACTTGTTTGTTGGTACCTAAATAATTAGCTTCTTAAGAAACAGAACTCATGACTAAACTGAAATTGTTTGAAAATGTTTATAATTAACAGTGTGCAAAGTATAAAAATTTAACTTTGAATATGAAAACAAAACAAAAAAAGCTTGTGTGAAAATGTGCTTTTTAAATAAAGTTAAGTAAAATGACAAGAAAATGCATTGCAAGATTACATATACACTGCCTACACAGATTTATAGTCATGTTAAGCTTAAGCAGAAGAGGAAGAACATATACATTCATAAGAAGGTCATATTATTTAGGCATATTACAGGAAGATTATCTTGAATATTATTTTAAAATACATTAAAAATATTTTTATCTCATTAATTCTTATCTTTTTATTCACACACCTTCTTAACACAGTACATGTCTATTATAGAGTGGAAATATTAACTTCGCTAAACATTAGTTAACTATTTTCCACATGTGAAATGTGTACCGACCTGTCCCCCTTGAAGAAATAGGTTTTCCCAACATCTTCCCACCAAATTGCTGAATCAATACCATGCGGAGGAATTCCACTTCCAAGAGTAATCAAGTCATGAGGATAACCAGGTTGAAGAGTTGTATCTTTAAACACCCAGTATTTGTTACCTGTATGAAGTAAGTGCAAATGCAGAATACAATAATTTAATGTCAGAAATTAGAATATATCTATTAATACAAGGCATTTAAAGCTATTTTACATGAAATCCATAAATAAGTAGTAGTCACATTCGGAATACGGACATTATTGTTGAAAGATTATCTTCAAAAGTGGAAAAATGAGTAACTATTTAATAATATAATTAGAATTTGTGAATTAATTTAAGAAATAAAAAAGATCTACAACTTGCCATAATACAACAATTCTGAATCAAGAATCAGGATTTTTCCTCTAGGAATTAGATGTGCTATTTTTATTTAAGGCTAAATCATTACTGTGTTTTGTGCATTCTGTATACCCTCAGATTGCTTTACTGATTATAACCACTACTCTATTGAAACACATCCTCTAGGCTGATCCTTTCCTATTATTACAAACATTCACAAGTTCCTTTAATTTTAGAAAGTCATCCTCCTTTGACCCTATGCCCTCTTTTAGCTGTTATACTATCACTCTCTTTAATAAGAATGGTAAACTAAGGGAGGAGAATTTTAACCCTAACCTTGTTTGGAATTGCTAGAGCATGGCGATATTAAAAAAGAAGACAAACTTTAGTCAGTTATACTGCTGTTTTGAAATTATCTACAGACAACACACTTCCTCTGGCAGACTGTGCATACCACTCCCCTCTTCGGTATGTCTCTCAAGTAGCCTATAACCATTCCTCACCCCACTGAAAGTTGATTTACCACCTACTGTCCACTCAAAACTTTTGTTCTGGAGTCAGTAATGTCTTTCAAGGAAATAATTCTCTACCCTTATCTATTGACACAGTTGCCCACTTAAAGCACTTCTCTCTCTAAGCTGCTAGAAACCCATTTTTGGGGGTCGGGGGGGATCTTTTTTTCTCCAGCTGCTTCATTCTGGGCTTATTCCCCCCCCCCCTCAGTTCTTAAATGTTGACATTTCCTAGGGCTTTGTTCTCTGACCTCCTCTCTTCTTATCCTAAATCAGGAGGTAGGTGGTAAGGGTGGGGGTCCCAAATTTAAATCCTTACAAGGGCCAAGTTAGAGATTATAGGACTGGAGTGGGTGGGCTGTTCAAATATTGAGACACTTCCATAAAAGTCACATTTGCCCTAAATATCCATCTCCCCTCAACCCCACACCTGAAGTCTTCTTCCCCTGGTCCTTCCAATCTTTTTGCAATTAGTATCTCTTATTACTAACTCCTTCTGGGGTTAACATCTGGTGAAGTAAAACAGTTAATATCTATTAATATCTGACAAAGTATCCTTGTTCTTTCTCATAGATGTAAGCCTTACTTGATAGCACATTTCAGTACTACCCCTAGATGAGGCCTGCAGCATTCATGTTATACTTTAAGGAAAAAAAGATTAAAACCATGGTTCCTGCCTAACACAACACAACACAAAGCAAAAATATCATGTTTTCAGGCTAGATTTAGTTAGGTGGCTCTAGTTTGTAACAGGAGTAATCTTATTTACTTCAAGAGCTTCTACTACCATTTGATACCATTTTTAAAAAACAACATTTATTGAGTACCTTCAGTGTCCCAATTATCATGTTAGGTACTAAGGATACTACAGAGAACAAGACAGACCTGATCACTATACTGATCATCCTGCATTCCAGTGGATTAGGCAGATGAAAACCAAATATACAAAAATATAATTGTAGTAATTGAAAAACTACTGAATGCTACAAAGGAAACATATCAGGGGCTGAGAACAAAGAAATCCCAAGGGGGAAATTCCTTTAAGTAAGGAGATCAGGAAAGCCTCTCTGAAGAAATAACACTGAAACCAAAATTTAAAGAAAGAGAAGAAGAGGATACCTATGCAATGAATGTCAGGAACAGTATCCCAAGCAAAGGAGTTTGGTATGATTAAAAATGAAAAGATCAGTGGAGTGTAATGAATCACTCTTCTTGAGAGTGGTACTGAAAATGTATGTGGTGGGTTTCGGTCTTATTTTGAGTGCATGGGAAACCATCAGAGATTAAATTAATGGGGCATCTGATCTGTTTTATATTTTCAAAACAGAATTTTTTGACTTTTGTGGAAAATGGACTATATAGAGAAGAATGGAAAGGAGAAGACCCGTCAATGGTCTTTTGCAAGAATTAATTAATTGAATCATTCATCGACAACTTAGTACACTTACTAGGCAACATGTTAGGCACTGGAGATGTAGCAGTGAATAAGAAGGGCAACATCTCTGCCTCTTGGAGCTTAAATTCTAGTGAAGAGGTATGGGAAAATTGACCTTAAACAAGGAAACAAAGGATTTCAGAGAGAAAAGTATTGTAAAGATACCAAAAAAAGCAAAAACATTAATGTAAAAGTGATGGGATTGGGTGGGGGGGTTGCTTATACTAGACACAGGAAAGATCCCTTTATTCAGATGACATGTGAGTTGTAACTTACATAATTCCAAAAAGCCAACACAGTGAATTTGGTTTGAAGGGGTAGAAACACCAAGGAAACATGCCCTAATGGGAAGAACCTTGTTAGAGAGCTCAACACAATGTTGTAGGAGTGTGCTAAGGACAGAGGTAAGGATCATGTGGTCTTTGTCAAAATCTAAACTTTATTCTAAGTGAAATAGGAAGCCACTGAATAGTTAAATTAAAAAATTCTTTGCCAATAGCCTGTAACAAGGTGACAGCAATAATGATGGAAGGAAGAAAATGGAGTCATGACACATTTTGGAGATGGAATTGATACACATTGCTTGTGGGCTGGCTGTGGAGAATTAAAAAAAAAAAAAAGATAGTATCAAGAATAATCTTTAAGTTCTGACTTTTGTAAACAAGAGAATAATAATGATATAAAATAAGCCAAAGAAGACCGGGGTGTATGGAGTGTATGGGATTCAAATCAAGAGTTTGAGATGTGAAGTAAGCAACTGGATATGTGAGTTTGAAGATAACAGTTTGTAAGTAACAAGCATAAATATGGTATTTACTACTTTAGGATTTGAAGAAATTATCCAGGGAAGAATATATAGAGAAGATGAAGAGGAACCAGAACTAGGCTTCTAGAAATATATGGCCCTCAAAGAGATCACAAGGGAGGAGAGAAGAGTAGGCAAATGCAAAAGATGTAGAAGAGGCAGGGAGGAAGACTAAAAGAAAACCTTAGAAGCCAAAAAAGAGAGTGGTCATAAATGGCTATCTCTAATCCAAATAGCTCTTGAAAGCCAAACAGTATATATAGCTACCTACTGGGATTTTCTACAAAGTTGACCCACAAGTTCAAATTTGAACTCATCAAAGGACCTTTCTTCCTATTTTCCCTATTTGGGTAGACGGCCTGCTAATTACCCAATGCATCACATCTGAAGCCTCCCTGTTTATTATGTTTCATATCTGATGGATCATTACATTCAGCTGCTTTGATTTCTAAACTTTTCCTTGAACCTCTCCCCTGCAGTCTATTCTTATTGTCACTGATATAGGTAAACTTTTCAATTATTCCTTCTTAGGTAATTGTTTTGGTCCAAGCTCTGAAGTAGGCCCCACTATTCTCTGTATCTTCTCTATATATTACCATCCAAGTCTAAAGCCAGTCAAAATTCTGCAGAGTTATGGATCATAGTTTAGGCAGATGAGCAGAGATGAGCAGAGCCATTCATTCTTCTTTCTTGGGAATGTGACCCAGGGAATATTGAGAGACATTCCCACTCGGCAGAAAGAAATGACTATTAATTATATAGTATGAGGCTTGAAGAGCCATGATGGCCATAGGCAAGCATACATTATGAGGATGTATAAATTGAGTAACCAGAGAGAGGAATTGAAAGAGAAAAGAGAATGGAGTAGATGCAAAGAGCAAAGCTACAAACAGATGAGAGAAAGAAGGCTTATTAGAGAAATGGCAAGTGTAGCCAGTTCTTCAATGACTTCCTGTCACACACCCACCCCTAAACTCAATTAATCTGGTTGGGTTTATTTTTGTTTTAACTGAATAAGACTGTTCAGTATTAATTTTTGGCCATCCAAACATCACACAAGGTATTAGATGTGCTTGAGCCCCAAGTCTGTTAGCCAAAGTGCTGGCTTTTAGCAAGTGTACCATGCTGTCTTCCATCCATGTGCCTTAAGAGCAACACTTTTGTTTTCTAGCTTATATTATTTCAATATCCTTTCTTATCTCCCTGCCTTCAGTCCCACTTTATCTCTCTTCCGCAAGGTCATTAAAGTGATTTCTCTAAAATGCATACCTGATTTTATCTCTCTTTTGTTTAAAATTTTCAGTGGTTTACCATTGCATTCTGCATAAAACCCAAACTCATCTACATGTCATCTCAAGGTTCTTCTCAATATGAGTCTCTTATTTCATCTACATTCCATTTATTTCCATTTCTGGAAAATGGGTATGACTCTTTCAAAACCTAGCTTAACATCATTTCTCTGGAAAGCAGTTCCTATCTGAATAAGGTGAGCCTCTTACATTGCCAGAGTATGTAGTCTTCTCCTTTACCATGTTACTTAATACACTTTTAGTACATATAACTTAGTACTTTAATGGAGCACAAGCCTGCCACCCGCTCTAGGCTGTGAGCAACTTCAGGACAAACACTGTGTCTATCACCATTATATATAATGCCTAGAAAGTAGTAGGTACTTAATAAATGGTTATTAATTCAAAGACCTATGTTTAATATTACATGAATAAGCAAATATAAGATCAAAACAGAAATAAAAAGTCTACATAAATAACATTGTGGGCCTTAGTCTTGAATCTTGTTAGTTGAGCAGAAAAAAATGAGTTTTCTAATCAATAACAAGTTGGAGAAAATAAAAAGGCATGTCCCAGTATTATGTTGGAGGGCTATTTAAGTAATTATATTTGACTGTATGTTGGGAAATACTATCATAAAAATATACCTCTATCCTAAGCCATTGTTTAATTTGAATATGTTATAAAGAAAAAAACACCCAAAGGCCCAGATCACTTCCTTGCCAGAGTTAGTGAGATGGAAAATCCAAACAGCTGTTTCCCAGCTTGCTCTATATTTTAGTCATGTCTCTGTAGCCTTTAAAATAGAAAGTCTTAAAACAATACAATAAAAAGAAAGTCCTGTTCTATGTTAGCTTCTATCTCAGTGACTGTTGCATTCTTTCCTTTCATCTCAGTTTTATATAGGAAAGGATAATATAGTTCCAGTGCGTTCCGTACTTGCTATTTCAAGTAAACCTGTTATCTGCTAAACTGGGTTGGTTATGTCTCCTTTTAAGCAGCAACATTCTATTATGCTTTAGAATACTTCTGTTTGTAGTTACTTATCTCTATCCTACCCATGAAAATTTCTTCATACTCTTTCCAGGTCTTGTACAGTGATGCCCTGTTGCATGTAACATGAGAGTATGTTCATAGAACCCTACTTCATGTTTTCCAGGGTGTCTCAGAAGGGAATAATGTGTGAAAAAAGAAAAAAAGTTACAGTTCTTTCAGGAAATTCTTGTTTTTTTAAAAAAGAGAAAAAACTTTTAAAAAATGTGTTTCAGAAGTACTTCCCTATACTGTTGGTCAAGAGTTTTCAGTCAATAAAAAGGAGAAACAATGAGCCTCTCACTTTTAATAATCAAGGCCTTTGTATAGAAGATTAGCATTGAATTAGCATTTTTCCCCCTTTTAGGAATTTACAGCAGGGGATTTTTTTTTCCTTTTTAATGCAGTTATATTCCCTTCAAAAAACAAAGCAAAACAGAAAACTCATCAGCAAACATTTCCTATAGAGTTATATGATGAGATCCCAGCAGTTATACACAAAAAAATTAAGAAAAACACCACCTTGCCTGCTATTTGTGGCTTAGAATTCAAGAAAATAACTCAACAATGATTATGAGTTACACATTTAAATCTCCAGGTGTTTATTAATAAACACCTAATTAATACAATAATACAGTTCCTTTTATATCTTGATAAGATTTTCACATGACAAAGTTGAAGTAACTTTATTTCTCTTGTTAACAGTTTTGATTAAGTATGTGCGATTCATACGCAACTTTTTTTTTTTTTTTACACTGGAGAGGTAGATTTTTAACTACCTTACCATCAGATGGTTTAGCTCTCAAGAAAAATATTGCCTCTTTGACATAATGAAGGCATTTACTGGATTTCCTATGAGGTTCACATATTCTGGAGCAAGTGGAAAGAACTGGTCCTTACTAACATTGTACTTGGCAGAATGCAGAAGAAAATATCAACAAATCTGAGTTAAAGACAGAGAAGCTTTATAAATAAAAAGAATAACCTCAAAGAATGTTTATAGTTGGGAGACAACTTTACAGACCATCTATTCCAGTAATTCACCAATGAGATTCATCCATCCATCCATCCATCCATCCATTTATTAAGAGCCTCTTAATAGCCAGTCACTGAGCTAGGAGCTGTAGATACCAATGAAAGAAACACACAGATTCTTGCTCTTATAAAGCTGATGGAGCAGCAGAGGAAACAGGCACTAAGCAAATAATCCCTTGAAATTTTTAAAAATTTTTATCAAGCTAAGATTCATACATGCTTTTCTAACGTCCTTGGACTGGCCCGTTGTTACTAATGGGAGTGTACTGTACTGTTCAGATGTACTAGATCAGAAAAATGGTTGAGAATCCAGCCTAACACATTTATTTTACAGGCCAAAGAAGTTAAGTGATGTGCTTAAAAGCACACAACCAATTGCTAATATATTTGTACTGCAGTCCAGGTATTTTAATTCAGTGCTCAACTTGCTATTCCAAATTGACTCTCTCAATAGAACACATTTACACTCTGTCTGGCTTTCAGAATTGCTGATGATTTTCTGCTTCCTTCCTGCTTTATCAAGTAATCACTCCATATTTATTATTGGAAGTGTTTATTAATTAATCCACTGTATTCTGCTCATGCCTTGTTCATTGTATCCTCGGTAATCAGAAATGCTTTATAATTTATTAACTAAAAAAAAAGCAACTATATTATTGTCTTGTGGAGGCCACAAAACTCTACTTACACATTTATATTTTGTATCTTCTATTACAACACTGGCTAGTAAACTAGGGCCACCAGCTGTTGCCTGGTTTTGTAAATAAAATGTTATCAGAACACAGTCACACCTGTTCATTACATATAGTCTAGTCTGCTTTCACCCTACAATGACAGAGTTTGGTAATTATGATTGAAAACCATATGATCCACAACGTATTTGCTATGTGTCCTTTTACATTAAAGAATAGAACATTAGTTCCTTAAAGCCTGGATTTTCTTCATATAAAAGAAGGCTGCAGTTAGATTACTCAATAATATTGTTTATTGGGCTAATTATTGTTCAACATTGACATATTCTTAAAGAACGCTTCAGGGATTTAAAAAAAGTAATAAAGAATTAATATTTTCTGTATTAGATTCTGTGGTTTAGTGGAACATTCAATGGCCTTGAAAGCAGATGGAACTAAGGGGTGACAGCTCTGCCAGCTGTTAGCTGCGAGATCTTGGGCAAGGAACTAAATCTGAGTCTTTTCTTTCTTGTACATTAGATACTAACACCTCTCATTCAGGGACCTGGAAATAATGAGAGATCAAATGTATAATATATCCATACTATACTCAGATCATGGTACCCAATACATGGCAGTTATTATTTTTATATAATGCAATATTCTGCTGTTCAAATTTGCTTGATACCAATTCAAATAAACAATATCAATAATAAATGATTAAGTACACTGATCTATGTTAGTGCCAATTATTTGAATTAAGTTCTAATTTCTGTATTGTTTATAGGCTGGTTACTCAAGAAATTTGAACAAATGCCCAACTATGGAGGTCGTTCGACTTTTTGTAACCAGCATTTATTTTGCCAGGTTCAACATCATCTAGTAAGCAGAGAGTTTTGAATATTTCCACAAATGTGGCAGCCATTGACTTGGCAGTTTATTAGACTTCTCTTCAAGAAAGAATTGACCTATTTATCAACGAAATGCCTCTGGATCTGATAATTGGGCCAGAAAGTCAGCTAAGTGCCTTGGGATGGGCCAAAGCCATTCTCTTTGGGCAGCATCCAGCCAATGACTGAGCATGGCACATCCTAAATCCTGGCCATTTCTGCCCTACGCGAGAGTCCTCCAATAGGCAGTCTTTGCTCTCGAGCTCCTTGTTTGGTTTGCCAAGACCCTGTCACATCTACAGCATAGTCCAAGGCTTTCCAAGCCAGTCTTAACTTTTCCCTCTTTGCTTTTCAGAGGCTTACTTCTCTCTTGGTAACTTTACCTCAGTGTTTGCTTCCCAGGGAGCTCAAACCTAACATAGTAAATAAAAGGATATGATAAAAATTTTGGAAAATGAGAAAAAAATTAGATACAAATTTTACTGATGGGTAAATATTGTACTTTAAATTGTGAATAAAAACAGCCATAATAAAAACATAACATAGACTTTTTGAATTATTATGAATAAGTAGAGGTAAATGATCAAGAAAGGTTTTCAAATATTATATGCTTGGCCCTTGGTTTAGAGGATTACTTCATGTCAATATATAACATAAACACTAATATTAAAATACTCTGAATATTTATAATTCAAGAAAATAGCACAATTCACGTTATGAATCTATTTTTCTGTGTATCAAAGCCACTGAATGTAGATTCCTTAATCTAGTGTAGCTCTTTACGCATAAATTTTCCATTACCTCCTATAGGGAAATAAGTAATCATTGCATTCATCTATTTATAGTAAAAGATCTTTTAGGTTATCCATTGCACTATGTAAGAAACAGTGTATTTCTACTTCAAATGAACTTCATTAGCACACCTAAACCTTTCAAGAGTGAAGATTTGCTGGAAGCAAAAGGAAATTGCTGGTTTATAGGAGTATTTGAAATAAAGGAATAATGTAAGTTACGTAAATAATTTTTAACCAGTTATTTTCTTTGCCACTCTCCAGTGCCACATATTTTAGACAACTCTTCTTTTTTGATACACATCTTTTGTATGCCTTCTTATTCTTAAACTTTATTACCCCGCCCTTTAACATCCTAGATATTTTGCTTCCGATTCTATAAATGATTTTTGCCTCTTGAAATGAAACTGTCAAGGAGGATGATAAGTACTGCTTAAAGTTATTAAGTGATAGCAACAATATGAATTTTGAGACCTTTCAACTACTTGATTTTGACTGTTACTGATGTTGACAACACTGGAAGCTTCATTTTAAAAATTATTTTCAGTTCTTGAGAGAATTGCATTAACTCAATTTTCAACATTGATTTTTGATATTATTATCTCATAACCATTCAGCCTGAACATGACTAGTAATTGAGAATATAAATATCTGGGTTGATTTTGCTTACAAAATGTTACTCTGTTATATTTGATTTACCTGAATGATGTTAAGATAGCTGAGTAGCTGAAACTGTGTGGTTTGTACGTAGGCCTCATATTCAAATATAAGCAGCTACACTGAGGGAACCTTGATTAGTAAAAGCAGATATTATATATTTGCTTCTTAAAAACAAATATACACACATATACATATATGAGGCAGAATGAAAAAATTCTTTAAATATTTATCTATTTACTTATACCTTGCTTCATTACACAAAAATTTGAAGGCTCTTAAAGGAAAAATATGTGATAACATAGTACAACATAATTAAAAAATAGAGAAAAATAAGTAGGGAAATTAGAATAGAGAGTAAAAATAACATAGATAAGCAATACAAAATAACAATGATGAAATTATTTCAAATGCGAGCATCAATCTGTATTTTACACAGTCATTCCAATATAAATACTTATTAGAAAATACATTAAAATCATTGTAAGCAGTAAATTCTAAGAGTAAACTGAAATTATATAATGTTTTAAATATATCTTCAATAAACGGATTAATCTATATTAAGATTTTGTTAGTTCTGCATTATGATTCTCAATGATAATAGAAATGTACCCAAGAAGAGAGGTTGCTGGCAATGAGGCATCACTGCTATACTGGGACACTCTGCTTAATTATCCCTGAGCTCAAGTAAGGGACTGAAACCAGCATACTGTTAATCTGGATGCTCATAATTAACATGCTGTAGAATAATGCAGGAGTAAAATTTTACTACCCACAGTCGCCAGTATATTAAATTTATGAAATAGTTACTTAAACTATTCCAACGTAACCAACATAAGCTGATGTGCTTAGTAAAGCTGTTTTTTAGTAAAACTGTATTGTGGTACCATTAACAGACAATAAATAGCCCCTATTTCAGTATATAATGTGTTAAGTTTTCACATATGTATGTATCTGTCAAAATATCAATATATCAAAATAATGAACACACTGATCACCCTAAAATTTTCTCATGCTCCTTTGTATTTCCTCCTGCTCAATTCTCACCTGCCCTCGGGCAACTTTCTGTCACTGTACATCAGTTTCCATTTTCTAGAGTTTAATATGAGTACTCTTTTTTGTCTGAATTCTTTTACTGAGCATAATTACTTTGAGTTTCATCCATGTTGTAGTGTAAATTAGTAATTCATCCTTTTTATTGCTAAGTAGCATTTCATTATATGGATATACCAGCTTGATTATCCATTCACCAGCTGAGGATATTAGAATTACTTCTGATTTGGGGTGATTACAAATACAGCTGTTTTAAATATTTGTGTAGATGTCTTTGGACATATGTTCTTATTTGTCTTGGGAAAATACCTAAGAGGGCAATGGCTGGATCATACAATAACTATGCATTTAACTTTTAAAGGAATTGTCAACACTTGGCATGATCAATACTTTTAATTTTAGCCATTCTATTAAGTATGCAGTAGTATCGCATTGTGTGTGTGTGTGTTTAAAGATTTTATTTATTTATTTGAGAGAGAGAGCAAGCGTGCACACAGGAGCGGGGTGGGGGAGGGAGAAGGAGAGAATCTCAAGCAGAAGCCACATGGAGCAAAGAGCTCCATGTGGGGCTCGATCTCACGACCCTGAGATCATGACCTGAACCAGAACCAAGAGTTGTACACTTAACTGACTGAGCCGCCCAGGTACCCCTCTCATGGTGGTTTTAATTTACATTTCCCTAATGATTAATATTGGTAAGCGTCTTTGTGTGTGGTTATTTGCCATCCATGTATCAACCCTGGTAAAGTTTCTGTTTAAATCCTTTGCTCATTTTTATTGAGTTGCTTGGTTTTTGTTTGTTTGTTTTCAGTTTTGAGAGTTCTTTATTTCTTCTGGATACAAACCCTTCATCATATATATGGTTTGCATATACCTAGTCTATGGCATATCTTTTTATTAAAAGTATCTTTGGGGGCGCCTGGGTGGCACAGTCGTTAAGCGTCTGCCTTCAGCTCAGGGCGTGATCCCAGCGTTATGGGATGGAGCCCCACATCAGGCTCTTCCGCTGGGAGCCTGCTTCTTCCTCTCCCACTCCCCCTGCTTGTGTTCCCTCTCTCGCTGTCTGTCTATCTCTCTCAAATAAACAAATAAAATCTTTAAAAAAAAAAAAAGTATCTTTGAAGAGCAGAAATTTTTAATTTTGATAAAGCCCAATTCATCAATGTTTCTTTTATGGATTGTGATTTTGAAATCAAACATAAGAAATTTTCCCTAAACCAAAGTCACATATATTTGTCTCCTATTTTTTTTCTAGTTGTTTTATAGTTATAACCCCTACTTAGGTTAGGACCATTTAGAGTTAATTTCTGTATATGGTACAAAGTTTGGATTACTTTATTTTATATTTTTGCATACGGATATCCCATGGTTTCAGCATCATTTGTTGAAAAGATTATCTTTTCTTCACTGAATTTCCTTTGTACCTTTGTCAAAATTACCTATCCATCTGTTTTTTAGTCTGTTTCTGGACTCTCTATTCTGTTACACTGATTTTTTTTTTTTTAATCTTTATGACAATGCCATACTGAAGACTTGAAGTCAATTAGTGTTTTAGAAATGGTTTTGTCTATACTAGGTCTTTTGCATTTGCACATGAATTTTAGCATCAGCATGACAATTACTACAAAAAGCCTTGTGGGGATTTTGATTGTTATTGCACTTAATGTACAGATAAATTTGGTGAGAGTTGTAATAATATTGAGTTTTCCAACTCATTAATAAGACATATTTGTTCATTTATTTGTCTTTACTCATTTAACAAAAGTTTGTGTTTTCAGTGTAGAGGTCACTCATGTATCTTTTGGATTGATCCCTAAGTTTTTAATATTTTTTGATGCTACTGTAATTTAAAAAAAAAATTTAATTCTTGACTATTATTTGCTACTATGTGATGGGAGACAATTCTCCATAAGTCGCTTGATTTTCAGCATGTCTGATGAACAGAGGCAATGATTGCCTTTGTTCTGGACTATATTTCAAAAGATATTTGTATAGCAACGGTCTTGGGTTATAGAGTGTGTGTCCTCCACAGCAAAGGAAAAAGATATGCTAATTGCCCAGTATAATAAAGAAAATGTCTCCCTTTGGGATAAAATTTAAACAAGCTTACTGCTCATTATGAAATATTTCTGTTCTCAAATACTGTGGCTCCTCTCCTGCAATGCAACTGATTACATGTACAGGTTTCACCTGATCCTCTTCACATCACCCTTGGAGAATCTGGGACTCAGGGCAGTCCTACAAATGGCTATACTCTAGCTACTGCCTTTGTCTCTGTTTTCTTCTCTGACTTAGAAATCTTGTGTTTCTACCAACACCCATGAAAGTGAGGCAGGCTAACATGTTAGTTTACAAATAGGGTAAAATCTCAGACCCTTCACAGTTTTTGAAAATACAGAGAAATACAATTACTTTTTGTATAATGGTCTTATATCCTGCAACCTTGCTAAATTCATTTGTCCATTAGAGATAATGCATTGACTGCATCTAATTTTAAACACAGACAGTCAAATTTGTCTGTGAATATAGTTTTATTTATTATATATCTTGCCTCATTATGCTACATAAAATCTCCAGTACAATAATAAATAAAATTTATATGTGACATCCTTGTTTGTCCCCAAGCTTATGGAAGAGGTCAGATGCTGTGATTTTACCTCATTGGGTGAATATTCTTGTATCCTTATAAATATTCTTGAGCTTTGTCCTAGGACTGTTACTTGGAAACAATTTGATTGCTTCAGGTCTTTGAAGATTTTTTAGGTAGAAATGGAACACTCTAAGATCATCATTCCCCATTACTGAGGTAGACCCTTTCAGTGTTCTATCCAATGGCCATGGAGAGGTATCTCGTGGCAATAAGTACTGTTAGTGCTATGTGAGTGTCAGGAACAGTTCTATTTCATCCTATTAAATGATTCTTACTCTACACATCATTAGTTTCTCTACATACATATGCTAACCAATTCTTTCTCCCATACTTTAGGGGGTTCCTCTGCTAATTTCTGTGTCTGCACTCTGTGCAGCTCTCTCCTCTGCACTGCCTTGATCTGTGCACTGCAGCCACCTTGTTATCCCTTGACTCTCAGCTCTGCTCCCCTCAGCTGAGACAGTCTTCTGAACACCACCTGGATTCTCCTATTTTGTTCCATAGCCTGGAAACTTTCCCAAAACAGGAAACTGGGACAATTTCCAGGCTCATTACTTTTTGTTTCCTGACTCTTAGGTTTACTACCCTTTGTTTCTTGCTGTCCAGTGTCATGAGAATCATTGTTTTTTATACTCTGTCCAATTGTTGGTGGGTTTAGGTGGGAGGATAAATCTGATCCTTATAATTACATCTTGGCTGGACACATCAATATATTTTGATATATTATACTTCAACATACCGAAAAACAGTAAGATTCTGTTAAGAATATAGAACTGATCACATTTATAAGGACAAGTTGCTGACGTTTCATGTTTTCATAATTTATGTACTGACAACTCCCACTGCATATGACATATATGCACACATATAATTCAACCCAAAGTTTTAAAAATTATATAAATTATACCAAAAAATGAAGTTTTAATTGGATCTGTGGCTTCCCATTTTTCTTAAGATATTTATAAAGATTCATTTGAATATAAAATATTATGCCTATTTTTATATTACTAAGATAGTATTTAGACTTTATAGCTAAACACTCATTTTTACTTATATTGAAATCCATACCTTCAAATTCTTATGCAAGATGAAAATAAGGCTAATACTGAGTACATTTAGGAAATGCATGATTAAATAAGTTTATATCCCAACATGTACTTTAGTTAAAGAGGGTGAATAAAAGGCAAAGCCAGTTAAGTACAAGTACTATTGTATTGTACAGTACAGATTAGAAGAAGATAAAAAACATAAATACCATGAAAGGAAAGAAGGGAATGACAAAGAGAAAGAAATTGAAGGTAAAAAAGGATTTTTTTTAATGAATAATGTTTAAATCTGTTAGTAGCAATGATCCAGTATGGCCAGGGCAGGCTGAGATTAACTTTGATAGGACTGTGAATACAGATGCAGATTAGGGCTGGAACTTTATTCTTCATTCATTCAATAAATCTCAGTTTAGTGTTTATCATATTCCAGGTATTGTTTAAAACAGAGGGCAGCAAACTATGACCAATGCCTATTTTTGTACAGCCTTTGATATAAGGAGAGTTTTTACATTTTTAAAAGGTAAAAAAAGGATATGTAATAGTGATGGTATGGGTTGCAAAGCTTGAAGTATTTGCTATTTGTTCATTACTGGAAAAGTCTGCCAATCCCTGGTTTAAGATATGGGGAATACAACCGTATAAAAGAAAAAGAATGGGGGAGAGAAGACCTTGCCCTTATGGAGCTGATATTCTATTAAGAAGGATACAGATAAGCAATAAATAAGTGAAATATATAGTTTTGAGATGGTATGTAGAGAATTAGAACAGGGAGGGGAAATGGGACTGCTAGAGATGAGGTTTAGACTGCCTTATGGCTCATAGAGCAAAATGAGGAGGATAGTCTTAGGATGAGGAATGATTTGATTCCTCAGAAAGGCTGCATTTTTTGAGGTGATAAAGATCACAAATAGATGGTGGCAAGCTGAGATGGTCATTTTGACTGTGATCGTTGTGGCGAGGGGAGCGAAGGGAGTGATGTATTAACTGAAGTGCAGCATTCTGCAGCTCATAACTCTCCTGCCAGTGGTAAGGAGGATACTAGGGAAGGGGGTGGTCTTATTGGATTACCCAGAACTTCGGGCTCCCTCTGGAAAAGCAACAACATTTGGAACAGGGGAGCTGCATATTCATGGCTGGGTTTGGAAAAGGTTTACCTGAAAGAACTGTGAAGAGAAAAGTGGAGGAAGGAAGCATCACAACAGGGTCCTTGGAATGACAAGAGTTCTAAGGTAAGGCATTTCCTGATACTGGCAGTATATCAGAAGAGACCACTGACAAGACAATATTCTAGAAGTTGAATAAATATGTGACAAGAAACAAAGTTATTCCTATTACTAGCATCATAACATAAGAAACACCATACTGAGTCAAATCATATTCACCCATATTGTTTTTATTAAAATGTTTGTTAAGTACCTACTATGCACCGGCACTGTTCTAAGAACTGAAAATACAGTAGTGTGCAAGAAAATATGGATAAATCTCTCATGAAATTTACATTTGAATGCTGTAGTTAGTTCCAGATTTTTCCACGTGCTGTGTTGGAAGTTGTGGTTTCCATGTGCAAGCTGGAAGGTACTACTTTAAAGAGGAAGGACAGAGGGACATTCTAAGGAGGTGCCTTTTCTGTTGGGTGTCGAAAAATGAAAAGGAGCTTGCCCATCCCACAAGTGCACGGGTGAGGAGAAGCAACATGAATAAAAGTGAGAAGGCCCTAAGGCAGTAAAGAGCTGTCAGAACACTGATTTATGACTATGGCAGCTTCTGCTTAGGCAGTTTCGTGAGGATCTTGTGATGAGACGGTGCCTCCTGGGATGGCCGGCAAGCTGAAAGCTACCTCGGGCTTATTCTTCCTTTGTTTGTGTTGCTCCTGCTAATAGGACCAACAAAGAGCATAGGGGAGGGTAATTTCCTTCCAAATATCATGCCCCTAAGATTCAGAACCTTTACATGGTATCCTTTCTTTGTCCACAGAGGTACAATGCATGTCCACTTCATTTATATGCTTATTGTAGATAGCAGGAGGGCAATAATATTACCAGTAACCATACTAGTAATAGCAATAGCTGAGATTTATTGAAAACTTTTATGTGCCAAGCACCTCACATGTAATAATTAATTTAGTCCTCAAGCTAATCCTGAGATGGGGAGTAATACTAACCCCATTTTCAGATGGAGAAACTGAGACAAAGAGAATTAAGTGACTTGCCCAGTTCATACAGCTATTAAGTGTTCAAAATTGGCAGTATGATCGCAGAATCCTCATGTGCTTAAAACTAATGTACTATACCCCCTCCTTCCTCCAGGAGCAATCTGTAAAGATAAAATAAATCCTAGGTATACAATGTCATTTTATATGGATAAATTGTATCTCACTTAAAATATTACAGGTGTTTCTCATAGTCTATGTTTTCATTATCCTCATCATTACTATAAATTCATCTAGTTTGAAACCGAGAACAATTGCTTTTTTGAGGTGTTAAGATCCCCTTTTCTTTCCTTCTACCTCCATGACTGTTTAAACTTCTTTTCAGCCCTTTAGGCTCTTGGCTAATACATTCAATCAATCAATCAATCAGTCAGTCAATCAATCGATATGTTCTGCACTCTAGTTCTTCTCAGTTTCAGCTCAAACATCTTTTTTTGTCTGTTTATTTCAAGTTTTTATTTAAATCCTAGTTAGTTACCATACAGTATAATATTGGTTTCAGGAGTAGAATTTAGTGATTCATCACTTATATAAAACACCCAGTGCTCATCAAAAGTGCCCTCCTTAATGCCCATCACCCATTTAGCCCATCCCCCACCTCCCTCCCTCCATTAACCCTTATTTTGTTCTCTATAGTTAAGAGTCAATCCCTGGTTTAAGATACGGGGAATACAACAGTATTCCCTCTCTCTCTTTTTTTTTTTTCCCCTTCCCCGACGTTCATCTGTTTTGTGTCTTAAATTTGTTTTTCTCTGACTTATTTCACTTAGCATAATACACTGTAACTCCATCCACATCATTGTAAATGGCAAGATTTCATTCTTTTTGATGGCAGAGTAATATTCCATCACACACACATACACACACACACACACACACACACACACACACCATCTTCTTCCATCTTCTTTATCCATCCATCAGTCGATGGACATTTGGGCAGTTTCCATATTTGTCTATTGTTGATAATGCTGCTATAAACATCAGGGTGCATGTGCCCCTTCGAATCAGTATTTTTGTATCCTTTGGGTAAATACCAGTTGCTGGTTTGTAGGGTAGTTCTATCCTATACCTTTTCCTCACAATTCTATCAATTCCCCAACTCAATCTCTTTCTTTTCCCTGCATTTCCCCCAACAGATTTATGACTTATTGTTTTGAAGTAAGTTTTGAGAATGGAATACCAGGCACTTGATTAAGTTCACTTAAAAAAAAAATATATATATATATATATATATATTAGAGAGAGAGAAAGCCCCAAGCAGGGGCAGAAGGATAGGGAGAGGGAGAAGCAGACTCCCTGCTGAGCATGGAGGCCAACACAGGGCTCAATCCCAGGACCCTGGGATCATGACCTGTGTTGAAGTCAGCCACTTAACTGACTGAGCCACCCAGATGCCCCAAATAAGTTCACTTTACCAGGTAATCTCACTTTTACATGCCAGGCAGTTAGTATTTGTGCAATTAAAATTTGTCATTTAGATAAAGAAAAACCAATAAATTTTATTGGGTGAAATTAATTGGGTGAATTTTTTTCCTATTCATGAGTTTTCCTTGCCTTTATGAGTAATTTCTTAGTTTTCAGGAAACTAACAAACTTACTAAATCAAGTAAAAATTAAGAGTTTATACCGTACATGAAAATAAGAAGTAAAATAGATTTCATTTTATAAAAACAGCAAGTAACTCCAAATACTCTGAAAAAAACTCAAAGACCTTTAGTTAGTGGAAAAATGGCTTTTTATTATCAATTCATTCATTCATTTCATTTATTTTGGTATTTTAAACCAAATCTAAAAAATTCTAAGAAATCACACAACGCCTTCTAAATTTGACTTATATATGAGAATGCCATGTAAGAAAACATAAATTTGAGAGTTAAACATTATCATTGATTTTACTTCATTTATATTTCTTTTTTTTCCTTTTCATTTATATAGCTAATCAACATACACAGTTCATTTCATAAGACGAATAAGCTACCTAACCTCACTCAATAGGTTTTACTTATTCATTTCTATATGTGCTATATAGGGCCCTGAACAAAATGACCAAAATACAACAGAACAAGACATGGGAAAATTCCTTACCTTTAAAGAAGACAAAATTCCCATCACTGTTTTCATAAACTGCATCGATACTAGGAGGCAAGCCCCGCCAGAAGTAAGTAATTTGCATGGGGTATCCATCCATCACCCTGTTGTTTCTCACTCGCCAAAACCACTGGTCCTGCAAACCAAGCAAAAGCATCTCTCAACAAACATGCAGGCCTCCATGGCATTTCCCTGTGCAATCTGTGACCCTTCTCAAACTAAACTACTGTCACTTTCACTGTCTCACATCAAAACTGTCAAAGAAATCAAGCTAATCAATTTGCTTACAGTGATCACAATTGTTTTTGTAGCTAACCACCTAATCTCTGATCCATACAATTTGATTAAAAGATAATGTAAAAATATTTAACTTCAGCATTTTACATTATCTCCAGAGCTTTTTAGATGGAAAAAACAGAAGTAGCACGGACAAGTCCCTGCCAGATTTGTGGATTAAGTCAGTCTTCCTGAATAAGAGAGCAGCATATGGACATGTATACATTTACAGACATTTACAAGATCTCCATACCTAAAATGCTAGGGATGGAATAAAGAGGCCATCCCTCCTGCTATGCCCACATTATACCCAACATTCCCTGTATTTTTAATTAGTGTCCTCTTTCACCCTCAAATATGTTTTGGTTTGAATGGTAAATTATATGGTCACCCTAAATGAACAAAGTTATCTTGAAAAAAAATCATCACAGTGATTCCAATCTGGGTCAACTGCCTCTTCTATATGCTCTCACATTATCCTGACTTTACTCAATCATAGCATTGGTCATTTTATGTAAAAAATGTCTACTCTTACATCTAGTGAAAATAAATGACTTGCCCCATAGCAAATATTTATAAACATTGTTGAATTAATTAGCTTGCACAGAATATGTTTCACCATAAATTCTTACTAATGGCCAAAAAAAAAAAAAAAAAAAAAAAAAAACCTTCGAAGAAAATGTTATACCTGATGACATTCAATTATTTTCTATGGAAAATTTCAGAATAAAGACTATCCAAAGTGTTAATATTAGAAAAACTAGGTTTGTTTTAAAATATACTATTGCACTTCATTTCAAAATTTTGAGTTTACATACAATATCTCACTTGGAAATCATATATTTGTACTACTTAGGTAAGTGTGTTTCATGAAAATACTTCCAATTTCCCCTACTTAAATATTAATAAGTGATTTAATATAGGGCTGTCCTAATCTTTTGGCTAACAATAGTTTAGCCTGACTAGATTTTCTAGGATTTATGAGTTATTCATATAGTCATTCATACACACATACACACATACACACACACACGCACAAAATCAACCGGGGATTCTTAGATTTCAGGTGATATGATAAAAATGAAACTTTTCCCATCTACACCAATCCGAATATAAAAATTTTCTTAGGAATTTTTGGATAGTTGTACTTCATTCTACTTATCCGGAGCTGTCGTCTCTACGACCTTTGTTATTTATAAAAAGAAGTAGCTTAATTAACAGTTCTAAGTTTGTATCCTATTCTTGCTCTGTCCCTTAATAATGGTTATCCTGGTTAAGATACTAGTCATTGAGGTATTACAAACTAATAACTGACTCATAATATAAATCCTGTCTTATTTTATTTTATTTTATTTTATTTTATTTTAGTTTAGTTTAGTTTAGTTTAGTTTAGTTTAGTTTTTATGTGGGCTCCATGCCCAGTGTGGAGCCCAGTACAGGGCTTGACCTCAAAACCCTGAGATCAAGACCTGAGCTAAGATCAAGAGTCAGATACTTAACGGACTGAGCCACCCAGGCAGCCCTAATTACTGTTTTAAGGACTTTCTGAGGTCCTGGTACACAGTTGGTTGTTACTATTGTTAAAATTATATTGAAACTAGTTATCTTACTTTCCTTCACAATCCTGTGTACAGTTTTAGCTGCTGTTCTTTGCTCCCTCTTCAGATTTCAGCCATATTATGACTCTAGCCATGCATCTTTTTCCTACCAATATCTTCTTATGTTATTAACCCTTTCTTGATAATTTTTATGGCACCAGGTAGCCTGAATTAATACATATCTTGATCCACATATCGTAGATACATTACACTGATTTTGAGATACAAAGTTATCCATGAAAAGACTGATCCAGGAAAATTACATGGGCATGAAGATCCAGGGCTTACTGCTAATAGTATGTGAGCAGATGATATTCTGATTATTTATTTTTATTTTTTAAAGATTACTTATTTGAGAGAGGGAGAGAGAGAAAGAACATGGCAGGGAGGGTCAGAGGAAGTGGGAGAGAGAAACCCAAGCAGACTGTTTGTTGAGTGTGGAGCCTGACAGGGGACTCCATCCCAGGACCCCGAGATCACGACCCGAGCCAAAACCGAGAGTCAGGGGCTTAACCAACTGCACCACCTAGTCGCACCTATTCTGATAATTTAAAAGGAAGCCAGGGTTTTTTGTCTAACTACGAGAGCTTTTAACTGGGTGTTAAAACTATGCCAATCTCTACATAAAATTTTTTTTCAAGATTTATTTATTTTAGAGAGAGAGAAAGAGCATGAGTGAGAGGGGCAGAGGGAGAGGGAGACAGAAACTCAAGCAGACTCCGTGCTGAGTGCAGAGCCCAATGCAGGGCTTCATCTCACAACCTGAGCCGAAACCAAGAATCAGATGCTTAACCAGTGTGCCACCCAGGCGCCCCTCCACATAAAACATTTTAAGTTATTGTAATGTATATCCAAAAATAGTAAGAATGGCTAAATACCTACTGGATTCTGACAGAGAAATAACTGACCATGAATATTAATGGAACAATGAAACTGAAAGCTCTCTGAGCTGAAGGATCAGAAAAAATCAGGTAAAAAAAAAAAAAAAAGCCTGAAGTATATTCCAGCTTTTCTCAGAGAAGCACTTCACATTGTTCTATCACCCCAATCCTGAGACAAGGCCAGTGTCTCTTTGGGACAGACATATGCTGCTGTGTGAAGATAGGAACACAACCTCAACTTGCCACTAATACAGGAGGAAATGGAAATTTTGCCTCAAGATAGGCATAGTCAATTTGCAAAATCAGAAGGTAATATGGAGTCATAGGTGAATTCAGAACGATTTCTCATTGACAGCAGCCTTGGCAGACAGCGATATAAACTGCCGATATTCAGGTTTTGCTTCTATTCAACTTATCCACAACTCATAGTGGTAGAAAGCAATGGTACAAATAATTTAGCAAGCACTCTGTCACAGAGGATGTAAACATATCACAGTCACTATAGATTGCCATTTCAGAAATTGAGCTTGTGAATGATTCGTAGAGAGAGGATATTTAAAATGCTATTTAAGTCTCTATGCAAATTTTCCTTCTAAGTGAAACCTCCTCTGACCACACTATCTAAAATTGAATTCCCTCACTCCACCCACCCACATGTGCTTTCACTCTCCCTCCTCCCCTGCTTTATTTTCCTTCACCGTGTTGATCACTGTTTAACACAGTACATGTTTTATTTATTGTTCATTCTCTCTCCATTAGAATATAAGCTCCACAATGGCAAAGATATCTGTCTTTGTTCATTCGTGGTTCCCCATTTCCAGAAAAATGTCTTGCACATGGTAGAAGCTTATTAAATATTTCTTGAAAGGAAACAGATTTAAGGAGGAAAGGACAAAGTAAAGATAAGTTATTCTTTTAGAAGTCAAAAGCTATGCAGATGTCACAAGAATACAAAAATTTCACTTGAATAGGCAGATGTTTAGTATGTATTCCATTATTTAGCAAGGTATGATACATAAAGGTGTACAGAAAAAGAAAGAACATGAGCTCTAAATCTGTTGTTTCTATCTTATCACGGGCCTTTTTTTGGCTACAGCCCTTATAAAAGGGGGTGGAAGGGGTGGAAGCATACCCTAAAAATAATCAAAACTAGCACATTTGCAAAATCAACTCATGAAAAAAAAATAGTCCTTAAAAATTACCAAAGAGGAATTCCTACTTAAACACCAATATTTCACTTTAGATACAAGTTTACACAAATTTTTCTTTCCATGTAGTGTGGGACCCAGGCAGACCACTTTGTTCACAAAGATGACAAATACACAGAGTACTGCAGGGTGTATACCACAAGGCAGCAACATACAAGAGAAATTTGATTTGCTTTTTTTTATTCTCTTTTAAATTCTGTCTTAATACAGGCATATTGTTTGCTGACAACTCTAGAGAAAAGTAACCTCCTGCTGTGTAAATACGGAGATCAGTTATTGATCTACTCTCAGGAGAGGGGGCTATTTTCAGACTTTTTAGAAGCTAATTAGCAGACGTGATCTACTTTTACTTCTCTTCTAAAATATAGATTCATTATTTAACCAAAAACTTGATGTAAATCTGTGAATGCCTCACGTGTCTAAACTGAACATTTCCAGAAGGCATCAGTTGCTCCCTCAGCCCTCGCCCGCCGTGCCACTGTGGGCTTCCTCCAGTCTTCCCCACCTCTGAAATAGCATCTCAAAACTCTTGGTTCCTTGCCATCATCACCGTCACCATCCTACTCCGAGCTGCCGCTGCCTTTCACAGAGATGACTGGAATGCCAACTCAAAGCTACTGATTTGCCTCCTACTGCATCTAAAATGGAATTCAAACTCGGTCCCTGTCTCCAGCCCCTGCACAGCCATTGCAGGTCCCTTTTGTGCTCATGACGCTCTACCTACATCGGCATCCTTTCAGTTGCTGACAGAGTAAAGGTCTTTTCTTCCTTAAGACTTCTCCTACACCGTTTGCTCTACTATGATTGTTCTTTCCCTTCCTCGCACCATTCATCCAATTAACTGTGAATCCCCTATGCATTCTCAGCTGAAATTTCCTTCCCACAGAAAGGCCTTACCTGCCCCCTGACTGAAATTAGGTGACCCTGTTTATACTGTTCCACAGTAGTCTGTAATTTCACTTTACAGCACTTACACCATCTGTTACTATATTATCATTTTTAAAGTGACACAATCTTCCCCTGCTCCACTGTGCTATATGCCCATAGAAGAAGGGACAGTATGTTTCCTTACCACTGAATTATCAACTTTGGGAACTGAGTCTGGCATATTGTAGGAGACCCACACATGCTTAATGAACAAATTTCTCTATTTTTTTCATCATACCACTTTAGGATGAATAATATACACCTGAGATTATTCAAACCTAGGTAACTGCTTAATGTGAATATCAGACTATTTATTAAAATGACAGTCTTATCAAGGAAACTCACTAGCTACAGGGAAAAAATACAGAACAGCATTTGTCTATAAATACAGATTTGTTTACAAGCAATCATGTACTGTTTTGGGGGAGGTATGATGTGGCCAAGAGAGTGTCGGGGAAATCTGATGTTCAAAGTTAACGTGGTTCCTATGAAAAAAAAATCAGGCATGTAGTAATAGTGAATGAAAGACAAAGTTGTGGCAATAATAAGGGAAAAAGCAATTTGCATGAATGCTTAAAGGGCAGAGGAAAAAATGGTGGCCTTTTGCTCTGTGGTAGGCCTGTATTTCCTTCTACTGCTTCTCAAAGCTGAAGGAGATTGACACACCCAGCCGAGTGCTCACCAGCCTGGGCCTATCCTTGCTAGCCAGACTTATCAAGCAGTCTCACAGGACTGGAGTTTGGGAGGCCTCAGTGCATAGACCATTATGTACATCTGAGCAAGAAGAAGAAAATGGCAATGAGTTCTGAGCCTTGGACAGACATCCACATGTTTACCATCCCAGGTCACTGCTTGTTTGAAGGGGTAGGTGGAATGAAGGGAAATTTGAGGAGAAGACTATTGATGGCCATGCTGGAGTTACAGAAAGGAAAAGTCTGCCTTGGTACAGCTACTATTGAATAGCTAGTACTTTCCCCATTCAACCGATTCATTGCCTTAGATAGACTTCAAAACCACAGAGTAAAAATAAATGATGAGAATTTCTTACAAAATTTAATATTTAAGCAATGTTTAATAATGCCATATGCTTGACCAAGCTCGTACATAATTACTGAACCTATTGGCATAAAAATTGATAAAGATAAATGCCAATTATTAGGTTAATTTATTCATTGTTAGCAATATACAATACTAAAAATCAGCCCATAAATTAGCTGCTGTTTAAAAAAAAACTTTATTGAAATAACTATGGATTCACATTACACCTTTAAGAAAGAACAGATTCCTTATACTCTTCCCTAACCTTCCCAACTCTTAACATAATTACAGTACAATATCAAAACTAGGAAACTCAGATTGATACAACCCACTAACACTATTAAAATTTCACATGCACTCATGTGTACATGTATGTATTTATGCTAAATTTAACTGGGAAAGTGTACCTTTACAACACAGAGATACAGTAGTTGCCACCTTAAACAAGCGATCAAGTGTATCAGACATAATGGAACTTTGATATTATACGCAATGCAAAATAGAATAGCTAAGCATTAAAGGTCACAGAATCATTCATGAAGTACAAACAGGTAGAAGCCCAACATGTTTAAACTAGAATCTAATTGAGCCTTTACACCTAACTTCTTCCAGTTTATAGGAAGAAAGGAGTAAGTTAAATGACACTTAAAAGAAACAATCAAACACATTCCAGCATGTGCAATCATTTATAAGACAACTGGCCTGGTCTCAACAAGAAAACAACAACAACAAAATGTCATGGGGAAAAGCTAGGAAGAACTGTCAGTTAAAAGATCTAAGTAGACATAACAACCAAATTCAATGCACAGGTAGTCCTTGGATCCTGTATTTAGATATGAAGTTTCCTGCTATCAACAACTTTCTTTCGAATGTTTCACCAAAAACTTGGGCATGCATGTTGCATTGGTCCGTCTCTCTCTCTCTTTCTCTCTCTCTCTCTCTGTCTCTCTCTCTCTCACACACACAGACATAGAGAATACAGGCAAGCACTTAAAATTGTTAAATCTCGATATTAAGGGTACATTATTCATTCTTCCAACTGTTCTGTATTTTCAATTTTTTTATAATAAAAAGTTTAAAATACAAACTCAGTTTAAAAAACCTGAAAATACATATGCAATTCCCTTATGATAAAATACTATTATATTATCTCTAAGTATTTGCAATGGTTAAATAGTATTTTGGCTAGCAAATGTAAGATTATTAAGCCTCCATTTGAGCCATTTATTTTTGTTGTATTTTTGTAAGAGTTATTGATTGATTTGAGAGATGGGGGTAGGGGCAGTGGGAGAGAATCTTCAAGCAGAGTCCCCACTGAGCACAGAGCTAAGCTTGGGCTCCATCACATGACCCATGTGATTATGATCTGAGCAGAAACCAAGAGTCGGAGGCTTAACTGACTAAGCCACCCAGACACCCCCATTTTAGCCATTTAAATTTGTTACTGTAAGTAATGCTACAACCAACATCTTTATGCTTTAAAAAAGAAACAAAACTATGTCCGTGCCAATTAATTAAGTGCAATTCATGCTCCATTCAACAGTAACATATGTGAACTGAAAATAAAAAATCACACCTTATAAAACCACACAAATATATTATAAATGCACTAATTTGATTTCACACTATTGTATTCAAATTTACTGCCTGTACCAAGAATTATAAAGGGTATTGTAGCATTTAAAGAAAGAGAACAAGGCCGTTTACATTTAATTAGCTATATTTCTTTTTCAACGCTGGGAAAGAAAAAGTAAAATTATAACTTGGAGGAAAAAAATTTCTAAGGGATGCTTATTAGATGTATCTGGCAAAGACAATGCCATTCTGGGAAGCTTTCATTATCTTATCACAAAAGCTGACACACACTGGCTTTTGGTATATAAACCTTAGGAGAAAGCCTGTTCAAAGCAACCACTAAAATAGACTTTTTCACTAAGACAGTCATGAATTTCTGCAATGATTTTGCAGGCACAATTTTCAGGGTTCATCACAATTTTCAAAGATTAACCCGATGTAATTCTGGGAGAAATAATGCTGCAGTACATCTCAGTAGGTCTGAAGGGGAGCAGAATATGCCATCCCAAAATGTGCCACTTTGGCATGTGGCTATTTTGAGCTGAAGGCAATCAAGACCCAGCAGTTTCAAGAAGAAATTTTACTTCTCCCTTAACTACCTAAAAAAATTCAGATAGGGGGCCTGGTGCAGAAAGAGAGCTATTACCAGAGATAACTTTTTATCGGAACAACCAGTATGTATGGCAAGGCAAACATCTAATTACCAAACATCTGCTTTTCTTTTCTTTTTTTCTTTTTTTTCTTTTTGTTATTATGTTATGTTAGTCACCATACAGTACTTCATTAGTTTTTGATGTAGTGTTCCATGATTCATTGTTTGCGTTTAACACCCAGTGCTCCTTGCAATATATGCCCTCCTTAATACTCACTACTGGGCTAACCTATCCCCCACACCCTCCCCTCTGAAACCCTCAGTTTGTTTCTAGGAGCTTTTCTTATGTCCTGTGAATTACCCTCTTCCCCTCTGAAGCCCCAGGTTCCTATCCTATTCCTTAGCTGGTGATAGCATATAAGCCTTAATTGCCTGGCTTACCTTTGGGTCTTCTGTTTTTATTAGGCTCCATACAAATAGAATTAAATTTACTTTTCTTCTGTTAATCTTTTTTTTATAATAATATTTTTTTATTATATTATGTTAGTCACCATACAGTACATCCCTGGTTGTTGATGTAAAGTCATTAGAATCTGTCTTATGTCAATTTAATTATTAGACCAGCCAAAGAACCTACAAGGACAAAAGGAAAATTCTTCCACCTCTATGGGTCAAATCACTTTGGATAGTGTCTACATTTTTGAAAAATGTTCAAAACACAGATTCACGATAATAGGGGAAAGAAGTAACATATTAACGGGGACTCTTCCAAATCATTTCAAAATTCACAATTCTGGAATATTCCTTAATGTCTGACTATTTTTGAGGAAGAATGAAATATAAATTATTTTAATAAATATATGTGTTTCAAACGAAGGGAGATATGGCATTTGCTGAATATTTTGTTTACTACTTATGCTAAATATACACAATAACTTCTATAGTCTCCAAATGTTAAAAAAAAAAAAAAAACCTTTGTTTTCAGATTAATTTAGATTGAAAAATATGGACACCAAAAGGTTAAGTGATATGTCAGATGTGGATCACTTTCTTGTTAATTAGTATTTATTAAGTCTTGACATAAAGAATACTAATTTTTGAAACTTAAAAACTCATAATTATTCATGCATAACACATAATAACATAAATATTTATGGTTTTTAATCCATTTACATATGTGAATAATGAATGTTTAAGAAGCATTGCTATGCCACAAATGTGCTTAGGCCCTGGAACAGAAAGATCTGAGGAAAAAGAGAAAAATCAATGTGTGTATGTTGACCCTGTTTTCTTTTTAGGTCCTTACCTTTTTTCTTGTTTCTTCTTGCATCCACTCTTGTTCAGAAACCACTTGGTGATGGTTATGATGCAGAAAAGAACAGTGTACTAAAAAATGCTTCATCAGCGCACTGCACTCAAGGTAAGGAGCCTCAAATTCCAGATATAATTGCACCACACAGTACTATGACGTTTTGCTTTTTTCCCCCTCCTTTGGGATCTGAGGATCATGCATACTGGCAGAGAGATCTACATTTCAATTCACATATCATATAATTAAGTGTCGAAAAATATAAAAGGTTTCATTCCTCCAACTGCACTAGCAGTTCTGGATTCCAAAAATATGAACTCTTTCAGAGTGTACATTCAATCTAGAGGGGAAAAGAGGCAAACAACTAATTTCAAAAGACTAATGTGAAATGCTGTCATTGCTGCCTCTATAAAATGGGAACTACCATTTAGTGAATATAATGAGCCGGAAAACAGCTGTGTCATTAGCACACCTATCAAGAATTACCGTCACTTTATTTTTGACCTGAAGAAAGATGCTTCATTTACAATAAAAACTGTGTTCCTGCTGAATAAAGTATATGGCAATTTTTACTCAACGTACACAGGGCAGTGTATTCAATTTAGTTTTTAACCACCCAATCTAAAGTGGTCTTTCCTCTATCTTTTTCTATCAACTCATCCGGTTTTATTTTCTTCCTAATACCTATTGTTCCACGAAATCATCTTGTTTATTGCTCACCTGTCTCTCATCAGAGTACGCACCTCATCTGTCTTATTCAAAACACTGACTGCTCAGCTCTGCCACATGGCAGCACTAGCTGTTGAATAAGTGTTCAAAGAGAGAGAAGATCAGACAGTGTAAGAGAGAAGACACGTCGGCAAATCTTTCAAATCTTTTCCTGGGGCCGGATGCAGGGGGACTGGGTTGGTTAATATTTAACTTAAGCATCCACACAGAAAGGCTTTCTCAGGCCGTCTTTCCTGCCCCTGTAAGCAGCGCACATCTGGGAGCGTACCTAGACCACTGGATGGAAATGATCCATTTGCCAGCCTGTTTCTACATGTTATACTCCCTTTCCCATGAGTATCATTACCATTCTTTGCTTTCTCTCTCTCTCCAACCCTCCCCCCTTTTTTAAGACTCAATTCAGGCCTCGCTACCTCTAGGGATATTTACTTAAAACAAAGACTCAATTCTCCAAGGACTCTTCTTGCACTTTAGGTAACCTTTCCATTTATTCCCACTGCATCCTACAGAGAGGCGAGTGCCGGTCAGGGTGCTAGCACATGGTCATGCTGTGGAGCGTAGAAAAGAGATGTTTCATGATATCACATAGGAAGAGTCAAAGGTTGATCTAGTGCTATGGATTATTATTTTCTTGGCTTCTTCTTCAATCACAAAAGGAAACTCACTGAACTCAAATAATGTGGTTAGTGCAGACAACCAGAAATAAGAATAACACACCGAACAGAAGTCAGTCATCAATAAGACTCCACTTAAAAGCTGTGAGTAGGAGCAGAGGCTTGGGCTGTGAGGGGGGAGGGTGCAGAGGAAGGCGGGCGGAGACCCAGGAGGCAAATGTGCCAGGGGGAAACTTTTTTTCCCTTTCCAAGGGACACAAAGTGAGTTGTCAACAAATTAGGTGTTAAAGGCCTATGTTGAATTAGAGCTTTGCTCCTAAGAGATAAGAGTAGATTGGCAGAGAATTCCCAAGAAAGAGAGCAAAAAACCCTGAAATATTCCTAAGTGACTTTGTTTCAGGGTTCAGGAGCAGTTGTTGCCATAACAGGAGAGACTAATCCTCATCACCACTGCCTAATTGCTTTATGCTAATAGGCTCTTGAAAACATTCCTTCTGTTGCCAGTGTTTTGCTGTGGTTTATTTACTAAAAAAACGGAGTTCAAAAGGTAACTGCCCTTCCTTAAACTCAAAGAAAATCTTCAACAAACAACTTGATGTTCAATAAAATAGTGATGGAGTTCTCAGGAAGTCAGATTATTCACAATTAACAAATGGAAAGCACTTTTGCTACTGATTCCTTTCTAGCAAGTGAAATAAATATGAATAAGCACTATTTGTTTACTGTGGAGAGGGAAAAAGAAGGAGAAACTTCTCCAAAATAAAAATAAGTAAATAACTTCCCTAATCATTCAGCCAAACAATGGATGGAGCCCTGAACAACTGTTGATGTGGCCAAATAATTTTTGAAAATTAGTCTAAGCAATAAGGAATCTGATGACAGAAGAGTAAATATAGTATATAGGATTTGATGTTTTGACAAATATATTTTGCATAAAAAAGATAGAAAGTCTCTTTCAGCTGGCTGGAAGATTCATAATTTGAGAGGAATTTCAGAAGCTTCTGAAGGTGAAGAAGGATGTGTTGACTAGGCTTTCATAGGAAAACTTTAGAGCTATTATAAAAAAGGAAGTTAGCACATATCCCACCAAAGGAGAGTACAAAATAATTTATGCCCCATCAGGCTGAGGGTGATAATGGGCCGGAGAGGAATATCTTTTTGGGAGAAGGGGAAATGAGGTTTGAAAACCAGAAGTTTAAGTGGCAGATGATGGAGATGGGTGCTCTAGGAGGGGTGGGGTGGTAACTGAGGAAAGAGACAATTCTAGAATCAACTGCACAAAATGCAGATATGAAAGGAAAGATAGCAGCTTGATGGGGCATCCAATGCCAAGTCAATAAAATAGAAAATATAAGAAAACAGGTATAGGGTGAAGGACTAAAATTAGGAAGAAACGAAGTAAAAAGAAATGACAGTTATGGGGTGCCTGGGTGTCTCAGTCGGTTAAGCGTCTGCCTTCGGCTCTGGTCATGATCCCAGGGTCCTGGGATTGAGTTCTGCATTGCAATGGGCTCTCTGCTTATCAGAGAGTCTGCTTCTCCCTCATATTCTCCCTGTCTGCTCTCTCTCTCCCTCTCTCTCTCTCAAATAAATAAATAAAATCTTAATTATTTTTTAAACAAATGAGAATTAGAAGGGTCTGACAGAGATTATGCTATACAGAAAAGAAAGCCTTGTGGATTTCTGGAGGGAAGCATGTTGGCAGTGCCTGGCGAAAAGAAGGAATTTGAGTTAGGTAAAGTAGTAAACGCTAAATAATGGAATACATTCCTGAGTGAGGATCTCAAGTGAACAAAACAATTTTGCAGATAATAACTAATAAGCAAATTAGGTGTTAAAGAGTAATAAAATAAAGAAGTGTTAAAAAAGACAGGATGAGTTTATGTAAAATATTTAAGTATGTGGAAAAATTCCTCCCTGCTCAACATAGCATGTATTTCAAATGCTCATTTTTGCTATGCTCATTTCAAACTTGTCTGCTGGGGGAGACAGATGAAAGTTCCAGTATAGGGGAGGGTTCCAAGATGGCAGAGGAGCAGGAAACCTAAAGTTCGTCTGGTTCTAGGAATTCAGCTAGAGAGCTACCAAACCATTCTGAATACCTATGAACGCAACTGGACAAACAAAGAGTAGCAGAAACTCTATGAACAGAAAAGCAACCACTTCCTGCAAGGAGGAGAAAAGATGGTGGAGGAGTAGGAGACCCTTTCTCAGCTGGTCCCGAGTCGAGCTGGATATCTACCAGACCATCCTGAAAACCGACAGAATCAGCCTGAGATAAAGGAAGATATATCTGGATCTCTATAAACGAACATCTCCAGCACTAAATATTGAGGTACGAAGGGGGGAGCCGTGAATCCGCGCACAAATATCGGAAGATAAACAGAAGGGGAGGGAGCCCACACGCTCGGGCGCCGGGAAGCAGAAGCTATCTGCACTGGGGAGCGGGCCGGACTCGAGGACTGGCACCTGTGAGAGAGCAGACTGAGACTGTGAGCCTGGGAACACCGTGCGACCAGACTGAAAACCAGAGCTCTGGAGTGCTCACTGGAACCGGACTAAAACCGGGAGCTCAGGAGCACGCCGGAGCTCCAGATCATATACTCTAACTAGACTGAAACCAAGAGCTCGGGAGCACGCGCGCAACTAGACTAAAAACCGGAGCTCCGGAGCACTCACTGGGACCGGACTGATACCCAGAGCTCAGGAGCACGTGCGCGACCAGACTGAAAACCGGCACTCCAGAGTGTGCCCGAATCACACTGGAACAGGGAGCTCGGGAGCGCGTGCAGGAACTGGGGGCGGCTGGCGGTGTTAGAAGCACAGAGACATGCCAGCCCTGGAAGTAAGGGCTGGGAGAGTGGCTGTGGGGTGCACAATCCGGAATGCTGCAGGGTTTTTAGCAGCACTGACAGAAACAGAGTTAAAGTGGCCAAGAGAACTCAGTGGAGAGCAGACTGTGATCTCTCTGTTCTGAGACAGAGGCTGGGATTCAGCCACTGCTGCTCTCTCAGAAGAGTCATAGAAAACTGCCAGGGAAAGCCACCAGAGAACAAAAGCCCGGAAATACCAGCTCACATTGTGCCCATCCCCATCCCCCCTTGCCGGGGACACGGAGACTCTACCCAAACAGGGTTGCCTGAGTATCAGCGCAGCAAGCCCCTCCCCCAGAAGGCAGGCTGAAAAATCAAGAAGCCCACATCTCTAAGGTCCCTATAAAACAAGTGCCCATTGCCTGGGTCCTGGTCAATAATTTGGGCTCTGGGCATCCCCACAACCTCTCCTCATCAGAATGACAAGGAGGAGGAATCCCCCTCAGCAAAGAAAAGACAATGAGTCTGTGGCCTCTGCCACAGAACTGATGAATATGGACATAACCAAATTGTTAGAAATGGAGTTCAGAGTAACAATGGTCAAGATGATGTGTAGGCTTGAAAAAATATTAACGAAAATATTAACAAGAATACAGAATCTCTAAGGGCAGAAATGAGAGTGAATCTGGCAGAAATTAAAAATGCTATGAATCAAATGCAGTCTAAACTAGACACTCTGATGACCAGGGTAAATGAGGCAGAAGAACGAATTAGGGAATTGGAGGATGGGATGGTAGAAGAGAATGTTAAAACAGAAATTTGGCTCAAAAAACTCCAATCTCAAGAATGTAGATTACGGGAGATTACGGACTCAATGAAACATTCCAATGTCAGAATCATCAGCATCCCCGAGGGGGTGGAGAAAGAGAGAAATCTAGAAGAGATATTTGAACAAATTGTAGCTGAGAACTTCCCTAATCTGGCAAAGGAAACAAGCATTCATGTCCAAGAGGCAGAGAGGACCCCTCCCAAGGTCAATGAGAACACACCTACACCATGTCACGTCATAGTGCAATTTGCAAATATTAGATCCAAGGATACACTCTTGAAAGTGGCCAGGGGGAAGAAAATCCTTATGTACAGAGGGAAAAATATCAGAATAATGTCAGACCTGTCTACAGAGACCTGGCAGGCTAGGAAGGGTTGGCAGAGTATTTTCAAAGCTCTATCTGAGAAGAACATGCAGCCAAGGATCCTTTATCCAGCAAGGCTATCATTCAGAATTGATGGAGAGATAAGGACCTTCCAGGATCGGCAGAAATTGAAGGAATTCGTAACCACCAAACCAGCCCAACATGAGATATTAAGGGGGGTTCTATAAAAGTAAAAAGGCCCCAAGAGTGATACAGAACAGAAATTTACAATCCATAGAAACAAAGAATTCACAGGCAACATGACATCATTAAAATCATATCCCTCAATAATCACTCTCAATGTGAATGGCCTAAATGCTCCCATAAAACGCCACAGGGTTGCAGATTGAAAAAATAAGGCATGACCCATCCATTTGCTGTCTACAAGAGACTCATATTGAACCTAAGGATACATCCAGACTGAAAGTGAAGGGATGGAAAACCATTTTTCATGCCAATGGACCTCAAAAAAAAGCTGGGGTAGCAATTCTTATATCAGACAGATTAGATTTTAAACTAAAGACTGTAGTTAGAGATACAGAAGGACACTGTATTATTCTTAAAGGATGTATCCAACAAGTGGATATGACAATTATAAATATCTATGCCCCCAACAGGGGAGCAGCTAGATACACAAGCCAACTCTTAACCAGAATAAAGAGTTATATAGATAATAATACCTCAATAGTAGGGGACCTCAACACTCCACTCTCAGCAACAGACAGATCACCTAAGCAGAAAATCAACAAAGAAACATGAGCTTTGAATGATATACTGGACCAGATGGACCTCATAGATATATATAGAACACTACACCCCAGAACAACAGAATACTCATTCTTTTCGAATGCACATGGAACTTTCTCCAGAATAGACCATATACTGGCTGACAAAACAGGTCTCAACCGATACCAAAAGACTGAGATTATTCCCTGCATATTATCAAACCACAATGCTTTGAAACTGGAACTCAATCACAAGGAAAAATTTGGAAGAAACTCCAACACTTGGAAACTAAGAACCATCCTGCTCAAGAATGATTGGGTAAACCAGGAAATTAAAAATCAGTTTAAACAATTTTTGGAAAACAATGAGAATGAAAACACATCAGTCCAAAACCTGTGGGACATAGCAAAGGCGGTCCTAAGGGGAAAATATATAGCCATCCAAGCCTCACTCAAAAGAACAGAAAAATCTAAAATGCAGTTTTTATCTTCTCACCTCAAGAAGCTGGAGCTGGAACAGAAGAACAAGCCTAACCCATGCACGAGAAGGCAGGTGATCAAGATTAGAGCAGAGATCAATGAATTAGAAACTAGGAGCACAGTAGAGCAGATCAACAGAACTAGAAGCTGGTTCTTTGTAAGAATAAGTGAGATCAATAAACCACTGGCCAGACTTATTCAAAAGAATAGAGAAAGGACCCAAATTAATAAAATTATGAATGAAAGGGGACAGATCAAAACCAACACCAATGAAATAGGAAGGATCATTAGAAACTTTTATCAACAGCTTTATGCCAATAAATTAAACAACCTGGAAGGAATGGATGCCTTCCTGGAAACCTATGAACTACCAAGACTGGAACAGGAAGAAATTGATGATTTAAACAGACCAATTAATTATGAAGAGATTGAAGCAGTGATCAAAAACCTCCCCAAAAACAAGAGTCTAGGGCCTGACGGATTCCCCGGGGAATTCTACCAAACATTCAAAGAAGAAATAATACCTGTTCTCCTGAAGCTGTTTCAAAAAATAAAAACAGAAGGGAAACTACCAAACTCATTCTATGAGGCCAGTATTACCTTGATCCCCAAACCAGGCAAAGACCCCATCAAAAAGGAGAATTACAGACCAATTTCCCTGATGAATATGGATGCCAAAATTCTCAACAAGATCCTAGTTAATAGGATCCAACAATACATTAAAAGGATTTATCCATCAAGACCCAGTGGGATTCATCCCTGGGATGCAAGGGTGGTTCAACATTCGCAAATTGATCAGTGTGATAGATCATATCAACGAGAAAAGAGTAAAGAACCATATGATCCTCTCAATTGATGCAGAAAAAGCATTTGACAAAATACAGCATCCTTTCATGATTAAAACCCTTCAGAGTGTAGGGATAGAGGGTACATTCCTCAATTTCATAAAAACCATCTATGAAAAGCCTACAGCAAATATCATTCTTGAAACGGGGAAAAGCTGAAAGCCTTTCCCTTAAAATCAGGAACACGTCAAGGATGCCCACTCTCGCCATTATTATTCAACAAAGTACTAGAAGTCCTTGCAACAGCAATCAGACAACAATAAGGGATAAAAGGTATCCAAATTGGCAAAGAAGAAGTGAAACTGTCTCTCTTCACAGATGACATGATACTCTATATAGAAAACCCAAAGACTCCACCCCGAAACTACTAGAACTTATAGAGCAATTCAGTAATGTGGTGGGATATAAAATCAATGCTCAGAAATCAGTTGCATTTCTATACATGAACAATGAGACTGAAGAAAGAGAAATTAGGGAATCCATTCAATTTACAATAGCACCAAAAATCATACATTACCTTGGAATTAACTTAAGCAGAGATGTAAAGGATCTATATTCCAGAAACTACAAATCACTCTTGAAAGTCATTGGAGAAGACACAAAAAGATGGAAAAATATTCCATGCTCATAGATCGGAAGAATTAACATAGTTAAAACATCTATGCTACCCAGAGCTATCTACACTTTCAATGCCATCCTAATTAAAATACCAATGACATTTTTCAAAGAACTGGGACAAACAGCCCTTAAATTTGTATGGAATCAGAAAAGGCCCCAAATCACCAAGGAATTGTTGAAAAGGAAAAACAACGCTGGGGGCATCATGTTGCCAGATTTCAAGCTATACTACAAAGCTGTGATCACAAAGACAGCATGGTACTGGCACAAAAACAGACACATAGACCAATGGAACAGAATAGAGAACCCAGAAATGGACCCTTGGCTTTTTGGGCAACTAATCTTTGACAAGGCAGGAAAAAACATCCAGTGGAAAAAAGACAGTCTCTTCAATAAATGGTGCTGGGAAAATTGGACAGCTATATGCAAAAGAATGAAACTTGACCACTCTCTCACACCATACACAAAGATAAACTCCAAATGGATTAAAGACCTCGATGTGAGACAGGAATCCATCAAAATCCTAGAGGAGAACATAGGCTGCAACCTCTTTGACATCAGCCACAGCAACCTTTTTCATGACACATCTCCAACTGCAACAGAAATAAAAGAAAAATGAACTTGTGGGACTTCATCAAGATAAAAAGCTTCTGCACAGCCAAGGAAACAGTCAAAAAAACTAAGAGGCAGCCCACGGATTGGGAGAAGATATTTGCAGATGACACTACAGATAAAAGATTAGTATCCAAGATCTACAAAGAACTTCTCAAACAATACACGTGAAACAAATAATCAAATAAAAAATGGGCAGAAGATATGAACAGTCACTTTTCCAATGAAGACATACAAATGGCTAACAGACACATGAAAAAATGTTCAAAATCATTAGCCATCCGGGAAATTCAAATCAAAACCACATTGAGATACCACCTTACGCCAGTTAGAATGGCAAAAATTGACAAGGCAAGAAACAACAAATGTTGGAGAGGATGTGGAGAAAGGGGATCCCTCTTAACTGCTGGTGGAAATTCAACTTGGTACAGCCACTTTGGAAAACAGTGTGGCGGTCCCTTAAAAAGTTAAAAATTGAGCTACCCTATGACCCAGCATTGCACTACTGGGTATTTACCCCAAATATACAGACGTAGTGAAGAGAAGAGCCATATGCACCCCAATGTTCATAGCAGCGTTGTCCACAATAGCAAAATTGTGGAAGGAGCCGAGATGTCCTTCTACAGATGAATGGATTAAGAAGTTGTGGTCCATATATACAATGGAATATTACTCAGCCATCAGAAAGAACGGTTACCCAACTTTTGCAGCAACATGGATGGGACTGGAGGAGATTATGCTAAGTGAAATAAGTCAAGCAGAGAAAGACAATTATCATATGGTTTCACTCATTTATGGAACATAAGAAATAGGAAGATTGGTAGGAGAAGAAAAGGAAGAATGAAGGGTGGGTAAACAGAAGGGGGAATGAACCATGAGAGACTGTGGACTCTGGGAAACAAACTGAGGGCTTCAGAGGGGAGGGGTTGGGGGATTGTGATAGGCCGGTGGTGGGTATTAAGGAGGGCACATATTGCATGGTGCACTGGTTGTTAAATGCAAATAATGAATCATGGAACATTGCATCAAAAACTGGGGATATACTGTATTGTGACTAATATAACAAAATAAAAATTATAAAAAAAAATAAAAATAAAAAAAGAAAGTTCTAGTATAATTGAGACTATGTAACCCTGCTTGCAGCTCTTCATAAGGATTCAAATTCACATCGAAGTGAAGAGAGGAAACCTGATTATTTAGTTGAGCAATTTCATTTTTTCTCTCCATCTTCTGCTTATACATGAAGACCAAAATAAATTCATATTTATCTTTTTTGTAAGGTTTCAGAGCTTTTCAAATTTTCTTGAATTTTATTGTGTGGTTAAAAAATAACTTGTGGGGTGCGTGGGTGGCTCAGTCAGTTAAGCGTCTGCCTTCGGCTCAGGTCAGGATCTCAGGATCTTGGGATTGAGTCCCACATCAGGCTCCCTGCTTAGTGCAGAGCCTGCTTCTCCCTCTGCCTGCCGTTCTCCCTCCTTGTGCTCTCTCTCCCTCTGACAAATAAATAAATAAAATATTTTTAAAAATTTGCAATTGCAATTCATTTTATAGACATAATGAGTACAGATGAATCTCACTTTATGCCACATATCTATTCCTGAAAATTTGGTTATTGATTATTGTATGAAAAAAGTACTATTTTAATTGAACTAAAAGGGTTAATATTTAAATGAATGTTAAAAAGAATCATTTTACACTGTTTATAAATACTCTATGCAAAATTAAATAAAAACAATATAAATACCATTGTTATTGATACAGTGTTTCTAAATGTTAGATATTTGTCGCTCAGATTTTTTTGTAACAGGCAACATTTACACCATTATTTTCTGAAAGGGAAACTGAGTTTGTGAGTTATCTCTGGCATAAAATGAGTGAGTTAGTTCCAGCTCACTTATCTTTTAGTGCTCAAACTCATTAACAGAAATTATCAATTATTTGCAATTTAAAAAATTGCTTGTATATTACTGATTATAACCAAAAATGTGTCCTACGATATATTTTTATAGAACTTTACAAAATATGCATTGCTTCATTCAATTCCAAAGCCAAAGATAAAGACTAGAAAAAAAAAAAGATGGCCTTGGGTAATACTGTAATTATTACTAGCTTTTGTGGTTTGAATAGGTCTCATATGCTCCAGTTTATACAAAATTAATGTGACTACCAAATGCCATGTATATATGTATGTATATATATTAAGTATGTATATATATTGAGTTCAATCTGCCAAGCTAGAATAACAAACATAATCTATATTGTTTCTGGAAAATCTTGGAAATGGGAAAGTCTTTCTTCCTCTTTCCTATTAACCTTCTTAAATACATTTCTATCCATAGTAACTTCATTTTGGGGCTCAGTGAGCATTATTACTTTCATAGCTGATTCTGCAGGTTTTTTTTTTTTAAGATTAGTAACAAGGAATCGTAAGATAATAAAATACTCATTGCTGTAATAAAAAATGAGATATTTTCTACGGTTAATGACCAACAAATAATATAGATCATCTATTGCTTTGCAATATTTTTATGCTACCATTCATTCATTCTCTCTCTCTCTCTCTCTCTTTTTTGGTACACCAGTAATACCTACTTTTTCCCCAGAAGATCCTTTCAGATTTTTCTTCCTCAATCAGATTCTGTCACTGCTTTTTCCTACTAGTCAGAAATGGTGGAAATTATGACTGTGAACACAGAGCACATCAAGGGAACAGAGACTAATGCTTTTCAATTTAATAGCTTTTTGTATATTGTTCTGGTTCAGTTCTTCCCTATGCAGAGTATTGCACCGTTACCTCCAAAGTCAAGGAGAGAAAACTAGATTTCAGCCTGTGCCAAAGGAAAAACAAATGAGAAGGTGTGGTGGCAGCAACATGACTAATTCATTATAAATATATTGTGTTTAAGATATGCTTTTAACCAATAAAGTATAAATTAAGATACAAATGTTTCATTTTCACCTCTTACAATACTTCAAAGGTGTGGCTTCAGAATTTTAAAGAATTAACTTGCACAGTCCAAAACACTGATAAATTATTTAAAATTAATTCTCTAGACCTGTTTTGTCAAAATGGTAGCCATTAGCCACAGGGTACTGTTTACATTTAAATTAAATTAAAATTTAAATTTTAAAACTGATTTAAAAAATCAGTTCCTTGGTTGCACTAGTTACATTTGAAGTACTGAATAGCCACATGTAACTAGTGGCTATCATTCTGGACAGCATATACACAAAAAACATTTTCATCACTGCAGCAATTTTTATTAAACAGTGCTGCTTTAGTTCTTGATGAATGTTATGATTTTTTTTCCACATCCTGATTCGTTTTAAGGCTCCTGTATTGCTAATAAAATAAATGCCTAAATGCAGTAGTGGTCCAAGACTATGAAAATGTTGACTGAGATAATCCTAAGGCACTAGTGTTTCTAGAGCCAATCTTTAGCAGAAACACTATAACTATTGATCAGGAACTTGGAATGTTTCTACAGCTCTGCTGGGACGTCTGTTGAAATGCTAACTGTGGTATCATAGGTGGAGGCACCATAAGGACAACTTTCAGGAACAAAAACTTAACGTTATTTAGATGCGGGTCTAACTGGAATGTTATTTCCTCCTATCTTTGCATTGCTGGTTAATTTTGCTGTTTAAAACTTCACTAAAATGTCACCTCTTCAAAAGATCCTTCTTGACCACCCCAACTACAGTAGCCCCTTCTCCCCCTTTTTCAATCCCTAACTTCTATCATACTGCTCTATTTCATTTTCACCATTGCATTTATTTATTCCTTCCATACTTGTGTACATTTATTTGATTTTGACTGCCCTTCCTCCACTCAAATAAAGCTCATCGTAGGAGAAGGATTTTGTGATGGTCACTGCAATATCCCAGATCCTAGAAGGCTGCTGGGCAAAGGCAGGAGCCTTATAAATATTTATCACACAAATAAATCAATGAATGCATTGGACAAGAGGTGGAGATTAAAGTTATTCATGGTGGAAATATGCTTTTGTAAAATATAAAGGCATTTCTTTTCAAATAAAAAATACATTTACTCTTTTCTCCCATTTGATCTTTATTATTAATCTTTTCTAAACTTTATATTTGAAATGTAGTAACTTCAGATACACACACACACACACACACACACACACACAATTTACCTTTATGAAAGTTAAATAAGAAGTTAGCTTGTAATCAGTGAGATTGGCCATCTGGAGCAATAGCACACTCGAGATGGAGGGTATCTCTTGGGGAAACTGGGGATGTAAATCTATTGAAGAATGACAAGGGATGTAAGTCTCAGGTCCTCCCTATTCTCAAGACATCCTCTGTAAGTGGAAGTTTTGTTTTCTTTCTTTTAATTTTTTTTTCTTGCAAGATTTTATTTAAATTCAAGTTAGTTAACACTGTAAGTGGAAGTGGAATTTAAAATGGGTGATTTTGACTGTACCTTGTCTAGAAAAGAGGGTACAAATAGGCAGATTTTGGTGAGGGGGACTCAATACTAGGGAGGGTATATCTGGAAAACCTAACAGATGTAACCATGTAAATTTCAACTATGTGCCAGCAGTAACTCCGGGAGTATCAGGCTACCAAAAAATGATGGCTCCAAGGACACCATTAAGATTGTCCAACCATTTCAGAAAGAGCCTTCTGATTATTCTATGGCTTATAATGCAAAATTTTTTTGATCATAAATAATTCATATTTTTCTTTGTGATAATTATAATTATTACTGTAAACTGATAAGTTGTCATTTTAGCTCATGCATCAGCCAGGCTTTGTGATTTTAATTTATTAACTGAATTTTTTAGAGCCTAAACCACTGAGGCAGCCTGCCCATAAACCCAAGGACTATACCTTGAAACACAGTGACTTCCACCACTGAGTAACAGTTGGACTCCAACCCAGACATTTTTAGCATCTCAAAGTACAATGCAATTCTGATTTACACGACCTTAATTTTCTTCTATATCCAGATTTTGGTTGTTCTTTGCATATTTTACAAATGAAATTTAATGTAAAAGTTTTTATAATGTTTTTATATTATTATATTATGTATATTATATTATATACAAAATATAATATATATAAATATATAAAGATAATATATTTATATATATAAAGTTTTTATATTATAAAGAGTAATACAAATAATTGTTGATATTTTAAAATAACCCCAAAATGGGATTTTTAAAGCAGAAGAGACATCATTTTAGGACTTACCTGGAGAGGTAGATTACAAATGCTTAAGTTTTATACCTTGTTTCAGGAATGTCTGGGTTACAGTTGAACACAAAATGCAACCTTTAACACCTTTTTCCCTTTTATTTTCATGTATATACTAGCAATTTCAGTGATGCTATATATGTTTCATGTCTGAAATGCATAATTAAAGACCTTTAAGAAAACAACCTGTACATGCTGTATCAGTCTCTGCCCAAAACCCACACTGAATTCTCACTTTAATATGAAGTACCATAACATTTATTTAGTATAAGGCGGGTCTGTCTTGGGCCCAGACCAGAGTGGAGTATGTTACTGGAAATAACAGAAAGAACTCTTTATTTCATGTACAACATAACCACATACTGTGGGTTTTTGGGGCAGCATGATGGTGTATTTTTAATGTAGGATAATTATATTCATTTCTTTTCCCCAAACATGCTTTAACTCTAACTATTCTACATTGGTTTCCCCTATATAACCCAACAGAATCCTTGCAAATAACAAATACATGCAAGATAACCACAGGATTCTATTGACAAATACTATTACTACCAAGATAATTTATTAAGACTATTTTTGTGCCATTATTAATTTGTAGACTACTTTGTAAAAAAATTATAGTTATCTGAAATTCTTGATAGCAATTAGAAGAGTAAAAATGAGTATTAGATAATGATATTGTTAACTAATTTTTAAATTTACATTAACATTGCTTTCAGTGCCAAGTAAGAGGGATTATTGCTTTATTTTCAAAAGTTTTTAGTGGCCAAAATCGTAAAACATGAGGTAACCAAAAGAAATAGTACATTTTTCCCTCTTGCTATGTTCTGACTATTCTTTAGTTTATGTAGTATGGATCCAGGTTTCAAAATGTCTCTTTATTTCTATGATTTATAAAATGTATATTTCATTGCAATACACAGCTCTCAAGGAAAGGAAAGAGGTAGATGCTGACCAGCAACACATCCCAAAAGAAGTTATGTCTTTCTTTCCCTCATCCAGCACTTCAAAAACATAATTTCAAGCTGAAAGGTCAGCAATAGGAAAGTTTGTCCATTTTCTTTCCAGGTCTCATGGAGAACTGTTAGCCCCCCTGTACTGGAGCAGCACTTAATAGGTTTTACTTGGTGTGCTACGCAAAGCCTCTCTCTGTGCCAACACGAAAAAGCCTTTAAAGGAATGTCAGCAGCTTCAGAAACTGCTTGTCAAAAGGATTTCAGTTTTCTTTCTTTGGCCTTCCTAACCACTTTCAAAGGCTTATTTCATTCCTGTAGTTTCCATATTATTAATGCATATAGCTTTTAACGGTAATTCAGGGTGGGCCACATGGTTACAAAATTATAGAGAGAGTTGATTAGGTACAAAAATAAAAGGCAGAGCTTCACAGATTTTACAGTACATTAATATTTTACTACTGGCAATGGTTAGTGGTAGAGCGGGAAAGAAGGCAACAATTTGCTGAAAGGCATTTTAAAAAAAACTATGAATTTTGCCTTGAAAATTGCCTTAAATTTTTTGCAAGCTTATTGTAATTATTACAGTTACAGATAGACTGAAATGTCCAAAAGATTGTTTTTTTTTTTTCTTTTGCCACTGGAAACAAAGCCAAATGGCACTGTAAGGAGTACAGACTAAGAGCTTTGGGTTCTGGTTTTGATTCTGGACTCTGGCTTTGGTCTTTTGTACATCGGGGTAATTCACTTATCTCTATGACCTAGGATCATAGAGATATATACCATAACTACCTTACAGAATGGAATTTTTTAGTTTCTCTTTCAGTTTAGACATAAACTTGTAGGGAAAATGGGGATTGTCGACAAGTTTCCAACTCTGCTAAAACTTAATGAAAATTCATACTAGTGACTATCCTATTTACAAATATTTAAAAGATGAGCAACAACAAAAACCCCTCTTGATGAGTATTGTTTGTATGATGATTTTCCGCTCTCATGAAATACACTTCAAAATTGAGTATAGCCCTTAAACATGAATCTATTCCTAATTATCAAATGATTCTATGAAAATGTAAGGGTGTCCCTGAAAGTATCTTCTTGAATAACATGGTCAAGTTATTAGCTGAGCATTCAAAAGACTTTTTAAGTAACTGATTATCTAGAATTCACTCATTTTATAATGACCTATTTTTCACCTCCAAAAGCTAGGAGCTTTGCTAGGCATTGGGAATAGAACAGTAAATAAGAGAGTGATATAAAAAAGCCAACTGTAACTTGTTAAACTTCTTACTGCACACAACTTCTCACTATTTGTACCTCATAAAGTTTCCAAACAGATAATGTTATTCCTGAAATAGCATTAAAGGAAAAAAAATAGTCAAAATACCATTTATTTACATTATTGTACAATATTCACTCTTTATGTCTATAATCTCTTATTCACAACTGTAAAAATCGGACAGCTTGAAAAAAGAAAGTTGTTTCTTGAGTTTGGAACAAATTTATTTGGCAGAAAGCCTGATGTGAACTGCCATGAGACTTTTTAGAGACTTTTAACTCTGATTTATTGGGACAACTTAGAAGTTTCAGTGAAGAAATACTGAGTTTGATTATGGGTTGTTTCCCTAGATCCCATAGGGATATTAAGGAAGAAATGTTTAATACACTGAATTATTTTTTAAAAAACTGTAAAAAACTGTAATATGGCCACACCATATTAAAATGAAATCAGTACTTTCAAGTGTCTATATTTCAAATTCAAATGTCAATGACTTCTTGACCAAAATTGAGAATTTTATTTCCTACTTTCTTGTTTCTTCAGAGGATCACTGCTTTTGCTTTTTGCCTTTTGGTATTTTTAAAAATAAATGGGATAAATAGAACTAGTTTAAAAAAACAAGGAACTTAAGTTCTTGGTCCTTCATCTGAGGCCTTAGGTATAGAATTTACTGCTGAACTAAGTGTTATGTCCGGAGATAGCCCCTGTCAAGAAGATTGATTAGAAGCCTTCCCAGCAGGCAATGTGAAGGCTGACAGAATTCATAAAATATTCAACCCTCACCTGAAAGTCACACCCTCCTATAGCAAGTACCATCTAAATGTGGAGTTGTGTGAGTGTATATGTCTTAATTTTCTTTAATTTCCCAGACAGACTCATTCATCACTAGAAACATGAGAAAACATCCTAATAACTATAAGTTCTAACACTGAAAACACTAAAAGTAATCATATTTACTAGGTTCAGTAGCGCAATCTCACCTCGGTCTTTGAAATTTGAGCATATGGCCTCAGCAGTGACAATTTCAGTGTGAGGAACATTACAGAGGCAAAATCTGCCTTCCTAATGTTGGTTCCTATTCTGCCTCCGCACATACACAGAATAGGCCCCCTTCATACCGCAGTGTTTTAAATATTTGAGGTCACAAAGCCCTTTTAGTGATGTCTACTGTAAAATCAGCTCTTTTAACTTTATCTATGAATTAACTTTTTTTTCCCCTTGTGAATTAACTTTTTTTTTATAATGATTTTTTATTATATTATGTTAGTCACCATACAGTACATCCCCGGTTTCCGATGTAAGGCTCGATGATTCATTAGTTGTGTATAACACCCAGTGCACCATGCAATACGTGCCCTCCTTACTACCCATCACCGTGAATTAACTTTCAATATGAGTTCTGATATACCAAATTGGGAAAAATGTTTTATGATTTTAGTTGAAAATTTTTACTATTTGATAGGAAAAAAATTACTCATTTTTAAGTTAAATCAGAATATGACCTATATTTATCTTTAGAAAATAAGTTGCCAAGGATTGTTTCCATGTATAATTCATGCTACTCAAACATTCTACTCAAACTATGGGAACAGAAAAGGACTAGGGCTTGGGACATGAGAATGCCCCATCCTTCCAATCTGAAAATGAAAATCAATCATAAGGAAATTTACAAATAAGTTTGCTAAAGATATGTTCAGATTCTAAGAGGCATTCTTATAGAAAAGATAATACATTATAAGCTATTTAATTTTTCAAAACATGAATTTAAACTGAAGAATGTGGAGCTGTCACTGAGTTTAAAAATTTTTGGAGATTTGGATATTGTCAAATTCCTAGAATTAGCCAACGTGAAGTTAAGAGCATAGTCCTCCAAATTGCCAAGACTGCCCAAGACTTCTGACACCAACTGCAACAAGGTAGGGTCCAACTATAAAGTTAGATAGAGGGAAGATTCCACACAGGACCACCCTCACTTCTCACACAAGTTCAGGGGTTCCCAAAAACATTCTAAGATTTGAAGACTCAAAAAAAAAAAAAAATCACTGGAAACTATTATACTTTAAGGTTTCAGTTCTTATAGGGAGAGAATGCAGATCAAAAATCAGCTAAAGGAAGAGATTCATAGAGTAGCATCTGAGAAGCTTCCATTATCCTAGGGGTACATTACCATCCTGGTATCAGTGTGTGATGATATCCATGGGCTGCTGCCAAACAGGGAAGGGCACCTGAGCTTCAGTGTCTTGAATTTTTGTCAGGGCTTTATTTTGCAGGCATGTCTGATTGATTGGCTGTCCACATGATTGGATTCAGTATCTAGGTCAATGGATACCACATAACCCAAAGCCCCCACCCACCCTAAATCACATGATTTTTTTTTCTTGTATAACCTGTCCCCACCCTAACAGGGTGTGTGACAGGGAATACCTCCACAAAACCCTTGGCAAACAGCCAGACCTCCTTTTGACCTAGTCTAACTCTTTATAACACGGCAAGTATTTAATTCAAGGGTCAAGGATAGATTTACAAATTTAAAAATAAAAACAAAAATAAAAACAAAACCCTGAAACCAAACACTTAGTTGGAAATTCTTAACACTCATTGACTTTAAGGAAAAGGAAAGCAAAGTAGAAGAAAACTTTAGTGCCCAGTATCAACATAACCCAGCTCTAAGTTTGATGTGAAAGTAAATTCAACTACAGTGTTATGAAAATCAATTTCCCTATATAAAAAATAAAGCCAAGTAAGTGAACAAGTCTATAAATTTGTAAATAAAATTACAGGTAAACTTGTGAAAACTTTTAGATGTTGATAGAATTATTTTATTTTTCTCTCATTCCATGAATAAAAAATATATGGGTTCTTTATGGTGAATTGTTTACCTTAATCACCACAATTACAGCAAAATAAATTACCCTGTTATTATAATTTCACTTTTTCTTAGAAATGCTGTAATAAGGGATATGTTCAAAATGAAGTATTTTCACAAAATCTAACTTATGGAATGCTTCACAAGAGCCACTCTATATACATATTCTAAGAAGAATATAAGAATCAATTTATTCACTATGGGAAAACAGAATTCTTTAAATGAAAGCCAAAGAGGATGAGCAAGATGGATGGTATTTAGTTAAAACTTTACTTCCCAACCTTGATTTTAATTTGTCATACTTTTCAGGTTTCATATCACTTCTGATAACTATTACTTTGGTAACCACACTCTTTAGAAACCTAGTTTTTAAGACCCCTGAAGCTTCCAATATAACATATACTGACTTCATGAAATTTAAAACTGTAAAAGTGACATATTGGTGTTATACATTAAAAAAAATTTTTTAAATTTGTGCCAGTCATGACAATGTCTCACATTAGTGCATCTCTTTTAAACATTCAAACACATTTCACATATCTTATCTCATTGTGAGATGGATTATCTAGCTATTAACTGCCTTATTTGGTATCTCTGAAATATATAGTCCAAAAAGGAAATGCTTATCATGTTAACAATATTCTGGCATCAGAACCCAGGCCTCCTGACTTTTAGCCTAAATTTATTTTCAATAGAATATATAGTTTTTCTTCCATGAAACAGGGGATAGTTCATTGTTAGTTCAAGTTATCTCTTCCTCAGAAAAGCCTTCCTGGATATTATTGATCAGGTTTTTTAAAACTAAAACAAAACAAATATTTATATGTGTTTATTGCACCATATACTTTCTTTTCTTTGAAGTTACTATAGGTACAATTTTATTTGTCTTCCGATTCAGTGATTAATGTCTGTTTCCCTGCAATGAGTAGTAAGCTCTTTAAGCAAGTAGCACAAAGATTCTTATCTTCGAGAAGAAACTCAGGCTCAGTTGTGGAATCCCGGTCATACAAGTATCCAAAGCCTGGGCTTTTCCATTTTTACTATAACCTAGTATATTTTTTTAAACACAAAGAGACTCAATCCAGATTTTCAACTAAATAAATTAATTAAATGTAACTATGTATCAATAACCACTTCCCATAGTTTCCTACATAAACTATTTCCCATATTATATATTTATGCAAGGAAAAAACATCTCCCAAAAATACCCAGGAGGGAAGTAGAGGAATTGCCCTTACATGTATATTTAGTAAACCGTATGATTTTTTTCAACAGTGTTCAGAATTCTCTTCACAAAATTTATGTTTGATCCTCTATCTGTTCTTTTGTTTATGTGAGCAACAGAGAAACTAGGTTGATATACATGATAAAGATATTTTAACACAATTACAGTATTACATGAAAAAGTTTGAGGAACCAAGCAGAAGCTCCGGCATTTCTATTTCTGATAGTAAGTGCAAATGCCGTAGGCAACTTGGAAAATGTTGTCTATTCCAAGGGACTTCAGGATTATGGACGAGGAGGTTTATGTGTCAGGGGCACACAAGTGGTCAGCTCTTCCATCAGCTCCTTTGAGCTTCAGCTCAAGGATATAACAGTCTTTGTTCGCTTCATGGTCTCACCAGTAACTGCTACAAATAACGGCACTTCACAAGTAGAGTAGTGCAGCCCAAAGAATGCAGAGACTCAGCAACCTTTCCAGGTGAGATGCAAAAAAGAGTGGTTTCACAATATCCACGTTTAATTCTCCATAAAAATGCTTCCTGTCCTGACAGATTAAGAATACGATGCACCTTTTCGTGAGTGAAGTTTCAGTAAATAACATTTTTACAGAGAAAGGGAAACACTGTAACTTCTTTTTTACAGAAGTCTCAATATTCTCAATATTCTTGAAAGACCTGGTACTTCTCATCCAGTTCCCGATCAGACATCTTGTTCTTTGGCCCTCTCTGAGTCCCTTCATAATTTCAGCTCCCTGTGACATTTAAAGGCAAGCTTGCTTGCTTGCTTGATTTTTAAATTCAGTCCTAGTCCAGCCACCCATTCCTAGAGCAGCATTCTTAGGGCTGCTTTTTTGTCCTGATCTTCAAATCCCTGTTTTGCTAGTTGTCTTCAATCCCATCTTTTAGGAATGGGGCTTTGTCTTCCTCTTAGCCGTTCCTCTCCCAAGAGCCACCATTTGTTCAACGTTTGTCATTAGCTCTGTTCCCTACGTTATTTTCCTACCTGGTCACTCCTGGGTCAAGTCTGTTGGCCAGTTAACTGAGCCTGCAGAACAAAGCCTCAAGTTTTCAACAGGGCATGTAAGATCCTATATGAAGGAGTCCCACTTGTGTCTCTCCAGCTTCATTTTTCCATTTCCCTGCTTTGGTTTTTATAACAAAATTGATTAGTTTCCTACTGCACCACACCCCTTCTTACCTCTGAGCTTGGCTAACTTTACGTTGTTCTTACAGATGCAGATTAGAGAAGCCTTTCCCAGTTTATGTGGCTTTTTCCATTGTGTCCCCACTGCACTCACATTAGCCTATTACAGCACATCATGATGCATTAAGGTGATCTAGTTACTGATAGCTCCTCTGCTAGACTGTTATCTCCCCGAGGAAAAGAACAGAGGGTGACCTGGTCATCATGTCATTCCCAATGTCTAGCTATTCTTTGGTAGCCAGTCAAAACTTCATTGAAGAATAAAAAAGAATGAATGAAAGAGTACCAATAGTTAGTTTCTTAAGAGCAAGGATTGTAGTCATAGACTCCTTTGCAACTCTTTACGGTCAACCACAGAGCTTCTCACAACACTGACAGTGCTAGTAATAATAACAACATCATCAGCAACTATTACAATGATAATAGCAGTTGCTGAAATTACTTGAACATCTGTTGTGTACCAGTCTCTGTGCTCAGTGCTCTACATGGCTTACAGTTTATCAGTGTTTCTGAACTGACAAACATTGCTATATAGCAGTCCTCATGTTGTATAAATTAACAATACTCTCTGGATTAATTGCCAAATAATCACGTCACTTTGCATTTTAAAGTATTTCTATAGTAAACTGAAAAAATTCTCACCATGGTGCCTACAAAATGGCAAAACTGTAGATAAACAGACATTTAGTGAGCTTGATTCACAGGAGGCTAATCCTACTCAAGATTAATGAATAGTGGGCACGGATCCTCATCTCATTGGACATCTTTGCTAGCCAGGTTAAATTATATTATTGAAAGTTGTCACTGTAATTTTGAACAAGGACATTTTTAGTCACAGTCCAAGGTAAAAGTCATTGAATACTTTAATAGCTTTTGCCTACCTGTATTTTTTGAAAATGATATGGCTTCACTGTCACTTAATGTGTTACAACCTTCACAGTTACCAAGCTTCTTTTATGCCACTATATTTTGAGCTACCAAATGTATATACAGCATCACTACACTACAGATTTTTAAAAGGTATTCACAATTCCATCATTCTAAGATTTGTCTGACATCATTTTTCTGTAATTTCCCTTTTTTGTCAATACATATTTCAAATAATGCAATTCATGATATGTAAAAATTTAAATTTTACTCTTCTATACTTGTGTATATGTTATAATCATGTCCTATTGTTTCATACATTCTCCCTAATTAACCTTTTAAATGATCACATTCTATTTCTTTCAGTTGACATACTATTTATTTGCTACACCACTACCATATTACTGGATAATTTGGGCTGCTTGTAAAATTTTCTCCTACTGGCAAGAAAGCTGTGATGAATATCATTGTTCATTTTAGATTTACTTAATTATTTCAGGATGAATTACCATGTAGGGGATTACTAATTTGGAAACTATGCACACTTCCTTTTTTATTGTAAGATATATCAATGCTGTAGTTTAAACTTGAAATATTTTTTCAATCTTACTCATTTGCCATTGATATAAATTATACCTTCTTTAAAACTGTCATAATATAAATAAATTTCTATAATATAAATATAAGTAAATAAACATAATATAATGCTCTGAAACTTTAAAGTATCATAAGAAGCACATATAGAAGAATGAACAAAGTAGTCAAGAACCTCCCTCATGGAAGTTAAATGCAAAGAAGATAGAGTTAGAAGTAAAAACATTGTTCATATTTAAAAAGATTTATTTATTTATTTTTTATTTTTTCTACTTATTTTTCAGAGAGAGAGAGAGATAGCACAAGCAGGGGTAGTGGCAGGCAGAGGGAGAAGCAGGCTCCTGCTGAGCAAGAAGCCCGACGTGGGACTCAATCCCAGGACCCTGGGATCATGACCTGAGCCGAAGGCAGACGCTTAACCAACTGAGCCGCCCAGGCGTCCCGATTTATTTATTTTTTATTCGAGAGAGAGAAAGAGAGAGTTTGGGGGAGGGGCAGAGGGAGAGGGTGAGAGAGAATCTCAAGCAGACTCCCCACTGAGCGTGGAGCCTGACGTGGGGCTCAGTCCCACAACCCTGAGATCATGACCTGAACTGAGATCGAGAGTCTGATGCTTAACTGACTGAGACACACAGGTGCCCCCAAATGTTGTTCATTTAATAAATATTTATTGAATGCTGCCATTAGGACAAGTACCATTAGTTAAATTTAATCCTATCAGTGGCTTTTTTATGTCAAGAAAAATATTTTTCAATTATATAGTTCAAGTGCTTATTAGAAAAGCTGTATTTCACTGTTTTACTATGGTTCAGGACATCTTTCTTAACACCCTTAATAGTCGCCCACCCCCCAACATCACCACCATTGATTTTCGAGGAATTTTTCAGGCAGACTGTCACACAATTTGCAAATAATGATAGCTTTAGCCTCTATTTTATATATTTCTACATGTTTTATATATTTCAACATGCAAAAGATAAACAAATGCTTTTAAGAAATTCTGAAGAGCTGGCTGAATGTTTAAATAACTTCACATACTCCACAAAGCACAATGATAATCACAACATTGTTAACTGAAAGTTTTAAAAGGGAATGGGAAAAATAAAGTCTCATTTCTGCTTCACAGAAATATAAGAGGTCAAAAGTGGTACAGTCACAAATGCCAAATATGAAAGAAAAAAACTGGAGAAGTGCTATTTTCAAAACTTCTAATAGAAAATCTACATTTTATGCATAGTATAAATCTTGAACTAAACTGCTTATTAATCTTGCATTAAGGGGCGCCTGGGTAGCGCAGTCGTTAAAGCGTCTGCCTTCGGCTCAGGGCGTGATCCCGGCGTACCGGGATCAAGTCCCACATCAGGCTCCTCCACTATGAGCCTGTTTCTTCCTCTCCCACTCCCCCTGCTGTGTTCCCTCTCTCGCTGGCTGTCTCTCTGTCACATAAATAAATAAAATCTTAAAAAAAAAAATAATAATCTTGCATTAAGGTAAAAGTGCTCTGAGCAATAAATTGTGAAAGTGACCACTTTCTTTGTAAAAATCTCAATATAAGCTATAGATTATGACAAACATGGAATAAAAAATATTTTTGATACTGAAAAGACTTAGATTATTAATAATTGTAGAATAGGAAGATTGATATTGCTTGGAGTGAGAGGGTTTTTCAAATTAGCTCACAATTAATATACTTTCAGAGAACATTTTTGCATGACTATATGGAATTTTTCTATTCATATTATAAATTTATATAAAACTATGATAAAACATAGCTTAGTTTCCAATAAATGCATTGAAAGCATATATATATATATATGTATTTTTTTACTTTTTTTCCATTGAAATATAGTTGACACACAATGTTACATTGGTTTCAGGTGTGCAACATAGTGATTTTTGTTTTAATTTTTTATTTAAATTCCAGTTAGTTAACATACAGTGTAATGTTAGTTTCAGGGATAGAATTTCGTGATTCAGCACTTACGTACAACACCCGGTGCTCATCACAAGCGCCCTCCTTAATTTGCATCAGCTATTTAACCCATCCTGCCACTCACGTCCCCTCTGGTAACCATCTGTTTGTTCTCTATAGTTAAGAGCCCGGTTCTTGGTTGTCCTCTATTTTCTCCCCCTATGTTCATTTGTTTTGTTTCTTAAATTCCACATGTGAGTGAAATCATATGGTATTTGTCTTTCTCTGACTGGCTTATTTCGCTTAGCATAATACTGTCTAGCTCCATCCACATCATTGCAAATGGCAAGATTTCATTTTTTATGGCTGAGTAATAGTCCATATATCATATATACCATATTTTCTTTATACATCTGTCAGTTGATGGCCACTTGAGCTGTTTGTATAATTTGTCTATTGTTGATAATGCTGCTACAAACATTGGGGTGCATGTATCCCTTCAAATTAGTATTTTTGTATTCTTTAGGTAAATACCCAGTAATGCAATTGCTGGATCATAGGGTAGTTCTATTTTTAACTTTTTGAGGAACCTCTACACTGTTTTCCACAGTGGCTGCACCGGTTTGCATTTATGCTGTCCTCACCACAAATGTAGCTACCGTCTGTCACTATACACTGCTAATACAACACCATTGACTCTATTCCCTATTTTGTACTTTCATCCTTATGACTTATTCATTCTGTAACTAGACACCTGTACCCCCCACTCCCCTTCACTCACTTTGCCCATTCCCCTACCCCCTCCTCTCTGTCAAACACCCATTGTTCTCTGTATTTATGGGCCTATTTGTAAGCATAAATTAAACGTTCTATTTTATGTTATTAATAAAAAGTTTTACTGAATCCAAAACAAGTATCCAAATATATGCTTAAAATGTTTGAAGTCACCTAAAAATAAGGAGACTAGAGAGAAGATTGGAAATGTAGGTGACTGTGAATCCATTCTTCTGAATACTTAGATGCTTGCCCCAACAGTCAGGAAATGTCAGTAAAGAATTTAAATATTTCAAGGAGTAAATCTTAAGCGATAGAGAATACAAATATTTTGAAAATCAATTAATATTGACATTAAAATCCAGTATTACACATAATTCCAGTTGCTTCCTAAAATGTTTACTTACCCAAAATATTTGAAAGACTGTGATTTTGTACTACAAGGAAATTTAATTAATACTCTGCTCACAGTGTCTTGGCAATTGCTCCCTTTGGTCTACTGTGAATCTAGCCCCAACTACAATATACTATTAATATCAGTTAATACTTCCTGGAATTGAACTATGACTCAGAGTAATTTTAGATTACACTTGGTTGTGTAATTTCTCTAAGTATTTCTTTCTTAAACACTTTTTGGATTCTCTGACAACAGAATATATATTTTTTAAGATTTAATTATTTGAGAGAGAGAAAGAGGGAGAGCGCATGAGTGGGGGGAGGGGCAGAGGGAGAGAATCTTCAAGCAGACTCCCCACTGAGCATGGAGCCTGACTCAGACCTGCTCGATCCCAAGACCCATGAGATCATAACCTGAGCCTAAACCAACAATCAGAAGCCTAACTGACTGAGCCACCCATGCACCCCCATCTGACAACAGAATATTTTAAATTATTTCATTGAATAAAGTGATATGAACAACAACAATCACAAACCATTCTATTCCTTTCCCTTATAAAATACAAATTACAGCCATATTCTCTGATCTTTACTCAGCTAAAAGTTATTTTAAATAATAATTTCAAACAGCATGGGAATTTGAGTTAATGCATATAGTGAGTAATTCCAAAAGCCAGGTCTGTCTTGCTACATAAAAGCTACCATTTCCTGAGCTTACTATATACTTATGACGGAATTATTAGCCATTGTACAGATAAGGAAAGTAAGCTCAGAGATATTTTTAAGAATATTTATTGTCTGCTATGTTCAGGACATGGCACAATCCAGCAGTAAATACAGGAGTAGTTCCAGCCCTTGTCTGGAGCCTATGACAAATGCGATCTCACTCCAAGTCTATCTCTAATGTCTAAAAGTTTAAGCATTATTCTATACTGATGTAAACAAGGACATACAAGTATGCAACAAGAATGAATGATATCATTAGATTAAGAGCTGGGAGAGAATTCTTCCAATGGTAAATGGCAAATCTATTCTTTAGAGTCACAAAAATGGCACAAAGCTTATACAACCCACAATAAACTCTTACGAATTTCTACAAATATTGTTGTTTCTTTTCATATATCTAGCCTCATGCAGACCTCTGTAACAGCAGACTGCGCAGGAATAGAGATTGGAGATAGACTTCTGCTGCTTTACAAACAACCCCAGAAATCTGGAAGATATGTGAGTGTTTGGTATTTAACAGGGAAAAACCTGCAAAGCTGGGAGTGCCTGGCAAGTTCAAACACAGCAGGGAGACTAGTGTGGTTGTCACTGAGTGAGTAAAAATGAGCAGGTTAAGAAAAAGGAGGTGAGATCAGAGAGGTAAAGAAAAATACAGTGATCATGTAGCGTTGTGGGCAACTGAAAGAACCTTGGCTTTTGCCCCAACTTTATTGTGGTCTATTGATAAATAAAAATGGTATATATTTAAGGTATACAACTTGGCAATTTGTTATAAGTATACATTGTGAAATGATTACCACAGTCAAACTTATAAACCTATCCATCACCTCACATAGTTAACTCCATATACATTTTATAGATAGATAGATAGATAGATAGATAGATAGATAGATAGATAGATATAGATATATAGATATATAGATATATAGATATATAGATATAGATATATTATGGTGAGAACAACTGAGATCTACTTTAGCAAATTTCAAGTAAGTGATACATTATCATTAACTATAGTTACCATGCTGTATATTAGGTCTCCAGGACTTAAAACTAAAAGTTTTACCCTTTGTGCAATGTCTCCCCATTTCCCCACCCCCTGAACTTCTCTCAATCTTTCTCTCTGTCTCTCATATAAAATCTCTTCTTTTATGAAAAAAACCACCATCTTTCAAGTGAAATTGGGTCATACCCTATACTTACTAGGCTAGGCTAATGAGACATTGTACTTTTAATCGAAGTTAAGCTAGTGTTAATAAGGGCAGAATCTGGACAGGTCTGTTTCTGTGGAAATAAAAGGGACTATGATTCTTCAGTAGAATTAAGTAGGTAGCCATAAGTGAAGATGGTCATATTTAAGAACATATAGTTTTGTGGACAATGCTGCTGTGAACATTGGGGTGCATATGGCCCTTCTCTTCACTACATCTGTATCTTTGGGGTAAATACCCAGTAGTGCAATGGCTGGATCACAGGGTAGCTCAATTTTTAACTTTTTAAGGGACCTCCACACTGTTTTCCAGAGTGGCTGTACCAACTTACTAACATAATATAATAAAAAAATATTATTGTGGAAAAAAAAGAACGTATAGTTTTGTGATGAATAAGCATGAATAGACAAGAATTTGGTAAAGAAAAAAGAACCAAATGATTTCTGTGTTGGTTTGCTTTCTCATTTTTGTTTTTTGTGGGTTTTTTTTTTTGGTAAACAATGAAATGCTTTCCTTACTCAGAGCCTTAAGCCTTGTTCTTCTCTACTAATTGGGAAGACACTTTACCATACTTCCACGAATGCTGTTCCACAAGAGCTTTGCCTTTTAATACTATCCTTTCTAGCTCTACTGTAAAGCACGGGCCTTTGTTTGTTCCCCTAGTATAAAGAACTGATCGGTTGTCACGTGAAACCTTCTGTGTGTGTGTGCGTGCACACGTGTGTGCACGCATACACACGTGTCTGCGTGAACACACACGTGTCTGTGTATGCTAAAAGAACTCCAGGTGTGGATACAGGTTTTCTTCCTATCTTCAATTTCAGGATAATAGTTACTACTGCATTCTTTCCCACATAACAAAATATTGTGTGCTGAAACACACCCTGTGTTAGGCTAATTCTGGTTTCTTTTACATCACAAGATAACTAAATAGTCAATGTTTTTATCCTGTAGTCCAAAAGAACTTTGAATCTTCATTTGAACAATCAGATCTTCCTGTTGTCAGGTTGGTCACAACAGCAGCCTCATGTGATATACACAGTGTAAGCTCTGCAGGGAACACTCTTAAAAACCACCTCTTTAGAGGAAGGGCAAAGCTGTTGTTGTATCGCTATTTTATTCCTCTATTTCTTGGCATTTTGTTTTGATTTTCATTTCCTTGCTTGAGGTAGTTTACATTCCCCAAAGATTATGAAGCTGCATGGAAGGCTTAACTTTTTCATGTGAATATATTCAGAATTTTATCTACAGGACAAGACAGAATTTTATTTATGTGTATATATATATATATGTATATTTATATAATTAAAATATATGTTGTAATATTATATATATGTAATGCTTGTTATATTTCCATTTAGAAGCATATCCAGGTGAACTCACTTCAAATAAATCAGTGCCTGCAAAGCTCAAAGTAAATCAAATCTCTGAAGAGGACGTTTGCTTCCAAAAAGAATTATGCTAAAACTACCATTCTAAAGAAAGTTTCCTTTCTAAGAAGAAAGCAAAATTATCTGATATTACCTTTTACTTATATCTAGATTTTCAGAATTTAAGTAAAAACATACATACAGATTTTAAGTAAATCTGCTCATGGAAATCTTTGGGCAAGGAATAACAAACTAGCAGAACGAAATATTTTCAGTAATGTATTAGTTGATTAATGTCGTATAAATGCAATAGTAGCTCTGTTTTCATTAGATAATTCTTATACTGAGATCCTTATTCATTAGCTTGAGCACTACAAAGCCCACATGAACCAATCCCTACTTTGAAGAAGTTTATATCTAGTTAAGGAATGCACTACCATGAGAAATAGAGAAGACAGAAATTAAACACATGCTAATTGAATGTAGATAATAAATACAGAAATCACTAGAAAGAGATTTGGGGTTGAAGAATAGTCAGAGTTTGGGACGTGTGGAAGACATCAAAGAGGGAAGTTTTAGATAACCAGAGGCTTGCAATGAAGCCCCAGATATTAAAACTACAGTAAAATGAGTGTTGGATGAGTAAACATTGGGGAGATAAAGAGGTTTCTAATTTGTGTAGGGAATCTGTAATGAAGAAAAGTAGAGAATCAAGTTACATTAGTAAAAGTGAGATCAAAGAGTGGGTGATCCTAAAATCTATTTGAAGGAATAGCTGATAAGGAGCAAACTATGAAACTAATGATGAGTATATTAAAAGAAAATTTTAAAGGCAGGCATGCAAAGACAGACAGGTGGAGTAATTTCAGGCAAGTAGAACAGGTATGGCGAAATGACATTAATTTGAGGTAAAGTTAGTCTAGCCTATTTAGGTATAAAGGGATAACTTAGGGGGCCAGCAGTTATTAATAAAGGAAAACAGAATTTATGGATGCTTTCTCACATAGTTCAGTGACCCATGGGGAACCTCTGTGTGAAGCACTTGGAAAGCTAGAATGTAAGAACCAAGAAGCCAGGATCTAGCTGTTTTGTTTACTACCACATGGCCGGTGCCTAAAACAGCATCTCACAGTAGGAGCTCAATAAATACCTCTTGCATATTTACTATTTTAAAATATAGTTGAAAGCCTACCACCTTTCTTTTGAACTTTCCCTTACTCTTTCAGGTAGCAAAGCTTAGTGGGAAAGACACAGAATTTAGAATCAGGCAGACCTGTGTTCATCTACTGACTACTACTTACAAACCTTGTAACTAGACAAACTACTTAACTTTTCTGATTCTCAGTTTTCTCATTTGTAAAATAGAGAATTCTGTGCATCTTGCAGTGTTATTATAAGGTTTAGAGATTATGGATGTAAAGTGCCTAGATACATTCAGGGTCATATTAGTTACCCAATCCATGGTAGCTATTAATTAAGAGCAGGTATCATTCAATCATACTTCCTTTGCTTTGATCAAATCTTGTTTATTTCCGATTTATATAATTTGTCACTTTGCACTAGTGTTTATATGTCTATCTTCTCTCCCTCAATATGCCAACTTTTTTAGTACACCAAATACCAATTTCTTTAATGTGCCTAAGAAATTTTTCTCTCAAAATTCAGCATAAGCTTTTTCTCAGTCAAGTTTTCTTGAACTATTCAACTAGGCTTCAGTACTTTTCCTTCATGTTCATGTTGTACCTTTTACTCCTACATCTTGAAAGTACTTAAGTTCATGTTTGTCTTCACTCCTGGAGTATGAGCTCCATAAAGACAGGGGTGCTACCTTCCATTCATACATCCCTGGTGCCTCGAAAACTACTCTGGGCGTTATACAGAAGAAGACATGAGTATGAAAATTATCAAACCATGTGATACAAAATCCATCAAGGAAGTGGAGATTAAAAAGAATGCAGTGCCTATCAGAAGATATCCTCAACAGTAATTATTCTTAGAAAGAGGGCAGAGACCAGCGGAAAAAAGAAATTAAATTCAGATAGAGCTTAGGAACTCTGTACTATAGAGTTTTGATTAAGGAATCCAAGGTGATATGAGAGGTTAGAGAAGCAGATCTTACTCATATTTTTCATATACCTGTTTTGATATTAATAATAGTGGCTACTATATTCTACTTGAGAGTTGGTCTATGTGCTTTTTATCCATTCCTGATTCCAGGAACCAGTGATCACAAGACCTCATTTTGTCAATCAAGAACACTCCCAGTGTGCAGAACAGAAAGGCTGGTGAAAATGATCGTTACATATGCAGATACCAGTCTTTTCTGAGATCGGCCATCTAATTACACAGATAGGAAGGAGGGAAAGAATGTACCCAGAGTCAATTTCACATCATATTCTCGGATAAGTTTATCACTTTATTGATGCGACTACGATATCAAGGTAGGATGTTGGAATTTGGCCAAAACAGAGAAAACAAAATCTTTCAATGTCATTTAGTGTCTTGTAGAATAAACAAATGACTGCATTTTGTTTTCATTTCAACTACTTGCTGTGGGATGAGCCACAACGAGTGGCTATATACAGAGAGACAGAAAGAAAGCTTTTATTTCTTATTCCTTGAATCTAAATTTATTAATCTACTTAAAATTGAATGAGAGATATTTAATTAAGCATTACAGAGCATTTACAGAATTCAAAAATCTATTCATGTGTTTGAACAAAAGCATCGATTTTTCCTGGAAAGTATGATGCTCTTGTGCATATTATATCAAATCCAAATCTTATTTTCCAAGAAAGGAAATAGAGTACTTTGTCTATTAAAAATGATATGAAATCTATATTTTTAAAGTGTAGCCTCTGGTAGATAGGAAATTCTGCATAAGTAGGACAATATTTCATTATTTATTGATTCACGTCTACCCAAAAAGAGAGCACATTATTTTATTTTTAAATGGATGGTATTGGTAAAATGTGGTTATTTTAATGTGCTAATGTCAACATAAAACATTTTTTCATCAATTTTTCAGATCAGTTTACAACACTGAGGGAGAAAATATTTTTCAGTATTACACTATATTCACTTTTCAACATTATAGTAAACTTACTTTGCAAGTTCATTATGTAACTCACTTTAATACACTGCTTGTTAGTGTTGTCTGAGAACCCGATGGCATTAAAAGGCACACTTAGCAAAATGTAATATTACCTTCTTGAAAAATAATACAAATCAGGTATATATAAATGCCTGACTAAAGAAAACAACGACATATACTTGTAAAATCAAAATGATGGTTTCGTATTAACTCAAATTTCCACCAGTAGACCCCCAAGCAAAAATGATCACTACCACTTCTAAAAAACAATGCTTTAATTGTCAAGTGAAATCATAGGGATCTCATAAAGATGTGCAAATCAAAGATAAAATAGCTCGAGTGCGCCTGGAAGTGGCTAAGCTCCCAAGCAAATCATCCCTATTAGTTCCTATTCATGATTTCAATTATGCTTTTTTATCTGTTCGTAACATGCAGCATTTTCTTACCCTCACATTTCTAGGCATTTTAGCTTCTGCTGACATAAATGCATTCCTCAAATAGAATGTTACAGCAATCTTCCGCTAGACATTTAAGCCCATTTGTGCGTTTATTTTTTAAGATGCTTTTTTGAAACTTCTAACTGTGAGAGGTCTGGGAAGGTAGTGTGAGAATGAATGAGAACTTGTTTTCTAAAGCGACACCGTAGACACTTGATCTACCGTTAAAAAAAAAAATCACAGCCTCCTACCTTGAAAACAAACATCTCCCGGCGAAGAATAGCTAGAGTGTTAAAGTTCCCATCGCAGATGTTGGGTTTGGCTCCGGGATAGGAAGGTCTGCCAGTGGGAGGCCGAGGAGGCTTAGGCCTGTCATTCTTGCGTGGGTCAGCCGGAGGAACGGAGCGGTGTGGGGGCACTGTCGGGAGAGGTCTTGTCGGTGGAGGAATCTTGTCAGGTGGACCTTTGAAAATATGAGGAAAGCACTTGGCTCACTGAACACCGGAATAGTGCTGGATAGCTTACTGCCGAGGACAACCACTCATGAGGGGAGGGCACAGACTAAGTGAGCTAAGAAGTCTTTAAGATTGTATGTTTTCTGAAAAAACAAACGATCGTACCCAACAAACCACTGCCGAGTCTCTCAGAAAGTCCTTATCATGCTAAGTTCTGAATCCAAGTCACTGAACTTTCTTTGTTAATTTTTAATGATATTTCTTATAGCTTCGCCAGAGTCCTTATTGGAAAAGCTGCTTTCAAATCTTTTTTGGAAGTAGGTGGTGTATAAATAATACATAAATGAAGATGAATACTGGAACCATGCATGTAAGCTCCACCAAAGTTAATCCTAGATTTGACAATGATTCTATGCAAATAGTTCTAAAAGATAAACATGAACGAAGCAAAGTTTATGCTACCCTGTGTCTCCAACTGTATTTATAACCTTTTCCTGACTTTCATTTTCTTCTTCTAATGACATGTTTTGACAAATTGCTAGGTGAGAGTTTCATTTGAATACTGAATCTAGAACACCTATTGATTAAAACGCCACTAGTAAAATATTAATGTGAAGAAGTATTTCTAAAAAGAGGTTTCTAAATTAAGCCAAAGTTTACACATATAATTTGGTGCAGATGTAAAGCATTATTCCTCAAGGGATTTATGTTTTCAAAAAGAAATACAGAACTGTTCGCACTTAGTATTTAGATATGGAAAGAATATTCTTTTGCAGACCTTCAGTCTAGACTACTAATTCATGAGGTCATGAGAAAGAGCCTTCCTTAACCTCAGTTAACCACTTAAGAGGAATTTCTGATGGCACAAATTAAGCATAGGCTAGCGCGTTCGACACATGTGCTGCTTAGTCTGAGACATTTCCCTTTTCTCAGTATCCCCAAAATAAAGAGCAGCACAAAAGCTGACTTTCCCCCCCGAATCCTATTTTAACCCTGAGAGAATGGTTACCACTGAGATACTGAAATTGAAAAACTAATGAATGCAAAACAACTTAGTGATCTTAAACTATGCTATTTAAAAATGCAAATGACACCTTCTGGATACTGGATATTAACATACAGATAACACATATTTGCCTTCGTATTGTAAAATGAAAGCATCACTTCACTAATTTAGTAAAGCATACTCTCTATATGTAAATTATAAATGTCAAGTTCTTAACAATTATGTGTGAAATAAATGTCTTTATAAAGGTCAATGGTTCTGTTGAGGGACTTAGGATTAAAGTAAATATGTAGAATAGTCTTTCTCCCTTTTGTCTTAATTTGTATTCACTGACTGAACCCCATAAATAAAAATGATCTTAGTATATTAGAAATTTATTTTGAATTATGTGTAAGTAAACTTCGCCATTTGTTAACTTCCACTCTCATGTTTGTTAACTTTCACTTAGTCAATAATTACACACTTTTGAGGTCATTTTATTATAGCCATTACACAAGAGTATTTTTTGCAACCTCAAAAGTGATTTATCTAGTAACTGTCTAACATCAAGTATCATAAACCGAGGGTCAATCTGTCAGTTTTAACCAAAATCTCAGTATCTTACAAGAAAATCTTGTATTTCTCATTGTTTTTATTGGTTATATTCATTTATTACATTTTTAACCTGAATTTTAAACACTAAAGTTTATCATACCTTTGCTGTAATTGCAGGTTTCAATTAAACTCAATAAGAAAAATTTATCAGTGTGTAAATTTACTATAATCTGTATAAGAAGGCATCTGGACTGTTGCCAACAAAACTTGATTGATATAAGACTTCTGCCAGTAGGCCAGGCTATTTTTTTCTTATTTCGGTATTTATCTCTCTCATATACTTAGAGCATCTCTCTCAAAGAAGAAAACACAGCAGGAATTCTGGACTTCACTGTAGGGTTAACCAAACAGAAACAGTGGTAACCTACCATAAATTTTCTGGATGCCTTGCAAATCATCATTAGGTAGTTTGAAGTTGTCAGTTTCCATGTACTGGTAAAATGGGGCCATGATGGCAGTGGGGTCATTGGAATGCTCCAATCCCAGAGCATGTCCCAGTTCGTGAACTGCTACAAGAAATAAGTCATTTCCTGTGAAAATGAGAAGAAAAGATGCTATTATAACTAATATCCAAGTACAGATTGGAAAGGACAATTTGGTGTTATCAAAATTTCACCCAAGAAAAATAGGAGGAACTCTTTATTTCAACTATCAGTATGATTGTATAATTGGATTTTCTACTGGCATAATCCAATACTCTATTTTTGAAAAGGTGGGGGATCAGAGGTAATGTTAATATAGTCACAGAAATTTGGAAACTGAATGGAAAGAACAAAGACTAAAAGTTGAAGAAAGAGCAGCAGCATCAGAAATTGCTACTACTATTGTTGAAAAATCCTTCAAATTGGAAAACATGTAATATACTTTTATATATCTTTACATTGCACATAATGCTAAGAAGTCAGTAAAAAATACAGGGCAGATACAATCCCTACTTTTACACAGGTGAGTAAATTAAGGTGTAGAGGTGACAAGTCTTGTCAAGAACAGCAAATCTTTGCATTTACAGAGGTGTGACAAGAACTTAAGGTTATTTTAACTCCTAGATGAAGGCTTTTCTTTATATTAGCCTAGAATATAGGAATACAGAAGTGTAAAATAAAAGTCATAGGCTAGCAGTCATTATAACTAGGATTCTAGTCCCAGCTTTGTGAATACAAATACTAATCAACTCATATGCGATCTGAACAAAATATATTTTATTTAGAGTGGCTGTTTCTCACAGAAAAAAAAAAAATCTCTCCCACCTGTAAAAGTTGCACAGTGAAGTCTATTTAGTGCAGACTCTCAGAGAAACTTTGTGCGGTCACAGCCCTGCTGATGCCCCTACATGTTGCACCCTTCCAGATCATCATAATTTAGCTCAGGAGCAAAAGAGCCAGTCTGACATGTATATTTGTTAATTCTAAAACTTTAGTTAAACTGTGTGAGCATCCAACAGTTGGGACTATTATACTTCTAAGGGTCATGATCCTAAGTAGAAAGTTTATGATTGAACATAAAATGTAAAGTTTTGCACTGATGAATTGCAAATGATTTCAATGAACTTTTTGAGTGTCATTTTTTGGAAAACTTTCTTCCAAACATTTTTATAATGCACTGTGATAATTCCCTTCAGAGGTTTTTTGTTTCATTTTGTTTTTGTTTTTTGTTTCTTTTTTTTTTTTTTCACAAAAGCAGAGTACATAACAAACATTTTTTTCCTACTCTGGAGTAGTTTTTCATAGAAAAATGGATGAAACCATGGGGCTGATTCATCAAATGGTCTTCCAGACTGAAAATGAGCCATTCAAAACACTTCAGGGGCCTACATGACTCTCAAAGAATAACTGATTAAATACTGGTGTGAAACAAATTGGAAGGGTTTAAAAAGAAATAGAAATTAACATTTCCAATCTCAGAGAGCTTATTTTCTCCTCTTATAAAATTACTTAAATGTGCAAATCAAGATACAAAAAGAAAGATAATATAATATGTATTAGGTTTAATTAAAAAATATTAACTAGATTTATTAAAAGTTTATGAACTTTGCCCTGGACATTTTGAACATTTTACCTGCGTTTTCTCATTTAATTCTTACAATTATCCTTTGAGTCAGTTACTATTATTATGTCCATTTTTAAAATGAGAAGACAAGACTTGGAGATCATTAAATGCAATTTGCAAATTCAGGTAGCAAGGTGCAGATGAAATTCAAACTTCTCTCAGTCTGATTAGAGATCATCCTTTGAATTACTACAGTAAATCACACAGCTATAAAAGTATTAATGTGCCCAACAGATTAGACAATGTAGCCATGTGAAAACAATCTCATTCATTAAATCATCCATCCATTCCACTACTTTCACTTCATGCCGACTATGAGTTAGGCATTGATGTAGGCTTTGGCAATATAGTAGTGAACAAAACATATGAAAAATCCCTGCCCTTATAGCATTTACATTTTAATGGGTACTGGAAAGAATCAAGATAGAAAAGTAAAATATACAGAATGTTACATAGTGATAAATGATAAGGAGAAATAGTAAAGCAGAGAAAAGATGAAGTTGGAGACGAAAACATGTATGGAATTTTAAATAATAGTAATGGTTTGGGCTTCTAGGCGGACTGTGGTGGGGATAACTTTAAGTTTTTGCGTGGAAGAGAGACACAATCTGACTTAAATTTCAAACAGGACCACTCTGGTGATTGCTCTCGATAAGCAAGTACAGTGGATAAGGGAATCAGCATGATTCAATCTCTGAAGTTAATGCAATAATTCAGGCAAAAATGCTGGTCACCTGGACCAAAGTGGAAGTACTGGAGGTAGACAGAAACATGACATACTTGATATATTTTGAAAGGAGAATCACAGGGTTTCTTAAAGGACAAGATGCAAGGTGTGAGCAAAGAAAAACATCGAAGACAGCACCACGTTTTCTGGCCCTACACCTAGAAGAATGAAGTTGCCATTCACTGAGATGGAGAAAACCGTAGGACAAAAGAGTTTTTGTTGCTTTTTGTGTTGGTGGGGGTGAGAGTTGGTAGCATAACCAGGAGTTCCTTTTTTTGAGTGTTAAGTTCTGAATGCTTTAATTTGCTTAGTGAAACAGGAAGATTCATCAACTGAGAGAATAACAGAAAGGAAAAAGAAGAATGGGTGAAATATTTGAATACATAAGTTGTAAGGACAGGACTAGGGAAATATCAGCTAATTGTCAGGCAGCATTCATGATCATGAATTTAAAGTAAGATGGGCTTCATTATGCACTATGTCTTCCTTCTTCAGCCTTATTTGGCGGTGTGTATGCAGATATCAAAATGGCAGTATGGATTTCACCAGACTTTTGGTACCTCTAGGTAACTGTGAAAAGCAGAGGGAAAGAAGAAGGAGCTGTAGGTGTATGTTAGGCAGTGATTTTTGACTTCACCATGGTATTTGTGTCATGTAAGGAAGGCTAAAGCAGAGATCCTATAGGAGGCTAAAGCAGAGAGGATGAGGAAGGACTGTGACAAGATAAGGTAATAAGATCAATTTAAGATCAACTCTTAAATTCTAAAGTGGTCAGAGTTTTTTTTGTTTTTGTTTGTTTTTGTGTTTTTTAGTCATGATATTAGCATGAGTGAGCTAGAAAAATATTCAGTGATAGTCATAGTAGATATTTGAAATTGAGATTTGTAAGAGCAATGTCAAGGATATACCCATGGAAACGAGTCCCTGAGTTGGGATGGAATATGAAACTGGAGAGGATATTCAATATCTAAGAGCCCAGAACATTGGCAAAATGATCTATATCAACACTGAGATCACCGAGAATTAAAACAAGGATAGTGTTGAGAGTAGGATTGAACCAGGAGATAAAATCATCAAAGAATAGGGAAAATGACTTGAGAATCAGTAGATGATTATAACAAGGAGAGACAGTGGATGGAACAGTTTGACAAAATCACAGTCAAAACTTGAAGTTTTTCTGGAGGAGGAAAGGAGAATAATCTTGAAGTAGCATTAAAAAGAAGTAAGGCAGGGCATATACCATGACTCTAGTCCTTGCAGTAGAAGGAATATGCAAAAGAAAACAGAAGGAATGTAAGGGAAAGAGTATAATCAATGGAGAGACCAGTGTTAGTGACAAAAAAGAACCTAAAAGGAATATATTCAAAATAAGTTGATTATTGAGGGGATTTTGCTAACGATTGACTTGAAACTTCTCTAAAGTAAACAGATTCAGAAGATAAGAAGGGAAGAAAATGTAGGGAGAGAGAGCAATGGAGAAGTCCTATGGGAATTAGAGTCCGAGGGGAAAGTGGTGTCTTCTCCTGTGCTTCCTATGGTGATAAATAGGAATGGAGGTAAGGGTCCTAATCAAATTAGACCTCAGATTTCAATATATCAACTATAAGAGATTATTACTACTTGAATATGTTTAAAGGAATTTAAGAACATGACTTAATAGAAGACAGGAAATGAAATTAGAGGGGATACAGGCGAAAAAATGTACAGTGGTTACAAGGACAAGTTCCTATAATTGTCTTTGCTTCAATTTTTGTTGCTTTTCCACTGCCTACAAGATAATTTCACATTCCTCATCAAGATAACCAAGATCCTTCATACATAAGTCCTTGTCCTTGCTTTCCAACATTATCTCCCCTCTCCTTTATTTTCCTCTTTCTAGTCATAGAAGAATGTGCTTGTTCTGTCCTTAAGATCTCTCTGCATTGACTGTCTTCTTTCTGGATTCCCCCTCTCCACCCCCGCACCCACACTGGAAGCACATCAAGCAGACTTGATGTGACTGCTCAAATGTTACCTTCTCTATGAAGTCATTTCCCCAAGGGGTGCTGTTTCCACAGGCTTCTGCTTTAGCCTCCCACAGACCCTTGTGCATCCCCGTATCATAGCATTGCATTGTATTGTCGGCATCTTTTGGTAAATCTTCCCAGTATATTTTGAATTCTTTAAATACTGAAATTGTGCATCATTTATGTTGTGTCTCCAGTTCAAAGACATTGCCTGGCACACAGTAGATGACTAATCTTTAAATACGTTGAATGAATGGATCAGTTTCCAGGGACTGGAGGACTAATTTGAATTTGGGTAGTAAAGAATAGAATGCTATTTTCACCTAAATGTGGCTCAGAACTTTTTTCTTTATTTTCCCTAGCTTTTTTTCAGTATAACTAAAAAATAAAATTCTAAGATATTTAAAGTATACATCATGGTGATTTGATATGTGTACACATTTTGAAAGGATTCCTCCCCATTGAGTCAATTAACATATATATCACCTCACAGATTTAACTTTCTTTTTTTCTTTCTAGTTGGGAACATTTAACTTCTCTTTTATCAAACTTTAATCATCCAAGAATGTTATCAACTATAACCACTGTGTTATACATTAGATCCTCAGACCTTACTCATCTTATGACTGAAGTTTATACCCTTTTACTACCTCTCCCCGCCCCCCCCCAAATCTGTTTTGTGACAATAATGCCAAGAATCAGAATGGAAAGATAATGAGATGAGAGAAGAGAAGACTGAGGAGGCCTCTATTCTTATATGGGTCAGACAATGGAACTAAAGTACCCAACACTGTCAGCCACTCATTGCCGAACAAATGTCAGCAAACACTGTGTTCACAGCTAATGAAAAGAGGACATGGTCTAGAGGAAGTTGCTAGGGAATGTAGAACAGGCTTGATTTTATTAACTATTACGGAGGAGGAGTTAAAGTGACTGGAGGGAGGTAGGAGTGTGAGGGGATGGTGAAAAAGTCAGGCAGTAGAAAATCAAAAGACACAGAAATTCAGGCTTCCTGAAAACAGGAAACAGTTCTTTAAGGATGCCACTTTGAGTGAAAACCAATGAAACATGGCTACTGGGGACCATCTAGTCCCCATGGTCTAGTCACAGGCAGAGCTAAAAAACAGAAGGAAGGAAGGAGTCATTTATGAAGAGATGTGAGAATCATGTGAGTCTTTGCAAGTATGTGAAACAAGAAGACTTCCAAGGATTGTGTGTCAGAGGGTAATCTCAGGGGAGAGCGGGTGGGGAAGGAAAGGAGCTGCAGGCATTTTTAGATGCCATACATCTAACACCAACCTGAAGTGAACACCATTGTGAGTTTGAATCAGAGACACCATTGTTAAGACACACACCTGATGTTGATGAGCCTTGTCAACCGCAAATGACATGGAAAGTGGCCAAAGAACAGGTGTATGATTCACCTCTGGCCACACCCACACCCGGAAAATATGGGTAAAGTTTGGCTGGAATGTATTATCAGTGGGCAAAAAATGAAAGAAATTTTTCACCAGTAACAGTCCTAATGACAAAACAAAGATCTAGCAAGCAGCCAAAGGACCAACAAAAACCAAGGCAGTTGAACCAAGAACAGGAGTTGGCACTTTGGTTTACCAGGAAAGCTACAGTGAAAACCCAGCTCAGCAAGATAGCGCTGATTCAGAAAATACCTTTAGACACTCTTGGCCTTCTTGTGGCAAAACAGATACAATTTCTTGTTCAGAAAGTCCCAATGTAGCCTTACAGGGATTTTGTTTTATTTTTATTCTTCAAAAGGAAAAAAAATCCAACATTTAAAACATTCCGCCTTGTATATCACATCCCCTTCCCCTGAAAAAAGTACCCTGAAACTTGTTCCTGAATAAATATGTAGGAACTCATCCTCTTACTCTCTGGCAGATAAATATTGCTTTTAGTCATGCATCAACCCTGCTAACTTTGTTGAATTATTAAAAGAACTTCAAATCTCTCACAGGAAAATAGTCTTTTAGTCATAACTTCTTTCTTTTTTCTTTCCTTAATGAGAGAAATAGAAAAAACCAAAAAGGAAAACAAAGTAGTAACAACAGCAGAAGTTATTTCATTTCATGTATCTGCTCTCTTCAGATCAATCAAATTTTTCCTAAGCACCATTTCCAAGGGTGGAGTCATTCCTTGTCTAAGGAAGAAGAAAATTAATAGGATCAGGATGTGAACCTATGACCTGTTCAGTACGCCATAGCACTTGTAATCAGAAAAACTGGCCAAGAGCTCCAAGTACTTACCATTCTTCAGATGATTGGCAATAATATAATTAAACCTTACTTGCAGCTTCACAATAGTTTAAAAGGGTAAGTTGTTAAATAAAGTACCACCCTGTGATTTGAATTCCACTAGGAACAAAAGTTGTTGGCATATGATGAGGTTTAGACAATTAAAATGCACCAGACCTCTTTCCTAATGATGAAAATAATAACTGCTTCTGTAACTTATCATTAATCCACATTATTTGAGATTCTTAATTGTAATATGCCTTGATCTTATCACCATGCAGGCAACAAAGGATAAACCAGCCTCCTGATTCTCAATACAGAAATAGTACTTGCTCCTTTTGTAAGATTTTGAGTTTTGAGTTTGTTGCGTTCAATTGTATCTCTAATCTTCTTTCCTTTGTAGACTCCAATACAATTTCAGAACACTGAACTCTATATTATGAAAGATAATGCATTATTTATAATTTCCTTGTCATAATTATGTCTTTATATTTTATTCCAAGCTGTTTCATCCCTCCAAGCATTTTCATATGCTATTCCCTCTGCTGACAACATATCCTGAAAGTTAAAAATGACTATAGAATATTTCATCCATAAAAAGCTGTTATAAATATTTCTAACATTTATAATCCCACTGACCTGAGCAAATACTAGAATATCACCAGCACCACTGACTCTTTCTCCAGTTTCTCTCTTACCTCATACCTTTTGGCTGTCCCACTCCCTTTGTGGGTAATCACTAACCTGAGTTTTTCATTTCTCATTTCCTTGCTTCTATTTTGATATTTTTATCAAATATGTATGCTTAAATAACTTATAGCTTTATAAAGATGGCATGGTTCTCTACACTGTCTTCTGAAACTCAGCATTTTTTATTTCTTATATCTTCGTGCTTGTCTCTTTGTGAGTCTTGCAAAATCTCATTAATCCTTTAAAACAAAACTCAAAATGACCTCCTCTGTGAAGCCTTCTCCAGCTCCCCAGGTAAATTTGATTCCTCTGTTTCTGTGTATCCTTGGTCTTTTACAAACAGAACTGGATCATAACACATACCAGATTGCCTGGACAGCTTCTGATGCATAGAAGCTCTTCATATTTACTTGTAAGTTAAATGACTGACAGAACAAATTTAAGCAGATTCATAATTTTAAATATTTAAACATTTAAACCTAAAATATTTAAATCCATGTATAGAAGTAACATTCAGAAATCATCAAATTTTTGATTAGTATAAATTTCCCCAGGGCCTGATAAATAGAGATGGACCATCTTAAACCTCAGTCCTCCCACATTTTCCGTACAGCATGTTTTGCCAGTTGAGAGGCTAAAGGGACATATGTAGTCAGTCTCTAAGAAGGCCCCATAATACCCACCTCCTGGGATTCACTCCCACTCTGTGTCAGCTCGCTGTAGCAGAATCTGGGAGACCTGATGGTATTTGACTTCTAGTGGTAGGTAATAAAATACACCATGATTTTCACCTTGCTGTTCTCTCTCTCTCTCTCCCTCACTCTCATTTTCTTATTACTCTGGAAAAGCCATCTGCCATGTTGTGTAAACAGCCCTGTGGAGAAGAACTGAGGCCTCTGTCAACAGTCATGGGAGTGAGCTGGGAAGTAGATTCTCCAGTCCACTTAGATAACTGCAGCCCCACCCAATTATTTCACTGCACACTGATGACATACCTTGGACCAAAATCACCCAGCTAAGCTGCTCCTGGATTCCTGACACTCAGTACTGTGTGAGATAATAAATGTTTGTTGTTTGAAGTTGCTAAGTTTTGGGGTGATTTTTTAGGCAGAAGTAGATAATAGATAATACAGGATGGTTTAGCATGCTAACTCTTCTCCATCTGATTAGGATTCAGAGATAGGGAAGAAAAACTGAAAAAAAAAAAAGAATTGAGTAGAGAAGGAAGCTACTTTGATGCATCTGAGTACTTCTACAATAATCCTGTGATGAACGCAGGCATTAAATATTGTTCAGTTCAGCTATATCTCTGCTAAAACCAAAAGGTTTGGCAGTAAAGCTAAGTCTGAGAGAAAGTCAATGACTGAAAATTTCCAGAGATGTAAATATCAGCACTTCCCTACCTCAGATGTCCTCCCTCCCTCCCTCCCTCCCTCCCTTCTGTCTTTCTTATCTTTCTAAGATTTTATTTATTTGAGAGAGAGAGAGAGAGCACAAGCCAGGATAGGGGGGTGGTGGGGGGAGGGAGAGGCAGAGGGAGAAGCAGACCCCCTGCTGAGGAGGGAGCCCAATGCGGGGCTCAATCCCAGGACCCTGAGATCATGACCTGAGCCGAAGGCAGATGCTCAACCCCTCAACTGACTGAGCCACTCTGGCGCCCCTTAGATGTTCTTCAAATGTGTAAAGCCTGACACCTTGGTTGCACCTATACTAACTACTACTTTCTTTGCACATCACTGAAGAGAGGGCCACTCCCTTGGTGGCCAGCAAAACCTGTGCTCCTTGCCAGACAGCCAAAAAACTCTAATATGGAAAAAAAGAACAAGAATGAAATAGTATTTATTGAGCATCTATTATGAACCAGAATTATGTCACTGAACTTGTCATTGAAACTTCATGACCTGTACTTGCTTACTGTCCTTTTCCAATAACGCTCTCGGAGGCTGTGGAACTTGCTCAGCCAGGCAGCCCATACAGGGGAGAGCTGGGCTGTATTCTACATCCTGGCTCCCAGCTCCAGACAAGAGTGAGATCACACCTGTCCCCTGCAAGACAGAAGCTGACAGAAGCTGACTGGGGGCAAATTTTCTCATATCTCTTTCTGCTACTTTTACTCTTCCATCAAGTTTCCAGTTCCTCAAAGACTCAGTGCCCTTCTCTTGACTTTCCCCTGCCCACTATTCCTGTCCTCAATACCTCCCCTAGACTTGGCCCTTGTTCCCCAAGGGCCTCAAACTTCGGAATGGTCCCCTGGCTCCTCTTCTCACTGCTTTCTCCCAATCGAGTCAGACATGGTTTGACTAGGAAAAAAGTTTATTATTGCAGTCATTTATTAGTTTCTCATCATACATGGGCAAATGTAATGCAATGAAGTTACAGTTACAAATGGCACTTACGTGTGTCAGATCAATTTTATTGAATTTTATTTAATGACAAATCTCATTTACTCTCACACATGCTCTAAACTGTTTTGTTGTACACAGTACCATTAATGATGCCCTAAGACTAAAAGAACTAAGGAAACAAAATGTTTTTATAGAGTGTTCTAAAAGCAGCAGCAAGAAATATCAGATGTACTTTACATGTGTTACCTTATCTATGTCTCACCATAGTAGCAAAGTTTTCTTATTATCACCGTTTTACAGATTAGGAAATGAAGACTTCCACAGACTGTGTGATGGCCAGAGTGACCCAGTAAGTGGCAGAAATTGATTTAAGCCCTCCAGACAGTCTTGGCCCACAACCCCAAACTGAGTGTGCTGAGGAAATGGATTTCGCTTTTCCTCCACCCTACACATCTCCTTAAGGCTTCAGACTGGGCCTCAGAGGGCAGCTGCTATGTAAGACCTCTTTCCAGGAGTCCGAAGCAATAGTTACTATTTCTTTTCTTCATTGAAGTAATGCTAAATTTAATATTTTAAAATGTATTTCATAAAATAAAATAAAAATAAAATAAAATAAAATGTGTGTCCTCAGTACAACCCTGGCTATTCAAAAAGTTTCAATCATTTTCAATCTATTTATTTAGTCAAGTCTAAAAGCCTCAAAGTAAAGAAAATATTTTCAAAAGAGAAGGAAATAGTACTATTGTTACATGGACTTTCATTTTTAAAATCTTATTTCAAAACATTTCTTTAGCAATTCAGGAGGGTTTGCTGGGAATGTTACGGAGTTGCCTGTTTGGATGTGGTCAGGTTTAAAGCACGCCACTAGTGCACACTAAGAGGCAGAATTAAACAGCAGGCACTGAAATATAAGGGAAACAAATGGCCATCTAATAGGCCTTTCAAAAATCAGTAAAGGTATTTTCAAAGATAGACTACTACCAAATATTTACAGTTTTTAATTTAATAAGCACTTTAGAATTAATCGATATAATTAAAATAACTCAGGTCTATACTAGCCAGGTAAAGTGGACATCCCAGGAAGATGTTTGAATTATCAAAGCCAAAGTACATGTTTTATTCCTTCAGGCTGTAATTTGGATATGAAATCTGTGGTTTGGTGAATTAGACACGTCTTTATTAAATTCAGAAAAGTCTTGCTAAAAAAAAAAATCAAGAGTGGATGTGGCTAATTGCACCATGATATTAACAAGAATTTTCCCCCCTCTCCTGTTGAGCTTAGTTAGGAGTCTGAGAACATTTTCAGTTATGTCCTCTGTAATTTATTCATGTGTGGTTTATCTGCGCTATACTTTTCCCCTGGGTGGCTCAATGTGAACGTCAGAAGGATTCTGGAGGCCTACTTCCCTCTCTCTGTGCTAGTGCAAAAGAGATCAATTTCAGTGACTGTTTAAACAAAAGTAGTCATATAATAAATTGCAATGCCACTTTTCAGCAGCTGATTTGAATCATATGCCCTTTTACTGTATGTGAATGGTAAGTACTGTTTACCCAGTCATCATTCTCAGTATGCCTGGTACAGCAATCCTGGTATTATATGCTATAATCTCCAGACCAGCAGCCACTATGTGACACATATTCTTTAAAAAATTACTAATTACCTGCTGTGTGCAAGGAACTAGTGATAGAATTACCAAACTATTGATAAACAATTCATCCTAACATGTTATTGATTTTTCTACTGTGAGGCAGACAATATGAAGTACCAGGGTCTCTAAAGATAAATTACCCAAATCCTTTGTTCTTAATTAAGAAACTGAGAGTTTAGTTCAGTGATTCTGAATTCCTTTGGGTTCACAAGCTCCTCAGAGAATCTAAGTATGCAAATTCTCCCAAGAAAAATGAATGCATTTGTACATTATTGTATGTCGTTTTTAAGTTAGTTTTGTTCCACTTACATCCTTTAAGGCAAACCAGATCGAAAATTCTAACTCAGCTACCGTGTGTATAAAATTTAATAAATTACTAACCTCCCTGTGATCAGGTTTCTTTATTTGTAAAGTTGGTCTAACATCACCTACTTGTAGGGTTGTTGGTGGGTTAAATACCATCACATATATATAAAATACTTTGCACAATACCTACAACAGAGTTTAGTGCTTAGAGAGTGGTAGTGAGAAACTACTATACTATGACTACTATTACTACTCCTATTTCTATAATCAATAGACTTTCAGACTTCTGAGTTAGAGACTAATTCTTCATTTTACATTGGCTTATTTGGTCAGAAACCTATTAAGTATCAAAACAGGAATTTAAAAATATCAGTTCTGACTTCAATGAAGTCCATACACCAACTGGTTAAACACAGTCTTGATACAAACATATGTGAGTGACAAGGTTGGAAAATATGTTAAGATCCAGTTCTGGGGAGTTTTAGATGCTAGCTTTAAGAGTTTCATCATTATCAAGGAGGCAACAGAGTACTATGAAAAGTTAATATCAAGACGATATTGCTTAGGGTAATCTGGCATCGGTCTGCAGGTATGATTGGAGTGGGATGTGGCTGAAAGCTAAGACAGCAGGCAGAAGACTCATTCAATAGTCAAAATTATTAGGTGATGAAAACCTAAACATAGACAGTGATGAAAGGAATAGAAAACAGGAGTCCCTGAAACAGGAAAAGAAAATACTTGGGTGCTAGAATGAATGCAATAATTCTTTGAGTTATGCTATTTCCTATTATGAAGTTAGAGTTCATCGTAACCCCTTGAGCATCAAAATCCATGTAAAAATTACCTCATATTTTACTATCATTATTGAAAAGGAGAGCAAAGTTGAACCTAGATTCTGATTTTCATTTTCAAAGTACACTAAATGGTTATGATCTTAAAAGCTGTCCATTTAAGACCTTTAGAGAAATATTTCACTATATAACTTATATAAATATGTCCATATAAGACCTTTATATAAATATAAATGTTCATATATATATATTGTTTTCATGTAACATCTGAAATTGGATGTTTGCCATAATTTTTGTACTGGATGAAGAATAATTAGCAAAAAATGGTAAAAAAAAAAAAAGGTTTCATGCACTTGATTGTAGCAGCATATCTAGACTGCAATTCCCATATGCGCTTGGCTTCAAACATTTCTTTACTGACATGAGTTTATCCTATGACAGAGGTACTTGAAAGGCTTAATGTTAACACCATTGCTATACAGAGGAGATAATACACAAGGGCTGGTTCACAATAATGAGATAGGTTAGCTCTTTTTGAGTAAGAGCTTTGGGCTTACTATGATGCAAAGAGGCAGAATTGGAAGGAAGGGCTCTAAATAGCATACACAGCTGCAAACTCAAGGTCAGTCTTTCTGTGCATGCAGTGAGAGATGCCTGTTTCCCATCAGCCTATCCATCAAAACCTTCATAAAGCTGGAATCCAATAAATCCTTACATATAAGAAGAACGATTTGCAAAGTAATTAATACCTACTTGCTTTTTCAGACTAAAGGTTTGGGCACCAAAAACCTATTTTTTGTGTTTTTTTTTTCTTTTGTTTTTTTCCTTGGAGAACCTCCTCCTTACACTTACTAAAGCCAATCACGAGTCTATGTCTCCAGCAAAATGTTGGGGAAGGTTTTTGTTTCTTTGTTTCTTTGTTTTTTGTTTTTTTTTAGGATGGGCAAGGAAGAAGCCTAAGGGAGTTGGCACGGGGGAGGGGCTCATTTGGGCATCTGGACAGATGGCATAGTTACCTGGTTCATTTCCACTTCCTGAAGGAAAACAAACATTAGAGAACAGGTTAAAATGATCAGCTCCTGAGGTTTAGAATACAGTCCCTCACAGAAGCGGTGTACAAAGGGAATGAAGTAGCAAGAGGAATTAACAGGAAAGGAAGTGAAAGGGTGTTACAGAAAGATTTGAATAGACTGTGTATTGAGTGGGTATGTATTGCCCTAAGAGTAAACCCATACAACATGTTTCTTTGCACCTGGATATGTTTACATGGGTAGAAGGGACTGACTTAATTCAAGTACAACTGCTTGTTTTCTGAGAGATAGAAGCAGAGTAAAGAATTACAGAATTTAAAATCTGGTGGGGGAAGGGAGTATAGAATTTTAGTTGTTTTCCAAATTTTGCTTTTTGTAGTTCATTTCCACCTGATAATTCATTTTTCTGATATTACAGACCTAGTCATTTAGGTATGGATAATCTTCTTGCTTCAGGGGGAAAAAAGCAAAAGCAAATATAGATAAAAACAACCCTCTATACCCAAATATTTGCTTAGAGATTTATTGACAGATTATAAACAAATGTGTTTTTATAAAACATTTATATATAAATCAAACAACAGCAAGTACAGTAAAGAAGCCATAATAACTTAATGACTCATTCAGAACTCCTGATGTTTTCTCTTCTTTCCCTAAATGAAGCATTTCCCCAGAAGAACCTGTTTCTGCTCAGCATGATGATTTTTTTAAACATTAATTTTTAAAAGAAGCCCTTTCATTTTTTGCTTTTTTCTAAAGCAGTCTTCCTTTTTTCACTCTTCCCAGCCTTTCTTTTTTCATAGAATAATGAATAGTGAAACCAGACCAAAATGTGCAAAATGTAAAACTAATTATAAGCTTAACACCTTAACATCATCAGGTATTCATATAGCAGGCTTCCTATTATCTGTATATATTATACACATAATATTATATATATTGCATACATAAAATATGAATTCCTATATAAAATAATATATATGAAATATAAAATATATGAAACATATGAATATATTTATAACTACTTATAGTCATTGATGCCAATGAGAAAAGGTAAATGTGTTTGACTTTCTGCAATTCTCTTTTTAGAACAGTGATCTGAGCTCACATTTGTGTTCTGAGAGTGATAAAATAAATGTATAATTTTAATTGAGCAATAATTTATTCTTCAAGTATGAAGTAATTATTAAAACAAAGAACCACAAATTTGATAATTATTTGTGCAATCAACAACAGTGAATGTTAAGTGAAAAGACTCATCAAAAATATTTAAGTCAGGTAGTGGACTTAAAAATATTCCTCTATATGGCACATATGAATGCTGATGTCCACACAGCAAATTTTGAAGAAAAATATTTCTGGATCTTTCAAAAGGATGTAATGTCACCTAAGTGTCCTCCTATCTACTAATCTTTAAGTTTGCTTTTAGAGAAGTGAAACCAAAATAGAGAATGAAAATCGAAAACAAAAATAAAAGGACATTTCTGGGGCACCTGGGTGGCGCAGCAGTTAAGTGTCTGCCTTCGGCTCAGGGTGTGATCCCGGCGTTATGGGATCAAGCCCCACATCAGGCTCCTCCGCTATGAGCCTGCTTCTTCCTCTCCCACTCCCCCTGCTTGTGTTCCCTCTCTCGCTGGCTGTCTCTATCTCTGTCGAATAAATAAATAAAAATCTAAAAAAATAAATAAATAAATAAAAAATAAAAGGACATTTCTTTTTTTTACTAATAGAAATGCTTTTCCTCTGGCTGTGATTTATTCAACATATTCTGTAATTGTAAGTCTCATTTTAATTATTTCACCATAGATGTAGCAGAACAGCTTGTTTCATTTTATTTAGTAAACAAATATTTGAAAAGCCAGAGTTTTAGCTTAGAAATTGGGAGAATAGTCTGTTGGCAATGTGATTATGAATTTCAAATGTTCTGAAGAATGTTTTTTTTTGCCCTAGGATACATGACTTGGAAGGAAACCATAACCTAAATGTCTTGACGTGTGTGTGTGTGTGTGTGTGTGTGTGAGAGAGAGAGAGAGAGAGAGAGAGAGATTGTATGTATGTGTGTTACAAGTAAAGCAATGAACAAAGCATCTATGTTTCATGATTTTCACAAACTCTACAAAAATAAATTCATAAAACTTCAATGCGATCTTGGGAATTTCTTCCAGCAGACAGGAAGACTTAAAAATGTATTAAAATATGGATTTTAAAAAAAAGCTAGACATGTAAATTCCTGATTTTGACATTTCTTTTCCTACTGATTATCTTTTAATTGCAAAATGCCTAATTAACTGGGAAGTAGTTTCCTCATTTACTAAAGGGGAACAAAAATCAACATCCATGGAATAGTCACTAGGGCCCAGAAAGTTAATCCTCACAGCACCCCTTGAGGTAGGTATAATAACCCCCAAATAATAGCAGAAGAAACAAAGGTTTGCAGTAAATAACTTAAAAGCTGGTGAGTGGCATAGGCAAGTTTGTACCCAGGTCTGTTTGAACCTAGAATCTTTTCCCTGTGCTGAATAGGACTCTCAATTAATTTATCTTCCCAATCCCACCACACACACAAACTTGTCTTAAATAAACTTCATCACTGAAACAAACATAAAAGACATTAAGGTAACCTTATGAAACAAATGAAAGAGAAGAGAAACAATGCTGACACCAAAAAGAGTATCATTCCCTTTAATGTCTACTCATGAACTCTCTTCATGAATTTTTATAACATACAGTAAGAATTTATTGTCCACTGCATGCCCAACCAGTGACAGATGCCATTCATAGGAGATACAGAAGTCCCTGAGGAACTGAACTACACTTTTTAGAGAGCACTTACCATGCTATGCCATATGAAGAGGTGTTAATAAAACACCCTTATCAACACATTACTCCATTGCTCAAAATATTAAAATTGTTTCTTGCCAATTACAGTTCAATTAAGCCATTAAATACTACCTTCCATAATCTGGTTCAACCTTTCCTATGCAACCCATCCGCCACATTTTGTCAATACATAGTTTAATTCTTAACATTCCTCCTTACCGTATTACTGTATTGATTTTTACCTCTCTCACTTTTTTTCATGCTTTCCCCCCATATATAAGTAGTATAAAGCATTAACTACTTTTCTCTCATTGTTTAAAATTTTAGTATCTGCTTCATTGTGATCAAACAACTTTGGACAGTCAATCCTAAGAAATGAAAATTGAACTACATATGAATGATTTCATTTATTCCATCACATCATTTATTGCTGCAAGGGATATGTCTTCTTCAGAAATAGAATTTCCCTTTGAAACTACCTTGCCTATTTTCATTACTCCCTCTGGCCTTGTTCTGCTCTGTTTCCTTAGTTATCCTAACAACAAAGTGATATTTACCAAAAAAGCTGTTTTTAGCTGTGGAGACACAGAAATTTTGTATATTCCACTAAAATTATTAATATATCTTCTGTAAAAAAGTGGAAATTAATGAGCAATTTGTATGAATATTTTGTATGTATATAGAAGTAAGTTTTAATAATTGAAAAGCCTTGGAAAAAATCCTTAAATATGATTTTTCAGTCATTCTTTGTAAATAATTTCAGAAATGAGAACATGGTTTTATTCATTGCTATACAACAAATGAGCAGTTTAAAACAAGTCATTAATTATCTCACAATTCCTGTGGGTCAGGAATTGCAGAGTGGTTTAACTGCCCAAGATTTTTCACGAGGCTGTAGGAAAGCTGTTGGCTGGGCTGTCAAATCTTGCCTGGAACAACTCTGCTTCAAAGCTGAATCAAGTGATTGTGGGCATGCCATGGCTCCTGCTAGCTGTTGCATAAAGACATGGTTCTCATCGCATTTTCTTTTCATATGTTGCCTAAGTGTCCCCATGATATGCTCTCTGGCTTCCTCTACTGTGACTGATGAGAGAGACAGAGGCGTATCTAAGATAGAACCTGCAGTCATTTATAATCTAATCCTGGAAGTGATTTACCATCACTTCCTCCATATTCTATTCATTAGATATGAATCACATCCAGCTCTCATAGCTGGACAGAGGTAGGGGATTACACAAGGGTTTAATTGCCAAAAAGTAGATCACTGGCAGCCATCTTGGAGGATGGCTACTCCAACATCAATAATAATAGTGGATGCTACCATTTTCAGATATCGTATTTGGTGTCTGCAGTTGCTACAGTAACTAAGGACAGCAGGTTTTTCCATCTGCATTTTCCATGTGAAGAAACTGGATAGCTAGGATTGTTAAATAAATAATAAGGAATATTACTGGTAACTGGCAGAGCCAGAATTCAAATTTCAGGTCTGTTTGTCTTCAAAGTCAGTAATTTCTCTCCCCTGTAACACTGTGCCTTTTTTATTTTCTACAGTAACAATGATAAATGATCTAAATTATGATGAATTTTATTTCACACACTGTTTTGGGAATTCGTGTTGCTTAAGCATAGAGGAAATAAGAATCCTATCAAATTATGCTGTTAACTTTAATAAATTGGTTCTAGGGGAAAATTACAACCTTCAAATCCACTACTTTTCAATATAATTCTTAAATAGATATAGAGTAGATCCAACTTGCCAAATTCTGAAATGAAATGTTTATGCTCAGAACTGTTCTCCCAAGAAGCATGCAAAAATACAGGGGCTTCTTCACCTTTATCTGCACACTGGGAGTTTACATGAGTCCTCCTCAGTCAATTTTCTACTCAACAGTCTGGAGAATCAGGGAGTAAAAGATAAAAAGGAACTAGTGCTGGTTAAACTGAACTTTACTCGGTGAATAATGATATTTGTTGATTTACGAAGAATATACTTTCCATTTAGTTCTGCCACGGTAGTTACAGTCTCCACATGTTATAATAATGAGCAATCTAGAGTCCTCTCTCTAAATCTTTCGCAAAGAGATTACACAGATATATTTTCAGATTGGTGACTCTTAGGTTCAGTAGCCAAATTTTTGGACAAACAAAAGTAGAGCTGAGGATAATGACACAGAATTAAATGTAACACTTGGAACCTGAATTCATAATGTCACAAATATTATTACAAAAGTTAGTATGAAAATCTCACTATTTTTTCTCTAATTACCATAGTTCCTATTACAACTATCAAATCATCACCTAACATGTTAATTATGTTCACTTTTTGTCGTTTTGTATTCTGCTGACCTTCATCTTGTGATATCATCTTCAAGTCAACTATGTGAAAAATAAAAGGAAAGAAAGTGGATTGTAATTCATCACCAGCATGCAGATCATTAAGCATAGCTGTCTGTTATATAGAAAATGGAATGCAAAAACGAAGAAAAGTCAGAGCCGTTTTTGAGGATCAAAAGCTTTAATAAGCAAGACCCTACTGAATAAAAATGTAAAACACCCGTGAAAAAATGGACATATAAGTATATAATTTAAAATTATTTTATAACATATACTTCTTACTCAGCTAATTAGAAAATTCCAAAAATATGTTACCAATTCTAACAAAAATACTAACCATGTGCAATCACTTAAAAAACTCCAGAGTTTCCTTTGGGCCAATAAGCTATTAAAGACACACAGTTCCTAGATTACTAAAAGCATCTTTTGTTTTCACATTCACACAAATAAAGAGATTTGGGTTTTATTCCTTTATATTTGAATATTCAATATCTAGGAGAGTTTAAGGTACTCAGATCTTTAAGGTACTCAGATTTCTCTAAATTATATAAGTAGAAAAGATATTCCTAAGAAACACTATTTTCACACAGTGAAGTACTTGTGTTTTCCACACATTTCCTTTTTCTTTTTCTAAGCCAATTTTCTTTTCTTGATAAAGTGGGTCCACCTACACCATAATTTGATAGCAGTCACCTGTTTTATGGTCTTTAGGATTAAGCATTGTCAAAGATTTCTGAAAATCTGAATAATTTTAATCCACATATCTCTTCTATCTACTTTCTTACATATCTTCTCAACACATCCCAATTAATTAGTAGATATGACCCTTTCTAGAGACAATACTGCTTTTCCTCTAGTAGCTTATTTAATACAAATGTTCTTTGTATCTGTCCTTTATTATTTTCACCTTTATTCTTTCCTTCCAAATTGCCTGTTTATATATGTGACCTGCTAATCTATATTTCTGTCCCACCCTATAAAACATGTGAATCTGCTGCCATTGACATATGTAGGCTTATTTTGATGACTTGTCCTAAAATATCATAAGATTGACAGCTATTTGACTTGTTATTCTCCAGTCTGTTCATTTCTGGAAAAATTACATGAATAGAACTTTCACCAATAAACTTTTCCATCAAAAAAAAAAAAGGAGATAACAATAACTCTTTCCTATTTCCATAATGAATCTGCTATCTCAAAATCATTCCGCTGATTCTTTATGCATTCTCTTCCTTTAAAATATTTGAAGGCTTAGTTATTGATCTTGCAGTCTCTTACAACTCCCTAATCAAAGTTTATTTCAGCCAGACCTAATTCCACTACATGCATTTATTCATTAAGCAAACACTTAGTGAGTATTGGATTAAGCACATAGACCTGATTCTCAATTAGCTTAGTCAGATAGGGAAGGCTGATAAATAAACAGAAAAATACTAACAGTTAAAATCACAGAGATATCAATTCATTCAAAAACCATATGCTTAGCATCTAAAGTGTTGCTAGCACAGTGGCTTCAGAGACCAATAAGATAAAGTCCCAGTCTCAGTCCAAGATTGTTAGATATATGTATTAACAAGTACAAGAAAGTCTTACAAGTGTTGCAGGCGCTAAGATAAAAGTCTCTACAGACTAGTGAAAACTCAGATGAGAAATGAACAGTTCTATTATGATATTGTTGTGGGACTGAATCTCAGAGTTTAAAAACTGGAGGCAGGATGACCAGTTATGCTCTAATCAAAATGCATATATGAGAAACAATGAGAATCTGAACCAAGGCACAAGCAGCATGGATGGCAAAGGTGATATGGCCTAACAGAGTTTAAAGAAAAGCATACATCAACAGAGTTTAAGTAATAATAATAATAATAATAATAATAATAATAATAATATCATGACCAACTTAACGTGGACAATAGGTAAGAGAAAACACAAACACACACTAGCAAAAAAAGAGAATGTTAAAACTGCAGCAGGTCTGGGGGAACATGATAAGGTAACTTTTGAATATATTCATTTGAGATTCCTATGGCACAGTGAAATTTGAGTTTGGAACTCCGAAGGAAAAGTAGCTTAGTATTATGCTCTTATAAGTCTTTATTATATAAGTAGGTTAAGCATGGTAGTGACTAAGGAGGCAGAGAAAGGGTACAGAAAGAAAACCAACTAAAATAAAATAAAATCCATGGTTAATATTTAGAGGGCAGAAGAGAAAAAATCATGAAGAAGAGTACCTTGGAGTAGTTGAAACAGTAGAACATAAAGTAGCCTGGTGGGAAGTTGAAAAGAGCTGAGTTTTAAGAAAGCAGATGTTAAATAAGTAGATGTCCAGAAAAAGATGATCTGGATCTGGCAACTAAGAAGTGATGACCATTCCTGAGAGATGGAAGGTGGATTTAAGTTGAAAGATGGGGGGAAGTGAAGTAGAGATATAAAGCACTCTCGGAACTTAGGCATAAAGTGGAGAGCACTGTCTTAGTTTGTGGGTTCCCATGTCTCCCTCAGTTTTGGTAACATTAATTTTTTTTAGTAAACTTTTTTATTAATGTAAAATATACATATTATAAAATTTCACAGATCCTAAATGTACAGCAAAATTGATCTTCACAAATTAAAAAAACCCATGTAACCAATCCCCAGATCAAGAAATAGAATATTGCTATAATCCATCTCCTTGTGACACCTTCCTGGTCACTAAATCCCCAAAGTCACTGTTGTCAGATTCCTATCACCAAAGATTAATCTGCATGTTTTTGAACTCTACGTTAAGGAAATCAAACTGTATATTGTATTCTGTGAATCATTTTTTAAAGTAAACATATTATGAGATTAATCCGTAGTTTTGTATATTGCTCATTCTCTTACTGTATAGTATGCTACTGAATAAATAATACCGTAGATTAATTATCTATTACGTTGTTGATATACAGTGGAGTCATTCTAGTTTGGGCTACTAAACACAGTGCTGCTTCTGAACATTGTACTACTACACGTCTCTTCATACGCACTGCATGCACGGTGCGCACACACACACAATAAAATGCCTATTCATTGGGCATGCATATACTCAGCTGAAAAAGTGACAAATAGTTTTCTAAATCGTTTGTATCAATTTTCACCTCCTCCGGCACTGTGTGAACCTATGATTGTTTCACATAATCGCAGGAACAATTGCTATAGTCAATCTTTTCTATTAGCTGTTCTGCAGGATGACTGGTATCTCATTGTGGTTTTAATTTCTATTTCCCAGAAGACTAATGATGTTGAGCAATTTTCATATGGTTAGTCACAGATTCCTTTTTGCAAAATACTTCTTCGAGCCTTTTGCCCATTTTTATATCAGGTTACCTTATTTATTTTTGACATGGTGGTGTTCTTTACACATATCATAGACTGTGAAGGGTGAGATTGTGTCCTATTTGGGAGGTAAGAAGTTAGGCTGCCATGATTTCAGTCTGGAAGAAGACATGTGACACCCGGGTCACAGACAGAGGACGGTACCACTTACGGCTAATCATGCATCATGAGCATCAGTATATTTTCATTAGTTTCCCTTTACCCGAAGTCCTATAAGAGTCACAGGCATAGGTCTGGATATATTTCTGCACATTCAATGTGATGTATTAAAGAAGAGGAACTCCGAGATTAGGGAGCCATTTTTTTTTTTTTAAATAATGGGCACTAAGTATGCCTACTCTTCATTCTAGAGGAAGGTATTACACTTATTATACCGAACCTTAAGTATGACTGCTCTTTGCCAGAGGAGTACACAGTCGGCATCTTTCCAGGCTGTCTGCTATACAGACACTGTAAAAAGATACTCCAAGAAAAAATGAGTAGTTAGTACTTGCAAGAAATTCAAGAAATCTATAAAGAATTCTATTCAACAATATGTTCTCCATATGGTTCTTTATATATAGGTATTACAAATATCTCCTCCAAATAAATAACTTGTCTTTTCATACTCTTAATGATGCTTTTTTTTTTAAATGAATAAATGGTCCTAATTATTATGAAGTCTAATTTATGGTCAATGCTTTTTTAATGTGTCTTGTTTAAAAAAATTCCTATACATACTTCTATACATACTTACTTCTATACATACCTATACATACTTCTGAAGATATATTCCTATGATGGACTTATAAACTTAACAGTTCTACCTTTTGCATTAAAATGTATGGTGTGAAGTTAGCTGTCAGTGTTCAACTTTTTGCATCCATATGGATATCTAGTCAAATTAGAACTATTTTTCAAAAAGGCCACCTTTTCCTTATTAGACTGCTATATAATGACTGTCATTAAACACTGGATTATACATGTGAGGATATATTCCTGGAATCTATACTGTTTCAGTAATAAAGTCCCCTTATCTATCCTTATGCCATTATCGCACTCTGGTTATTACGGTAGCTTTACTAACAGTCTTGATACCTGGTGGTATAAGTCCTCCATTGGGAATTTTCCTACTTGAGGGCTATTCTTGGACCTTTGCATTACCATCTGCCTGAAATCCTTTAGGATTTATTCTACTGTGGTTCTGTTACCAACAAGTTAATTTGGATTTTCTTTGAGTGGAAATTTATTTTGTGTTCATTTTTGAAAGATATTTTTGCAGGAACAGAGTTTTTAGGTTAGCTGTTATCTTCTTTAGACACGTTAAAAAAGATGTCATTCTTTTATCTTCTTTCATGTTAGTGCTGAGAAGTCAGAAGTCAGTGCTATTGTTTTTCTCTTAAAGAAATTTGCCTGCCTTCCCTTTTTGACCCTCTAACTGCTTTTAAGATTTTCTCCTGTGATTTTAGTAGTTTTATCATGATGTGTCTTTGAGTAATTTTCTTTGTGCTTAATCTTACTGAGGTTCCAACAATTCTTTAATCTATGGTGGGATTTTTTTTTTATTTGTTTTGGAAACTTTCCTTCCATTTTCTCTTTAAATATTGCTTTTATTCTATTTTCTCCCTTTCCAGGATCTGAATTTCCACATTAGATCTTTTCAGTGTGACCTATTTGTATATCTCTGATTTGTCCTCTATTAAAAAAATTATTCGTGATTTCTCTGTGTTCAGCTGGATATTGATCTATCTTCCAATTAACACATTATCTCTTGTACTACGCCTGCTCTTCCATTAAATACATTTAAATTCTTAATTTCAGTTATTTAGTTCAAGTGTTCTTTTTGATCCTTTGTAATGATTCCATTTAACTGCTGATATCCCTCCCCATCTTCTATTTCTTAGATATATTCATCACTGTTACTTTAAAGTCTATGCATGATAATTCTCATATTTGGATCATGTGTGCACATGCACACATTCACATTTATCTCTGGGTCCAGTTCTTGGGTTGCCAGTAATATTTTTACTGAATGCCAAGCATTGTGTATAAGCAATCAGGAGATTCTAGATGATACTATTTTCATCCACAGAACGTTCATCATGTCCTCTGGTAGGGAGCTAAAAATGAGGGCCTATCTCCTGAAATCTTTCAGACACTGAGGGAGTCTGATTTATATTCCCCCTAAGATCCTGCTCCTGAGGGGTAGCTCTCTACACATCCCAGCTGGAAGGTGTGATGTTTACCACAGTCCATCATCCTCAACAGGTCTTATACTCTAATTTCTGTATCTCTACCACCATGAATCAACCAAAAGCCCTCCTTGGTGCTTCAGTGCTTTGCTTGTCTCTGAGTCTTCCATCCTGTGCAGTTTAAAAATTTGACAAAAGCCTGAAGGGTACAATAAGTATTAAGGCTTACCTCTCAGTGTTTCCCTACTCTTAGGAATCTTGGTCCCTCAATCCTGGCTTCCTTCATGGCCTCAAACTCTAATTTTTATTTTTATTTTTTTGTCTCTCCATCTTCATGAGATTCTTAAAAGCTCCTCTGGCTTCTCTGCATCATAATAGCAACTCTACCTGAAGCCCCAACCAGAATCTGCAAAATGCCTCAAAATTACCCAGTATCTAGGTTCACCTTTCGTTCTTTGGCTCAATTTTTCCCCCATCAGAATCTTCACATCTCAAGTCCTGAATTTCCTGACAGCTCTTTGATATCTTAAAAACACACATGTAATTTTATCTTTTTTTTTTTTTTTATCTCAATGGGAACATCCTTCTGCCATAAGCTCTGCCACAGGCTCTGCTGTTTATGTTTTTAAGGTACACTCAACTACTCTTTTGACTTTGCCAATGAGCAATAAAGACATTTTTAAATGCTTCTGATAATTTAAATTCTAAGCATACTTTTCTGGACATAAAAAAAAAATTACCCCCTAAATTATCTCTAAGCTATTTCGGCACCAAATAATAAGTTCTTCACTTACAGCTGATTGTTCACATTCTGACATTTTGTACATCTCATTTGAATTATTTTTCTACAGATAAATTCCTACACATTCTCAAAAGCACATCTTCCAATTTTATGCCCAATCATATTTCTGTGAGTTCCCTCTTAGCTTTTCAGACTACCTCAGCATTTTTCTTGATTGTGTTTAGGGTTCTTAAAAAGTCAAATGCTTCTCAATGCATTCTTATCTTTAAGTAATTTGTGAAATCATGGGTCATAGAACTTATTCTCAGTACCCCATTATTAAGCATTCTCTTGTCAAATGTGTAGCTATTTCTACATATTCTAAATCTTCCCTATAGGTTATTCTATTAAACTCAAAGTATTTCACACATGTGTATTACATAAACTTCAGTTTAAGACTCTGGTAAAATCCTTTGGGAAAAAAAGATTCATCTTTGTATATTTGGGCATCTTTTCCATTCTTTGTCCACATAATTATTGACTTTCCTTCCAAAAAATATGGGAAAAGCAGGAAATACAGCCAGTCTCTACCCTGTTCTTTATTTTCTGATGTAAGCAGAAGAATCAAAGTTAATAGCATTATGGTGTTTTACATATTCATTAATTAGCAGAAATAAGGTTAAGACCATTAGAAAAACTGGCCATATTTCAATTAGTAATTTATATTCATTTTCCTGTATTTATTATCTACAAAATATTGCTGTGATTTTATTTTGAATTTTCTAGGTAATTTCATAAGTGTTCTTCTTTGCCTTGGTATAAAGTTGTGTTAATTATTTTGTGCTGTATCACTGATTTCCACAAAATGGAGTACATTTAAACAACAATAATCATCTCATGGATTTTTTGGGCCAGAAATCTGTAAGAAGCTTGGCTGGGAGTTGTGCCCTGGTGTCTCTCATGAGGTTGCAATTACATGTATGCTGGGTCTGTATCCTCCTGAAAAGTTGGCTGAGACTGGAGGGTCTACTTCTGAAGTGGCTCACTCACATAACTTGCAACTTGGTGTTGGTTACTGGTGGAGGTACAGCTCCACCCGGGTCTCTCCACATGGCCCATGGTGATTGGGCTCTACAGGCAAATGTCTTGGGAAAGAATAAGAAGAAAGAGAGGGAAGGAGGGAAGGGGGGAGAGAGAGAGAGGTGTCTCACTAGCTCCAAGCAGAAGTTGTACCCTTTTTATGACCTAGACTTAGAAATGACATAGCATCACTTCCACCACTTTCTATTCATTAGAAGTGATTCACTAAATGGCTCATGTTCACTGAGAGAAAATTAAGCTCCATGTTTCAAAGGAACAAGTGTCAAAGAGTTTGTGGACATACTTTAAAAGCATCACAGCAGCTACATGTGCTTTAAACTCAAATTATAATTTATCCAATTATGGAAACTGGAAAGATAAAATTAATCTGGTTTCCACTGTTGACATGAATACAATTCTACTGAATTAGTTTTTTGTAAGATTCTAAATATATAGCAAAGGTCTCTATAGTGTTTTTATATATTTTGCAAAAGTCTTAATAACCTTACTGAGTGCATTTCATAACATTTTGATTAGAAAGCACTGCTGCCTACAAGAACTCAGAAAAGCAATTATTTCACATCAAAAATTTAAAAAAAGAAAATGGATAAAGTACTGTCTGCTAAACCACATTCTATGCTTCAAGAAAGGAAGAAATATACTCTGCATGTTACAATAGCAGGAATTTTTAAATTCCAAAAAGACAAAAGGATGGACCATTTGAAAAGTCATCAAAGTTAAAATATCATTGAGATCAAATATTAACACTGGCCTCATCCAAGTTATCAATAAAATATCTGTGATGAAATAGAAAAAATGTAATACAACAATAGGGAAATAACCTATGACTGTCAACCCGGTACCCAAATAAAGGAAGGATGTTCCCCATAGGCAAGTCAAATAGAGGTAGCAACCTCCTTATTCTTCCTCATGAAAGAAGGGAGTTTTGCTCTCTCCTACTTCCTGAAAATGAGCAAGTGGGAGAAAATGAGATAAACAATCAATATCCTTTCTATTTAAAGACCCCTAACAAATTAATGAAAATAATTTAGTAGAATAGTCCAGTAGGAACAAAGGTGAGAAACAGCTAGTGAACACTCACAAAACACAAGTGAGTAACATATACAAATACACGTGCCAATCAGTTAACAAATATGTGCCAATCAATTAACAAAATGGGTAAATGGGTGAAATTAAACTTTTCTCTATTCAAATTGGTCAAGGTGAAAACATTAGGTATTAAAATTAGAGTCACATTCAGATGCGTGGCTTAGGTGTTTGAATTTGCATGCTATACAGTTATCCTATATGGGAAAATGACCTGGATCATCAAACTATTACATTGGACACATTACTCAACCCTTTGTATGTCACTTTCCCCATCTGTAATCTTGGGACAAGAGCAGAATCTACAAACAGAGTTTCAGTGAAGACTAAATGAAAATTCATCTATGGCACCTAACAGTGCTTAACAACTAGAACAGACTAGTATCACTGTTTTTTATTATTATTTTTACCACTATATCATGGTTATTGTTATGCTCATGTTCAATAGGTCGTACACTCTTATACACTGCTGGTGGAAGTGCAAATTGGTTCTGCATTCAAAAAATAACCTAATAACACATCAAGTTCTTTTAAAAAGTTTATGTTTCTTGGCCAAATAATTATGTGGCTCTATTTCTTAGAAATAACTAGGAAAAATAAATAAATAGAGTGTCAACAAAAATTTATGCAAAAATATGTTCATTATAACTAATAGCTAAAATCGGAAGTAACCTAAATTTTTGTCCATTGGTATAATCGCCATAAATTATATTCACTTACATGGCAGAATATTGGGTTATATTGAAGATATTTTAGTGAGTTTAGGAAAACTATGGGCAAATAATGTGCAGTGAAAAATATAAATATTTTTAAATCATATACAATATAATAATTATATGTATATCTGTCCAGGTTTATATCTCTATTTTATCTAGCAATCAATATATTAGGATATTAAATCTCTCAGACCTTGCAGTGGTTGTCTTTGAGTGGAAGTGCTGAAGATGATTTTAATGATTTTCTTTCTAACTCCTGGATTTTATTAAATTTCACTCCAGGAATTCATACATATGATTAGTCATATTATAAACTATATCACAGTTAAAGAGTTATTAGAAATTATGCATTCAATACTAATTCAATACGAAATTGAATATGCAGTTAACAGTGCAGCTATCAGGAAGAAAACTATTGTTTTCACATTTATTTTGATATTTATTATGTGCCAGGCATTGCAGTAGGTGTATTGACATATTTAATATGTTCAAATGGTGATTATAACCTTTTTAACCACCATCCTCTGCCTGTACTACAAATAGAGAAACAAAACCTTAGTTAGTTTAAGAGATCACTAAACATGGTAGAATTGATATCTCAACTGGTCTATTGTTAACGGCCATGATATAGGCATTGAGAAATATACTCTATCTGAAGGTTAATAATCATTTTGCTCTTTATTTATAAGATATGGAGATATATAGCTATTTCAGAGTGGGTATATGCCTATATTGGTACTTTTGAAGAAAAAAAAGGATTTGATGAAACCCATTAGATCAAATCTAAGAAGAGCTAAGCAGGAAACTGACTGCATCATCTTAAATGAAAACAATCTAGGCAAGTCAATGTCACTAGGACATTCTGAGTAGGAAGTGTGATTACTCCTAGATCAGTGCCATGAAAATAAAGAAAAGGTTGAAGCTGCTTCAAAAAAATGAAGAAAAGTTCACTTTATTTTAGATATGCTATTTTGAAACTTATCATTTGAGATCTATTTACACCAAAGTGCATACATACTTTCCGAGTATAAATGCATGGGGTCCTGAATAGAGATGAACAGAACACTCAACTTGAGGGAAAGGTGTGATGATACTGATATCCTTCCTCCTATCATTGCCCTAACCCTCTGTCTTGAATTGAAGATGAGGCAGGTAGAAAAGGAAAAGGCTGGGTAATTGCAGAACAAAAGATAGGGAACTGAGTCTGACCACTGACAGAATGTTTGACAACTGAGTATACCCTGTGATAGCTCTGTGTTTTCTCAGGGCCACAAACATCCTGTTGTTGCTCCAGCCCACAGGCAGGCATGTGCACAAAGATCCTATTAGCTCACAAATGATGGAGAATAACCCCTCCACCAGAGGCGCTAGAGGACCAATTGCACATTCACAGTATATTTAGAGTATATGCCAAAAAAATCAGACAGCACCTGTGCATAGTAATTTGCACAGAGCATGTGCAATGGTATTTAAGTTCCTGTAAATTTCTTCCTATTTGTAGAACCCGACTACATGTATATTCCACCCCTTGTCTATAACTGTCCATAAAGATGAAAACCCCACACCCCACCTACTCCTTCCTTTTTTTTTTTTAAGATTTTATTTATTTATCTGACAGAGAGAGAGACAGCCAGTGAGAGAGGGAACACAAGCAGCGGGGAGTGGGAGAGGAAGAAGCAGGCTCTCAGCGGAGGAGCCTGATGTGGGGCTTGATCCCAGGACTCCGGAATCACACTCTGAGTCGAAGGCAGACGCTTAACGACTGAGCCACCCAGGTCCCCCCCACCTACTCCTTCCAACTCAGATCCTCTGAGTGAGCCCACACTCCCTTTCTTTGCAATAAGGGTTCTGCTGCTATACTTTCCTCTGATTTGTCCTTGAATTCTTTCTCCCAGTGAAGTCAAGAACCTGGCACCAGCTGGTGTGGCGGTTGAGGTCTCAGGGCCCCAAAACTCCCCTAGTCTCTGGTATCAAAGAGATAATATTTAGGAATGAATGTTCTCAGTGTTGAACATAAATCAGGGTGAGTTAGGTTAGTTCGACATAACTCGTATGAGTTCGTAATAAACACAGGTAAAGGGAACTATTTCCCAAAGCTTCCTGAAAGATTCTCTTATTTCCTCTTGGTGACTTGGGCCAACTGACCTCAGGCTGAAATGCAAAGAGTTCTACTTGAAGTCCTTCTTTACTTGACTAAAATGATTATTTTAAATATATTAAGCAAACGAAAAATTTATGATCTGTCTGGAAATTTACTTTGTAAGATACCCTATCTCTAGTTTTGATTTCATTTATTCCATAAGTATTCACTGTGTGTTCAAAATAGTAAAGAAAATGGGCTATACTTAGATCAATGGAACAGAATAGAGAACCAAGAAATGGACCCTCAACTCTATGGCCAACTAATCTTTGACAAAGATTTCCAGATTTTGGAAAGAATATCCAAAGGAAAAAAGACAGTTTTATCAACAAATGGTGTTGGGGAAATTGGACAACCACATGCAAAAGAATGAAACGGGGGGCGCCTGGGTGGCACAGCGGTTAAGCGTCTGCCTTCGGCTCAGGGAGTGATCCCGGCGTTATGGGATCGAGCCCCACATCAGGCTCCTCTGCTAGGAGCCTGCTTCTTCCTCTCCCACTCCCCTTGATTGTGTTTCCTCTCTCGCTGGCTGTCTCTATCTCTGTCAAATAAATAAATAGATAAATAAATAAATAAATAAAATCTTAAAAAAAAAAAAAAAAGAATGAAACGGAACCATTTCCTTACACCACACACAAAGATAAACTCAAAACGGATGAAAGACCTAAATGTGAGACAGGAATCCATCAGAATTCTAGAGGAGAACACTAGAGGAAAATTCTAGAGGAGAATTCTAGAGGAGAACCTCCGTGACCTTGGCCGCAGCAACTTCTTGCTAGACATGTCTTCAAAGGCAAGGGAAACAAAGACAAAAATGAACTATTGGGACTTCATCAAGATGAAAAGCTTTTGCACAGCAAAGGAAACAGTCGACAAAACCAAAAGACAACCAACAGAATGGGAGAAGATATTTGCAAATGACATATCAGATTAAGGGCTAGTATCCAAAATCTATAAAGAACTTAGCAAACTCAACACCCAAAGAACAAATAATCTAATCAAGAAATGGGCAGAAACATGAACAGGCATTTCTCCAAAGAAGACATCCAAATGGCCAACAGACTCATGAAAAAATGCTCAACATCACTTGGCATCAGGGAAATACAAATCAAAACCACAATGAGATGCCACCTCACACTGGTCAGAATGGCTAAAATAAACAAGTCAGGAAATGACACATGCTGGCAAGGATGAGGGGAGAGAGGGGAACCCTCCTACACTATTGGTGGGAATACAAGCTGGTGCAGCCACTCTGAAAAACAGTATGGAGGTTCCTCAGAAAGTTTAAAATAGAGGTACCCTATGACCCAGCAATTGCACTACTGGGTATTTATCTCAAAGATACAAATGTAGTGATCCAAGCGGGCACCTGCACTCCCGTGTTTATAGCAGCAATGTCCACAATATCCAAACTATGGAAAGAGCCCAGATGTCCACTGACAGATTAGTGGATAAAGAAGATGTATGTGGTATATATATACACAGTGGAATACTACTCAGCCACCAAAAAAAAAAAAAAAAAAGAAGTCTTGCCACTTGCAATGACATGGATGGAACTAGAGGGTATTATGCGAAGTGAAATAAGTCAATCAGAGAAAGACAATTATCATATGATCTCATTCATATGTGGAATAACAGAGGATCATAGGGGAAGAGAGGAAAAAATAAAACAAGATGAAATCAGAGAGGGAGACAAACCATAAGAGACTCTTAATCATAGGAAACAAACTGAGGGTTGCCGGAGGGGAGGGGGATGGGGGATGCAGGATGGGGTAATTGGGTGATGGACATTAAGGAGGGCATGTGATGTAATGAGCAGTGGGTATTACATAAGACTGATGAATCACTGACCTCTACCTCTGAAACCAATAATATACTATATGTTAATTAATCGAATTTAAATTTTAAAAAATGTGCTATATATTTTGTGCACCGAAAAGTTACAAATAAAGAAGGAACTGATTAAGACAAAGTGTAGTAGGCTGATTAGATAAAGGCAGGGTCTTTTTTTTTTTTTTTTTCTTGGAGAGAGGGGGAGGGAGGGGCAAAGGGAGAGGGACAGAGAGCAGCTCAGAGCCTGACCAGACAGGGGGATGGATATCACCACCCTGAGATCATGACCTGAGTGGAAATTGAGTCCTGCATTTAACCTACTGAGCCACCCAGGCACCCCAAGGGCAGGGTCTTGAGGACTGAGGAGGACTTTATGTTGGAGGGGTGGACATAAAATATAGCCATTTTTCCCCAGAGGCAGAAATTCAGTAAGAAACAATGAGTTAATGTCAAAGAAGAGGCAGAAAGGAGAAGTGTGAATATAATTACATGAACTGATTTTGATATGAGATGCATGGTTATCTGTTAAGTCAAGGGAATTAGGTTGGAAGTTTAAAAGTTTAAACGTTACAGCTAATTTAATTTTTCTGGATCCCTTGCAAAGAAATAAGCTGCAAAAGAGAAAACATTTCCTCTGCATGTTTCTATTGGGTAGAAAAACATTAATACCACTCATCTTGCAAATCACTCTCAAAAAGGACTCTAACGAAAAGTTTCATTAGGTAAAAAACTTTTAAATAAACTGGGGTTACTTGCTACTTGTTTAATACATAGTCATAAAAATGTGTTTAATATACCATAAAAATGTATTTTCTTGTTAGTATTTCCTTCTTTGGCACTGTCCTACATGAATAAATCTACTAGAACGAAATGAGTATCAGTTTTCTTGATCTCATGTTCTATCCAATATGCATCCTTTAATAATAACATTAAAAGGATCAGTGGTTCTAAATAAGTAAATGTTGGCAAGTGGAGGGAAGTTCTAAAAAAGCACCATTTTTGCTCTAAGAAAATAGTCTGAATGCAACACACACACACACACACACACACACACACACACTTTGGAGACTTCTCTGCTCTAAAATAGAAAGAAATGATAAAGTTTGGTTTAAAAAGTTAAAATAAAAAAAATCAGAGAAAGGGGAATTTAGACTGGTTATTTAGTATATATTCCAGATTAATATAATAAGGAATCATCTTAGAGTGAAGTCCCATTTCCTATGTGTAAAAATAAACTGCAGTAAATAAGAAATAAGTTATTATTCTGAAAATTCTTATAATATGCTACTTGAGATGACTTTTCTAAGTCTGAAACTGAATACCTCAGTGTTTAATCAGAAACAAATATTTACTTTTATGCAGAGGCAAATTTAAAATTAAATGTATTCAAGACATAGTATGAGACTCTGATGAGAATATTTTTTAAAAAACTGTAAATAATGACTTTAATAAATTTGAACTAGAATTGCCACAGAGAAATAATCAAAGGCTCTTGCTTTTGGATAGAATGGAGCCACAGAATTTTTTACATTTGAAAAAGTCAAATTTTACAGTTAAAAATTAAATTGTTCCTTACATATAATTATATGTTCTCATTTTAATAAAAACTACTATTGCTGTTATGTGCTTTCAAACACTACCCCATTTTTATTTTCTTTTAATTTTTTTACTATCACATTTTTAATATTCTGTAATTCTCCAGTACATGTTTTGAATTAAACGATGGCATAGGAGATAATATTGAAAAGAGGCTGCACGATTTCAGTAGAGAAATTAACCCTGAAAAGATGCACACTCAACTCTTCCTATTTTCTTCCTTCTGAAATAGTTTATATTCTGCAACCTGAATAAAATTTCCTAAATCATCTCTATGTTCATTTTATTCCCTTGCTCAAAAGAGTTCAGTGGATTCTAATGAGCCATAAGAAAAATCGATCTCATTAACATGTCACTAAATAATTTCAACAAATTAGATAAAACCAACTTTCCTAGTTTTAGCTATTACTACTCTTCACTTAATTATCCTGTCATCTAGACTTGTGTTTCTCAGGCAAGGGTGATTTTGCCCCAAGTGGACAGTTGACAAAGAGACATTTTTGATTGGAAGAAATACTTGGGTTCCTGGTGGCATTTATGGGCAGAGGCCAGAGACAATGCCATTAATGTATATGGAACTCCTCCCCACAATTTTTGAAATCTGTCTACTTCAAAAGAGATAAACGGTGTCACGGTTAATGGAATCTTTATATTTACTTGTAGGATGGATTTATTTATGGATCTGATTTTGTAAATTTTGCAATGAATGCAATGATTTTGAATTGCATATTACTCTCTTATTTTAGAATAAGATGTTTTTGCTATTATGTGTTTGTATATTTCCTTTGCTTTAACTTCCCACTCTTTCCTCCTTTGGGAGAATCTATAATTCTTAAGCTGGAGCTATCTACCAGGTCTTCTTTATCTATCCTTGAATTTCACATCATTTTATCTTACCACGCTTTTCTGAAAATGCTTACCAAGATTTCCTTCCACATGACAGACTCAGTTTTTGCAGTAATAATAGGTTTCTTTTCCTGTTCCATCCATAGAGAGCCTTTATGGGTATTCAGAGTTGTTTCCAATATCATTGTTTTGATTCACTTGATAAAATATTTTCAGTGATAGGCTTCTCTCCTGAGTCTTCAAGTAGATTGTCCCTTTCCCTGGTTCTTTAGTATCTTCTTAATGCTCTCATTTTGTTATTACCAACTAGGTACTTTGGGCTAGTTACCAAACTTTCTATGCCTCAATTTTCTTGCAAAATGGAAGTAATTCCACTATCTAGTTTGTGGTGTGGAGTAAATGAGTTAGGGACATACAATGAATTTAAAACAGTATCTGAGACATACTAAACACTCAATTAAATTTGGCTTTATGAAACTTTGAATAAGATTGATGATAAACCAGCCGAGAAGTGTCTTTTTTTTTTTTTTTTTTTGAGAGAGAACACATGTAGAATGAGGGGGGAGAGGCAGAGCAAGAGAGAGAGAGAGAGAGAATCCCATGCAAGCTCCACGCCCAGCGTGGAGCCCAACACGAGGCTCAATCTCACAGTCCTGAGATCATGACCTGAGCTGAAATCAAGAATTGGATGCTCAACTAACTGAGCCACCCAGGTGCCCCAGCAGAGAGGTCTTTAATTACTTCTTGATTTCCCTGTTTTCTTAGGTTCTTGATTTCCCATGATCTTCGGTCAATCTCCATTTCTCAGTACACATGCATCTATTACAGCCTTGCCTAAGACAAGTGCAACTTCCTCGAAGCCCACAGTGGTCGTGTTCTCTGATGCATTAAATCAATGACAAACTACAATTTCCACTGTGGATTGCACCAAGAGCTATTTCTGCTGCTGCCTTGATATGTAATCAGTACACTGGGGAGGAGGTGAATTGTGGCAACATTTGATTTCAAATGAAGCGAGTTATAAATTAAATGTGAGAATAACTAGTAGATAGTTTTGTTGTGCTTAAACTGTAAGGAAATTATTAAAGTGGTACTATAAATTAATTACTAATCTTAATAATTGAGATAAGACTATAAAATTATTAATTTTAATAATTACATTTTCTCAAAAACTCAGACATTAATTTTTTATATTGAAAAACTAATGGCTAAATTTGAAATTTCTACTATATTTTGCCTTATTGATGACCACCTAAATTTAAAGATAAATAACATATATGAAGATAAATAACAAAGAAAATTCTACAAATATAAGGAGAGGAATAACAGAAGCTAAATAATAGTCAATAGGTCAAAATCTGTATTAAGGCAAATTATGGTTAAGCAACTAATTCACAGAGGCAGAGTGTATCTAAAGTCAAACTAGTATTGTTTTTACCTCCTATCATATTGGTGTGGCAGACAATGGCTAGTTGCTCATCAAACCTATCACCTTTCTCCAGCCTTCCTGAGATTAGGTGTGGCCACGGAATTGAATTCTAGTTCGTGGAACTTGTCAGGAATATTATTACCACCTGCAGGTCTGGCACATGACACGACTCCATGAGCAAATCTTCCTCAGGTCTCCCAGCTACTGACTGGATGTTAATACCCAAGGCAACTCTGGAAATGACGTGTGGATGATAGCTGAGCCTCGATTTTTCTGGGACTTAGATCAAGTGAGTGGACAATCCTCTTCCCCACCACATGAGCAAGAAATAAAATTCTATTGTGTTAAGCCACTGAAATCTCTGGTCTTACCTGTTTCATTTATTAAGAGTTTGATATTATCTGTATTTTAATGTTCACGATCCATCTATATACTTCATTTAAACGGATATAATGAAATGTTTTGAGTGTGATGACACCAATTCATCTGCTTTTCTCTAACTGCACACAAGGATCTAATAACTAAGTAGATACTGCATACTAATCATGTGAGGCAATGTAACTGAGAGGTTTTGAAAAACTCAAGACTATTAAAGTCACCAGTGTACTGAAATAAAATAAACTCAGTGAAATTAAGTTCATTCCAGGAAAGAAATCAGAAGGAAAGAAGTCATGTTGTTAAAAACACACAAAAATATCTCTATTATAGTTTTGAAAGCCAAGTTAATTTGAGAGAGAGCGCTTCCAAGTTTTGGTAAAACATGGTAAGGTAAGAACTATGTGGTAGAAAGCTAATATTCTTAGATTTTAAAATCTCAATAAGTACTTTGGTTTTAAAGATAGATTAAGGTCCTTGACTGCCTAGTCATATCAAGTGATTCCCTTATCTTCAAAAAAAGCACAGGAAAGATTGATCTGGACAATATTCCCACGGACTGTAGCACTTCCAGGCCTCTTGGTAAATATCTATTTGGCATCCAACTTTTCCTGTCCTCAAAGATCAAAGTCAAGATCCTGTAAGCATCAGAAAAATATTATATAGCAGTTATGGTTGCAAAATGAGCAGAAAAAGTTGGGAGATGGCAGACAGCTGGTTAAGGCCTAAGTTTACTTCTTGGCACCAACACATCTCTAGTCTGCCAATGACAAAATATCTCCTACAGAAAGTTAACTCTCCCCAGTCGACATAAATCAAGTCCATTGACTGAGGCATCACATTGTGAAGATTTTTAACTTCAACTAGGTTTATTCAAAGAATGAGCTGCCTTACATGTAGAATTTGACTGCTTCACATTTATCGGTTATATTAGCCAGGATTCTCCAGAGAAACAGAACCAGTAGGATATCTACGGATATTTAAAAGGAGATTTATTATAGGGATTAACTCAAAAGATTATGGAGGCTGAGAAGTCTCACAACATGCCACCTGCAACCTGGAGAACCTGGAAAGCCAATGGTATGATTCAGTCAGAGACTGAAAGCCCAAGAACCAGGAGTTCTGGTCTCCAAGGGCAGGAAAAGATGTATGTTTCAGCTCAAAAAGATAGAGAAAATTCCCCCTTCCTCTTTTTTTTTTTTTTTTTTTTTTGGCCCCCAATGGATTAGATGATGGCTGCACACATTGGGGAGGGAGGATCTTCTTTACTCAGTCTACTGAATCCAATGCTAATCTCCTCCAGAAACACCCTCACAGACACATCCAGAAATCATATTTTATTCGCTATATATGTACCCCTTAGTCTAGTCAAGTTGACACATAAAGCTAACCATCATGATGATGTAACAGATTTAAGGGTTTTGATGTCTTGATACAATTTCTATCATCATTTCTCTCTCCCTAATTCTTAGGTGGACTGCCACGACAGCCCTGCGCACCTCCTGATCATCTTCTTACCTCAGGCAGTGATTTTTCTGATAATAAACAGAGCCAATGCAACACATTCTTCTTGTTAATAGAACTGCAACTCTATGGTATAATAAGACTTGCCTCTAGATATTTTTCTGTGGTAGTTTTATGTAACATTTTAATAGGTAACTTTTTTGCTTAGAGATTATCAATTTGAAATCCTATTACTGGGGTACATACTTGTCTAATTAGAAAGAATCTTTGTGATAAGTTTGTGTTTACATTGATAGCGCCATTTAAACTCTATACTGTAGCCAAGGAAACAATATGATAATGATGCTTAAAATGAATCTTAACACTTTTCTAGAGTTAAATTTTCCAACTCACATTCAGGCAATGTATACTTTGCGAAAAACCATATCACAGTAACATTTTCTATTTAGAATTACTATGCATATGTTTTGCTTATCCACTCCAGGAAAAAAAAAAAACCTCTTGGAAAAAGTGGCATTATTTTTATTAAGTAGGAGAGAGAGAGAGAGAGAGAGAGAGAGAGAGAGAGAGGTGTATTTATTTATTTAATACAATTATTGTGTAATTTACTTAATGGGTTTTAGCTTGAGTTTTTGAAAGGTATCATGACTATAAGCAAATTGATAGGAAAGTGGGTAACAATGAATTAAAGGTTACTGGCAGCCTAAGACACTGTTTATCTCTTTTGAGGTAGACAGAATTCAAATTGCCTTCATTAGCTGAGCAATATGCTGTGGAAAATGAGCTGGGTACTTATCAAGAGGCTCTTTCATTTGCATTTTTGCTAAATTATCAAGCTGCTCTGTTTTCTAGGTGCTTAAGAGCTGTGAATAGGAAAGAAAGAAAATTTCTCAGTTAAGTAAGCTTGGGGGCATTTGAGGACTAGAGTAAAGAAAAGAAGAAGTTTATCAATGAAGATGTCAGAATTGTTCCTTGTATATGTGTGATACAAAAAGATAATCTTACAGACAGTTAGGATCTAGGATGTAAAAATGCATTAATTCTCCCCACATTCACCAGCAACACAGCAAAGCTAGAGGCTGTTCTTTTGATAAATGATCAATACTTCAGCATGACACCACCCTAGTTGCCCTGCTGTTGCTAGTTAAAAGTCTGAATTTCAATTAAGCAGTAAATCTTTACGGTATTACATCTTGAACAGACAGTTAACTTCTCCCTAGTCCCCTACAATTCTGAAACACTATGATTTTGTAGTCATTTTCTTTAAGCTCACTCAAAAGAAAAAATATGTTTATATGATCAGTAAGGAAATATTTTCCTCCAAACGAAACACTAATTATTAAATAATTTGTTTTGTTTAATAGTATGCCTATGTACAAAAATTATTATATTTCTCCAGTATAAATTAAGAGGCAATCAAATGTATTAATACATAATCTGAGTCAAAAGTCCATTGACATGATTGTATATCTTTAGTTCCTATGTTCTATTTCAATTCTATTCTATATATATAGAGAATATATATATAAATATATTATAGACTTTTCCTTGGAAAAGTCGTGCAAAACACAGAAGCATTCATAACAGCAATCACACTTAAATCAGTGTAAACATTCTCATTTCCTCTGTCATCTCAAATGTCCCTATAGACCTTTTCTTAAAGCTTTTTGGTTATTTTAAAAAAGCATTTCTTGATACCTAAAAAATGCAGCTAATAGAGGATACGTCTAAAAAATGTGTGCAGCTTTCTTAAGGATTTCAATATTTTAAGGGAAAATACAGGCCATTTGATAGGCATCATCACCCAAATTAACATGACTTCAAAGCTCCAGATTTGTAGTAGCCTTAACAATTAATCTATTATTAGAATAAAATATACTTTTGGAATTATAATTACTGCAATAAAAATAATTTTCTGTTTAGAATTTTAGAAGAAGTCTTTTCCCAGAAGCAAATGCAGTTTTGCCTCCATCAGCAAAATTCTACCATTATAAGTGCCATTCTTCTCATTTAGAATGCAAACATTTATATTAACAATTGACAATTGACCTGAAGATGTATGAGCTACTTCATTAGAATGCCTGTGCAATTTTTTTTTTTTTAAGATTTTATTTATTTGACAGAGAGAGAGACAGCCAGCAAGAGAGCGAACACAAGCAGGGGGAGTGGGAGAGGAAGAAGCAGGCTCCCAGAGGAGGAGCCCAATGCGGGGCTGGATCCCAGAACGCCGGGACCACGCCCTGAGACGAAGGCAGACGCTTAACAACTGAGCCACCCAGGTGCCCCTGCCTGTGCAACTTTGATAAAAATAAGATAGGGGTGCCTGGGTAGCTCAATCGCTTAAGCATCCAACTTTTGATCTCAGCTCAGGTCTTGATCTCAGGGTCTTGAGTTTGAGCCCCATGGTGTGTGTGGAGCCCACTTAATAAAAAAAAAATTTTTAAATAAGATAAACACATTTAATTTTAAATGATTTATGTATCACACCAGTGTGGGCCTACTACCATGTTGCAGATATTTTATTATTGGATGCTCAGGCATAGAGTACGTTAAACAATCCTGAATAGAAAGCATGTCTACTTGCAATGTCCCAGCCCTGCAATACAACCTGCAGAGTGAAAATAAGCATACAGCACGGTAGAGGCTTCTTGAGCTATGATCGGTTAGCCAGGAATTGAATGCAGCCTGTCCAACTTCAAAGTTTTTGGCTTTCATGACACTACTATATAGTGAAATCTCCCAACATACTTGCCATTTGTCTCCAAATCAGTTCTTAAAAATGAAGTCATAATTTCATAGTCAATATACCTATTAATAACAATGCAAATGGCCATTTTATTGAAGAGTAGATATTTTATTTTCTTTTGGAAAACAGGAGCAAGTATTTATTATATTTTCTTTCTTTGAAAATTGATGTTATTTTAAATTTAACTCAACTTATTTCATTCTACCTATAATGTTTGAACCCTGTGCATTCTCAAAATGCAAGGCTATTACACTAATCCAGCTAACTAAATTTTCTGATGAACTAACAAAGCTTAATTTGATGGCTGGGTTTAACTCATCAAGGAGGAATTAAGACTTTTATCAGCTGATTAGCTGTCATTAAAACAAGGCATGCTGTATTTTCAACAACATTCTACTATAGTGAAGAAGAAAAATATTTGTCTTAATTACAAGAATTGCAAGAGGTGGATGCTTAGGCATCTTCTAACTCTAGGATCCTGTACTTATGTGAATATTTTTTAAACATAAAATTGAATTATGAATTGTTGTCTAGGAAGCAACACACGCTTCTTACATGAAGTAACTATTCTTTCAGTTATTGAGTTATTTTAAATTTATTTTTGCATATCAGAATAATTTTAAAGATTAAAAATCTGACAGATTTGTTGGAACAGATTTGCAAAAATCAGTTTTTTGATAAAAATAAAGAAAGATATAACATAAAAATAATAAATTATGTAGTTATGTCATATTGGGAGACCAAGAAAATGGAAATAAAGATGAAAGTGGCAAAATTTTACAACCTAGATAGGTGATAATAGAAAAGAAAAGAACAAGAAAGGTGGCAGAAGCTACACCACAAAATGTCAATCAGGTTAAGTTTCAAGTGGAAACACTGCAATATAGTGTAGCAAAAATAGCAGAATTTCCTTAAGCATGGTCCATGATTTAAAATACTATGAAGTCTTTTAAATGACATTTTATAGAAAACAAAATTCACTTTATTCGCAGAACACAGTGTAAAGTTCTAACCTCTAGGCAACAGACCATATGAAAAACTAGTAATATCTACTGACCCATACAAATTCTTGTTCTAAAATGTTATCAAAAGCCTCATATCATGTTTTTCATTTTAAAAACAAATTTAGAATCAACACCTTAAAAGTTTTTAAATTAGTAAATCACTTAGGCATTTCAAAAATAAAAATAAAAACAGAACTATTTGCAATGAAAAAAGCTATGCACTTACCATCATGATTAGGATTTCCTAGTGTCCACGGCTCATCTGAGTCAAAATGAGTATCTCCCCCAATTCCTGGTCCAGGGAAGTAGGCATGTGCCAAAAACCCTCCCTCTCCATCAAAGGGAGAACTGTCTCCATGAAAACCAGATGCGAAAATGATGGTTATATCCACATCACGTTTGCCATTTTCCAATTCGCTGTAAGGAACTTCTTCAAATGTCAGAGGAGTTACATTCTGCCACACGTCAAAGGCACGGCGAATAGCTTTGCGGGTTTCAGGGTCTCCTACTTTGGGAGTTACGTTCTTTATACTGAAATTTAGAGAAGAGAATAATAAGTATGGTTTTTTAATATACAATCTGACTTATTACAAATTGGCTTTTTACAGATTTTGATCTATTCAGTTGAGTAAAATACTAGAAAAACAGTCTTATATGAAATAGGAAAAATTAATCAATGCCTCATGTCTTTATAGCCAGGTTTCACTGCACTGGGGTCACTTAATTCTCAGCAGTACAGTATTCATCTGGCAAGGCTATAAACAGAAGTTCTCTGCAGAATGGGTTAACGGTAGGGTAACTGGATCAGTCACTTTGCCTTCTGAACAACAGAAAGGCAGGTTTGCCAAATGATCAAACAGGTGAAACAGTCTCGAGCTGAAATTAAAAATTCAATTTCTTTCTTGTTATCATTACTTTTAGGGGCACACCATTCTGTGCATACATGGTACTTCCAAACAATTTCCTTGTAATTATTCTTTATCTAGGAACACCAATTCAGCAGACACAAAGTTATTTCTTAGTTTTTAAAGAAAATATTAATTAATTACAGTTTCTTATGTTCTATCGTTTTCTTATGTTACACTTGATTCTTTCTAATTATAAAAAGCAATGTGAGTAAATGGCTTTTTAATACAAAAATTTAAAATTATATGAATTTAAAGAAGTGACTTAGGCATTGTTTAGTTTACTTTTCTTGAGGCTAATATCAAATGGATACTTCAACTAACAATCTTACATCCATGAATCCATATATTTACACTAAAAAAATCTTAATACACAAAAGAAAGTATAATATTCAGGTGAATATTAATTGCAATGCAGTAATAAAAGAGAACTGGAAGCTAAATAATTTATAATGATGGAGTAATAGTTAAGTTATAGTGTCTCTATTACATGTCATAATACAAATAGGACTCAAAATTATTTTTTGCCATTTAAGGCTATTTAGTAGCATAGAAAAAATTTAAGATATACTTTCCAGTGGAAATAATATGCAAATCATATTTTTAGCCCACTTGTAGCTATGTCTCAATAACAGGTGTCCTACCGAAATAATAATAATAATGGCATTAACTGAGCATTTACTATGAGCCAGGCAAGCATTTCACAGTAGAAAACTTTAGACAAAATTTAGAGTGGCAGAGCTGGTTTTTCAACTGAAATATTCTGACTCAAGAATCCATTGTCTTATGGTCTAAGCTAGGCCACACATGTAAAACAAGGTTTTCACTATTTTCTAATACATTTCTACATTGACTATTTGATGGTAAATATCATTCATTGTATATAAAGAAAACAAAGAAGCAAACTAGGTGGAAATGGAGTGGGGGCAGGGAGTGTTCCAGGAAGGAAAAATGACAAGTGAAAGGGCTTGAAGTTGGAGACATGCTTAGTGAGTTCCAGGAATGGTGAGGTGGCCACAGCTGGATATGAGGCCAGAAAGGTAACAGAAAATCAAAGATTTTGGCCACTGTAAGGAGTTTGGCTTTTGCTGCAAGTGAGAGGGGAAGAACTGGAGCATCATGAGCTAAGTGACATTGGACTTTCACTTTTTAAATAGATGACTGAGCATTATGTGGAAAACAGACTGAAGTGAGGCAAGAGTTGAAGCAGGGAGACCCACTGGGAACTCTTGCAAAACTTTAGCTAAGAGATGACAGTGGGGGGCCAGGGGACTACCAGTAGAGATACAGAGAAGTAGACAGATTTTGGATAAATTCTGAAGATACACCTGCCAAGATGTACTGATGGTTGGACAAAGACTGTGAGAGAAAAGGAGGTACCAAGGAAGACACCATGTTTTCTGAGCTGAGCCAAAGGACAGATAGAGTACAATAATTCAAGCCTGTTCAAGGAGAACATTATACAGTATTTTGTTATTGCTGTTTTACTTGTTTGTTTTAATTTCATGTCCTTTCAGCGTGATGCTCTGAACTCTATTTTGAGAAAAAGTAAATTTCTATATTGAGACATCTGGTGATGCTTCTGTCTGGCTTGTTAGTCTCTCAATTTCCTGTCTGATGGCTGAAGAACATTCAGATTAATGTTGTAACTTTGAATTTTGTCTAAATTAATTTTCCTAGTAGTCTTCTATTTTACTCCCACCCAACAGGAAGACTCTCATTAGTGGGGAAGTATTTTTATGACACATTATTTGAAAGGATGTACTACATAACGGCTACTGCTCTAGGTGCATAAGAGATACAGCTGCACACAAGACTCTGCTCTTATAAAACTTATGTATTTTAGTGATAAGAGATACACACACACAAAACCTAACAACATCAAAAAGATAATTACAGATGGCGACAAGTGAAGGGTGAGGAGGTGAGGTGAGTAGATGATAAATGGGATTTCAATGACAAAAGGAGCCACACATGCTTAGCTTAGCACTAGTTTCTAGCCAGAAGGAACAGTGAGCAGCCCACACATACTTGGTCAGTTCAAAGAATGGGAGTGCTCAGTGAATTGATGTAAAATGAATACTCAGGACAGTGGTTTGGGATTAAAGAGAACTGGCAGGAAGCAAGTTATAGTCTGTGAAAGGAAACCACTGGAGAATTTTAAGCAGAGAAATATCCTGATATTATTCTGGTTTACAAAGATCACTGTTTCTGATGAAAAATGAATAAGGAGACAAGCATGGAAACAATGAAACATTGTGGAAGTCCGAGCAAGAGAAGATAGAGACATATCCCAGAGTGGTAGTCAGGGAGATAGGAAGAATTAAACCATTTCAGTGTATGTTCTGAGGGTATTGTTAATGGGAATTGGTGTTGTATTCAATGTGTAATGAAGAAGTTATTTTGTTTTGGGATAAAAGACAATCTTACAAAAGAAAAAATCATTAGTATGGTATGTATATAAGTACATAATGGTTCTGAGAAAAAATGAAGCAACATAATAAAGAATAATAAATGTGGGGGCGCCTGGGTGGCTCAGTTGGTTAAGTGTCAGACTCTTGATTTCAGCTCAGTTCATGATCTCAGAGTTGTGGGATCAACCCCCATGTCGGGCTATGTGCTCAGCACAGAGTCTGCTTGTCCCTCTCCTTCTGTTCCTCCCCCTGCTTGTGTTCTCGCTCTCTCTCTCTCAAATAAATTAAAAAAAAAAAAAACGTGGGATATCATTTGGACTTGTAAATACATCACTATGTTTTTCAAAGCTATGCCCTGATTAACTTTCAAAATATACTTAACCACAATATTTGTGGTGTCATTAGTAAATACAAGACACATAATGGGCACCTGGGTGGCGCAGTCGGTTAAGCTTCCAACCCTTTTCAGCTCAGGACATGATCCCAGGGTCCTGATCTCAGGTTCGTGAGATCAAGCCCCACCTGGGACTCCTCGCTGAGCACAGAGTCTGCTTAAGACTTTCTCTTCCTCTCTTTCTGCTCCTCCCCACTGTGTTCTTGCTCGCTCTCTCTCAAATAAATAAATAAATCTTTAAAAGACACCTGAGTGTACTTCAAAGTTAGAGTTCTGGATGAAGTACAAAGAAAAACTAATTTAGGAATTTTTATGCCATTAAGATATATGTTGTATTTACTAATAATTGAAATAATAAGGGGAACAGAGATATTACGTGATATAAAGAATAATAGGACTGTTATTCTTAGTTCAAATACATGATGCACCAAGTTATTAATATAAATATTTGCAAAACAAAAAATGCTATAAAATGAACAAAATGAAGGTTATGTTTCAAAAACATAATGCAACTAATTTAATTTTAAAATGTTTTTACTTTTCTGTAAACAGAGTAGAGTGAACATACTTTTCATTCTAATAAGACAATTTATTTCATTTTTTGAAGACTATGTCAGGTTTTTTCATTATGCCATTTCACTGATTCTTTTAAATTTCCATGTTGCTAAATTTTGGAACTTTCACCTAAAAAAATTAATAAATGTTATCGTTAATTCATTAATAACCATGCCTTATACAATCCTACATAATAAAGCTGATCAAGTGGAAAATTTTTGACCTCTATATTCATCAGAACAATTTATAGTGGGAGGGAAATGTATGTGAATTGACTTACAAGATAACTGTGTAAAGTCAGGACTCCCTAGTTTTCACTGCGCTGAATCCATACCAATTCATTTAATAACAATTCTACACACTAATCACGGAGTATTTCCCCTTTAACTTTTTCAGAGAGTAATAAATCTTTTCCAAAGTTAGAGGATGATTTTATCCCTAATATGAAAGTAAGGAAAAAAACTACGTATTTTGGTATTTGTATGGTATGTTAAAAGTTAAAAGAAGCTTGTACTCTGCTTTATAATTCTCAGTAGAAACATATAAATCTCACAATGATAAGTGAGATGTTAAGTTTACTACACTACTTCTAGGATAATTTTTAAAAGCGTAAGAATTTGACATTCAGAGAAACAGTAAATTTTGAGGGAACGAGACCTTTACTTGTGACAAAACTCTACTGAGGGGCGCCTGGGTGGCTCAATTGTTAAGATTAAGTGTTTGCCTTTGGCTCAGGGCCTGATCCCAGGGTCCTGGGATCGAGCCCTGCATCAGGCTCCCTGCTCTGCTGGGAGCCTGCTTCTTCTTCTCCCACTCCCCCTGCTTGTGTTCCCTCTCTCGCTGGCTGTCTCTCTCTCTCTGTCAAATAAATAAATAAAATCTTAAAAAAAAAAAAGCTCTACTGAAATATGTATGTTTTCTTCATTGATGACATTGGAAGAATTATTTTGCTTCATCAGTTCTGTAAAATAGATGAATGTAAAATGTAAAAATATCAAACACTTGTTCATTTGAACAGATGTTATAGGAAATATGAAACAAGGCCATTGTAATAGGTTTTGTCCTTTCAAAGGAAGTAAACTCTAATTAGTTACTCTAGTGACATAGTAAATATTATCCTGTGCCTAATATTACTGTGTAAAGTCAGGATTCTCTAGTTTTAACATCACTGGATCCACAGTAATTTATTTAATAACAACTCTATATATTAATAATGATTATTTGCTCTTTAAATTTCGACAGAGTGATAACTCTTTTTCAAAGTTACAGTTATGTTTTATCTCTAATTTTGAAGGAAGTATAAAAAAACTGAATATTTCAGCATCTAGTTAAGATCCAGAAGTTGTATATATACTTGCGTCAAAATTATTTTGGTATGGCCAAAGATAAATACCCTTTAGTCAATTCAACAGACAAAAATTAGTTGTCCAGAAAAGCATACGAACATTTTAAGAAAATGCTTGACAACTAAATGGAGCTTATTGTAACTGGGAAAGTAGACAATTGCTAAGAGTATAATAGAGTAAAAATAACAAACTACATAGTTATTTTCAGATCCATATCCAGAAAATATTATAATATTTTACAAGAGAGAACTAAATAGACTAATGTATTTTCATTCATATTATGTTTGTATTGTTGATGTGGCTTAACTTTTTTTGTACAAGAAATGGTCATAGATAGAGATTGAATATGGAATCTTTTCCTCCAGAAAAGCTTACATTCAATGTTTTGTGATTTCACAAGATGCTAGTTTTCCAGGTAAGGCAGACTAAAGTACATATTATTTTGGCTTTTATTTGAGTAGTGTCTGTTTCACTGCCTGCCGTGTATCCTCTGGACACACAACCTGAATTCTCTATGAAGTCAATAGGATCATCAAATTCAGTGACCTCACTGGTTTTAGAGAATAAGAAAAGTTTCTGGGGAGGAACTGATTATTCCTCAGCAACAACTAGGTTTCTTTTCTCTGCATATATTATTTTTTTAAAGATTTTTATTTATTTATTTGTCAGAGAGAGTGACAGCACAGAAGCAAGGGGAGAGGCAGGCAGAGGGAGAAGCAGACTCCCAGTTGAGCAAGGAGCCCAATGCACGACTCAATCCCAGGACCCTGGGATCATGACCTGAGCCGAAGGCAGACGTTTAACCGACTGAGCCGCCCAGGCGTCCCAGCTCTGCATATATTATTAAAGTAAAATAATAACGTCTGGTGTGTATCCTCAGGAGTCACACAAACATGCACTTAAAATCAAGGTTAGCTAAAGTAGAATTTATTAGGAAAATCAATACCAATTAATATAACATAACATACTATTATGTTATTATACTATTAATAATTATACTATTAATAATAATAATTATACTATTAATATTATGAATACTTAATATAACTCAATTTAAAAAACAGATGCACCTGGCAATATAAGTACATATTCCATGAGACACTACATAAAATAATATTTTGGAATTTAGATTTTATAAAGAAAAATAGGGGCGCCTGGGTGGCACAGCGATTAAGCGTCTGCCTTCGGCTCAGGGCGTGATCCCGGCGTTACGGGATCGAGCCCCACATCAGGCTCCTCTGCTATGAGCCTGCTTCTTCCTCTCCCACTCCCCCTGCTTGTGTTCCCTCTCTCACTGGCTGTCTCTGTCTCTGTCAAATAAATAAATAAAATCTTTAAAAAAAAAAAGAAAGAAAAATAATTTAGGCTCAGCTTATTTTATACAATATTCAACAAATGGGAAAAAAAGATTTGCTAAAAAATTAGCCTACTCATTACATTACTATTATTGTTTTGAATAAAGCTTAACCAAAGCCTACAAAGAATTCATTAATTTATTCAATAACTATTTAATTTAGGGCATAATACACAGCAGCACTCTACTAGGTTCTAGGGAACATAAAATGGATATGGTCTCTGATGTAATGAAGTTCCTGTAAGGTCCTGAAGTAACATACAATATACTATTTTGTAATTATTCACTTAAACACACCTGTCTCCCACATTCAACTATATTTTGTATGAGAGTGGGGGCCTTGCTTAACTCATCTATCGATTGCCAGTGCTGTCACATAATGCTGTTCAATAACCATTTATTGAATGTATAACATCTAATTACCCAAGAAGCAAAATTTGCCAAAAGAAAAACTGATCATAAAGATTCAATTAAGAGATGAATGCCCACCAGTAACTTATAATTATTACCAGCATGTAAATTATGTTTCAGCCAAAGTTATATATACCCCTAACAGTACTTAAATGATTTTTCTGATACAACCTCAGAAGTTCCCATTTCTAGGCATCAAGCCCTGAGGTCATTAAAGTGGAAGGCATGGGAGCCTAGACATTCCCTCTAAATGGAGTCATTATACAAGGTTCCTTCCAATTCCACATTTTAAAGATAGAAAGAGATTTTAAAATTATATAATCTAACTTTCCAACCACTCCACAAATGGTCTCTAATTTCCTTGACAAGTGAATAAATTGCTTGGTTTATATGCTTCCAACAATGAAGACTTGTAGGATGAATGATTTAATTTTCCAATAGCTCAAAATATTAGGTTGTTCTGAAAGCCTTTAAGTATTTGAGAAAAACTGGAAATTTCTCCCTTAAATATTTTTTCCATCATGTTGAGAATCCTTGGCTCTAATCTTGAGCCCTTTCTCATGCAGACTGTTCGTAAGACCTCTTAGCATTTTGATTTCAATTTTGGAGGTGCACTTTAATTTGCCAAGCAGCAGCTGGAAATGTGGTAGACCAAAGAGAAAAGGATACATCAGGTAAAGCTTGGCCAACAAAGCAAAGAGAAAAATTGGCATCATCACTGCTTGGACACTTTGCTTTCTATCAATCTAATCTGTTCATTTTAGTTCTTTTTGAGCCACACTATAATGCTGGCTCATATGAGTTTGCCATCAAATAAAACCTAGATTTGACTACCCCCACCACTCCAGCTCCTGGGTTCATTCTGTAATGGCACATTTCTGCTATCCTTTTAAGAGTAATTTTTTTTAGCCAAAATGTAATATTTTATATTTGTTTTTCTAAATATAGTAATAAAAGTAGCAGCAAATGCTTATATGGTACTTTTTTACACAGGGCAAGTTCTTAATACCTTACATATACTAACTTTAAAATTTAATATCCTTAGCTCTCACCCTCAACTTTCTATAATTCTATTAGAATACTCTCAAAAATTTCTGTTAATTGTCTCATAAATTAAAACAAGTTAAGATGATAGTTGGCATTTACTAAGCACTATGTTTCAAGCACTGTGCTGAGGTATTTTTGTTTTTTTGGTTTTGGGGGTTTCCCCCCACCATGACCTGACTTAATTATCTCCTACGCTTTATGAGGAAGGTAGTGTTACAATACTCACTTTGTACACAAGGAAAATGAGACTTAGAAGATTAAGTAACTTGATCCTGGTCTTACAGGTAGCAAGTATCAGAGCCAGGATTGAAATCCAGATCTTTCTTACTCTAAAATAGAACTCTTAACCACATGATGTATTTATCATAACCTAGAAGTTTACAGGGATAGACACCTAATTATTTGAGTATTCAAAACTGCTGGGACAATTGTCAGTAAAGGGACACAGCTTCAATGGAATAACCCCCAAAGATGAGATGATAGTAGATGGGACCTTTGGGAGGTGCTTAGGTCATCAGGGCGCTGCCCTCACAAATGGGATTAGTTTACCACAGAGATCCCTAGCCCTTTTGCCACATGAAGATACAACACGAAGTCGGTGACCCAGAAGAGGAGACTCACCCACCCATACTGAAATCTCCACCTCAGATTTCTAGTCTCCAGAACTGTGAGCAGTAAGTTTCTGCTGTTTATAAGCCACTCGATCTATGTATTTCATTATAGCATCCCAATGGGACTAAGGTTTATGCCTAAGATCTATATGAATAAAGTATAAAACTGTGATTAAAGAAAACAAAGACCTAAATAAGTGGTGAGGGTTTCATGTTCATAAATAGTAAGACTCAATATTGTTAAGATATTAATTCTTGCCAAATTGATCTTTAGATTCAATGCAATCAACCATCAAAATCCCAGCAAGCTTTTTTGAAGGTATGGACACACTAATTCTGAACTTTTTATGAAGAGTAAGAGACCCTGAAAACACAATACTGAATAAGAAGAATGAAGTCAGAAGACTGGCACTACCTTATATCAAGACTTCCTATAAAGTACAGAAACCAAGACAGTGTGATACTGGTTTACAAATAAAAAGAAAGGTCAAAGAAACAGAATAAAGAGTCCAGAAATTGACCCACACATGTAAGTCAAAAGTCAACCATGGTCTTACCATATGATCAGCAATTATACTCCTAGGTATTTATCCAAATGGATTGAAAATTTTTGCCACACAAAACATACCCATGAATGTTTATACCACCCTTATTCATAACTGCCCCAAACTGGAAGCAAACAGTAAATCTTCAACAGGTAAATGGATAAACAAACAGAAGCACATTCATACAATGGAATATAACTCAGTAATAAAAAGAAATCAGCAATCAAGTCATGAAAAAACACGAAAGAACCTTAAATGCACATTGCTAAGTGCTTAAGGCAGCCAGAAATGCTATGTATGGTCTGGTTTGAAATACATGACAATCTAGAAAAAGCAAAATTATAAAGAAATTAAAACAGTCAGTAGTTTCCAGGGGTTATGGGGGGGGGAGTGATAAACAGGTACAACACAGTATTTTTAGGGCAAAGTATTCTGTATGATACTGTAATGCTGCATTACATTACACATTTGTCAAAACCCCAAAAACTACAACACAAAGAGTGAACCCTATTGTAATTATGGACTTTAGTTAGAACTAATATAGCAATGGTGGCTCAGCAATTGCAAAGAACAGATCGCACTAATGCAAGAACTTAATAGGAGAAACTATGATTGTATTATCTGCTCAACTTTTCTGTAAACCTAAAATTGTATTACCTAAACCTAAAACATAAAATGCATTATTTTTTTTTAAAAAGCTGGCCATATTCTTTTATTATTTACAAAAATTATCTAGAGTTTATTCCATGTTTTCCATATGGAAAGTAATATGAACTTACTAATGATAGTTTTATTTCTTTACAAGTCCTTATATCTTTTATTTCCTTACAACTATAAGTAGCTGTGCAATGCTGTTGAACAGACTCAGAGATAGCAGGTATTTTGTTGTTGTTCCTTAAGGCATTCTTCCAACACTTCACATTTACTGCATGAGCTTGGCTTAAGACTGCTTCCTCTCTGATTTCCCTTATCTGCAGAAGTAACTGAAATAAGTTGCATAAAAATTCTAGGAGCATGCTATCTGAGAGGATTAGCATAAGAATATAGAATAACACTGAAAACTGTTCTCAAAATAACTAAAATAAGTTCAAATGGCACAAACTAGATATATTGGTAGAAAATCTATAAATTGAGTTTTAAATTTTATCCTTAAGCATACGTGAAGGGTTATTTATACAAAGAATGAGAATTATAAATGTCTTTCTTTTATTCATGTATTTCTGACATCCTACCCTTCCCCTGAGGTGCCCTGCCTCTTCCCTTGCCCTTTGGTCTAACACATGCTTTCTCTTCCTGTGGGTCTTAGCTGAAAGGCCATTTCTTCAGGAAGCCCTTCCCTAATTCTCTAGAGTGGGTTGGATGGCCCCGTTTTATGTATCTCTTGCATCCTGTTCCTCCCATTTCAGAACAGGCATCACATTTATACAAGTGTTCAACTATGCACATGACTGTAAATTCCAAGAGGACAAGAGAGTCCCCATGTTTTATTTATTTCTATATCCCCAGTGCCTAAAACTGTTTTTGTTCAAACTGAGACTCAATGAACAGTTGTTCAATGAATTAATGAATAGATAAGAACATCTCCGTTAGCAACAATTGTCCTTCTAGGTTGGAAGACACTGGCATCCCTTCGGCCTCCTTCACTGAAGACAAAATAAGACACAATGATCCATCTGCATTGTTGCCAAAAAGAAAGTAAAATGAACTGATACTAAAAGTTAATTAATAGATTCAAAACCATTTTGTTTAGATGAAAATTATTTATAAACTTTATAATTTGATTACTTTTAGATTATGAATCACTTATTAAAGAATGTAATGGGGCACCTGGGTGGCTCAGTTGGTTAAGTGTCTGCCTTTGGCTCAGGTCATGACCCTGGGGTCCTGGGATGGACTCCTGTGTCTGGCTCTCTGCCCACTGGGGAGCCTGCTTCTCCCTCTACCCCTGTCCCCTGTGGGTGCACGCTCTCTCTCTCTCTCTCTCTCTCTCACACTGTCTCTCATGCTCTCTCTCTTTCGAATAAATAAATCTTAAAAAGAACATGATGTGTTACAATACTCATCTCAGAGTCCCTCAGGATTTGGTATTCTTTCAAGAAGCTTGAAGATATAGTTTACAAATGAGACCAGGTATTTAAGAAATATTTACAAGGCCTCCAAATGGGCAATTTATTCTCTTCTCAATGGCAGTTCTCTGTTCCTATGTTAACATTATACATTCTATAACTACATGTTACCATGTAGTCGATGTGCTTAAGATGTCAAACAAAATGTCAAAATAAATAGTGGTGAAAAAATGGAGAAAACAGTAATTCATCATTAGTTCTTATACCTGTAAGTGATGTGTTTGTGCTGCCACTTCTGTCCTGTTAGTGCATATCGCTTTCGACGAACATTAAATTTGGAGCTACCTCTTGTCTGGTCAGGTACACCACATCGAGGCTTCTTCATCCAGCTGCAAAAAGCAGTATTTTCCAGTTATTTACCAACAACCCTAATCATGAATTTCAAAACGAAATCAACTGAGAAGTTAATCTATGACAGTGATAATGAAAATGGGAAAACATAAAGAAGAAAGTTGTCAATTTTCTTGCAATTTGAATCTAAGTAGAAAGCATATTTTGTCGCTGAATGATCAAGAATCACTAGTTCTGAACTCAGCTCTTTTAGATATTTTTTCTTTCTCTAACTCATTTTGAGCTTACTGTAGACTGAGGTCCTCTTAAGCTTCTAACCAGAATCTGTTTTTAGCAAGATCTGTGACCTCGGGCAAGTCATTAATTCTGAGTCTCATTCATAAAATGAGACTTTAAAAAAATAAATTTTTACTAAGGTCTCTTCTAGGTTTAACATTCAACAATTTTTAAAAATCTGTTACATGACCTTAAATTTCAGGATTTGAGAGGGTATATTCTACCCTCTCTTCTAGCTTACACAGAAGTAAATTATTTAAATAACATTTGCCTTTCTCCATTTTTTTCTTCTTTTCACTTTGATCACTACTCCAATTTACAAGTAAGAGCCATTTGTTTTAAATCAGTAATTAATAACCAAATTCAATGCTTAAATTTTTTTTTCTGAATATGAGGTTTAGCATCACACCAATAAGGTTTAACATAATTATAATAGGAAGGGACATGCTGTTTTTTGATTTATTAACTTTCAATACTTATACAAATACAGTCATGGAACTTCTTTGCTACAGTGTCTCATTGGTCAAATGTCCTGTTTTCTATGTAGTCTTGCTTCTTATCTAAGAAGAAAGATTTTCATGATTTTGAGTAGTTTTTTCAGTGACTCATAAAATGGCTTTACCATTCATTAGCACATATAATTAAACAATTACAAAGTTAATGCAAAATCTTCATGGTGCTACATGCTTCAGAAAGTAGAAATGAGAAAAGAATCAATTTTTGCTGTAGTTCATCAAATACTTTATAATTTCTATACTCTTTAAATGGAAAATAATTGACTATAGAGATGACCACCTAAATATGTCCATTTTGTGAAAATGAAAGAGTTCACATGTTACATGGATAAATCAGCTAATTAGCTCTTATAAACAATAATAACTTCATGGCACAATGAAATCATGACTTTTGCTTTTTAAGAAAGATGACACTTTTACCATAAGTATTGAAAAAAGTTTCTCCTTTTTTATTCTGCCCCTAGACAGACAATGTAGACATTGTGGTTATCAGGCTTAACAAATTCCATTCTAGTTTATAATGCATTGTGGAATTACTTCAGAAAATCGCTTTCCTGTTATTACAGTCTCCCAACTCCTCGGAGGCTATCTGGTCCTATGGAATTGAACTCTGTAGGGTTGAGAATGGAGATCTATTTTTAACCAATACTCCCAGGGCATTCCTAAATCACTTCATTTGAGAGATATTTCACTAGACTGTAAACACTCAAGGGCAGGGGATCTATATACTCCTACTACCTTGTACAACCCGTGTAATATAAGAAATAGTCAATGAATAAGTGGATAGGGACACTTAGTATTTTTTAAGTGAAAATCATTAATTTTTATTACATATTATAAGATATACAGATAGATTTAACTAGCAAATATTAAGCATTAGGGGGGTTATTATGATTTAAGTTGCTTTTACATATGGGTATTGCATTAATTATATTCTCAGCAAAAATTTTAATATTCCTAAGGCAGGTTTTTATGCTTATTTATCTCAGTAAAAGCACCAAGAGAATAAATAATATATAATTATTAAATATGAATAAATTTACTAAATTTGGGAAGTGGTTACACTTACATTTTGCTAAGAAAAATATTTGTTAGTATTCTGGAAAGAGAAATATTTTGAAATGGATAGTGGTATGAAATTTGATAAAATGGAATTACCTATTATCAGGATAAAATGTATTGCCAATGAGGACCTATTGTCTGAAATTACTTTAATAATCAATAAAATTAAAAGAGGAAGGTAGCAATTGAAAATAAAATTAAATTTATTAATATAAATTTCCATTTTAAGTCATGCATATGTTGGATCTAGTAAAAATTTTCTCAGTGAAGCATTGAATCTTCCAAAGGATAAGGTTTTTATGGATGAGTATTAGATTCTTGTGCTGAAAGATATCTCTGCTGAATTCTTTATGTATTTCTTAGGCTTTGCCCATTAAATATATTTTTTTTCTTATGTTCCAACTTCTTCATTTATTTACTCATTCCATCCTTATTCAATCATCCTGTAATATTTTTCAGCTTTTATAATATGCTAAGATATATAAAGAAAAAAAGTGTGACTAAATAGATAAACAAGGCAAGGAGCCCTTGTTGAGTTCACAGTCTATAGTCAAGACATGCATGATTAAAAAAAAAAAAATTACTATATAATGGCTTAAGTGCTGTATACCTCTGTCAAGATACCCTGTCATTATTTCTAATTTTACATGTAATAAAAAAATTATGATTTTCCTATCCATATTTGTACCAATTCCTCCGACGCTTTATTTCAGCCAAAAGTCTTAACATCCCTCTAATGCTAAAGCTAGATACCCAAGTTATATTCTCCACTGCTCTCTCCTCATATCTAATCAATCAGGATGCAGTCTCTTTTGCCTCCAAAATTTCTCTTCTCTCTCTCACTAATGCTGTCCTTCTCATTCCTAAAGATAAATCTTTCCAGAGCACAGATGTGTTCTCTGCATGTTCTGGGCATGAAAATGCTTATATAGAAAGAATCTGATTTAGGCCTACTTAGGGAGGATCCCCTGTCACCCCCTACTTTCCAAGATCCACTCAGGTTCCTAACTAAACCTCTTTCTGCCTTTGTATGCAGTGACTTCTGTCTGGAATAACTTCTCTTTTTTCACACTGAGAATCCTACACATCCTTCATTACTCAACTCATAGAGGTACAGTTTACCATCTCAACACAGCACAGACTACACTATGTCTTCTGATTTGTGTCTCTATCTTCCACGGGCCTGAGTCGGGGCAGAGAATAAGGAATGAGGCCTATACCCAGTGAAGCCTTCAATAAGGAAAATGAAGCAAATGAATTGAGTCGGCATGTCTTTTTTGTACATGCCAATCTCCCTTACTGTCCATGTTTCTTGAAGACTTTGTAACTCTTCCCAGGTGTGTGCCTTGAACAAATGCTTACTGCATGGACATTGTGTAGACATTTTTATGTAAAACTAACTCATAAAGCAGATGACTTAAATGTAAGAAATAAATATAAGAACAGGAATAATCTAATATCAGTCAGTAATTTAATGCAAAGAACTCTTAATAAGGATTGGTCGAGTTGAGAACACTGTATGTTAAATTTGCCAGTATTTGTATCCAAATATTCTGGTATGGAGATATTAGCAGGTATTATTTATCAAATTATGCAAAATCCCCAAAATATGATAGAAGCACATCATGCCACTGAATATGACACATAGTATCTGAGCTAAATTGGCCTTTGGGCCTTTTATGTGACTCCAAACATTTAAATCATTCTTTAATTTTATAAGGAGTCAGGTTCTTTCTACTACAATTTTTAAAGTTCTTCGTGGATAAAAATAATGATTAGTGTAATAGGACTCATCAGTGAATTAAATGTCTAATACTGAAGGTAAAGTTGGCATGTTAATATTGTTATTCAGGTAGGGTGTGACACTGGGATTTATGTCTAGTTATCATGCACCAAATATTAGTTGCATTCATATATCAATTTGATAAAACCCACATATATTTGTACACAAGAGTACAAAACTCTAGATGTACAAGTAGAATTGACTGATTGTTTCACCTCAGGTAACAACTATATCACCTGAAAGAAATATGGGTTGAAGAGATGTGCGTGTGTGTGTGTGTGTGTGTGTGTGTGCATGTATGCGCACTATTTTCAAGCAGTGTTTTGTGAAAGTCCCATTGCTCAAACATACTTATTTTTCTGTGTGTCAACACACAGCTTATATACATGTGCTTCTTTACTGACTCATTTGCTAAGAATTTTAAGTTGACATTCTGAAGCACAAAGACGTAGGTATGGGCACTGGGGTGGGAGAAGCTATAAGAAAGTCATTTTGTACTTTCAAGGTGTAAATCATGGCACCACCTCAGTTTGCATAAATGTAATACTGATATTCAGTATTGATTTCATTGTTTAGAACCTAGAGCATTTTCAAGTTAGTTGGGCAGATCATTAATGGTTCCTTTAACTGAACAGAAAAAGGAAAAATATCTGAAATCAGTTTTCTTGACAGGAGTTACATTCTAAAAATGAGAAGCAGGGATCCTAGAGCCACCCCACCCCCAGCAACGCCCTAGCCCTGGGACACTGGTCTGGCTACTGTTTCTATTTCTCCATTTCCTCATCTACAAAATGGAAGTGATAATATTATTGAATTAATGTGAGGATTAAATTAGTTAAATCATGTGAAACACTTAGAACAGTGCCTGGCAAATAGTAACTGCTATGATTATTAACTTATAACAATTATTATTATTTTACAAACATCAGGAAGTGGCTGTACTAGTAGTAGAAGCAGCAGCAGTAGCAACATACTGATATTAACATGCTTCAGATTACCCTGACCTATGTGTTAACATCCTTTGTTATTCAAAACAGGGATAGCCTGGTATTTTGATAATACAGATACAAACAGAGACACTATCCTCTGTTTTATGTAAATAAAGCAGCTACAAACTTCTAAACAAATTTGCAGTAATAAGAGCCACTGTATATGAAAGTGTCCATGGGTTTCAGTAATTTTTTTTTTTTTTTCAAGAGTTGGGTATTCAAGTCAAATATATCGGGCCACTCATTGCATGACAGTAAAGGATGCCTTCTGGTTGAGTGCACACACCTGGTGCCCCAGTAGCTGAGGCTGCAGGAAGACAGTGTTTCGGTAAAATGCATACAATTGGAATGGTGTCCCTTGGAGCTGGAGTGGTACCACACAGTGGCTCTGTGTACATATACCTAGCTCTACCACAAGAAAAAAAAAAACTCACAAAATTACATCTTGTGCCTTATGGATTAGTAATGTCAGAAAATGTTCATCTGCATAACTAACAGGTTTCTATCTTCTGGACTTTTCCATGTTCTAATGGAAGGTAAGAGTAATATCTACTATTTATAGTGGTCCCCAAAAGATCCTTTTACAAATTTTTAAAAATGCTTATTTTTATGACTTTAAACATCCTTAGGTTTTGTTTGTACTCATAGAGCCAAGTGCAGGAGTCACGAAGAAGTTTTTCTAAAAGTGAATTAACTTAGAGCTCAAAATGTAGCTAGGCTGACAGCTCACTCTGGTCCAGTTTCTTTTTTCTATCAACTTATGAACTTCCTGCATGGACACAGGTTATTCCCGAAGCTGAAAACTGCAGTTAATGTTCTTGAAAACCTGATCACAGAGAATAGACGTAATAAGCCTCCATGATCTGCAACATGAAGAAAAAGCTCAGTTAGCGTCAGCTCTCGTTTAAGCTTTCACCTTTCTCCTTCCAGAAGGGGAATGAGGCTGATTTAGCTATCAACCATCCTTCCGTAGTTACCAAAATAAGGACTGGTTCATCCTCTAACGTTATAATGTTTCAGTCCCATGGCTATAATCAGAAATAAAGAAAAAGAAATTTAATTACTGATGAACCTATCTTTTATACCTAGATTGAAAGAGAGTCTTAACTTGATAATTTAGACAAATGACTGAAAATCATGAAACATTTTGAAAATTAGGTCCCAAAGCTTATGGTTCTTGATATAGCTAAATAAATATTTCGATTCTCAAATTAGGAGACTCCAAATACCACTGTGGTTTCATAATAATTATTTGTAAAAAGCTACACATTCAGTCTTAAACTAACTTTAATTAAGATAAATTACATAAATTAAACAGAATTATTCAGATCATCCTATATATGTATGAATATATGTGTATATTTGCATATTTACGTGTGTATACATATATGTGTGTGTATATGTATATACCTATATATGGAGGGAGATAAAAAAGAAAGGTCACCTTAAAAATGATATCTCATCAAGCATGCTTCAATGCATGATAATGTGCACACATAAAGGATGAATTAAAATTTTAAAATACCTGCCATTAATATTGTAAAAACACATTAGACTCATTTTCATTATTGCCTTGCTATCTTTTTCCCTCCGTGCTAAATATAATCCTTTTCCATGCATAACATAAATTGCTTCACTTATTAAGGAATTTAAGTAAGCTTGCTTATAAAAATTAGATAAGCAACCCATAATTTTGAAGAACCACTGCAACATATGATAATGAGCTCATTTTGGGGTAGGGGGATAAGTATTCATTACTCTCTCTCTGACACCAATGCTAACTGATACAAAAGCAATATTGTAAGCCATTTAAGGTAATACTTAAATTTGTTGCTGGAAAATGGTTAATTTCTTCAACATAATATAGGGATCACCACAACTGCATCATTACTTTTAATTACCCAAGATATACAGACCGAATGCATCAAATGTCTGTCTGACAAAGAAGGACATCATTATTTAATTTAAAAACTACTGATCTTGACAACAGCCTACAATTAGATAAAACTTTATAGCATCAGAAAATGAATCTTAAGACATTATTTTAATACTGAGAAATAATTTTAGGTCTATAATTGTAGTCCATATTTTATGTGATAAGGTTTAGATAAAAATTCATACTTTATAATTTGTATAAAATAATAGAGTACCATTTCAGCATGGATTGTTATGATACATTCATTTGAGATTACAAAAGCACAGACAATTGCTTCAGTAGCATGATTATGGGGATTATACTTCCAAAAATAGTACACTATTTCAGCTGAGTACCCTGAGCAACACCACCTCAAGACTGGGGATACATCAGTGGAAAAAACCAGATGGGAGGCCAATGAAGCCACAGGGTTTCTAGTCTGATTGATAATGTGGGTGCCATGGGGGGCAGAGGAAGCAGGACAATCTAGGAAGGGGCGATGATGAGGGTTCAACCAGGCTTTAGTGGGCTCATCTAAGAATAATAGTGTATGTAAAGGGAAAGATGCATTGCCAATTCAAGAAAGAAAAAAAAAAGAAGAAAAGAAAAAAGAAAAAAACTGAATGAGAACAAAGTTTGGTTAAAGAAAATAGATCAAAACACTGGTTGGTTTTAAATTAAAGGTTGCCTATATAGTTGATCTTTCCCTACAATGCTATAATTCACAGAAATGCTACTTTAACTCCTACACACGGACACAGTCATTTCTCCTGGTCCGGAATCTGAGCCACCGTGTGGCAGAAAAGGACATGGGGTCTTTTTCTGCACCTCTGCATTTGACATTGTCCTGCCAGAGAACAACTAAAAACTGTTCAGAACCTTGCCCCATAAGCGGCCTAAATAAATCCTGTACACATTCTCCTTCCATCATCTCCTGACAAAGACCTTTTCCCAGCTATCTTAGGAAATCAAACCTATCCATCTTGAGTCCTTCCAATGACCAGCAGGAGCTCTCAAAACGGAGAGGAAACACAGATGCCTCCTTCTATAGAACTCTGCTTTCTGAATTTTTAATATCTGGTAATAAGCAGATTCAAAGGAATTTGTTTCCCAAGCTCTCAATTTACTGTATTTTTAAAAACTGTGTCATATGGTCCAAGAAAGTGAATCAGAAGATAACAGCTCTGCATCAGGGAGCACAAAAGCTGTTCAGAGCACTTTGTAAAATGCCGGGATTAAAAGTCTGATTTAAATGGAATTCTGTACTATACGCAGCAACAAAATGTAGGACTACTTGGGTTTGCTTACTAACTTAACAAGCTATCTTTAAAATTAATTTATAATTGTAATTAAAATTAATTTAAAGCTGTATTTATTTAGGACACTACAAACGGAGAATTGCAATGAATAGAGTGCAGCAGGTTCAAATTATCCAAGTTCTATTCCCAGTATTAATAACAAGGTTCTCATTCTTGCAGAATGCATTTTATTAATTCTTGGTTCTATTTTCCCAGATGGCAAACCAAAGTTAATATTTATGTATCTCTTTAAAATGCTAGGAGAGGTAATTGTATTTAGTTCTCCAAACTGCTTTGACGTTTAATCTTCAAGCCTTTTATTATGTACTTGTTCTGTCTTGATGAAATAGAAATAGTATGACTAATATCATGCTGTAATTCTTAGAAGGCAAAATATAATTTTTTAAGTTATATATTAAATTAGTTTACTATGTAAAAATTATGTATACCTGAGCCAAGTAATTTCAGGTATTTAAGGTTTAAGAAGAAAAATAAATGTGTCATTTCTTGAGGTCCATAACATGGTATAGTAGAAGGTTCTCCAACTAAACATCAAAAGGTCTGGATTCTGCAACTACTCTGGACTTCACTTACCCTGTGACTTTCAGTTTCTTTGTTTGAAAAAGTAGAGAGAAAAATGTATCCTTGTCTTCCCTACGGTGGAGGGTTGATGTATGATGATCATATTAAATGATGAAGTAGATTTACTTTGTGAGTATCAAGGACTCAATAAACACAGATAATTCTTCCCTGCACTGAGAGAATTAATCACTTCCTCCTTTGCTGTCCAAAAACAATAATGCTGTTTCATAATGTTACAGAACTTACAGTGCACCTGTGGTAAAATAATTTGTGATTATATCTAGCTACACACTTAACTTAAGTTCGTTTGAAGAAGAGACTCTGTCCTCTGATCTGTATTTGCCTCTTTCACAGATGCAATGCCCAGTAATGAGTTACTGGTTGAGTAAATAAATGAACAAATGATTGATGAATCAGTCCATAAAATCACATATATTACTAAAGAGTAAAAACAAGCCATTTGCGAATAAGAAATTGAAAGGAGAGACTTGCAGTGAACCTCTCCTCAATTTAACTCACGCAGAAAATTACCACAAATAGGCTAACCAACTGTTAACTGATTCTCTAATACCATTCCCCCCCAAAAAGAGCCCTGATTTATATTGTTTCCCATTTTCCTTAGTGTCAATATTTCTACTTTGGCCAATTTCAAGCTACTGATATCATGTCACTTAGCAGGGAAGAGATGTGTCCAATATGTCCTCACCAGCGGCACAAGCTGTCTCCAACATGTCACCGACAGGAGCTCCTCCTGCAATAGCTTCAACTGTAAGTTTACTCTGACTCTCATTCTTCCTTCCCCCTCATTTTGAAAAAGCCTTGCTAAAGTCAAGCGAGTAAATTTGACTCTGACAAACCCGACATCCTAGGGAATAGGGTTGAAACAGGTTAAATTCCAAAGAAAAGGGACGTGAGACAAATTGCTCCACTTGTGGTTGGCGGAGTTCACTTCAACTTTTTCAGACTACGAAGTCTGGCTCAAGGACCACAAAAAGAAAGAGTGTGGACACCATTACTTACTCAATCGTGTTTCTGTCCACTTTTCCTGTCATGTTAATGCCATAGAACTGCTGCATGGCAGCTAAGGCGGCCTGCATGGTCTCCGCGGAGCGCAGCACCGACATTCTGGGGTCAGTTGGTGGAAGGTAGCCGTACTTCTGTAACCAAACCTGCAATAAGGACAATTCCTTTTAGATCAACCTCAAAATTGAACAATAAGTTTACAGTAACCAAGTTATGTCCATAGTGGATCTTTAAACTTTATTTCCTCTACAAGGGCATATATTTAAGTGTTTTGTCTCTTTTTAACACACATTCTGTAGTTTATTTTAATATAATTTTGATGATCATTGTGGATCTTTCTAGAACACCTACAAATAACTGAAAAGAAAAAGGTTAGTCATTAGTTGCAAGCTTATCGCTTATAAGGAACTATACTCAATACTGGATAAAATAACAAGATGATCCCTGCCCTTTAGGAACTCAGCTTCCCAAAATAAGGGATGATATCTTTTCAACAACGACCCCAATGAGACATCTATGCTGGAAGGGGTAGTTAATGGGCATACGCCACATCTAAAATGTTACTTTCCTGAACAACTTACCAAGGACTGTAGCCATCATGAGTAGCATCAACGATATAGACCATATTACTTTGTCATGACATTTTGAGTATAAATTTCATGCAATTGATCTATTCAATTATAGCTAGATGTCTTCAAGGTTAGGTAAGTGTTTCTCATGCAAAGAATAGTCTTTCATTTATTTAAGGTAACTCTCTTCAATCCTAATAATATAAGTGACCAAACTTCTCATATGTAGATGAAATCAGACTATCTTGCTAAGTATGTTTGGGTCTCTCTTTAAGGATCTCATGATTTTTATTCTCCTCTTCCCCAGAGAAGGGAGATCTGTGTGGATAGTGAGAGAAAGATGTCAGAATTGAGCTCACATCCCAATCGTGATGATAGCAACAATTCAGTCATTTAAGGTCAGATTTTTAAAGTAACCTAAAACTCAGGGTATTTGGGGAAAATTTTTTTCACCAGAGAGCAGATGCTTTCCAGTTCTACAATTCAATGCATTCATTTTAAATGCACAATCATATGTTCAGCTCATATCCCATCCTTCTGTCCCTACCACACTCTTCCATGGGGCACTAAGATTTCTTGAAGTGCAGTGAAGTGCCTGTCAAATTGAGAAAGGCCAACTCATTCTGCCTGTCGCACAGAATAGAAGCTGTGCTGTTTAATGGAAGGTATTCACCAGTATGTATTTCCACTCTCCACCTGGGTCTATTCATCATACAAATGATGATCCTATGAAACTACAGCTTTTCCCCAGTACCTGATATACTTCCACTATGACCTGACAACTAACACAGAGGAGAGCTATTTTCTCAGTGAAAACAAACAGTAATTATATAAACTAAATTTCACCAAAAGAAACTGATATGAAATATACCAAAATCTTTATGAAAAAACAAGGTGGACTCATTTGCAGTATTTCCAAGAAAATGTTGCCCCCAGAAGTTCAGTACTATAAGCACAACCTTCTGAAAATAAAATAAAACATTTATTCTAAAACTATTTAAGAGATCAACAATACCTCACCGTCAGGAAGGTTTATCGTCGAAACTCCATCTAGTAAACTCATCTACCACATAGTGAAAACATGCCAAGACACTCCTCTCATCTAATCTGTAATGAATAGGCTTCCAGGGAAGACACATATATTGTTACCTAGTCAACAGTGCTGCAGTCTGAAATAGATTCCATTTGTTTTCTGAATGAAGGAGACAAGATTTCACTGGCAATGTATTATTTACTAGAAAATTCAATACCTATTGTAATGCAATTTCCCCCAAATTAGAAGATTTCATCTTGATATTTAACAGTATACATGTACTAATATTCAGAAATTGAACTCTTTTTCCCATAACTCTTTATTTGCATTTATTTCTTACTTGCTAGAGAGCAGACTTGTTGCTAGGTTACTCATGGGTGCTAAGCTACTGGCAACCACGTCGTTTATGGTGACAGCAAAGAGAAAACTGTTAATAATAAACCCTATGATTTATATACAAATAGAAAGACTATAAAATATATAAATTTTAAATGGATAATGAAAAAATAGCATGTTATAAAAATACATATTGATTTATGCCTTATCCTTTCAAACAAATGAATTGGAATAATAAAAAAATAAATTGTGATTTTTCTTCAAGTTCTCTTTTACATTATGCCATTTATCATGAAAGTCGGTTTTTTCTAAATGATTGAGAGGTGAATAATTCTTTTTAATTGTAAAATATGAGAAAACCTATGGGACCTACCATTTTATAGTCAAAGTTTGTTTTTTTGTCTGATAACTGTCATTGAGATTATAGGTCACCTTGAGTTTACCATTCTTAATATCATTGTTATTTGTTAATCAAGAAATCTCTGACATCATCAAGAACTGACCAGGAATAATTCTCAAGGGAAACTTGCAAAGCACCTTTCCACAAAACAGTGGAAAATCACGCATATCAGTGTCGCGTTAAGAGTATGAAACCAGCAAGCCGTCTGCTGCAGACAATCATAGTCTAGGTGGATATAAAAAACAAGTAATTATACCTACAATGACCTAAAGTATTAATTTGATCCCCAGTGCTTCTTTACACCCAATACTCAATATGGAAACTGCAGGGAAAAACAAATACTTGCTTAAATAATCTTAAACACTGAGAGAGTATAGTCTCTTGAGTTTGCTTTTGTCTTTTACTAACTACTTTGTTTAAGCAGATTGGACACCACAGAATTCTGAGAGTCTGATCATTTTTGGTATGATAGAGAAAAGAAATCTGTACCAAATAGCCCTACATAACATGCTAGTGCTTCTTGGAGGAGACTAAGTTGGCCAACATGGTGATGTAAAACTGACCAAATACAAGGTGGACAGGGCACTCAGCATCAATGGTAGAAAACCACTATGGCCAAGATCCACAGAGATTCATAAACGCTGACTCTTAAGTCACCAATGAAGATCAGGTATACAGTGTATATCAGATGCAAACACTGGTCCACAATCATCATAGAAGTATAGGAAACTCTGTTATAAGTCACCTTACTCTCTGTCTATAGAACAAAGCCCTTGTGTTATATAAATAGAGCATGGTGGGGAGCCTTAACACATTATCAATCTAGAGTAATGAAAAGGAAAGTTTAAAAAATTGAAATATGACAGAAGTGACTAGAAAACCTTTCCCTCTTTTCTACTAAATTGCAACCTTTAATACTTTATTTGATAGAAAATTAAATTAAACATACAAAGTAATATTTGAAGGTACACCATATCCCTTAAAGACTATAACATAGACTTCATCCTCATACATTGTTATTTGAAATATATACCTGTTTTAAACATTGTTTTTAAAATATTGCTCTCCTGGATGACAGGAAATAAATCTGCCTTCTGATATTGCTTGTCTCTTGATATTTTTTTTCCAGCACTCTGACATACATATAATGGATAGTTAAGGAATAATTTCCTCATGTATGCATTTGGGGGAAACGATGTTGAATTTGCAGGTCTGATGTGAGGATTGAGAATACATAAAGCCACCAGCATATTTTTTGCTCAGTCCATCATATTATTATTTTATGCCTACTAACTGCTCTGAGTTCTTGAAATTGTTCCTGCTCAGGTTAAGACCTGTCCTTGGGCTGGGGCAAGACTGAAATGCAGGTAAGACATAAGGAATCAGAGTTGTGAGGAAAGACAGCTTGTTTTTATTTTGTTTACTTTGTTTTGCCTTCTTTTGCGTACTGGATGGACACATGCATTCGAAAGCACTGGAAAACTATCAAGAAACAAGTTTCTTTAGAGGCATAACTTGATTCCTTTTACTGTCTGGGAGTTAGCCCTTATCATCATGAGAACAAGCAACCACAGAACCTCAAATGCAGCAACAAAGTCTAACCTTGAATTACCTTCCCTGTGTTCTCACATAGTCAAGTTATCTTGCTATCTTAGAGACAAAACCAATTTCCTGCACTTAGTGATTATTCAAATGGAGGAACAACCAGAAGAGTGCTGGTCTCCGCAGAGTAAGAGGACTTATCAAGCAATAAAAGGTAAACATTTAAATATTAAATTTGTGCCAACAGATATTGCCTTTACTAGACTGTAGTATAAATACGAGTAGCAGGCATGCAAAGTTTTAGTAAGTCCCTTAAGAAAGAATATCTTTGTCACTAGTATTTCATGTAACCATATTGGGAAAACCTGTATTAATTGACTCAGCTATCCACACCCATATATCAGTGTGGTATCCTGAAAGATGGTTATCAACAACAAAAAGGAGACATTAGCAATTCTCATGACTAATAGCAAATATAAAGAGGAATATAGATTTAGAATTTAGAATATACATTTTGATTTGTTTCTCAGGCCAGTACTAAAATCTAGAGAAGTAAATTTTCCTCCAGTTGTTAAAGCTAGTAAGTTTATCAATGTCTTAATATAAAATTAAGATATTCCTATGCATTTACTCAGGTGAATCACAAATGTAAGAACCAGGTTAAAATTCCATCACTGGCAGGACCCAACATACAGAAAGAATATCTTGCAAGGATGTTTAGATATTTTTCCAAGAAGATTTTAAATAATTAAACTAATGAATTTATTAGGGGATAAATTTTAGAAATTATAGAAATTAGTGGAGGTGAAGAAAAAGGAGGTACAGTTTGGAACTTTATTTAACTTGAAAAATCACTTTGCCAGACCACACGTCTATGTGTGACTGAGCCAGTGATTTCAGGTAGAGCTCATTGCAGCTCATGTGTGATACGGCCAAATGCGAAGTCCACGGGCCCAGTGATCATCTGATCCAAATTACAGCATTTCATATAGAAGGAAAAGGGCAAAGGTAATAGTTTTATTTATAGTGTTTACTTTATAGTATTTTTTGGTATTTATTTAGTAACAACCACTTCAAATTTTTTTGTGATTTTGGGATGTCATTTTTTAAATTATTGAATTCATATTAAATTTTAACATTTTTACTAACAAATATTTAAGTATGTAATGATTAACATATATTCTGATATAATTAACTGACTTCCTTGATAAAATAAACTGAAAAAGGGCATTTTTAATAGTTTTCAATGTTATAAAATTATTTTCCATTTTTCAGTATGAGACTTCTAAACGTTATTGTTAAAATTCTGTTATTAACTAAAATTAACAACTAAATAGTGTGTATCCCCTATTTTGTGTATTACTCACAGAGTTAGCAAAGGCTTAAGGACATTTTCCCCTGAAATAGCATATATTTAATAGTTATAAAGAAGGGCAGAATTTAGGGGCTAAATCTTCTAGTCTGAAAAGTGGCTATAAATATGAATTATAACTACCTATTAACCAAAAACTAAACTGATGTGGGAGTAGTCATTCAGAATTGGTCAAATTGAAAATTCATAGGATAAGTTAATGAGGCAGAAATTAGCCTTTCTGTTCATTCAAAAATCTAAATGGGTTCTAAATCACCATCCCATCCCGACCATGAATGAATCAGTGTATGAAATTGCACATATAGAATTCAATTCCTTTAGAATTTTACTGTCTATTTAAATGGCTTCTTAAATGGAAATCAAACAGTGGAAGGACCAAAAGTTACGCCATTGAACATCTTAGCAATCAAGAGACAACTGCCATTTGGACAAGGAGATGGAAAACAGCTGGATCATTAGTAAAAATTATAACGATCATGATGACCATATTTTTCACCTTAAAATGAAATTCTCTAATTTATGATAGAAACTAAAAACTTAGGATATAAAGGCTAGGGAGAGATTTTCCATTCTGCATAAGAGTGAGCTGCAGTTCGTATTTCATAGCTATGGGAGCAAATCCCCTCAAATAGTAATGGCTGAGCTCCAGTGATCAAACAAATAAACAAAAACAAAAAAACAAACCCCACCAGACTAAATAAACAATTGTTTTTAATTGGGATTCTATCATATGCTAGTTATTGTACTGGAAAGTTTGAGTACTATGATATACTGGTCTCCTTATGTGTCTTTCATGGGTTTTTCCTAAGTATGTTTTACATTTTTAAAGATGAATATACAGTGTACATGCACACACACATACACACTGACAAAACAAGACAAAAAAACTCAAAAAGACACAACTCAACCAACAATGAACAATAGCAGGGCATTACGTCATCTCACCATCCCCAGTTTCTTAGGTGGACAGAAATAATTACCAAAACAGTAATTACTTATATTAATCATTAACATGATTCTGCTTTATATCAAAATCACCTCACAAATCTAAATAGAGTAAAATTCTCCTCAAATCTGTGCTTCATTACGCTAGTTGAATGAAGTGCTGAGCAACACATCCTGTGAATTTTCTAAAGACATGTCCTTGAGCCTGAGTCAGGCAGATGATCAGCTCAACTGGCCCTTATTTTCTGGGGGCAGATTCAATATCACCAACACCAAAAAAGGATGACGAGATTAATCTCAAGGTCTTCAAAGTAGTATAAAATGTCCCATTGAGATGTAGGCCCAAAGTGCCGCCCATTTTATGTAACGTGTGCATCCACACATTCATGCATGAATACACTTATCTATAAAATAAGAAAAAATAAACTTCACTTTTATTTAATGTTCAGAGTGATACTGGGGCCCTCACGTGGACACCACATTTATTTATCACCTACATTCCAGCAGGTATCCGGAGTGAGAAGGTAGAGTTGCACTGTGTGGAGGGGTTTACAGAACCACCTGCAATCGTTAGCTTGATTCTAGCACATTACAATATACCGCTATTTTTCTGTGACAGATTAAATGAATTTATGGGTTTTATCTTTTTTTTTTTTAAAGATTTTATTTATTTATTCGACAGGATAGAGACAGCCAGCGAGAGAGGGAACACAAGCAGGGGGAGTGGGAGAGGAAGAAGCAGGCTCATAGCAGAGGAGCCTGATGTGGGGCTCGATCCCATAACACTGGGATCACGCCCTGAGCCGAAGGCAGACGCTTAACCGCTGTGCCACCCAGGCGCCCCTATGGGTTTTATCTTCTTAAAAGTAGAAATTTTATACTTTGTGATATGATGGGGAATGACCAAAAAAATATTTGTACCGTATATATGTTTCCTGGTTATCTTACGAAAATGTACTTTGAAGAGTTGTCAAACTTTTTACAAAAAGACAACAGTGTTGCCATTTTCTGTAAAGGGAACTGGCTGTAAATAGTATACTACTATTTAGCTAGCTACTTTGAAAGTAAATTGTCTCAAGATAAAAGTGATGTTTTAGCAATGTAGAAGAAAGAAACTACTTTTCAAAGAAAGATGTGCCACGTAGAGTATGTTAAAAATGCATGTTTAGAAATGTTTCCATTATAACATGACTTTACACTCAAAAAGATACAAAAACTTCACCTATTAAAACTCTCTCTTAAAAAAAAAAAAACCCCACAACTTTCTCAATTTCCTACTTTAAAATTCCAGCAACAGGGGCTCCTGGGCGGCTCAGTCAGTTAAGCGTCCAACTCTTGATTTTGGCTCAGGTCATGATCTCAGGGTAGTAAGCTCGAGCCCCATGTGGAGACCCATGTCAGGCCCTGTGTCAGGCTCTGAGCTGGGTGTGGAGCCTGCTTTATATTCTCTCTCCCCCTCTCCCTCTGCCTCCCCCCATACTGTGTGCACTCTCTCTCTCTAGAAAAAAAAAAAAGAAAGAAAGAAAGAAAGAAAGAAAGAAAGAAAGAAAGAAAGAAAGAAAAAGAAAAAGAAAAAGAAATAGAAATAGAAAAAATAAAGTAAAATTCCAGGGGGCACCTGGGAGGCTCAGTCGGTGAAGTGTCTGCCTTGGGCTCAGGTCATGATCTTGGAGTCCTGGGATTGAGCCCTGCATCAGGCTCCCTGCTTGTGGGGAGTCTGCTTCTCCCTCTCCCTCTGCCCTTCCCCCCCCCTCATGCACTCCCCCATGCTCTCTCTCTCAAATAAATAAAATTAAAAATAAAACAAAATAAAATTCCAGCAACAGAATTTTCTACCTGTAAAATTACCTTAAAAAGAATCATTTTAGTGGGATTTTAAGCCCATTTGTTAAAAGTATGAAAATGCAACACCTGATTAGTTGTCAGGAACAACTGATAGACATCATGGACGATGGAATTTACTGTCTGACTTTTACCAAAAAACTTTTGCATAATTGATGGGTAGGATTATTAAAACGAGGCTCATGAGTTGTAATCAGCTCATGATACAACTTTTTCAGTTGCATGTACGTTTCCTTATGAGGTAGTGAGATTCTTTTTTGGCCATGGTAATTTTATATTGCTGTATTTCAAAGTGTTAAATCAATATTACAGTGTAGTCAGTCACAGAATTCTCCAAGATAATAATGATAGTCCTAACAGGAGCAAAAAAATATACATACAATTAATAAGTAAAACAAAAAATATTTTTAAATTTTATGACATCCTTAGCTTATCTTAATATTTTTATTTTGAGTATGTTTCATAATATATGCAATGTTTAGTACATCTGCTCATGAATAGAATTATAAATAAGAGAGGATAAATGTAAAAAAATTGATTGATGGAGATATGCTATCAAAAGTGTGGAGATCACTGATCTGAAAGAAAGTACTCTATTTTTAAAAATGAAGCTACTTCCTTAAATTCTCTCCAATGTGATATACTTACTCTCTGTAAGGGATGAGAAGACAGTTTATCAGTATCTACATATTACATTCTGACTATGACAATTTCCAAGCTCTACCTTTTCCATCACACACTACTGAAGCTACTCAAGTCCTATAGAATAAATTCCTCAGATTGACTTCCAAGCCATTCATGATTTAGTCTCCAAGTATGCCTTTGTTACTTTGTTCCATGGAATTCTTTGGTCACGCTGAAATTTGAGTCCCACTCCCAACAGACCAAGAACAGCAACCATTCCTTTACTGCCCACTACGTACCAATTTACATGCATTATCTTTATCCCTTATAACACGTCTGTGAGTTAAGCACTATTATCTCTGTTTCCAAAATGACAGAATACACCCCAGAATGATTAAATAACTTGCCCAAGGACACACCAATATAAGAGGAATGATCAGTATTCAGAGATCTGACAGATACCCATGCTTGGCTCACTCTGTTATTCTAGGCTGCTTCTTAGACATGGAAGAGACCCAGCTGTCTGTCTGTAGCCTGGGAAATCCTAGGAGACCTATTCACATTTCAAAACTTCACAGACCATCTGAAAATACATCTACAGTAACTGACAGTGTTCAGTTTTTATGCAAACAAACCATCCCATTTTACATCATGAAAGTATACCTACCGTGGTTGCCTATGTTCTGGGTGTAACACTCACTCTTACTTCCAAGGGCTTTTCTAAATGCCAATGCAAAACAGGCTCACACAGGGGCGCCTGGGTGGCACAGCGGTTGGGCGTCTGCCTTTGGCTCAGGGCGTGATCCCGGCGTTATGGGATCGAGCCCCACGTCAGGCTCCTCCGCTATGAGCCTGCTTCTTCCTCTCCCGCTCCCCCTGCTTGTGTTCCCTCTCTCACTGGCTGTCTCTATCTCTGTCAAATAAATAAATAAAATCTTAAAAAAAAAAAAAAAAAACAGGCTCACACAGTCCAATCTGCCCAGCCCAATTAATATCCTTATTTCCATGCTAGAATATTTTATGTATGGCTATTTCAGTTTTATAGTTTAAGAAAAACCACTGAAACCCTCTTGCCAGAGACCTACCCTTTCTTCATTAATTCTTTCACAGCACTTTCTTATTGTAGCCTTGCTACTGCTAGTTAAATACATCTACACTTTGCTTGGTCATCTCTTCTAAAATTAATCCCTCAAATACCATCTATGTACTGATGACAGACCAATTTAACCCTTTAACCCTGACGTTGCTCTAATGCCAGGACTGCTACCACACTGCTGTTTAAACCCCAAATACAGAATTATCCTTAATTCTGCTTTTTCCTCATCATTCATAGCTAATCCATCACCTCTCCTTCACTCCAACTTTACCTTGAATGCAAACCTTATTTCTGCTGACACCCCTTTGTCTAGGACACCATCATTTATGATTCAAAATTACAAGATTCTCCAACTGGCCTCTGCTTTCATACTGCTACCTCTCTCTCCTCATTCAGCTAGTTGTCTTTTTTTTTTTTTTTTTGGATAAAGACACAAAACCCAAAATTTATCATTTAGCCATTTTCAATTTGACAACTCAGTGGCATTAAGTACTTTTACACTGTTACATATCCATCACCACTATCCATCTTCAGAATTTTTTCATCATTCCAAACTGAAATTCTATATGCATTAAACAATAACTCTCCCTTTACCCTCTTCTCCCAGTCCTTGATAACCACCATTCTGCTTTCTATGAATTTGACTACTCTAAGTAACTCATATATTTTGCAGTATTTATCCTTTTGCATCTGATTTATTTCATCTAGGATGTTTTCAAGGTTCATCCATGTTACAACTTGTAGTATGTAACATTTTTTAAAGCTGAATAATATGACATAGTATGTATATACACCTTTTTGTGTTGTTTCCATCTTTTTGGATATTATAAAGAATGCTGTTATAAACATTGGTCTACAAATATCTTTTCAAAGCCCTGCTTTCAGTTTTGGGGGATATGTATTTAGAAGCGGAATTGCTGCATTTTATGGTAAATTACATACACCTTTTTGGAGGGACTGCCTTACTGTTTTCCAGTGGCTTCACCATTTTACATTCCCACCAATAATGCACAAAGGGGTCCAATTTCACTTCTTCCTCACCAACACCTGTTATCTTCTGGTTTTTGGTTTGTTAGTTTTTTTTTTTTTTTTTTATATATAAATGATATGAGTTAACTTTTCAAATGTAGAGCAAGGAATATCATTCACTTGATTATAACCCTTAAGCAGTTTCCCAGTGACTTATGTAAAATCCAGATTCCTTACTGTGGCCGACAAGTCCATCCACTGTCATTGGTGAGTCTTTAACTTCTTTTCATGGTACCCCCTTTTAATATTCCAGGCATATGGTCTTTTTTTTTATTTTCCCCCTGGAACCAGCTAAATTCTTTCCTGCCTTGGGGTACTGCATTTTTTTCCATGTATGAAATACAAAAGTATATTTCTCTCCATCCTTTAAAATTTAGGTCAAATTAGACTTCTTCAAAGAAACCTTCCCTGTCTTCACTTTACCACTACCACCAACACCATGGAGCATCCTGTTTAAGTCTCTATCATGATCTTATCATGATTACTACATGGTAGCTTTGTTTGCTTATGTGTTTGTTCTTTATCTATCTCTTTCAACATGATAGGCACAACACCTAGAACAATCTTCTAAGCTAGAGTAATGGAATTACAAGGGCTAGATAAGTGGAGAACCCACTAGGTTGAGTTAACTACCCAGTGGGTTAACTACCCAATTATTCATTCCCCCCTCACATATACAACTAGGCTCCAAATGTGAACAATAAATCTCAGCTCACTGCATACATAGCAAAGGTTAGTAACTTCCAGGCACCTCAGAATAATTCTAGGACATATGGAAAAAAGTGAAGTATGAGTGACAGTTTGGGTCAACCTTAGAAAAACACTTAGCAGTTCTTTGCCTTTTCAGATTCAACTTCCATCCCCACACCTGGAGATAAAAATCAATGTGGAATTGTTTTTACTGCTTGAAAATTGTTTTCAGGGAAGTACTGATATTCAGTATAAACAACACACCAAGAGCTTACGTTCATTAAGTCAGGTGCTGTGTTAATCTCCTTAATACACTGGCTCATATAATTATCACAACAAGCCTGTGAGATTGGTATTATTATCTTCATTTTACAGATGAGGAAACAGGCTGAGAAGGGTTAATCAACTTGCTCAGGGCTACAGAGGTAGGTGATAAGCAGGGATGAGAGTTTCAGTGTGAATCTAAAATGGCTCTTGTTCTTAACAATTGCCAGGAAGCCAAGAAGAGTGAGTCCTTGATAAACTAGCCTTTATGATGTAAGAGTAAGGATGACCCAAACAGGCCATTCTAGGTCAGAAATCAGCTGTCTTATTTTCAATAGCTGAATCATATCTGTGGGTAGTTGGGACATTTTGCTGGGGAAAAAAAAAAGAAACATAAACAATAATTGAATGACATTATTACCTATCTGTCCAACAGAACCCTAGCAACTAGCAAAGAGAAAGGAAAAGTAAGGAGCTCTCAAAAGGCTGAAAAGTATTCTTATTCTCTAAAAGTGAAACTTTTATTTCTTTCAAAAAAGCATAGCCCTCTGAAGGCAAATCTCTTTCTGATTTCTACCACATGGTAAGAAAAGAGGTTTGATTTTACCAACTAATTATTATATTGAGAATTTGGAAGCACTAAACGTTGCACTTAATTTTGAAGTAGGGAAGGACAATTAATAAGGGTAGATTCTCCTGACAGAACTCCAGAAGACAGAGTGAATAATGGAAGAATATTTAAAAACAACAAGGGACACCTGGGTGGCTTAGTTGGTTAAGCATCAGACTCCTGGTTTTGGTTCAGGCCATGATCTCATGGGTTGTGAGACAGAGTCCTTCTTTGGGTTCCGCACTCAGCGGGGAGTCTGATTGAAGATTTTCTACCTCTGCCCCTTCCCCCACTCCCACCCATGCATGTACTCTCTCTCACTTAAATAAAAAGAATAAATAAAGAAAATAAATCTTTTTTAAAAAATAAAAACAACAGCAAAAACACATGTATTCCAACTTCCAGTGCTCACTGATCCGCTTTCTATCTCTACGGACAATCTTGTGCATCAAAATCGTGAAAGCATCCTTTGTCCCAGAAGGTATATATTTCTTGGAAATGTGAAACTTTTTTTTTTAAGAGAATAACATAGTATGAAGGTTGAAGGATTTTAACATCTATTTTAATTAAAGTAATTTGGAGAATAAATGCTTTGTGACAATTAGAAGGTGTTTTGTTTTGTTTTTGCTTTTTTCCAAAATAAGATTACCTGTGTTTTAAAAATATATATATGCTTTAGGATTGATAAGTGGAAATTCAAGTTTCTCAAGGATAAGAAGTATTCCAGATTCTTTTAAAGAAGAAGGAATTTAAAAAACAAATGAACAAAAAAATCCTCTTCCATGGTGCACTAATTTTTACTGAAATATTTACTAAAAACCTATTATGTACAAGTTCTTGGCTAGGCCTCGAGGTCACCACAGTGAAAAATGCAGACAGATCCCTTGGTCTCCTGGAGTGTTCAGACTGATGGCTCCAGGTAGCTTACCTGGAGCTACCTCCAAATAAATATGTCATTTCAGATAGTAACAAGCGCTTTAAACAGAACAGAGTGTTGTGAAATCTCACTGAAGGATCTAATTTAGATTTAGAGGATAAGAAGACACATGAACTGATAGTTAAACTGAAACTGAAAATATAAGGAAAAGCAAAGGAGATAAAAGAGAGACGCTCACACTAAGGTGGCAGATGGGAAGGCACATATGCCCAGAAGCATGGGTGGTGGGTTTGAAACAGGTGTACAGATTCTTTGACACTTGTCCCACCAAAAGGAGGAGTCTAATTTCCCCTCCCCTTGGTTATGGGCTAGTCTTATTACCTGCTTTTGATTAACAGAGTATGATGGAAGGATGAGATGCTGCCCAACTTTTAAGGCTATGTTAGAAAAGTCTTCTGCCTGGCTCTCTCTTGGGAAAATCACCCTGGGGACCCAGCCTCCATATTGTAAGGAAGCCCAGGCCACATACAGAGGCCACACGTAGATTCCCTCTGACAGTCTCATGTGAAGTACTAGCCCATGAGTCAGGATCAACTAACTGACAGACAAGGGAATAATATACATTCACATGATTCCAGCTCCCAGCCTGTGAGTAGTGCTTATAGAAACAAGCTACCCTTGCTGAGCCTTGCCCAAACTACAGATTCGTGAGTAAAATGAATGCTGTTGTTGTTTTAACCCACTAAGCTTTGGAACTAATTGTTTCATAGTAATAGATAAGTGAAATAGCATGAAAGACTTTGCATTTTCAAGGAACTGAAAGAAAGCCACTTTGGCTAAGAGGGAGTGAGTCCAGGAAAGAGTTATATGATCAAGTTATGCAATAACATATAGCATTTAATATGTGTGAGTGTAATATGGAAAGCAGAGAAGGGTTTTAAACCTCTATGTGATATGATCAGATTCGGGTTAGAAAAGTATCTTTCTAGCTACTGTGTGGGTAATTAACTGGAGAAAATATGAATAAAGTGGGGCAGTTAGGAAGTAAATGCAATTCTGGCATTAGCTGGGGAGATGGATAAGTAGATGATTTCAGGAGACATTTGAGAGGTAGGTACAACTTTGTAAGCTATACAGTATGTTGCAGTTGTTGTTACTACTATTACTATTGTTATGTCACTTAAGGTTGGTACATACTGTTTTTTGGAGGGTTGAATGCTAGGCACTAGGATACAAAGACACTTCAAAGTGTTTGCCATTAAGGAATTCAGAGCCACGCTGTCAAAGAAACAAGCAAACATTCTGATAGAAGCTCATATGGGCACCAAAGGTTCACCTGGATAGGTCCGCCAAACCTCAGAGGGTAGAGCTTTGGGGTGATGGTAATAGAACTTAAACATACCTCAGAAAGCATTTCAGGGCATTTAAATCTCCTTAGTTTATAAAAAAAGTCTCCTCTGTCCTCTTTCCATCTCCAAGGTCACTTCCCTAGACTAGGCTCTCCTTTACTTGTACTTGAATATTGCAACACTTGCCTAATTGCCTAATTCATTTCCCTGGCTCCATATTCTTTCCATTTTGATCTATCCTACTTAGTACTGAAAGATTAATTATCCTAAAATATCATTTCCTTTTTTTAACTTTCCTGCTCAAGACACGATGATTGCTATCATTTACTTCCTGAACTGGTTTAAAATTCTTTTCTTGCATTTAATAAACTCCAAAAGTTCAGAACGTATCTACTTCTGCAAACTCAACCCTCTTTAAAAACATGTTACTAACTGACTATTACCCAAACTGATTTATGGGCCACAGAATGTTTCCCAGGGTTTGCTTATGTTCCTACCAGCCCCATGTCATCATTATCCTGCATACACCAATGTGTCTTGACCAATCAAGTCCCAGTCTTCCTTGAAGTCTTATATTTTCTTATCTCTCTCTCTAGTATTTAATGTGAAGGCAGCTCATTGAGCACTTAAGAAGTCATCATCTGACAGGTAATGCTCTAAGGTGGGTATGGGCACAGCCTTTGAGTCCAGAGGATACCGGTTCAAGCATGAATCACATAGCCATTAGTTACGGTCTTGAGCAAAATACAGGGCCTTTGTAAGTCTCTGTTTGTACATCTGTGAAATAGAGATAATATCACTACCTAATGGTTAGTGGCAATTCAATAAAATATTGCTACAAGAGTACTTATCATAGGGTATGGCACGAAATAGTTCAGCAATACTGAATAAAAAATATACATTTGTTTATGTTACAATTATTTACATAACATAATTCTATTTCCAAAATATCTAAAAAATACATGACAATTTAAGGTAACAGATTTGTTATATTCTGGACAAAAGTATCTCTGATCTCTACACCCACTGAGAAGAAACCACAACTACAAAACAAAAACTGCTCCTCTGCTACCACATACCATTGCTGATGAACATCTCATGAGCCTCTCTGGGATCTTGCCCTCTGAGGTTCTGGTACTTTGAGCTGTATCCTCTCTCTACCACAAATCCTGTTTTCTACTTCCTGGATTCCTCTCAGTCTCCTATCATGTCTTGTAATTTATATCAACACAACAAGATAATACTCTTAAAGAGATGAGCTCAAAGTCTGGCACAGGTATCAATGTTAGTTTTTCCTCTTTTCTTCTGAGAACATGTCCCTAACTGCATTTATTTCATCTATATGAATTGCTACCTTAATTCTACAAATCCATGGCTTCGTTATCCTACGGGTTCAAGTATTACTGACATGCATCAGCTGAGCCTGGATTCCCTCACCTTTAATTGGCTTCTCTCGGGTAACAAGGCAGATAAACCACAACGTTGTCATCTTGTGTTTCCTCCTGGTGATGTAAACACTCACATAGCAAGGTTGACAAAATTATAAGGGCTGTGCTATTTGAGGGCAATAGTGGGACATGGAGAGAGGGAGGTAAGAAGTAAAAGAGAGAGTTAGAGAACCCGAAGTAGAAAAATCAAACACCAACAGTTAAGGGGTGCCAAAGAAAAGAGGCCAACAAAAGACACAATGGAGACACCAGAGAATTAGAAGAAGAATCAGAGGTAACAGGAAAGTTGACAGAGGATTATTTCAGGTCACATCCATCAAGATTGATAAAAGTTAAAACACAGTGCCCCCACCCCCACCAAAACTTTGCATTATAAAGCACTGGCAAAGCTGTAGAGTAACAGGCCCTCTTCCACATTGCTAAAGGGAATGTAAATTTATAAGTGTGTTGGGAAACAATCTGGAATGTATTAAAGTAGATGTAAATATTCTAAATAAATTTGTAGGTTATATTCCTTAGAGAAATTCTTGCACATGTGCACCAGAGACTTGTATGCAAAACAAAACAGAACAGAACAAAAATTAAAAGGAAACCTAACTAGAGAATGGAATGGATAAATGAATTGTACTATAATATTTCAGGGAGATTCTATATAATAGGTGAGGAAGAAACTATGACCTTCTCTTGGTGTCTCATTGCTTCCTTTCAATATTCCAGGTCTCAGCTCAAATGGTACCTCCTCAGAGAGCAGCCTTTCCAAGTCATCCTAAATAAACAGGCCTCTCCTATTATTGTATATTTGCATAACTTATTTAATTCCTCTAAAGTAAATACCAAAATAGATATTTATTTTACTTGTTTGTCTCCTACCTTCTGGACTCTGGGCTCCATGAGGGCAGGGACTATGTGGGTCTTATTAAACTGCAGACAGAACAGTTCCTGGCATGGAGTAGGTACTCAATAAATATTGAATGAATGAGCAAATGATTATAATTGAATATTATATACTCATAAAGAAGAATCAGATGGACCCATATGTAGACACATGTACACACATACCTATATTTATGCTTGCATGTGCATAGAAGACTTCTATCTGTTTACACAAGAAATCATTAAGGATGTTTACCTCCTATGAATGGAATTTGTGGGTAAAGGGTTGAAACAGAAGATTTTAGGTAATTTCTAACTTTTACTATTTATTCTATGATTATGCTTTTAAAAGACCTATTAAACAAATGAAAAATCAGAGGCAAAGTCTGGTTAAAAGCAGTCCTTTCAATGTATAACAGATGATACCCCACATAATATTCAAAGACTGAGTAAAACAATGCAATTTAAATGGATTTCAGGGACTGCACTTGCACTGATTAAACATAATGAGTTCTGTATTTCTGTAGCAATATCATTAGACCACTAATCCAGTAAACATTATGTTAAAATCTTCCACACTATTCTTGTATGTTACTCATTTGTGTTTAATTTAACATGTTATTTTGATTTGATAAATACAACAAATTAAAATTTGAAATGGGTCAACCCTGCAATTCCGAATTGTTGGGGAATAAGGAAAACTGCTCCATGAAACAGAATTACATGCTTACATTTAGACTCATTTTTAAAATATTCCAACCCATTCAATATATGATGTTGTTCACAGAAAAATATACTCAATAGGATTAAAAGAGATAACACTGACATGTAAGGGGAAAAGAGTACACAGTAAGATAATGTGCCAGTGGCAAAATTAATACAGATTATTATGTCTACTCTAATATCCTGTATAGATGCCATTCACCTAACTCCTTTAACTCCCTAAAACTCAGAGTAAAGACAGAAAAACGACCAATCATAAGATCAATTATAATAGTCACAAGATCGCTTTAAAAGTAGCACATTTTTGTTTTCTACTCCTAATCCTAAGGGCTGTTTTTCTCACAAGCTTCATGACTGTGAACTTGAGGCTATAAATTAGTCTTGTAATTACAGACCAAAGAAAAGCAGTCACCACTTAGAATAGCTAACAACATATATCAAGTTGGGAAAGAAATCAGATTATTCTTTCTATGTGCTGATCCTTCTTCCTTCCCACCCCAAATGATATTCCGAAAGTTTGAGAATAATCTACCTATTCCAATTTTTCTACATGTAGAGAACTCATGTTCTCCTGAGGAAGCAACTTACTGAACTTCTCTGATTCTACCAAGCACTAGGCACACTGTGGTTTTTCAATACTTGGAGGCTGCTAACAACAACAACAATAATAATGTTTTGGGGTGCCTGGGTGGCTCAGCAGGTTAAGCATCTGACTCTTGATTTCAGCTCAGGTCTTGATTTTGGGGTTGTGAGATCAAGCCCCGTGTCAGGCTCTGTGCTGGGCATAAAGCCTGATTAAGATTCTCTGTCTCCTCTCCCTCTGCCCCTTACCCACTCTCTCTAATAAAGATAAAATAAAATAAATTAAAAAAAATAATGTCTTTAATCAATAACTAAATGTTGATGACTCCTCCAAGTAGAACTCCAGATGAGTCCTCTCCAGAGCTGCCGAAATGCCTATCACATTTTCTGCCAAACATCTACATCTAGATGTCTCCACAGGCACCTCACAGGCACCATGTTGAAAACTGAGCCTTTATCACTGCTCATTTGGCTCCCAGGGTCGGCAAAATGTGGCCCAGCCCTTATGTTATTTACATAGGTAAATGATACTACCCAGCAACCAAATTCCAAGTCTGAAAGTTACCTTCAACACATTCTCTTTCTCTTGTCTCTCTCAACCAGTCAACCAGTGTATACATCTCACACTCATCTTCATCTCTCCACTCTTAGCCTTAGATTAGGCTTCAAACTTCTAAAACTGAAAAGTGGTAATGATTTCCTATAAGGGTAATCATCTCCCTGTCACTACTCTTGATTCACCTCCTTATCTACCACTAGTGTGATCATATTTAGTCGGAAATCTTTCAAACACTTGAAGAAGAGAGCTTAGCATAAGTGTGCAGAATTCATCTGGACTCACTCAATGAATGAGCTATCATTCTAAACTTTAAATTTGAAAAGAAACACACAGATAATAAATTGGAGACAGGGGGCACCCGGGTAGCTCAGTCAGTTTAACATCCGCCTTTGGCTCAGGTCATGATCTCAGGGTCCTGGGATAGAGCCATGCTCAGTGGGGTGTCTGCTTCTCCCTCCCCTTCTGTACCTCCCCCCTACTCATACTCTCTCTCTCTCAAATAAATAAATAAATAAAAATCTTTAAAAAAATAAATAAGTTGGAGACAAGTTTCATGATTGAATAAGAAACTTAAAATAACAGCAACTGAATCTAAAAACATTTCTTAAAAATGCTATGCTGTTTAGTTTCCATCTGCCTTTTTTTACAGTGGTTTCTAACACCCTTGCTCTGTACCTTCGAGGCTGACCTCTATGGCCTGCAATGTTTGGGCTCCCTTGCCATTTGACTTCCAGCTGGATTGAGCAAATAGGAAGCTCTAACAGTAGACAACAGAGAACAGAAGAAAGAAGCTGAGATATTCATGCCAATTCCACTACCCTCACTGCAAGTCCCTAGGGCTACACATCTGTTGGGCATTTATTCTTCCAGAATCTGACTTCAGATATTACCAGGCTCTGAAAATTGAGTCACTCCCCTCTTGCCTTCCTAGTCCTAAAAATAATAACAACTTCCAGCTGTTGGTAATCTCAGGACACCACACCATTCCCCTGTAGGTTCCCTTAACCCTCCCTAAATCTCAGGAAACAGTCCCCTCACAAAACTCTTTTTGGCTCAACACTTCAGAGTGCACCACCTGTTCCTGCCAGGATCCTGACTAACATGAATGACTAATGCATATACCAAGTTGGGGTTGTTCCATGAACAGAAAAATGTAGCAATACAGAATCATCTTTATATTCCTTCTTGATAGCCTTTTAGAAAACCATTAGATATAATGTCCATGCCTGCTCAAAAGTACATTTGTGCCACCTGAAAACCATTTTCATACAATAATGGATACATATTTTATTACAAAAGATAATATGTAATCTAGAGCGGTGTTCTTCAAAGTATGGTCTACAGACTGGTACAAAACTAAAGCCACTCATTACTGTTTCTGGCTTATCTGTGACAAGATACAGTACAGAAGATAAGAGTAAGCTTTTAACAACTGTTACAGCATTTTGATATTATGTAATATTTTTACTGCATTTTATAAAAGTATTGATCCATTATAGATGTAAAAATTTAAAACTACTTTATTAACACATATTTCTTTTTTAATTTTCAAATAATCATAGTAGTAAAAAATTGCAGGCACAGTACAGAGCTTTTCATATTTTGAACTATTTAGAATAGGCTGCCAATAACGTGATGCCACAATACCCTGAAAACTCTATTTCTTATAAATATGAACACCTTCCAGGATAGCTAAATATAATCACCAATGTCAAGAAATTCACACTGAAACATTATCATATATTCATCAGATCCCATTCAAAGTTATCCAGTTGTCTCAATAATATTTTTTAAAAGATTTTGTTTATTTATTTGAGAGAGAGAGAGTGAGCACAAGCAATACTACGGGCAGAGGGAGAGGGAGAGAGGGAAGCAGACTCCCCGCTGAGCAGAAAGCCCAACATGGGGCTCCATCCCAGAATCCTGAGATCATAACCTGAGCCAAAGGCAAGTGCTTAACCGACTGAGCCACCCAGGTGCCCCTCAATAATATTTTTAATAGCAAAGGGTCCAGTTCAAAAGCATGGGTTGCTTGACAATGTCACCTTAGTCTCCTTAGTCTGGAATATCACCTCAACCTTTTCTTCACTTTCATGATATTGACACTTTGGGAAAATACCAGCCAGTTATTTTTGAGAATGTCCATCAACTTTAGTTTTCCTAACACTGTCTAATAATTAGATTTGGTTATGTATCTTTGACAGGAATATCTTGAGGTGATGCTGTGAGCATCCATCAGGTGGTGCTTTATTTCAATTTGTCCCATTAATGATAATGTCTGCATTGATCACTTGATTAGGTGGTGTCTGCCAGGTTTCTCCACTGTAAAGTTATAGAATGTACTAAAATTATATAAATATCCTGTTTCTCATGAAATTTCAAATTATTTACTTATGTATTTATGTCTCTATGGAATCATGGTTTGCTGTTTTATCCAATGAGTTATAAGCGATTCCTATCATTACTTACTTAATGTTCTAATAGTAGAAGGGTCTTCAAGCTATTATCTGTATCCTTTTGACATAATTCTTTAAGGATTTTCTTACATTCTAGCAAAATAAGAGATTCTAGGGTCATGTTATGCTTTCCTAGCCTCAGTCCTGGAATCAGTCATTTCTCTAAGAAGTTGCAGTTGCTTTTAATAGAGAATGGTATTTAGAAGGCAATATCTGGAATTTAAGAAAAAAAAAACATATAGGAAGGGAAAAAAACAGAGAGAGAGAGAAACAAACCATAAGAGACTCTTAACAATAGAGAACAAACTGAGGGGTTGATGGAGGGAGGTCGTGGGTGGGGGATGAGCTAAATGCGTGATGGGTATTAAGGAGGGCACTTGTGATGAGCACTGGGTGTTATATGTAAGTGATGAATCACTAAATTCTACTCCTGAAAACAATATTACACTATATGTTAAAGAATTAGAATTTAAATAAAAATTAAATAAAATTAAAAAAAAGAAGGTAATATCTAGGGAAAAGATGATTACTGGATTGTCACTGATCTTAGGTCTCTCAAGTATGAGCTAGGGAAAACATTTAAGTATATACTTACATGTTGTGTGTGTACACACATGTTCACATACACACATATATATACATTATTTATTATGATATTGCTCTCTTACATACTCAAATATATTTAAATTATATTTCTTTCTGTATCCATTTACATATGTATTTAAAACCATGGCTTACAATTATCAGTTAATCTGCCACAGAGTTCAAACAATTATTCTCTCCTTTTGCATTTGTAATGCCCTTCCTTGACAATATGAACACTAGGTTCCATCATCCTTAACATATTCAGTCATGTGATCAACCCCTCTCCATGTAACTAACCTATTTCCATCAGCACCAATCCCACCCCTTACCCCATGCCAAAGTTAGTTGAAGCAGTTCTGATCTAGAGGCATTCTCTTTAAAATCAGAAAAAAATATTGACCCCTACTATCACCATTTTCATTTAATTCACATAAAGAAATAAAAAATGAATATGAAAATGATAAGAAAAATAGAAAAATAAACATATTTTGCAAATTACATAATTCTTTATGGGAAAATTCAAATAAGTCACCTGGCTAGGCCAATTAGATGTTTGGAGATACAGCTTTCATGTCACAGGAAATGCATATATCTACGTGAAGTGGCCTCTTCACCTCCTGCTCCCCATCCCGACCTTGACTTTGGTTCTTGAACATATATGACAAACCACTGAAAGACAACAGATAGTCTATACTATTTATTTTTATTGTTTTGCTTTGTTTGTTTTTACTATGGCCCACTTTATCAAGCAAAAAATCTTATAATTTTCTACTTTCATTACCTATCTCTTTTTTAGTAAACAAAACAACTCCTAAGGAAAAAATGAGGAGGGTGGGTATTATTCATACATTCTCCTTAGGAAGAATGGCATAAATTATTAATATTCAGATCATAATAACATTCCTAACTCTTAGTTTAACACTGGATAAACATAAACCAAAAACACTGTTTGAAAGTACACATTAGTCTATGATGCACAGGAAGCTAAGAAAATCTCAATAATCTAAATTAGGACAATTTAAATCTAAAGCAAGAATTTCAGCAACTGAAAATGTTCACCAAATCTAGAAAACACTAATGGTGCCCTGATGCCAAGTACATCCTACCAGAAATTTGATAGACTGTCAGGAGGAACACAGTACAGCAGTCAAACTTCATAATATGATACTGAATTAACACCCTAAGTAAACTGCAGACAAGAACTAATAATAATTTATGATTATTAAATTTTAGAAACTCTTAAAAAATGACTAAGTAACATTTTAGTACGTAGCCTAGAATTGCCAGATAATTCATTCATTCATCACTAAGTATTTACGGAGCACCGTGTATGTGTATGACACTCTAGCGTTGGACCAGACCACAGAAAAGACAAAAATCTTGGTCCTCATATAGCTCTCAGCTGAAGTAAGAAAGATAGTAAACGATAAGGAAATATGATAACAAGAAGGTCAATATACAGAATGTCATACAAAGGTAAGAGCCACAAGAAAAAATAAAGAGATGAGGACTGGGAAGGGTGAGTTAGTGATGTCATAGGCAAGCACAACCTCACTAAGAAGGTGACATTGTAGAGGAAGACTGAAGGAAGGTAGAGGAGTGAGGTATGCAGATACACTAGGGAAGAGCTTTCTAGGTGGAAGCAGCCGCAATTGTCAAGGACATAAGGCAAGAGTATGTGTTTGGAGCTACACTGGAGCAAGAGAGGGTAGAGAAATAGGAGATGAGTCAAAAAAAAATTCCCAAGAGCCTAGAAATGTTAGGCCGTACAGCCTGTTTTAAGGACTTTGGCTTTTCCTCTGCATGAGATCATGGACCACTAGAGAGTGATGAGCACAGAAGTGATATAACACATAAAAAGGAAAGGCTGTGGCTTTATTATCCCATAAGAATTTTTTCTTTTTAAGTAGGCTTTTGGGATCAGAATCTCATTCATTTTAGGGATTCACTGAGCCCTCTGGTACACTGAAAAACCTAGAGATGCGATGGGCTATAGGACAAATAGCCATTTAATGGAATATTTTATACAATGACAATGTTCACTGGAATAAAATAAAATAAAACTTCAAAATATTCCAAGGTTATTTATGACTATTTCAATATTTAGCTCTGATCCGTATGGGTATTTCAGAGCCGACACTGTAGCATCAAAAGCAGAGCTTTGCATTTCAAACTGCAAGCCAGCATCCTTAATTCCATTTTCTTATTTTGAATTAGAAGTGCTTTGAATTTGAGGGGTGCCTGAGTGGTACAGTTGGTTAAGCCTCCGACTCTTGGTTTTAGCTCAGATCTGATCTCAGGGTCAGGCTCATGAGATTAAGCCCCAACTTGCCCTCCGTGCTCAGTTTGGAGTCTACTTGGGTTTCTCTCTCCCTCTCCCTCTGCCCCAACCCCTTCCCACTCTTTCTCTTTCTCTCCCTCTAAAATAAATAACAATCTTAAAGAAATAGAAGTGCTTTGAATTCGGAGTTGAATTTTTCAGAAGCAGATAATGCTCATCTTTTGGAGGGAGTCAAAGCAGACTTTTTTTTTAACTTATTATTTTTTAAAGATTTTATTTATGACAGAGAGAGAGAGAGAAAGAACAAGCAGGCAGAGCAGCAAGCAGAGGGAGAGGGAGAAGCAGGCTCACTGAGACGGAGGCTTAACAGACTGAGCCACCCTGGCGGGTCCCCCTCTTTTTTTTACTTTATTATGCAAATTTTCAAGCAAGACCAAAGTAGAGAGGATGGTAAATTAATCTAATGTACTCATACCACCTTCAACAATTATCAATAAATTCCCTCTTGGGGCGCCTGGGTAGCGCAGTCGTTAAAGTGTCTGCCTTCGGCTCAGGGCGTGATCCTGGCGTTCCCGGGATGGAGTCCCACATCGGGCTCCTCCGCTATGGGCCTGCTTCTTCCTCTCCCACTCCCCCTGCTGTGTTCCCTCTCTCGCTGGCTGTCTCTGTCACATAAATAAATAAAATCTTTAAAAAAATAAAAAATAAAAAAAATAAATAAATTCCCTCTTGTTTCATCAATACCCTAACTCACTCCTCCACCCAGATTATTATAAAGCAAATGGAAAAAAAAATCACTAGGCATATCATTTCATTAATAATGCATTTCCTACCAACTTTTAATAGATATGAAGTCTTTAAAATAACTACAATACCATTATCGTACCTAAAATATATACTATAATTTCTCAATATCTTCCAATATCCATTTTCTTTATTTCCCCAATTACTTCGTAATTTATTTTTATAGTTTGCTTTCACCAGAATTCAACTAAGTCCCATGCTTTTGATTACTATCTCTTTAAAGTTTTTATTTTTTAGTTTCTAAGTTCCCCCAAGTTCATCTTTCTTTTTCTTTTCTTCCAATTTTGTTGTTGTTGAAGAAACCAGGTTGTTTCAATCCATAGATTCTTTCAATCCGTATGTCTAGATTCTTCTGACTGCACCTTTCTTGTGACACTTATCATGGTCTGCAATCCCCTATGTATCCTGTAAGTTGGTAGTTAGAGCTAAAGAAGATTTGTGTGTGTGTGTAATATACTTTTTTTTCCAGACAGAATACTTCATGGGTTGTGTTGTGAACAATTAATATGTATCTAATCAATCACTGATAATTGTTTCCTAGGTAAATTTATTCATTAGGAGTTGCAAGATCTTTATTTCTTAGAGGCATAATCATCTGCACATAATTGCAAAAGAAAAGTTTTATCAGCAAAAGAAAGAAAAATCAGATGAGGTCATTGTGAGGTGGCTGCTATGAACAAGTTTGCTTTTCATGCTCTGTCATATAAAAATTATGTCCAGTAACATATAATACTAATGTTTTACATATGTACAAAGGGGTTTTTAAGATTTCTGGATAAACTTAGCAGATTGAGTATATGCATTTATCTTGCACCCTCCTGAAATTCTACTAAATTAGAAAAAAAACCCACAAAGGATTGTCTAAAAGTCATATTAAGAATCAGTCAGACTCTCAAAAATATAATCTGGGTAAGCTGTGCGCCCAGATGACTGTCCTGCTACCAGATGAGGATTAGTTTCCGGGAAATTTAATCAAAAAGCCTCAGAACTCAGGAATGGGAGGCATGGTAGGAGTTAGGGGTAAAGCACAGAGATCAGGCACTGAATGATTAGTGTGGAGGGGAAGGAGGTTTGGGTGAATGATAGCCCGCATATTAAATGGTGAGGCTCCCTGTCCTCTCCCCACCTAGGTCTCAGGCTGGCAGCCAGGCTTATTTTCGTCAGGCAATAGTACTTCTCAAGAGAAATCAAATGCCAGAAGAAAACTCTCTCTATATAGTGAAAGCTGGGGGTGCCTGGGTGGCTCAGTCAGCCTTTGGCTCAGGTCATGATCCCAGGGTCCTGGGATGGAGCCCTGGATCAGACTCCCTGCTCAGCAGGCAGCCTGCTTCTCCCCCTCCCTCGGTCCCTCCCCTCTGCTCTGTTTGTGTTGTCTTTCTCTCTCAAATAAGTAAAATCTCAAAAAAAAAAAATAGTGAAAGCTGAGAGTCCAGATTGCTATACAACTATCTATGCTAAAGCCTCCAATTGGCAAGCCCAGCCTTGATATTCAATAAGTTTTTAGTGCTTAGTCTTACATAGGTACTGATGGTTAAAGATCACCAGATAGTTGAAGAAAACCTCCAAACTCAGAATTGAAAAAAAGTAAATAATGCAACATTAAAAAAGAATCACAGAAAACCCATACCCAAAGAAAATGCCAAAAAAAAAAAAAAAAGAATGAAATTTTGCCATTTGCAACAACATGGATGGACCTACAGGGTATTATGCTAAGTGAAATAAGTCAAAGACAAATCCCATATGATTTCACTCATATGCGGGATCTAAAAAACAAACCAAATAAACAAACAAAACAACAATCAGACTCTTAAATACAGAGAATTGGTTGTTGCTGGAGGAGTGTGGGGGAGGTGGAATGGCCAAGATCTGTGAAGCGGATAAAGACGTACAAACTTCCAGTTATAAAATAAGTAAATCACAGAGATGAAAAGTATAGCATAAGGAATATAGTCAATAATATTGTAATAACGCGTATGGTGACATTTGGTCACTGAGTAAATATAGCATTATCAAATCACTATGTTGTATACCCGAAACTTATATAACATTGTATGTCAACTATATTTCGATAATAAAGTAAAATCCTTATAATTAGTATTCTCAGAAAAAAGAGAATTCATATGCATATACAAAAAACAAGACAAAAATAAAATCCCTTGGAAAATAAAAAATATTACAGCCAAACTATAATAAAATATAATCAGTAGACAGAATGAATTGAAATAATTTCCCCCAAAAAAGAAAAATGCAAATGAATGCAAAATAATAGACAATATTAAAACATTAAGGGATAAATTAAAAAGTTTTAACACTGATTATCAACACCCAGAAAGTGAAGAGTATTTTACTTATTTTTGATACTCTCACCCAATGTGTCACTAAGACATAAAAAGTTAAAGGCTTATAAACATAATTATTTTAAACAAATACAAATAACTTAATGTATTCTCCTCTATCACAGCTCTAAGAGGTTTTTGGCTTTTTGTGTTACAAAATGACCATCTTTTTATATACTTGTTCTTTCATTTTTATTTTAAAAAAGAAATCATACTCTTGCTTCATTTTTTAAAAATATCTATCTTGATAAAATAGTCAATAAATCAACTACAATCAAGTAGATGTAAAAGACTTAAAAATAGTATTGGGGCGCCTGGGTGGCTCAATCAGTTAAGCCCCTGACTCTTGGTTTTGGCTCAGGTCATTATCTTGGAGTCCTGGGATCAAGTCCCAAGTCAAGCTCTGTGCTCAGCAAGGAGTCTGTTTGGGATTCTCTCTCTCCCTCTCCTTCAGCCCCTCCCTCTTTAAATAATAAATATATAAATAAAATCATTTTAAAAAAGACCATAAAAATAGTATTAACCTGCATGAGAAAGATATCACTTTATTCTGAGACAATCATAAAATGGTTTACCAGGCAGAAAGTACTTGGTATGGACCTAAAAAATGCAAGACTTTGATAGAAAAAGTAGAGATGAGCTCTAAGAACATGACAAAGGACACAAGGACCAAAAATGCACAGATTATAGAAGGAAAAGTCACAACCTGAGTGGTAGTAGACCAGAAGGATAGAAAGGTGAATTAGGCCACAATGTGAGGGCCTCTGGAGGACTGTGAGGAAGGTACTATTAAGGTCTCACGTGTAAAACAGTTTCAAACTTAAAATGCTGGTATTGGTCCTATGTATCTAATGGCAGCTTTTCCTGATGAGGAAATGGATCTGTTCTCATTCTGCGCAACAATATCAGGCTATAAACAAATTGAGGTCTATTTTTATCTTTAGTTGCTCTTCAAAAATTTAATGCAGGATTCTGGACATCGTGTAATATGAATCATTTGTCTAACTAGGATATACGTAATTACCTAGGAAAGACTCAAAATATGGCAATAAAAATAGCTACATATACTATAAATGGATTTTGGGGGTTAATTTTTCTCCATCAACAGTTACCTTTCCTAATGTGCATGTTTATTGCTTGCAAAGACTTTATTTAGACAGTTTATGCAAATGATCAACTATGCGATTTGTACATCAAACGCTTAAAAATAAATTGGTGACTTAATCCTAAATTACTATTTACTACCTTATTTTGTTCTTATTTTTAGGATAAGCTAAATAAATTAGCCAGGAAAAACTACTGGAAACAACTATTTTGACCTGAAAATAAATGTTACTATGTTTGAACTGAAGAATTTAGCACACCACTTGTCCAATTATAGAACTCTACTTTCACAACACGTGAATGGGAAATCCATGAAAAAAAAAATTCCATAGTCAAATTTATGTGGTAAATGCTGAATTAAACAAAGTTAAATAGGTTTCTTTCTGAGAGACCCGAGAGAGCTAATATGAACTGAAAATCAACAGCAGAGGATTAGAGTAGACAGCATTTCCCAACCTTATTTGACCATACAACCTTTAATTTATATATTTTTTCCAGGACACCCATTAACATCTCTGAACACAATCTGAGAGAGTCTCTGGCCTAAAGGATTAGATTAACCTCTGATCTTTTCTGCTATGTTTCCTGAGTGAAGTGTTAAATAAATCCTGACTAACACTTCAAATCATTTATGAACAAGTACCACCTGTTTAAATATTTGAAATAATAACTTTCATTTTACAGTGAGACATAAAGGATCTTTTTCAAATCAAAAATACATTCTGAAACCATATAATTTAAAGTTTAACTAGCTTTAATGTGAAACATCCATAAGATATTTTATGTGTTGGGAACAGATAAAAATTCACTGAGAGAGAAAACAGAATAGCTCAACTAACATTATTTAGTTCAAATTAAAACTTTACACTTCACACATGAAATGTTTCCATCGTACAGCAGAAATGTGTATATAAATTGTTGCCTGTCCATTTTCTGTTCTTAAAAGTCATCCACTTTATCATTTTATTCCAGTTAAGTAGAATTTATTAGCATATTTATTGGAATTTAGAGGTTATTTATAATCCTTAGAGATACTTCTTCATAATTACTGCAAATATTTTTATTTTAATTAATTGTAAAATCTTTCTCTACATATATTGAAATACATGAAAACACACAAATGCTTGAAAACATATCCACTGGAGAAAAAATATAATTAAGAAAATTAATCCTGCCTATTCAACTATAGCTATGATGATAATTTCAATGTATTGCCTTTGAATTTCTTCATCTTTGAATATTTGTTGACACATTCACACACCCATAAATAAGGATACATATCCATAAACCTATATACATACCCCAAACACACACATTTCCATATTCTCACAATTGCCCCAAACCCACAAACATATCCACTAACACACCTACTAACTTTCATATTCTCCACCATACACACCCACACTTCAAATATACACACACATACACAAACACACTACCCCTGTTCAGAAATAATTATGCATTAGGCTTATGCTACATATAGAATTGTTTTCATCCTTCCAGTCTATCTCATGAATATTTTTCTGTATCATTAATCCTCTAAAACATGAAGTATAATGGTTACACAGGATTATTAGATGTAAATTAATTAGCCATCAATTAAACCAACCCTACTACTGGAAATTTAGATTGTTTCAAATTAGTCATTATTATACATAACACTTTAAAAGAAGGTTTGTGCATTGCTGATTTTTCTCATGTGAAAAATTCTTAGGAGTGCCAAGTATAGAATCAATGTGTGTAAATATTTTAAAGTTTGATACTGCCACATTGCACTCTAGAAAGGTTGTATTATTTTTCAGTTCTCCCATAACCCATGTTTCAGATCATCTGTTTCCCCACATTCTTGATAACACTCTGAATTATAATTATTTTTGTCAAAAAATGTATCTTATTATTTCCATTTATATTTATTAGAATATTAGGAAGATTAGACTCTGTGTGTGTATGTGTGAATGTGTAAATTGCAGATTCATACTCTGTCCACTTTTCTATTGGTGTGTCCCCCATTTCTCTTATATTAGTTTTTTTTTAATATATTAAAGTTCGCAAACTTTTTCATGTAAGTTAAAAATATTTTCCTAGTGAGACATTTGCCTTTCACCTGTGTTCATGGCAACTAATAAATAGGAGCTTTAAGAAACCCACTTCTTGTATAAAACATTTAGGAGAAATTGGTTTCTTGAAACACACTAAAGCAGGATATACTCAAAGAGCCTACTATTTTTTTTTTAACCTTCTTAGAAGTAAATTGAGAAAATATTTAGGAACAGGATAACAGTAACTAGAGGTTTAATATCCAGTTTGCTCTGTTCCTTCTTCTTCCTACATGCAAATACACAAACATAATATCGAGAGAATAAACAAATTAGTCAACTATATCCTGTTAGGATACCATCTTGTAAAAAATGGGCAAGAAAATGAAAATGAATAATACTTAGGTATAATCTGAGACAGTTTGTCTCAGAAAGGCAGTTAAGTATCTCTGCTTTCAGACAATGGGCTGACTCTTTAGGGAAAAAGAAAATGATTCATATTTGCACTATACACATAGAGCCTAATTAATGCCAAGATATTTAAAGCATCAAATATAAAACATCAAATTACATTTTTATAAAGTCATAGGGAATGCTTATTTAATATCTCACAAGGGAGGGAATTTCCATGCATAAAAGAGATGAAAAATTATCCTAGAAATAATGATAGATTTTTATAATATCAAATTTATAACTCCCAAACCTAACAAGAGGTTTAAAAAATTACAAACATAAATATAAAGAAATTTCACTAAGCCAAAATACCCTGTTACAAAAACTTGACAAAGATGGGTCACTCTCCGTTGGGTGTATGTTAATTCTAGTCACTTCCTCTTTCCCAAAGGTCAGGTGATAGAAATCTTCCCCACCTGATAAGTCAGCTTCCTAAGGTCCAAGTTGTTTTTCAGCCTTGCCCCTCTCTACTATACATTTCCTAGGCTTTATGTTTGTTCTTTCTCATGTGTAAAGCTGATGGTGTTTTCTACTCTTTTTCAAAAAAATTAAGACTCTACTATTTCTATAGGAAAACAATTAATTTCTGCCCTGTGACCTACAATTGCTTCATAAGCAGACACTGTGCATCTGAAGCACAATCACTCTGTTTAACTTTGGAGAGGAAACTCCATAAAATATGTAGGAACTTAAAAAACAACTGTCATTATTTTTTTAAATGACTTTAATCAACAAAGGGTTAATATCTTTAACAGCAAATGGAAAATCATTCAACCACAATTTAGAAATTGGCAATAACTACATACAGAAAATTCCTAGAAAAAATACAAATGACTAATGAACATAGAATATTCAAAGATGACTAATCAAAGAAATGAAAATTAAAACAAAATACTGTTTTCCCCATAAACTTAGCAATGACTAAAACATTATCATCGTCAATGCTATAAAGGGAGCACTGAATCAAGCAATCTCCTACACTGCTAACGGTATAAACTGGCAAACCATTTTGGAAACAATTTGGCAAGATGTTTCAAGGGTATTTATGATCATACCTTTTGATGTAATTTCAGGAAATTATTATAAGAAAATAATGAAGAACCAGAAAGACACATTCGTACAAAAATTTTTCCTAAAGAATTATTTTAATAGACCTATCAAAATAACTAAGTATAAGCAATGAAAATGATCAAATACTGATAACTTTTAAATGAAATATTGCACAGCAATTAAAATTATTTTTATGAACTCTAATGACAGGGTGAAATGCTTATGTTAAATGTTAACAGAAAAATATCAAGAGGGGTGCCTAGATGGCTCAGTTGGAGGAGCATGCACTCTTGATCTCAGGATTGTAAATTCAAGTCCCACATGGGGTACAGAGATTACTTAAATAAACAAAAGCTTAACAAAAAAGAAAAATACCAAGAAATAATTTGTATGGTACCAACTGCTTATAAAAAAAAAAAAACAATTGCCAAAGAAAGGACTGGAAGTACATTTATTAAAATGTAATGTGGGGCGCCTGGGTGGCTCAGTCGTTAAGCGTCTGCCTTCGGCTCAGGGCGTGGTCCCGGGGTCCTGGGATCGAGCCCCACATCAGGCTCCTCCGCTATGACCCTGTTTCTTCCTCTCCCACTCCCCCTGCTTGTGTTCCCTCTCTCGCTGGCTGTCTCTCTGTCAAATAAATAAATAAAATCTTTAAAAAATAAATAAATAAATAAATAAAATAAATAAATAAAATGTAATGTGTAGTTCCTTCTAAGTGATGTATTACAAGTGACTTTTATTTACATACTTACAACATTAAGTGGAATAACTTCACTTCTGAGAATCTATCTTAACACCAAAAATATGGGTACATTGGAGATAATACAAAGATTTCTTTATGCCAATATTTATAACAGCTCCCCCTGGATATAGCCTGAAATAGCCTGAATGTCCAATCAGAAGGCAACTATTAAATAAACTATGGAACATTCCCACTAGGTTATTGTGAAATCAATGAAATTATATTTAAAAGCAAAAATTTAATAGCCTAAAATTTTTATGGAAAGCACTACATAAAACTGAACACTTCAAGGGAATGAGAAGACAAATCACAGACTGGAAGAAAACATTTGTAAAGGACTATTATCCAAAATACACAAAGAACACTTAGAACAACAAAAAACAAAATACCCCAGTGAAAATATGGGCTAAAGACCTTTTACAGACACCTCACCAAAGAAGATTTTATAAGATGGCAAAAAAGCATATGAAAAAACATTCCATATCATATGACTTCAGGGAAATGCAAATGAAAACAATAACAAAATATCACTATAAGCCTATTAGAATTATTAGAATAACCAAATGCTGGTCAGAATGTGGAACAATAGGAACTGTTATTCTTTGCTAATTGAAATGCAAAATGGAATAGCCACTTTGGAAGACAGTTTGGTGGTTTCTTATAAAACTAAATGTACTCTTACCTGATGATCGAGAAATCAAGCTCTTTGGTATTTACCCAAAGGAGTTGAAAACTATGTCCACACAAAATCCTGCACATAGTTATTTACAGCAATATTCGTAACTGCCCAAACGTGGAAACAATCAAGATGTCCTACAGTAGGTGCATAGATAAATCAACTGTGGTTTGTCTAGATATGAGAATATTATTCAGCACTAAAAACAAATGAGCTGTCAATCCATGAAAAGACATAGATGCATATTACTTAAATGCACATTACTAAGTGAAAGAAACAATCTAAAGAGGCTACATGCTTACATGCTGTATAATTCCAACTATATGACAGTCTAGAAAAGCCAAAACCATGGAGACAGTAAAAAGAGTAGTGGTTGCCAGGGGCTATTGAGAGAAAAGATGAATACATGGAGCATAGAGGAATTTTAGGATAGTAAAATACTCTGTATGATACTATAATGATGGATATATGTCATCATATATTAGTCTAAACCCATAAGATGCACAACACTAAAAAGGAACCTTAATGTAAACTATGGACTTTGGATAATTATGGTATGCAAATGTAGTTTCATAAATTACAACAAATGTGGCACTCTGGTGGGGGATATTGATAATGAGGAGACCGTGCATGCATGGGGGAAATCTCTGTACCTTCTTGATTTCACTGTGAATCTAAAACTGCTCTAAAAAATTGCCTTAAAAAAAAAAACTGAGTACACAATAATGTTACAACTATGGGAAAACACAAAGGAAGAAGATAAATAATAGAATTTTTAAAAAGACTTATTTATTTATTTGAGAGAGAGAGAGAGAGAGGCAGGGGAGGGGCAGAGGGAGAGAGAGTCTTAAGCAGTCTCCACGCCAAGCATGGAGCCCAAGGCAGGGCTTGCTTGATCTTAGGACCCTGAGAACACAACCTGAGCTGAAACCATAGTTGGATGCTTAACCAACTATGCCACCCTGGTGCCTCAATACTAGTATTATTAGTAGAGAAGTAATAAGCCTGAAGTGACATGGTAAGATTGTATTGTTACTTTTTTCCTGTGTATTTTATATATATTCTGAGATTTCTAGACTTATAATTCTTTTCACATTAAAAAAAATGGGTGATGTTGGTCAAAGGATACAAACTTCCAGTTATAAAATGACTAAGTTCTGGGAAATCTAACCTAAGCATGGTGACTGTATTAATAATATTGTATTATATACTTGAAATGTGCTGGAAGAGTAGATCTTAAATGCTCTCTATCACACACAGAAACGCTAACTATGGGGTGCCTGGGTGGCTCAGTTGGGTTAAGCAACTGCCTTCTTCGGCTAAGGTCATGATCCTGGAGGCCCAGAATCGAGTCCAGCATTGGGCTCACTGCTCAGCAGGGAGTCTGCTTCTCCTTCTGACCCTTCCCCCCTTATGCTCTCTCTCTCTCAAATAAATAAATAACATATTTTTAAAAAATGGTAACTATGTGAGGTGATTGATGTGTTAATTAGCTTTATTATGGTTTTTGATGTAGGAAAAATGTTAAGGTTCAAAGCCAATGGCCAAGAAAGAATTCTTGAGATGTCTTTGGTGCAAAAAGGTGGTTTTATTAAAGCATGGGGACAGGACCCATGGGCAGAAAGAGCTGCACTGGGGTCATGAGAAGTGGCCCATTATATACTTAAAGAGGGAGGGGTTTAGGGATAGTGTAAGTCTCTAAGAATATTGGAAGCAAGGTTTCCACGACCTTGAGGCCCTAGCTAGTGTTAGGAAAAGGTCATTTATTACTATCTAATAAAACCTTAGTCATGAGACTCTTCAGATATATATTGGTGGGTCATATGCTTGGGATGATTGCCAACATTCATCTTCAGCTGGGGGGAGGGGGTGTAGAGATAAAGGAAGTTTCCAAAGGAATTTTCATATGTTAAAATAGTCTTACAGGATCCTGGGGTTCAGGCTAAGACTGCCTTTTGCCCTTAGCAAAGTATCAACATTGAGGCAGTTGAGTCCCTACAGGAATGTCATTCTGCCTGTTTCAAGAACTTGTCAAGGGGCTGTAAGTGGTAAGGAAATTTAATAATTTTTCTTCTGCCTTTGTTTCCCACATCAGTTTTCATTTTGCAGTATATATGTATATCGAATCATCATGTTGTACACATTAAATACATACAATTTTTACTTGTCAATTATATCTCAATAAAGTCAAAAATGTGAATGAGGTTAATGGTTCTATTAGATGACCACATTCTGTGAGAACACATATTCTAGGGTAAACTAAAGAATAAAGAAACAATGTCAAAACGAGAAACAAAAAACATAATGCTCCCAAATCTCAATTTGGCTAGAAAACATCAGGAAAAGGAGGGGTAATAGGCAGAAGAGACAGGTCATAACTAGACTACAGAGGAGTCTTAGCTAGGATAAGAGAGTTGGCTTTCATGAGGTGAACAATAATTTGTTTTGTTTAGTTTGGTTTTTACTTGAGAAGAATGACAGGGTAAAAGCAATATTTTAGTGACTTTTATCTATATATAATAAATTAGATTAAAGCACCTGATCAATTAAGGGGCCAGAGCAATGACCTAATGACCTGGTGATTGTGAGAAAAAAAAGAGAAGAATGCTTTGAATAAATTGTGAGAGTGGAACTGCTAAATTTAAAGACCAATTGATGTGGATAACAAGGGAGATGAAAGTCTTGCGGACGTGGGTCCAAGTCTAAATGACTTTAAGAATAAATATTTCTGCATTTAATGCTTACAGGGACATGGGGTGGAGAGAATGGTAAATCTACAATGTGGTTAGAATACCCAATATATTTTAATTGTTTGTCTTATTTCTCCCTCTTTGACAGAGTAGTTGTGTCTTTTCATCCTTATATAAAAGTACCTTGGAAAAATACATACCCCTTTCCCAATAAAAGTAAATAAATATTCAGAAACAAATGTAATCAACAATCTGACAATTTTACATGGAAACAGTCATACAACAAAGATATACCTATGTGTAAACATTCATCATCATTTTAGCATATCCTTAGGACAAGGCTTCTCAGACTTCAGAGTGCCTTAGAATCATCCAGAGGGCTTTTAAAAACACAGATTGCTGCATTCTACCCTCAAGTTTCTGAATCAGGAAGTTGGGGTGGGACCAGGAATTCGCATTTCTAGCGAGGTCCCCGGTGATGCAGATGCTGCTGGTGTGGGGACCACATGTGACGAAGCACTGCCCTAGAACCACATCACCCTAGGAAGAGTAAAGATAAGCTATTTTAAGTACCTCAGGGTAAGTGAAGTAGTATCAAGGGCTAACATCTGAAAAGATAACTCTGCAGCAGACTACATACAAGGCCTTTACTGGAACCACAAAATGACAATTTGAACAAGTGATGTTTCATTGTTTACGCATCAAATGTGATGCCCAGAGACCTCAACTGCAGTGTCAAACTGAACCTAAATACTTAAACTAGATAGTCACTAGATCAAACTATGTTTTTAATGAGGGATAGAAATGAAAGCAATAGAAAAATTGTTAACAACTTAAATTTCCCTTTACTAGATTGATTCTTGATACATAATAAGCTAATCTATGGAGTAAAGAGTACAAAGTCATACTACATACGAGCTACTTAAAGTTCATGCTTTTCAATAACAATATCAATAACAAAAAGCAACATTAATATCTCCTAAGAAATGTAATCATGTTTTATAAGACTACCATGCAGTTTTATAAATGCTGGATAAACATGCTACACAGTTTTTCTTATTCACAAATTTGCCACCTGCCTATCTACTATCTATAATTACTCTGGGAGTCATACAAAGTTGCATATATTACAAAATCCTAGAATTCAGAAATCAAGTCACTCCAAGACATCTAATGAAAGACCTGTGGTATTTACTACCTGTGCAAATATAGGAAGTCATATAACCTTTCCAAATCACAGTATAAGTATTGAAAAAATGGGAGTGAAAACTTCCATCTTGAAAATATTGCTGAACTGAATTAAGCAATATATATGTCAGTGCCAACATAAAGAAGGATCTTAATAAACATTTAGTTATTTTGCTTGAAATATCTACAATATCATCTTGAAAATGTTATAAAACTGAAAAACTTGAAACTTGAAAAAGTTATAAAACTTTTGATCCTTCTTTATATCCATGATGGATTTGAGAAAAGAAAGTGGAATCGACAACCAGAAAGAGTAGATTCTATAATGATTCACTGAAATAACTGGTTTATCCAACTCAAAACTGAGCCATTACTCAACCCAATATAGTCATAAAATTATTAATTCGGTAGTCAATATGAGATTCCAGTGTGTCCTGCAGTTCATTTGATGAGCTATATATACATATCTCCCCTAGAATCAACTGAAAGTAGAATCTAAAAATTACCCAGCTTTTCTCTACCTAAAATCTGTAACCAGAAACTGTTAGCAAAGGAAAGTATTTAGAGATCACACATTCCACTGAGTCTAGATATGAAAGTCCAGTGGTAGCAGAAAGCAAAACAATCATGGTACATGTCACATCTAAGCCATGCACTTCTTTTCTCCAAACAAAGCTCACAAGAGCCATAGAAGGTCATTCAGAGGCCACCCAGGTGATCAGCTTATAAATATTAAAGGTTCCCAAGTCTTTTACAGCTTGAACAACACTGGCTGGTTCCCTCTCTTCTGTACCTGAAATACCAACTTCACCAAAATGATCCTAACTTTTTTACTTTAAAATATGTTAAAGTTTAAACAAGTTCTGTATTAGGATGTGACCATTTAGAGAACTTTTTTCCCCAAAATATTTTTAATATGATAAACATATATATGTATTTTTAGATTATAGCCTTGAAAATACCATTCTGATTCATCGTCTTATCTAAATTATATTAAAACATTCAAGGTTCTGACATGAAACTGTGCTGATGATACTTCCTAGATCAAGATATTTTAAAATTCTGGTTTATTTTGCTGTACAGACATCAAACCACAAAAAGAGGGAATGGAGTGGGGAAGAAACCTAGAGATTATCAAGAATTTACTCTTGAGCCTTTTATCTATGAAGATCAAAGTTCACATACGGGCAAGTAAAGAAGCGGTCCCCATAGTCAATTTAAACCTTGATGGATATTTAATGCCAATTTGAACTTCTGAAATAGCTTTCATCTTATATTTCAAAGTGATTTTATAAGAAACTATGCTTTGACTTCTTTAATTGCATTGACTTAACCATATACTACATACAAAACCATTTAACAGATGGGGAAACTGAAGCAACCATTCAATGAATCAGGAAACCAGAAAAAAGACAGCTCTTAGATTATTTAAACTAGCCAAATAGTTTCCAAATTCCACAGAACTACATTTACTACATATTAAACAGACTATATATTTGTGATGTTCTCGTTATTATATATCAGATCATTTCTCATGATCTTTCTCAATAGAAATGTCACAGGGCCACTTAAAGAATGAGGTTTTGTACTGAATGATCCACACATGGTTCTGTATTTTGAAACTCTTCACAGACACACACAGTCACAAGCATATTCTGAAGTTTTCTAAATAATTTTAGCATTAAGAAAAAGTACTCAAGTTCCCTACACAGCTAATATTAAATATATGGTTACTGTGCAAACATACTTTCCCTGCAAACAGAGTTCATGCAAGTCAGCAATACCTAGCTTGCACAGTGAAATGAATCAAATACTGTCAACAGAAACCGCAAATGGACTTTCAATATAAGTTGACAATTTCTTTTTGAGCAACAACTCTATTTAGCTTCCAGTTAAGGCAGTGCGGGATAGATTCAATAAGAGAGCCAAATTATTGCTTTCAGTGAATTTAGAGTCTACCTAGAAAAATGAAGCATTCACAAATACAAAACAAGTTGACAAAAGGAGTGATTAGTACTGGCCAGTAATATACAACATATGTAAATATTGAAGATCATATGGACTGAAGGTGTCACGTAAGTATACTCTACTTAAAAAGGAAGCTTCCCCTTCAGGAAGCAGTAACATCAAGGCCAAGCTCCCTGCTTTGATCTTTGCACTAATGCATTAATGCTAATGCCCATTCCCTGCATTCCTAATAATAGTTCCTTATTTTCATGTCTCATCACTTTTTTAAAATAATCCTTAGTCTTCTCTCAATGGTCTAAGCGATACAATGTTTCTAGAATTATCTTCCTAAGGACTGAGTCAGATCATGGTATAGTAAATAAGGGGGATAGACTCGAGTCAAGGGAATCAAGCATTGAATCCTGACGCTGACACTTATTTTATTACCTGAGTGCTTTGGGCCAATTTACTTAATGTTCCCAAGCTACAGATTGTTTATCTGTTGAATAGGAATAATAATAATACACCTACTTTTAAATTTTCCATAAGACTTAAATAAAATATGAAAATTCTTAGCAGAATACTCAGCAGGTAGTAAATGTTCAATAAATGTGAGATGTGATTTTAACTATATCCCTCCCCCTAAAAATAAGGGCTCTTAAAGTTGCCTATCAGATAAATTATGAGCTTCTAAGCCAGAAATTCATACCCTTTCACTTTATGGCATAGCCTGCTTTTCTAGATTTCTATCATAACACTCCCCTATTGGCAATCATGTTACAGCCAACCAGATGCTGTACCCTTTTCTACATTCCCCTTATAATGTCCTATCCCTCTATGTTTGGGCAGTTCCTTTGATCAGCCTCAAATATCTTTCTCATCCATATTCCCCTTATCAAGTACAGTTCCTCGACTGTCAAATCCAAGTGCTGCCTCTTGCATGATACAACTCGTATCCCCTGACCAGACAGGGAGACTATGCTTCTAATTGCAAAAGCACATTCTATTTCTATAGATGAGCAATTTCCACTATAAAAGTTGAGCTCTTGCGTGTCAGAGATGGGGCTTTTCTCGCCTTTTGATGGCCAAAGCTGCCAGCATACCGTCTGCACAAAGCAAGATTGAAATAAAGGCTGAATGAATGATGAATTCACAGACTTAACAAAAGAAATATCAGAACACAACTGGCCCTGTCCCATGGGAACTTCTCATATAGCAAGGCTGATTCACATCTGAACAAATATTTAATGCACAGCATACAAAAGCACTGGGCTTTTCAATATTATTCAATTACTTTACTTGAAAGATCCCCAAAGTGGATGTCAAATCTGGTTATTGCACAGTGATAATTCTATTTTATGGCCAAACATGCAAACTGACATATATTATGTACAACTTAAAGGAGGTAAGTCTAGCCTCTTGAGAATTATTCAATTAAAGATTAAAAAAAGAAAAAAGAAGAACCTTGCAATGAATGATTAAATCAGTTTCATTGTACGCTTTAATAATCTCTCAGAAATAGAGATATATGCTCATTTTTTTAGAGACAGAAAAAATCTTAAGTCACTTATCCTTAATAAAACAACATAAAGTGGAGTTGTGCTTATACTACCCAATAGCAGGTAGATAACTTAGCAACTCATTTAATGAACCAAATAGGTTTATTCACACGACTCTGTCATCTTGCAGTCCTAATTTCATCTAAAATACAAAGTACAATTTAGGGTACGCTACAGGTTAAAAGCGTGGTATTCATGTTTCCCTGAGAGTTTAATAAAAGTTTAAGTATTTTGGCAAGAGTATGATGTAATTCAAATCGAGTGAACACAATTACTTTTCTTACCCAGCCATTCCAGGAATACATTTGCCCTTAGGACTGATGTATCCAAGCTCTTTCTGCTTTAATGGCTCAGGGTTCCACGGGGTCTCCCCAGCAATTATTTTAAAATTAATGACTGCATTCTGATTTAATGATTTAACTAACTTTTCTTCCTTGACCCTTCTTTAACTAAAGCAGATCTTTTGTTTCCTTCAAAAGACATTAGGACAAATATAGCAAATTCAGGGTTAGGCTCTGACCTTTACTTACAGACACAATTAGAGCTGGGCCCTTTTAACTCTGGTGACTCAGTAAAAGCAGACCTGCTGTCAAGAAGGGCAGTAAAGAAAGGTCAAAGACTAATGGAGGAAAGGTGTGAGGTGGCCTTTCAAAACCCCAAAGTATATACTGCCCTTCATTCCATTTACTCATTCATTGTTTAAATGTCTTTCAGAAAGTAATATAGTAAGTTTACAGCATTACTGAAGTTACTAAGTGTGGGTAAATAAAGCTTAAACCATGGGTCAGATGTTCTTAACCCATGGCCCCAGGAAGGGCTGCAGGTGATCCAACTTCCTGGAAGGGCATGAAAATTTTGTGTTTATGCACAGTTCTTTCTTTTTGGCAAGGAGGTTCCATAGCATTATCCACTTCTTGAAGGAATCTGTATCAACCCAAAATATTAAGAATCATGAACACAGAATAATCAGATAGGTGTTAAAATACAGATTCAATTATAATCAAATGACTTTTTTTAAAAAAAATTTTACATGTTACCTTCAAAATCCCCAACATTCAAGTCAGACAGCCAGAATATAATTCCTAGCACATGGGCATAGGTGTCTTCAATCAAATAACTAGATTTCTTAGAAGGAATGCACTGGCAATAAACCTAACCACCAACTTTTTACCTTGAAACTGACGATTTATTGGAAACAGAGGAGTTTCATAAAGTGAAAATGTGTGCATGGAGATGGAAATTGGAGTTGGAAAACATGCATAGAGCATGTAAAGCAGAGGAAACAGAACAGGGCAATTAGGAAGCAGTGGAATGGTAGAGCAGTAGTGAGCACATGTACTGGAGTCAGACCATCTAAAAAGGAATCTAAATCCACCATTTTCTAGTTAGTGATGTGACCCCAAAATATGTATCCCAGTGGGTTACATGTAATGTGCTTAGAACAGTGCCTGACACATAGTAAGTACTACTTAACTATTAACTGCTGATGACATTAGCTGCTAATGGCAATACTGAAGATGAAGGAAGGTCTAGCTAACATGAACATCAGTATTTAAAACTGAACCTAGGACAGAGCCTGTTCACCTTCTTTTTCCGTTATGACTCACTTTTAGGTCTGGGCCACCAATGATCTAACTATATGGTACTTTAGGCAGAATTAATAGTAGTGGTAGTAAACATAAAATTATATTGATATAATACTTCCCAATTCCTGTGATGTAGGCAAGTCAGGACAGATTATAAATATTCTCATTTTTATAGATGAAAATTTTATATCAAAAACTGCTCAAAGTCTTATATAAATTCATTTTAAATGGGCATATAAGCACCAGACCAGTAATTAATAATCTTCCTAAATTTCAGTATCTTCATTTTACTGATAAGACCATCTTTCATAACATTTTTCTTTTTTTTTAAGATTTATTTATTTATTTGAGAGAGAGAGAGAGCGAGCAGGGGGAGGGGCAGAGGGAGAAGGAGAATCTCAAGCAGAGTCCATGGTGAGTGCTGGAGCCTGATGCGGGGTTCCATTGCACAACCCTGAGATCATGACCTTGGCCTCAATCAAGAGTCAGATACTCAACCAAATGAACCACTCGGTTGTCTCCCATAACATTTTTCATAAAAATTCTCACAAGAATTTTAGAGGAGTAAGGACCTTAAACTCTCTTAGTTCAACGATCTTATTTTATAGAGGAAGAAACAAAGTTTGGACATTCCATGTTTTTGTTTAAACAGGGCTGATTTCAATTTTACTTTCCTGAATTCAGTTTTTCTTAATTGTATCTGGGCTACTGCTAGAGATTGAGATTATTATTATAGATCTCTGTTTGTGTGTGTGTTTGTTCTCAAAGACTGAAATAATGCCTTGGTACCTGGGGCATATTATTCTGTTATTATGACCAATCATATTTCTTGGAAATGATTCATATACTTATTGTAATATTAGTTACTATAAGTAATAGCACCTAAAACACTATGCCCATTCATTCTCAAAGAAAACTGAGGCATAAGTCAACCTAAAGTTGGCAGGAAGAACTTCAAAGTAACATGCACTCCCTCCAGCCTTACAGATAGAAATTAATTATAGTGTGATGAATTGTTTCAGAGATGGAACATGGTGAACCCAACCTACGCGGCCATCTTGCCTGTCTCCTCACCAAACCCTGGAGTAGACAAACAATGATCTAGATCGTCACTGTCACCTATAAAAAACAACCCAAATATCAAAAGAGATAATGTAGGATGCTTTTACTTTTTGTATTCTATTCATCAGTATTTTTCATACTACATGCCTGTATTACCTCTGTAATAATTTTGATGTTTAAAACTTCATGATACATATTTAGCCAGTGAGAAAATTTTGTGACAGAAAAAAATGAAAATTCCAAAACAAGATTAAAATGCTTCTTTTTCTTTTTGATGGTTTACTTTTTTCTCATAAAGGTTAGCATAGAATAGCTTCAGGTTTTAATTTATATCATTGCCATATGTCTATTAAACCAAATATCCATTATGTTTACCTTGCTTCAATGAAGAAATGATTTGATATACATCGCTAAAGGTGCAAACCATTATCTCATCATCTAGTATATCTTCTCTGAAAATGATGGAGTATTAAAAGGAAATAAGAAAGAAAAGAAAAAGTAGTGGAGCACTTAAAAGAAAAATCTCGTATCCACAAATGTGAACAAAACCTTTACATCATTCCTAAAATGTTAAGAATTTCCTCTAAAGCGTCTATCACTTTTCAAACTTTTGATGAAGAGGACAAATTAGATGATGATATAGCATGCATCCTTCACTGAAGCTATTTTAATTGTAAAAACTGACACTACTGCAGCATACTATTTTTTGTATTATTTATCATTCAGTTGGAAAAAAGTAAAAAATTAACAGCGAGTAGAAGAGATTATAATTCCCCCCCAAAAAAATCCAATATAGAAATTATATACTAAATAAAGAAAAACTAGTCAATATTCATGCATATTTTAAAGCATGGGTTAAAATACATTGGGGGATTTATTTGGAAAGTTAACCTAGGTGGTCTACGTACAAATGCTCTTTCAGTACTGCATGCTCAGAGATCCTGTTCATAAGCCCATATCCTGCCTGTGTGCTCAGGGTGGCAATCCCCTGGTGTGAAGAAAAGCCATTAAAAGGTATCCATTATGCAATGCCGAATGAGAAGCATGGGAAATGAACAGAAGTGACCCCCAATCTGTATCCTGGAGACCTAGAGGGTCAACTGATCACTAACCAGATGTGTCAAATTGGCTAAGCCATGGTACCCAGATATTTGGTCAAACACAGTCTAGATTTCTTTTTTTTATTATTTATGCTGTAAAGATAGCTTTTATATGGGATTAACATTTAAATCAGTAGACTTTATGTGAAGCAGATTACTCTCCATAATGTAGATGGATCTCATCCAATCACTTGAAGGCTTTAAGAGAAAAAAAAAAACAACACAGTCCTCTCCCAAGGAATACAGAAGTCTGTTGATTGCCTTCAGACTAGAACTACAACATCAACTTCCCTGTGTCTCCAGCCTGCATGCCTACTCTGCAAATTTTGGACTTCCCAGGCTCTACCAATTCCTTAAAAACCTCTCTCACATGGGGTGCCTGGCTGGCTCAGTCGATAAGAGCATGCAACTCTTAATCTTGAGGTTGTGAGCTGGAGCCCTACATTGGGTGTACAGATTACTTAAAAAATAATAAATAATAAATAAATACATAAATTTAAAAAATTTAAAAATCTTTCTCTTGCTCTCACTGTGTGTGTGTCTGTGTGTGTGTGTGTGTGTGTGTGTGTGTGCATGCACAGTTTGCTATTCTGTAAAAAAGGGTAATGCTATATACTTCCTCAATATTTTAAATGATTAAAAGAGATAATGTATATACAGGGCTTTCTGAGCTAGATAAATATTAGTTATTAATGAATCCTCATTGAGAGGATGTTGCCCCTTTTCCTTATCTTCACCTTATTATCTTCAATACAAGGCCCATCTCAAGGACACTAATAAGGAAAAAGGCATTGCGGAAAATATCAAAACTTATAAATATGGGTTCCACCATTGATTTTCACTAACTAAGCACAGTCTATGCACTGGGCATTATAAGTAGATGTTATTGTATGGGTCTTATTTAGTATCCTAACAATCATAGAAAGTTTAATGAAATAAGAATTCCTGTTTTTATATGTGAGTCTTGAAGATGTTAAAAAATTCAATCAAGAACATGAAAATAGAGTATGAAAAAGCAGAACTTTAAACCCAGATTTTTCTGAATGTATTCTTAATCTCTGCACAATATTATATTCCCAGAATAAAACAGTTTAAATCTAAAATGGTGGGAGATATAAATACATCAAAACAATTCAGTTAAACCAGTTAGAATTACAGGCAAAGCAGCTTCCATTCTCAGAGAACTAAGCCTAGGAATCAACTGTCAATTACTAAGAATAGGCAATTACCTATAAACATGGCAATATTGTCATATCTCCGTCTTTTGTAGATTGCCTTTCAATTTCTCCTCCATACATATTGCACTTTTAATATCTTGAATTCCTTGCATTTAAAGCTGTACCACAGATGAAGGAACTGGCCCCTCTTGCAGGCAGGATAAGCTGGCGGTGATGTGACTCCAGAAACAGGTGGCATTGCCCTGTCCAGAGTCTCTCTTAGCCATGTCCCAGGGCCCGGAGCTCCAATATTATTTCTTTGCAACTTCTTACAAGTCTGTATGGCTTTTCATTCTAAAAAAGGATCTTATACATAATATATGAAAATTCTAACATCTTTGTAAACATTTTTTATTTGGATGACTTCCTCTCCTTCTTTGTACCAGTATAAAAACACTGGCAGAGGGGCGCCTGGGTGGCTCAGATGGATGCGCATCTGCCTTCAGCTCAGGTCATGATCTCCAGGTCCTGGGATCCAGCCCTGCATTGGGCTCCCACCTCAGCGGGGAGCCTGCTTCTCCCTCTCTCTCTGCCTCTTCCCCTGCTTGTGTTCTCTCTGTCTCTCTCTCAAATGAATAATTTTTTTTTAAATTAGAAGAAAATAAAAAAATTGGCACAGAAATATCTAGATGAGGCCATTGAAAGGGGAAGTACAGTGCAGAGCTTTAGTTTCCACTCTCTTCGCACTTATTCTTTGGACTAGCACTGCTCTACAAAAAAAGATGTGGAGAGCTACATGTGGATAGCTAGAGAGAGTTGTATCTCTACGTAGACAGATACCTTTTAAGCCAATGAAAGTCAAAACTAGGATAAATGAGAAGCAAAATGTCCCTATTTAAGATTACTTAATTTATGGTTAAGAATAGACATCAGAAGAAAGCGGTGACAGAAAGTAATACTTAAACAAAACTATGCAGATTACTTTTCATACCCCCTTTATCTAAGAGTCATCAAAGGAAAAGGGCAGATTAATCTAAAGGAATCAATTTTCCATGCAAAGGCAAAGTGATTATATTCTGTTTTCTTCTCCACAATGCCTTTATGAGGTTTTAATTATACTTTTAGATTTCCAATGCAGTAGTTAAGCACACAGTTTTATATTTCCTATAATTTTTTAAATAGACATAACTGGTAGTGATTCCACCAATATGCAAGCATTTCTTTAGTCATCCTTATAGCCAAAAAGCATTCCAATGATTACAGACAATTTTCAGATCTTGGTAAACACAAATGTCAAATGTCTATTAATTGGAAAATATCTAGAATAGTCTTACACTTGTTTCTCTATTTGCAACCTTAGAATTTTGCATTTCCTTACCCCCAGTCTGCGCAGATTTTATTACTACTGCTATTTCTATGGAGAGGTAAGTTGCAAACAAATGTTTAAAACACTGTGTAAATCCATGAAATGGGAAATATAAACAAATTCTGTTACATCTAAATGATGCAATATTACTCAACAATAACAACAACAAAAAAGGAATGAAATACTGATACATAACAACACATATAAATCTCAAAATGGTATGCTAAATGAAAGAAGCCAGACACAAAAGTTTATACAAAATTACTGATACAGCTGTATTCATTTCCATATCTCTCTCTCTGTCTCTGTCTCTCTCTATATATATGTCTATGTATATATAAGCTTAATAAAATTAAAACTAATCTATAGTGACAAAAAGCAGGTCACTGGTTGATTTGGGAGTCGGGGGAGGCAGGAAGAAGGGTTTACAAAACTAGTGTATATGTACATCAAAACTTATCAAATTGTATACTTTAAATATGTGTAGCTTATTCTATGCCAGTTATACCTCAATAAAGCTGTTTTTTAAAAGTTCTGTGCAAAGTAGGTATGTTGCAATAAACCTTTAAACACCTTCATTCATTCGAGTATTCTTTAATATTCAAAAAATAGTAACTGGACAAGATAGGTATGATGGGGATTAAAGGATAAAAGCGTTACTATTACCTTAAGGCTGCCACAATCAAAGCTGGCAAGAGACAGGAAATAAAACAACAAATTATAGTGAAGTTGTTATAAATACAGTTTTTAAAAGCCCTGAGGAAGGAGCAATTATCTCTTTTTCTGGAAGTATTACAGAAGGCTTTTTCAAAGCATAACTCAAGTATCAACTTCTCAATGTAGTCTTTCCTCTCCATACTACTTAAAAGTACAATCCTATCCCTTTCACCTTTTTTTCTCCATAGCACTTATATCATCATCTGACAGCATTTTTCTCATTTATTTGTTTGGCATCCACACCTTCTCATATATATACATCAAATTAAACTCGACAATGGCAGCAATTTTGCCTGTTTTGTTCATTGCTGAGTTTCTATAACTTCCGAGAGAACGAAGTCCATAAAAAGTATGCCAAAAAAAAAAGCCCACTTTTTTTCTGAATAAATGAGAAAGTAGACTGAAAATTTACAATGGGGAAGATCCTAGACTGGTACTGGGGTTGGGGGATTAAAGCAGCCAATTCAACAGACATGACTCCTGACATAAAATGTATACATATATGTAGTGAATAATAAAAAAAATTAAATATAATCATGTCTAAATGAGATTGGACTTGTCAAAGAAAAGCACACAATAATGGGAAAGACTATACCATAGCAATCTAATCAGGGATATAGTCTCTGAGGAGCTGTCATGGAAGAAGTAACATTTAGCTGAGATCTGGAAGGTAAATAAGAATTATCCAAGAGAATGTGGTGAAAGAATGTGCCATCAGTGGAGAGGACAGCATGGGTGGAGGGTCTGAGACAGAAAGAATTCAGCACATTTCAGGAAGAGAGGGAAAGGAGAACACCGGCTGGAGAGTGGTAAGCAAGGATGGAGTAGGGACAGATGAAAATGAAGAGGTGGGAGCAAGAGGCCATCTCTTGCAGGAAACATTAAGGATTTTATACTTTCTCCTTAGACTCGGAAAGTCATTTACAGCTTATATTTAAGCAGAAGAGTAGCATGATTAGATTTGCTTTGTAAACAGATCTCTGTGCTGTGTGGATAATGGGAAGTGGGACAGGGAAGAACCAAGGGTCAAGGACTGACTAGGAGGCCACTGCAGTGATCTCGGAATTGGGTCGGTCCATCTCAGTCTTCTGAGTTGTTGGCATGAAGTTCTTCATAACAGTCTCTTAGAAGCATTTCAATCTCTGTACAATTGATAGTTACATTTCCATGTCCAGTGTATCTATGCCTTCTCTTTTTAAATTATTAATCCTACCAGATGTTTGTCCATTTTTATTAGCCTTTCACAGGGCCAATGTGACTTTGTGGGTCCACTGTATTATATGCTTATTATATCATATAGACCTATTTTTCTACTTCCTGAATCTATGATCTTATTTTCACTAGTTGCTTTTTCCTACATTCTTTGAATATATTCAGTTATGTTTTTTCTAACTTCTAGATTAAATGCTTAGCTAATGCATTTTAAACATTTATTCTTTCTAATGTAGTATTTGGGCTATACATTTGCTTTACATGTACTGACACATAGTGGTTATTTCCATTCAGTTTATATTTTATAATTTGTATCATCATCTCTTTAATCTCTGAGTTGTTCAGAAGCATGCTTTTAAATTTTCAAAGGTGGTTTTTCTTATTTTTTTACTGCCAAGTTGTTACACTGGCAGAAAATAGATTCTGCATAAAACATTTTTTTAATAAGTTAAAGCTAACTTTAGAGTCCACAGTTTTTTAATAACTTCCCATGTAGTCTTGATAAATATGTGCATTTTCCTTGGGAGTGGCTGAAATTACCTAAGTAGAGAGTTTCATATGGTAAAAAGAGGAAGCAAAGACATTTTACCCTTTCTATTTTATAAATATTTGCTGTATATCTGAGCATTCCTGACATCCATGTCTTGCCATCAGCCATATAGAACCATTTACTATGTCTTTTTTACTTCTGTGTACTTTCACAGATTCTCTTTGCTCTTTTTAAATGCCTGTCACCGTTGTTCCATAGCAACCACTTTTCTTCATCAAATAGCATGGAGTTGTTTCTTAAAAAATCAGCGAGCTCATCAACTCCTGCAGAAGAGCGCTGTGATTTCTCTAATTTGGTTTTGATGCCTCTCCTCCAGGCTCCCATCGTGCCTTTCCAGATCACTTAACCCACTAACCACAGTTATTCTTCCCTCCTGCTAGACTCTGAATGTCCAAGGTCAGGCATACCTGAGATGCTGCATTTGTTGGCCTTAGGATAATGACCCAAATATGAATTTGGATGAGTCAATGAGTTTCGTTTAAGCCCTAAATGAAAACATATTAGAGGAAAATGAATTAATTCTACAACTTGATTATGTTATGAGAAACATGATAGAATCCCTTAGAATTAATTTCATTATAAAATAGTTTTATTATCAAGTTGATTATGTAAGATTAATAAATTCTTTAATTCACAGAGGATCTTTGTACAAAAAATCATACAAAAAAATTCAACTAAATAGTGGTTGTATTAAATAAAAGATGTTTTCCAATACTGAACAAAATCCTCAAAAGGAATACCTTTTTTTGTTGTTGTTGTTAAAAGGTTAGTTTATGGATTTTTCTATATCCTCCATGGTAGGTAGAAATAGTGAGATACCCTTTAACCTAACATAAGGCAAAGCATGTCTGCCTTCAGCACAGAAACATCTTCATTCACAGCTCTGTTGTGAAGAGCTAATGTTTAGCTTGGATCACTATACACATTCATTTAGTCAGTCAGTCAGCTGTCCACTCGCATGTACTTATTAAGTATCTAGTATGTACCAGTCACTACTTACCAGCCACTATTCTGAGTCTCATTAAGTGAAGAAATCACACAAAAATCCCTTGCACAAAGATTATATATAATTACTAGCACATTAACAAATCTGAAGTAAACAGTTATTAACATAAGGATTTGTCCAGTAAGGAAATTGTTAATGCGTCTGAAAGCACTTAAGAGGGAGAAGATGTAAAACTGTGGGCATACAATCTGATCATTAGAAAAGTGTACTTTGCTATATGGAAAAATATTTCATCAGGAGTCATTCTGACCTACAAGAAATATGCCTAAAGAAAAGCATCCTTTCTTTACTACACTTCTATACTTACGAAACAATCTAAGAACTAATTTTGCTTCCCACTTTCCCAACAGGATTTTTTTTCTGTTAAAAGGACAGATCAAAAAGAAATACATTAAAAATTATATTGCCCTTTAGAAAGCAGAAATGTAGTCAAAGTCTAATACTGAAAGCCTAGTGAAACAGAACTTTCTGCCAGGCTGATGATCAAGCACGAGGCAAACTAAGGTTTCTTTTTGGCATATAGCCAACACCCTTTTTCAGTGATATTGCAAAACACCAGATTATCTCCTTCAAAACATTAACATCTACTAAAAAATAAAACTTGGAAAAATGCTTTGTATTTCATACATATATGATGTAAGAAATATTAAAAACTGTAAGCAAAAGGTGGCAAATAATATCACTCTAAAGGTATCGTATTCAAGTTATTTTCAGAAAAAAAAATGCTTACCAAAAAGTAACATGCACGATTAGCATTAATTTTAACTTCTTTTTAACTCAAGGAGACAATTTTGAATGTATAGAAAAAATTTCATTACCAAGTACTCTGTTGGATATGCAAAGATATCAAGGGCAATATGATTTATATAACATAGGTCAGTATCTCAAAAATGATATTTTAGAATACTTGTTTTTGCTGTGACCTCAAACATAAGAATTAAAGAATTAATATAACATTTACTTGAACACTGTTAAGTACATAAATGAGATATTAAGGGACAGGACCAAGATAATGATATAGGAGGCTCCTAAATATCCCTCCTCCCACAGATGCTGTGAATGTACACAGCTACACAGAGAGTAATTCTCTCCAGGGAAATCCAGAAACTAGCTGAATGACTCCTACACATTTGGCAAATGAGAAAATACATACACCTAAATGAGTAGGAAAGGCTGAGACACACTCTTGCCATAAACCCCACCCTTAGCACAGTGTCATACAATTGTGAGGGAACCTCAATTCCCAGCTTCTTTCTGAGAGTGAAGGGTTTGGACCACACATCTAGCACCCCAGATTTTAAGGCTCCCACCGGAGGGACAGACTCCCCCCCACCCCCAAAAAAAATCCCAGCTCTGAAAGTCAACAGAGCATGGAGTCCCACAGTATTATAGCAAATAAACAGTTCTTCATAGGAGCACAATAAGCATTTGCCATGTCTATTCCCCCAGGACAGAGCACAGAGGGAGTAGGCAAAAACTACCACCTCCTAGTTTTTCCCTGGAAGGGGACTGACTACTGCTTAATAAGCTGCTGCCTGAGAGTCCAGCTTCTAATGAGCACACAACCAGTGCTGGCTGTAATCCTCCTTGGAGATCAGGGAGATCAGTGGGCACTTCCCTGTATTCTCCCTCAGCCTCATTCCAACAATAAAATCCAGTCACCAGAAAATAAAACCAAGTTGCCAGTATCTCTCTGGAATGAAATTGTATATACATCTAGCACTCCAACTTTTACAACAGCTACCACTCAAAGGATGGGCCTCCAAATCATTTAGCTCTAATAGCCAGCAGAGCTTGCATTCGTGAGTCACACAGAACTATAACAAACAAAGAAGCAGTTGTTAATGAGCACATGAGCACTCACCACACCACTAGGAATCAGTGCAGAAGGAGCAGGCAAAAATGCCCATCTGCTGGTTTCCTTTGGGAAGAGGTATATAGTCAACTGCATATATGTCCAGCTGCTGCCTAAGGGTCCTGCTTCTAATCAGTCTGCATCTAGGTGCTGACTGCAATCCTCCCTTTTGGGACACTGATGGGTCTTGGCATACCCTTCGCTACTGGCAGCCACTAAAAACAAAGACAATGCTTCACACAAGTGCAAAGGCTTGAGAAGCAACTAGACTTCTTGGGCTATATTTATTGACAAACTCATCTCTTACATGAGACCAGTCTATAAAGATTGGAAAAGGTAGCTGTTTCAGCCAATGGGCAGAAACTAACACAGAACCAAGGAATATCAAGAAACAAGGGAATGTGTTTCAAACAAAAGAACAAAATAAATCTGAAGAACCTGATCCTAATAAAACACAGGTAAGTGATTTATCCAGTAGAGAGTTAAAAATGACAATCACAAAGATGATGGCCAATGTAAAAAATGCAATGCGTGAACGAGTGAGAATTTCAATAAAGAGATATAAAACATAAAGAAATAATAAATAGAAATCATAGATCTGAAGAATATAATAACTAAACTGAAAAATTCAATAGAAGGGTTAATCTGCAGACTATGTTAAATGGAAGAAAGGATCAGCAAACTCAAAGACAGGATGGTGGAATTCATCCAGCATAAAGAATGTAAAAGACTGAAGATAGCTTAAGAGACTCATTGGTCACCATCAAGCAGAACATATTTGTATTATACAGAAGGAGAAGAGAGAAAGGGAGCAGAAAGCTTATTTAAAGAGAAAATGGCTGAAAAATCCAAGCTTGGGGAAAGAAACAGACATCCAGATCTAGGAAGCCTAAATAATGGCAAAGAAGATGAATCTAAAGAAACATACACTCAGATACATTTTAATTAAAATGTCAAAAGTTAAAGTCAAAGAGAAAATCTTAAAAGCAGCAAGAGGAAAGAAATGTGTTACATAGGAAGAAACACCCTTAAGACTGTGAGCAGATTTTTTAGCAGAAACCTTGCAGGCCAGAAGGCAGTGGGATGATATATTCAAAGTGCTGAAAAAAAAAAAAAAACTGTCATCCAAGAATATATGGGAAAGTTATCTTTTAAAAGTGAAGGAGAGATAAAGAGTTTTCCAGAAAAACAAAAGCTGAAGGAGATCACCACAACTAAACTGACCTTACAAGAAATGCTAAAGGGAGTTATTCAGGCTGAAATGAAAGAATATTAACTAGTGACATGAAAATATAAGAAAGTATAAAACTCACTGGTCAAGGTAAATATAAAGCTTAATTCAAAATACACTAATACGGTAATGTGGTGGGTAAATAACTTTTAATGCAGGTATAAAGGTTAAACAAAAGTATTCAAAATAAAAATAATAAAAATAATAAAAATAATTTGCTAATGGATATACAATATAAAAATATGGAAATTATGACATGAAAAACATAAAATTTGGGGGGAGAGAGTGTAAAAATGTAGTATTTTGTGCATTTGAGGGTAAGTAGTTATCTGTTTAAAATAGACTGTTATAAGATGTAAGCTTCATGAAAACCACAAAGTGAAAATTTACTGTAGATACACAAAAAATATAGAGAGAAAGGAATCAAAGGATATCACTACCCCAAAAAACCCTCATCAAATCACAAAAGATGGGAGCAAGAGCAGAAAGAAACCAAAGAACTGTGAAACAGCCAGAAAACCTTTAATAAGACAGCAACAGTTAAGTTCAGACCTACCAATAATTACTTTAAATGTAAATGGACTAAATTCTCCAATCAAAAGACAAAAAGTAATTGAATGGATTAAAAAACAATAATCAACTATATGCTGCATACAACAGACTCACTTCAGCTTTTAGGACACACACAAGCTAAATTGAAGGGATGAAAAAAGATATTACAAGCAAATAAAAACCAAAGAAGGCAGGGTAGCTATATTTATATCAGACTAAATATACTTAAAGGCAAAAACTGTAATTAAAGACAAAGAGGGACATTATATAATAAAAAAGGGGTCAATTTATCAAGAGCATATACCAGTTATAAATATGTATGCACCCAACATTAGAACCTAAATATATAGAGTAAATATTAACAGACCTGAAGGAAGAGATAGGCAGCAATACTATAATAGTAGGGGACTTCAAGAGCCACCTTTCAACAATGGATAGATCATTCAGACGGACAATCAATAAGGAAACATTGGTCTTAAAATACATATTAGACCAGACAGACCTAACAAATAGATACAGAACATTTCATCCAATAGCAGCAGAATTCACATTCTTTTCAAGCACACATGGAACATTCTCAAGATAGACCATATGTTAGACCATATGTTCATAAATTTAAGGAGACTGAAATCATATCAAGCATCTTTTCCAACAACAACAGTGTGAAACTGGAAATCAATTACAAGAAGAAAACTGCAAGATTCACAAATATGTGGAGATTAAACAACAATCAATGGGTAATAGAAGAAATCAAAAGGGAAATAAAAAATATCTTGAGACATATGAAAAAGTAAATACAATGTACCAAAACTTAAGGAAAGAAGCACAAGTAGTTCTAAGAGAAATGTTCGTAGCCAGAAATACCTACATTAAAAAAAAACAAAAAACAAAAACTTCAAATAAACAACTGAACTTTGTACCTCAAGGAACTAGAAAAAGAAGAACAAGTTAAGCCCAAAGCTAGTAGAAGAAAGGAAATAACAAAGGTCAGAGTAGAAATAAATAAAGACTAAAGAGATACATAGAAAAAAAATCAATGAAACTAAAGACAAAATTGACAACCTTTACCTAGATCAAGTAAAAAAGATAGAAGACTTAAATAAATGAAGTCAGATGGAAAAGAGGGGACCTTACAAGTGATAACATAAAAATATTACAGATTATCAGAAACTACTATGAACAATTATATGCCAACGATTTAGATAACCTAGAAGAAATGGGTAAATTTCTAGAAACATATGACTTATCAAGATTGAATAATGAAGAAACAGGAAATTTCATGAGACCAATTACTAGTAAGGAGATGAAATCAGTTATCAAAACTGCATATGGTTCAACATATGCAAATTAATAAATGTGATATACCACATTAACAAAATGAAGGAAAAAATTATATGATCATCCTAATGGATGTAGAAAAATCATTTGGCAAAATTAAACATTCTTTCATGATAAAAACTAAACAAACTGAGTATAGAAAGAATGTACCTCAACATAATATAGGCCATATATGACAAGCCCACTGCCAACATCATAGTCATCAGTGAAAAGCTAAAAGCTTTTCTTCTAAGATCAAGAACAAGACAAAGAGTCCCAATTTTCACAACTTTTATGTAACATAGTACTAGAAGTTTTAGCTGGAGCAATTAGGCAAGAAAAAGAAATAAAAGACATTCAAATTAGAAAGGAAGAAGTAAAATTGTCTGTATCTGCAGATGACATAATACTGTATCTAGAAAAACCCTAAAGACTCCACCAAAATACTGTTGTAACTAATAAACAAATACAGTAAGTTTGCAGGATATAAAATTAATATACAAAACTCAGTTACATTTCTACATATTAACAACAAACTATCCAAAGGAGAAATTAAGAAAACAATCCCATTTACAATAGCATCAAAAAGATTAAAGCACTTAGGAATAAATTTAACCAGAAAGGTGAAAGATCTGTACACTGAATACTATAAAACTCTGATAAATGAAATTGAAGACATAAATAAATGGAAAGATAATCTGTGTTCATGAATTGGAAGAATTAATATTGTTAAAATGTCCATACTACTCAAAGCCCTCTAGAGATACAGTGCAATACATATTAAAATTACATTGTTCATCGAATTTTTTTTAAATTCTAAAATTCATATGGATCCACAAAAGAACTTGAATAGTCACAAAGCAACGTTGAGAAAGAAGAACAAAGCTGGAGGCATCAAGCTTCCTGTTTTCAAACTATATTACAAAGCTATAGTAAACAAAGCAGTAAGGTACTGACATAAAAACAGGTACATAATTCAGGGGAATAGAATAGAGAGCCTAGAAATAAACCCACATATATATGGTTAATTAATTTTCAACAAAGGAGCCCAAAAATATATAATGGGGAAATACAGTCCCTTTAATAAATGGTGCTGGGAAAACTGGATATTCACATGTAAAAGAATGAAACTGGACCACCATCCAACACTATACATAAGAATCAACTCAAAAGACTGAAGACCTAAATATAAGAACTGAAACTATAAAACTTGCAGAAGAAAATAAAGGGGGTAAGCTCCTTGATATTATTCTTGGCAATGATTTTTTTTTTTTTGAATTTGATATCAAAGCAAAGGCAACAAAAAAGGAAAATAAGTGGAATTACACCAAACTAAAAATTTTATGCACATTAAAAGAAACCATCAATTAGGGGCGCCTGGGTGGCACAGCGGTTAAGCGTCTGCCTTCGGCTCAGGGCGTGATCCCGGCGTTATGGGATCGAGCCCCACATCAGGCTCCTCCGCTAGGAGCCTGCTTCTTCCTCTCCCACTCCCCCTGCTTGTGTTCCCTCTCTCTCGCTGGCTGTCTCTATCTCTGTCAAATAAATAAATAAAATCTTAAAAAAAAGAAAAGAAACCATCAATTAAATGAAAAGACAACCTAAGGGATGGGATAAAATATTTACAAACCACATGTCTGATCAGAGTTTAATACTCAAAATATACATGGATTCATATATCTCAATGGCATAAAAACAAATAATCCAATTAAAAATGGATAAAGGACCTGAATAGACTTTTTTCCACAGAAAACATAGAAATGGCCAACAGGTATATGAAAAGGTGCTTAACATCACTAATAATTAAAGAAATGCAAATAAAAACCAGAATGAAATATCACCTTACCCCTGTTTGGATATCCATTTATCAATAAGACTAGAGATAACAAATGCCACTGAGATTGTACAGTAAAGGGAACCCTTGTAGAATACCGTTGATGAGAATGTAAACTAGTATAGCTACCATGGAAAACAGTATGGAGGTTCCTCATGAAATTAAAAATAAAATTACCATATGATCCAGCAATCCCACTTCTGGGTATATATCCAAAGGAAATAAAATCTTTTTCTCAAAAAGATATCTGTACTGCCATGTTTTTGTAGCCTTATTCACAATAGCCAAGTTATTTAAGGAAACAACCTGAGTGTCCATGAGTAAAGAAAATGTGGTGTGTGTGTGTGTGTGTGTGTGTGTGTGTGTGTTATTCAGCCCTTAAAAAAAGATGGAAATATTAAGATCTGTGACAACATGGGTGAAACTGGAGGGCATTATGCTAAGTGAAATAAGCTAAACAGAGAAAGATAAATATGCATGGTATCACTTATATGTAGAATCTTTTTTTTTAAAGATTTTATTTATTTATTCAACAGACAGAGAGAGGGAACATGCATGTACAAGCAGAGGGAGAAGCAGGCTCCCTGCTGGGCAAGGAGTCCAATGTGGGACTCCATCCCAGGACCCTGGGATCATTACCTGAGCCTAAGGCAGATGCTTAACTGACTGAGCCACCCAGGTACCCTTGTATGTAGAATCTTAAAAAAAAAAAAAAAAATCACACTCGTAGCAATAAGAGAGTAGAATAGTGGTTGCCGGGGTTGCAGGTAGGGGAAGCTGGGAGACATTGGTAAAAGGGTACAAATTTTCAATTATAAGATGAATAAGGGCTTTGGTGTATAACATGGTGACTATAGCTGGTAATACTGTATTGCATAATTGAAATTTATTAGGAGAGTAGAATTTAAGTGTTCTCACACACCCAAAAAATAAATATGTGATGTGATGGTTATGTTAATTATTTCAGTTGAGGAAACATTTTTGCAATGTAAATGTATATCAAATCATCACATTGTATTTCAAATATATTATAATTTTATTTGTCAATTACATCTCAATAAAGCTGAAAAAATAAATGAAGTATTAAGAAAAACACTAAGGTACAGGGTAACATATATAATATTTTAGACTTGGAAAGAAAATTTTTAAAAAGTATAGAATTAATCACGTCAAAATGAAGATAATAAAATATATATTTTTCCCATTTAATGGTGTTGGAAATAGAGCACACAATTGTAGGTAGTCATATTCTAAGTTGAAAAAAAAAGATTTATCACCTTGTTTCTTGTTTACTTTTGTTTCCTAACATTTGTATCTTAAAATTTGTAGTAAAAATTCTAGACAAAAATTTCTAAATCAATTGTCAAATGGCTAGACCTTTACCCTGCCTTATCAACAATATACTTTCTGGATATTTCCAGACAAAGATTAGAGTGCAAGAGGACATATTTTAAGCCAAATGATACTTTGCAATAAACTTGTGTGGACGCAGAAATACAAAGAACTGTGCCCCAACAGAAGACTCAAAACCAAGCTCTCATAAATTGTAGAGGGGACGGTACCACAGGAATGCACTGTTACCAAGTTCTCCACATAACTTCCACTCAGACAGGGTGAACTCCCAATCTGAATGCCACGTGCATACCGAAACTGATGGGTAGAGTCCATTCTAAAGTAAAAATAGTACTCTGAAATTGTAAATATAGAAGAACTCTATCATAGGCAATACAAGTCCCAGTAATAAAGGTCTTGGATAGTCACAGTTGAAATACTAGGACTAAAAAATTTTGATCTTTAGCCTTCTTCAGGTTAGTGAGAAGGCAGTAGTTAATCTTCACATCCCTCCATCAGTGAAAAAAATAAGGTAGAGAAGAGTGTTATTTGTTAACATATATTACCCAAGAATTCTTTTCTTTTCCTCCCAGTGGCCTACAGTTGACTAGATAAGTCAGCTGGTTGGAAAGTGACAGTAAACCTATACACATCTTTAACCTATCTGAAAGCAAAGGCCCTCTGGGCTCAGAGCCGAAGTTAACTATACTTGAAAACACGCTTTTCTGGATCCTGCATTCTTCTCAAGAATGTGAGTTCTCAGTCCTTTCAATAACTGATCATCCTCCTTCCAGCCTCCACTTCAGGCATAAAGAATGGTTCCCCAAAATAAGAGTCACAGTTGTCAACAAGTTTTAGAGCAAAAAGATAAAAATATTCCTAAAGTCATCTGGTCATCCTGTTCTACAAAACTGCGCTCCCGTTTTCCGGCCCCAGTCTGGAGAGTCCCCAGACACATGCTGACAGGATCTTCAGGATGATCAAACTTGGTCCTGGCATTGACGAAGACGACCCCGCCGCTGATGACGGCAGTACTGCCATCAGTGAAGAGATGCCACCCCCAAAGGCAAGGACGACACGTCACACACTTGTACATGGATCCACTATTTTATCTTCATTCCCTCTGATAATATACTTTCAAGGATGTTTTCATTTTTGTTAACATTTTAAAAATCTGTATGGCATGACAATAACTACTGAAGAGGAAGATAAGATTTCTTTCTATTTCTGAGTGTGATACTGTGACATGTAGGAACTAAAGCCCAGCGAATTTTTCTTTCCTAGTTCCAGGCTGGCTTATTGTAACAGGACAAGGTAACATTTGTTGTAAGGTGTGTGTAACCTAATGTTAACTGCGTGGTCTAAAGTGTTATCTATCAAGCAGATTTCTTAGTAAGGAATTTAGTAAGACCTTTTTTTTTTTTTTTTTAAATCACTCAAGTGTTCTGAGCAATGCCTTGATGTTTAAAAGAAAAGTACTGGTGAAAACAACTGTCACCTTCTAGGATCTACTTTTTAAATCTTCTATCCTCTGTAGTTATCAACTGCATGTATCAGGCCTCCAGAAACTCGTATGTTAAACTGAACCAACTTGATGGGAGTAACTATGTATAGGGCTTGTGTTCCAAAGAAAAGCATGGTTTAAAGTAGCGAAATTATAAGCCTACTTAGGCATGTTGTAAATCTGTTGAAGAAGTAACTCAGCAAGTTTTGTGAGTGGAAATGTAGTGCTCAAGTCCCATTCTGCTATAAAAGGTTGTTACAAATACAAACAAGTTAAAAAAATATATTCCTAAAGTCATATATGTTTGTTGAGGCTTCGTTTTTGGATAAAATACCATTAGAAATCATTTTTGGCATGATTTAGGAAGGCAGAAGATGTATTTTGCTCATACTTCTACCTGTAGGAGCCACAGGAAAGCTACACGCAAAGACACATCAGAGTGCTGACGTACTCGGCAAAGCCCACACCTGGTTCTCTCTTCACAGCATCCAAGGCTCCATTTGTAATTATGGGTGACAGCAGCATTGGCTGGCCATTCTTGAAACTAAAGATATTTCATTCCTGTCACATAAGTCTTCTTAATTTTATTTCTAGTCAGCATGATTTCACTAGGGAAATGCAGCAGCAGAATCTGGAGGAAGGTAGAATAAGATAGTAGAAGCTAAAAAAGCTGTATTTAGGGCAAGAGTCCTCAGATTTATCATGGCGTTGCATTAAATACTTGCTTTCTGCTGATGTAAGTAAGTTTTTTACGTTAATAGTTGGAAGAAGGCCCAAGCCTTTTCCGAGCTCAGAACTGTTTAGTAAGCAGAGATCTTTTGTGCTGCATGTTAATATAACGTATGACACCATTGTTTCAGTTGGGCAACTGTTCAAAAGAGATGAATAATGAACTGCTTTCTAGGTAATAGTCCTCAGGTTGCCCGTTGAAGATAATGTAAAGCTCAGGTTGCTAGAGTTTACTCTTACAGCCATTCATTTGAGCCAAAGTATTAACCAAGAGGGAAGTACCAAGCAAAAGACAGCTGCAATTTAGTATTTTACAAAGGTAAATTAGTTACCAGCATTGTTTTTTTATTAAAGGTAGAAGTAATGAAAAAAATTTTTTTAATTTACCCAGTAAAAAATCCTAATAAAGAACCTTTAGTATTAAGTTGATGATGTTTCCTTTGCTCAAGGCAAGAGCTGATTACCACTCTAAACATAAACGTTTCTTTGGCCTGAAGCCAGCATTGCATTCTATCAAATTACAAGTTCATAAAGGCAAATTTCTAAGCAGACTCACTTTTCTGACCTGTAGAGTATGCCTGTCTTATTTATCTCCAAAAAAAAAAAAAAAAAAAAAAAAACTTATAAATTGGAAAACAAAAAAAAAGTATAAGATATTGCTATTATTTTGTGAGTTTACAGAACTATATCATATTCCTTACAGGATCTTCAGTATGACTGAAAAACATTTATGGACCTGAATACAAAAGCCACATCAAACTCTGGGGGCGAGGTCCTGAAAACTACTTGCAGAAAAGTACTTTAAGGCTAAGTGGCAAAAACAGGTCCAATTTCCCTTGTGTCATATCATTCTTTTCTTTTATCATAAATATCCTGGTTACTCTAATGTTTGTTTTTCACTAACATGTATCGAGCATTTTTTTATGTACCAAGCACTGTTGTAAGTACTTTATATTCATTAACTTAATTGATTCGAACCATAGCCTTATGCTCTACATCCTAACACCAGAAAGCCAAGACGCAGAAAGGTTAAATAACCCGCCAAGAGTCACCCAGCTGATAAAAGCGAGACCCAGAGTTTGAACACAAGCAGTGCTACTCAGAGTCTTGGCTCTAAACTGTCCTAACATTTCTCTTCACTTTCATGACTTTCATAGACATCAACAAAATTATGTGCCAGAAAGGTTTTGAACATATTTGTGCTATTACTCAATTATTATCCCTCCTAGTCTCAGTAGATATTACTCAGATGTCTCTCCAATACCCAGGGATTTATGCTCCTAACGCTGTCAATAAACCTCAGGCCAAACATATGTCCTCGGCTCAAATGAAATATCTCTCTGCCCCTTCCTTCCACACCAATACACACTGGAATGTGGAGTTTAAGACCCAGACTGATTTAATTTCACTTTGCTTTTCTTCCCTGAGCTTTTAATACAAAATCTTTATTCTATCTTTGCCATATGTTTTACACGACCTTTTCCCTTTCAACTCTGCTGCTTTCTGTTTTGCTAATTATGCCTAACAGGTGTGATTCTCAATATAGTACAAGTATTAGAATAGAAATCCTTCTGGTTCAGTATATGTATATATCCATGTTCTCACATCACAGTTTTGACCACACAAGGTCCTCCCTGCTTGGCAACCAATAACTACACCAGCTCTGCCTCACTATTAAAAGTCTAAGCACAGTCTAAGCAGATGACCTCAGGAGTCCCTAAACTATCAGACACTGAGTTTGGCAGTGCTGTGGGTGCACTCTCAACAGGCACAGAAATCAACAGTCACACTATTTTGACAGCTTAGCTAGCCTCCGCCAGACAGACCTTGTATAAGGCAAAGAGAAATATCTACCACTGGAACGGCCTCAAAGGAGGAAAGAACAGCTGGAACACTGTATTTCCCTGGACAGATTATAAAAGGAATACAGAGGATCACACTGGCATGAAATGGAGAAAGCTGCAAGATTCTCAGCCACATCCACCAAAATGATAAAGTTAAGGACTCAACAAGACTGATTGCATTGGAATTTTAACGAAACAATATAGAGCTAACAGGAGAGACAAAATTCAATCCACTTTTTCGAAGTAGAAAAACTCCACAGTGGCTACATAGTTACCTAAAATTACATATTTTATAGTGTGTTAATTATCAAGCATAAGAGCAAATCAGTGATTTGATAATATATTTTGAGTAATACTGAAAATAACATAGGTTAAATCTGATTTAAAAGATGGCATATCTTGGGAATTTAAACCTCCTTGATAACATTAATCCGATATTTTCAAGTCAGTGTGATAATCAATGTCTGCACAGATCAGGGGGAAAAATATGTAAAGATTTCATGGCATGAATTACTTTATGCTTCTACTCTCTCTTTTCTCTGTTCTACAAGTTCTCTGCCTCTAACCATATATATAATGCAAAGGATTTCAAAGTCAGATGACATTTTTAAAAGAGCTTTTGATGAGCACTGTATATAAAGCAAACTATTCCCATTTTGACTAAAATAGTGCTATATTTGCTTGGCCAAAATTTTGAGTAATCAGAGGGTAAGCTGGCCATTTTCAGTAAGAATATATTTATATTTAATGGTATATTTCATTTGCCTCATGGGCATTAAATTATCCTATTGGAAGGTATGACTGCAAAACATCACATTCCATAACACAAATAAGTTTTTCTGTGCAAACCATGCATTACAGAAAAACATTACAGAGTGTTCCAATGACCTATTTTAATCAACAACCTATGTAAAGTGTTCCTTCTTTATTTCAGCTTAATGGCATATTGGTTAAAAAAAGAAAAGTAAGGCAATTATAAAGATACCTGGATTTTTATTTCAATGTCCTATTTTATATTCTAATTAAATATTTATCATTCAGGTGTCTTATTGAGTTGCAGACCAAATGTTTTTTTAAACTACTTGTTATATCTAGAAAATGAATCCATCAAATAATTTGGTTATATCCAATTCAGTAACATACACCTATCTACATCTTGTACAGCACACCTGAGGAATAGAGTGTATGAACGTCTCTGTGTGACAGGTAAAATGATGAGCAGAGAGGCCAATCTGGTCACCTGTGTAGCTATCTCACATCAACTATTACGATGGTTGAAAAGAAAATTTCAGTTTGCTGGCATATTATCTGTACATAAAGACAGTTCTTATAAAAATCTCCTGACTGATAAACACCACTCAGCCCTGTTTTCACCTCAATTTATAGTAGAACGCTTATGGAAATGTTTGATGGAACCAGACTCATATCTGCTGAAAAGCTGGGAATGAGGTCTAGAATTAAAGGGGGAAAAAAGAGGATGCAATGTAGTGGGGGTGGGAGGATTTAATTCTGTTGTTCAAGGAAAATAATATATCAGGACACATGTGATACCACTTAATTAGAGTAACCATTTAGCTCTTCCAGTGGTTATTTCAATTTAGCAAATTCAACTATCTGAACATAATTCTAAAATAAAAAATATGCCAAACATTGCTTCCCCAAAGTACAAAAATAAATTTCACAGAATTGGGCACTAAGTTTCATTCCTCAAATTAAGCCTCAGTGTGTGTGTATTTACTCTTTTTAATATAACTCTAAATAAAATGGGTATCCTTTTATTTAAACTATTACAGAATAAAACAGAGAATCAGGGAGACAGTTGTTTTTTTTTTAAGATTTATCTATGCATCTATGTATCTATGTATCTATCTATCTATCTATTTGAGAGAGAGAGAGACAGAGTGCAGGGCAGGGTGGGGGAGCAGAGGGAAAGGGAGAGAAAGTCCTAAGCAGACTCTGAGCTGAGCGTGGAGCCTCTTGCAGGGCTCAGTCTCACACCCCTGAGATCATTATCTGAATAGAAGCCAAGAGTTGGACTCTCAACCGACTGTGCCACCCAGGCACCCTGGGGAGAACAGTTCTTCTGAAGGCCATAGGAAGTAATAATATCCAATTAATAAAGAATAAAACTATTAAACAGTTCCAAGAACTACAAAGGCATAATGGGGCAAAGTCAGAAATACTCATTATGGGGGCACCTGGGTGGCACAGCGGTTAAGCGTCTGCCTTCCGCTCAGGGCGTGATCCCAGGGTCCTGGGATCGAGTCCCGCATCAGGCTCCTCCGCTGGGAGCCTGCTTCTTCCTCTCCCGCTCCCCCTGCTTGTGTTCCCTCTCTCGCTGGCTGTCTCTATCTCTGTCAAATAAATAAATAAAATCTTTAAAAAAAAAAAAAAGAAATACTCATTATGATTATCTTAAGTCTTGACTAAGTGTTTAAAATATACTCAGAAGGCTGTGGTTTTTTTTTTTTTTTTAAGATTTTATTTATTTATTCGACAGAGATAGAGACAGCCAGCGAGAGAGGGAACACAAGCAGGGGGAGCGGGAGAGGAAGAAGCAGGCTCATAGCGGAAGAGCCTGATGTGGGGCTTGATCCCACAACGCCGGGATCACGCCCTGAGCCGCAGGCAGACGCTTAACCGTTGTGCCACCCAGGCGCCCCTGAAGGCTGTGTTTAATACAATAGGAAATTTTTAAAGAGTCTCAACAAAATTATATTGGAGGGGTGTGTGGGTGGCTCAGTCGGTTAAGTATCAGACTCGATCTCAGGGTCCTGAGATACAGCCCCCTGTCAGGCTTCATACTCAGCTGGCAGTCTACTTCTCTCTCTGTCTCTATCTCTCTCTCTCTCTTCCCCCGACCCTCCCCCTCTTTAAAATAAATAAATAAATCTTTAAAAAATTATATTGGAATATTTCAAGTATAAATACTACACAGGAATATACTATAAAGCACTTTTAATCTTGTCATTTTTGGAATTTCATAACACTTTAATAATGTAAATTGTTATCATTATATTAGCTTTCAGAAACAGATGATTAAGTACCCTGGGGATACAAGGAAGTGCCAGCCATCAGGGAAACAACATGATACATAAGAGTCTGCCCTGGCGTAGCACTAGCTGTTACTGCACAATCTCTGCCACTGTTCATAGGGCAAGGCTAACAGACTAGAGAACTCAACATTGTGCTTTCCAACAAGAACATCTTCCCTCCAATCCAGGAGAGGGTGCATAAAAGGAGAGGGGGATGGATAAGAAAGACAAATTGATAAGAAAAGGTGGGAAAACCCTGGGGCAACTCCAGATGGAGCAGTCCAGAGAAGAGGCAAGTCCTGGGTCATGGATGGAGGGTAGGCTCTGGGTATACTGATTGTCCCTTCTCTCCGCCTTGCCCTGGAGGGATCATTAATCACTTCATTACCATTCTCAGCTGCAGTAATAAAGTCACAGGGCACGTGACAGAGTATGTGTTCCTGGCTGTCCACAAGCATTTCCCTCAGCTACCATTTCTCACCACAGTGCTTAGGACTCTGAGGTTCTCAAATGTGGCTACACATTGACTTTACCAAGGCAGCTTTGAAAAACACTGAAGCTTAGGCCCCATACCAGACCAACTGAATCAGAAGAGTAGAGGGAGAGACTCAGCAAGGCATGGATATTTTAAAAAAATCTCTCCAGATTATAACATTCACTACCCTGAGGTGCCCATTCACACACACAACTCCCAAAGACTGGGAGACACAAGCTGAGGCTGGAGCTTCATAAGCTGATAATCTCTAGAGATTCTATCCACCTAGAGCACAACCTTTGTAAAAGACAGACCGTGTACAAAGCCATCTATACCATACAATGCAGAATTAGTGGATTCAGGCAGGACAAATATTTAAAATAAGTATATAGAATATCATCAAAGGATAAGAGAAAAATTTGAATATCTGAGCAGGCATAAGAAGATAGAACAACAACAACAAAAAACACAACTGGAGATACCAGGTGCACAAAATATAATTTAGAAATAATAAACTCAACATATTGATTGAAGAGTAGAATGATTCAGGGTGAGGAATGAATTAGGGAACTGGCAATATAGATTAAGGAGTGTTTCCACAAAGCATCAGGAAGGAATAAATAGAAAATGTAAAGAAAAATTTCAGAGATACGTAAGACAGATGCAGGGAGAAAAAAAGCTAAGGTCTCAATCAAAGGCACAGATTCCCACAGGTGCCCCTCTGCCTCTTTACTGGAGAAGCTCTATTCCCTTAATCCTCCACAATTAGGCCCCGTGGCCTCTTAGACTTACAGTGTTTCCACTCTGGATCTCCAAGGACAGTGATTTCTCACACATCTACTCATCACAATACACACGGAAGGACTTGCCTAGTGTAATGTGGTAGCACAGAGATTTCTGAATTGAGAACAGGAAAAAGGAACTGTCCCCCAGGCAGAAGTTCATGAAAATAATTCTGTTCCTGGAGTCATCTTGGACATAGTTAAAAATAAACTTTTAGTGTGTTTCCCTTCACAATACCATTAATACTACCATGTCCAGTTTCCAGGACTTAAAAGAGTATTTTCATCAAATTAAATGTGAAATCCCACGTGTTATAATTTTGGAGGAAAATCTCATATTTGATCTGTTAAAAAAGAAAAAAGGCTACCAGCAACACAACTCTTTAAATAAGCTGGCAGGGATGGATCAAAGTTTAGAGATCTTTGGCAAAGTATGGAACCAGCAACCCAGCAATCCTAGAGACAATAGCAGACACCAGAGGGTGAAAACAGATCAAACCGCAAGATATAGAAGAGCCCAAAGCTCACAATGTCCTTTGAAATGCCTGGGATACAGGAGAGTCCACATAAAAAGGGTCAAGCAGATGGGGACTGAGGCCGACTTAAGTACAAAGCCAAATTTGGAAGTCAGAGAGGCAAGAATGAACGTAAACAGGCCCTGATCAGAAAGGGGCACTTATGTGGAGTGCTGAGCAACTGCCTAGGACCTAAACAGTTCTTTGTCACTTGCCTTTAGGTCCAGCAGAGGTCTGATGAATGGCTGAAGTGAGGCAGAGTAAAGATGAAGAAAGAAAGAAAGAAAGAAAGAAAGAAAGAAAGAAAGAAAGAAAGAAAGAAAGAAAGAAAGAAAGAAAGAAAGAAAGGCCTTTCAGATAATAAAATTACACTTATATCACATTCTCAGCCTAAACAAGAGATCCATCTCCTAATCTTTAAGAAAACACCTACCCTTTCTGACTCCAGGTTTATTCTCCCCACTTTAACATCCTTCTGTCAAAAGGGACCTTTAACTCAGACTCATTCAGGAACAGAAGCCACATTCTACTGACTGACACCTGAGAACGTCCTTCCCCGTGGCCAAATATTTCTCTGGAGTATGATTCCCTTTTTCTCAGCCAACACCTCCTCCGGGCAGTGACTTTAAGAAGGGAAGCAAGAACCCTAGTCTTTGCAGAATCCTACACCATAGAGTCAGGCTGCAAGGACAGAGAGGCTGGCATAAAGATGGAATTGTGTCTCTGTCCAACAAAGTATGTTTCTAATATCCCAAAGCAAGACAGCTCAGTTAAGAAACAGATTTCAAGATTCTGTTTTTCAACAAGCACTAGAGTGCTTAACTAACTTAACTATAATGTTCCTAAAATATTTTATTTCTTTTGTTTTGACACTATTTGCACACATTAATAGTCTAGTTATATAAGCAAACATTCATCTTTGTAACCATCTTACCTACTTTTCTATCAGCTGCTTCAATTTCCCCATCATTCAAAATAGGCTCTAGTCATAGAGAACAACAATCCCATTCCCAAATTATTTCATTTCTTAATATTTTGGTTAAACATATATTTTCAGTGCCCAAAAGGCTCCACTGCTGCCTCGCAAATTTCTATTGTATTTTCATGATCCAACTTCAGAAATCATCAATGCTTAATGGCTCCCTAACCAGAAACTTTGCAAAGCTCTCTATAAAGCCTGACTGTATAGAGCATAGTGCACAAGAGTATATTTTTTTCTTTAAATAGACTGGGCAAAAGTATCATGTCTTTCTTAGTTTTTAATTCCAAGCACCTGATACAATGCCAGCACATGGAAACTTTAAATAATTCTACTCTTGAGTGCTAACATTAAGAAGATTAAAAAGTTCCAAATATTTCATTTCCTTAAATAAAAAGCCATAAAAGTTTAAAGGTGACACTGCTACTATTCATTTCATTTTTCAATCACTTAATCAAATATGAGCAATTTTATTTTTCCTGGGGAAAGCCCAAAGGGAGCTCAGCTATTAAATTAGACTGTTTTGTAAAGTAATGACCAAATCATCAACAATAACCAACTTAATAGAAAATATGCAAAAAGATAATTGGTAAATGATGAAAATATTTTATCTCCTAAAATTCATATTAAACATGTTTAAGAGTGCCATTAAGAGGTCCCTGAAATTTATCAAAGCATCCCCAGTGTCTGTAATTCTTTGATGTAGTTTTATGCTCCTCTAGTGTTTATGATGCTCTGATAGTTGCAGTTTTCCTATGGTGCATTGTACTAGCCCTTTTTCACACATGCTGTTTCCAGCTCATGGTGCTCATTATCTTAATGGACAATTACAGCTCTCCAACTGATTTCTCAATCACTACAGTTAATAGGAAGATTTTCATTATTGCCTACACTTTCGGCTCTTGAATAGCAAATGCATTTTACTTATTTCCCCTTTGAACTATTTTCCCAGCTTCATTAAAAACAAACCAATACTCTATCTGTCAAACATAAAGAATGGAGAAATAAAGTTCCAAAACCTAATATCAAGATCTAGATAAAAATAAAGTTGAATAACATTTTTAATAAGAACATTTCAGAGAAGTGTTTTTCTGCTTTTTAACAAGAGAAAAGAATAAAATTTGACAAAATTTAACAAAGTTTCAGGAATTTAAGTCACATTTCACATCGTCTTCCAGGATTTTTAATTATATCCCCCAAACATTTTTAAGTGCATACTAAAAAGTAAATGAACTTAAAACTCTCCTCAGGATATTCAGCCTTTTACCACTTCAGTCCAGTCAAAGCAACATAATTGATTACACATTTGTAACATTAATTTCCCTGAGTGGTGTATGTACTTCTAAGCTTGAGGAATCTAGCAATTTTTAATACTTATTTTCTCAAAATAAGAGCAAAGTATTTTAAAATTTCTTTTTCAAAAGAAGGCAATATGAAGTAGCAGTCATGTAAACCAGAGGTCAGTGTCCAACATAAATTCCAATGACAGAGTCTCTTCAATGAGCATCTACCATGCATTGGTCACGTCACAAACATCTTTAGGCCTCTACACATACAAAACAGGCACAGAATGGCTAAGTGGCTTTTTGAAAACCACACAGCTAATAAATGAATGATCTGGGATTCAAAACCAAATCTGATTCACACTACCTCTTTCTTCCTTTCAATAGCAAGGACTGCACAGGGATTACACAGGACCCTTATTTTGGATTTTAAAACTGACCATGAATTCCCAAACCAATTATGGCCCTTCGGCAAATTTGTAATTCCTGGATACTAAGTTAACGGCTGGAAGACGCTAATGAAAACATTTTGGTATGTACCACCGAATTTTTTAAGAAAAGATTTTATTTATTTATTTATTTATTTATTGAGAGAGAGAGAGAGAGAGAGAGAGAGAGAGAGAGAGCATGCACATGCAAGAGGAGTAGGGGCAAAGGGAGAGAGAGAATTCCAAGCAGACTCTGCGCTGAGCATGGAGCCAATGCAGGGCTCCAACCCATGATCCCAAGATCAAGACCCAAGCCAAAACCAGGAGTTGAAGGCTTAACCAACTGAGCCACTCAGGTGCCCCATGCACCACTGATTTTTGTTGGTGGTTTAATGCATACATTTCTATGCAAAATAATAAATGAATAAAAATGCAGCCCTTCTTTTCTACATTTCATGTAAATACCTACAAACTATTTAGTAGCCAACTTTCCATTTCTAGGTATTCACAGCTTACAATTTTAACTTTTATCATTGTTTTCCACTCATTGTATTTTTCCCCAAAGTATATGACCAGTTCTTTTCTGACAATTTTCCCTATTACCTTAAATAATGAATTACCAATGTCACTGTTTTGTAATAATATTTTTAAAGATTTATTTATTTGAGAGAGAGAGAGAAAGAGCACAAGCAGGGGGAAGAGGGAGAAGGAGAAGCAGACTCCCCACTGAGCAGGGAGCCCAACATGGGGCTTGATCCCAGGACCCTGGGATCATGACCTGAGCTGAAGGCAGACGCTTAACCAACTGAGCCACCCACGTCCCCCTCTTATGATATTTTTTATAGTTTCTGTTAAATAAACATTGAGTACTCTTATGCACCAAAAACAATTTTCTATGGATATTTACTTAGGAATGAAATTTCGGGATATATATAATCTCGATGACTGCAGTCACTCATTCTTGCTGTATAAGAATAGGTTTCAATTCTTGTTCTTTTTTTCATATCCAATGGGTACATCTAAAAAAATCATAATTGGGTTGTATTCTCTCCATATTTTTGTATCACACTAAAAAGTTGACTGGTTATAAATTGACTGAGTGTAAAGGGAGAGTCTGTAAAAATTTGGTACATACAATGATAATGCAAATTAGGTATCCTGACATCTGGTTCAAGCCAAACAGATTTTGAAAAAAACACTCAACTAACCAAGTAGTAGATTTGAAAATAAATGAGCACATGTCTGCAAACTAGTTCGGAACACTTGTAAAGAGTAGAAATGAAATTCTGATAAGGCAATTCCTTAGGAAGGCATTTGCTTCCTTAATTAAAGTTCAGTTTTCTTTCTTTCCATCTACTCCTTCAACTTTATAACATATTTATCAGTTATTTGCAGAAATCTTGGTTAAACAGCACACCCAGCAGCCATTTGACACTCTTAGTGCTATGATTGCCATGAATAATATTCACTTAAATGATACTGTATATTTTTTCAGGCCTTTTATATACATTTAGTTTTATATACATTTATATACATTTAGTTGTCACAATATCCTTCATAAAATAGGATTTTCCTGGAGGTAGTACATAATCCCCCACTTTTTAAGTGTGGGCTATGTGCAGTAACGTCTTCCCAAAGAGTATAATAGGGAAGGGGAAAAAGAGTAATTTTACAGTACAGAATCCTGAAAAACACTACCTCAGCCAAATGATCCAGACTGACATTAACAGTGATAAGTCATGCCAACAGGATGTACTCTTAATACAATGTAATGAACATGGTATTTTTCCACTGTGGTTCTCCTCTTAACACTGGTAACCTCAGTCTAATCATGAGAAAAAAATTAAACAAATACCAATTAAAGGATATTCTACAAAAACATCTGATACTCCTCAAAAGTGTCAAGGTCATCAAAAAACAAGGAAAATCTGAGAAACTGTCACGTAGCAGAGAGGTGCTAAGGAGATATGGCAACTAAATGTAATGTGGTATCCTCGATGAGATCTTGGAACAAAAATTGGATGACATATAAACTAAGTAAATCTGAATAATATTTGGACTTTAGTTAATAATAGTGTATCAATCTTGGACCATTAATTGTGTATGGCATATGTACCATACTCATGTAAGATGTTAATAATAGGGGACACTTACTATGGAGACTATGGGATTTATCTGTATTATCATCACAACCTTTCTATAAATCTAAATTTATTTTATTTTTTTATTTTATTTTTTTTTAAAGATTTTATTTATTTATTTGACAGAGAGAGACAGCCAGCGCAAGAGGGAACACAAGCAGAGGGAGTGGGAGAGGAAGAAGCAGGCTCTTAGTGGAGGAGCCTGATGTGGGGCTCGATCCCATAACGCCAGGATCACGCCCTGAGCCGAAGGCAGACGCTTAACCGCTGCGCCACCCAGGCGCCCCCTAAATTTATTTTAAAATAAAAATTTTATTAGAAAAAAGATGGAAGAATTCAAACACACACACAACATGCGTGTGCGTGCACGTGCATGTGCATACACACACATGTCCTAAGTTATAGGTAGAAAACAGAGCTTTTCGGGGCGCCTGGGTGGCACAGCGGTTAAGCGTCTGCCTTCGGCTCAGGGCGTGATCCCGGAGTTCTGGGATTGAGCCCCACATCAGGCTCCTCTGCTATGAGCCTGCTTCTTCCTCTCCCACTCCCCCTGCCTGTGTTCCCTCTCTCGCTGGCTGTCTCTATCTCTGTCGAATAAATAAATAAAAATCTTTAATAAAAAATATTAAAAAAAAAAAAAAAAGAAAACAGAGCTTTTCTGAGATCCAGTGATCTGTCTAGACCATTAATAGAAGCTGAATTTAAACCAAGAGGAGATTTTCAAACCTAAAAGTAAAGCTTTCCTCTAATATAACTGCACTTCTCCTTGAATAGCATTCATTGCAAATAAAGGTTTGACACAACCATTTGAGTTAAAAATAACAGATCCTTATGTGTCAATAGATGAGCAGGAAGAGAAGAGTTAATTGTAATTTTTAATATATGTGCATCCAACATGGAATACTCCCACACTCATACACACCAACAGCTGAGCAAGAGTCTAATTTTGTCGTAGTAAAGCATACAGCTTGGACAGTTTTGTTTTGTTTTAATGATGGAATACAATCATTTAGATCCCAATTTCTGCAGTGATGGCTTTAGGGAACTTTTCTGCAGATAGTAAGTTTCATTTTCTCCTACTCTATCTTTTCATTTATCCAGAGGTCATTCTTATCTCTCCTCTTGGTTGAACCTCAAGGTTGTCCCAGCTTATCTTTGTAATGTCTCTGCACCTGGTGTCCCTGATCTTATTAAAACAGCTCATCTCCTGTTTTCAGCTTGTGATTTTTCTAGGCGCTATTTTTAACCCATTTATTCTTCCTTCACCAATTCTATGTTGTATAGTTGAATATTTCTAAGCTAAGCCTATTACTGATGTTATAATCACTAATGTTCTAAATGTTTAAAAAATAAGGGAAAAATGCCTCTACCATATTTTTCATCAAGGACAGAACCCCTCTCTCTCTCTCAAATAAATAAATCTTTTAAAAAAAGATAGGACCTAACAAAAATACAAAGTTTTATTTGTAAAAACCAATTTTATTAATTTACAATTAGCCTGTATCTAACAAAAATCAATCTTTCCTGTAGATGAATGGGCTAATGTTCTTTTTTTCCAAAATGAAAAACTGAATGGTCAAAAGGATTTTCCATAACAACCTCTGATGTTGAATGACCTAAATATGTGAGCATGTGACCTAATGCGTTGTTTTCTCTTTTAAATAAAGCTCACCTGACAGGGGATTTTGACCTTTTTCCCACCCTAGGAGGGGAGTCCAAAGACATTTAGAATTTAGTAAACTTTCTCCTGAATCTAACCCCAACTTTTATATACCCACACTCAAAATTCTAAATACTGGCCACTAAACCAGCATAGCCAGACAGCAGTAAGAGCAGCCAAAAGTTACCGTTGTTAATACTACTGAGGACACTCGGTGCCCAGCAGCAATCTGTACCTTCATGAGTCACGTCTGACAAATCAGTGGCCAACATTAATCACTGACCCTACTGCCCATGTCCATCCACTATAGCAACTGCTTCATGGACAAGAGATCAACATCTGGAGAAACGGTTTCAGGAGTCTTTGGGGTAGATATCTGGAAGCAGAGCACAGGGGCAGAGTCCTAAGCACCAGTGTACAAAGGTCTTGATGGAAAGGGAGAGTTCTAGGCACTGCTAGTGCTTGGGAAGGTGAGAAACAGAGAGGACAATTTCAGGTATAGTAAGCCAGGCAGAGACCCAGTGGGACTGGTTTCTTTGATTTCTGAGTTTTGCATTCCAACCCTACCTTTCATCTCTTCACTTAATGTCAAGGAAAAACCAGAGCTGGACAGTAGTTAAAGCAGTAAAGACACATTTTATTCAGGACTATTGCAATAGGGGGAAAGAGTTCTCAGTACACAACTGAGCTCAATTCTAAATACAACATGCTCAAATGGGAATTTAGAGCCATGGAGAGGGGTGGGGATCAGCAGATGAAAAGTTACTAAGAGGAACCATGGAGTTCTAGATGAAAGGGATTCTTGCCAAAGACAGGCCAGTGTGATCAGGTAACATCTGAGAGATGGTGAGGTGATCACATCAAGGGTGGGGAGATACTGGTTAAATTGACCTAGTAGTCAAGGCAATGCACAAGATGGGCCCAAAAACAGATTCAAGATCCTAGCTAAAGTTTGGTCAAAAAAGAATCTCTGTCAGTCCTCATTCTTGATCAGAGGAAAGAAGAGACATTCTTTTCTTTGAGGAAGAGAAGAATATGAGTTTGTTTCTTATTTGGTTGCCCTCCGTTCATTAAGGACAAATTGAATCATCTCTTGGGACCTGGTAGTAAAGGGTATTTGTTGGATGGTAATAGAAGCCAGGCATTTAATGCAGGAAGTTTATACGAGAGTAAGAGAAAAACAAAGATTAATAGTTAAACATCCACTTTTGAAGTCCAGAGGTAAGTCAGTCAAGAAGATTTCTAAATGCTGGACTTGAAGTAACATTAGATGGTGGAGTGAGAATAGTATTGACAACCCAACAGATTACCTGGTTTGCAGTCTGAATGTCTCCTGTGATGGCCCGGGGTGTATTGATGAACTTTCTGAGTACCCCATACAACAGCAGGCACAGAGGTTGCCCATACATGATCTCTTATGGGGACTTCCTTGAAAGTTTCTACCAAGTCATCCAAATTCAGCTTGCAGGGCTTTGGGGAAAGCCAGTTTTAGCTCTCAGTGATTCCAAGTCAGAAGGAAGAAAAAGATAGCATTACTTTGGAGAGATGTAGCCCAATATGGGAGGAAACTAGAATTCAGGATCCAGTCTAGTTTATAGGGAGATAACAAAACCTTAACCCAATGAGCAGGACTAGAACCCATAAAGGCATGCTATAATTTTCCATTGAACCATAATTTTTCTCTCTGCAGTCATTCCCATTTCTATCAAAGTAAAATTAATTTGTTTGCAAAATATTTAGACTTGGCCTGATTATTTACATAAATGCAGCAAGAACAGTGATTGGCCGCATAAGTCTTTTGAATTTGCTCTCCTGGAAGTCTTCATAATCAATCACAGATTGGACTTTTAAAAGCCTCTCAAGGCTAGGAATCCAAGCAAAGGAATCACCATCAGATCTTGCCTGAAATACCTATAAATTTGAGTGAATTCCTTTCTTCTTCAGGTCCTCAAAATATCCTGAGGTTCCTGGACTTGCCAGGAAGTGACCTTCCTTACTAATCTATAAAGCTGGAAACTCTACAAGCAAGATACCAGGCAGTTTTTCAAAGGGGGCTGACTTTATTGACTCCATAGAGTCAACCATAGTTCCTTAAAGTTATCTGGTCATATTTTTTAATATGATTATATAGAAAAATTATATACACATCTTTCTCAAATATGATATTTCAGTCAAAGTCTTGGTATTATAACTAACATTTCCAATTGTGTCCTGTTATAAAAAGGACAGATTCTTACTGAACTTATGCAAATAACTACATTGCCATAAAAATAAGAATACCCAATAAAAGTTTCTAAATTCTAGAGGAATCAGATAAGGAGTAAAAGAGAAATGTTTCAATCCTGTCACAATTTATCAAATTGTTGTAAGTTATATACAGCTGAAGAGAAGAGGGAAAAGGTTTCCTTAAATCTGGAAAACAAAGATTAAAGAACCGGCAATATTTCAAACAAAAATTCATAAAAAACATGATCAGTCTTTGTCAGTTTATTTAATTCCATATACTTAATGCTTGATTTGCTTGATCTTGGGATACCAGTTTTATGAATCCAGTTTTTCTATTAGAGTTCTGAAAATTCTTATTCAGTTCAATGGTATGATTTTAAAGATTTTATTTTTTTAAGTAATCTCTACACCCAGTATGGAGCTTGAACTTACAACCCCAAGATCAAGAGTTGCATGCTGCACTGACTGAGCCAGCCACGTGCCCCATCAGTTCAGTGGTATGATTTTAATGTTATCAGAAACCTGTACTTATCAGAGCCATTTGCATGAATTTCTTCTTAGATGAAGCACTTTTGCAAAAGCATCAGAGTAAAACTGATGCTAACACAGCTTCTGCTCCTTACGGAGACAAGCCTGTCACAAACTGAGAAGCCTAGGATTCTAACTCAGCCTGTTTTTCTAGGACTCTATTCCAGTTTCTAGCATATACTCAGAGTCTTAAGAATCAAAATCCATTCCTACCAGCTTCATTGGATGTTTGAACAGAGCAAGGGTTTGGGAGTTGGATTCACCAATAGACCCCCAATCAGTCAATCAGCAGTGAAAACAAAAGGTTCAAAAAGATATGCACTTAGGGGCCTATGTGAGTGCCCCTAAGGGGGTCCAATGATGAACTGATCCCATCTGAGTCAGGGCACCAGACTGTTGAAGAAAAGCCAGAGTGGGACAGTAGTGAATGCAGTAAAACCAGATTTTATTCAGAACTATTGCAATAGGGAATAAGAGACTTTAGTATAGAACGGGGCTTAATTCCAAATACACGCTGAAGGACAAGGGCTAAGGAACAGGATGGGGGTCAGTGGATGGAAATTACTAAGAAGAACCATCAAGGGTAAGGGGAGTTCTGGCTAAACTAATCTAATAGGATTCTTAATGAAGCCAGAGTGATCATACATCACCTGAAAGATGGTGAAGGATGAGGGGCCTAATCCAATATCAAGGGGGCAGAGGGAAGGTTCTAGTTAAACTGACTTAGCCGGTTTCTTGCTAAAACTAGATTTTACAAGGAAATGACAGATGGGCCTAGAAGAAGGTTCAGGAGCCTGACTTAAGTTTGGTCAAGCAAAGAATCTTTCTCCCTTACCCCATCATTTTGAAGTAATCTCCTTTTGTGAATAACTCCCTAGCTACTCAATATTACCCCAGGATGGAAGCATGGTATAAGCACCTTTTTTATCCTCAGGCAGAACTTTCATAAGTGTTTGTTGAATTGTTGAACTCTTTCAGTATAGGAACTAAAACTGAAATGTGAAGACCATCCCAGAAAGTGAGTGTATAAAGGAATGACATTTTGGTTTAGTCTCCGTTTGTTTTATTGCTGCTAACAACTTGAAAATGACCAATGTAATTCAAGAGCAGAAGAAAACTTAGAGAAGATCGTGATGTGAAGCTGGCAGATTTCTAATGATGCTTTTATTTTCTTGAATAATGTTATGCTGTTAAAAGATCGTACAAGGTTGGCATTATAGAAAATAGCTAAGCCTAAAGTTAAAAATTAAAGAACACTCAATTCAACCATAAAAAGGGCCTTTGAAGTAAAGCTGATAACCCTTGGGCACAATTATTCTCAAATGTCATTATTTTGGTTCCACTGTCAGAGTATTGTTTTCATATGAACAAATCTCATACTGGTGTATGAATAGATCCTTTCTGACACCAAGCCTGTCTCTAAAGTGACAGAGATGCTATTTCCCTTCAAATAATGCACATTTCCCTTCAAATAATGCTGTTTTCATGAATGAAGGAAGAAGCAAGACGGGAATAATGCAAATGAAATGGGATCTTCCTATTTCTCCAACTGACTTCAGACTTTCCTGTGCTCCCACACGGTTGCTCCCCTGAGGTCCCTACACAGAAACACAAAGGTTTACTATTAGAGTAGTAAAAGCAAATCATGCGGTTTCTTTAAAGGTTTGCCAGGAACTGCTGGAGTCAAATCTATCATTTGGTGATTTAGGGTAATTCTGAAATGGCACGAAGTCCCTAGAAGAATCTGTCCATGCACTGAATTAGTTGAGGAGTGCTAAGTTGCAGAAATTGGATCAGTTTATTCCATTTGGCCACAACCTTAGTTTTCAGAAAAATCCTCGCAAAATTTTTGCCAATGATATTTAATATTATCAAATATTAAATATTTTCAAAAGACTCATGTATGGCTACTTGAATAGAATTATTATTTTAGATGTCAACTATTCTAGTTCAAAAGGTCTTATTTTATAAACACTGAAACTGGCTGGCACAGAAGTTAGACAACTTGCCCAGTGTTACACAGCAAAGGAGCCTAAGATAGCAATGCAGGTCATCTGATTATAAGACAAATGCTATATTCACCATGTCCTCCTTCTGTATAGTAAAACATTTCTGTGTAGAGTAATAAAAAAAAGTTTTTTAAAGGAAGGTAAAGCCTTGAAACATAATTTGTTTTCCTTTCTAAATGAAGGAGTCTTAAAGTATCTGTGATTAATGAGGATCAATCTGATTTTAAAATACATCCAAAGAATTTGGCAAGTCTTTCTCAAAATTAACAGTGATTGATCCATGGAAAATTTTCCTCCCAGCATATGAATTCCTTTTTGTGAAAACATGTTTAATCAACCAATTGTGAATGCTTTCTATCTGTAGGAAATGTCATAGATGCCAATCATAACATGATAGGCTTTGGAGGCAACCACACTGAACATATACTTTCTAGCATATCTATGGAAATAACTACATACTGTCAATTAAAGAAAATCATTACTTTTTAACTTTAGTAAACTATAAGATGAGATAAGATTTAGACAAATATAAATAGTTTGAATGTCTACTATCAAAAACTGCTCCGAGCTCTTGCCTTCTTTTTTTTTCTTGAAAGGCATTCAATATTCTAGGGCTTTGGACCGTTTCTTGGCTTCTCCCATAACATCAGGAAAGTCACACCTACTGACACCAGGGTCAGGGTTTGGCTTGCATAAGGTGATGGCATGCTGCTTGCCTTGGTCCCCCTTCTCCTCTACCCTACATGGATACATGAGTTCTTGGTTTCCTGCCTGGGACTAAGGGCCAACTTACTCTCAGAGAAGAAACAAAGTTTACTTTATAGCCAATTCCTGTGGACTGTTCTAAGAAGAAAGTCAACCTGCAGAAGTAAGCATATATATGTCACTTTATCTGTCATCACCTTGCTTTCCTCCCTTCTCTCTTCCCAAGCCATTCTTCCCAAAACATCCTATAATACACACACACACACACACACACACACACACACACACACACACATCGGGAGAGTGGCAACACACTGCTAACTCAGGGGCACTGGCTTATAATAGTCCTAGCAGAAATATAAATGTCCACATTTTATGACCATGCTTTTTTTGCTGGAAGCTTTTGGTAGGCCAACACAGCTCAGTGTTATTCTCTCTCTCTTTCTTTCAGAACCTATTTAAGCAATTCTAAACATAATAATACAAGAGTTTTCAAAAATAAGAACCATGGAATCATTATAATTCTGCTGAGTTTCTTTTGTCCTACTCTCAATAAGATGACCACTGCTTTCTGTACAATGTCTTTTCTCACCTTCTTGTATTTCAAATTCAGTAATTTAATTTTCTTAAATGTTATAACTAGCTGTCACTTTGCGTACTTTTAATAGCTCTTCTTACGACACTTAATGAGGCTGAATATTATTTTATTTCAATCGATTTAGTGAATCTACACAAATTTGGTTACACTTAAACTTAAGGATCTGTATTCATTCAACAAACACATGAGATAGTCTTTGCTCTTAAAGAGCCCAGAATCCTAGGATGACAGCCGTATATACATAAGAGTAAATATCTATGGATAATACACTCTAGAGACCTATACAAGGAAGAGAATGAAGGAAGGGGTCACCTTCCAGGAAATCAGGAAGATTTACTAGAGGTCATGTCTATGTAGAATTATGTATGTGCAAAAAGTGTAGCTAATGGGGAGACAAAAATACAAACAAATGAAAAGTTAAATATAGTTTATCCCTATGACCCAGCAATTGCACTACTAGGTATTTATACAAAGGATGCAAACATAATGATTCGAAGGGACACCTGCACTCCAATGTTTATAGCAGCAATGTCCACAATAGCCAAACTATGGTAAGAGTCCAGATGTGCTTTGGCAGGTGAATGGGTAAAGAAGATGTGGTATATTTATATAATGGAATATTATTCAGCCATCAAAAGAAATGAAATCTTACCATTTGAACTATAGGGTATTATGTTAAGCAAAATAAGTTAACCAGAGAAAGACAATTATTATATGATTTCGCTCATTGTGGAAGTTAAGAAACAAAACAGAGGATCATAGGGGAGGGGAGGGAAAAATAAAATAAGACAAAATCAGAGAAGGAGATGAACAATAAGAGACTCTTAAGGAACAAACTGAGGGTTGCTGGAGGGGAGGTGGGGGGATGGGGTAACTGGGTGATGGGCATTAAGGAGGGCACGTGATGTAATGAGCACTGGGTGTTATATGCAACTGATGAATCACTAAACTCTACCACTGAAACTTAATAATACACTGTATGTTCCTTAACTGAATTTTTTAAAAAAATGTTAAATATACTTTATAAATACTTTTGACTGTCGTTGGCATAGTTCATGCATCTAGTAAACATTGAATCTTTCTAAATAGATTAATTCGCTCTAAGGAATCTACCATGTATGGGGCTTCATATCTCTAACAGTAAAGCTTGTTCTAATTTTATTTATAATTTATTGCCATGAATTCCACTAGAATATAAACCCATGGGAACAGAGCTTGTTTGTTTCTTTTACCCACCAATGCATAATAAGCATTAAGAACAATGCTTGATTCATACTATGCATTGAATAAATATTTGTTAAACTGACTAAATGAACGAATACCTTGGCATTCCATTTTTAGAAACATTTATAGAGTATACTGCCTATTGGATGCACTCAGTCTCACTCTCCCATTAAAGGTGATAAAAAAGGTTCACACCTAAGCCTTGTCTTAAAAAAGTTTACAATTAAATGGAAGAAAATATTAGGGTCAGGGCCATTACTTCTCAACTCTCTGAAAGAAACACATTTTCCGGGAGAAAAAGGGTAGGCTGATGGGGAGGAAGAGTCCAACACATTGGAAGGGCACCTAACTTCACTGCCTGAAGCTAGGAAAGTCACGGTTCAATATGTTTCTCTTGCCCAGGACTTGCTTCTCATCTTCTCCATCCCCATCGCTTTGTCCAGGCTGCGTGTGTTAACACCTCTGCTAGGTTAATATAATTTCCTTTCATGCCTGCCTTCAAGAAGAAAGATGATTAAAATGCACCTAGTTCTGCAGTCAGAAGCCTATACTTAAGATCAGTAGCTAAAATAGGTTTCCAATTTCAAAAACTATGAATAGCTTTACCAGAGTGAGTTTCCAGTGAGTCGGCTGTAAGGCATACTAATTCCTGTCTAACACCACATCAGGTCTCTCCCTGACTTGAAAAATCACTCTCTGCCTAAGCCCTCATTCTCCTTCCTGAAATCTCCCCCTCCTTAGTAGCCTATTGTTCTAAAACAAAGAAAATCACTTAAACAACCAAGACTAAACAAAACCTTATGTATAAAAAGTATGCCTTTTGAACAAAATTTTATCCTGTGATTTCCCCAACACGTGGTGCACAGTAAGTGTTAAATAACTGTTTACAATAAGAGGAAAGAGTAAAGGCTTATAACTCCAAAAATATTTTCATTTCTAACCTGGACAAAATGAATCATGATGTTACTTTTGTTCTCCTGTTATTTCTTTTTATAGAGAGAAGGCATAATGTAATGAGGGAATACTGTAGAAAAAAAAATACCTCTAGCTGATAGAAAATCATTTAAAATTAAAACACTTGATTGAGTTCTACCTAATTTATATAAGCCGCATAGCTATGATTCAGAGATTTCATCTGAACAATGAGATAATTGTGGAAACCACCATGGAAGTCCAAAGAGTTTCACGTGGTAGCTACGCGAGGAGGTATGCCTTCTACCTTCCGCCACTCATCATCTTCATTTGTACATGAAGAAAATGAAGACTCTGAGGCACAAAGAGATTAAATGCCTTGTCTAGCAGCTGAATTGTTATTTCAACCCATGTCTTCCTAACTCCAGAGTCAGGATCTTTAAGAAGCCAAAGATGGATGTTAGGTATTTGTGTAATTCTCTGGATACTTTCTGCCAAGCCAAAGTGACAGCTTTAGTTAAAAAAAAAAAAAAAAAAACAGGTTCAGCTAGGATATTAGATGATTTCTCAACACAAATGTCTCAAAGAGAATATAAAATAATGATTAGACCAAAAGCTCACAAACGTATTGATTTTAAAGAACAAAAGTGAAAATGATCATGTCCATATACTGGTGAGGAAGCAGTTTATATACAACTGAAGGCATTTTATATTGTTACAGTCCTACTAATAGTAACACACCTACCATAATCTAAAGTAGTAATAGTACTTTGGAGAATGTATCCACCAAATTCTGGACAAATAATTAAAAATAGTGAAAAGTGAAATGTACAGAGAGATCCATCTTATCATTATTTATAATAGAAAAAAAGAGAAATACTCAATAATTAAGATTATAGCTATTAATGATGGAACATTGATTCCATCAAAACCTATGCAGACATGAAAAATATTGATTATGTTGAAGATTATTTTAGGAAAAGATACCAATGTTTATGGCACATGTATTTCCTGTCCCCTAGTTCCAGCTACTACCAAGCATCTCACCTTACCCATCGACGTTTGTCCATTAAAACAGAAACAATGAGTTGGAGCTGGATTCCTTAAATTTCAGTCATTCTGGTAAATGGGTGTGAACAAGTCATCATCTAATAAGTAACTCGATTGTTGGCTCCTTGTTCTACACCCAAAACACTTACTTATCACTACTACTAAAGGTAAACAGCATTAGTTTAACTGGGTTGACCAAGTGAAGTGAAAGGATACGTACGGAAAAGATGCACACTTTAAGGAAGTAGAAAAAACAGGCCCACATAATATCATTAAAAAGAAACAGACCATTAAGAATACTTGAGGGGCACCTGGGTGGCTCAGTCGGTTAAGCATCAGGCTCTTGATTTCAGCTCTTGTCATGATCTTGGGGTCCTGGGATCAAGTCCCATGTCTGGCTCCGTGCTCAGCAGAGAGTCTGTCTGAGGATTCTCTTTCTCCCTCTGCCCACTCCCAACCCCCCCCCTTTAAAATAAATAAATTAATCTTTAAAAAAAAAGAATACTTGAAGTGATAAAAATGTTTCATTCTTTTCACTTCTGTTTTACTTTTCTATATGTCTATAATAGTGTTCTATTACTTTGCAGAAGAAGAATACAATTTTTATCGGTACGGTCGTTCATGTGAAATATTTCTCACAAAGCACTCATATTTAATGACTTCATGTTTGCTTTTGTGAAACAAAGTAACAAATTAAAACATAATGAAAGTAAAAGCCCTATTTTTCTTGCACTTAAGACATCAATTCATCTCACTTTTTCACCCGAAAGGTTTATGTATATTTTTCTATTTTCTAGAGTCGATTATTGACAGTCTCTGAATAGGTTGATAAAACAAGTATATAGTGATTTCTTTTTTTCTATTTTGTATAGCCCTAAATGAGCATTCATATTACCAATAAAAACAGGATATCATCTCTCCATAGTCTAACATCTTAAACGATTTATTAATCAATTTACAAATAAAATTCAAAAAACAGATCTTTTCTTCTTCTGCCAGGAAGGAAAGCCAATTAACCCAGACCAAAACTATTAGGGGGAAAAAAAATCAACATTTTAAACAATCACAGTCAGATGAGACTTAGCAACTCCAGTATAGATTAAAAATTAGGAAAAAGAGTATATATAAAGTATAAATACAGCTACAGAACTGAAAAATCCTCATGTTTCATTAATGAATTCTATGATGTTCCTCAGTTAGCAAGCACTTTAACAACCGGCTATTAGACTTCATTATCTAAGTTCTCTAAGGGTAAACTGTTCCCATTTGAAGAGCATTGTCGGTTTAAGTCATATACAGCTTCCAATACACTAAATGGCTAATTCTTATGTTGGTGATCTCAGATAACTACCCCATTTCCAGAAATATCCTGTACTCGAGCACCCTAACAGCCCATTTCAACAGTCCAACCTGCCGTAGGCAATGCAATACACTGCATTTTGAAGTGCTGAGTGCATTTAACACTTTTTGTTAAAATATGTCTCAAATATAGTATACATTTCCCTGCTTTATTAAGCAGAACAGACGGATTCTAATTTAATCATTCCCCTCACTGTCAAGGGCATCACTGTAAACAACCCAGGTAGTTACAAACAATGGGTTAGATCTGTCCTGATTTTGGTTATTTAGTTTATTAAAGTTAGAAAACATTTAGGAGACAAATATGCCAACTACGAGTCAAATATTATTGCACATGGACAGTCACATTCTCCATTCCAGAAAAATATGTTACTGTATATTCATTGCTCCAGTTTTATGAAGAAAAAAAAAACCTCTACAATTTATAACAGCATTATACCTCTAAACTACAATCTCCTGAATTCCTATCCTACCAGTCATTTTTCACCACCATACTTGATTATATAATCAATACTTCTTTCTCTATACTTCACTACTCAGGATAGGTTTTCCATCCAACCACTCAATTAAAAGCCTTCTCCAGTTCAGACTCCCTACAAACCATTGGGCAAAAGACATATCAGGCTAAGGAAATCATGAGTGAACATTTCTCTATATATCTATATCTATATACCCATACCTATACACACACACAAACATATAACTATCCATAGATGGAAGAAGAATAAGATAACTAATATATACTGAGTGTATCCTATGCATTGAGCGCTATGCCAAGCATGACAGACACACTATATTATTTAATTCCCAAAACAAACATGTAAAGTTATAAATAATTTAAGCTTCCAAAAGTAACCTGGTCAAGATTACTTAGGTCGGATGTAAGTAAGCTCTAAAAGCTATGAGTTCCTTAACACAAAGGACTATGTCTCCCTATTTGCATTTTCCAGCACTGAGCACAGGGCCAGAGCAAGGGAATTTCAATGTTTGGGACCCAGAGTCCCAATTCAAGCCAAAGCTCCACTTTCTGGATCAATTCAAGCCAAAGCTCCACTCTCACCAAAGACAAAAACAAACAAATGAAATAATAAAACATAAACACTGAGGACTATGCATAGCAGAGAGATGTATTACTAGCAGGAAAAAAAAGTGGGCATGAAAAACAGAAAAGCTATAAAGTTCTCAATAAATAATAAAATTTACTTGAATATGGCTCTGTAGAAGACTGCCAGGTGTTTTTCAGGTCAGAGCCACATAACGGGCTTGACTGAAGCAACAGAAGTATGTCCACATTTATTAAAGCAAGAAAATTCAAAAATGTTTGAAATACGTCCATTGCAGATTTGCAGATTGTGCTTGGATTTTATTTGATTCTCAAGGATTTCCATGAGGTTGGCATGGTAATAGGGATTGTCTACCAATATTACACTTCATAAAATCCTGAAGCATTTTTCTGGGATTTCAGCAGAAACAAAAGTTAAACCACCCACTTAACACTTTAGGGCTTTTGCATTCATTAGGCAGAAAGTCCCCACCTTGAGGCTCCTTGCTGGAGGAAGAATGGCTTCCTAGTCGGCAGAATCTTCATGTTCAGGTTTGTTGGCTTCCATCAATACAGTGGCAGTTACACAGGCTGTCGGCAGTTTCCTTTTTAGATTTCTGAATTTCTTTTGGGCTTTGCAAGCACTTTAAACTCTGTTTTTAAAACCTTCTTTGCAGGTAATTGGCAATTTTGGAGCAAGTTAAAGTTTCTGAATTCAAGAGGAGTGCTTAGATACCACTATCTTTGCTATCACACTTCTGTATAAATTACAAATATAGAAAATCAATTGCGACAATCAAGACTCTGCTCCATGCCTTGGAATAAAGTCATTTTCCATTATCCCAACAAATATGTTCAAAAGCAAATATAACACAAAGAAGGATGCAGTTCCCAGAAACAAAACAAAACAAAACAATTCAATTGCTTTTTTTTCTTTTTAGACATCTAGTGACACTGACTTCAATTTTCCAAAGACATTTATCCTCTCACATGTATCACAGCATCTATAAATCGTTCTGGCATAATTACTTAAAGCAGGACGTAAATTACAGGACAGCTGTGGCAGAGAGGGAGGGACTCTATGAGAACACACTCTCCATCCAGCCTGCATAGTAGTGTGCTTGGGTTGAAGTAACAAAGTACCACAAACCGGGTGGATTAAACAACAGAAATTTATCCTCTCATAGTTCTGGAGGCCAGAAGTCGGAGATTAAGGTGCTGCCAGAGCTAACCCCATCTGAGGGCTAAGAGAAGAGTGTGCTCCACGCCTCTCACCTTTGCTTCACATGGCCAGCTTCTCTGTATGTCTCTTCTATCATTTCCTCTCTATGCATGTCTCTGTGTCCACAACTCCCCATTTTAAACATTTTTAAAATGATGTATTTATTTGACAGAAAAAGAGAGAGAGAGAGAGAGAGAAAGCGAGCTAGTGGAGGGTGGGGCAGAGGGAGGGGGAAAGAATCTTCAAGCAGACTGCCCGCTGACTGCAAAGCCTGACCCAGGATTCCATCTCAGCACCCATGAGATCATGACCTGAGCGGAAACCAAGAGTCAGATGCTTAACCAACTGAGCCACCCAGGCACCCCCACGTCTCCCCTTTTTATAAGGACACCATTCACATTGAATTAGGGCCTGCTCCCGTAATTTTATAACAGTAAAATTGTCCCATCATTACCTGAGAGCTAGGTCTCCTGCCACCTCAACCAGGGCTCTATGTACGGCATCTTACTTCCATTCATTGGACACCCTATTTTTCCTACATTCCCTCCTACTTTGGTAAAATGAATATTTCACAACTTTGAGGACATTTTCTCATAGTGATATAGTCCGGTTAATGCTCTCTGAGAGATCATCTACTTAGTAGCTTGTAGAAACATAAAAAGAAATGTGCCTACCCAAGGTGAGTAACTGTTCATTTTTTTTAAAAATAGGAGGCTCTAGAGCATGAAAAAGGGAACATATTGTAATCTTTTTCTAACCAATTTTGTCATTTGGATTTCAATCACACTGAATCAGTGGCAATTACCTTCAAACAGCTATTGCATGACTCTGGAAAACCTTTGCTTTATACATTTCCTCACAGAAACCAGTTACATTAGTTAAGAATTTAAAACCATTCTAAAATAGTCACCAAAGCAGGAGAACACAGGAAATGAATATGCATACAGAAGAAAGATGCTTATGTGATGAGTGCTAATTTATAGGACATTTGTGGGAAACTAAGGTACCATTGTTGGTCATTCCACATTTTGCTACCTGATACCTGCCTATAAATATTATGAACTTTTTAAAAAAAATTTATTAGAGAGAGCAAGGGAGAGCATAAGCAGGGGTGAGGGATAGAGGGAGGGAGAGAAGCAGACTCTCCACTGAGCAGGGAGCCTGATGCGGGACTTAATCCTAGGACCCTGGGATCATGACCTGAGCTGAAGGCAGATGCTTAATTGACTGCGACACCCAGATGCCCCAATATGATTCATTTGCTTTTACACAGGAGGACCTACAGAGAAAAAGTTGGTATTTCTCTAGAATTTTTTTTTTTTTTTAAGAGAGAGAGAGTGTGAGTATGCGCACAAGCTTGAGGGGCGGGGGGCAAAAGGAGAAGGTGAAACAGAATCTTAAGGAAGCTCCACACTCAGTGCAGAGCCAGAAGGGGGGCTCAATCTCATGACCATGATATCAGGACCTGAGCCAAAATCAAGAGTCCAATGCTTAACCAACTGAGCCACCCAGGTGTCCCTTTAGAAATTTATGGAATCACAAAACACTTTAGAAAGCATGACCATTTGATTCTTATAAAATTTGGGGGTGATCTATCACCATTTTACAGCTCAGAAAACTGAGTGGAGTCCAAAGGGTTAAGTAACTTGCCCAAGACACTTCTATTAGCAGTGGGCAAGTCTTTTTTTTTTTCTTTTTTTAAAGATTTTACTTATTTATTTATTTGTCAGACAGAGAGAGCACAAGCAGGGGGAGCGGCAGGCAGAGGGAGAAACAGGCTCCCTGCTGAGCAAAGAGCTTGATACGAAACTCGATCCCCGGACCCTAGGCTCCTGACCTGAGCTGAAGGCAGCCGTTTTACCAACTGAGCCACCTAGGCGACCCTAGTAGTGGTGAGGTCTTAAAACTAAATCTTTTCACTTCAGATTTCAACCACTTTCCTTTAACCAAGCCTCACTCCCATTCACTGTGAGATCTCTGTGCCTTGACAATACCCAAAAGAGCCTACTGACATAACGCCCTTGTACTTATTAACATGCCTGACTCCTCACAACAGACTGTGAGCTTTTGTAGGCTAAGAATCACACCTGTCTTACTTCTATATAGCCAGCACAACACCTGGTAAGTACCAGACACAACAGATACTCACTGAATGCATGAAAAAGAATGTCCCCTCAGCGTTACTTGCAAATTTTTCCCTGTATGTTAAAAATTAAGGGTTTGTAGAATTATCAGATATAGCACATGGTGAAATGATGTTACTCCTAAATACTGAAAGGAAAATTCACGAGGAAATTTAGGTTATATTATATTCAATACTGTCAAATTTGTGTAACCTCATCATAGTTCTAACAAATAAAGAAAAATCTGAAAATATAGAAATGAAGGGGAATATATTTAAGAAAAATTTTATAACCGATTCTAAAATTCACACATTTTTATTCAACGACACTTATAACTGAATTATCATTATACACTAGTGTGAATAAAGAGATCAAAAGAAAGAAACTGCATTTTTTAATATGGTGTATATAGAAAAATGGTAGAGTTAAACAAGGTTTTACCTGTATGAGAATCCCACAAAATACACTAGGATCTTCAACAAACACATTTCCATCAAAAATGAATTCATCTTCTATTCAATAAACATGCCTACACATACAAGGAAGAACTTTAAGGAGCATGTAGTCTAGCTCTATAATTTGTATGTCTGTATTTTCTTCCCTGACAACTCTTTTTTTTTCCTCCCTCAAATGAAATCTTTATAGGAACTCTAGTATATAAAAGAAATAAAACAGGGGCTGCTTTGGTCTAGAGGGGTGGGAAAAGGGCCATAATAGTTCAACTTTTCTTATTCTTTGAAAGCCAATTTCTCCCCAGAAGGCAGTTACAGATTCATTGGTCTAGTCTTCTAAGCATCTGGATTTTAAGTAAATGCTTTGATTTTCCTCCTGTTCACATGATGGGCATCAGTGTAAATGCATTGTTGGTGTCCATTCTCCCATCAATAGGTATTTCTCTCTCATGTCTTCCCCAATTCCCCACTCCTTTATTATTCTTTGTTTCTTAATATTCTCTTTCCATTCTTCCATTCTCTCCATTCCCAGTAGGACACCCCCACATTGAAAGCATTGACCACTGGCCTTGGTTCTTAGCTGCATCCCCTATATAAAGGCAGGCTAAGTTCCTCATAGGACCTTGGGATGTACAATTGATTCAGAGTACCCAAAATGTAAGAAGCTGAAGCACTGTGTTGTATATCACAGGCAACCAGAAACCACTGTACTTGCTGATAATGGAGAGATCCTTATAGAGTTTGCAGAGCTCACCACAAGAAGAGCAGGACATGTTGGTAACGTGCCAAGGTATTTTTTAACATTAGCATATTGTTACTTAGTAATTTTTAAACTCTTTTCGTCATGGAAAATAGCATTAATCGGTTATTAGCGGATCATGGTAAAATCTGAAATCACTCAGGTATTTTTGTCAGATTTGAAGATCTGACTAATATTTGATGTGACAGTGCAACTTGCTGTCAGGGTGGTCATTCGGGCTCTTTTTGAAGCCCCCAGAGGGGCTTGATCTAAGGCATCTAAGCCCAAACAGCCTTGACTCTGTCTTTCACTGCTTGTCTTTCACTGTGAACAACCTAAATACGAACAGAGCAAAATAACAGGTACCCTCGCTGTAAGGAAACACTATCACAGAGCAACCAGGACGAGTCATGACAAAAGTGGACAAGGGCCTTGTACCTATCTCAGCAATGAAATAGGGAAACATAGAAGAGATGAGAGACATATTTACTCAGAAGCATAAAAAATATGATCAAGCAAAACAGAGACTTAGACCAGGGCTGATAATTGGCTAGAATGTGCCAATGCAGGCTGACCGACTGCTACAACACAAAACACCTGTTATCCAGCTTCATATATAGCCATTGCCCTAATCAATCCCTTCAAATAATCAATGATCTAGCAACTAAAGTGTTAATCAGATGGACCTCCTGGACCCAGTTCTTGGAATGGCATCCACACCACTGCTCACTGCTCTGCTCTATGAACTATTAAAACATCTTAGTATCACTCTTGATGGGAATCCATTTGAAATAGAACAGCATTTAGGTAGAATTTAAAGAAAAACTAGACATCATACAAGGAGTTCATTTCACAAGCCATTCTTTTATAATGCATATCTGTTTCACATGTGCACTGATACCAGAACATCGTATTAGATTCAAGCATTAAAAAGTCTTTACCTCTTATTTCCTTTACCTAATTAGAATCAAGTATATAGCACCTTCTAACACTGCTGTTATGGGACTAAACTGAGGGACTCATGTTCATATTTAAGCACTTCAACCTTTTTGGAATGTCATGACTACATATATATGTGTGTGTGTGCATATATATATATATATAGTAATTATTATTAATGCATGTATTATTAAAATGTCATAATTCTCAAGTAGGAAACTGAAGACCAAACCCAAGTCATTCAGTCAATAAAACAGCTTTAAGAAATTTGGAACATCTAATGTTATAATTCCATGTCCAAATTTCCTCTAAGATTTATCAGATCACTTCTGTAAATATCAGGGAGAAAAAGAAGGAAGAGTGGATAACCCATGCAAGAATCAGAGAATATGGCCTGCAATCACTGTATTCCCACTGCAACCCATACAGCATCTGGCATATAATTAGAAGCATAATAAGAAAACTGCTTTGAAAGTCAATGTATAGTTTAAAAAAAATTATAGGTATCTCATTGATTATTTACAACAATCTATTACACATATTTTCTAGGTAAGGACACTGAGTTCCTTGTGGTAAGTAAAAAGAGATAGGGACAAAGCAGTTACTGACTTAATAGATGCCTAGCCTAAGCCTATAAAATGTCTTTGGCACAAAATAAACACCAAAAGGCAATACCTATTCATTTACCTGGGTACAGACGAATTGCCATTTCCTTTGAGATGTTTTCTTAAAACACCAGATAAGCTAACACTCTTTATTTTGTGCCTGATAGTCTACTGGTATCTTTTTCAACATTCATCAAACTTGATTATATTTACCTAATTAATTGTCTTCCCACCAGAGCTCCTAAAAAGAGTTGGCTTAGTTGAATCAAAACCCAAACAAGTTTCAGACATTTCAGCAACCATGTGAAAGATAAGTAAGTAGGTTCATCTACCTTAATTTACCTCTCTATATACCCAGGACCTGGTACAGCTCCTGGCATTTACTAGATGTATATATACAAAATGAACAAGACTAATGTAAAGTAGGCACAATTGATTTGGATTTAGGATATAGTTCAAATCCCAATTGAGCTTAATATAAAAAGAATGTGGGAAAGCATGATATTCTATGGGGGAGTATACCAAGACTATCAAACCAGATAGAAGAAAGAAGTGATAATTTATGGATTATAAAACTGACAGAAAGGAGACAGGACTTTTACGAAATATCAATCTCTTATGAACTGTTAGAATTCTCATTTACCGTGGAAGAACACTATTGGACTCTTGACCCCTTGTGGACTTTTCCCTCATTCTTCCATAATAGAAGCACATGTAGGAGTTTCTTCTCTAGATCTGACTCTGACTGAAATAGAAAAAACCAAAACAACAACATGTTTTGGTGAAGTGTGTATAGAGGAATCTTGATAGAAAATTATCTATATATGAGCTAACAGTTGGACATCAGGCATTGTCAGTCAAGAATTCAGATTTTAGGGGCGCCTGGGTGGCACAGCGGTTAAGCGTCTGCCTTCGGCTCAGGGCGTGATCCTGGCGTTATGGGATCGAGCCCCATATCAGGCTCCTCCGCAGTGAGCCTGCTTCTTCCTCTCCCACTCCTCCTGCTTGTGTTCCCTCTCTCGCTGGCTGTCTCTATCTCTGTCGAATAAATAAATAAAATCTTAAAAAAAAAAAAAAGAATTCAGATTTTAGGAGAAGTTGATTCTCAATGTTTCAGATAAAAATGTTAGTATGACCCCATAGATACAAATGCTAAAACTAAAAAGACCTCAAAGTTGAGAAGAAAAAGGAAAGTGTTGGCTTAAAAGTAAATTGGTAAGAGGGACAGTCACAAAGCAAACACAAAGGAACTTGCCCGATAATAGAAAAGTCAATTTAAATACACAGAATTTGTATCTCTGTATTGTATTATGGTTATATAAATGGGTTTTAGGTCTAGAGAAGGCTAGATCTGAACAATAGCTCAGCAATGTAAGAGATATTTAAGTTCTCAATTTGTCCACCTACTAAATGGAGATAAAACCTACCTCATAAAGCTTTTATGGAAACTAAAGAAAGTGTACATAAGGTGCTTAGTACAGCTCATGGCATATATTAAATACTGAGTTAAACATGTGTGTGCTTGTATGTGTGCATGGGTATGTGTGTGTAGGAGTGTAGAGGTTGGTGTCATAGTAGCAGTAGTAGTATCATTGTTATCAGCATCAGGGCTGTCATATTAGGAGTAGCATTATCATTACGATTAGCACCATGTCATCATCACCATTATCATCAAGATCATTATCATTATCCTCATTATCTTCTGATCTTTGGTCAAGGAGAACATGACTTTAAATCATATTGGAGTAAGAAAAATGACAAGATATAAAGCTTAATGCTTAATATATATGTGGAAGAGCAGAGTGACTTGAATTCTACTTTGTTTCTACTTGTCTATGAAGGAAAACCACTGTAAACAGTGAAAGGTAAGGGGCACCTGGGTGGCTTAGTTGGCTGAGCATCCAACTCTTGATTTCAGCTCAGGTCATGATCTCAGGGTTATGAGACCAAGTGGGCTCTGCACTCAGTGGAGACTCTGCTTATCCCTCTCCCTTTGCTCCTCCCCCCCCACTCACGCTCACAATTTCTGTGTCTAAAATAATAAATAAATTAAAACTTTTAAAAAAATACAGTGAAAGATTTTAAAAAACTGAGATAGAAGACTAAGAAATCACTATAGTTATCTTTAAACTCCAAATAATACAATTCTAAGGAATATAATAATAATTACTCTCATATAATATATATATGTGTGTATATATAATAAATAGAATAATTTGCAGGCAAATGTGATCACATAACCATGGTGGATTTTTGTGTTGTCAAGAGAAACAGGAAAGCAGCCAAACCCTAGAGGTATACAATTGTGAAACCTATGTTGAAAAGGTTGGCAGGAGATGAATTTTCAAAATTGTAGACCAGTGAGCATTGATCGCTAGGGAAATTCTAGCAGACATGTTTTCTAAGCACGCAGTAAAGGGAGCAGTGCTCACCAAAAGTGAACATGTCAGGGATATTGAAAAGAAGCTTAGACTATCTGACCTCAAGATTTCTTCCCCAGAGCCTACGGTAAGAGTCAAAGTCCCATGATTCCATAATTTTAGACAAATCGAATGAAACAGAACTGTAATGAAACTCCAGAGCTCAGTCACTGCTTCTAGGCTGACTTGAAATAAATCATTTCAGGAAAAAAAAAAAAGTGTCTCTCTTGCTTTGAATAGCTAAATAGTAAAGAACCTGGCTTTGATGAGAGAATGGTCCTGAATCCTCTGAGCTCACCCATCTGAAGAATATGACATTTTGCTCTGGGCTAATATTTCCAGGGTGATACATAATGCATAAATTCTGATACAAAATGGTACTAACTCTACATTCTAGCTACAAATTAAATTGAATAAATCAAAGAAAACAAATGGCCATATACCAATCTTATAGTTTCCTAATTAGAATGGCTGAAATGAACTGTATTTTTTTTAAAGACTTTATTTATTTATTCAAGAGACAGAGAGTGAGAGAGCACAAGCAGGGGGAGAGGTAGAGACAGAGAGGAAGAAGCAGATTCCCTGATGAACAAGGAACCTGATGCAGGGCTCAATCCTAGGACCCTGGGATCCTGACCTGAGCCGAAGGCATGTGCTTAACCGACTGAGCCACCCAGGAGCCCTGAAATGCACTGTATTTTTAAAAATTTTACAGACTTGCAGAGGTTTTACCTGTGAAATACTTTTCTGACTCCAACATTTAAAATTCCATATAAAATTGTTGCTGAATGCAGATGAATACCAGAAACTGTGAATAGGCATCTTCAAATTCAATCTTTCCCCTTAGTAATTTAATAGAACAAAAACTCTATGGTAAACATTGTTGTTTTCTCCCAGGAAAGAACTCAGTAATCAAATGAAGTGTCATTAGCAAAGATTCTTGATGCTCACAAAATGTAAAGAGAAGTCATCAAAAAAGCCAGGAAGGAGAGGAAGAAGCAGTAAGAGGAAATCCAGGACAGGATTCAGCCACAGAAACCAAGAGAAGAAAGTGCTTCAAAAGGGATGGAGGAGTCAAGTAAGAAAAGAACAATAAAGCCACAGCCAGTTGGACTTGGCAACATAGATATTATTGGGATTCTTCACAAAAATGAGATTCTGTGGAATGGTAGTAGACATCTGATTGGCTGTTAGAGTGTTAGAGAATGTGTGGTGAGGGAGTGATACGAAAACATATAGAAAAAGAAATATATACATGACGTTTAAATGCCAATGGGAATGACAGACTGGAGGAGAAGCAGATGTTACCAAAGCAGAGACAAAATAATTGCAGAATTGAAGTCCTTGATAAGATGACAGGACAGGACACAAAGCATCATCATCATCAAAATGCTTGTGGTCATAACTGTTACCTTCATCATCATCAACAACATTGCTAACATTTATTAATCACTTTCTGTATACGAGACACTCTTCTAACAGCATGACATGTATAAAATCCTGGATGGATTAACCTTTGAGAGAAGTAATTGTATGGAAAAAAAGGTGTAAAATAATCATCTTGGACTGTGGGAAAGCAAGCATACTATGGAAGGGCAGTAGAATATTCAGCAGCATAACGTGTCTCAGATTTGTGACAAAGAATTGAAAGTGAGACCAATTACAAAATTTGTGCATTTCCTCAGCAGTGTTCAGTTGCTTGAGTGCAACTGTTGATTGTTGAGCCTACCGAGGGCGAGAGGCTTGCTTGATGACGACAATGAAGGAAGAAATGGGGAATTTAATTTGTAAGGGAGGGATTATAATCTTTCAATTATTACCCAAACCTTTAGGGGTGTTTTACAACACTCTTTGTGACTGGTTTCTGATTACTTTTCTAATCCGTATTTTATTTCTCACCCATCTTTAATACCTAAGTCTACAGATGTTCTAAGATCCTTGCATGTTCCTAAATATGTTAAATGTTCTGTCACCTTTATGCCCTGATACATATTGCTCCCACTTCTTCTCTTGGATTTCTCCCCTCTCCTCTTCTTCACTTGGCAAACACTTCACTGGTCTTTCAAGCTCCCTCTGCACTCCCAAAGCCCCCAAGGCTTGCCTCCATGCTAGCCAGCACTTCTCCCCAAACTGAGTGTGAACCTTTACCTGTTTTTACCAACAGAAGGTGGAAAGTCCTTGAGAGAGACGGTCTTATTTCGATTTATAACTCTAGTACCCAGTACTTTTCTTGGCACAAAGTAGATGCTAAAAAGAAATGTGTTGAATAAACGTATGAAAAAATAACCACCTGAGTGAAACAGCGGATGACATGTAAGTTCACTTAAAAACAGATTCCAGCAGATGCACTACCCAAATGTAAAAGATTCAATCTGTAGTCATTAAATTCTGACTCAGTCTGACCAGACTCTTTCATCTGTGCTCCTCAAGGGAGCAAGAGAATTAGTGTCTGCTATATCTCCAGGTGCTAGGTGACCAAAGAATCATACCAGAAAAAGGATATTTAAGGCTAGCCTGAAGTGAAAGTAAATAATCAGAGGAACCAACAACACTACCAAGAACATTCCTGAACAAAGGTGAAAAAAACAGGCTGAAACAATCTGTCGCTAAAACTTTCCTTAAAAGTACCCTGAATATGCACACAAACGCATATTTATTCATCATTACCCAATTCTCTGATCTATCCTTACAAAAGATTATTATCTTCTAGAGAGAGAATCACAGTAAGGAGTAAAGAGCAATAAATATCACTACAGTTAAAGCAATAGTTAGCCAGGTAAGATACTGGAGGGGAATTCGAATATAGAAAATAGATAGGAATATAAGTATTTTAGCGTTATAGGATCTTTTTTGAACAGGAACTATGAGAATCAAAATTGTAGGTTAATCTTCCCATTATTTTATGTGTATAGATAAGGATCAATGAAACCATAGCTAATAATTAAAAATAATAAGAAAAGTAGTTATGATAGATATTCTAAATAAATGTGAGAATATCTGAAATAAAAATATTACTTATTAATTGATACAGAATTATAGAATGAGACTAAGTAGCTATGGAATGCCTTTCTTTGATATCTTTTTAAGACTAAGCTAGATTACCCCTGGTTATTGGAAGAGATTTTGAATAATGATTTTAGTTGCAATAAAGATGAGCCATTTTTTTCAGAATCACTTTCATCCTATTCAGTCCTTGTCATATATTACTTAATATCAAAATATCAGAATTGGGTCCAATAAACAGCACAATGAGAGATGGTTACTACTCGTAGTTATGGCAACAATCCCAGGGAACAATTTTCTCCAATATCATAAATAGTGTCATTGTGTATGTTTTAAAAATATGTAGCAGTGTTTGTTTTCTTCTTAGGCAAGATAGGGATCTATACTCATAGTCCTGGAAGCTATGACTCTGATGTCCTCATGCCCAACCTTCACATAATCAACTAATAGCACTATTAGTTCTTTTGCAAATAACAGGATTGTAAAGATGGCACAGACATCCCCATTCCTTAATCGTCACCACAAATCATTTTTTGACACCCAGTGAACACAACTTTTTTTAAGGCTAGTGTAACTCAGGTCCTTTAACATTTCAAATTAAACAGTTTCAAAAGTTTAAATTATATGCAAATAAATTTTAAAAATTTGCAGAAGTGGATGCAGAGAATCGAGACATGAAGATTATCTTAAGAAATAATGACAACAGCGTGGTGCCCGCTACACACAGACAAAAGTATTGCTTACACTGCAAGTGGTATATAGCTTCTTATACCCCTAAAAATGTAAATGTGTGTGTATAGTGTGTGTGTGCACATGTGTGCTTAAGTGTTTATGTGTGTGTGTATGTGCGTGTACATCTGTGTATTTGAATATTCTGCTAATATTCTGCAGTCTGCAGCATCTTTGGTCTCTAGTGTTACTCATTTCCCTCGGGGATAATTCTACTGTCTCTACAGAAGCTTAAATAAGATATGAAAGTAATTCTCTGCTTCCTGTGTTCAAATGCATTGCTTTATATTTATTCAAATGTTTGGCTCAGTCTCTTGGAAAATACCAGAGAACTAACCTAAATAACCATGAAGACAAAAATTAGTTACCTGTGATTTCAAAGAAAAATATTTTTAAAATTTCCTTTAAATATGTAGTACTTGCAATTCCAAAATCTCTTGCTTCATCAGTCCACATCTTATGCCATGAAGGGAAGTGTATAAAATAGTCATTCTGATTCACATATTTTACCCAATACTTCTTACAGGTTGGTAATTACCTGTCACTGAAGAGAAGCTAACACCCCTCATCTCTAAATTATAAATATGACCATCCCTGTAAGATTAATTAATCATTCTGCATTGGTTAAATTAATTAAATGCTAATTAGGTCAAGTCTCATTCTTTCTTCTTCCATATTTAAAAAAATAATATTAAGTAAAAACTCAGATGAACTACAAATCACAGAAGTTCAACAGTAATATGCTAACTAAAACAATTATCTTTATTGTTGGGTAAACATTTTTTCCCTTTATAAAATTTTCACTATCAAAGATTATTTTTCTGTATACTGAATATTAGTAAAGTTAGAATATCTTAATTACACTATATGGTTTAAAAGAGTGAAATAAATCTGCTTTAGGAAAAAGAACATATGCAATACATATTAACTAACTATTCTTAAGCCACCAAAGTACAACTAAGATGTTCAATTCTTACATTTTAACTTTTTTTTTTTTTTTACATTTTAACTTTTTATTCCCATTTAAAAACATTTGGAATTTTGATTATGAGCAAAAGCAGTGAAAAGCTCAGCAGCTCAATACTAATTACTTTGGATGTATTTCCCCTATATATTTAATTTGTCACTATGATTAGGAGTATTTTCTTCAAATCCCTTTAATTATGAGTATTTTATTCAGCCTATTCAGATGAAGTCCCAAAGCCTCGAGATCTGTGTCTACACCCAGGTGTGCTATTCGGATGAAATTCATCTAAGCTCTAGGAAGATTCTAATCAAGGGATTCATAGGTGTCTGTGGAAGACAGCAGACTGGAAACTAACATGTATCACCCTTTTCTTTCTCCTGATCTACCAGAGCTGAAATTGAGCTTTAGGCAAATGCATTGGTTACTTTGAAAATTAATGTTCATCCAGACTTTAAATATAATACACACAAATACCTTTGTGAACCATAAAGATAACTATGTTTATTTCACCATTACTAAGGAATATGTTTTAAAGTTGGCTACTCTTTGGACAATAGATTTGACATGGAACGAAATTAAGGTTGGTTACCAAGCCGGTACTGTGTGTATGACTAGTGATGCCTAGAATAATCCTCAACACATGTACTTTTCAACTATAATAATATCTTGATATCATCACCATCAGGTCCAATGAATTCTCAGAATGATACTTTTGCTTTTGTTTTGAGAAACCACTCATGCAATGTTATGTGATGTGGTGGTATTTGAAGGGTATTTATAACATTGCCACCAGCACTACCGATTGCACTGAATTCCCAAAAATGTACTGAGCATCTTCAATGAGTAAGGTGATAGTGCCGGTTACATGGGCCTGAAATTCTACAAATGGCAGGCAAAATGGTTAAAAATACTTGAAAAAAAAAAAAAAGACCAGGAAGGGCAAACACAAATTGTCATCACTGACCCATAAATCCATTCCTCCTCCTAGTTTCCTAATTTTTAAACTATCACCACTCCAAATAAAATCCTAAAACCCATATTTTTGGTGGTTCTGATATTATTGCTTACCTGTTCCTCCAGGTAACACTAAGTTTCACAACATAGGTCTAAAATATAAAATTTGTAATGGATTGTGAGAACGTATCTATTGCGTAGGAAATTCCACTGTATAGTGTTGGGTCATAAACTGCTTCAGTGGCCATGTTTGGTCCTGAGATCTGGGTATGTTGTAATTATTAGTGCTGCCATATCTTCATGTAGGTTGCTAATTCTCTAGGGCTTTAAAGTGATGGGAAGCATAAGAGACCTAAGGTTGGGAGAATCCAATCTTAAACATACTGCATAAATTATATAAAATTACTGTGGAACATATGCCATGGTTATACCTGAAGAAATGACTCAGGCTCTAAAAGTTACCTAAGTAAAAGTCCTCTAAATTGCTCAAGTGTAAAAAAAATGAGAACATGAAGAGAGTTTCATCCATAATCCTGAAATGTCACTGTCTGACATAAAATAGAGAATCATGGGAGAATCATTTTTGTAATTTGGTGGAAACAAAGGATTGCCTTGGGATGGAAAAGCTTTCACACTATAGGAAGCAATATGAGATTTTACAATGTTCTGCTTAGAATATGATGCTTTTTTTTATATGGAGTACATCATATAACCCTGGGTTTTCATGGATAACAGAGTTATGAAGGGAAACAGATACAGGATGAATTATTGGTCCAGTGCTGCACCGTCCATCCCAATAGCCAGGAGATACATGTGGCTAGAGCCACATTTTAAAATCTCAAAACTAAAGAAATGTACATAAAAAATGTAAACTACCTCAAAAATTTTTATTAGTTATATGTTGAAATAATAACATTTTGGATATAACTGCATTAAGAACATACAGAAATTTATTTAATCTGTTAATTTTTGCATTTTTTTACATGGCTACTAGAATGTTTTAAATTACCTACATACCTACATTATATTTCGATTGGGAAGAACTGATTTAATGTGTTGCAGTGGCAAAGTAACATTCTTCCAGAAATATTTTAGAGGCTTTTAGAATAACATCAAAGAACTTTTGAAAATTTATGAAATTTTTGAGGGGATGAACTACCCGATGTATTGTTCTCACATAGAAGCAAGGAAGCATCAGCCAAGGTAAAAACCACCTCATAAAGTTGCAGGTAGGAATTTTCTGGGACCTCATGAATTCCTGTCCCAAGAGGGACAACCCCTATTTCCCCATATAAGGGGACACTGCCTTTGGTGATAAAGAGGGAAAAAACAAAATATGGAAGAGTGTTTGCCACAAAGGCTTACTATTAGAGGACACTCAATGTTTTGCCATATTTCTTCTCAGCATACCACCTAAAAAGGACTCTAATAAGGAACAGTCTTCAGTGAAACCCAATGAGGCCTCAAGGAGCTATGAAACTTCTAGGTAAGGATCATAAAGCCCTGCATGAACTGAAGTGTTAAAAAAAAAAAAAAAGAAAGAAAAGAAAAGTCCTGAGGCCAGAATGCTAGTGGCAGCAGAAATGAAGAGGAGGCCTGAAGGGACAGATGAACCTCAGTGGTTCAGCACTCAGACATCTCTCCATCATTCCCCATCTCTCTTCTACAGCTCTCATCACCAAGCAGACTCCATCCGTGGATGATCTTAGAGAATCTGCCTGTGGTTTTACAGAACTATCAGAGCCAAACTACCTATTTTAAGTGGCATAATTCGTACACATATGGTTTGCTCTGTATTTTCTTTTTACTTGTCGTGTAATTTAACAAAGATATCCTGAAGTTGGTACTACAATATGGTTGTGCTCATGCATTTTTTTGTCCATATAGGAAATAGACACATTTCTAAAGGTATACCAAAACTGAAAATACATCAGCAAAACTTACTTTTCCATGTATTGACATGAAAAAAGTAAAGTTATATAAAAGAGAACTCTACCCATGCTGTTATAAGCAAGTACAATAGAATGTCAGAAGATTAAAAATACATATATATATAAAGAACATATATATATATATAAAGAACATATATATATATACATGTATATATATATATATATATACATATATATATATATACATGTATATATATATATATGTATATATATATATATACACACACACTTTAGAGAGAGAGAGAAAGAGAGCACACGTGCAAGGGGAGGGGCGGAGAGAGAGAACCCCAAGCAGGCTCCAAGCACAGACAGAGCCCAACTCAGAGCTCGATCTTATGACCCTGAGATCATGACCTGGGCCAAAATCAAGAGTTGGACACTTAACTGAGTGAGCCACCCACGCATCCCAATACCAAAATATTTTTTTTTTTAAAGATTTTATTTATTTATTCGACAGAGATAGAGACAGCCAGAGAGAGAGAATACAAGCAGGGGGAGTGGGAGAGGAAGAAGCAGGCTCATAGCAGAAGAGCCTGATGTGGGGCTCGATCCCATATCGCCGGGATCACGCCCTGAGCCGAAGGCAGACGCTTAACCGCTGTGCCACCCAGGCGCCCCCAAAATATTTTTTAAAGGAAGAATTCAGATTTATGTCTTAGGTTTGAGTCCAGTGGGCACTGAATATTCATTTACTTATATACATAGAGAGATGACAGACAGATTAACATAAAATACTTTTGCTTTTGTCTTGAGAAAAAAAAATCTATTGAAATTCAGACTTAAAATTAAATTTCCGGATTTAATATAATAGAATATTGGTTCAAAATATAAACTTTATTCATTCCAGGAAATGTAGAAGATAATCTACTGGGGAGATGGAATAAAATATTAGAACTTTTTGTTATACTGGTATTTTAAAGTCACGTTCTTTTTTGTTTCTGTTTTGTGTATGCTCTAATTCATGTATGTAATTTATCAAGAACCAAATAAAATATATTGAGGTATGCCCAAAAGTTTTAACTCTCAAAATACATGGTCACTACAACAATTAACTGAATAATTAATATAAAACATGATTTATTAACAGACTAATTTCAATCTGCACTAGACCAATTTTTAAGTATTTATTGAATATGTACATTTATAATTAAAACTTGACAATTTAAATTGTGTAAATTATGGATATCTTTACATTTTCTTAAAATTGACCCTCTGGTTTTCTAAATCTCTAGTCCTATGATATCTTACCCAATATTTAAACATATCAGCACATTGCTATTCTCTTTAAACCAATTTCACATAGTACATATAAAATCAATGACACAAAGTAATAAAGATGAAATTTCACTCCAAATCAAGAGTTGAAAGTCATAAACACAGCAAAGCCAAAAGAGTGCAAACCTTGGTCAAAGGAAAAGTCTTTGGAATTTCAAAATTTCACTTAATTCCTCTGCTCATCTATTCATATAGAATTAAGGAGGGCGCATATTGCATGGTGCACTGGGTGTTATATGCAAATAATGAATCATGGAACATTGCATCAAAAACTGGGGATGTACTGTATGGTGACTAATGTAACAAAATAAAAATTATTAAAAAAAAAGAATTATAAACTATTCTTCCTTCAATTTCTTTTAAGACTATCTGAAGGGAAAAGAAAAACAAATTATACAGATAACTCTATTTTAACTAAAAATTCATTTACATGTTGTTAGGACCCATCTTAAAATCATCTAAAGAATCAAAAAGGAATATAAAAATACATTATTGGTGGGGTGCCTGGGTGGCTCAGTCAGTGAAGCATCAAACTCTTGATTTCAGCTCAGGTCATGATCTCAGGGTCCTGAGATTGAGCCCTGCCTCAGGCTTCACGCTGAGCGTGGAGCCTGCTTAAGATTCCCCCTCTCCTTCTGCTTCCTCCCTTCCTCCACTCACATGTGCTCTCTCTTTTCCCCATTATAAAATATATTATTGGCTCATAGAAAGGAGTAGATGACCAGCACAAGATTTAAGAGAGAGCTCCCAAGAGTAAGAGGGCATCCCAATCTGCTTCCTCATCAAAACATCAGTGGAAGGGTCAGGGGAAGGTTAAAATAATTTTCAAAATGATTCTAAAGCAAACTAGATATAAAGAAGGAATAACAATGGCTTTGGTTTCCTTGAGAAGGATACTGGGACTGTTGAGGCTGGTAATATCAGGACCACATTAGAATCCCCTCCTACTCCCCTAGGAAGTTGATTCTTCCAGTCAGTAGCTCCTAAACAGGGAGCCCACGCAGTCACCTACAAGCCTTTAATCAATGCATTTACCCAGGCCAGAGCCCAGAGTCGGATTCTGTATAACCACAGACAGCCTGACTTAAACCTTGTTAGAAGCATTGTGTGAGGATGCCCCAGTCATAGAGTGGACAACAAGTACTTTCCCAGACCCACCACGTCTTGTTAAGTCTTTCTATGCTACACCATCAACCAAGAAACCCTGTTTGCCCACTCCTTTGTCTACTCATTCTTTCCAAAAATTTCTTTATGAAAGCATCTCCTGACCATTCCCCTGTCCTGACCACCCCATATCCACAGCGTGTTTATATCCCATAGCAGAATTTTTAAGTTTTGCACATAGTTCCTGCCAGTTCTTTGGTAATTAAATTCTACATATTTTGTTTTAAAGAAATATTAAGAGACTTCAATAAGGAATTAAAATTAATAGTAAAACTTCCAGAGTTTTCCTACATGTAAATAATGTGTTAAAAATATAACAAACAGAAAAGTATATTTAATCAATATAATCTATTGGGTTTCCCAGGGAAAGTCATATTTTAGATAATTAACGTTAAATGTGTCATCTTTTTTTCCAATATGTGTAATGCCTTTCTTCCTCTTTCCTGATTGCATTGACCAGATCTTCTAGAACAATATTAGCAATAGTGAACATGATCTCTTTTAGGTAATTTTCCTCTGAATTAACTAAAAATGCTTCCATTGAATCATTATTCTTCTTGATGCTGGGAAGTAAGAGACGGTCATGTAGTTGAACTCAAATAACCTGTTTTGGTTTTGTTGTTTTTTAAAAAAACAAGTCATTGTGGAAGTTAATTTGTCAAAAGCTTTTTGCATTGTCTGCAAGAACCACATAGTCTCTCACTGTAATCTACTACTACAGTGTAGGATATTAATAAATTTCTTATTTTAAAACAACCTTTACATTCCTGGGTTGTTTCACTTGGTTCCATATATTATTCTTTTAAGATATAGTTTAATTCAAGATTATTCAAGGTTCTCATATTTAAGATACTTACCTTGAAATTTGTGTTGGCAGTATTCTGTAGCTTTCTTTTTCTCTGTATGAAATGGTTTAAGTTTTGTGGTATCTATATGAAATTGTGATATAAAGGCATTTATGCATCACCTTTAATTACTAAGGATCTCTTATGTACAACTCTGGTCCTGGCTCGGTTGACTATTGATTCTGGGTACAAAGAGGTAAATCATTTAAATAAACAGTATAAATGTTCCCCCCTTCAATGGTGTTCCATTGGTTCCATTTAACTGAGGAACATGAAGGATAACAGGGTCAAGATGAGACTGAATTTGATTATAATGGTGGTCAAATTAATGTATACAAAACCACGGTACTCATATATCTCCATTGCTTATCTTTCTTTCCTTCTTTATTATTTTTTCTTACACATTACTACTACTGAAGCAGTGCTGTCATAGTATTTTTCAAAGCCTGAGATGGTACTAACAATTTTGTATTTGAGCACTGAATAAATGTTGAAATAATTAATGATAATCGTTAACAGTAAATGCATAGATTTTCATAAATCACCTGTCCCAAAGCATCATCCGTTTTTGCCCACAGGCAGTCTTTTGTCAGAAAATTAACTTCATGGCACCATTAAGATAATATTTTTCTTCGACTGTTTTAATGAAAGTAACCTGAAATGGCAAGAGGCACCAGCTCAGCTCCCCAGGGCAGCCCACTACTGTGTATTAACTCTCAAAATGCAGGAAGCAATGTTTCATCACACCAGTCTAACAGCTTTTACAAATGAGGCTGCGTATGTATCACAGATGTACAGTCATGGGTAAACAGCTTTTGAATAATTTCTGTCAACACTTGGCTTTTACTATCAATATGGTGCAGGTTGAATATGTGCATATCTAGCCTATAATAACAGTAATAATAATAAACTGTTTAGTCAGAAGGATCCAAAGAATCATCTAACTTCATTCCTTCCATTTACAATAATGATACTGACTGAGAGGTTAAGTAACTTACCCAAGGCCTTGCCAGCACTGAGTGGTAGAGTCGGTCCTAGAGGGAGGTCTGCTGCTTCCTAACTCAGTGCTTCTTCCCTCACAACCTGCTGTCTCCTGAAAATCCAGTAGCAGCACTGTGGTCTGCAAACACCGAAAAGCACTTCTGAAGAGCACATGCCAGACAGTGAAAATGGCCAGCCAGAAGAAGCCTGCAGAGAGCCATTATTCACCGCGTGCACGGCTGGCCTCTCTCTACAGCTCAAGTTCCTGCATCAATACTTCCTAAAATAATCCCACTCCAGCCAACTCTGAGTTGCTTTAATTCCTTCCTTGAATGCTTCAAACTCCCTCTTCCTGCTAAGCTACTTCCTTTTCTCCTGGGCATTTTCCCCCCCTCTGTCAGAAACACTCTTTCTTCCTCCTTGTTTCCTCCTGGTTAATTCCTACTTAGCTATGAGGCTACAACTTAAATGTTATTTCTTCAAGGTAAACTTCAGTGATTCTTAATAATCTCTATTATGTGCCTGTGTTAACAGGCTCCCATAAGTGGTTTATTTTCCTTAGAACAGCACTTAGCATATGTTATTGTTATTTCTTATTTAATTGTCTGTCTCCCTGACAGACTGTAAGTTCCCAGAAGGACAAGCACTGTGCTTTATTCTTTCTCACCATTTTACCTTATCCCCAAGGCCTTTTAGACAATACAATCCAAAGAGGCTACCCCTTAAAAAGTCCTTCACCTTCTCACTTACTTATGAAAGATGAGCTATTTCTTCTTTCTAAGGCAAATCTTTCTAACCACATTATACCCCATTCCCTTCCTGCCTTATTGGGAGGTAAAAACTTTTAAATATCTCTTTTCCTTATTGTATATGTCACCTCTCCCTCTCAATTGGATCTTTCCAATGGCTTTTTTTTCCTTTTTCTTTTTAAAAATTTTATTATTGTGGAAAATATACATAACATACAATTACCATTTTAACCATTTGTAAGTGTACAATTCACTGACGTTTACATTGTCACGCAACTATCACCACTATCCACCTCCAGAACTCTTTCCAATGGCTTTTAAACATACTCAAGCATCTGCCACTTAAAAATAAAATGTAGAACTATCTGTCATCTCCTGCTCCTCCAATGAGACCCCTTCTCTTTCTCTTCGAAGCCAGCTTCCTATTCCCATGGTATCTCTTTTGCCGCCAAATGCTGACTCCTTAACTTACTCCAATCAGGATTAAAGGGTCATCATTATTCCAAGACGGTATTAGTGAGCAGCAGTGGTCCATACTATGAATTCAATGAGCTCGTTTCACGTCTCAACAACATGCTTAACTGTTTCCCACTTTCTTCGTCCTCAATACACTTCTCCGCTCACTCCCCCAGCCCAGTACACTCCTTGTTTTCTTCTTGTCCCTCTAGGTGCTTCTTTTCTACATAGCTTTCATATATTCCTTTGCCCACACAATGCCACTCAAAATAAGAGCCTTCCCTCTAGGTCCTCTCCTGTCTTCATAATATCCTTTCCCCCTTCCCACATAGGCAGCCTTCTGCATGCCTTGACTTGACTTTGGGTAATATACATATGTATATGTATATATTTTATATATTTTTACATTTTTATATATTTATACTTATTTATATGTGACAGTGAAACTTTTCATTGAGCTTAAATAAGTATTAAAAATTGCTTTCTTATCATTCACTACAAATGCCTCAAACTCTACATTCCAAATCAAACTTCTGATTTTCTTCTCTAAGCTTGTTCTCTTCCACTGTTATCTTCCCTCAGTGAATGTTACCGTCACTCAACCTGTTATACAACGCAGAGACCCACTCAATTTAGATACATTCTACTCCTCCTGTCTCCATATTTTTGATCACCAGGGCTGTTTGTTGAACAAAATAATGGATACACAAATGCATTAATGAATTATAGGGCCCTAAAATATTTGTTGAAAAAGTGCATTTATCCCCTTCTTTGTAGCTTCAGTGCCACACCTGAAATCTGGCATCATTGCCCCACCTACAATGCTGTACTAGCCACTTAATTGGTTTATCTACGTGTACTCTGGCTTCAGTTTCAAGACTTCCTCCACTGCAACATAAACCTGAAATTTCCTGCCCACTGAAGACCATGCAAGGGCTTTTCTTGCTCCCAGAATAAAGACAAAGCCACCTATCAAGCTCTGTGTGGTCTGATCCTTCACCTATGTTTCAGCCCTTATATCCAGTGGTTACTAGTCTCTTTCTGAGCCACAACCACATAGGCTTTCTTACAGCCCTCTGTTCTCAGCATCATCCCTCCCAAGCCCTTCTGCATATTATTCTATGTGCCTGGGAAGCTTCCCCACCCTTCCCATACCTTAAATAGATAACTACCATTCATTCTTTAGAAAACAGATCAAATGTCACTTGTTAGGGAAAGCCTGGCACAGCTAGATCAAAGCCCACCATTAGTTTTCATACCATCAGATACACCATATATCAAAATACATCCATAGCACCTACCATATTATTAAATTTCTTTTTGTTTAATTTAAATGTATCCCATGCTTTAAGCCCTTGACTTGATGAAGGGACCATGCCTCTTTTTGCTCACCATTATAGTCCTTTGACCTAACTGGAATTAGGCCCTGGCATTAGGACTTGTAATATAGTAGGCACTCAATAAATATTTGAGCAAAATAATGGATATATGAATGGATAAATGAATTGTAGGGCCCTAAAATATATGTTGAAAAAGCACCATCTTTCACCAAATACTTTACTGAGTACCTATTATGTGCTAGGCACTATCTAAGGCATTGGGCAATAGCCAATGTTTATTGATCACTTCCTATGTATCAGATAAGGTGACCAAAGCTTTGACTGATTAGGCATTTTTTGTGTTATCACCACAAAAAGATGGCGAGATAGGTACCAGGTTTATTTTATAGATCAAGAAACTGTGGTTCAAATAAGTTCCATGATTTCTTTAAGATCATTTAAAAAGTAAGAGAATAATATCTAGAATGAATTCCAGAGTCTGACTGAACTTCTTGAATGAGTGATGATATTCATACATTTCAAACATAACAATGTAAACAAATGCAGCTGTTGATTTCATGAAAAAATAATAGTTCTGAAGTTGCCTGAAAGTGAATGTTAGGCACACCACTTTGCCAGTACCAACTCAAAGCCTCATCTGTTGAGTGTGACACGGGTGATCACATACCTACTATCAATAAATATGATATATATTTCAGTGGTTAAAACAACTAATATAACCATTCCAGTAGTAATGATAGTTCCTTTCAAGCTTGGGCAATGGTACAAAAAACACATCTCTGAACTTCCATAAAACATGGTTCTTCCAAATGCAATTAGGTAATTGCAGGAATTAATACACACCTTGCAGGACATAACATTTTTTTGTTGTTGTTGAAAGGCCATAGTAGCAGGTGCTATATCAGATGACAGCAGGTTGTTGGCACCAAGTATTTCAAACAATCCTGGGATCATTCTGAGACCTACTTAACCTCATACAGAAGGTTGATTAAACATGCCATCAAGGTATACAGTCCATCATTCCATAATTGCTGAACATCCACTCAACAGTTCTCGGCATCTTCAGAGGGCAATGACGTTGTAAGTTAAAACAGTGAAGAGTCCATTTTTCCACTTCAAATATAGGCAGGTTTTATTTTTTATTATAGAAATTGATGTTGATGAGAATGCAGTAAGTAGGAATTCTCATACTCTTGTTGGGAGTATAAATCGATACAAACTTTTGGAAAAGCAATGCTTATTATGTATAAAAAACTTCAAAATGGCCACAGACTTTGACTTTAGTAATTCTGTAATCTAGGATTTAACTTAAGGAAACAATCAGATGTGGATGAAGATGGATTTATTCATTTGCTATTCTCTAATTGATTTATTTACATGCATTTATCCTTTCACTCAACACATAGTTATTGGGCACCTTCTGGGAAGGAGAAAAAGGGCATGAAAAATTCTGCCTTCATGAGTCTACACGGGAGACCTCATAGGTCTCCTACAGGAGAGAGTCACACAAAAAACAGATAATTTCAATCTGTAGGTAAAGAAGAGATAGGGCCCTTCTTGCAGATGGTGGGGGGTGGGGACAGAGAGACTCAAGCTGATGCCTGACAACAAGTATGGGCTAGTCAGATGACTAAGAGACAGGCACCAGGGAGAACATTCCAATCAGATGGTACAGCTTGGACAGGGAGAGAAGCACACTAGAGGGGTGAATCAGAGTGGTAAGAAATCGCAGAGAAGAAAGGAAAATTCCTTAGTCAGAGGAACATGGGTCACTTTTGTGTTCTTCTTTATATGCTCCCATAGTTATAAAATTTCTATATTGTTCATCAGGGAAAAAAATTTAAAGCTATTGTAAAAGCAAGCAAAATAGAAAATAGTTGTAATAGCACATGTAGTTGACCCATAAAGCACGTCATCAAACAATTCTCACATCAGAGGTCTGTTGTCATGGAGAAAATAGAGCAACAGATTTCAAAAGCTTGAACAAATAAAACACACGTACATCACACGCACACACTCACACAGGAAGTACTTTTGCAATAATGCTAGTTATCTTACACTAAACATTTCTTTTAGATTTCACTTAAAAATACTCATTTCTTGTTTTTCACAAGTTTATGTTCTGCAAAGTCGTCATCAACACTAATTGGCAAATACTGAATCATGGCTCCCAGAGGAAATAACACACACACACACACACACACACACCTACCTCATCTAGATAATCTTAAATCCTAAAAACAACTCCGATTGGTAAATTCGATTTTTTTTGAATTTACAAAAGAGAAAACAAAATTCAGCAGTGTTAAGTGACTTGCCTGAGGCCACCCCACTAACCAGTGCCAGAGCTGGGATTCAAACCTGTCCAACCGAACCACCGCCTCCTGCACTGAACCGGGCCGCCCCTACCAGCTCTGTCCTCTGCTCATCTCTGCGTGAGCACCAAACAAGAAGGCACAGGGCTGCCTCATTCAGCCTCAGCTGGGAATGTGCATGTCGGTGACACCTGTTTTTCACTTCTCTACGCAGGTCTGCGAATGACCAGGAAAATGCCATCGATTAATTCTCAAGTTACAAATTATAGCAAGTAGGTAAATTTGCAAATATGGAATCCATGAAAAATGAGGACTATCTAGTGTAGACACCTGCATTATGGATCAGTTCGTGTCATCCTACGATACATATGTATAGAGAAAAGTTGCTGTCTGGTGTGTGGTACAACAGAAAGAGCCCTGTCAGCTTAGGGGCTTCCATTTAATAAACTTGTGATTAAAAAGTCTATAACCTTTTTGAACTGAAATTTCCTCCTCTGTATAATGAAAACGAAGTGAATTACATAATCCCAGAATTTTCTTCTGACCTCAAGTCTATAGATCTGTAAGGTTTTTCCATCTCTAAATATTTTCTACTTCAAGGGTTTTATGACCTCATAGACATGTATTAAGTTTAGTTATCCAACAACAGCTCAGTAAGTCCCGCCTAAGTTGTGAGGAACCGCTTTCTCACCAGCATTCAAATCTGCAACACTCTATGGCAGAAAGCAGGGAGGGAGGGATGAGAATACCGAATTCATTTCACACGAAACCTAAACACCAATTCCAAACTGATTAAAAAAAAAAAAAAAAAGGCCAATAGTGCTCGTTGCTGTATGCCAAAACCAGTAGCTACTACCAAAGCTACAGGGAGCTATAACAAAAGTAAACTAGAGAGAACCTTCCTGATACAGGAAGATTTTATGCCTTGGACAGGCACTTCAGAATTCTGATCTACAGTTTTCACTAGAACTCAAAAAGTGAACTCAGTGTCTTAGCGTAAGGAGGCAGAGAGGCATGTATTTTTCCAAATGAGGATAGTGGCAAACTAAAGCTCTAAGTAGAAAAATACACTTGCAGTGAACAAATTAATAAAAACTAAAGCCCAAGGGAAGGCAAAGTCTAGATTTTTAAAGAACGATCTTTGATAGCATTTTTTATTTCAAGTTAATAGTCAAGAAAAAATGATGAAAATGGAAATATGAGAGAAAATTAACATATCAAATTGTATTTCAAAAGATGACAGTTTTGTTTTTTAATGTGAATAACAGTTATACTTTGAGAATTTGGAGTTTACCAAATGCTTTATAAATATCTTTAATCTTCATACTAGCAGTACTGGGTGAGCATTATTGTCTTGTTTTAGACACAAAGACACTGAGACTCAGAAATGCTAAATCATTTCCCTAAAGTTATACACAGTTAGTATTTTGAGGAGGTATTATTGCTAACTTAGATCTGTCTGGATACAAAGTCCATTCTTATTCATTGCACAATGGATGCTGCCTCCTGAGAATAGTAACTTGAAAGCCAAAATCAATAGTTATTAAATAAGAATTATTCCAAAAGAATTACCTGCTTTATTGAAAAGAGTAACATTTAATAAGAAATTATATTTGTAAGTTAGAAGTTAGCAAAATCCTTTGAAACTCTTACAGTTTAAGTGTTAACTCTTTTTTTAAAATATTAGGTCACAGTGTCAGTAGTTTTAACTCTTAGCTGATGTTGGGGTGGTTACAGAGGCCCTTGAGAATCTGAAGAAAGGCCCCAAGAGTATACCCATATACAAATACTATCTTTGAGAGTTCGCAGCATCTCGACGTCCATATAGCCAACTCTCTAGGGTTCTGTGAACACCAGTGGAAGAACCCTCAGCATTGGGGGGAAATACTATTCTAGCTCAGGCAGTCTTGAAATAATACTGGTTGTAATGTACCCGAATTGGCAGTCAAAAAGATTTTAATCTTTAAAAAAATTTTTTTAAATCAATAAATATTAGAAAGTTAAATATTTAACAGAAATCACATGATTGGGAAAAGTAAATCTGTAAGTCATAAAAGATCGCTGTCTGAGGTCTTAATGAAATAGGTTGTATTTATCATCTGGGTAACTAAACAGCTTTTCTTTCACTGGTATTCATAAGAGCCTAAATATGGCAATCTGTAAACATCTAATCCAATCACCACCATCATATATGCATAGAAACATTTTGTTGAAAGGTTAGTATTTAATAAGAGATTGTATTTGTAAATTAAAAATTAATAAAAACCTGTGAACCTCTTTAAGTATTAAGCCATTTAAAAAAATATTAACACACAGTGACAGTTTCAACTCCTAGCTGATGGTGGGTTTTGAACTTCTTTAAGAATCTGAAGATTCTGGAAAATATATGTATATAAATGACACATATGACTCACAATGCCCTGCTGTCTATCTATTTAGTTCTCTAGAGTTCTGTGAACACCAGGTAATGAACACTCAGGTACAAATATAAGACTTCAAAAATAAATGAAATACCACAATTCTAATTTTGGTTATATCATTATCAATACTTAGTACACCATAGATGATTTTAAGTGAATAGAAAAGAGAATTAAACAACTAAACAAAATTTTCTAGATTCTGAGATCTCATTTTTATGTCTTAGTACTTTCTCTTTACAGTTTCTCCTCACTACTTACATAGCTGATACTGATCTAAGCTATCCCCCCCCAAACTACCTGCTTTTTTTAAAAAAGACAACTCTAAAAATTAATGATTGATGGAAGTTTCAAGTAGCTGTGAACTGGAAACCAGACCCTATATAACCAGACTCATTATCAATTAAAAATATCTGTTGGGGTGCCTGTTAGCTCAGTTGGTTAAGCATCTGACTCTTGATTTCAGCTCAGGTCACGATCTCAGTGTCATGAGACTGAGCCCTACGTGGGGCTCCACACTGAGCATGGAGCCTGCTTAAGATTCTCTCTCCCATTTCCTCTGACCCTTCCCCTTTCCCCCTCCCTGCTTGCATGCATGCTCTCTCTCGCTAAAAAAAAAAGAGAGAGAGAGAGAAACAAACTCCACTTTAGTTAGCTATTTTTTAAATAGCGTTATAATTTAAGTGACAATGAGAATAAGCACTTTAAAAAAATTCGAATCCATTGCTTTTAAAAGTAAGCATCACCCATTTTCTTTGAACTTGAAAAATATACAATAAAGGTGTATTGGAAATATGTTACAGTGTATACTATATCTTTTTTTTACATCTCATTCAATCCTCAAGACTCCATGAGATAAATCTTATTTTCCTATTATCTATAAAACAGGTAGCTTTTCTTTCTTTCATTTTTTTTTTTTTTTTTTTTTTTAGAAAAGCAAAATAATTCAAAGAGGTAAAGCCATTTGTCCGAGAACATATAGAATAGTGATGTTAGGATTTAAATTCAGGCCAGAGAATGTCTCCTGTTGATTTCCTCCCTTTACATAAAGCATTCCTAAATATTCCAAATCCTATTAGCCAATGTTTGATGAGTAACTATTATGTGTCAGATACTTTTCTAGGCACTCTCCAATTTGATAAGAAAGAAAGAAAAGGAAAAATAAATAGAAATCTGAAGCCCATGCTTCCTCACTTCAAAACTAGACCAAGCATACATCCAATTGCTATGTATAGTCATTTAGCAGCATAAATGAAAAGTTACTGAAATTAATATATGAAGATATTTGTGTTTTTATGTTTTTTTATGCAAAGGGGCTTTATAAATCCCAACATTCTATTAACTAAGCAAACCTCATAGTCATATCGATAGGTCCACATGTGCAGGCACACAATAACTTTCTTGTCAATCCATCTGGGCTTCAGTCACTGTCACGTAAACAAACATCTGGAATTAAAATCCATACTATGAGGATAAACAAATTGATGATTAAGCTGTGTATGTGTATGTGCTTGTGTGTATGTGTGTATTGGTTTGTGCTTCTTTTTGTTGGACCTGACATTTTCACTATTAACAATGAAATACAGGAGAGAAACATCCACCTAAATCTCAATTCCGATTTTCAAGGGTTTAGTGTTGCAAGTATCCCCTTCATCTTACAAAATATCGCGCATGCTGTAAGATATGGCATGAAGGATGCACAAATCAAACCTCATCCTAACTCACAGATGTGACTTGTAATAAATAAGGGCACACATTGCTTCCATATATCCTCCTCGATTTAAAATTAGTTTCCTCTCATTTGGAATATACACTTCACATTGTGTTCCAATTTTCTATCAATAACCAAATACTTGATTGCTTATCCCTAGAAAACAGAAGTAGCTTCTCCAAGGACCCAGGAAGGAAAATAACAGCTGAGCAAAACCCAATAATTTCAAGTGAAAACTGCTATTAGTAGCAGTGATCCATGATATAAAAAGTTGAAGAAGATAAAACAGAATGAAAGAGAAAGGTGATAGACTTAAAGATTTCACAGAGCCCAATAAACATTATATTCATAGATGCTTTCTGAGAAACTTTGCACTATAGAGAATATATTTTATACCTTAAAATAGCAATTTAAATTAAGCAATTTTTTTTGAGTTATGATCTCAATTTTCCAAAGGGGCTGAGTCTATCAAAGAAAGGTATTTTCAAATGCCTTTTTTTTTTCAAATTATTCCTCAAATCTAATAACCATGGTGGTTTCTGGAAAGAATTCAGAAATGTTCTCCAACCTTAATCTGTTTTCATAAAACACATATCAGTTAAAGAAGTAAGGTAATTCTGGAAATTATGTAGTAATTTCTTTGGAAATTATAAGTGAAGCACAGATGGTAATACACTGCTTTTACAAGATATATTTTTATATGCAGATGATATTACCATGAACCCTGTACTGCACCATTTTTCTCTAACAAGATATGAAACAGTTCCATAACAGGCACACAGAGGGAAAAAAAACAGAAAAATGAAAATAAAACCTTAGATATAATATCTTGCTTAATGAATTAAAACGATTCATAATAGAAATACATTCATAATGGACCATTATATATATAATTACTAAGTGCTAACTGACATTAGTTTGGATAAAATACCAAGAATATGCTTATCATCCAATATTATTTCCTAGCTCAAATTTCCTCAGTCTCTATCATTCTACAATCATTTATTTAGCTTGTACTAACTGCCAAGTACTCTGCTGGAATAAAAAGCAGAAGAATATGACTCTACCTTCAAGAATTCTAAGACATCTGAAATGAAGTGAACAGTGATTTTAAGTAGTGGCTTCAACCACATTTACTACTAATGAGATAGTTGGTAACATTTTTCTTTAAAAATAAAGTAAGTTTGAAAGAAGCTATTGTCTTTGACAAAGAACAGTAAAATTATTATTTTAAAATTAAAAATAAATTTCCAGTATGTTTACTGTAAAGAAATAGTAATATGGTATTCAATAGTATTCTGGAATTTCAATAGTATTTTTTTTTATTCTAGTATAATTTACATACAGTGCTATATTAGTTTCAGCTTTACGACATAATGATTCAACAGTTCTATATGTTTCTCAGTGTTCATCACAATAAGTGTATTCTTAATCCCCTTTATTTTTTTAATTAAAAAAATTTTTTAAAGATTTTATTTTTAAGTAATCTCTACACCTACATGGGGCTCAAACTTGCAACCCCAAGATCAAGAGTCACATGTTCCACCAAATGAGCCAGCCAGGCACCCCTCCCTTTATCTATTTTAATCATCTCCCTATGCATCTCTTCTCTGGCAATCACCAGTTTGTTCTCTGTATTTAAGAGTCTGTTTGTTTATTTCTTTTTTTCCTTTGTTAATTTGTTTTATTTCTTAAATTCCACATATGAGTGAAACCATATGGTATTTATCTCTCTCTGACTTATCTCACTTACTATTAGGTCCATCTTCTCGGTCCATCTATGTCATCATAAATGGAAAGATCTCATTCTTTTTTATGGTTGAGTAAAGTCCATAGTGTGTCTTTATCCATTCATCTATCAATGGACACTTGGGTTGCTTCCATAGCTTGGCTACAGTAAATAATGCTGCAGTAAACATAGGGGTGCATGTATCTTTTCAAATTAGCAGTTTCATTTTCTCTGGGTAAATACCCAGTAGTAGAATTACTGGGTCATATGGTAATTCTATTTTTTATTTTTTGAGGAACCTCCACACTCTTTTCCACAGTGGTTGCACCAATCTACCATTTCCATCAACATTCCACAGTGGTTCATATGGTATTTACTGGAATTTCAATAGTTTTAATATTTCATAGTTATATTTTTATCAGATTGGCTAAGATATAATTTTGTCCAAAGGGTTGCCTCCCACAAAGCTAAATACACATGTCTGATACTCTATATGCATACTCAGGTCCGAAAAGGTGAGCCCCCGAGAGTACTCAGGAAGGCAAGTTTGCTAAAGGCAATATGGTGGGCATGGGTACTAGTGTCACCAGTGGCTGCTATTAATGGAAGAAAGATTGCAGATTGCTCTAATGAAGAAGTGCCAATGTCTGGCAAATAAACCCTGTAGACACGCTTCTCCCAAACTCAGACAACCTCTTTGTAATAACCAAGAAAGTCTCTTGAGACTTGAGAACAGCGCCTTGTGGGTACTGAAGAGAATAAAGCTGCATATGTCATTTCAGCTAACCATAGAGATGACCTCTCTGAATATGGCCTACCCCAAAGATCAGGATGGTTTAAGGACTTGCCCATTAGAGAAAAAAAGAATGATGGCATATCTTCCTTAAAGACCCAGTGTTGCTCTGCCACCGAGGTCCTTGGTAGAGTCAAAACAGAGAGTCTACCCCAGCTTATTACTACATGTGCTGTGCAAGGTTGCCTGAGTGTGCTCTGGAGTTAGACTGTCTGGAATTGATTCCCAGCTTTCACATTTATTATTAGTTAGGCAAATTTTTCAACTTCTAAGTGACCTCGGTTTTCTTGTTTGTCAAGTGAGTATAGTAATAATATTTTAAACCTCCCACAGAGTTAAAAATGAAATAAGGTAATATACATAACATTTAGCACCACGTCTGGCACATCTGCAAAGTGCTCGATAAATATTGGCTACTTTTCAAGCCAAAGGAGCTATGTCTATGAAGATGACAACTGGAGTAAAGATATTCAAGGCAAACAAACATTACAATTCTACCATATGCAAGTGAATTCAGTAAGTTCAGCTGCACACAAAGCAAAGATCTAGGTCTCTTAAAAAGGGTAGAGAAAAAAAGGAAATGATGGGTCAATAAAGTAGAAAAGGTAGCTAACTTATACCTTTGCCTATTCGAAGTGATTAGAAGGTAAAGAGAGAAGGGGAACAAGCCAGTAAGAGGTCATCATTAGTAGAACTGAAGAAAAAAATGTGATAGGAACAGTTTGAGTACATTCAGTTAAAACTCATAACAGCCTTAAAACGTTTTTATCTCCTCTTCTCCAAACCCCCCATGTAAGGAATAGTATAAGAAATCAGATCCATGTAAGCATCAAAGTGCAGACTGGGAGGTAAAAAATGTACTGCTTGTAATTGCCAAATTGACGTGTGGAACAAGAGATGAACCAGAGAATTACAGGCCAATAAACCTGAATTCAATTTAGAGGAAGAAATGGAAAACACGTGGAATTGCTCAGATAACAATCCTTGAGGAAATTCTAGAACCATGCTTCCCGAAGCCAGATCAATGGTTCGGCAGCATTAAGATCGCGGAGGGGGAGGAGAGGCATTTTTCACAATGTAGTCTCTGAAGTTCTACCTCAAACTTCCTGAAATAGACTTCTGGAGAAGGAGCCAAGGAAGCATCACTTTAGACAAGCTCCTCCCGATGACTCATCTGCACGTTGAAGTCTGCACCCACAGCCCCATAGCACAAAAAGAAGCGACAGCAAGAGAGGATGAACAAAAAAATACGAATGGCTTCTTTTTGATTCAGTGGCACTTATTTTATGATTGCCTACATAAATAATGAGTATTATCCATATTGTTTAATAAGTGATATCTGACTTCAAATACGTGTCACGATGGTAAGGGTACACAGTTGAAAAATCAAACTGAATTTCAGTATGTGACTGCATTTAACTTTTAAGGGACCTGCCGACTTTTTAAGCATGGACAACCTACAGGTAAAATTGCCTTAGCTCATTTCTAACATTAGATTTGTAGCTTGCAACTTGCTTAGTACAAATGCAAAATTTTTCTTTTTAAGCTTAACATTTTAAAATTCACTGGGGGAAATGAGGTCATGACAACTCCATGGGAGAAAGGTACAACGGACAGACGGATAAAGCTGAGTTTCAGTGAAAAACTCAGTCCTGCTTACCTACACTCTGTAGCTACACATGCATCTGCTCCCAATTTGAGGGGAATATATTGCGAACACATTAGTTCATATTTTTCATGGCTAACCTCTTCTGCTCAGTAAATGAACATATAAAGTCCTGCTTCATGCTTTTGTTTATCCACTTGTATCAATAGGATGTTTAAACAAAAAGTCAAAAAATTAAAGTCCTCCAAACTCCAAATTCTTCAGTCTCTTGATCCTTTGTCTGGATCCCACCTGGAAGAACTATAACCCAAAAAGGAAAGGATCCTGGAGCTGAAGTCCTATTTCCCGTCACACACTTCTTCCACACCCTCCAAGAATACTTCACCAAAAGCACCACCATAGACATGCCTACAACACAAACATAAAAGTGAATAATTCTGCCTCCTAATTTTGAAGCTATCCAGATATTACCAAAGCTCTTGCCACCTAAGAACTGAATTGTCACTATTTCATCAGATGAGTCAGGGTGAGGTGATTTATGGTGATATTATTAGACTAGTTGTATTGTAACCTGCAATGATAAGTCCTAGGAAAAAATAATTTAGTCAATTATATTTCAGAAAACAGATATGAGACCTCTTAGTCACAAAGTCATTCCTCTCCAACCTCGTATAATTGAGTCTATAAAGATAGAGTCTATAAATGATAGTTTATATTACAAACATCAGAACTTGGAATCACACTGCCTTATTTTCTGTCTGAGTTTCTGGCTGCATCCCTTGTCTCTCCACAGCAAAGGCCTTAACATCTATGTTTTGTGTGTCCTAGATGTTAGACAGAAATTAGAATGCATATTTATATACTTAGGCTTATATTTCCTTCCTGTTTAGGCAAATAAAAGTGTCTGCCATGTTGGAAAATGCCAAAAACATTCACATTAAAAAGGCGAAAGCAATGCAGACCATATGCAAGTAACCTCTCTAGAAAAGAGTGGCCAATATCCTTATAGTTTCAACTGCCACATTTTATTCAGAATATAAAAAAAAAAAATACATTCTATCAGGAAAAACTGTGTTGGGAATTCTATTTTTCTATCTCATAAATTATCCTCTAAGATTGAGGAAAAGCTGGATATGAAGGGCTTATTCTTTCAAGAATCTGAAACTGGAGTAACTCTACTACCAGCTAATGAAATGCCATCTGTCACCAGCACAAAAGTGACTTCAAAACAATGGATTGAAGGGAAAAGCAAGATGAAGAATTGTAAAGTTTACTACTTTCTACACATGTGGTTAAAGGTGGGTAGAGTCAGGAAGTTGAAAGACTAATGTGAGAGGTGGAATTATTTATTTTTGCTTCATATTAATGCATTAAAATGTAATATATCATTTACCCTACCTTGCTATAAAAACAATATCATCCTTTATTTTAAACTTAGCTCAATAAAAGACCAGGCTTACCTCTCATAGGGCTCCATCCAATAATTCTACAACAAAAGACAAATACTCTTCCTAGCAACACTAATTCTTCCAGGGATGATGTGCAGTGGGGGAAAAGTCCTTTCTCCGCCTTCTCTTGTTTCCTCAATATCCCTCCTTCTCATCTCTGCCTCTCTCCACTTTATAACTTCAATAAGCCCCACAAGTAAGACTTAAAAAAAAAAAAAAAAAAAAAAAAAACTCTGGGAGCGTAAGTGTATGATCCTCTTCTTTACATTTCCTGGAAGCAGGAAAACAGTTATCTCCCTTTAATATCACTGTCTTATTTGCTACAAAGTTTAAAAATAAGATGAAAATCCCAAGATGTATATAAAAAGCTAATTTCCCAAATAGCTCAGAAAGTTCTTTCAATATATGCATGCATACATATGCTGTATTCTATATCTTTCCTTTAGGAACACACATATATATGCATGGATATAAGATTATGTGTATATAGTTAGAAATGTGTTTAATTGTAACATTACAGATAAATTTAAATGACGATGAAACAAAGATGCTCTTAAATTTAATAGTGCCTAGAACTGTGATAACTGAATCATAGCACAAACGTCTTTGCTACTGAGGAAGAAAGCATATCTCTAATGAAGTGATTTGAGACAAAATGAACTTGCCAAAGTGTGAATTTAGCGGGTATTTGGTAATGTCTTAGTATTTTCTCTCTATCCTTTTGCCCTATTAAAACTGTTTTTCAGGAAATACATAAATAATAAATCCATATATCAATATTCAAATGGCTAAAACCTTTTACTGTTTCACAAGGTCTTTTTACCAACAGTAGGCAAGAATCCAAATAATAATAAAATAATATTTATCAATCACATATCACAATGGTAATTTCTGTAATTTGATCATTGATACCATAGCTGAAAGCCCATTTTTTACACCAGCACACTTTCTGATAAACCCTGGCGAGAACATGGGAATCCCAAGCCCTGTTTGCCACTCTGGTTTCTACCACAAACTTCCCGTGAAGCCTAAGGTGACGTTAGGTACACAACCAGGTCCTCAGATTCCTCACCTAAAAAAGCACTGGTGTATGGGCACCTGCATGGCTACATTGGTTGAGTGTCTGACTCTTGGTTTTGGCTCAGGTCGTGATCTCAGGGTCATGAGATCAAGCCCCCATCCGGCTCCACGCTCGGCAGAGTCGGTTTGAGATTCTGTCTCCCTTTCCCACTTCCCCTCCCACTTGTGCTCTCTTTCTCTCTAAAATAAATAAATAAACAAGTAAATAAATATTTTTTAAAATTATAAATAAAAATAAAAAATAAAAAACCACTGATCTAAATTACAATTAAGGTCCCAAGGTGGAAAAAGAATTAGGGGAGCAAAGAACAACAGTCTCAGCACTTTGCTGTCACATGTCAAATAAAATTAGTTGAAGAAGTTTCTGGAACAAAAAAAGTTACTTATTTCTCTTCTCTTGAGCACAGAGACTGAGGATAAGCTCAAAAATTATTGCTTGAACCCAACAGTAAGCCTCTTGGCTTTGTGTTTTTCTCAGTCACACTATTTCAAAACTCTGCCACATTTATTCTAATTTCTGGGCTCTGTTATACAGAGTCACTCATGCATGGTGACTATTATTACTACTTTTCCACTGAAACTTTACTCATGATAATTGCCTCTAAATAGGTAACGACCCTATAGCAGAAAACACATCTTGATCCTAGCTTGTTCAGAGAAATTGAGGGATAATGACAAAGAAAAAAAAAGGGGAAGAGAAAAATAGCCAGGAAGGTAATTGTGTATATGTGAGGGGGGAGGCAGTTGGAAATGCCAAAAGAAGGGGGAAATAGATAAAAGGGAAAAAAGCAGAAAAGAAAAAAAAAAGAATAAATCAATTCAACTGCTTTAGACATCTATTGTTGAAATTCTGTCCAAGATGCCTTCTCTTTTCTGAGGAAACTACTACTCCCCCACTCCAACAATCAGATTATACAGGAGCTGCCATTCATGGTCTCACAAAGTACTTCCAGCTACAGGAATAGGCAAGTGATCCAAACTAGGTTAATGAGAAACTTTCTTTAGGGCTTTTCATAGCAGAGCTGGAAGTGTAAGCATATGGGCAGAGGGAAGATATTTTCTCTAAGAAAAGTGATAAAGAAAAATGGTTGCCAGGTGATAAGAAACCGTATAACATGGAAACAGACAATCTGAAACAAGAGAAGGAAGCCAACCAACCATGAGAAGCAGGAGTGAGGGTAAGACAGAAAGCTCTGCAAAGGTCTCAGCTTTAAGATCTCTTCAACTGCTTGTTTGGTCAGCCCTTCCCCATAATCTGTGACCTACACTAGTATTTTCCAATAAACCTCCTATATTGGACAAGGTGGTTCAAACTGGCTTTCTGTTGCATGAAAACAGGAGTCTTGAATAAAAGTCTTGAATAAAATGTCCAAATTTTATCACAAAGTTAATCCATTCATTGTTTCATTCAGAAGACAATTTTTGTCTACCCACCACAGCGATATTCCATGGAAATACCATGACTACTAAGTCAGAGATCCAAAATCTAAGGAAACTTTCAAGGAAATACAAAGAAACAGTAAAAGAAAAACCACATTAAAATTGAGGGGGAAAAATAGAGAATATTGATGATATACCAAGTTTCATATCTTGCCATGTTGGTCATGCTGTGTCTCACCATCAATCTTTAATTTAAAGGCAATATACAAGATTTGAGAGTTAATCATCCTGGATAAAGTAACTAGGATTTTAAATATTTTTAAGGTTAATTGACAATTGAAAACAAATGGGTAGTCACCTCCCTGAAAGTCAGAATAAAGACAATGTGCCTAGTCTCACAATAATTACTTAATACTGCTCTAAAAGAACTAGTCGTACAATTATCCAAAAGAATGAAAGAAAACAGAAGGTCCAATTATCCTTAAGTCTGAATAATATGACTATGTGTCCAGACCCCTCAAGGGGATCTACAGAAGGATTATATAATACAATGATGCTTTAACAAGGTGAGCATTTGATAGTTAATATGTAAAAATCAATAGCTTTACTTTTTGGGTTTTTTTGGGGGGGGGAATATCAAGATTTGTTTTATTTTATTTTTTTAGAGAGGGAGAGAGAGTGAGCAGGGGGGCTGGGGCAGAAGGGGAGAGGGAATCTCAAGCAGGCTCCACAGTCAGTGCAGAGCCCAAGGCAGGGTTCAATCTCATGACCCTGACGTCATGACCTGAGCCAAAATCAAGAGTCTGATGCTTAAACAACTGAGTCACCCAGGCGCCCCTTATTTTATTTTTTAAATTATAGTTGACACATTACTTTAAGGTATACCCATAGTGATGTGACAATTACTGTATATACATTAGAAAATGCTCACCAGAATAAGTGTAGTTCTTTAAACAAAAATTGCTTGGTAAATATAGTAGAAGTTCTCATTCTAAATAGCACAGAAAAGGAAAAAAAGTAACTCCAAATCTACAGAAACCTGCAAAGCACTACCGAAAATAATAAGTTTGGTATTGTCCCAGGAAGATTTAAATATAGCAGTAGAAAAAGATTGTATCTAAAAATAGGTTAATTATTTCTGAAAATTAGGATAGGACAAAGGCAGCTTTTAAATCAGTGAGGATGTTATAGATTGAATTTCCAATCCCAATCTTTCCCTCCTCCTACATCCACACTCCTGTGCTGGCCTCATCACAGGCAACATGTACATCCAAACTCCTTGACCTTGGGCCGTGCTATATAACCAACTTGCTTGGGCAGAAGAATGTGGTCAGAAGACACTGTGCGCTGGTTAAGAGGCTAAGACTTCAGAGGCATCATACGGGGCTACTTGCCCTCAAATGTTTTTGCCACCACTAAGGGAACATGTTCCAGTTTTCCTCTTGTTTTAAGACTACGTGCAATGTCCACAGCAGAGTGGCCCTCCCCTAGCTATGTGAAACATAGGTGCTCTGGACCACCCACGAATCCATTAGGTCAAATCAAATTTGTCTAAGGCATTGTACTCTACGGTTATTAGTCCTCAAGAAAACCTAAGTGCTATGGAGAAAAGATGTATTAACCTATAGTGCTAAAGCGTCTGTTAACCAGTTTTGGGGAAAATGAGTTAGATTCCACTTTCCATACCTGAACCAAAGTATTTTACTTAAAGATTTAAACAGAAAAAGAAGAAGAGAAGGAGAAGGAGAAGGAGAAGGAGAAGGAGGAGGAGGAGGAGAAGAAGGAGGAGGAGGAGGAGGAGGAGAAGAAGAGGAAGAGGGAGAGGAAGAGGAAGAAGAAGAAGAAGGAGAGGAAGAGGAAGAAGAAGAAGAAGAAGAGGAAGAAGAAAGAAACGAGTGTTTTTAAAAACAGCTTTAAGATGCTGGATACTTCTTAAGGCATGATACAAAACTAAATATCATAATATAAATGACTAATTAATATGAAAAAGTGAATTAGCAAAACCAAATTGGTCAACAAATTCATATTATTACACGGGACAGAGAATGGGTCAACTTACTTAACACATATACAGCTGTTATAAATCAGTAAGAAAGAGAAGACAAAGAATGGCAGGAAAAGGAAACCTGTGTAATAAAAAATGTAAGTGACTTAAAGTATTTTTAAAATGCTGAATATTGATATTCATTTAAATTTGCATAAAATTATTTTTTCACCCACCAAATTAGGAAAAAAAATCTTAAGTAATGGCAGGTCTGTGTGGAATCAACCATGCTCAAGCACTGTTGAAAATTATTTTTTTTTAGAGAGGGGGAGAGAGAAAGAGAGAGAGAGAGAGCACACACGTGCACGCACACACCCATGAGAGAAAGTGGGGAGGGGCAGACACAGGGCAGTCCACGCCCAGACACGCGGCTCGATCTCACAACCCTGAGATCATGACCTGAGATCAACAGTCCCACACTTAACCGACTGAGCCACCCAGGCGCCCCAAGTACTGCTGAAAACGAGCAAACTGATGTATTTTGGGGGTAGCAATTTGGCATAATTCACCAAAATTACAGATAAATATATAGCTAATAATAAAGCAATTACACTTCTAGAAATATTATTTGTTAAATAAACTCACACATGCTTAAGTAAGCATATTGTATTATTATTTATAATAGAAACACCTTGAAAATAACCTATTTGTCCAGAAAGAATGCTGTCATTAAATAAGTTACCACATTAAGTTACGTTACAAGCATGAAATTGTTCTTTATGTATTGATATGAAAAATTCTCCAAAGTAAATACTTATGTTAAAAACATATAGAACATTTTAAATAATGTATTTCCATAAAAAGGAAGAAAGACAGGGAGAAATGAAGTGTGTGTACGTGTCTACAAAATCTCTGGAAGTTATTCAAGTAACAAGAAGAAAAGAAAACCAGATTGTCGTTTAAATGAATGGAACCTACAGCCCTTGGGCAGAGGGCTGTCTTCAACCAAAAAACTCAGTAAGTCTTGCCATTCCTAATATGATGCTATACTAGAAGACTCATTTTTCCTGGTAAACACAGAAGTGAATAATGGACTGTTTAATATTCAGAGGGCTACATTTCCTCACCTCCTAAGGAAGATGTAATCTAGATAGTATGTGTATCAATGAAAGACTGACGAAAGTCCTATTTTTCCCTGTTCCTACCCTGCCAATTACCAATGTGTAGGTGTTCAGCAAGAAAAAATCCATCAAATTTCAACATCTCTTGAGTCAGTTCTTCATGGGTCTTCAACATTGTACTTGTTAGAACAATAAACATGATCTAATTTTAATATAAGTCAGAAATTCAAATTATTATGTGGTTATGCACTCTTAGGGTTTTACATGCTAACACATGCAAAAGTTGATAGCAAATCAATATTTTTCTCATCTGTGTAGCTAGAAGAGCGATTGAAATGAGTCAAGATGTCCAGTAAAATACAAGTAAATTGTTTTTCCTCTTTCCTGGAAACTGTCTTGGGAAAGTTGCCATTTATTAATAGTAATAACTACAACTGAAGTCACTGAACTAGAACAAGGTTATTTTCCTTTATATTTATTTCCCTAGCTGTTCGCAGACACATTCTGAAAAAAAGTGACCAATTTTTCTAATGTCAAGCCAAAAGGTCCTTATATAAATGTTACATCAGTGAAGGAAGATATAAAGTACTTATTTATACCAGATATACTAATATAACATAATGGAGATGACTAGAAAAAAATCTGGAAGTCCTAGCTCCTTACCAGTTAAACACTGATCATTAAGATAAACATATCTTTGATTACTACAAGCTAAACAGTTTTAATAAAGTAACTGAAGCAAAGTAAGGTATAAGTACCACATTTTTACCCAATAAGGACTAAATGAGTTAAGGGAAATAACAACCATTGAAATGGGTCAGAAAATAACAGTTAAACTAAAAACTAACACCTATGAGAGGGGATGATGTCATCCATTCATCCTTCAGCACATATCTACTGAGCTCTGTACTTGTCTTAGGGCAGCGTTAGGCTCATGAATTACAGCAGTGACCATGGCAGATACACTGTCTCATCATAAAGTTATAATTTACTGTGAGAGTCAGACATGAATCTATTACACAAAAACCTTGTACAACAGGTTTTTGGCACATGCATTTAATTTACCAAATTTAGCCATATGCTCCAGGGAAACAGAAAAATTATTTAATTCAAATCCCCTTAAATTTCTTCTCCAGTAAATATAATTTTGGCCTACATGGTTCCAGAGACAGGAAGACCAAAACTCAAAGGCACAGAGAAACAAAAGACGTTGATACTTGGCTTCTGAGTGTCCACGTGCCAAGTCTTAGCAATTAACGAGCTATTAAATGGATTTTCAACAGTAATTTTAGGGTGAGCTTTTTGTCTTACACACATACATCAGTAGGCAACTTTGAGGTAAGAGAAAACACTCTGTGATTACAATTACAAAAGGTACTTTGAAGAGTAAGTAGCAGAGAAGGTTATTATAAAAGCATAACGGGCTCATTTTCTGGTGGGGGTGCAGATGCGGATTAGAGAAGGTCAAATAATGTTTGCTGGTTACTAAGGGATGTGTACAGGGGTGGTAAAGAAATGAAGGACTCAAGCATTTTGACGAAGACTCTAAGGGGCATGGATCTTGGTATATCCAGAAGGAAAAGAGAAAACAGAATACCTGCTTGAACACTGGTTCTCAAAGTTTGGTCCAGGAACCTCTGGGGGTCCTAAAAGTCTTACAGGAGTCCACTAGGGCAAAATTATTTTAATATGATGCTATTTGTCTTTTCACTCTCATTAACTTGCAACTGACAGTGCAGTTTACCACAGGCTACATGATGCATAGTATTGTAACTGTGAATACACAAATAAATATGAAAATCCAACTATCTTTTGTTAAACCAGATATTACAGATCTTTGAAAAAATCTAAAACAATATTCTTTTTACTCTTGTTACTTTGAAAAATTTATTTTTCATAAAACTTCCTCTTTATCACTCATTTGAACAATTTGATTATGATGTGCCTTGGTTTAGTTTCCTTCATGTTCCTTGCACTTGGGATTCCCTGAGACTCTTCGATCCATGAGTTTATAGATTTTCTACAAAATTAGGTAAAGCATTAGTCATTATATCTCCAAATGCTCTTTCTGCCCCCTCCCTGTTCAGGGACTCAAACTGCACATATATTAGGCCACCTGAGGTTGTGCTATATATCCCATGATCCATTCACTTTATAAATGTTCTTCTCTCCCCCTGTTTCACTCTGGGTAGCTTATATTGCTGACTTCAAGTTGACTTTTTTTTTTTCTTCAGCAATGTCAAATCTGTTATGAATTTCAAGTGTATCTTTAATGTCACATATTGTGGTTTCATTCTCTACAAATTCAATTTGAGTCTTTTTCAATCTCTTCCATGTCTCAAGTTTTTGAACAAAGAATACAGTTATAACAACTGTTTTAATATTCTTATCTGCTAATTCCAACATCTGTGTCACTTCTGGATCAGTTTAGATAGACCCTGCTCCTCATTATGAGTTGTGTTTTTCCGCTTCTTTACATGCTCGGTTAATTTTTTATTTTTTTTATTGAATGCCAGACATTGTGAATCTTAAGCTGTTGGGTGCTGCATATTTCTGTATTCCTGTACATCCTATTGAGCTTTGTTGTGGGAAACAGTTAAGTCACTTAGAAACAGTTTGACCCTTTCAGGTCTTGCTTTTAAGACTTTTTAAGCAGAACTAAAGCAGTATTCAGTCCCAGACTTTGTTCACAATACTGGAGCAGGACGGTTCTGAGTACTCTACCCTCTGTCCTGTAAATAATGAGGCTTTCAAGTATGGCTGATGGGAATGGGCACTATGCCCAGCCCTGTGTGAGCATCAAGCATTGTCTCTTCTGATTCCTTTAGTTGCTTCTTTCCCTGGCCCCCAGTTGCTACTTCGCAGAAATGAGCAGATCAGTTCTAAACTAAATATTCAAGGGAACTCTCTACAGACCCCCAGTGCTTTTTGCTCTGTGAAACTCTCGCTTTTCTAGAATTCTGACCTGTGAATTCTAGCGACCTTGGTCTTCTCCTACCCCCAGCTCCACCCCTAACACAGGGAGCCTGCCTGGCTCAACCTGGTTCTGCATCCCCTGTCCTATTGTGTGGAAGCTCTGTCAAGGTGGTCAACTGAGACAATACAGGGTTCACTCTGTTTGTTTCCCATCTCTTAGGGATGACATCCCTTCATTATCTGATGTTCAATGACTCGAAAACCAATTTTTCCCCTATATTTTGGTAATTTCACAAAGTAGGGTATATCAAGAGCCTGTTATTTATCTTGCCCCATTATCCTTTACCTCTTTAATCTTACAACAACCCATGAGTTGGGTACTATTATCTCTACTTTACACATGAAGAAATTGGGGCACATGGTCAATGACCTGGCTCACTCAAGTTCACTGAGATGGTAGTGATGCAGCTAAGATTTTTAAGGATCTCTTCACAAGTTCTTGCACATAGCCATTATGATATACTGCCTCTAGAGGAGGTGAGAGATAGTTGAATGAATATTTCACACTGAGAAATGTTACAAAATCAGATTCTCACCTTTGTAAATGGGCTTAGAAACAGTTCTCCTTGAAAAGCTAATGAACGAACTAAGTAAACACTGAAAGCTATACACAGCAATGATCTTAAGGACAAAAGACGCTTTTTTTTCAGTCTTTTTCAGTCTTGCAACCACCAAGTTGAAGTTTCTATTCCCTTCACAACAAAGACAATAACCAGATTATCAGGTCTATTCTCAAACAGCGAGGAGGTGTTCACTAATTTCTGAAGCATGGATCCATGTCAAACTTAACCTATCTCTGAGAAAGGTCTCATTTATATTACAATTAAATATATTAGAAGTAATAAAATAAACTGGTTTCCTTATAGCTTCTACCCGAGCTATGCAACATATAAAAATAGCAAACTCCAAAACTCATAGAACATGCCAGGTAGTAACCGTATACATACACGTTCTTCCCCGCATGGCACAAGAACACAGACCTGACACGGGTTGTCCTTTACATTTTCTCCAATGTTCCGTTCTTTTCATCTTGGAATGTAATCACATATGACTAAAACTTTGGAAATCACATTTAAAGAAAAACTGCAACATGGCAAATAGCTGAGAAAGGAAATACTGTGATTAATTTGAAATTATGTCACATTTAATATTATATGTAATTAAACATAGGCTAGCAACTTTCTAATGAGTAAAAAATCATAAGGAGTATTCAAGTTTAAAACTATTGAGCACCACATACTCAATCTTGAATCAACAAATCATATCAACAACAGCCCATTCACTTTTTTACTCCAGTCAAGCCTATGCTAGGGTAGACCTAGCATTTTCATTATGCATATTAATTATCTCTTTTCGGTTTGAAATACGAAAGATGTGAACCATGGAACTGGTTCATACGGACTTATTGGGAAATTGGAAATTAATTCTTGCCTCTATTTACTTGGTTAAGAGCCTGAGCTCTGCAGCCAGCATGCCTGCTTTGATTCGGGGCTACTCCACTTTGGGAGAATTAGAGATATGTGGCCTTAGCAAGTTCCTCAACCTCTTGGTGTCTCAGCTTCCTCACTTGTGAAAGAGAAACAGCAGTGTTAACTCACAAGATTGTAATGAAATTTCAATGAGTTGATATATATGAAGCACTTAGAACATAATCAGGCACTCAGCAAATGTGCAACCAGTGTTAATTAACATTGTTTTTATTATTAAAAGAAGGTATTCAATAAAATCAATTCTATGCATCTCCATTTTATTGGTTATTTGGATCTCATCTAATTAGAATATAATGCCAGCACATAATTGTTTCTAAACTCTGGTCATCTCATTGGTGGGAATGAGGGTGCTGAGCTCAACCCTATTCTTATTTAAGGGGATTGCTTGGCATTTTCTCAATGCTAGGATTACAAAACCTGTGCTACAGACAAACAGTAAAGATCACAAATCAATTTTATGAATAGTCAAAATAAGGCAAAGACTGCTTAAGTAATTTGCTTGAGTCACCCATGGAACAGACAATTTCACTCAATCCACATGCAGGAGTAAATCAGTAAGTTATATGGATAGAGTTGTTACAATATTAAAACACCCAGAGCTCTAGAACAGTTTTATCGGTAACTGGGAATGAGTTTTATAAACTTGTTCTCAATTTCATACAAATCATTGAGTATACATTTGATTCTGGAAGTCATCTGAATCCATTCTCTCTTCTTCACAATGAAAGAATGGAGGGGAGCAAATGTGGCTTTTTGTAAAATTTTACCTGATTTTCAAGCGTGGGGTCCTGTAAGTCGTAACTCAAATATGAAGTCCCTCAAGACCCCAAACTAGGAGAAACAAGTAGGACCACAAGGAGGAACTGCCTAGCAATTGTTTACAGTAAAGGGGGAATGAAGGCACAGCCGTTAGAAACCCAAAACAAGTTCAAATATCTAATCACTATAAACAATGAGAAACTATTAACACATGGTATGAATTCAACTGTGAAAGTTCCTATGGAAAAAATGCCTCCACTGACATCACTCAGGGTCTGACTCTGCATCAGCCTGTGCAGAGGCACAAGCCTGCATTCCACTGACATCACCTCAGGTGCATGCAATTTGGGGACATGAAATAAAGTTCATAAAAATATCCAGCTTCCCTTAAAAAGAGGCAATTTATTCCCCCTTAACTTAAGCGTGACTAAAACAAATACTGCAAAATTCCATTCCAGTGAGTGGTTTATTTGGGTTTATTTAGTCATTTGAAGACATCACTCTAAGGACTATTTCTCCGGAGAATATCTGTGGGGCCCTGGCTTACTCCATTTATCCATGTTTCATTTAACTGACTAGATTAAAAAACCTTTTAAAAATCTGAATGATGCTTGTGAGGAAATTATAATATCTTAATTAAATGCTGGTGTGCCCCATGATTAGTGACTGACTTTTTTTATCCTCCCTTCTTCCACCAGAGGTCATATTATAATCTGCTCAACTGAAAACATGTCTGAAGTTCCTATTTAAAGAAAAAAGTTTCACACTTCTGTGACTCATTTCGTACATATTTTAAAAAAGAATAGGTAAAACCCATATTTTAAAATCTGCTTTTGTTGAAAAACATTTATTCAACAAGGGCCTATGGCAAACATTAAAAATGAGATAACTGTAGTCCCACAAGCTTTTAAAATTGGATTTTTGCTACATATAACCTAAAAGGCACGATCAAATTAAATTTAGTCCACCTCTCATCTGTTAAGACTACAATTATTTCACTAGACATTTTGGTTAAAATGAGAATTTCAAAAGCACCTGCAGTCACTATAATGTATAGTTTCTGACCTCTCTACACCTAAAAGCAAGGGATATATAAAGCAGTCCTGCATTATAACATTCTTTGTCAAGCTGTCATGCCCAGAACTCCTGGCCTCCCTGAAAAGTGCTAATTTCCTTCTTAGTTCATCAAATATGTAATCACTGGTGCCAATTGGCTCTCAGTAAACCCATCTCACATCTTAAATCATAAACCATGTGTTCGCTGATTTCCTTAAACTCTCTATGATTGGCTATGATTCATTTTAAGACATGTGATTGCACCTAGTGTCCTTGATTTTAAACCAAATTCTTCTACTCCATTGGAGTCTTTAAACAGCTCAATAGCTCCCTCTAGCCTCCTTTTATATACTACACCCGCAGATCACGTTTACTCAAAGGTCGGGGGCCACAGTGGGATTATTCTTATTCCCCTGGCTAAACTTCCGTTAAGAAGCTCATCAACATATTCCACTGATCCAAACCCAAGAATGCACAATGCCAAAGGACTGTGGTGAAACGCTAAGACAAAGAACATCCATTTAGAGTGCTAAGTGACAGGAAGCAACAATCAAATATGGTTTTATGAATAACCTCAAAATCTATAAATAACTTTCCCATGAAAAAGAAAAAGAAGGCAAATAAAAAAATGAGTATCACACATATTATTACTTAGTATTTTATCCTTTTAGCATGCAATATTTTTGCTGTTCACATAAGCTGCATATTTTATAAAACAAATGGAATCTGATTTTTCACATTCAAAATCAAATGTGTTATGAAGAATAAAAATAACCCTCAAAGAGCCATGTGCCAAAATTATTTTCCACAATGGGTAAGAGGGATAGACAGTATAAGCACTTCATTTCACTACAAAACACGTGTATATTTTTTATAGATAATAAATAGATTTGAATTTTGAGACCCTCTCCCACCACAAAAAAACAAATTTTGATCTTATTTCATCTTGCCTTTTTAAGATTGAAGTGCCAACTTATAGATGACATAGATTTTTCAAAGTCATGTTTTTAACATTAAATTTTTAAAATATGTTACCTTGGTCAAAAATTGATTTTAAAAATTACATATAATCTGCTGCCAATGTTTTTATTACTCAGCAGGAGGCCAGGATTATTTTCAAAATGGAACACCCTGTGTCACTACAGATGATAACAAATGTTAGCAATAAGCCGCCCATTCTGTATGTCTTCATGATATCCACTTCAGAAAACAAAAAATCTGAAACACTCTACCTTTGACATCCAGTTGCCCCCAAATTTATACGGTAAATATGTACAATTTTCCTCCATCTATCCAAATTAAAGCTTGGAAGCAAAATACAATAGGATTTCAAATTTGGATATGTCTTTAGTGATAGTTTCATTCAATTTTTTTTTGTTTTTGCAGATGCAGGCATTAAAGAAATGACTTGTCCAAGAACAAAGCTATATTATTAGTACAAGAACCAAAGTTAAAGCCTGCATCCCTTGACCTCTGGCATAGGGCTCCATTACATTATATTGCTAGCTACCTTTTATTCCCAGTGTTATAAGAACAAGATTGTTGCTGTTTAAAAAATGTCTTTGTCATTGTAGAAAACACTTGAATATCTCTTTCTGCCCATCCCCCTCATTCCTCAATTAAAAAAAAAACAAAACTTTTATGTTCTGGATTTGGGGTAGAACAAAGACCTGGCCCAAGTTATATACTGAATCCCACTACTGTAGATAGGAAGCACATGGGCCTTGAGCCAATTAAAATAAATAAACCCATTGAATCATAAGACCTATTTATTTTCCATGGTATTATAAGATGAACAGATTTCTGCAAACTCAGTTTTGTAAAAGAAGGTGTGAGCTGAACTTGACATTCTATGATAGTAACAGATGACAAGACAAAATGTGCAAATCAGATTCCTAAACTAAACTGTCTAAGAAAAGCCCACGGGAAGAAAATGTACTGATGTTAGTGGTTGATATTCAGTAGATTACACTTTTTAAAAATGAAGAAGGTATTAAAATAAAATTTTCCTGGACCAGCTGGTTATGTCCTAACCTGATAGACTTTTATGTAATTAGATGCTATCATAATAATTTACCTTTGAATCAGCATCCTTTTTTTTTACTACTAATAATGATATTTTAAAAGTACTGACTATTTAACTATGTGAAGGCATGTTCTTATCTATCCATCTATCTAATATGATATACATGTATTCATTTAATCATCAAAACACTCTATGAGGCAGGTATTATTAGTATCCCCATTTTCAGATATGTACAGTGAGGCTCAGAGATAAATGAACTTGTCCATTATTAACTTAATAATTAACTTACAAGTAAAAGAGCTAGGATTAGAATGCAGCAGTCTGGTGCCAGATATGTGATCTTAATCACCATGCTACTCCACAACAAAAAACAATTTGATGGATGTAATTATATTCACAGATATTTAAAATAAATTGTGACAGAAAGTAACATGAAAAGTGACTTTCTCAATTTGAATATTCATTGAAGGGTCAAAATCTTTTTCTTCTGACATTGAACAAATTTAAGTAATTGACTCAAATATCCAATGGCTTTTTTTTTTTTTTTTTGGTCCTTAAATAATTCCAAATGGTCACTTACCAAATATTCTGAACAGGTACATTTTGAGTATCTACGGTAGGTCAGGCAGTGAAATAAATTTACATAAAATAACTGATTAATCCAACTTCAAAGAAAAGAATTATACTACTGAACAAGTACCTTAAAATTTTATGTTAATAACCTGAAATAGCATGAATAAGAAAAAGTAAAAACTTTAGATCTATCACTTTTAACATGACTCCAGAGATTAAAAAAGCTGTTATTGAACCCAGCTCTATCCTTACTTGATGGGGAAGAAGACCCTGAAAAAGGAAACCCAACTCTATAGGAAAGAATAGACTTGGAAAGTTGTTCTCTGTGGACTTCTCAGGGATAGTAAGAGACAACCTACCTTGCTGGTCTACACTCACCTGCAAGGGTTTCACGAATAACCCTAGATGTGGGGAACTTGACCAGACAACTCTGAACAGAGAAAAGCAAAAGGTGGAACACAGGATAACCTGAGGTTTACTGAGTCTTCTGGTCTCCTGGTCATAGCTTGTGGTCCTTAAGAGCATTCTGAATGGCCAGCATACCTGAGATGTCTTGTAAAGCTTGGAATTTGCAATAGGTAAAAACCTTCATGAATCAGTCACACAGCCCCTGTTCCTGCCCAATAAAAACTGCTACAGTGAGAATTATGGGATGTAATCAAAACAGCCCCTTACCCAAGGGGGCTGACCAGATCAGTGTCAGCAACCTTGCATGTGCAAATGAAATAAGGCATGTTGATTATTCTGACCTTTCAAGTAGATTCAGATAAACCTGACAAAGGTGAATAAATACTTAATCAGTTAAAGAAACGTAATTCAAGGTAGGAAAGGGTTACACTCATGATTCATAGTATTTGTCACAAAATATCTTTTTAAAAAATCTAGAATCTCTCTTCTTTTGTGAATTAGAAACAAAATCAATCTTTGCTTTATCAAGAATTTTTGTCACAAAAAAAATCATCTTCTTACGCTTTGATATGTGCATCATTCAGAATATCACATTTTTATTTTACCATCAAATTAGCTTAAAATAATTTTCCTCATTAGAAATGTATGTGATTCTTTAAAAAATAATAAAGAATATGTTGTTCATATATTTAACATTTAACAAACTATCAAAGTTGATGATGAAAGTTATTACTCTCATGAACTAAATATATGTGTGTGTGTGTTTGTAAACATATATACATATATAAGTATATATATTTTTTAAGTAGGATCTATGCCCAGCGTAGAGCCCAATGTGGGTTTTGAACTCATGACCCTGACAGCAAGACTTTAGCTGAGATCAAGAGTTGGACAGTTAACTGACAGAGCCACCCAGGTGCCCCTCATGAACTATATTCTATCTCAAATTTCATAACAATAATGCTTGCAGTGTACAAAAAAAGCCCCACAAAAATTAAAATATAAAGAGCCCCAGGATCATGAATATCCCTATAAGAAGACCATTATTTTAGACACAATATGATTTTTTAGAGCATAGAAATTCAATCCTGATTCTCTGTTAACAATTTAGCTTCATCTGACCAATGAACACCTCTGATTCAGACTGCTATCCAATGATAGTAGTCTTTGACTTTTAGTTAATATTAGCAATGTACTTCCTTTGCATCATGGTAATGACTACACACTGAAAGGCCCACTCCCCAAAAATGGATCCCATAGTGTACAAAAATCTTTAAACAAATATACAGTGAAAACTTGGCATTAAAAAGTGTTCTTCCTAAAACATATAAGGAGAGGAATAAATTGAATCTCTTCCATAGTACTACTTCTGGTAGTGTCGACCCTTTCTGTTGAGATATTTCTTTTTGCTTCTTAAAAACAAAAACAAATAAACAAAATGTACCCTTTCTCTGTAGCAGGCTTTCATCAGCATATTAAAAAATATCTCCTGTTCTGATAATTGAAAATTCCAAATGCTTATATTCTTAAAAATAAGGCAGGAAAGAGTTAACACGAATATTTCTACTCAATCCCCACACCTCCAGGGGGAAAATATGTTTTTGAAACTTAAATTAATAAGGATGAAAAGTACAGGGGTCACAGCAATTGTGAAGTTCAGTGAGGAATAAAGCACTGTAATCTCAGCTGTCAGCATAAAAAGCATCTCTCAGAAGCTTCATTCCAACTACAATAACTTGGTGTGCTTGCTAGAAAAAAAATTTCTGATCATATGAACTTCATGCATGATTGATACCATTACTGTTTATTTTAAGACTGTCCTTGAGAATCAATCAAACAAAGCATTCCCAGTGTATGTTTTGCAACCAAGAATGAAGAACACAATATAAGTGCTTTTCTGGACAATATGTGATGGACTATTCTTCCTACTAGAGCTTCCTACCAAAAAGAAATATCTAATAAAGATGAATGAGGCAGAAATTCATGTCAGAAAATATTCTGTCATCCCATGTTCTTTATAGTATGCTGAATTAACAAGCAGCTACTCTTATGATTGAAAAAAAGAAAAATAGAGGTAATCATTACACATAAGGAAGTATATAAACCCAACTAAGGATATGCTCAAGTGCTTAAAAAAACTAACTGGAAATAATACAAACTATGAAGCATAATCTAATCTAAGTCACTATGAAATCTTTGTATCAAATGAGGTTTTTAAGGTCTCAGATGGTACCAGCCTCTTATCAGTCATAATTAAATATTTGCATTGTATAATAAATATGGATGACATAACATAAATACTCTAAAAAATAACTCTTTTTCCATGAACCATTTTTTTTCACATACATATCGAAGAAGGGATCATGTATATTTGAAATGAAATCTCTTTTTCAGTAAAATCAACTTTTCTTGCATAATAATATCTGATTGAACTGAGGGATTCAAACTATAAAGAAATACAATACAATTTATGTCTAGCCTCAAAAAGAAAACCTAATAATCATCCAAACACTGATGCTATCCCAACAATCTCTGAAAGCAAATCTAAGACTTCCCCAAAGCAAGTAACCACCAACCCAGACTCTCCCTTCTACTTCACAGCGAGCAAAATAAAACCACTTACTTTAACCTACCTTCCCCATGCCCCACCTTACCACCATCACCACTACCACCAAACTGAAGCAATAGGCCCGTCAGCTCACAACATAAATCACAGCTTGCCACTTTCATTCCTTCAGTCTATGAACTAATTACTCCTTCATTTCAACATTAAATCATCTAGATTTCTGTGTTAGATAGAAAAATCCATCTGTGGCATATAACTCTGAAAGTTCAAATGTGCAATCAAGAGAAGTCTGGACTTTCAGCCCCTTTGCCTCTCTCTTTTTATTCAGAAAATCAAAACTGTATTTTTCAAAAGGTTAAACAGTTTTGGTTTTCGAAATGGGGTTTTTTTTGTGTGTAATACAATCATACTTAACATCTGTAAACTTCTTTAATTTTTGATAATGGTTCTTACTTTTTCAAATACTTTGTTTCTCCACCAACCATCACTTATTACACGAAGTCCTAAGAACAGTTTATATAAACACAGTTATATTCAGAATATGGCCTCACACATGGCATTTATTATGCACACTTTGTATATAAATCTGTTACCTAAAACATGTTCAAATGCTGTGCAACAGGTCCTGCTATTGTGTAAACACACACTCCCAACAAAATGACAGTAAGCTTTAAAGAATCAACAATATTTTAAAAATCACATTATTCTTCCGAGACTTAATTGTAATTCTTTTGAGATGTCAGAAGACAGAAGATCTCATCAAAAGGAGAATATTTTACTAAAATCCTCTTACTGTCTTTGTATTCCACTGTGTATGTTATAAACTGGAGTTAGAGCCCAAGTGTATACACACTTTCATTGATTTACTGCACATAACTGGCTTTAGTGCTGAGTTGATGACAGGAAGAGTACTTTGGCAGAGGTCTGACAAGTCCTTATCCTCAAGTTCCCTTCTGCTTTATGTCTGTCTGTTCCCAAAGCTATCAAAGTAAAGCAAATGACAGACTAAAACCTCTCAGTTTTGCCATGAGAGTGTGAAATCAAATTAAAAACACACCTCAGAACTATTACTTGGGCCACGTTTATTTTCAATCGGCGGGGGAGGGGAAGAGAAGACACTTTAAAAGAGATGGATTTCATGCCCTCTGTAGTCAGATCTAGTTACAGTGTATTATGTCTAAATGAGAAAAAGACTCTGTCTAGTCAAGTGTTTTATCACAAAGTAATGTTATTAAACATCTCAAGTATTCCCACGCTCTCCTCTAGATTCTTTGATTTTACCTCCTTTGTTAGGCACAGAACATGGGAAGAAAGATTTCAGAACAATACCAAGGAAGCACATGATGCCAAGCAATGAATTCTGTATTTCCTGAACAGTTTATTCATCATAAACTGAAACTGCTTCTATTAAGCCACACGTTTGCTATATGTAGGACTTCGCCTCTTCCCTGGGTGACAAGCATGGACCGGCTACAAATGTATCTCCGAGCGCGCAGCATCGTGCTTTGTGCTGCTGGGGATAACGGATTCTCAGTCTCGCGCGCATCCATCACCTAAGACACAGGGAAACTCAACAAGGGTCTCGGCGGCTGCAAAGGAAACAATGTGTAGAGACCCAGGCTGCTCTGAGCTACCAGGATCCCAGGAGTGAACGAAATGTTTCAGGGAGCAGCCCAGGCAAGGGAGAAGGAAGAAAGCTCTCATACTCTTACCTCCACATTGAAATACTGCTCCGTTCCGCAGACGGTAGCACATAAAATCCAAAGCAAGGTTTGCAAGAAAAATACCCCCGAATGATGCACGAAATCCAACCGTCTTCCAGTGCTGAATGTGAGTAAGATCATAGTGAACTGTGCTTCAATGGATGGACGAGCTCCCCTTCGTTGTCTCCCTCTCTCCCTCTCCCTCCCTCCCTGCTTTCCTTTCAAAAAAAAGTCCTCCGGGTGGGTAAGGAGCCTGCAGGTTCACCCACAGCCGGGCAAGGGGAGGAGACTGAGGGCCCAGCACTCGGCAGCCCCCGAGAAACAGCGGCGGAGGCAGGGTCAGCAGCAGCCTGCATTCACCATCCTCGGGGGCCCGTCACCGGGAACGTGGCGCCCAAGTTCACCGGCGGTTCCGGCTCAAAGCGCCGAGTCGCAGCCGCAGCAGCAGCAGCCGCCGCCGCCGCCGCCGCCGCCTCCAGCCCGTGCGTCGTCCTCCTCCTCCTTCTCCTCCACCTCCTCCACCGCCCACTCCTCCACCGCCACTGCCGCCTCCTGCTTCTGCGGGAAGGGCCTCCGCCGCTCCTCGCTTCTCGCCTCAGCTTCTCCTTCCCTCCTCTCCTCGCTCCCCTCCAGAATGTTCATCCGTAATCTACATAACTCCTCCTTCCCGGGGTCTGCCTGACTCTCCGGCCCTCAGCGCGCGCGCGCACACACACACACACACACACACACACCAGCGCGCGCGCGCACACACACACACGCACACACACACACACACACACACATATCTGCACAGGAGCACACACACAACTCCACACACAGACGCGCGCGCGCTCTTCTTAAAGGAGACGGCTTGTGAAGGGGAGCAGCTAATGTACCGCGCACTGGAAGTAGCCAGACCTCCAGAAGGGCCCTGGGTTGGGACGAGGTCCCTAACATACCCGCCCACCCCCTCATCCCCGAGACTGGAACCCAGCAACCTGGGCGGCTCGATCCTTTCATCTCACCCACCCCCTCCCGAGCATCTAGATACAAGTGCGCCCCTCCCCTGCCGGGGACTGGGTGGGGCTCAGGCTGCAGACCCTGGCTTGGGCTGGGGAGTGGCCCAGGCCTGGTCCCGGAGAACGGCCGGCGTCCTCAATAAAGCGTTCCTGGAAGGTCAGGGGGCGCTGGGAATCAGGGAGCGCCGGAGTCACTGTGCGCTGTTTGGGCGCTCCCGTTGGTTGCCAGGCTGGTCAAGTTTGGGAAGCCTGAGACAGCAAGTCCCGAGCGTCCAAAACTTTGTTGGGGTCCACCGACCGACCCCGTGGCCTGTTGTTTCCCTGAATTTCTTTTACCATCACTACACCCCGCCTTTTCGGGCCAAGGGAGTAGGCACAGGGTTTGGGGGTTGGTGTCTAGTCAAATCCAGAAGCTGGAAGAAAATGCTCACTTTCCAAAAATGTTCCATCCGGTGGACGTACGTACACACTGGGACCCAAGAAAGGTGGTCCCGGGTGTTAACGAAACACTGAGCCAGGGAGGGTGGGGACGCTGGAAAGAATCCCCGCTTCAAAAGCGAGGGGAAGGGCTGGGGAAGAAAGGAGGGGGAGCAGCCTGAGGAAAGGCGAGTAAAGCAGCTGGCAAGGGCGGGAGGAAGAGGCTGCGCGCAGACCGAGCGGGGGAGAGGCTGGCGGGAGCGAGGAGAGCTGCAGGCAGGAGAAGGAGGCTGCTGGCAAGCCGCTCAGGAGAGCTGCGGGCAGGGGAACTTCAGAAGAGGTTGCCAAAAAGGACTCGAGCCGCAGCAGTGTGAGGCAGTGGACAGCGGGGGCAGTACCCGCCAGCCCTTGGCAGGTGATGCTTTGGCTGAAAGAGAAAGGGGGAAGGGAAGCAGGCAGGCATCTGTTTGGGGGCCTTGCCAATAAATGTGCTTCTCCTTGGCAGCCAGCAGAGGGGAAGAGGAGCCCATGGGAAAGAAATGCAGGCGAGGTTGAGAATAAAGACTGCTCCAGGTATGACAGCTACCTCGATGAGATGGAAGACAGAACTGACAAGGCAAATTTCATGGATGGGTTGATAAAGCAAGAAATAAAACTGCAAGAGGTCATATTTGGTAAGCAAATGAAAAACGTTGAAAAAACGCTTTGCCAAAAATTGCATTGGACTGTAATAATTTGAATACTAAAGAGAAACACAAAAGAGCTAAGAGAATAGAATTTTGCCTAATGCTTTAAAAACGGAAGGAAATATGACCCACCTACTTTGACCGGAGACCTCTCAGGGAGCCTTTCCTGACTGTCTACTCTATGCACAACATGTCCTTTCCACAAAATAAGTTTGAAGACATAAGAAGAAATACCTTATATTGTATATATTAAATTGTATATTCAATTCAATTTTATATTAAAATTTGCAGAATGTTTTCACACATAGTATCTCATTTAATTTTCACAACATTCTTAAGGATTTTGTTTTTGTTTCACAGATGGAGAAATCACGGTATTAAAAGATAACTTTCCAGCAAACATTCAAGTGGCAGAATTCAGACCTGAGTTTTCTGACTCCCAGTTCGGTGCATTTCCTGCTACATGACAGTGACTTTCTATATAGAAATCCGTTCCTCCTCTTAACAGTTTTATAACCCATAGGTTGAGATGACGTACATAAAAAAAAAAAAAAAAAAAAAAAAAAAAACAACAATGATTAGAAGGCAGCATGAAAGCAAGATCATTATATAGAAGTTATACAGTGTTGTGTGCCAAAATAAAGTAACAAAATGTGGTGGAGAGTATTTGTCAATAAATCAACAATCATTTTAATGTATACATTATATTTAGCAAAGTGCAAAATTAGAGAGGGGAGACAAACAAAAAAAGTATACCCTTTTCCTAATCCTTGAGATAGTATTGAAAGGCGGGAGGTTTAAAAAATTTATGCAGGTCGTACATGAAAACAGTTCTAAATGGTGAAATCCTTGCTAAATGAGCCAGAATATTAGCAGACTCTGTCAAGGAAGTAGAATGCAAGTTGAGTGCTGCTGGGTAGCAGCAAAGAGGGATCTCTCACTCCAAGCAACCTGTTTGTCAAAGAAAATACCTGAGCTCAGAACAAAGAGATGTGGAGGATAAGATATGGGGAGGGGCTTGCAATGAAATATTAAGTTAACATTTCATCAAATAGTCAAACAAGGATTGCTAAACCATTTTAGATAGGAATAGGTACAAGAAAGATTATCTTCAGAATTATGCATAGGATTGGAGATGGGGAGAAACTGGGTGCAAAGAAGTACTGGTTTAAAAAGGTTGTAGTCCAGCTGTGAAACAATAAGGGCCATATTAGTGAGGTCTCCTTGAAGAGTTATGCTTTTGAGGAGCCAAGAAACAAGGAAACAAGAGTAGGGAATCATAAATTCGAAAGATAATCTCAAATGAATGATTAGTAATAATGATAAATTTTTACAGACATTATTAAATTCTTTGGTGGGCATTCAATGAGCAATGAATGAATTAATGTGTGTTCAAGGTTCTAGAAATACTAACAGAAATAAAATAAATAAAATACTGAGACCAACATGTAATAATTATGGCAATGTTGTAAGAACTCAGGTAATTACATATGTGAGACACTACAGAACAGGGTGGAAGATGGTAGTTGATTTTCCTTGAGGTCCTTGGAGAAAGCATTACAAAAGTGCTGGTTTTCAAAAGGTATCTTGAAGAAAGAGTAGAATTTAACCAGTCAGATAAGGAAGGGTATTTCAGACTTGTGTGCAATGATGGAGTAAACATTACAAGATGAATCTGAAGAACTACAAATGGTTTGTCAGGGCTGGAGACCAAGCTGTGTGTAAAGCAAGGTCAAGGGCACAGGTTGCAGAGATCATATCAGGGAAAGTCCTGTGTGCCATTTCAGGCTTAGACTTTTTACCCTAAAAGAATTCTTAGGAGGAGATAATTGAATTTTCACTACATTTGTTGTATGTTTGCTACCTCTGTGGAAACAGTCGCCTTTTAGAAGTTCTTATATCTTTTACTTCAAATGTTCTATTAAGCATTTAATATCTACTATCTTTGTAGACCTTGTATCTGTGTTAGTCTAATAAGCCTGATGAAACCGTTCCCCATATGGACTCATCTGGGTACCGGTGGAAATGTAATCATTTTCCTTGTCAGGTAAATTTGTTATTCCATCTTTCATTTGTAATGTAGGCTTATCTTTTAAGAGTCAGAATTATGAAGACATTTCTACTCTCATATCTTAGTAGTGCTAGCTTCTTAGTTGGTGGTCTTCTTGGAGAAGAACTTGTTTTTCTATCCTCAGTAAGTTAACATATAGAATATCATTCTTCCCTTCAGAGTGTTAATTGAATCTGTCCTCACAACTCTTGGCCCTTGCTGTGTGTGCTTTCTATCACATACTTCCTTTCTTCTCACAATTTCACAAAACTAATGAACAATCTCAGAATTACATGTGAATGGAGAACAGAGAATCCAAAAGAAATCAAAAGAAAATGAGTAAGAAAGGCAAAGAAAAATACCAATTGCCCCCAGCGAAGGTTAATAGCAATTCAATAAAACATTACTAGTGAGAGAAGGGGTCTGAAGAAGTGAATGATATATACGACTCCCGAGAGGCAAATGACAGATACTTCTAAGTGAGCAGTGGAGTGGCATGCTGAGAAGTGTGAATGATTACAACTACCTAAAGTAACATTAGAGGTGAAGAATATAACCATCATGGAACCCAATTTCTTAATGAACTAGAGCCTTAGAAATAAGTTCTACAGCTGGAAAGTTACATAAACTTGTTCATTCCTCTATCATTTCAATTTATGTGCTTTCTTCTCTATTTGCAGCCATTGAACCTGCCGCATTTTGTTTTGTTTTAATTCAGAGAATATTGAATTCGTGCTGAGCTATAGGTGTTCTCTCATGCATCTGTTATTAGCAGGGGCATGCCTGTGTCGAACAGTCACCTACAGCCTTATCATTTAAGGTGTGCTCCCCGGTGGAACCTCAAGGTCTGATAGCTTGTTGGAAAGGCTGACTCTGCTACGCTGAGATCCCCCTGTGATACATACACAGGGTGAAGTTGAAAAGTTCCCAGCTATTATCACTTCCCCTGTAGACAGTAGGATTTTTTTTTTCCGTTTCCTCCGTTGACTTAGGCTCTCCTTTAACTACGAGTTTCTCTTTGGTTTTCTGCTCATTTGTTCATTCTTTCCTCCACTGAACATTAACCACTGTAAAATACCAAGTGATTGAGATTGTAAAAAAGATAAATGTGAAAGTTAAGAGAGACCACCTCAGTTTGGTTAGGGTCTAAGACAGATAAGAATGAAGTCTTGGATTTTAAGGTTGTTTTCACTTGGATTTACATAAATAAAGAGCTAGCAGCACAGAACTTAGAGATAAGACTTAGGAATAGGTGAGTGAGTGGAAATGGCCTCCAGTGCCTCCCCATTTCTTCATCAGGCAGTACCTGAAGTTTGGAGGTCCAAGATGGCTGGGAAGTATGAGGAACTCACCAGATGAGAGAAGGAAAAAAAAAACCTGAGCATACAGCCTTTCATACCACTAGGCTAGGGTGATGGGGGAGCCTTGTCTGTGGCCATTTTTGGGTCCATCACCCTGTAAGGCCATTCCTTCAGCACCACAACTACTGTGTTCTTCCCAGTGACCCTGGCGTGCTGTTGCACAGAGTTTAACTCCGTTCTCTCGCTCTACCATCTTCCTCAGATTCTTCTTCACTGTTAAGTTTTATCTGTTACTTCTACCCTAGTGATTTTCACATTTCTAGCCTTAAGCCCAGTCCTGTGGTCTAGAATTCATAGGATTGCTTTCACCAAATCTCAGTCTGTCCCCAAGCCACCTTATCACCTTTTGTTAGGTGGGGTATCCCTTAGTTCCCACATTTCAATCTGGGCCCACTTGTTCATCTGGACCCATGTTCTCACTAAACCTGGAACACCACTAATACTAATTTATGCTCTGTGTTGAATCAGTCGCTGTTGCTGTCATGTCTTTCTGTCCAACAGCACTTTGATTCATTCCCTCACCTACACTTGTAGTTTATCACTGTCCCTTATAAATTCATATCTGTCGTCTCATCACTAACCACTGCAGTAGCCTCCCATATGTTGTGCGTACATTTATTCTTTTTTGTCTCCAATTGCCCTGACACCGCCCGCGTGTCAGGAGCCACGGCGTGATTTGGGAGAAGGACAAGGCACAGACAGGTTAGCTGTGAAAGAAAGCGTGGGTGTGGGGGACGACCGCAAAGAGTGTGACTGCCCCGAACAGCTGCAACTTCGTGTATTTACTGGCGGTAAACAATCAAAGACAATCAAGGGGAGTCTCGTGATCCTAGTGAATAGTAGTACATCACAGGGAAGGTCATGGAAGTAGATGATGTAACATTCAGCAAATGAGGCCTATTCTTAACGTGTTTCTATGGACCCCGTGGGCTATTGTTAAGAGCAATCAGGTTTCCTTGGGGCGGCGTTCCACCCTTCAGCAGACCAGGCGTGCCTGGCTGCTCTTTTCTGAGGGGATTTCAGGATGGGCAGCGTTCCACACTGAGCAAGCCGGGCGTTCTCAACTGCTCATGCTCTGACGTTCATGCTAGAGCCTACAGGGTCACAAACGTGTTTTCCTATTATATCCTTAGCATAAGCTCTCGGCCAGGGGCTGCTGCATTCAATTATTCTCCATGCCAGTCCATTGAAGCATTCCCCTTCTACTATTCTTACATATCATGTTCAGCCTAGACATGGCATGAATAAGTTGGAAAGAAATTTTTTTAAGTTCTCTCCTTTAAATTCCTTGTCCTTCAGAAGAGATTGAGGCTCAATAAAGAGATTGAAGTTAAATAAGTCCTGTGAGTAGCTGGCAAAGGAAACAACACATATGTTCTGATTGATAGCTGGACTGCTTCTCTAAAAGAAAAAGATTCGTTGTAAACTACGTTAGACATGCAGGAAAACACCACGAACAAACACCCCAGGTTAAGACATAGTTTCATTGCTGTTTCACCCAGGCCATATAAATAATTGCAGTAGACTAAAATTGGATAGTAGATAAAATTGGATCTGATGAAAAAGCACATATTATTCTATAGGTGGCTGGTAAAATGGAGAAGAGGAAGGGTGCCTCAGTGGCTCAGTCAGTTAAGCGCCCAACTCTTGGTTCTGGCTCAGGTCTTGATCTCAGGGTCCTGGGATTGAGCCCCATGTCAGGCTCCTCACTCAGTTTTCTCTCTCTCTTACTGTCCCTCCTCCTACCCCATGTTCACGCTCCCTCCCCCCCCCAATAAATAAATAAATCTTTTTTTTTTAATGGAGAAAAGTAATTGAGGATAACTTTAGACACTGCATAGCTTTAGGAAAATCATATTTCTAAATTTCATTTTCTTCATCTGTAAAATGGGATGTCATACTCTCTGGCAGTTGTGAAGATTAAATGAGATATTATGTGTAGAAGCTTTCTATAAATTTTGAAATGCTAAGCAACAGAAGGAATTATCACAGCATGTGACTATGTCATGCTATACATACGGAAAGCAGACTGTAAAGATTCATTGGGACTGTAGTTAACAAAGGAAGTTAAAACAAGTTAGAAATGTTCAGAGTGAAGACACTATGAGAACATTCCTAATGGTTATATTAGAGAGTAACATGTGCTGTGCGCTTAACTGGTATTAATAGAAATGATAAAGGTTTTCATTTCTTAGCAAAAGAAAAGGAACTATAGAATGGCAGTCTTTAACATTGTTATCAAAATATAATTAGCCCCTTTTGAACTATTACATCGTATATTAAATGTACTTTTCATTAGTTCATGGGCAAAGAAAAGAAAATGGAAAACAGTGGAAATTAGATTGGCATCCATAAAAGCCATAAGATCGTAATAAAAATGTATGATATAGAAGTGAATATTTTATATTAAATTAGAGGTATTGAATTGGAATTTAAATTTATGGAGTTCAGAAAATCTTTTATGAGCTAATTTCCTACAGTAATGAGAAACTAAACATCTAAGTTGAAATGTCCTTTTCTACATATAAGAACAAAAATAAAAGTGAATTAACCCACATCATCACTATAGTTATAATTAGAGGAAAGACAGTAATAGAAAGATGAGAAAAGACGTTGAATAATCTTAGTTCTAGCATACCTAGTGCTTCCATTGTATGTTTCATGATTTTGAAATGATTTACCCTCATTCCCTTAATTCTAGAATAGGCAGAATCGTTTATATGTTGCTTATAATTAACAAACTTAATATGATAATGAACTTGGTTGTCTACCACAGCTTTTACTATCTGACTCACTATTTCCCTCTTCACTGAAGAGAAGAGCATTCTAATGGTCTGGTAGTCTAATAGGGTAGTTACTATTCATACACATTTATAAAATCCTTGCCCCCAAGAGATTCATTTTCCCTATAATGCATGTTAGATGTTGTCATTGTTTTATTAATATCATTAAGATATCTGATTCCATTTTTGTTGGAATAGTGTTTCTAGGCAAGGCCAAAAAGAAGTGACTCATTTATTGCAAATTATTAAGTAATCAATATCTGGAAATCTGGAGACTTATAAGAATTTATTTCTTCTTTGAAAAATTAGCTACAGTCATTTCAAATGAGCTAAGACTTACAGAATTTGTAGGTATATAATAAAAATGTAAGCAGTGTGGTTTAAATGTATGAGCATAAGTCAATGTCAATAATTCATAATTCGATACTACAGTTAGTAATTAGTTTTTTTTGTGAAATATGTGCCTATTCTCTATAAGATTAAAACTTATTCATCCAAATGAAAGTCTTAAAAATGAAAGAGAAAAACTACTTAAATTGTTCACACCCAAGATTTTCTTCTATATCAATTGTCAACATATATTTCTAAGTAATATTATAGTCATATTAGCTCAAGGAGTCAGGAAAATATTTTATGCCTTGGCTTAGACTCTTATATTTTCCAGAGGACAATCAAATATACTACCCAGAGATGTAACTTAAGAGTTACTATAAAAGGGGCATCTGGGTGACTCAGTTAGTTAAGCATCAGCTCAGGTCATGATCCCAGGCCCCTGAGACTGAGTCCTGCATCAGGCTCCCTCCCTGCTCAGCGGGGAGTCTGCTTCTTCTTCTGCCCCTCCTCCTGCTTCTGCACACTCTCTCTCTCTATCAAATAAATTAATTAATAAATAAAGTCTTTAAAAAGAAAAAAGTTACTATAAAAAAATTCTGGAACATGATAAATCTTTTGGAATTTTAATTTATCCTCATCAAAGGTACATCTACATTTACCCATTTTTAATTACTTCCTTTTTAAAAATTCTGTGTGTAGTCATTCTTAAGATAACTTTTATTTTCTACCTTTAAAAAATCTTACTCAGATGTTTGTTTTACCTTGGAAAATAAGGTAGGGAAGTTAGCTGGATATAATTTGCATGAAATTTTGCTTATTAATTTAAGCTTTCATTTAAGTTGGATTAAGACCAAACCTCATAGGACTGTGAGGACTCAATTGTTAATCTAAAATTTATAGAGACACTTCATTGAGTGGAAAGGAGTAGATGTCTCATTTCATGCTCTCGCCCAATGAAAACTTTATTCTAACTATTCCTAATAAGTAGTTATTCAGCTACTTCTTAAAGACATCCAAAGATGAGAGTTTTAACTACTTTATAAAGCAAAGTATTCAGTGGAGCTTCCAAGTGCATTTGGTCTTAGGGATTTTGATCACCTTGTTCCTAATTTGTCCATATCAAAATTATATAGCTTTTCATACTAAAATCATTTTTTGAATTTTAAAAAATATATGTATAATATCCTATCAGCAAAGCCATTCAACTACCTTCATTTAAAAATGAAATTAGGGGCTCCTGGGTGGCTCAGTTTGTTGAGCCATGGACTCTTGGTTTCAGCTCAGGTCATTATCTCAGGGTCATGAGATGGAGTCCCACATTGGACTCCAACTCAGTGGGGAGTCTGCTTCTTGCCCTCTCCTCTCCCTCTCTTTCCATTTGCAGGCATGCAGGCACATTCTCTCTCTCTAAAATAAATAAATAAATCTTTAAAAAAATAAATAAAAATAAAAACAAACATGAAAAACATGAAAATCTTGATTTGGGATTCTGACCAGGAGCAGAAAAATATATCTGAAATCTCCTCATGAGCCTACCATTATTTTAAACAAAATAATATATACATACAGTTACCATAAAATGATAAACTCAAGGTTTCTGGGGACTCTGTAAAGATTAGCTAGTTCATTTTCCTGTCTGGGATTTGAATCCTCTCTACCATGTCCCCAAGATTTTAAATTTAAAAAACGCCTTTATTACATCATAATTATTTAAATATTTATGAGCTCTTACTAAAATTCCATACTAAAATTGAATGTAAAATGTTCTCTATGCAAATGAAATCTATATTTTCAGAGTTTTATATGGTTATATTTCTTGATCCTTTGTTATTATAACATAATGGCTTAAGTTTATTAAATTCAATTGTTAAAATTTTCCAAGTTTTATTTGTCATTGATATATTTACTTAGCTGTACCTTAACATTAATCAGAAAGCAGGACTTTATTTCTTGCCTCTTGGGGTATGAATATATTGTGTAAAGAATAAGATTAATACCTTCCTTCAGGAAAGATATCATTGGCTTACTTTAATGAATATTAGGTCCCTATACAGAACCACACATTTCTGCTTTTTTTTTTTCCTATTATAGTAAATATTGTGACCTCTTCGTAAGAAGGCACGCCAGGTATGAGAATTGCACTGAGATAGTCGTCTGGAAACTACTTTTTAGTTCTAGCTCTGTCAGGAAATAGCTGACTGAATTTAAGCCTCCCAGTAATTCTTTGCTCTATATATTCTCTTTGAGAAATGAAGAATTTGAAATCAGATGATTTCTGAAGTATCCTAAATTTCTCAAACACTGTGAACATATAAATTGGTATTAACTCAAAAGCCACAATCAGTATCTGTATTTCAAGAAGCCAGAATTTAAAATACTGGACCACCTATAAATACAATTTAACCTGAAATTTTTTCCATTACTTTAGTTAAGTTTCATACTCTGACTGTACTAAGTAAATGAAAATATTTCTAGCTTACTCTGAATTAAATTCAGAGGAGCACATGGACTGATGTAATAGTAAGGTAGGTTTTTATACCCACATGAAGCTACTTGATTAAAAGCTATTCTATGCATGGGTATCTGGCTGTGTCTGGGTAAGTGTGGCACATTTGCTTGACTTTACCACTAGGGGTCATCATAGTGTATGTGTCTAAGGGGAGGAAAGCTTTTAAGCCTGTCAATGCTTTTTCTTTTTTTCACTAGGTACAGTAACACATGATAATTACTTTTCTTCATGAATTATATAACTTTAAAAGAGAAATTCTATGTAAAAATAGCTTTTCATATTGATGCATATGTGAAATTGTTCTACCCTAAGGACTACTAATTTTATGGAAGGAGGAAAAAAAATCATGTTTTATACCCATCCCCTTTCAATCACTTAAGTTTCAGCATCTGCTGATTTGCAAACTTCTTGTATTTAATTTTTCTTCTGTACTATCAGTTGCTCAAGGAAATTAATAAAATCTCCAAGTGGTTTAGAATAAATAGGTTATTGATTTAGTATAAAGTAACTACCTATTTAAAACAAATATTTGTGGTTTTAATTCCAATAAAATCAGTTACAGATAAGTTATAATAAAAAAATATACTGAATTATCATAAAAGTGAAAATAGTTTTATGATTACATCAATAAAGAATTTTATCAATTTAACTTGGTAATTTCTAATCTTCTTGATCTGAATGTTATCCTCATCTCCTTGGTGGAGTTGTTCTAATGTTAAAAATTAAAAATGATTTTTGAGGTGCCTGGGTGGCTCAGTCAGTTAAGCCTGTAACTCTTCATTTCAGCTCAGGACATGATCTCAGCATGATAAGATGGAGCCCTGTTTTGTTCTTGGGCTCCTCACTCAGCAGGGAGTCTGCTTCTTTCCTTCTCTCTCTCCCTCTGCTCCTGCACGAACATGCTCTCTCTAAAATCAATAAATAATTCATTCAAAAAAATTATAAAATGATTTTTAACACTGTTTGATTTTAAAAAATGTCTATTAGATCTGTAAAATATACTGTAGTTAAGATTGCTCTATTCAGCATATGAAAATACAGGACTCACAGTTAAATTTGAATTTCAGATAAAGGACAATTATTTTTAGTATAATAATTCCCCATGCGATTATTGGGATAGACACTGAAGAATTAACTGTTGCTTATCTGAAAATCAAATTTGACCAGGTATCTTATACTTTATATAGCAAGTTTTCTTAGGGCATAAATAGGTACAATAGCTTAAAGTTGGTTTTGAATTATATATATATTAATTATATATAATGTGATGTATACGATATATTTGAGAGAGCTTCATTTCCCTTATCTGGAGGTCAAACTTTCGACTTCCTTAAAGCTAAAGAAAGAAGTATAATCAAAATTACAGGAGACCAGTCACGGGAGGAAGGAAGATTGGAACGGAGGTAGGAGGTGCTAAAGGAAGAGAGAGAAAGTAAAAGGAAAGGAAGAAGAAACTAACAAATGTTCCTGGCTCTGTAGAAGCGACCTGTGAACGTCTAGCAACGGAAAGTAGCCAAGTATAAGGTAAGAAAAAGGATTATGCTTAATGCTTAGAAATTGGTATACCTCATACCAGGTGTAAAACAACATTCATAACAACAAGCAATTATACAAAAATGGAGAATTATGTGAAGAAGAGACAAAAAGAAAGCAAAAGGAACAAAAGAGAAATGATGGAAAAAAGATCAGAGGAGTTGCAAAGAGCCTAGGTAATGGCAATAGGAGTGGAGGTCTTGTCAGAAATGGAAATCCAGTGACTTAAATCGCTGTGTTCCTGTGAGGATATAATGGGGTGTGTCTTTCATTCTCAGGAACTACCACGAGTATGCACGGTATGATCAATTGTATTATCAAGCTGTATTATCAATTGGCTAACTCTATAGAATTCTAATAGTAGAAATTAAGAAGGTGATGGCAAAACCATTTTTAGTTCAATTGATCACCAAGAACACAAATCTTTCTTGCCACAGATCTGCAACTTTTAATGCTATGAGAGAAGATATGTAATTTGCCTAAAGTTGCATAACAAGTAAAGGGGTAGTCATGCTTCAACCTCATGTTTTACAACAAAAACCCCATATTTATTTCATGTAGCAAAATTAGCATATCAACCAATAGATTTATTTGATCAGGAGGCAGATTCAATATGGTAGATATGAGTTAAGACAAAATGCTATAGAGGTATGTGACTTGCATGGTAATGAATTCATGGACAGCAACCCCAAGTTAACTATGTTTTAGAATGCAACTAGTGAAGAGATTAGAGAATATCCTTATCATAATCTCATTCTAATGGAAAAGACAAGAATGATTTATGTGAAAATCCTTAGGAGTGAGTTATGTACAGAGAGATACAAGGAAAGTATGGGAGATACTGGATATGTCTGTTACCCTGGTAGTGATCATGGATATCAAAGGTGTTTCCATATGTCCAAATTCACCAAATTGTACACATTAAATATGTATAGTTTTTTATATATCTACTATACCTCAAAAATCTGTAATTTCATTTAGCTTTGATTTTGAAAGCCTGTTCGCTTCTTTTTGTCAATTTCTTCAGAATGTGTTGCACCTGCTTAATTTGGTTAAATTCAGAGATATCATTATTTCCGCAAATTTCCTCCTGCCATATCATTGAATATTTTTGTTTCATTTGTTTTGTTCCCTATTCAGAAATATGTGCATAATGGATCTCCTTTATTTTTCATATGTAATAATTTTTCTTTAGTCAACCGTTTGTTGCTTTCCATTTCATTTTCCTTGATTTTTTCAAGTTTTCAAGTCTTTCATCTATACCATTATGACACCCTTTCTCTTTCTTAATGCTTCTAATATAGCATGTATTGATAATAGACTTACTTTTATTTTTTTAATTTTTTACACTTTTTAAAAAACATTTTTATTTTTTTAAGTAATCTCTGCACCCACCATGGGGCTCAAACTGACAACCCTAAGATCAAGAGTTGCATGCTCTCCCGACTGAGCCAGCTAGGGACCCTGAGTCATTTTTATTTTTAATTAAACAAGCAAATGAGAATAACTAAAGCTATTAATTCGTAAATAATCCATGAAAATATTTATGCTGGTACTCAGAAATTCATCTAGTTTTTTTATTTTCTCAAACCATTTTCCCATACTTATTACACATTGAAACTTTCCCATTTTCCCATACTTACTACACAATTAAACAGCTCAACATTCCGGATTTTTATATCAAGTAGAAAACTAGCGAGAGGCACAAGTGTTCATCTAAATAAAAATCTTTTACATTTAAGAGAAAAATACTATTACGCTCCATAAACTTTTGATATGGTCTTAGTTCCGTGCAATAGTTATTTAATAAGCACTTCATGTGTGCAGATTTTGTGCTAGGCTCTAGGTACCATAATGAATAAGCCTTGATCTTTATCCTCAAGGAGCTAGCTGTGAAACCTATTCAAAGAGATGGGAGACATCCAGGAAGAGCAATGTTATTTCATTTAATTGTTTATTTAGTAGTAGTGTGACTTAGTGTGTAGAAACAAGGTTTGATGTCAGATAAATGGTGAAGACACCTGGCTCCTCCATTTACTTGCTGTTATATATTAAGATCTCTGTCTGCTGAATTGGGCCAAAATCAGCTAGCTCATAGGGAATTTGTATTAGTATATGGCCCTGGTAAAAACTAAAAAACAGTCAATTAATGTCAGTTTCCCCTTTCCTTACATGGCAACTTGTGAGATACAGTTGGTAGTTGGACCCCTGGTTGTCACCATGCCATGTGGCCCATGTCTGAGGAGGACTCAACATTAGAAGGTAGGGTTCTCTCTTCCAGTGATTCTCCAGTCAAAATGTTAAGGTGTCCTGGGTGATGAGTAAGATGTCTTGGGTAGGCACGCTTGGGTGGCTCAGTAGGTTAAGCATCTGTTTTCTGCTCAGGTCATGATCCCAGAGTCCTGGGATCCAGTCCTACATTGGGCTCCTTGCTCAGTGGGGAGCCTGCTTCTCCCTCTGCCTGCTGCTCCCTCTGCTTGTGCTCTCTCTCTCTCTTTCTCTGACAAATAAATAAATAAAATCTAAAAAAAAAAAAAAAAGATGTCTTAGGTTGTGTCTTTGGTCAATGTCATGAATCTGGACTCATTATTATCATACTTCCTAATAATTTCAATATTATTTATAGACAGGAAGCACAACAGGTTAGTAAGAAGGTAGATATAGTCATCTAACTTGCCCACACAATTCTTAATCCAAAGAAGTCTTAAGAAGACAAGTGTATTTCTAATCACCTCATTTTATAGCCCAGAAAATTAATTCCAGATAATTCAAGTGAAATTGCTCAAGGTTCGACCAGCTGCTCTCTTAACTCTTACTTCATTACTTTTTCCATTAAATCATTTATTTGTTACATTTGGAAACTATAGACCCAAAGATCCGAGGATATAGAATACATGAGCCTATGTAAAAAGATTACTTTTTGTTAATTGTTCAAACATCAGAGATTTCCTCTCTCTCTCTCCTTCTAGATTTGAAATAGATCTTCCGGTTGGAGAAGACAGAAGCTACACAAAATTTGATTACTTCATCTCTTTTGATAGATGACTGACTTACTTGAAAATCACCCCTGAACAGTATGACTGTTTCCATCTATTCTATTTCTCTTGCTCTGAACATGGCTTTAAAAATCTCAAATCTGTACTGCTAATAAAATATTCACTGTTTATGCTCCAGTTGTGGAACAAAAAAAAAAATAAAAAAAAAAATAAAGAAAAAAAATAAAAATCTCAAATCTTTTTGTGTTTAATAAATGTAACCACATTGTGAGCTTTGTTATCAAGACATCATTATTCCTTTTCATTATATTTAAGAAATATTTGCTTGATTATATGCTTATATGCTGAGCACAATTGTAAAAATAATTACAAATTCACAAAATGTGTTGTTAATGAAATCACTACTTAAATCAGAATTTATGATCCAAATTGTGTAAAAAATTGTAGTTTTTAGCTAGCAAGAAGTAAATTACTATAAAGTGCCACCTTTGAGGGGAAAAGTACTGCTCCATCCCTCCAAAACAGGGTTTCAATATGTAATTTTGTGAAACAACTCTCCTCACTCCATATGGACCCTATTAAGTCACTACTACAATTAAATAAAAGCAGATGTTACCAAATATAATACTTGTTAGCTCTCTTATCTAAAGCATGCTATTACATGGTAGACATGTATTAATCTATTTCAGATGAGTATTTAAGGCCCTTTGAATATCAGTAACTGTCTCCTTCTTTCAATGTCACCAAGATACATCAAGCAGGAAGTTGCCAGCTTTTCTTGACACTGTCCAGCTCACATGCAATCCCCCATGATTTGTTTCTATCCTTTCTTGTTCAACAAACATTTTAGCACTGTTTCTCAGAACATGGAACCATAATGGTACTAGCTAGTTTGGGGAATATAAACAAGTATTTGAACTTCAATAAAATATATTAAAGAGACATTCATTCACTTTAATTGCATAGATAACAGCATGAAACTTACATGGGAAGTATTTGTTTATTAGGAAAGATGTTCTTAATTCCCTAAATGAGTCTATGACAATTTTTATCAAAATTTTGAATTATGTTTAATGATAATTACACATTACTGTTATTGTTAGGAAACAGTATCTGCATGTCTCATGAGTGAGGTACTAACTGCCTTTGTTCTGGACTCTGTTTTCAAAGATGTTTGCATAACGATCAGACTTGGAAGGTGTAGTGTCTCACTCTGAAGCAAAGAGTAGACTTGCTTGCTGCTCAACATATTAAGAAAATGATTCCTACATAAGTAAAGGGCAGACATGCTTACTTCCTGTTACAGAAGATTCAAGTTCCTTAAGCTTAGGATTCCTCTCTTGAAACCCACTGTCTGCAGTAGTCATCTTGCCCTCTTCATGTCTCCCTGGAAGAATTGGGGTTCATGTAATGTATGCAAAAATTCATTTACTCTAACTACTGGTACTGTCATGAGAAATAAAGTTCTTTATCTCTGAATTGGAAGTCTTGTGTCTTCTCCCAGCATCCATGAATCTTTGTCTCTGTTTCATGGCAGGCTAACTCACTACCTTGCAAGTTAGGTAAAATCTCAAACCCTTCACAGTTTTTAAAAGATGTTTCAGCAATGAAGCTGGGATACAGAGAGACGAGGATTTCTGGTAGAGTAAGAATGAGAGCCATGCGGGTTGACAGAATTTAAGGGAAATCTATGAGCATTGGTCATGAACATGCTGATCAAACTGTTGGGTCAATCAGAAAATAAAAAGTTAAAAATTGAGCTACCCTATGATCCAGCCATTGCACTACTGGGTGTTTACCCCAAAGATACAGACGTAGTGAAGAGAAGGGCCATATGCACCCCAATGTTCATAGCAGCAATGTCCACAATAGCCAAATCGTGGAAGGAACAGAAATGCCCTTCAACAGATGACTGGATTAAGAAGTTGTGGTCCATATATACAATGGAATATTACTCAGCTATCAGAAAGAACGAGTTCTCAACATTTGCTACAACATGGACGGCACTGGAGGAGATAATGCTAAGTGAAATAAGTCAAGCAGAGAAAGACAACTATCATATGATTTCTCTCATCTATGGAACATAAGAACTAGGAAGATCGGTAGGAGAAGAAAGGGATAAAGAAAGGAGGGGTAATCAAAAGGGGGAATGAAGCATGAGAGACTATGGACTATGAGAAACAAACTGAGGGCCTCAGAGGGGACGGGGGTGGGGGAATGGGATAGGCTGGTGGTGGGTAGTAAGGAGGGCACGTATCGCATGGTGCACTGGGTGTTATATGCAACTAATGAATCATCGAACTTTACATCAGAAACTGGGGATGTACTGTATGGTGACTAACATAATATAATAAAAAAACATAAAAAAAATCAGATTTTTAAATGAAAAGGCAAAAAAAAAAGAAAATAAATGGTTCTCAACTTTATTGCCTGTTAACGAAAAGAAATTGGGGACAGTTGCATGCTGGCCACTGGAAAATAGGTTCAAAGACAACTGTCTGAACAGTGTACAGCAGTTGCTATTTCTCCTCTGGGTGAGGGCAGATGGCGAGGGAGGGAGAAGAAGGATGGAGGAGGGACTTACTCACCAATATGGTGAGCAGCCTCAGGTCCACCCATTGTAACAATTAGTGCTAAGATTAGTCCTAGGAGGACGGAGAAGTTCTACCTTGTTTCAGGAAGCAGTTCTAGAGATGGGTACCTATACTAGCACGAAAGGAGGAGAATTCACAGGAGGTATAGGCAGAAACCAGGTGAATCTTTAAAATTTTTGGCTACTTCATTTCAGAGAAAAGGGGAAGGGCAGATGATGCTCATTAAGGAAGAATGGAAATAACTGGGCTGTCTTACAGCTCAGCCCCTCTTCCAGTCTATTATGCCGATCCTAGACCCACTTGAAGATGACAGTAAAAGATCTGAAGGTTTGTACTAGGTGTTATACGCAAACAATGAATCATGGAACGCTACATCAAAAACTCATGATGTACTGTATGGTGACTAACATAACATAATAAAAAGATAAAAATAGTCATTAATTTAAAAAAATAGATCTGAAGCTTTTGTTAATTTGTTTGTTTTGCTTTGCTTAGTTTTTGTAATGGCTCCTGGATGCTATAAAGGAGTTTGACCATCTTAGGAAGCATTTCCTGAGTTAAAACAACAACAACAACAACAACAACAAACTTCTCATGGGAAACCATTGATTAAGAATTGGTCAGGGGTGCCTGGGTGGCACAGCAGTTAAGCGGTTAAGCATCTGCCTTCGGCTCAGGGCGTGATCCTGGCGGTTAAGCGTCTGCCTTCGGCTCAGGGCATGATCCTGGCGTTGTGGGATCGAGCCCCACATCAGGCTCCTCTGCTATGAGCCTGCTTCTTCCTCTCCCACTCCCCCTGCTTGTGTTCCCTCTCTCTCTGGCTGTCTCTATCTCTGTCAAATAAATAAATAAAATCTTAAAAAAAAAAAAAAAGGAATTGGTTAGAATTGAGTCTGCTGCTGCTCCAGATTCTTTACAACGCTGACAACGATGACCTTCTGGAGAATGAGAAACTGACCCCCAAAATACAGATAAATTCTTGTAAAACAAACGTAGATAAGTTCCTGTGATCAAATGCAGCACCTCTTGAAGCTAGAAATGTACCTTGCTTATTGGCATGCAGCCCTTCTTTCCCTCTATCCCCGGTGACCCCTGCTCTCCCTCATGCCAACCTCAGCTGCTTTAAAAAGAAAGTTTTTTTCAGGAGTGGGATGCAGTTCTTCCGGTCTCCAAGAAGATATTGGGGAACATTGGGAAGAGGAGAATCACAAAAGTTGTGGCTCTGTTGTTACAGTCCCTGAAGTCACCATCATACTTGGTCTCACAGAAGAAAGGGGTACACAAGTTTAACATATGGGTTTTCGGCAGTGTTCATAGTGGGGAAGGAAAATTAAGTGACTTTGCGGGTGGGATCCACGAGCCAATTCAATGTGCTGCTGTTATGGCTTCTACTACTGAATCTATAATTAATCATATGGATATTTTACATGCTGGTAGTGTGAATGCTTATGAGTGCCAGCAGGAATCTCCTAATTGGAAAGAGCCTCTGTGCCAATAAGTAATACTAGTGCTTTAAAGCCCCACGACCCTGATATCCCATTTGAGCTACATGTGTTAGTGCTGATGAGTTTGCCACGGGAGCCTCTGACAGTGAAAAGCAGCCTTCACACCATGGCATCTCTTGGGGTTTTGCGGTCATGCCCTCCCTCACATGGTGACCAGGAAAACCCTTTCATAAAGTAGCTGTTGGCTTGTCATTGGAGCTCTTACAGAAACTGGGTACCTAAACCATGGAGGTGTGTGACTCTCTACCTTGATATTCCCCTTTCCAGGTAGGTCAGCTCACACTCAACAAACAAGGTAGAAAGGGACAACAAGCCTCTCTTGTTAAATTAAAATTGTGTAATCAAGAATGCAGCAGTCTAGGCCCCAGCAGCATTGCAGCTTTATATGAAAAAATGGCAGCTGTAATTTAGGGGGAAATGTTATACCCCATCACCATGCACTGCTTTTGAAAGCAAAACTGGCTTGGTAGGGTTTTCAATTCACTAAGGTTCTCCTAAATTCTTGGGTCTGGATAACTGATGTTTTGACTAAGTTAACATCTGATGGTGTCCCAGACTGAACTATTTGGCATCAGCACCAGCTATGTCGAACTAAAAATGGAGAGGCGATCTTATCTCGGGGCAGAACTCTAGGATGTTGTGATAGTTCTGGCTAATACCTGTTGAATCCTGCTACAATTTTTCTGGCTTTTGTGCTATTGCCAATGGCCTAGATGTTTGGTCTGCCACACAAATCATGGTTGCTGATTGAATTGCCAGAATCATACTTGTAGATGTTCAGGGTAAGGGCCTACTCTCTGAGGAGCCCATCTAAAATCTAGCTGTTAGGTGAGATTGCATTGTCCACACCGCCAACCTTGTTGCTTAAATCCAGTCTCATACTAGACATAGCAATGCATCCTCCATCGTAGAGTGGGTACGTCATGGAGGACTCTGTTTCTGAAGTTGGGCAATCTTAATCAAAGAATACGAGAAACCTCTATTATGTATTCTGAGCAATAGAGAAGAATTTCTTTTTAAAATTTAGTGAGAGAGAATCTTTTTTTTTTCCCTACCAAAAGCAAGGCAGTTTTAAACCTTGGTATTTCACCTATGAAAGTCATTTTGCAGAATTTTGCAGATTGTGGAAGATGCAATTTGACTCCTTGCTCTGCCATTTACTAGCTAGACGACCTTAAGCAAATCAAAAACTCCTAGAGATTCAGTGTTATTTTTTAAGAGAGAAATGGGGTAGTTTTAAATATCAAAGAAACAACACCTGTGAAAGTGCTTTCTAACTACAAAGCACCCTATAAATATTAGTTCTTTTTCTAGTATTTCTGTACATTTAAGCTGAAGAAATAGAAACTGAGCATATAAATATAACCCACTGTCTGTACATTAAAACTAAACAAAATTTACAGAAAACAGACTATGATTTTAAAGCATTTGGCACATTAGCTGTAATTCAATATAATAAGCAATACTCTTTGACTAAGCAGGGAAAGTACACAACAGCCTGGAAGAAAGGGAGATTAAAGAGGAAGAGAATAGAAACTATACATGAAGACCACATGTAGTTATATATATATTACACTATTTGTAATATTTATATTGGCACTTAACATTTAATAAAATGTATATGGTTTATCAAATTATATAACTCTAAACGCTTCAACTAATTATCAAATATATTGCTATGTTAAAATAATCCTTTAAATTTTGATTAAGAAAACTACCTGGACTTTTTCAATTTAATGGAAGCCACTAATCATCATTCCAATTTCTACACTGGGAAGACCAGGTAAAAAGTATCCACATATTTCATTACAATTTACGTAGCCTGGTATCTTTGTTTCTTTTGAAACTATATCAATGACATAATTAATTTGGAATCCAGGATGCCTACAACTTTTTCTTAGGTCTTTGCATGAAGCTAAACATGGCTTATTTGTATTTATACAAAATGTTCTATCTTCTTAATTACCATATATTTATATTTATGGAATTTCATCTTGACTTTATATACTTTATGTCAGCTTATTTCGGAAATCATATTTGACCTTCTATTGTTTATATCTGCAACTTTAATCAATGAAGTAAAAAATAATAACACTGGATTTGATTTAAAACATCTGACCTTTAAAATTTCAACGGATCCTCAAAATCCATAAGTTAAAATGCCACCTATTTCCCAGTAGACACAATATAAATCTATTCAATGAATGGCATTGTGCTACAGTATCTAAGGCAAAGTACTCTTTTGTAAGGGATCACAAGTTATTATAAAATAGGGAAAGTTTAATTCTAAAAAATGTACAAAACTATAAAAACAGAGGATAACATAGGACATGTCACAAAAATGGTACATATGGATTTGGGTAAAGAAAATTAAAGAGCTGAAAAATCATTCTGTTTAACATGAAAATAAAATAACAAGTGTAAGTATAACAGAAGCAGAAAAAGAACAAAACAAAGGGAGGAAGAAGAAAGAGGAGGAGGAACAGGACAACTAATACTTACAGAACATTTACTATAAGTTAAGCATGTGATTACCATATTTAATCCTTACAAGATTCTATGAGATGACTATTGCTTTTTACAAGTGAGGAAAAGGAATTTTATTGTAGAGAAACAGTAAAGATGACAGAAAATGTATTTTGGGATTCATACGTGAGGGACTTCAAAATAGGCAAAAAGGCAAAAATCAGCATCTTCTTGAAAATTAAGTGGATTTTATGATTATAAGAGTGATTGCTAATAACAAATTACTTGAATTTGAATTTTAGCACCCTATTTTCTTTTTTTAAAAGTTTTATTTTAATTCTGTTAGTTAATATACAGTGTTGTATTAGTTTCAGGTGTATAATATCTTGATTCAACAGTTCTATACATCACCAGGTGCTCACCTATTTCACCCATCCTCCGCTCTCCTCTTCTCTGGTAACCATCAGTTTGTTCCTATAGTTAAGAGTCTGCCTCATGGTCTGCCTCCCTCTCTCACTCTCCTCTCTTTTTTCACCTTTGCTTATTTGTTTTGTTTCTTAAATTCCACATATGGTGAAATCATATGATATTTGTATTTGTCTTTCTCTGACTGACTTATTTCACTTTGCATTATATCAGCACCCTATTTTCTAAGACTGTGTAAAGTTATTTAATCTCGCAGTGTCTCAATCTTCTAATCCATTAAAAGGGGAACAACAATAGTACCTACCTCATGATGTTGTGAGGACCAAATGTAAGGATCCATGGAACATGCTTAGAGCAAAATCATACAGCTTCCTGTGTGACACAGCTTCAAAAATCATTCTATGATTGGATTGTTATTACAATATTATTTCCTAAAATGACACTATATTTCATCAAGAGAATGACATGATGAGAACTGCTTTTTTTCAAAAATTAATCTAACAGCATACAATCAAAATTTAAAATGAGGGAATGCTAAAAGTATGGGCATCATTAAGAACACAAAAATAATTCAGGTGCTTCCTGTTGTCCAATGTCTGAAAGCTGTTCTTTCACATATTTCGTTTAGTTTGCTGGTAGAGCAGAGCCATTCCTGTTGCAGTTCAGTTCATGGGTGGTAGCACAAGATCAATCTGCTAGTTCTAAGTCCATCTCCTACAAAATTTTATGCCCACCTGTAGCCTCCATGTTTATTTTCCTAATTTAGGTATTCAGCTAAATTTAGGTATCCACTGTTCACCTAAATTCCGCAGGCAGTTCTAGGAGGCTGTTCTGATGACACTTCTAGCCTCATCCTTGTATTAATTGCTCTCAAACTGGCACCAGAATGATCTTTTCAGGATGAAAATCCAAAGGTTTCCTTGTCTTTTCCAGCTAATTGTCAGTAAGCTCTTCGAAGGCAAGGATGGTACCTGGCATTTAGTAAGTTGTGTGCAGGTAAATCACCTTTACTGGGGGAAAAAAAAAAAGTCCTGCTACCTAACATTTGTCTATTCCCATGTTGTAAATACTCCCATCATGGCCACTTTCAAACTGCCAATGTGCTGTCACACATACTATAGAGATATGAAAAGATGCACTCAGCTTTCACGGAACAGTACAGTTCAGCTTCAGGTCCCCAGTAGGCACCTGAGAAATGTTTCTTGAATGAAATATTATTCAATTATTCAATTATTTTTGCTAAATACGAGAGGAAAATGAGTGGCAATTAACTAAATAGTTTATTCAGCCTCCAAAATGTATCATTGACAAGATGTGTTCATGTAGATAATTTAGGAGGAAAAGGATCTTAGATATGAATATGCATGTGTTAATAATTTGGTGTTTAAATACTGATCTTAGTGTGGGAATTAAGTAAAACTTTGCTGAGAAGTCTGAAAAATAAAAGTTGCTTGAATTACTTTATGGTAATTACTCTACATTGTCAGTGAAAATAGTAGAACAGTAGGTAAACTTTGTAAAATAAGTTGAATGAGATTGAGCATGTATAAAATTGTACTTTTCTGGAAATAATGATTTTAATAGCTGGAAGGTATTCAAAACACACAGCATTAGGTCTGAGAACAATAAACTCTTAACAGTAAACACATCATACAACACATAATAAAGAAGAAATTTTGGGAGATCATCTGCATTAAGAATTTAAGACAAGAAAGCTAGAAAGTTGTACTGAAAAACCATAACTGCAAGATGACGAGGATGCATACACATTGACAAGTTACCCCTAACCACAGATCTTTATCAACCTAATCCCCCACCCATAGTGGTCCTACTTTACCTTACTCACTCAATGCCAAAGTTTGCTAATTAGAAGAATCTATCTCTTAAGATGTGTTGGGACAGTGAATCACTGAGAAGTGTACATATGTTATGACATACTGTACTGTGTTCCTGTCTCCAGTAGCTAGATACGTAGAAATTGTTCTTGAGTAGGCCAATAGATCCTATTCAAACTCCCAACAAAAGGTAAACAGGAAGTGGCTCTGAGTGGTATCTGGGGGGAGAAGGGAAAGGATGGTGTAGGGCATTATGGGGTGGGGAGGAAGGGCAATAGTTAGGGACCTAATCCAATACCACTCAGGCTCATGTTGACCACATGACCTAAAAGAAGGGATGCAACCAATAAAAATTCAAGTAGAGTCCTAAAAACATGCTTTGCCTCTTCTTCTTTTTTTTTTTTTTAAAGATTTTTATTTATTTATTTATTTGACAGAGAGAGAGACAGACAGCGGGAGAGGGAACACAAGCAGGTGGAGTGGGAGAGGACGAAGCAGGCTCCCAGCGGAGCAGGGAGCCCGATATGGGGCTCAATCCCAGGACTCTGGGATCAGGCCCTGAGCTGAAGGCAGACACTTTACAACTGAACCACCCAGGCACCCCTGCTTTGCCTCTTCTAAGTAGTTCCCTTTATGTTTGCTTTTGATGGAAATTATATTTATGAATGTAGGTATATACTTATAGTCACTTTTTATAATAGTACAGAAATGAGGAAATCTTAGGAAAAAGTAAACACTATCTGATATTTATTCATTATTAATATCATTTTAAAATGTAAGTGTTCTATCTTTTAAACAAGTTCCAAGAAGGCTTAAGAGTTACATTCGGTGTAATGCCAATACCAGTTACAAAGACATGCCCGCTATGGTTCTGAATAATTCCTAAAGATGAAGTAGTAATTTGGTCTAAATATTTATGTGTAATTTACGGTGAAATAATTTGCTGTCATACAATTGGTTTTGGAAAGCAAATCTCATGCTTTGTCTTTTATCATTACAGTGTCTTGGAAAATGCCCTTTCAAATGCTGTTTCGTATTCATATAGAGGGGAACACAGATCTGGTTTCTTAAAGCAGAAGTTACGAGCAATCTCCATGAGAATGTTAGATTTTGGAATTGCCTAACCATAAAAAGCTGTTTAGAAAAATTTTCTGGGGTGCCTGGCTGGCTCAGTTGGTAAGTAGAGCGTGCGACTCTTGACCTTGGGGTCATGAGTTCGAAACCCACATTGGGTGTGGAGATAAAAAAAGAAAAATTTTCCTATTTCTACTCATGATTATTTTGTTTTATTCTTTTGATGAGGGACCAATCAGTAATATATATTACATGGTGCCACATTATTGCCACATTTATCATTTAGCTCTCCCAACTGACTCTGCTTCACTTAAGAGAATTAAAAAAAAATGTACACATCTATTAGTTTATTTGAAGTGTATAGAGTAACAACCAACATTCTAGAAAAGGGATCAAGGACGAATTTGGTGAAAGCATCTGTTTAACAGTCATCTTAGGGTTAAACAGAATGAAAATCCTGGAATATCAGGAACATATGACCAGATGAAAGTGTAAATGTATGTCTGGCAAAGAAGGAAAGGGGGATCATTTCATTTACAGGTAATTAATTTATTAAATAATCTCAACTTTAATAGATTTTATTTTAAAAGAACAGAATGGTTGAAGTATAGCTCCCCTTGGATGTGAGACAGATACAGTCAGCAGAATTTGAAAATGAAGTCATACAGAAGGCCCACAGGGCCAGAGTCAGGTATATGCCTCTGTCTCATTTACTTTTCTTATTTAATAAACATATACATATTCTCTATTCACCTAGTCTCCCACAATCAATGTTTTCACTCTCCTAATTTTCTCTGATTCATATGTTTTACTCCATCTTGATATTTCCCCATAGTTGATCCTTCTACCTAAATCAAATGCTTTTTTTCAAATACAAATTCTGAACCCTACCAGATAGTACTCAAATCAGAATTACTTAGAGTGGGTCCAGTTATTTGCATTTATAACAAGTACCTACTGTAACTCTTCTGTAAATTTGAGTTTTAAAATCACTACTGGTCTTTGGATAAGGCAGCAGGGCCACTAGCAATGATGGCAATGTCCTCTACAATATGAGTTAGCCCACAATATCAGCAAAAACTGTAAGATCAAGAAAGGAGGCCAAATGAGAGAGGGAAGGAGGAAAAGAGAGAGGGAAAAGAGAGAGAGATAGAGAGAGAGGGAGAGAGAGAGAGAGAGGATTTATTGGAATTGGTTCAAAATAAATGACTGTACAGACTGGCAGGATCAAGACAGTCTGGGAAACCTCTGGGTTCCCAAATATTTAAAAATCACCCTCTTCTTCTTTGACTCTGTATAAAGTATGAAGCAAGTAAAACAGGTTAAGACATACATTTTATCTTAAATGTGATCAAGACATTTTATAAATTTAAGAGAAATTGTGTTTAGTGTAAATGCTATGAATTGTGTGAAATTTCCCAAAGTTCACTGAATTTTTTTACTTTTATAAATGATAATTGGAACAGATTGGAAAGCAGATGGTGTCCTTTAAGCTACAGTAATTACCTGAGAGGAAAGACCTATAAAAAGGGAAGAAGGAAGAAAGATAGGAAGGAAGAGAAGAAAAAGGGAAACAGGAGAGAAAACTTCCTATTTGTAACATAAAATATCTTTCTTTCAAATGTTATCTCATTAGTTTTTACTTACAGCACATGGATTTTTTTTTCATCAAATTCCAATGTTTTGGTCTCAAAAAAGTTTTTTAAACTGCACAGTAGTTTGGAACATTAATTGAAATGACAAATTTCAGTAACTACTTAATTAAAAGCTGAGAAACAAATAAGTTCACATTTACCTAAAAACACATTCTCCATAATTTCTAATAAAAGACAAATGTAAAAACATTGTCAAAGAAATATCACACCAAAGTTAAACAAGCAAGGAAGACTTTATTCAAGACTATTGCAATAGGAGAGAGAGATTGAACTCTGTTGAAATAAAAGGAGAGTTTTCAGTGCTGGGGTGAGCTAGTGTAAATTACTGGAGGAAGGTGTGGAGAGACAGTAAATGTGATTAGCCATTTGTGTTTGCTAATTGGCAACTGAAATTAGGCTTCTATTTTCCCACAGGGACTAGGAGACAGGGACACTATCTTTCTTGGTGATTACATTTCAAAGGGATGGCTCTCAGGTCCTTGAGAAAGACATTCCTTGTTGTAAGACTGGCTAGAAGCTGGGAGAAGACTTACATCTCAAAGGGTCAGTACTCCGTGTTATATGTAACTAATGATCATGAACACTACATCAAAAACTAAGAATGTACTGTATGGTGGCTAAATTTTTCCATTGGATATTCTCTCCCGCTTTGTCAAAGATTAGTTGACCATAGATTTGAGGGTCCATTTCTGGGTTCTCTATTCTGTTCCATTGATCTGTGTGTCTGTTTTTGTGCTAGTACCATACTGTCTTGATGATTACAGCTTTGTAATAGAGCTTGAAGTTCGGAATTGATGCCACCAGCTTTGGTTTTCTTTTTCAACAATCCTTTGGCTATTCAGGGTCTTTTCTGGTTCCACAGAAATTTTAGGATTATTTGTCCACTTTTGTGATAAAAGTTGTTGATGGTATTCTGACAGGGATTGCACATCTCCAAAGGCAAGGGAAACAAAGGCAAAAATGAACTATTGGGACTTCATCAAGATAAAAAGCTTTTGAGCAGCAAAGGAAAGAGTCAACAAAACCAAAAGACAACTGACAGAATGGGAGAAGATATTTGCAAATGACATATCAAGTAAAGGGCTATTATCTAAAATCTATAAAGAACTTATCAAACTCAATACCTAAAGAACAAAGAATCCAGTCAAGAAATGGGCAGAAGACTTGAACAGACATTTCTCCAAAGAAGACATCCAAATGGCCAACAGACACATGAAAAAGTGCTCAGTACCCCTCAGCACCAGGGAAATACAAATCAAAACCATAATGAGATACCACCTCATACCAGTCAGACTGGCTAAAATTAACAAGTCAAGAAACAACAGATGTTGTCGAGGATGCAGAGAAAGGGGAACCCTCCTACACTGTTGGTGGGAATGCAAGTTGGTGCAGCCACTCTGGAAAACAGTATGGAGGTTCCTCAAAAAATTCAAAATAGAGCTACCCTATGACCCAGAAATTACACTATTGGGTATTTACCCCAAAGATACAAATGTAGTGATCCAAAGGGGCACCTGTACCCCAATATTTATAGCAGCAATATCCACAATAGCCAAACTACAGAAACAACCCAGATGTCCATTGACAGATGAATGGATAAAGAAGATATGGTATATATATATACAATGGAACATCACACAGCCATCAAAAAATGAAATCTTGCCATTTGCAATGATGTGGATGGAACTAGAGGGTATTATACTGAGTGAAATAAGTCAATCAGAGAAAGACAATTATCATATGATCTCACTCATATGCAGAATTTAAGAAACAAGGTAGAGGATCATAGGAGAAGAGAGGAAAATTTGAAACAAGACGAAACCAGAGAGGGAGACAAACCATAAGAGACTCTTAATCTTAGGAAACAAACTGATGGTTGCTAGAGTGGAGAGGAGTGGGAGGGATGGGGTGGTTGGGTGATGGACATTGGGGAGGGTATGTATTGTGGTGAGCACTGGGTGTTGTGTAAGACTGATGAATCACAGATCTGTACCCCTAAACAAATAATACATTATATGTTAATTTAAAAAAAAAGAAACTTTTTTCAAAGAGAAAAAGGAAATAAGGGGAGACTGGCCTTATCAGATATCTAAACCTGTTAAAGATGTAAATTTTAGAACACTGCTTAAAATCCTTTAATGGCTTCTCATTGTTTTAATAAAACTCATTAACCAAAAAAAAAAAAAAAAAAAGGAAGGATAGCCTTGACTAAAACAAACGCAAATAGTTTCCATATATAACCTCCATTATCTCATAAAAGTACTCCTTTAATTCTATACATTATTTTGTATTTGTTGTGCTTTTATTTCAAATTCTATCCACGTTATCTCATCATTGACATACAATTATATGTACCAAATTAGTTTTATTTAGGTTTTGAGAAATTAGCTTTTTGTAATTAAAGAGCCAGTTAAGGAATGAAAAGAAAAAAAAAGACTCAAGGATGCCTTCTTCTTTACCTATGACAAGGCTAGACACAGACTCTCCATATTCCATACTTTGCTCATAAATGATTAGCTCAACTGCTTGCCCCACTGATCGATGGGAACAAAATGCTTGTTAACCAAACTTTGATTAAGTTTCTTTCTCCCCCCCCCCCCCCCCCCGCTTGAAATCTGATTCACCCTCAGGCTGACCCAGCATTACAGTTTCTCCTTAAGGGCCTCTCCTGAGTATATGCTGGCCTCAGAGTAGAACAGTCTCAGATCCACCATCCAATCATGCCACCTTTCATCCCACTGCCTATACACCTGGTTCTTTTTAGCCTTGTTAAAGGAAAAACCCTTTTGACTAACCCTTGAGAACCCTGACGAATTCATTGCTGCAGTGCCCTCTCTATTGCAATGGTAATCCTCTCTCCTTTGCCATGGTCCCATTCCTGTGCTTTTGAAATAACCTTTCTAGTAAAGTGTCTCTTATAAAAATAAATAAATACATAAAGTCTGAAATTGTTTTTTATTTGACAGAGGATCCTTCCACATTTTGTTTATTGTCTCAAATGTTTTTGTGGGGGGACTATATTTCTTTAGAACTATGCATACACACTTCTTTCTAATACATGTTACCTTATTCAGCCAACATTAATCACCTTTCATATATCCTTTTAGATATTGTTTCCTTCTGGAAATCTTCCCTGACCTCCTAAGCCCTATGCTCTTATTTCGCACCATGTTCTAAATTGCTTTATTTTCACACCAAACTGTAGTGTCTTTGAGGGATCAATGGCTTATTCTCCCAACAGCTAATATAGGGACAGACATATAGTAAATGTTCAATAGATGTTCATTGAATTAATAATCTTTTTAAAAAATTGGAAGCAGTTTTGCCTAGGCTATGCCTTCTTTATATCTTAATTATAGTGTTATAAAGTGGAGAATATGCTCAAAGCTAACATCGATACTTTCCAGGTATGACTGTGCCCTAATTGGTTAAGAAAATGCATTTCTGTCCCAAGAGACAGGGAGAGAAACAGACGGTCTTCCTGTCTTTGTGATCAGGCTGGCGGGTTTGCTGTTTCTGGCCCCTAACAGTCATGGGAAACTCAAATTAGTTTTTCAACTGAATTCCATCTACCTTCTAAATGGTGCGAATTTTTCCAACTCAGGCAAGAGTGTGCAAATCATTCCTAAATTTTGGTGCTGTTGAGTTTCCATCATTTATTCTGTGCTTTTTCTGGGTATTTCAGTGGAGAGTTAGAAGTTATATAAAGACCACTAGTGAGAGGACATTTTAAACCATAAACCTAATCAGAGAAAATGGAGAGACAATTTACTCTCAAGACTTTGAAGTTAACCCTCAGAGTAAGGATTCTTTTTCTCCCTCACTCGTCTATGTTCACCACAAATTGTTTTAATAAGAAGGTGTACAAGGAAAAAGAGGACATGGGGTTTCAGTTACATCTGACAAGTGCCTAATATGTGGGAAGTGATGGAAAATCATGTTAACATATACTAACTCTGAGAAATTAGTTATCTGGACCAGTTAGGTTCACAACAGAAAATATATTTTAAAAATTAGGATAGATTTGTTAGCCATTTATAAAGTCATGTTGTAGCAAACCATAAGGGCAGAGCGTAAGGCCAGGGCCCTCAAAGCTGGAGTCACCTTACTACCCCTACGCAAGAAGGAACAAGTGTAAGGAGCAGTTACTGTAACCTAGAGACAGAGAGAACTGTGTGTAGAAGGCTACTTGACAGGGATTAAAACCTTCCGCAGAGGGACGCAGCCTTAAAAGCTTCAGGTAAGGTACACAACCAGCCTGAGTGAAAAGAGAGGAGCACAGCACTGAGACCCGTTTGACAAAAACCGGCTTCCAACGAAAGAGTCCTTCTCCACGTGCAGACATGCTCCCCAGTGCCTGTGGCAAGGTGAAGGAAATGCCATACACTGACCTGTAAGAGACCACAGGGCCCAGGCACCGTCTGAGCCCTTCCCTCATCCCGGCGGTTTTGCTAGCAGGAGTTCAACCCCAACGAACACAGCCCGGAGACCCCTGGGGCAAAAACGGCTTCCGACGAAAAATATGTGCTGGCTGTGGAAAACCTATCCCAAAGTGGTGGTAGCCAGGTAAACAAAATGCCACACACCTATGTGTAAGAAACAACGTTGCCCAGGCATGGTCTAAGCCCCTCACCTTGTCACTGTGCTTTTGGTAGCCGGAGGGACACCCGAGGCCCACGGCCCTGAGACCCGTTTAGCAAAAAGCCGGCTTCCAACGGAAACAGTTTTCCTGAGGTACAGACCCTCTCACAAGTGGTTGTGGCAAGGTAAAGCAAATGCCATCCACTTCTCTGGAAGAAACCACAGTGCCCAGCCATGTTCTAAGCCCTCACATCATCCCTGGGCTTCTGGCAGCAGGAGTGAAAAGAGAGGAGCACAGCACTGGGACCCGTTTGACAAAAACCGGCTTCCAACGAAAAAGTCTTTCTCCACGTGCAGACATGCTCCCAAGTGCCTGTGGCAAGGTGAAGGAAATGCCATACACTGACCTGTAAGAGACCACAGGGCCCAGGCACCGTCTGAGCCCTTCCCTCATCCCGGCGGTTTTGCTAGCGGGAGTTCAACCCGAACGAACTTCCAACGGAAACAGTTTTCCGTACCTTCAGGTAAGGTACACAAGCAATCCCACAGACAGGGGGCAGCAGCAAGAAAATAAATACCCCAAACTCACTCTTCTCCCTTCCACCAGTCCTCTGCCAGTATTCCCCACTGATAAACACCAGAATTCAGTGGGCGAGGAAGCCTATGGATGTAGTCCAAATTGATCCGGGAATCCACAGTGGTCTATGGACCAAACCCAGCTTGCTGTCTGCTTTTATAGACCTGCAAGCTAAGAATGCTTTTCACATTTTTCAAGAGTTGAAAAAATATGGTTTTTTTTTGCCGGAAATGGCAGCAATCCCTGTACCGACGGATGAAAGATAACTCTGAACTTCGCTGCGAAAGAAAGGAAAAGGTAAGGGGGTCAAAGCTCAAAGACCCTTTGCTCTTCTTTGCTCCCACTTTTGTTGGTCCTTCAGGATAATCACAAATCCTTACCACTGTTTCTGAAGCATGTGATGTGTGACAAGGGGTCTTACTGAAACTGGGAGGATTTGTTTCCCAGGAAGATACCATATGCTAATCGGCGTGTTTTGTGAGTTCTGTTAAACATAGCCTAGGGGACAATGCCTACATCTCTTAGATCACGGGGGGGGGGGGGGGGGGGGGGGGGGGGGGCTGTTTGGGCTAGGGAAGTTTCTGGAAGGCAACTCCCCGTGGCATTCCAATGGCAGAGTGGTGACGCAGGCCTCCACATTCCAAAGGCCTGCGCCCTTCTCCAAAACCTTCCATCCCCCCAGCGGCCTCTGGGTTACATTTTAGCAAGGTGGGTATTATGGCTGATTTCAGGCTCTACTTTAACCCCAGCAATTTTTAAATATTCCGTGGCACATAACAATTAAATGGAATTCAAATTTCAGCATCTACTGATAAAGTTTTATTCGAACACAGCCATGCTCATTTGCTTGCATATTGTGTCTGACCGCTTCTGTGTCAAAATGACAAAGTTGAGTAATTGTGGGAGAGACCATATGTGGTGCTCTCACAGCTTTGCATCGCTGCTCAGAGCGTAGCTGTTACAGTGACCCCGTTACAGCGACACGGTTACAGCCTGACAGGCTTGTGAATGCCACATGTATTAGTGTACTGTGCTACTTCATTATTTATTTACTACCCGTGCATACTCATCATGTCAAAACAAGAAAAAAGAGAAAAGTGGATTTTAATGTCACAAGTTTAAGGCAGAGTGCTGTGTAGGTTATTTTATTATAGAATTTGAAGACAAAGATGGCGTTTCTTACTCAATGACATTACAACTGTGCTCAAAGAATCAACATACATTAATGTCTACTTGAACACTCATGACAATATTCAAAAGAAAGTGACTGAAAACTTAGAAAACTTTAAATGGGATATTTAATAATGGCAGAATTTCTTCAGAAAAAATAAAAACCGAAAGTGAGGTGGGAACCAAATTAAGTTTCTGAGTGGCTTATTTGTAAACCAATCAAGGAAAACTACTTACTGATGGTGAGTTAATTAAATTGTGTTTTATTGCAGTGGCCAAACAAAGGTAACCATTAAAAAAATAAACTTGATTAAGACTGCTAGCATTTTGGTGAGAGCAATTGTTCAAGATTGGAGAATTGGGTAAAACAGCAATAGTCAATTAAAAAGAAAACATGGCAATTGATTTCAAGTGGTTTTCTGTGGCTCTTGAGGAGTCAACAGATGATATCGATACTGCTCAGATGTTGTTTATTTGAGGACTCAAAGCCAAGTCTGAAGTGATTAAAGAATCAGCCTATATGACCATTACCTGTGGCCAGGCAAGAACGCCTTCAAAGATGTTGAGAAAACGCGAGTTCGGCACAACCTGAAGTGGAATTTGTTAAGATATATTGCAACAGATGGTGACAAAAATGTATATGCAGTAGAAAAAGGAAAAGTTGAACAAAGTTACAAAACTTGTGAAAATGTAATGTGGATAAAGCCTATGGATATTCACTGTAATATTCACACAGGCAAATGCTTGATCACCATCCCTTGTCATTGTTGTAAATATGAGCTTCGCTTGTGCTTATGAGTGTCACAAACTTAAGTTTTGTCAGTTTTGTCAGTTTTTGACAGAAATAAAAGCCGAATAATCTGACCTGCCCTACTTTCACAGAAGTTTGATGGCTTAGCAATGGTAAAATTTCACTGGGATTTTTCTGAGCACAGGACCAAAACTGGTTTTTTTTGTTTGTTTTTTTTCTGGATGAAAAGAATTGCTTTGACCACTATTAATTACAGACATAATGATATTTCTTTTTTCATTTTCATTTTCATTGTTATATTATTTTTTTTGATATTTCCTAATGAATTCAACCTAAAATGATAGGCAGAATAGTGCTTACATGTGGAGTTTATGCTGTTGTATAGGCATTTCAACATCTAATGTTGTTTGAATCACAAGTAATGTCAGGCTTTAAACACTTTCCCTGCTGTCAAAAGTTAAAACAGGAAATGGGGTCTCTATTCCCATGCACATTTGTAGTGGATATATTTCCTGAACTCAAACACAGATCTAGCTGTGTTTTTTTGGACCTTGATGCAAACATAAAGGAAATTTTCATATTTTAAAACTCATTTAACTGTACAGTTGAGGACCATCCACCAATCCTTCAAATAGAAGTGATTGATCTGTGACATAATGACGTCCTAAAAGGTGAATATCAAGAGGAGAATCTGATAGAATTCTATAAACGACTTCCAAATGATGAATATGTTCAATTAAATAAGCTTGTGGATTGGTATCAGTATTTAACAATTCTTATTTGATTGGAAAGACATTTTCTAAGATGAAATATGAAAACTCTTATTTCATAGCAGCACTAAACACTAAATTTCAACCTCCATTAAACAAAATGCTATCCAAAAAATTGCTGAGATCAAACATTATTTCTCATTTGGACTTCGACTTCTAATTATTTAGTGAGGTTTTTGGTTGTTTTCTATCTCTTTTTAAAAATTCTGCACCTTTATCCTTTCCTTTGTATTTTCCAAGTTTCTTTTTTGATAATGTCTTCCATCATATCTGCTAATTCTTCTTAAATCCTCTCTCGTGGTGGTCAACCATTTCCCCTTCTTTATCCAATTTGAATTGTTGCCCTGATCTTGCAGCACAATGGTCAGAATGGACTGCAAGAGAAGTTGAATCTCTCTGTCTTTTCCCTGTCCCTGTTCCATGTTTACCAGCCTTGTTTTTTTCTAGACTAGTAATTCACTAAATTCCTAAGGTAGGGTTCACGGGAGATAACATTTATAGGTCTTTATAGGTCTGAAAATTCTTTGTTTTGTCCTCACATTCGATGACATTTTTGACTGGGTATAGAAATCAAGACTAAAAATAAATTTTGTTTTATTGCTCCGACAGTTTTTCTCTATAATCTTTTAGCCTTTAGTATAACTAACAAATTTGTCATTATTTAAATCTTCATTTATTAATGGATATATTATATTGATTTATTTTCATTCCAGAGTATTTCACAACTTTAAAAAACGTCACTGGCATTTTACCATCATAAATCTAGCCCGAAGTCTATCTTTCATTCTATTTGGAATTCTTTAGGTCCTTGTGGTGTCTAAATGAGGTGTCTCTTGATTAGATTGTGGACCCCAAATGTGGGGTGATGATGTGGTGGAAGGCGGTGGTGCTGCAGGGGAAAGAATTCACCTGAGGCAGCACAAAAGAAATAGAAGTTTATCGAATACACTGTAAGGAAGCAGTAGGCAGGACAACGGAGAGGCTGTCTGCAAGGAGGCAGTGGGTGGGGGCTGATTTAATTTAATTTAATTTAATTTTATTTTATTTTATTTTATTTTATTTTATTTTATTTATTTTTAAAGATTTTATTTATTTATTTGACAGAGAGACAGCCAGCGAGAGAGGGAACACAAGCAGGGGGAGTGGGAGAGGAAGAAGCAGGCTCCTAGCAGAGGAGCCTGATGTGGGGCTCAATCCCAGAACGCTGGGATCACACCCTGATCCAAAGGCAGACGCTTAACGACTGCGCCACCCAGGTGCCCCTGGGGGCTGATTTTAAAGAAGGAAGATGAGGCGGTATGGGGACATACGCAATGTTTCCTCTTTGGTAACTGTGCCTAGTTGTTAGTAGCCCATTCGTCAGTGAGAGGGTTTTTTGAGGTGGGTTGCCTGATGTCTTTGTTTAGCCAGGTGGTCACTGTGGGCCCTTTCCACATTCCATCTCTGAAGCCTATTTGCCTCCAAGTGGCCTCTACAGTCTCTTCAATGACAAAACTCTGGCTTCCTTGTCTTTGCTAATTTCTATTTCTTTATTAAGTGGTCAAAAATAAAACATTCTATATTGATCTTTGATAACTTTTATAGCTTTTTAAAAATTATATTTCACAGCCATTTGTTGTTTTGTTCTACAGTTTTCAAGAGTCCCTCAAAATTATCTTTCTTTTCTTATAGTTTTTTACTTTTGAATTTGTAGTTTTAGGTTTAATTTTTTAAAGTGCTTTCTTGTCTTAATAATTCCAGTGAAATCACTTTAGGAATATTAATGCAAGGCTTACTTAATTGTTAATATTTTCTGATATATTTTTGGATTCCTCTAGGACATTCTTTTCCAATTGCCTTGGCTTTTCTCTTTTATGTTAATTGTTGGGTGATGTTTCATTATCTATTCATAAATTAAGGCAGTAAAGAAGACCTCTGTGTCCTTAGGTAAATAGAGTCACTGGCTTTGCTTTAAGGTAATAGGATGAGGTCCTACTCATTACCCTGGAAAACTCCTAAATGCTAAAAGGAATAAAATTTTGATTTGGTATGATAAAACTCGCTGTATTGGGGTGCCTGGGTGGTTCAGTTGGTTAAACATCTGCCTTAGGTCATGATCCCAGTGTCCTGGAACGGAGCCCCACATCAGGCTCCTTGCTCAGCAGAGAACCTGCTTCTCCCTCTGCCTGCCACTCCCCCCTGCGTATGTGTGCTCTCTCTCCGACAAATAAATAAGTAAAATCTTAAAAAAAAAAAACAAAAACAAACAAACAAAAACCTCACAGTATAAGCTTTAACTTTACAGATAGTTTTTATCAGTTCCATAGCAAATAAAGCTGTAATATGTTTACCTAGGCTTAAGTGACTGGCTGAAAGTCTTATTGTATCCATATAGGATATGGAGGAGAGAAATGGGTAAATCACCTGTTGCATTTACAAAACTTCGATTAGTGTCCATGCTTTCAGCTACACATCCCTGGCTCTCCCTTTGCAGAACTTCATGCTTGACTTGGCCCTCTCCCTGAATGCAGCCACATTAGTGTATATTCTAGACTGTGGCTTCCTCTGCTCTCTCTAGTCAATCTATGATAGTGATTTCCTTTTAGTTTTTCAAGTACTTGTTTAAAAATGTGTTCAGTAATGGAATATCTTCAGGTTCTCTTTTCTTCCACATTTTTAAGTGGGGGTGTTGAGAAAGAGAAAGAAAAAGTGAGACATGTGTCTCAGTCTGTCACATTGAAATGGAATACACATTCAACATATGTTTATCAATCACTTACTGTACGGCAGCACTTTGCTATATTTTTATGAACAGAACAAAGATGGTCTTTAACCTTATAAGTTTTACCTTCTAGGAACAATGACAATTGATAGGTAAATAAACAGTAACAATGTAATTAAAAATTATTATTCTTTTTTCAAGATTTTATTTATTCATTTATTTATTTGAGAGAGAGTGTTCGAGCAGAGGAGGAGGGAGTGGGACAAACACACAGCGCACTGAGTGCAGAGCGTGACGCAGGGCTGCATTTCACACCCCTGAGATCATGACCTGAGCTGAAACTGAGCTGGATGCTTAACCAACTGAGCCACCCAGACACCCTTAATTAAAAATTATGATAAATAACATGAAAATAAAGGACAATATCCTGTGAGAAGGAATGACAAATGAGACCAACTCAAGATCTGATGATCAAAAAAACCCAAACAAACAACTGAGTAGAAAGCAATTAAGCTCAACCTTAAAACATAAGCAAGAGGCAATCACACAAAGAGAAAAGTGGGTAGAATATATAGGCAAAGAGATATCTGTTTGATAAGGCTTTTATATGAGGAATTGAAAGAAAGCCAAGGAGTCTGCGAGTGAGAGGGTAGTAGACCAAAAGAGTCAAAAGTAGAGACAAAAAATAAAGGCAAAAGCAGAGGCCAAATTATTTAGAGCATTGTAAACTATAAAAGGTATAGATTTTTTTTATGGACTTTGAAGTGTTTTATTCAGGGGTATTAAATAATTTATCTTTTACGAAGACCATTTTGCTTTCCTGAGGAGAGAAAGGTTAGAGAGGAAAGGTGGGAGGTAAGGATAAATGACAAGAGCTTATCTCAGCAATTCAGGTGAGAGAGAATGGTGACCTAAGCTAAGATGGTAGCAGAAGAGAAAACAAAAAGACAATAGATTCTCTATGGATACGAAAGACTGAATTACTGACATCGATGAGTTGGTTATGGGAGATAAGAAAAGAGAAGAACTCTTGAATTATTTACTACAAAATTGATTGTCTTGTAGAATTTTTATTGAAATGGAGGAGACTGGGGAAGAAAGGAATGAAGAATTTAATTTTGGACTCATTAAGTTTAAGATGCCAATAAAACATTCAAATGTAAATGCCAAGACAAGAAGTCTAGACTTAGAATTTAAATTTAGTTTTATTAGTACATATGTGGTAATGAAAACCGTGTGACTGGATAAGATGATCTAAGGAGAAGAAGAAAGAATGAAGAGAAGAGGAAACAGAACCTGGTTCTCAGGTCAGATAGAAGCAGAAGAACTAGCAATGGAGGCTGAGAAATAATATAATCAGAAAGGCATAGGAAAAAAGCCAGGAAATTCTGAAGTCAATCATAAAGGGAACTAAAATAGAGTTCAAAGAAGGAAGCTTTCAAATGAGAGGCAGAGAGATAGATATGCAGTAGATTTGTTGATTTTTGATGATAACAATTTCAGAGAAGGCAACTTGATTGGAGTATTTGGAAGAGAATATTTTAAATGAGAGATAAGAAAATAGTTGAAAAAAAGCATATGTCGAAAATTATTGTAAGAATTTTAGATATAAAGGATACCAGAAAGGAACTGAATGGACATACGGGGTTAAAGAGGGTTTTGGTTATTTGCCTATTTGTTTGATTATAAGATGGCTACACAAGTGCTCAGGCCCACAGTTGCTCCTGCAATGCTCCAGATGGCCTGAGAAGAGGGGGGCCACTTGCCTCAGTACTTGAACGGTCTCAGCGGTTTTCCCCAGTGTGACTTAAAATTAGTATAACTTTATATGTGTGCCACGATGTGAAACATATTGTGAAGCAGTGACTTCTGGCATATGGAAATCACTCATGAGAGAGAGAGAGAGAGAGAGAGAGAGAGAGAGAGAGAGAAATTAATGACTCAGGAAGACAGGAAAAGAACCAAAGAGGCAAAGTCATGGAGAAGACAGTATATACGAATGATTCACCATTGCCAAAAGAAAGAAAAATTTCCCCCATTTTTTCAGTAAAAAAAAGAAAGAAGTTCCTGGGAGATGCACGTAGGTTTGTAAGTTTGATCGTGAGAAGATGATAAACATCTTTTGGAATAATTTCCATTCTCTATGTAAAATATAATAGAAGATTACAATGTGCAAGTGAGGAGGAAAAAGATATAGGGGATTGGAAGCCCAAGGCAGAGATATGGAACAGTTATTGCAAAGAGAAAGAACTATATTACTTGGTAATATGGTTGCATGACCATCTGCGGTGCCCTGAATATAGTTATAATAGCTCTTTGTACAATTGCATAGGTTTTAGTATACACAAGGTAAACTCCTGAAGGCCAGGATGTTTGTCTCCCTTAGAGCTTCATCGCTTACATTATATGCAAAGTAAGCACACAATACACATTTGTTGAATGAATGAATGAGTGAATGAATGAATGCATGAACAAAAATTATGACTCCTACAAAAGGATTTTATGGAACTAAGAAATTGTCCAATAATTTGCAACATTGCTTTTTGAGGAAAAAGTCGCCTTTTGTCCATTATTTATCTTCTCCTCCATCTTCTCTTTTCTTTTTCCTCTTGTCCAAATAAAATGAAACACTGGAGCCACCATTTCCAGCCAAACCCTTTTAAAAAATATTGCTCCCTAATGTAAAGGTTGACTCTCAGCCAAAATGCCTATAACTGATTTAATTGGACAAATATTAGAATGAATTAAAATTTTAATCATAAATCCTCCAAGTAAGAATTATCTTTCTAGCATAATATTTCCATCCTGGATGGTCTTTTCACACAGAATGCCAAAGTCAGCTCTTTTCTATGAATCCTCTGCTATCAGATTTAAGCTATAGCTTTAGCTTGATCGACTCCACTTTCTTTTCTGCTTCAAGGAAACCTGTTGCCTCTGTTGGCATATTTACTGCTGCTCTTGCAGATATATGAACTATCCCAAGCATAACGTGACCACAGATGGTAGAAAGCTCACTTTAATCAATCCCTTGCTGTGTTTCTGGAACTGCCACTGGTAGCCCCCACTACATGGCTGATTGTCAGTGCCCAGCCTTTGCACACTGGTTGTGTGGGACATGAATCAATTTAAATTTAATAGAGCACAGTGTAGCATCTTTGTCTTGTAGTTTTCAGGAGAGTAAATATTTTTCTTACACTGCTCTCCAGCTATTTCAAGGATGACTACTCTGAGCTAAGATATTTCAGTGTATTGAAACTTTCTGTTTAAAACGAGTAAGCAGTTGAGTTGGAATGTTTTGATTTTTCCCAAGTGACTATAAAGTCATTTCGAGCAATCTTTTGCTTTTTTAGACTAATAGAAAAGGGGCATGTCTTGTTACACTAACCAAACGGATATCATCACTATCTGCTTCTGGAGAAACCAATCTTGAGGTTTGTTTGCCAACCTTAGGTAGAAAGTGCTGTGCAATTACTTGATTCAGATTTTAGCAGAGAGTATGGTCTTTCATCTTTTGTGGTTCTAACACCTGTTTGTGAAATGAAACTGCGGTCTTTTGTATCCACAACTAGCTGCAGGGCAAATGCAACATTTCTATCTGCTCTTAAGGCTTTGTGGAGAATAGGAGGAAAAGTAGAGGAAATGCAGTATAAAACGTGGCAAAAGGAATGATCTGATTAGATTGAATCTGCTTCCTGTATCTTAGTAAATCACAGAGGCTGGGTCAAAAATTGAGGGGTTGTAGCATAATTCTAGAACAATGAAAGTTATGAACCCTATTTGTAAATAGGGAAAATTATATCTGGTATTATCCAAATACCATAAGCGTACACATTTTTCTCTTCTGTGAAATTGATAAAAACATTCTGAAATATGGCCTTCCAATTTTTATGTTAACTGAAAAAGATCTCTATAAGAAACTTCTCCTGCTTATCAAAAAATCTGTTCATATTACAAAAGTTCTAGAAATAGACTTAACAATTCCCAAATGCTGCCTGAATTTATTCTATGTTCTAATTTCACAACTTTTATTATTTTTTTTGCTGTTTCATGGCATCAAAATAATGTATGAAAAAATCCAGACAACTTTAAAAATATAACATTTTTCTTCATTCGAGTATCCAGATATCATCTAACATTAAGAGAATAAATATTGAAAGTTGGGTCAAAATTTCAACAGATGAAAGTAATCTTTCTACCATCAGGATGTCAGACTTCATAACCACATAGAGGTTATAGCTTCATCATGTGTCAAACAGTACAATAAAGAAAAAACCCTGGAAACTCTTGAGTCATATTAAGGGGTTGATCATCAGTATTATGCATTTGTAGCTAGATTTATGCAGAAAGCTGGATTATACTTGATATTAATTAATTAACTTATCAATATTCTTATTGAGAAACAAGGGGGAAATTATCCAAATAACTCTAAAAATTAATATAACACCGATTATATGAATTATAATAGTGCATATATGGTTTATATAATTATACATATAATATATAATTTTAATTGCTATGTAATTATTGTAATTACATATTTCAGATGCTACTAATAAATATATTTTACAGAGTTTTCAGATAACAATATCAAGTTTGTCTATAATATAATGCTATGTGCTATTAACTTACATAAAAATAATTACCAAGTATCCTTCTATTATACTTTGAAACAGGTATTTGAACAACTGTATTTGAATTTTTATGACTTCGAGACTTCAAGGCCTTTTGCTATGCTTTCCAGCACTAGGCTGAAAAATAGCATTTGTATATATTTTTGGTGATACAGTTAGAGAATTCACTGAAAAATATTAAGAACATCATCAATTACTTAGAAAAAAACCCCACAGGAACACTCATTATGAAAACAAAGCCAAATGGACATTATTTGTTGCTTTCTCTGCATCTATTCCTGACTTTCCCCCTCCCCCAAAGTACCCTAATTTTAGTTTCAGATTTCCATGTCTGACCTACTGGTTTAAGGGTAACTCCTACCCCTCTTGCTGCAATGATTGACCCAACAGTCTAGCTCTAAGCCAACCAGTCCAAGACATTTATCTAGCCACCAGGAATGATTCATGTATGAGAAAGTTACTCAGTTCAGGCCAAAAAGTTTCACGGCATATTTGCTGGAACTTATATATGGAGAAAGGACATAGTTCCTCTTTCTTCCTCTGGACATAGTGGTGTGAGAGTGTGCAATGTGGATTACAAGAGTCTTCTTTTCAAAAAAATCTCCCTGCTGTTAAAGCGAAACAAAGAGAATATAGTAGGGGAAATCCCATTGACCTAACACAGGAGGCAATTGAGTTAGTCAATCCTGAAGACTACCCTCCCCTTGGTCTTCTAGTTACATACATGAATTAATATATTTCCTTAGAGTTTGATCTAGTTTAGGTTTTATATTATTTGTAAAAGAAAGTATTCTAACTGATACATATGACTATTATGACTATTGATTGGTTGTATTCTCAAAAGGGTTCTAAGCATGTTCTATGTGTTATCTCACCTGATACAACAATATGAAGTAAGTATTATTATAAGTTATAGGCCAGAATCACATAGATGGTAAGTGGTAGAGTTGGGATTTGAACAAAAATCTGTCTGACTCCCAAGTCTGCAAAGTTATTTTATCTCAACACTATTCAATGATCATTCAATGATCAATATATTAGTACCTTGGGAGGAAATTCAGGAGTGTCTATGTGAATACTTTTTGATTATGGAAAATATGAAGTATAATTTCAGGGGCATCTCAGTCACTCCTGTCTGGAGGGGAAAAGAGCATTTTACTACTTCTACTTGATATTCAAATCCAGTTCTGTGCCCCAGCACCATGCATCACTTTCTATCACATGATGTCAAGGTGGCTATGTTTATTCAGAGCCCTTTGAGCTAAAGTAGTTATGTAAGCCATATTACTAAGATAGTTGGAGAGCCTTTAAACATAAGAAAAATGCTTAGAAGAGAATCAAGATTGCTTTCTTATTGATAAATCTGGGCTCTTGCAATTTTTGTGATGAGAGTAGGGAAAACACATCTTCCAAATAAAATAATGTCATGCAGAAAACATGAGGTGTTGTCCTTTTACTGTCCACAAGAGTGAATAAGGTACCAACGAAATAAAACTCTTGTAGGTCATTGAGGTCACATTCCTTTACATGGAAAGATTAAGGAATTCTTTCTGGAGGATAAAATCCATCTTTTATAATTTTACCCTTTATACAATTAAATAACCTTTAAATCATTTCTGGTAGAATTGGGATTATTGCTTCTGTCATTGCTTCCAATGGAATTGAGTATACCCAGGATACAGAAACATTCTTCCTTTCCTCAGAAATCAGAAAAATCCAGTCAGAACAAAGCAATAACTAAGATCCTCATTGCTACAATTATCTTCAGTAAGATGTATAAGGAAAAAAGGCTACTGAAAATATTCCACTTGTAAAAGGATGAAAGAGAAGGAATATTCTCCCCTCACAAATAGGAGTGGAGAGATTCAGCAGATTGTAGTGGCTAAGAATTTGAGCTTTGGAGTCAGACTGTCAGGGTTTGAATTCTTCATGTGCTCTGCCACTTATTAGGTGGGTGACTTTCCTAAAAATCATTTTACTTCTTTGTGTATTATTTTTTAAACAAAATTTACCCTGTACTCCTGTAGGATTTAAAAGAATTTATATATTAAAAACTTCAAAAAGTTTAAACTCTACTATAATAGGTAATAAGCACTCAAATATTTTCTAGTAGTAGCAGTGCTGTTAATAATTATAGCAATAAAAATGAAATGTTTGCTGTATAATATGTCAGACACTGCATTTGTTCCTTTCAAATGTTATCTAATTTAATCATCAAAATATCATTGTAATGAGAGAGAAAGGTATTGTCCTTATTTTCAGATGAGAAATTTAAGAAACAGTATAAGAAATGTTTCCAAGCTCAAATAGTCTGGGAATTCTATGTAAACTAAGATCTGCCTGATGTTAAAACTAGGATGTTAACCACGGCTCTATGGTATTTTCCTTGATATGATCTTATTTGAGCTAGAATAAACAAACCACTGGGTCTCAAATAAGAGACATAACCCTCATTGATTCAAACAAAAAATATTCTATATCCTTTGAACACAATATATTCCTTAAAATAGAACTTGCTCATTGAGAAAGTGAATTAATGAGAGCATCATTTTAAGGAAACTCTTAAACCACTGCTATGATTTAAATGGTGTCAGAAAAAATGACAGGTGATATCAGTCTATGCCAACAGCTGGCAAACGTGATTACAAGAATGGGCAAGTGCAATGAGGCAAACTTATATCTATGCTTCTGTGCCATCCAAGTGCAAGGACCAAAAAATAACATCTTGCTGGATAATAATAATAAAATCAGGTAAAGTTGTCAAATTTGTGTAATAATTAAATATAATTAAAATATTATTGACAAGGATAGTATGCAATACCAAAAATGTAAAGATTATTATGGTTATTTATTGGATTGTAAGCTTTTTATGGGCAAGGATCCTTTCTTGTCCATATGTTTGCACACTACATACTGACTTCTCCTCATACTACTCCTTTGGACAAGAACTGTGCCAATTGCCTTAACCCACCCCCTTCTATACTGTATAATTCTTATTATGATAGGAGACAAATTTCTGATTCCATTTAAAGTCAGCCCCTCCATCTGTGTCTTGAATTCCATTTCCATTAATTTTTCTCAAGGATATTGCTTCTGCAATTATTTTTTTTTTTCCTCCTGCAGCAGGAAGTTTTTTTCTCTTTCTGCTGGATTATTCCAATTGGCATGCAACACTACTTAATATGATCTTTTTAAAACAAAATCATCACGTAACTCCACATTCCTCCTGGTCACTGCCCCAGTTTTCTATCCATTTTCATGCAAAACTCCCATGAAAGAGTTCTCTATTTTTATTATTCTTTCCCTTTCCTAACTTCCCATATTCTCTATGAGGCTGTTCTCCCCACAAGTCCAATGAAAAATCTCTTTTCAAGATTACAAATGATCACAGCCAGTGGTCAATTCACTGCCCTATTTTACTTGACTTTTAGCAGCATTTGATATATGTGATTACAGTTCTTTCTTGAAACACACACTTTCATTGCCTTCAAGGATACCCAAGATGCCTGATTTTCTTCTTACTTCATTATCCTCCTTTCAAAGTCTCCTTTGATGGCTCCCTTTCTCCTCTACCAGACTTCTAGACACTGGTGCTCCAGATATTTTCTTTTTCTGGGCACACTCTCTAGATAATCAATCAAGTCATATGACTGTAATTACAACCTATGCATAGATGGCACTCAAATTTATCTTCTTCAAACTCACCACTGAGTTCCACACATTTCAGATTTTAAATGGCCAAACTAATTTCATCAATAAGTACAACATTCTGTTGAGCCATTTGCTATTTCCCCAAATATAGATCGCTGTAGATTCCTCACTCCCTTCACACTACACACTCAATCTATCAGTAAATCTCCACCTCCAAAATATTTTCTGCAATCCAGACATTTGTCTGTTAAGCCCAAACCCACAACTCCATCATTTTTCACTTAGACTATTACAAATGTATCTTTCTTTTAAGATTTTATTTTTAAGTAATCTCTACACTGAACGTGGAGCTTGAATTCACAACCTGGAGATCAGGAGTCGCGTGCTCCACCAACAGAGCCAACCAGGTGCCTCGCAATTATATCTTAACGGTATCTTCACCCCCACTCTTGTCTCATTATATTCCACCATTTATACAGCAGCCAAACTCTTCTTTCAAAAACATAAATTAGATTATGTCCCTCCATTGCTCAAACTCTCCAATAGCTAAGCCTTCTCCTTGGAAAAAATTGAAAATTCCTTATCATATCTTTTAAGAGCGCATATCACCTGGTACCTAATTACCTCTTAAACCAATCTTGGAATCACTCGTTCATGCTGCTCTAGTTACTCTGGGTTTCTTCTATATAGATAAGTTTATTTCCACTTTTGAGCTGTTGTTTGTTTGTTTGTTTTGCCTGAAATACCCTTTTTTACCCTCCTAAATGACAAATTCTTCAAGTAATTTATTCTTCCGGGCACATCACCTATTCAGTCTTTCCCCGATGCTCTATTCAAAGTAGCTCACCCCATCACTTTCAATGATATCACTATGTCTCATTTTGTTCTTAGCAATTATCACTATCTGACTTTAGTATCTTTGCTTACTTATTCATTTGTGTGTGTATTTATTTATCTTATGTATCATCTTAATCCCAGTCACTGGAATATAAGACTCATGATAGTGAAGATCTTATTTCATTTTTTGATTATTATATGCAGTGGACAAATCCTGATTCTTTGCAAACCTTGGGGGAAGAAAGATAATAAAGGAGAAATTATGAGGGGTAAAATAAATAAAGACAGAGCATCATTTCTACTGAAAATATAATAGCCATGTAATTATGTTAAACTTAAAACTCTCAGGATGTGTGCATATTTTTTTCCAAAAAGATGAATGCATGATCCAAATCTATCATTTCTGGGTCACTGTGATGAGATCCAGCAGCCTTTAAATACAAAAAACAAGTAACTGGGAAAAAGAGATTGCCAGAAGCATGTGAAGTATAAAACATAGAGAAGATAGATGGTGCCCAGAAATATTCGCCTCTTTGCCTCTGTCTTTCTTCTTCTAAAAATAGTTTTCTAAAAGACAGCATTTGATCCTACTTTAGTTTTTATTTTCCTTTAGCTTTTTAGACCTCTGTCCTTGTCATCATCATTATTATCATTAACAGAAGAAATATTATTTGTTGAATTCTTGTTAAACTTTAAAATTCCACTAGGTTTTAAAATCCAGCTAAGAGGATATTGGTATATTTAGACTACCATTATATTCTTGCTAATGAACACAGATCTTAAGGCCTAATACATTAGGTCAAATAGTCTAGGAACTCAGGTTAGGCACTTCACTGTGCTGTCTTCTTAATCCTCATAAAAACAATATAACTGAGAATCTATTGTTTTCCCTTTTTACTGAGATTAAGTGTGCCAAGGAGACTGAAACATAGACAGGTTAATTTGCTCAATAAAAATGACAAAATGGCTGGACTCCAATCAAGTTGGTATGATTATAATGATCCATGCTTTTAATCACTAACCCAGTAATTCTCAAACTTTAGTGTGCAAAGAAATCATCTGGATCACTTCTTGGAAAGGCAAATTCCCAATTTTCAACTCAGATGTTCCATTCAGAAGTTTTTGGGTGAAGTCCATGGATATGTACTTTGGACAATATGAAAGTGATTTCACTGCAGCAGTAAAGGTGATCACTCTGTGAGGAACAGTGTAATAACATACTATCCCATCGGACTCAGACATATTGTAGGCATTTGATAATACTAAATAGGAAATAACTAATTTGAAAGAATGAAGTCTTTTGACATAAAGTCCCTTTTAAATTCAAAAACATACCAAGCATTCCCTCTGATAACCTCATATTACATATGACCATGTCAAAAATATTTAAAATGTACTATAGCAGGAACGCAGAATAAACCGTTTGAGAACATTATTTCTCTCCTAATATTACATGCTTCCTTTTTAAACAATTTCAGTAAGGCCTTACCAACAACATAACCTTAGTAATTGCTAGCCTCGGTAATAGCACACTGTGGGAGTCTTCCCATATAATCTTAAAAGTGAGCTTTCGTTACTGCTTTGATGCCTTTAAGTCAAATAATGGAGATGATCCAGATCTCTTAAGCAGCCAACATGCTTTTTATGAAAGTATACAAAAACTTTGGTCACATTTATATTTTCTGTTATTGCCTTTACCTGACGTAGTAGAAGATCTCTTTGCTGATCTGTAAAAACGTTTCACTCTTGGAAATGTATAAAAATAAATAAGGAATAAGGATATGGTGTATATGAATATGATGTAGATTGAGGTTGTTATTTTAGGAATTTGCTTATTTTTAAAAAGCTGGTACTAGCTTTTAATTTTTACCTCATAAAATCAGAAAGTGATAATGATCGAAGTTTAAAATCTTTCATGGTTATGTTGGAAGGTGAAGGAAAACCTAAATATTATCTATTTAGGATCTATGCAAGATAGAGGCAGACTCATTCACTTAAATGATAATCAAATAAGAAGGAAAAAAACAGTTTTGCTAATTCAGAGAGCAAAACATGCTTCCAAAACTAGAGAGACAAAAGCAATACATCTAAGAAGATAAGAATGCAATCATAGTGTTTACAAATATCTTTAAATTAACAAGCATACAAAGATCAAATATAAGCAAAGGCCTTTGCATTGTCATGAGAAAAGAATGAAAATATATTCATAATATGTTAATTAAAAAAGATAGCTTATTATAAGATATAAACACAGTTTCTTTCTCCTTGCTCTTTTTGTCTTTGTTATAAAGATAAGCATATAATAAACACAGCAGGAAAAAAAAATGTACTCTAATTATCCATTCCTGAGGAGAACCATCTGTAATTTTTTAAAACATTGATCAACTAATAAATATTAACTAAAAATCAAGCATGCTGTATTCATCATATCGAAACCCCCCAGAAAACAGAAAACATTTTTCCTACCGTCCAATAGCTTAAAGACTACTGGAAGCACCTTACTTTGTATATTTTCTGTTCTAATAAATAAAAGGTAAAATGAGAAATAAAAACAATCACATCATAGGAAAGAAAGATATATATGTGTCAGCAAGATTAGGAATGTTCTCATGGAGAAAGTGGCACCTACCAACAATCTTGAAAGATAGATTAATTCAAAAAATGGGGGACAAAAACTCAAAGTGAAGCAAAAACATGGATAAAGTCATGGAAGAAGAATATACAACGAATATGCAGGGAAAGGGAATTGATTACGCTGGTGAAGTTTGAGGGTTTAAGAAAATACACATAAGATTTCGAGAAGGATAGGGTCATAATCTAGAGGGTTTTGCTTGTCAATCCAAGAATGTAGGAAGGTCACTGGTACTAAAGGATTTTGAGGCTACAAGTGACATTTTGAAAGTGTGATTTGAAAATATTATAATAAAGTGTAATAAAGCTGTGGAAGAGAGGAGCAGTGAGCTTTCATTACTTTCAATCCTTTGGAGACCAAAGGATTCCAGACTTCAGCAGCAGTCAGTGGAAAGAAGAAACAAGATCACATTATGTTATTAAAGATATTTTGGAAAATGCCTTAAGGTGGCCCAAAACTTCATACATTGATCACGTAAAGATTTTTTTAAATTTCATTGAAGTAGGAGATATTCATAGATTATAATTATTGTCTTGAAGAAAGTAACCAAAAATCTCTGAATTTTTTTCCTGATAGACATACTGCAAGCCTTTAGGATTAATGAGGAACAGCCACTAATTCCTTTATTTAGGTATCTTGCCTTCTTTATCTTTGGATATAAAAGTCCCCCAAAATGGATTAGAGACAAACATTTCTTTTTTATCTATACAATGCAAAAAGAAACCTTGAAATAAACTTCACTACAATTCTGAAATTTCTACTCCAGGCAGAATAATAACAAGAGATTAAACATCTTGTTTTGCTGAAGATCATCTTCAAATCTTACGTCACTTCCCTTTGGTCTATTCCAATTACAGAGGGAGCAATTCTAGTTCTGTGGCTCGGGGCACTTTGAACAATGAAGCATCCTCCTCAGGCAGAGCGCTGAGAAAAGTGAGAGTAACATCTAGATCTTGATGGACATTGCACTTGATTGAAGTTAGAGAGCACGCGAAACCCTTGAGAGCCCGCCACTTGGTGTAACATTGAATTTTTCATCTCATTAAGAAAAAATAATCATAATCTGGCCCAGACTAGGGAGGTATCTCTAAATTTGGCAGACCCCAAAACGCCTTGCAAATGAAATTTTAAAAAATAATTAGTTATGAAATTAGCATACTAAAAGATGTGTGCCATAACAGATTTGAGTAGCTGGGAGAAAGTAGAGACATCACAAGTAACATATTTTGAATTGACACTGATAAATTGATTTTGTACATTCTGAATATGAGACAATGAGGAATATTAATATACTAAGGTACAAGCAGAATTTAAGAGATATGGGACTGGATGTCAGCAGAGAGATATTGAGATAAAAATGTTGAAGTCATCTATTTACATAGAGATTAGAAATCATGCAACTGGATTAGGAGAGAGTTTGGAGAAAGAAGAGGAAAGATCCGAAGACTAAGCCTTGATGATTTTCCACAGTTAGAAGTCTGAAAAGAGCTATTATTAACAGGAAAGAGAAGGCAAACCTGGAAGGCAAGAGAGGAATGAGAAACAAGATTATTGAAGTCTGCTAGGTAAATATTTATCCTTTTCGATCAAATTAAAGCCAATACTACTTTGCCATCTTCCAATATGTTTAGTAATAATACTTGCTGGTAGTAACACAAAACAAGTAAGCTGCACATAATTATATTATATTGTAACTGGTTTACATATGAACACATCATACAAATCAATTTTTAAAACAAGTATCACCATTACTTCTGAATTTTCGAACGCTCAAAATGTGCAGCTACGGTCATGTCACACTCATCAGTCTATAGAGCAGTTTGTCGCAGTCTGTTTGTTGCACATCGCTGTCATAGTGGAAATGACAACGAAGGCTCATTTTTTCATTGTTTCGAGGTTACAAAGAAGGTATGGTATAACATTTTCATCATGTGGCCCTAAAACTAAGTTCCATGGCATGATAGCTGGCAATCTGGTTGGCCTCTGATCCAGAAAAGGCAAAATTGTAAACAGAATGCCCAGTGTAGCACCCTACGAGTTTCATTAAAAACCTCCACACTGTGAGGAAACGAGGCAAAGCCCTAATCTCCTAGAAAATAAAGTTGTCTGTGACATCCTGTTGCATGAGAAAAACTATAATTATTCTACCTAAATATATTATGGTCACCATGGTTTTTTTTTTTTTTTTAAGGATTTATTTATTTATTTTAGAGAGATTGAGAGAGAGAGTGTGGGAGCAGGGGTGTGGAGGGAAAGGGAGAGAGAATCTCAAACAGACTCTGCATGGGGCTCCATCACACGACCCTGAGATCAGGACTGAGCCAAAACCAAGAGTGGGAGGCTTAACTGATTACACCACCCAGATGCCCCTATGGTCACCATGTTAAAAAAAAAAAAAGTGTAGTCCTAAGATGCCTGTGTCTCATGTGACATAGGAAGAAGATATTGAAATTTGAAGAATCCCTAATTTTTCAAACACGGGTTGTTTTTTCTGTTCTCTATAAACTGACCTGAGAGTGATTGACTTTTGCACAAAGAATTGTAAACTTCTAAATGAATAGGATGTGACCTTAGAAGTATTTTAATCCTCTTTTTAACTCAGGCAATTTTGTGCTGCTCAGAATCTTCACCTTCAGCACGCAGGGGAGTGCACTGGACAGTGGTTTGCGTAACTCACAGTGCACATTCCTTGTAGATCTGGGACCTGTCTGAATGGTGGCACAAATTTGACTCACAGCTCCCTCAGACACACTTGAGCACCCTATGCTTGATCTTTTTCAGATGCACCCTTTCTGATTATTTCTGTGTGCCAATGGTAAATGATGTTTCAATCTAGAGGAGGTTTTTTTTTTTTCTTCCTTCCTTTTCATTGTACATAAAATTATCCTTGGGCTGAGTTGCAAAAGTAAGCTTTCATGAAAGAGATTAGTGGTTCCATGCCAGTGATTTAACCACTTTGGAAGGCCACTTACCAGGAAAAGCCTGGGTCAGCTTAACTTGAGATTATTTATATATAATGAACTAGAAATTATTATTTTCAAATTTTACAATTGTATGCCCAATGTTGGGGTGTAAGAATATATTTTCAAAAAATGTTAAGGAGAAATGATTATAAATATCTTGTACATGAAAAAGGTAACAAAATAAAAAGGAAAAAGTCCTTAAAATTTTTCAGCCCTTTCATTTTCCAAGGTGAGCACAGTTATAAGTCGGTGAGATGTAAGAAAGGGAAGAAAGGGTCAGCTATTGCTATGTCTCAATTTTTGTTTGTTTTCTTGAATGGAAAAAAAAGTGTTTACTAGAATTGTTATGGCAGGTATTGACATTCCCTGAATTAATCATCTTATTCTCATGGAACTGGAAATAAAATTATGTCATATGCCTACTCATCATCCATAAGGTAGATTTTTTTTTTGCAAAATATGTCAATGCTTTGCTCTTCTGATACAAATCAGAATACTATAAATGTATGCTTTCTTGGAAAAAATCTTATTTTTTGAAAAATCAGACACTAAACATGTCAGGGCTTATGGGGAAAATAGGCTCATGTAGATCATTCTATATCTATACAACTTTGTAACCAAAAATAATGTAAGTACTAATTTAAAATATTAACATCATTCAAAAGCATCATAGATTCCTAATAAATAAAGTAGTAGTCCAGTGGCATCAGCATCACCTGGGAAGTTTTTAGAAATGTACATTCTCAGGCTCACTGAACCCCTGGCCAACTGAAACAGAAATTTGGGCCAGGGCTGAGTAATGTGTTTATCAAGCCTTCCAGGGGATGGTAATACAATTCACTAATAGGTGAATTTCTGTACTTTACCTTTCAAAGGAAAAAGAGGTGATGTTGCTAGATGGAGATAAAATAAGAAAATAATCCAGACTGTTTTATTATCGAGTAAAATATGCAGATGTCTGGTAGGTAGGCAGCCCTTAAATATGTCCCCGTGAACCAGCTTCTTAATATCAATGCTCTGTGAATATGGGCCAGTCTTAGTGACTTGCTTCTAATGAAGAATATACAGCAAAATGATGAGAGGTCATTCTGAGATGAGCTTCTGTCTTGCTTCTTTCTTGTTCTCTCATTTGCTCACAGCTATGCTCTGAGCAGCCCTGGGGAGTGGCCCACATGGCAAGATATCTTGGCTCAGCAACCAGGGAGGTACTGAGGCCTTCAGCCCAAAATCCCACGAGGAACTGAAACCTGCCAACAGCCAAGGCAGTGAGTTTAGAAATGACTTTCCCCTCAGTTGAACCTTGAGATGAGTGCAGGCCCAGTCTATACCCTGATTGTAACCCTGGGATAGATTCTTAGCCCACGGACCCAGCTTAGAAGTACTATATTACCAACACAAAGAAAACTTAAAAAACACAATAAAATAAAATGTTGTTTTACGAGACTAAGTTTTGGGAGATTTTTCCAATACATAACCCGGGGGAGAATTTATGGTCAGTAGACACACTGATGATACCATGTTTGTCCATGCAGGGCCAGCTTGTGTTAGTGTGCTTTGCATTCAACTGCCGTTACTTGGTGAATGAAGCACTAGAAGCACTGGGAGAATTACAAATGACCCCTAACTACCCATGTTTTTGGCATCATCTCTCACAATGTGATGGTACGTGAGCTGATTTACTTCACAGAAACATGCATTTTACGTTGACTCTGCTTTTCCAGAAGTAGCAGTGTTCTTCTTAAGAACAACCATGGGGCTCATTAAAGTACTTTTCGAATTCCTAAGGTTTAATCCACTCCTCCTGATTCCTTTAAGAATTATGTGATGGATGTGTTAAGATAGGAACAATTTTTTCTTTTGCCCCCATTCTCTTCTTTTCTTTCTTTTTTCAGCCTGGAAAGTAGTTTGTTGGTAGAATGTATGGGAGAAGGTATAGCATAGTAATACACCAAAAACATAATTCCTATTAACAATAGAACAACAGGAATTGGGAGCGCCTGGGTGGCGCAGTCGTTGGGCATCTGCCTTCGGCTCAGGGCGTGACCCTGGCGTTCTGGGATCGAGCCCCACATCAGGCTCCTCCACTAGGAGCCTGCTTCTTCCTCTCCCACTCCCCCTGCTGTGTTCCCTCTCTTGCTGGCTGTCTCTCTCTGTCAAATAAATAAATAAATAAATAAATAAATCTTAAAAAAAAAAAAAAAAAAAAAAAAAAAGAACAACAGGAATTGGCTTGCTCCAGTGAGAGGACTTTGACACTCCAAGCTTCTTTTCCTCTTGCTCAACCAAATCTACTTGTCTCTTTCCAGAACGGAAAAAAGACTATCCCTAGGATTGGGCAAAAGTGGGGAAAATACAGAGTGAAGGAAAAGACAGGTGAACAAGGCAGTAGTGAAGTAGGGATTGAAACAATAGAAGATTCCTAGATCATGTTTTCAGGAATGATTCTATGTACAGAAAATTTGATGGGAAGAACAGGAAATATTTTGCATCACATTTTGGATGCTGTATGTGTTCCTAAATAGTGGTTAAATAACATTGTTTTATTTCTCATACTGACTACATATCTGCACAGCTTTCTGAGCACTGTGAGCCCACTGAAGAGTGATATATGTATAATATATTTCCATTTCTTCTCATTTGCTTTCCTCATATGTCAAATTGTAAGTGCGTTAAGGTGGCCCATTTAAATGAGATAATATATGTAAAGTATCCTGAAAGTGCCTAAATATTGAGTCCTCTACAAGTTTGAATGAAGAATTTTGTCATTTAATTTTAGGGTAAGGTATTCAAGTTTATGACTATGACATAGCAATTCAATAAACTTCAATTAGTCTCTATTCAACTAAATAAACTGAATTTTTTAATCTAAAATTCATAATAATAAACTAATCGCAAGAAAATATTTCATGCTTTCTACTAGGGTAATCTGAAATTAAGGGAATCCCTGCTCTGGACTTCAGTCTTTAGGGATCTGGAAATATGTATGAGCAGCTCCAACATCCAATCTAGCAGCAGGGAAGCCCTTTGGAGTCAGTCTGTATTTCTTTAAGTCAATAGCATATATTAAATATCTTCTGTAAGCTAAATATTACACCAGAAACTAAGAAAGAGAGGAAGACAAAACCAACAAAGGTTGTCCCTGACACCATGAAGCTAAGCCTGGAGAAAACAGACCTTAACAAACAAGTACAGGTTGTCAATGAAGTAATTGCAAATACGAAAATACTTAAAAAGTAAAAGGGTCTTGCAAAGTGCAAGGTGTAGGTAGCTAAGTCCTTCAACAGATGGCTACAAGTCACTGTATCTCAAAAACATATCAATGACTGTATGTCAAAATCAGCCATCTTCTTCCCAAACTATTCAATAAGCATACCCTGCCCTAAGATATGATCTCTGATAATGAGGGGGCATTTTCATCCCCATTTTTGGAAGGTATCAAACGGAGGTATCCAAGGAATTAAATTGGAAGTTTTCTCTGGAGCAAATGGAGCAGAGCTAACTATCTTTTCTACTCTGGGAAGTCTCCGTTTTGTTGAGCTTCTACTGAACGTCTTCTGGTTTACTTTGGTCTCCTCATTTCATTTTAGTACCCTTGAAGGACCAAACAGCTCAGGGCTCAACGCTTTGCTGAATCTCTAAGTCTGAATTTCATCACGATCATCACCTGCCTCCAACTCCACTACCTACAACCACCCACATCCCTATGTGATTAATGAGATTGTGGGGGCGCCGGGTGGCGCAGTCGTTGGGCGTCTGCCTTCGGCTCAGGGAGTGATCCCGGTGTTTCGGGATCGAGTCCCACATCGGGCTCCTCCGCTGGGAGCCTGCTTCTTCCTCTCCCGCTCCCCTGCTGTGTTCCCTCTCTGGCTGGCTGTCTCTCTGTCACATAAGTGGATAAAATCTTTAAAAAAAAAAAAATGAGATTGTGGCTAAGCGTTCAGCTTCAAATGGAACAGTTTGTCTCCATCAATAATAAAATATTTTAGAAACAGATTCTCAGGGTCAACACACATTCAGTTAGTTCTTCTGCCTTCCACAATGTTAGTATTACTCCATAGTATGATCAATGATATCTAGGGAGAAAAAAGCATTCAAGTCACTAAGAAATGGAGAAATAGATTATTTTCACTTCATTTAAAGTATTGCCTAAAGCTGGAACTAGATTATATATAAGAATAATTTTTAAAAGCAGATTAAAATCAAAGTTTTTTTGGCTTATCTACCATCCTCTCAGCTATTCAGCTAACCAGGGTTAATGTAGTAATATGAAATTAATGTAGGGATTTTGTTTCAAGTCATGAATTGGTTCCGATAGATTGTAATGTAATAACTTAATCAGTTTTATTAGACTAATTTTTAAAAAAGGTTGGAAAATCCGTGTAATATCTTGCAGTATAAGCAAAGTCAGCATGAATTTAGATGTGCACTGTGTCACTTATACTGAAAATAAAAAATAGGTATTAATAAATTAAAAAAACGCAATGACCAAAAATAGTTACATTCTAGATGGGGTACTTTCTACCTTATTGACTACAATCAACATTCAAAGTATGAGGGCTTTTAAAAAGAAATAAAAAGCAAAAAAAATCAAAACCAAAAACAACAACCACACGTAGTGCTTATCTTTTTAAACAAAAAGGTTGAATAACAACTAGAAAAGTTAATTAAAATTTTTAAATTTAGGGGCATCTGGGTGGCTCAGTCACTTACGCAACTGCCTTTGGCTCAGGTCATTGTCCCAGGGTCCTGGAATCGAGCCCCGCTTTGGGCTCCCTGCTCAGTGGGGAGCCTGCTTCTCCCTCTCCCTCTGCCTGCTGTTCCCCCTGCTGTTCTCTCTCTCTGTGTCAAATAAATAAATAAAATCTTAATTTCTTTTTTTAAATTTAGAAATAAGGCATTTATGGGATGCCTGGATGGATCAGTCAGTCAAGCGTCTGACTCTTGATTTTGGCTCAGGTCATGATCTCAGGGTTGTGAGACTGAGCTCAGCGTTGGGCTCCACACTGGGCATGGAACCTACTTAAGTCTCTCTCTCTCCCTCTCCCTCAGCCCCTCTCTGCCTAAAAAAAGAAATAAAGTATTTTTTTTCCTGAACATCAAACCTGAACAATCACCACACATAATAGTCCTTATTTTAAAAAAGTTAAATAACTCTTGGCTTATATGCAAAATTAAAGGCAAACATTTTCCACCATTTTAAACAGAATTATATTGTAAGATCAATAATGAATTCAACAAACACTTATTAAAAAATACCACTGTTTCTCTCAAACATTGGAACAGATGCCGTATGTGTACTGAGTTCATGAAATGAGTTCTTGTTTTAGAATATAAATCCTGGGTGTAAGGAAGCCATGTAAAATTTTGGTTTTAGAAAGTGACTTAGGAAATTACTTAAAATTCTGTATTTTAATTTATATCAGTCTATCTGATCTAAACATTAATATTTGAATTATAAATAGAGCTCTCCATCTGCTAGGAAGGGTTATGAGAAAATGGTATAAATATTATTGTAATTTCTTTTAATGAAGATGTTATTTGCAGCTCTTTAAAATACAGGCTAAATCCTATGGTAGCAAAATAAATGTAAAAAGAATACATTTGCACAGGCTTAACTGTCAAAACCTACCATGGTGTTTGTGAACAACATTTTAAAAATTTCACCAAGACTGCAAAGTAGATAGTATCACTGACTACCTCATTTTCAATAACTTGCTCCATTCCTCAACCAATTACTACTCCTTTTATCCTTTCCAGCACACCAGAGTTGTCCCTCTAATGATGTTACACTGCTTAATTACATCTTATTTAATTTAATAAATTTGACATGTCACATTGTGTAAGTTTAAGGTATACAGTATGTTACTTTGATGCATTCATATATTACACATTGTGTAAGTTTAAGGTATACAGTATGTTACTTTAATGCATTCATATATTACTTTATCACATTACATAATTATAGTGCAATATTTTATCTATATTCATTATACTGCACGTTAGATCTCTATGGTTTATTTACCACTTGTTATAAGTTTATATCCTTAAATACTGTCATTCTAACTCCCCCAACTCCATCCCCTGGTAACCACCATTTTACTTTTGTTTATTACGGGTTTAACTTTTCTAGATTTCACATATATGTGATATAGTACAATACTTGTCTTTCTCTGTCTGATTTATGTCATTTAGCATAATGTGCTCAAAGTCCATCCATGTTGTTGCAAATGGAAGGATAGATTCCTTTTACCTGCCCAAATAATATTCCGTTGTGCATATGTACATCTTTTCTTAATATGCTTTGAGAAATTATTTCATAATTGAGTTATTATTGGTTGTTCTGAGGATCAGTACAGACATTTCAATTTGTACACAATGCTTAACGTATATACCAAAAATCTAGAAAATCATGTAATTGTGATTCTTTTCTAAAAGTTATTCCAGTGACCTTCCAGCTTAAAATTTGGAGGCAAATTTTCCTAAACAGCATATCAAGTACAAATATCTTTAAATGTTGATATGCTGTTACATTGTTAAATCCCATTAATTCACAATTTAGTATCATATACACTACATACTCAAATTTTCAATCTTGCATAGCACATTAACAAAGTTAGTAGGAAAACTGAACTACCATGACCAAGATGTTACAGAGTGCACAAAATTCTGACAAGGAGAGCCAAGATCAAGGGCTGGTTTTCTTTAGGAACCAATTTCACCAAAACAGCACGAGAATAGAAGTAATTTAAAATGTTCAAGACATATTAAATGCACGACTGACTCCAAATTGCCATTAAGTACGCTTGGTATTATAGGATATAAAAACTACCCCATCTATGGAATGTTAAGCTGACACCCAAGAAAATCAAAGCCTCCCATAATCAATATCCCACTATTTTCTGGTTGTACCAAAAATTAAATCGGTAAATGATTTCATCTCTTAAAAAAAAAAAATTTACACTTAAAAATGCGATGAGGTGGGATTCTCTCTTAAAAATGCCTCTAAGAGCTACTAAAAAAAACTTGTATTTACAAAATAGTTGATAAAAATGTTCTTCTGGGTTGTTCAAGAAGGGAGACAGGGATGACTGCCATGTTATATGATATTAATCAGACTTGGCTTCTTTCTCTCCTGATTCATCAGAGGCTGGATTCTCCTCGTTTTAGTTTCTCAGTTTTCTGCAAGTAAGTCTCTTGTTTCTTGGTTAGTCACTTCAGCCTGTTTTCCCTTTGCTCCCCATTTCCCCTTTTGTCTACACTTTTTTTGTCTGAGGATTTATCCTTTCCTGCTGCCTTTTTTGGCTTCGTTTCCACTTTTGCAGTAGCAGGTTTGGCTGATCAACTTTGCTGATCTCTTCTTGGGCTCCTCCTTTGCTGCCGTCTCAGCAGAGCTGACCTTCCTCTTGGGCATGGTGATAGTGGGGTGGCAGGTGGGGAGAGCCTTCAAAAGCCTGGAGGCTGCCTCTCCTCCCACTCCTCCCACCACCCAGGCTGCTGCCTGCACCACATCTTTTTATCCATTCATCCATTGATGGGTATATGGGTTGTTTCCATATCTTGGCTATTGTGAATAATACTGCAACGAACTCGGAGAGCAGATATCCCATCAGAATCCTGTTTTCATTTCCTTTGGGTATATACCTGGAAGTGGAATTTCTGGATCATATGGCAGATTTATTTTTAATTTTTTTCAGGTACCTCCCACAGTGGGTGGACCAATTTATGGTCTTATTAACAATATGTAAGTTTCCTTTTCACCACATCTTTGTCAGCACCTGTTGTCTCTTCTTCATGATAACCATTCTACCACGTGAGAGGTGATCTCATTACGGTTTTGATTTGCAGCACATACCATTCCTTGTGAAGAGACTCAAAGAGCCCTCTGATTTATGGATGTAGTGGTTGAATTAGTCTCTACAACTGCCTGTGTTTGTTCTGTATTCCTTATGTTTTTAATATCAGAGAGAGTATCTCTCTTTTTTTTTTAAAGATTTTATTTATTTATTTGACAGAGAGAGAGACAGCCAGCGAGAGAGGGAACACAAGCAGGGGGAGTGGGAGAGGAAGAAGCAGGCTCCCAGTGGAGGAGCCTGATGTGGGGCTCGATCCCAGAACGCTGGGATCACGCCCTGAGCCGAAGGCAGACACTTAACGACTGAGCCACCCAGGCGCCCCAAGAGAGAGTATCTCTTGTTGTTTTTAAGGGGGGAATGTAGGGGCACCTGGGTGGCACAGTGGTTAAGCGTCTGCCTTCAGCTCAGGGCGTGATCCCAGCGTTATGGGATCAAGCCCCACATCAGGCTCCTCCGCTATGAGCCTGCTTCTTCCTCTCCCACTCCCCCTGCTTGTGTTCCCTCTCTCGCTGGCTGTCTCTCTCTCTGTCAAATAAATAAATAAAATCTTTAAAAAAAAGGGGGGGGGATGTAGTTCTAAAAGAAAAAAAGATAAAGAAAGAAGAACCTATGATGTATTCACTGCCATAGTCAAACTTGTACATGGGCTGTCTCAGCTAGTCAGGGAAGTCAAAGAAGAAATTGGTGTTTCACATCTAAACTGTCTGTTTCCCATTAAGTTTCTGCCTCTTCATCTCCCTTTTGTTTCTGCCTCTGAAATTTCTTCTTGGAAGCTATTGATGTGGTGGTAGGAGTAAAAACTTGCTTTAAGCACTCATCATACAAATTAAATTTTAAGTAAAAGCAATTGGTATTGCTGCTGAGTAAGTTCTTCCTGTAGATTGCTCAGACACTCTGCAAAATTGCCTGCTGACCTACTCCATGGGCCAGAGATGCCAGTGGCCTGATAGCCAATAGTATCTATCATAGGTGACATTTGTAATGGAGAGCTCTGTGCAGTTGTGCCAAAAGTACACAGCAACTGCAAACAGGCTATTTGGGATGAGATGATATATATTAAATTATACGCTGCACTTTCAATTGAAAAATGAGCATCTTAAAGAAATAAAACACTCCTGAAAACCAAGCTGGAAAAAGATGAAATTGAAAGTAGTAAAGTACTTTTATTTTTATAACTAAGCATGCAAAAATGCATAAAGGTGGCATATGTTCATTACATTTATGAAATGTAAAGTCCATCCATCCTTTTAATTCTCAGGTTATTGTTGTGATATAATATATGGTATCATCTCCATTTTACAGGTGAGGAAATTGAAATTAGATTGATTTGTCTGAGTTAAAATAGCTATTAAAAGATTCACAGGCCTATGACATGCACATATTCAGTCTGAAGCATATTTCTTCCCTTTTTATCATGTTTTACATTATGAAGAGTATTGTTTAGTTCTGAAGAATCTTGTTCATGAATATTTATAGGAGAAGAAAGTGAGTAAAAGTATGGTATGATTTCAAGGGTATAAGAAAGTTTCTAATCCCCCAAGTCATCCATTAAATGGTAATCTATATCTAGAGATTCTATGCAAATAATCTGAGATAAATACAGAATAACATATATCTTGGACTTGATTGTGAAACTTTGAAGCTGAAACTGACTTGATGATTAACCTGGTTCTATTCTCCTCTTTCACCCATGGGGGGTCTAGGACCAAGAGAGAGGGCAACTTGTATAAGCTCACTTATAATTTTGGTTTCAGTCTTAGAGATAAAAATCTGATCTTTTAAATTTCAAGTTCTTGTCTCTGTTCTATACCATTTTGCTTTCCTTATCACTAATATATAAAAATCCAGTATTGTGTACTAATATGTTGAGATTTTGATGAATTCATTAATGTTATCTAAGATCTTTTTATTCCTGCCCTGGGTATCCAGTAACAGTAATTATAAGAGACATAATGAAGTAAAGTTCATTGATATGTGAATGAGTAAAAACAGGTTGTCTAGAATAATTCTTTGATCTAAATTTTACTCAGTATCAGACTATATTATAGGAAAAAGTTGTCACCTGCACTTATGCCTGCATTTAAACTTTCAATAATGGAAAAAGAAAACAATCAGAGAGTAGGGCATCACTACATATAATCCATTTCCTTTGAATTTTTACCCCTAATATTTTGAGGTTTGATTTTTGTTTATTTTTACTCCTCAAAGAAGATTCAGACTAAGTTAACATTTTTTTTAAATGCTGTCAGCTTACTTTCTGATGTTTGAAGATGCCTGTTATAGATACGATAATGAAAAATATAATCATCCAGTGGCTCAATTGGTTAAGCATCTGCCTTTGGCTTGGGTCATGATCCTGGGGTCCTGGGTTCCAGCCCAGTGTTGGGCTGCCTGCTCAGCAGGGAGCCTGCTTCTCCCTCTCCTGCTCCCCCTGCTTGTGCTGTCACTCTCTGTCAAATAAATAAATAAAATCTTTTAAAAAAAAGAGAGAAGAAAAATATAGTCATCTAGCATTAACTCTTTAGAAATCAAATGAATGGCTTAGAAGAGGTGTTCTATGAATATAGTAATGTAATCATGAATTGCTGACTCTCTCTTCTACCAAAGAGTGCCTGCTCAAATTTGTATTCAAGACCCACATATTCAAATCCAGAACTTTAGGATTTTTAGGGGAAAAAATACCATTACTATGTTTTTGGACCTGGGCCAACAAAAGTGTGAAGGAAAAGGATGTGCATGTCTGCTCAGTGAGGTATAGTTTCTTCCCGCTGTATCCCAGAGACTTCTGTTAGGCCTCTGGGGACACTGACTCGGGAGGAATTGCTTCTGATGCATGTGGTTGGAAAGAACTACCTGTAGCTAATTACAGAGCAGATCCCTGCTCCTCACACCTCAGCAACAGAAATTTGCTAGCTCAATTTGCTACAGAGCAGAATGATTAAAATCTGCCATGTCACCCAGAATGTTATGACTTGGCTCTGTCAGATCTGACTTTTAATGATGTTATAGAAATACCAAATCATGGATGGCTAACAATGAATTTTAGTATATTTCAGGAGAGTCAGTAAACTGAAGGAGGAAGATCAAGATGAATAATTAGAATTATTGGCTCCTAGCGATTAAACAAGAAGAGAGACAAAAAAATCATTTAAATAATGAGAATTTCAAAGGAATCAGAGAAAACTTTCTAAATTAAAAAGTATGATTTCTAAATTTTAAAACTTAGAAGAATTCTAATTCCAGTGATTTGTCAGGGTAGGTATGGAGGGCTTGAAAACACTTCCACACCACTACCTAGAAATGCTTCAGACAATGTTAAATGCATAACCAAACTTAAAAAAAAAAAAAGACAAGATATTAAATCTGCATTCTCATATTCTATGACCTATCAAGTCCCACTTTAGGTATATATGAACGCAGGCAAGGATTGTCAATTGGTGTTAAAGCCTTTGTGATTATTTTAAAATCTTTTTATACTGGTGTAGCTGCCAAACCCCTGCTTTATTCTCTAGCTTATGTGGTGGTTGACTAATTGGCTAACATGCTCTCTGAACTTTCTTTTTGTGTATTGCCTTTTTAAATATCACAAAAATATGTTCATATAAAATGCTTTTGAAATCACAACTTACTTCTATGCCAAATTTGAGGAGGAAATCTCTGAAAATGTTTCCATGGGGAAAAAATAGAATGGACTTAAAGCCAATGAAATATCATAATGCACAAAATAATTTTAATTTCCATATTATTCTAACAATTTTAGCTGACAAAATTTGACCTTTAAAATATCAGACTATTTAAGTTGTGTAATTCAGATATCAATGGTGTTTGAATATCTCCAGTATGTAAGATCAAATATATATGAACCCAAAATAAGAATTTATTTATAGATAGAGATAGAGGGGATAATGCTAACTGAAATAAGTCAGAGAAAGACAAATATCATATGATTTCACTCATATGTAAAATTTAAGAAACAAAACAAATGAGCTAAGGGAAAAGAGAGAGAGAAGTTAAGAAGCATAATAAACTGATGGTTACCAGAGGGGTGGAGGGTGGAGGAATGGGTGAAATAGGTGATGGGGATTGAGGAGTGCACTTCTTGAGATGAGCACTGAGTGATGTATGGAATTATTGAATCACTACATTGTCCATTTGAAACTAATATAACACTATATATTAACTAACTGGAATTAAAATAAAAGCTTAAAATATATAAAAATACAGGGAAAAAAAGAATTTATTCAATGTTTTCAGTATCCAAGTTCAAATGAGAAACTTCAGCCTAATGAAGTTTATACCTTAACTAGCTTCCTGGCCAAAGTCCCATCTTAAAATAGTTGAAAACCAAGATAGAAAATTGAGAAATTCTTGGATAGGAGGTCTTTGAACTTGTTTGTGAATAGTGGCCTTGACCTGAAGGAGGAGGAAACCCAACATGGGTGTATGAGGATATAGTAGGAGAAGAAGAAAAGTCTTTCCAATTCATTTTATGAGGACAACATAGCTATAATATAAAAATCTGACCTTATATTATACTTTTTTTTTTAAGATTTTATTTATTTATGTGACAGAGGGAGACAGCCAGAGAGAGAGGGAACACAGCAGGGGAGTGGGAGAGGAAGAAGCAGGCTCCCAGCGGAGGAGCCCGATGTGGGACTCGATCCCAGAATACCGGGATCACGCCCTGAGCCGGAGGCAGACAGACGCTTAACGACTGCGCTACCCAGGCTCCCCCTGACCTTATATTATACTTAACAATGAAATATTGAGTGGTTCTCCCCCACCCCTAAGATTGGAAAGGAGTTAAAAACGTCTGCATACACCACTTCTATTCCACATTGTACTGGAGCTTCTAGCTCTTGCAAAAAGGCAAGTTAGAGACATAACAAAGTTTAGAAAGAAAAAGATAAAACTTTATTTATGAATAATTTGATTGTGTAATCAGAAAATTCCATGGATTCTACCCCCTCAAATCATTAGAACTAATAAGTGAATGTATCATGGTCTGAGTATACAAGGTCAATACGGAAAACTCAGTACATTTCTTTATATTAGCAATAAGCAATTAGAAAAGAAATCTTTTAAATTACCCTTTACAATAGCATTTAAAACATAAAATATTTAAAAATAAATCAACAAATTGTGTGCAAGATTTTACCTTGAAAAATATAAAACATTATTGGGGATGTTAAAGAAGATCTTAATAGATATATCATATTCATGGATTAGATGACTCAATAGTATTAAAAATGTCAATTCTCTTAATATTGATAGTTTCAGTGTAATCCTGCTCAAACTCTTTGTTGGCATATTTGTTGAAATTGGCAAGCTGATTCTAAAATGTTGACACCTTTTTGGTAGTCTCTCATAGTGTTAAGCCTGTATCTACTCTATGATCTAGCAATTCTACCCTTGGGCATTTATCCACCAGAAATGAAAGCAAATCTCCTCAGACAACTTTACAACACATTTACTGTAGCTTTATCCTAAAATATCCAAAGTTTCAAACGTTTGTTAACTCTTTATTTCCTCTAAGCTCCAAATTCATCCTTTTAGACTAATCCGTGAAAAAGGATCTGGGCCCTTTAAATATTTTTTGCTTGTTCCAGCTGATGATGACATTTAGCTGGTATAATTAAAACTATTTTTTTCTTCAGCAAATTGTTACTTGGATCCATAGAAAATCCAAATCAAATTTTGGTTTTATGTAAAATTTTTGTGGAATATTCTATTTTCCAAAAATGGCATTGCATTACTTCAGGTCTCTTATGCTTTTCAGAACCTTCCACTCCCTTAACAAATCATGGAGTTTATTTCCTCTCCCTTTAAAAACTGGTAGGCCTTTATGATTGGCTTGATAGAATGCAGCAAAAGGGATGGTGCATATTTTCTAAGACTAACTGATAAAGGACAATATAGCTCCTCTCTCTCTTGCTCTTGCTCTCACTCTCTTTCTCTGTCCGGACACTTTTCCTTGGAACGTTTCCACTGTGTCATAAGGAAGCTATGGCCACATGGAGGGGCCATGTAGAGGTATACAACCCTAGCTAAAGTCCCAGCCCAGTTAGCACCAATCTGCAAGACATGTTGAGTGAACAAGCCTTCAGATGATTCCAGATTATTTGGACAATGAATACGTTGAAAAAAGTTGTCACTCTATCGTCTTGCCAATTTGCAAGTTCATGAGCAAAATAAGTGGGGTTTTTTTTTGGGGGGGGGGGTTAAGCTTCTAATTTTTGGAGTAGTTTGTTATGCAGCAAATAATAAGAACATTTCATAAGACAAGAGTTCCAAGAAAACCCAGGACATTTAAGAAGGGTGGGGGATTTGTCCTTTTGGATTTTGGGACAGGTAATAGCCTATAACAACTATGAGTGTGGTATTTGTGCAGCATTAGTAAAACTGCTCAATGAAATATAAGAAACAGACCAATGAGACTTTAATATGAAACAGACTAGCATGTCAAATTAGGGATAAAAGAGGAACTGTTCAATAAATGGAGAACGAACAGTTACGCAAATGCAAAAGGGTAGATTTGGATTCCTATCTCACACCAAATACAAACTTCAGATGGATTAAGGACTTAAATGTTAAAAAAAATAATTCAAAACTCTTACTAGATAATAAAGGTAAAAATTTTAAAACTCTTGGTATAAGGGAAGTTTTTATAAAGAAAATGTATAATGTACTGACCAAAATAAGATTAATTTGTCTATATTGACACTGATAACTTTTGTTCATCAAGATAATCTCGGGCGCCTAGGTGGCTCAGTTGGTTAAGCGTCTGCCTTTGGCTCAGGTCATTATCTCAGGGTCCTGGAATTGAGTCCCACATCAGGCTCCCTGATCAGTGGGGAGTCTGCTTCTCCCTCTCATTCTCCCTCTATGCACTCTTTCTTTCACTCAAATAAATAAATAAACAAACAAATAAACAAACAAACAAAAAATAAATAAAAAAAATCTTTAAAAAGTAATGTCAAAAATGATAAGAAAATTTACAAACTTGGGGGCACCTGGGTACTCAGTCAGTTGAGATGCCGACTCGTGTTTCAGCTCAGGTTATGATCTCAGGGTCCTTTGATCAAGCCCACACTCAGTGCAGTCTGCTTGAGATTTTTTCTCTCCCTCTCACTCTCCCTCAGCCCTTCCCCCTGCTCTCTCTGTCAAATACATATATCTTTTAAAAAAATTTACAAACTTGAGAGACTGAGAAAAACTTTGCAACACTTTATCAGTACGATCAATACTATATTATTTCTTTCACTGGTAAAATTAAAAAGCCTGACAATACCAGAGTTGAAATGATATGGATCTGATGTCTGTTCCTAAAGTGAATGTAAATTGGTGCAACCTTTTCAGAATATATTTGAATTTTCACATGCCCTGATCATGCAGCTGCACTTTAATGTACACATGAGAAATTCTGGCTCAGGTCCAACTGGAGGAATTAGGAGACATAGACAAGAAAGTCATGGCATCAAAACATAAAAATGCCAAAACCCTGAAACCACCAATATGTCATGAATGTAATGAATTAATAAACAGATCTGTTCATATAATAAAATACACAGTTGTTAAAATGTGTAAATTACAGCAAACTCAACAATATAGATGAATCAGTGATATTAGATTTTTAGAGTTCCCAGAAGATCATAGAAAATATAACCTTTTTATACATTTCAAACAACAAAAAAATATATAAATTTGTAAATTTCTGTATTTAACAGTGATTACAATTACACATATATGTTCTTTTAAAATTCTTACAATACACCTATACTTTCCAGGAATGCATATAGATACAATGATGAATACAGACTTCAAAACAATGCTTACCATAGGTAGGAAAAGACAGATGGGGGATGAAGGGACCAATAATAAGATGAAGATTGTTACCATGTTTCCAATTTTGTGCATTAGATTGTTTTTAAAACCAACCAGCAAATAAATAAATAAATGAGCCAGCAAACTGCATGGGTCAGTCATGAGAATGTGTCATAAATCTGCAGTTGTGTTTTATTCAATTCCTAGTGCATCTGAAGTTCATTGAAGAAAACAAAATATATAAAACATATTTATTTGGAATGTGTATTGTAGTGAATTGTAGTTAGGATAAAAATTTAGCTTATTATTTTAGATAACTCACTTCATCGCATTTCTGGGTTTTTAAGTTCTTTTGTATAGTTCTTCTCCATACTGGTGCCCTCTCAAGGTTTGATCTTTGGAGCCTACATTCTCTTTGATTATTCTCAACTATACGAAAATGCCTCCTAATTTGCTATTTCCAGCCTACATCTGTTTTCTATGTTCTAGGGTCTAGCCTTCTTTATACAACTATATAATAGACATCCACATTGAGAAAGCTCATATACTTTCTCAAAGGGCATAGATGTACCATTGATATTTTTTATTGATATATTCCCACACACTGCCATAGTGCCTGACAGAGAGCAGGTATTGAATAAATATTTGCTGAATGAATGAGTATCTCAAACTCAACAACCAAAGTTGTCTCATTATATTCTATACACATAAATGCTTCTCTTCCTCTTATGCTTTTTATAACCTTTATTCTATGAATGAAACTGCATCCATCAAGAAACATAATCCAGAAACCCATACAACCCTCCACCAGCTCCTCTCATTGATTCTAATTTCTAGATCTCTTTCATACCCATTTCCTCTTTAAACTCACAGCTGCTGCCTTCATTCAGGCCCTTGTTACTTCTCATGTGAATGACACTAAGACTCCCAATTGGTTTTGCATTTAAAACAACTAAAAATTTTATAAATTTGTAAATGTCTGTATTTAAAAGTGATTAATACATTTGTAATATTTGTATAATTTTGTAAAATTTGTATAATTTGTATAAATTTGTAAATGTCTGTATTTAAAAATGACATATATGTTGTCTTAAAATTCTTATAATACACCTATACTTCAACCTGTACCCCCATTCTCTTCCCAAAATCATAAATACATTTCAGTTTTCCAGTGGTAAATTCGATTGAGACAGGCTAAAATATTGCACATTTCCTATGTCATAGAGGAAGACATTGCCCTTGTATGTGCCTAAGACTTTGCCAAAAGCTTTTAAAAATATTTTAAAACTGTATATTCACCAATATCTCTCAATTTAGTCCCTCTTCTAAAAAAAAATATGTTGAGTGGGGAAAGTGAACAAAGCAAGAGGATAAGGATCTTGTTTCCTTTAAATTCAAATTAAGACATGTCAAGATTTTATGCTTTCTCATGCAAATTATTAGAAATCCTAAATTACTTTGATTTTATTTACCATATGAAGAAAATATATATTGTTAACTATTCCATCTTGACTCTATTCACAAGTGACTAATGCTGACCTAAGCAAAAATGCATATTGGAGACAGTAACAGGAAGAAGAAATGGTACAGTTTTTAATTGCAGCTAAGTCTCTCATCTTCTAAAACTTCAAATCTTACTAAAAATTGTAAAAATTGTAAATCTGGAAAACTGGCTTCTGGCAAACTGTTTAAGCAGAATTGAACTAGAGCCAAATTAACCACAGTGGGGTCATTTTACCTCAAGGATTCTTTTATCAGAGATAATATATTTTTCTTTATGAATAAAACATATAGAGTAGGTCTTGTTTTGTTAGTTGCAAACACAACCAAACAATGTTGTATTTCACTGTGATTAGCAGTTAAAGCCAGACTGATCATTCATAATTATCCCTCTTTAAGGTTATGCCGGCAAGTCAAAAGAGTTGTACTTAAAAGTCACATGCTGTTTTGAGCGATCAAACATACCTAAAATAAATATCTGATGTCTATGTAATTATTAATATCATTGTTCAGTAATTTCTTCCTTAATATCCTTTAATAACCCTTCTAGCTTCAGTATTATATTTAGACTTCTGACAAAATTATGCAAGACTTAAGAGATTTGACCTCTACTCATGTATGCAGAATTCATTTTTGTTATTCCTTGCCTTACATATTAACTTTCACCTGTACTGAAATATTTGGAAGTTTCTGTGCTGGTCATGCTTCAGTGATTTTCTTTCTTTCTTTCTTTCTTTCTTTCTTTCTTTCTTTCTTTCTTTCTTTCTTTTCTTTCTTTCTCTTCTCTTCTCTTCTCTTCTCTTCTCTTTTCTTTTCTTTTCTTTTCTTTTCTTTTCTTTTCTTTTTCTGGATGTTTGTTCTTTGTCTAGCAATAGTTCTTCCCCTCTGCTCCTTCTATCCACTTTTCTTTAAGACTCAATTCAAACATCCATATTTTCATGATGGATTCCTACAGTAGATACTTAGTGCTTCATCCAGATTTCTGGTTCTTCGTGCAAATCTTACAGCTGTTGTGCATTCTGCTTCTAACTGCACTTGCAACTTTCTTCAAAACACTGGTCTGGGGCAATTGGGAGCTGGAGGTGCCTGGGATCATAATATCATTCATAGTCAATGGTTGACTTCTAGGAAAAGCCAGTTGCCTTGTTTCTAGGTGGGACAAACTCTGGAGTGGGGGGTGGGGGTGGAATTTATGCTCCCAGACCTATATAATAAGGAATTTGGCCTTGCCCAAAGAGAGAGATCTGGTCTTTGTGCCTAGCTCCTGAGAGGCAATCTTTAAATTTTCCTAGTGTTACAAATGACTTTGTTATTCATGGTGAGTCCCTGGGACTACGTCTGAGAGTTTTTGCTAATGAGGTGAGTCAAGATGAGATCAGCCATACCTAGTAGTCTTAGGGTATCAGCTGACCATGCCAGAGAGATCCAACATGTGATTTAGGGTGGAGAGTTTGGGTCACAGGGTATCCATTGATCTAGAGATTGAGTTCAACCAACGAATCTTGCCTATGGAATAAAGTCTCCACATCAGCTTTGGATGCCAAAGCTTTGATGAACTTCCTGGGTTGGCAATATGCCATGGATATTGTTACACATCAATGCCAGGTGTATAACATATCCTTAGGACAACAGAGGCTTCACTTTTGAAATCTTCCTAGACTCAACTCTATTTGTCACTTCCCTTGGCTGATTTTAATGTATTCCTTCCCTACGATAAATGTAATCCTTAGTACAAGTTTTTATGAATTCTATGAGTTTGTTTAGTGACTTATCAAGGGTGGTTTTGGGAAATTCCCAAACTTGCATCTGGTGTCAGAAATGAGAGTGGTCTTGTGTGGACTCTTCCCTCTAACTTTGTAGTTGGACCCCACCTCCTTGTAGTTGGGATCAGAAGTCTTGGGCAGACTTTGCAGTCTGGAGGATTTAACTTCAGTTTGGCTAACTCCACGTAAGACCTACATCAACACCTCACCACCCCATGCTTAGGAAAACCTCCTCTGAGCTGGCAATTACTTGATGAATATTTTCATGACAGCACTTAGTCATTAGTGTTATAATTAACTCTATTAGTACCTGTGTAATAAATCTGAATGTGAGATAGCTAAGGACAGGAACCTTGTTTAATTTCTCTGTATACCTAACGCCTAATATGGTGATGGTAGCCACTCAAAAACTTTTGTTAGACAGGTGATTTCTTGTCAATCTTTTGATATTCTTTTTAACTCCTTTTCATCCTTGTCCTTCAATAATATTTATTTGGCAGAACTTCATTTCAGCTTGGAAACTACTCTTTGCCTTTTCACTTCCTGCATTCAGGGGCTACTGAGAAAAATGATAAAACCAAGAAGATTATATTGACTCTCATGACTGACTTCAATTGAGCCATAGTAATGATTTTCATTTCTGTTAGATTTCTCTAGACAGATCATTCTCATACTTCATTCTGTGTCTAGGTTCAATCTTCCTTCCAACTTTGGACTGCCTTATCCCTTTCTGGCCTTTTCAAAATATGATTATGTTTCTACTTAAGAGATAAAATAGAAACCAATTAGTCCATCAATTTTCCATCATCAAATTTCCAAATCTCTCTATTTCTGGAGCATTTTTTTTATCTTGCCTCATATTAAAATCTAGAACTACGTTGCTTTTCTTAGATCAGTTTTGCCTTAAATGCCACCTGCTAAATTCTCAGAAATTCATACTATTGATTAAATGCCTCTCCTACATTTTATAAGGTATCAGACATATGTGAGATTGCCCCGTAGTAAAGCAAAAATGCTGTCTCAACACTTTTTTAACCAAATTCATTGGTGGGGAAAATCTAATTCATGGGCTCTATTTCCTCACCCCCTCACTCATTAAGCCTAAGCTGGATTCTACTCCATGATTTCATTAATTCTGCTCTCATAGGGGTCTCTAAAGACCCCCAGTGGACACTTTTTTTTTTTTTTAGCTCTCAGCTACTTTAATTCTCAGTTTCATCGAACATATTTGATCATTTTCTCTTTGAAACTGGATCCTTCCTTCACTTCCGTCACACTGCATTCCCTTGGTTTCACCATAACTTCTTTGGCTACTCCTTTCCCTTCTTCTATACAAACATTACATATTTAAGCTTCTGAGGACTTTGCCCTAAACTTTTTTCTTTCTCAATTATTATTTCCCTAGATAATTATATCTACTGCCTTAGTGACTATTACCAATTCATCTGCCAGTTCAGTGTACATTTACATTATATTCTCTTTCTAATTCCAGATCCAAATATTCACCCACTTACACAGTCACCTAAAATTCAGTTTCGTGGTCTTTGATACTAGCTAGATAATAAACCAAAGAAAAGAGCAACATCTGTCTTTTTAAATTTTGAATTATCAGGACCAAACACAATTTCTGAAATAATGTCAGTTACATGGTATGCAAATAATAATTGACCTAATTAAAAGAATGAGTAAATATTAATAAAGAATTTGTACATTTTCCAAAATGAATGTTTGTTTTGTTTTTACTCTTCTGGATAAAAAAAAAAACATACAACTTGTTCAACATTCATTGGCGTAACTAAAAATCCATTGATTAGAGGACTAATTTCTCAACTACTAAATCTATAAGTCAGATGGGCAATATTGTGTGTCTCATGACATCCTCAGTTTCTTCCTATTTTTGAAGAGACTCTGCCATGGACTAGTTGATATATATATATATATATATATATATATATATATATATACACACACACACACACCCAGGAAGTAATAATATTTTTACTAAATAATATTTTTACTAAAGCATCCTAATGATGATATTAGCTAACATCTTATGTTACCTCACAATTTTAAACACATTATAAAAATGATCACATTTAACTTTCACAAGAATTCTATGAGAAAGTTATTATTGTGATGATACTTTTTCAGCCATTACTCTAACCTCGGTGTGAGAGCTCCTCCAGTGGAAACTTTTGTAAACACATTTTGACTGTTTGTCAGGTTCACTCAAATTTAAAATGTTCCTAGCTGAAAAGATTTGCTCCTCATGATAAAGCCTCATTTGCGATATGCAGAAATTGTTACTGTTTGTACTCTTTGAATCCTAAGAATGAATAAAAAGCAGAATTCACTTCGAAGTGAAAAAAAATTTAAAGCCTGGCAACTCATGAATAAAACTAAGGTGAAATGGAAATGAAAAACAAGAACTGGGGCTCAGCCAAATACCTTGCTTGTGCTTTGCTTTTGAAAAGAATGACTAGAAGGGGACTTGCTTCCACCCACGGCACGGTAACCCGCATATGTTGCTTTGCATATACACAAGTAAGACTATGGCACAGAGAAGTTTTAAAAGCATAGGAATTAAACATTAGATCCAAGAGAAAAGAAATAAAGTTATAAACTCTCAACTATACTAAGTAACCTTTAAAAAATGCCCATGTATAATTCTTCTCCAGAGGAAATAACATTAAAATTTTGCATATGTTTTCCTTGAATTACATATTCAATGTCTTTTTTAAAGAGTTCAAGGTGTTTTGCATAGGGTTTAATTTTATAGATAACCACAGAGAAAAACACATGTAATCAGTTGATAATAAAGGCCATAAATGATATTGAAATTGGGCAGAATATTATAAGATTGTTTTAGACTTATAGAAAAGTTGTAAAAATGATAAAGTTCCCATTCCCCTACCCCGCAGTTTCCTACCATTAACAATTTATATCAGCATGATACATTTGTCACAACTACTAAACCAATATTGATACATTATTAACTCAAGAGCATTATTTATTCATATTTCCTTAGGTTTTTTTTTTCCCCCTAATGTCTTTTCTTTTTCTTCCTCAGGATCCCATGCAAGATAACACATTATACATAGTTACCATGTCTCCTTAGGCTTCTGTAGACTGACAGTTTCTCAGACTACCCTTGTTTTTGATGACCTGACAGTTTTGAGGAGTATTGGTCTGATGTTGGATAGTCTGCCTTTTGATTTGAGTTTGTGCGATGTTTTTCTCGTGGTTCCACAGTTTATGGATTTCTGGGAGGAAGAATACAGCAGTAATATGCCATTCCCCCCACATTATTTCAAGGGTACCTTTTTTTTTTTTTTTTTAATGATTATACTCTGGAGTTTCTCACTCTGTAACCTGTAATATATTCCTACACTTCAATCACATAGATGTTGAATATGCCATAGGAAATACAACCTGATAGGACTGGGGGAACGTGGGGGACTTCGCAACAGAAACAGCAGCCTCTCCCAAGTACTCACGAGTTCCTAGCTAGGCACTGTTCTAAGTGCCTTCCCTAGATTTCCTTTAATCCCCACATCAACTGTATTAGTAGAAATTTTCAGCCCGTTTTTACAGAGGAAGAAACAGGCCAAGGTTGGTACCTCGCCCAATGTCACAAAGCGAGTAAAGTGGCAAACAGGGATTCAAGCCCCAGTCTGCTACGCTCTTCTGCGTCATGTTATCGCTCAGCACCCTCTCCCTGGTTCTGTAGTGTGCAGAGAGGATTTGGTTAGCACCCAATTTGTCTGCATAAGGAAAGTCAGTGGAAGATTTATATATGCAAAGTGTAAATTTATATATGCAAAGTGTAAATTTATATATGCAAAGTGTAAAGTAACACATAACAACATGACTTATCACTGCTAGTGTTAACCTTGACAGCCTGGCTAAGGTATTGGATTTAGATTCTTCAACTCTAAAGTGACTCTTTTCTTCCATTTCCACAGTTTTGTAAGGAAATCACTATATGAAGCCCACACTTAAGAAGAGAGTATGTTTCACAGGTATCTACATAAATTATTTGGAATTCTGCATGGGAGAGTTGTCTATGTTTGTCCATTTACTTATTCATTCAGTCATTTATTTATATGAATTTAGATTCATTGATATTACTATTATATCATGGGTTATAACTTAACGTTACATTACTTATTTTGTTGCTCAGATTGTTCTAGCTTTGGTCAAAGGAAGCTCCTTTCAGTGTGTCCTTTTGACATACCCCAATGTGTGCGTATGTATATGTACGTTGAGCCCGTCCTTATTTTCTGGTACCAGAAGATGCTCAAGCCTCATCTTGGATACTCTAAGCTCCAGCCCTAGAATTAGCAGTTCTTCCAAGGAACCCTGCTTCCTGTTTTTGAAGAAATAGTATTAGAGACCAAGATCTGGGCTTTGGGTATCCTCATTGTTACCCGGGCATAAATCTATTTCTATAGTCTGATTAGAGGTATTAACGTTATTCGGTAGAAAACCATACCACCAATTTTCTTAAAAAATCAGCAAACCACATATAGCATGAAGTGTTTGTTTACAAAATTATAAGGGCTGCTTATGGTGTTACTAAAGGAACATAGGCTAGAAGAAAAGAAAACAATATTGTAAAGCGTAGTTTTATATTTCACTGCTTTTTTTCCAGAAAATTTTATAGAATTCATGAATCTTTATGGAAAAAGCCAATATATACTTCTACAATGATTGTTGGGTGCTCCCAGAGAATATGGCCCAGAATACAAATTAATCCACAAATTGTTAAATTTTGGAATATGTATGATTTACATAGAGCTTTTTATTAAGGATATACGAGATTCTACTGTATAACTAGTGAACTATATTTGAATAGGCAAGACATCTACAATGGTGATAAAAAATAAACAATGGAGCCGATACTGGCAAATGACTAGTGCATCTCTTGAGGGCAGGTCACCTTTCAAGTACCTCAAAGTATCTTATAGATAGAAATTTAAATAAAGATAATGTGCAGACTAAAGATGGCGATGTCCATTTGGATAAAACTTAACAAAATCTGATACTCATATGCAGCCACTTCAGAAAAGCCTTTGTGACCTACCCCTATGGTAGTTAAAACATGGTCTGAGAACGCCTTTGTTTTTGTTCCTGAGACCCTTTGGAAGATCCTTTTGTGTATCCTTTTGTGCTCCAATAATTCCTCAGTTGTAGTTATTACTAATATAGTGTCAATAAATGTAACTGAAATAAACAAGAGCTTTTTGGGGTCCTCAGTATTTTTAAGAATACTGCTGGGTGAGACTAATCACTCCAGAAATTAAATCTAGGTGTAAGGATGATGAGTGGCAGTGCAGAGAGATCTGGGATACAATTAAATATTAAGATTCTGGAAAATTAGCCAAAATCTTATAAAAGATGACATTTTTATAGGGTTTTCCAAACTGAAGACAGAGGGAGAGGAAGGGGAAGAGAGATAGAGAACAAGGGATAAAGAGAGAGAAAAAGATGTGGTGGGAGTAAAAGCAAAGGAGAAAGACTACCAACATTTGAAATGACGGAGCAACTATCACCAGAGATCTTATTGATATCAGAATAATAATAGGAAAAATGTAGACATTGTAACAATAAATCCAATAACTTAGATGAAATGGACAAATTCCTTGAAATACATAACTTACAAACGGACACACATGAAATAAAAAATCAAAATAATCTTCTATCAAAGTCATTTGCATTTGTTTACAAAATCTCCAAACAAAAATAACTCCAGGTTCAGATCATTCCATAGGTGAATTTCATCAAACATTTCAGCAAGACATAACACCAAACTTATACAAAGTCTTTCAGAATGTAGAAGAGAAATGAATATTTTTTACTATGTTTTAGGAAGTCGACATAAACCTGTTATTAAATCTTACAAAAACATTATAGGAAAAAAAAGTGCTAGGCTAATATGAAGACACAAAAGTCTTCAAGAAATATTAGCAAATCAAATTCAGCAGTACATATGAAGGGAGGTAATTGAAAGTAGACAGGCACTTCTCTTTGAAAATAGTCATCTGGCTATAATCACCCCCACCCCCATGACTAAACTTCTGAAAGCCTCTCCCATATTTGTACATTTATGTCTGTTGAATTCAAGTATATCTAGTCTTAAAATTTTCCTATCTAACAGTTGGCATTTATTTTATTCATAGAAATGAATTGGGGAAAAAAAAGCACATTTGAATATCAGATATATCTGCAATGCACAATGACATAATTAAGAATCCATAATTGTTTTTATTGAAAAAGATTTTCTTCTTTACATATAAGCCTTGGAATAAAATCAAATAAATTTTCTCAGTTATATATATTTGGAAGTATGATTAAGGATTTATAAATTGATAGCCATATCTTTGATTTGTAAATTTATAATGATATAAGTTTAAAGAATGAGTAGTAATAGTTTAGTCCACTTGTCTTGAAGTGACTCTCCTGCTATGAGTTGGGTGTTGGGGTGGGGTCGCAGCCTCTCGTCCTTTTGACTTTCTTTTCTCAGAGTTGAATCTCTGCTTTATAAGCAAGCTGAAGAGAGGGGATTGGAGTCTCAGTGTTCTTGACCTGCTGTGCCTGAAACAAAGCCTTGAACCACGAGTAGGACTGGGTGGCAGAAGGGACTCCCTAATTATTCAGTTGCATTTGCCTATAATTTAACCTTTGCAACATGGAGCTTGGCTGATGAGAAATGCTAGCAGTTTACCCCTTCTGAAGAGATACTGTAATGCTTGATAGGAAGTTGGGCCAAGAAGGAGCCAGAGTGATTTCTATCATGCTGAGCTGAGGGTGGGGAGGAGGAAGTGAATTAATGCTCGAATGCCATAGACTCTTAATGTTCTTACTGAGATTTAGATTTTCCTTGAATAAGTATTTCTTCATTAACTATTTGTTCTTAGAAAAATTTCCAGAGACTTTATTTTTTAAAATAACTTTTACCCATTATGGTCTAGCTGGGAATGGGCTCTATGGAACTCCTCACACTACCATTCTTGTCCTAGTCTTCTACATTCTTGAAGTAATCCCCTGATTTAACCATTCTTTCTCCAAGAATTCAACATCATTACACATTTTCCTAATCCTAAAAGTTGCAATAAATTATAAGACCAACTTGGAACTGTTACTTTCTCTTTTATATGTGACTTTTTCCATTACCTGGATGCTTATAAATTCCTTTCTTTTCCTTGAAATTCATGAACTTCACCAATGTATATGTTAAGGGTAACCATTCTATGTTATATTATTTATATTTAATACAGTATGCTACTTTCTGTCTTTCAAAGATTCCACATTCCCATTGTTTTATATGTGTGTATGAAGAATTATTATTTTATTTCTGTCATCCTTTTATTGAGTAACCACTATATGCATGGTATTGCACAGGTAATTTCTTGGAGTGATAAGTGCTATGAGAAAAGGATATTAGGGTGGGATAAAAATGTACTTTAGAGAGGAAAAAAGAAACCACCCAAAGTTACAAAGCAGTCATATTTTTGTAGAATGATAAAGAATAAGTAATAAGCCAAACCATTCACACCATAAGGGAAGCCATATTTTAAATCAAGATAAGAATAAATGCACAGGGTCTGTATAAAGAGAAGATTGGAGTATTTTAAAATAGAAAGAAGGCTGATATGGCTGGGCACAATGATCTAGGGGAAAGAGGTACAGAGAGACGTCAGTAGTCTAGGGTAATTATTTAGGATGGGTTGGCAAACTATGGCCCACAGGCCAAATCTGACATACTGCCTCATTTTGTACTTACCTCACATGTCTATGAGTTAAGAATGTTTTTTATATTTTTAAATGGTTGGGAGAAAATCAAAAGAATAATATGTAAAATTATGTGAAATTTAAATCTCAATGTCATAAATAAAATTTTATTGAAACACTACCACACTCATTTGTTTATATATTGCCTATGGCTGCTTTTGTGTTAGAGTGGCACAAGCATAGGGGTTGCAAAGCCTGAATTATTTATTATTTCACTCTGTACAAAAATGGTTTGCTGACCTCAGTTCAGCGGGGAAAATGGATATAACTTTAAATTCAATAGGAAATTTTGGGACGTCTGTGTTGCTCAGTTGTTTAAGCGTCTGCCTTTGACTCAGGTCATGATCCCAGGGGCCTGGGATCCAGTCCTGCATTGGGCTCCTTGCTCAGCGGGGAGTCTGCTTCTCCCTCTCTCTCTGCTTGTGCTTTCTCTCAAAAAAAAAAAAAAAAAAAAATTCAATAGGAAATTTTTAGAGGCTTCCAAGCAAGGGAGTAGCAATCTGCTTTGCTCATGTGCAAATTTATTGCAGTTGGGCAAATTGGAGAAAGTAGATGCAGGGAGACTATTTGGCTGGGGTGGGGGGTTGGCTGACTCAGTAATGCAGTAATCCAAATGAGAGATGATAGGCTGTGGGAGGGGAATTGCATGAAAGTAGACAGCGAGATTTCCGATGTGTTGGAGATAGAACCTCTGACACTGACGGTGGGTTCAATATAGGTGGATGAGAGAATGAGAATCACAGATGAACCTTGACTTGGTTGGGAGTAACCAGGTAAACAGTGACACCATTTATCAACAGGAAACATCTGAGCAAGGGTTTGGTTTGGTTTGGTTTGAGTAGTGGGTAGGGAGAAAATAAGTTTTGATTTGGATATACGTGTGTAAGGACCTGAGGTATAAATATTAAGTAGTCAGTTGGGTTATAGGAAATTGGTTTATAGGAGAATGACTTGGGATTGAGACATGAATATTTGTGTTCTTGGCACAGAAATGCTATTTAAAATCATTTAGAATAAATGAGCTCATCTGCGAAGAGGAGGGAAAACAGAAGAAAAGGCTCAGAATGGGATCTCCAAGTAAGTCAAATGGGAAAGCAGGCCAGTTCTCAAGTCACTTTCTCGAATGGCCAGTTTACCAAATTAATTCATTCCTTGCAGTTATTTAAGTTTAGCTTACTAATTTTTATTTACCTTGCATTCATCACTGCATTTAAAAAAATGTTTACTTTTTCCTGCCCCATATTCCTGATGCTCTAAGGGATATACAGAGAAGAGACAAAGAGAGCCTAACATATTTGGGAAGTGAGAGATAAAAAAGCCTCCCTTTGAGAAGAGGAAGTGGTGCCCTTGGGGGAAAGCCATTTCAGCCTAGATAAGAAGGCCTGGAAAAAGTTCAAATAAAAGATTGTTGATAGACAGGAGTTTGCTAGTTCAGACGTTATATACCTGAGGGCACAATAAAAGGAAAAGAAGGGTTAGAAGGAATAGGTCAGATTAAAGAATTGAGACGTGTGATTGATAATAAAAGTCCTAGTGAAAATGGATGTCCAGGGAACTTGAGGCTTCTGACCTTGCCAGAAATAAACAGATGCCAGCGTTCATCCTGATTAGTCAGGCAGATGAGTGTGTACCATTCATTCCAGCCATATTTTTACCAATCGGCTTGGTCAAAAGGGTCTCCTTGATAATTGGCTATCTAGGAAGGATTTCTTCTTCCTTGGGGTCTGAATAGTGTGGCCATTTGGTAGTGGTAACTCTATTTAAAAAGCAGAAAATATGGAGTGTTTGTCCTGTTTCTTACAAGGATTTGATAGCATTGAAGGTGGTGGGGGTCATTTTTTGCTTGTTATATTCTTTTCCTGATTAAAAAAATACATATTTTGGGGTAGGCCCCATGCTGCTTCTTTTCTGTGTATTATTACTCACTTCTGAAATGGGATGTGGAAGTAAGCCAGGGTAATCAGGAATTTCAATTTGTAAGTCTGGAGTAAAATAATTTCTAAACAAATCTCCCCTAATCATTGGCATTTTCTCCTTCAGGGGAAAAAAAAATCAGTGAGTGAATTCCCATGTGCCAGATTCTCATGGTTGTACTTAACTTCTGCTCACTTGAGTGTAAATAGCAACTCTCTGGGTGATCACTCCTTGCTCATTCCCTTACCCTAGCTTTTCCAGCTAGTTTTCCTCTAGATTAAAAGGATGGATTGCAGGAGTAGACATAGCTTGTACGGCATTTCTCCTTTAGCTCTGTGTCTCTGCTATTCTGCAACTGGAACTCGGTCTCTCAAGGATGCCCTTTCTTCTTCCATGATCCATCCATTCCCTTAGACTCATTCCAAGTAAGGAGCATTCCTTGGACTTTCCACTTACTTTTGTGAAATCTTTCCCTTAAATCAGGTCCCAGAGGTATTTGTTAAAGGGGGGGGGGGACTGGCAATGCCTCCCCTATTCCATACCTGTAGCCTCTGATATTTTTTCCAACATATTCCTAATCTGGTCCAGTTTATACATTTGAAAGACATTTCTCATAGTTTCTGGTTTGGTGACAAGGATCTTTCCTCATTTTTATCTTTTTGGTTACTTTCATTGTTTTGGGTGTGTCGTATTAGTGTCTGGACTAAAAATACCCTAATTTGCCAACTGATACCAGAGATTCCAAGAGTAGAGAAACAGTACATGGTAATGGACAAGAGAAAAGAGTCTGTAGACAAACTCACTAAATTCGAATCATGGCTGCAACTCTTATTAACTGTGCAGTCTCAGAAACCAATTTATATAATCTCATTTTGCCTCAGTTTTTTTTTCATCTCTACAATAGGAATAATAAGAGTATCTACATCAGGATGTTGTTAAGATTAAATATGCATATATAAAGCATTTAGAACAGCACTGGCATACAAAAAGCACCATATCATTAAGCATATTATTATTGCTACTGTTATAATTATTATACTTAAAAATTAATTCTATAGTGATATCTCCTGTCTTTGGTCTTCTAGTTTTTTTAAATGAACTATAACCTCCTCATGGGCAAGGGACCATATCTTATTCTCCTTTGCACTTTTCATAGTGCTCGCTATAGTCTGTTTCATATTGTTAGCAATCCACAATTATTTCTTGTGTTAAAATGAATCAAGGGTACCTGGGTGGCTTGGTCAGTTAAGCATCCGACTCTGGGTTTTGGCTTATGAGATGGAGCCCTGTTGTAGGCTCCATGCTCAGTTCAGAGTCTGCTTGAGATTCTCTCCCTCTCCCTCCCCTTCTGCTCCTACCCCTGCTCATGCTCTCTCTCTCTCTTAAATAAATAAATAAATAAATAAATAAATAAATAAATAAAATCTTTTAAAAATCAATTGGGAGTCTATGACAGGTTTATTGAAAATCTGATCATACATACTTTAAAAGGTCTGCTCCTTCTTAATCTGAGGAACTGGTAACTTTGCTCTCTAAGCCTTTTGAAACTAAAGACATAAGAAGAAATATACAGGGACAATAAAATGGAAAATCAGTAGCCCTTTATTTTCCCTTTGATGTTGACTGGGTATAAAATATGCATCACAGGTGTAAACTTTAAAGCCTAGCCACAATAGTTTGCTAACATTTTTTATAAAAGAAAAAGGTTGTGTTTTTTTTTTTCCCTTCCTGTTAGAAGTGGTTTCACAGGGCTTTGTCAGTTAAGAAATCATCAGATAAAGTGAAAATGAGTTAATTATATCACTTTTGTTCTGAAAGAGTCAGCTTTCAGCCAATGTCGGATTGGTTCTCTGTACGCCCTCAAAAAAAATCAAATAAGTCTTCCAGTAGGCACGTATTCCATCAATCTTCAGTACTAGCACATTTCAAGGTCAAATTTTTCTTAGTGCTCTGGTTTTGAAATCTTAGAAATCTTATAGAAGTAGCTTTTGAAATCATTCTTACTGCTTATCATGGTGTTTCCCCCCAAATGAAACTATTAGAGACAAACAAATGGGTTTCATTTTGCTTACCACAACCTAGTATGTTTTGATTTATGCATGAATAATATGAGAGTTACAGATACTATTCCAAAGTCTGAGTGTGAGAATATATTAATCTTGAGCTTGTAGGAAACATTTCTATGTTGTTGTGGGTTGAATTGTATCCTGCCAAAGATTCACATTGTTGAAGTCTGAGCCCCTGGTACCTCAGAATGTGATCTTTTTTGAAAGTAAGGTCATTACAGACACAATTAGTTGAGATGAGGTCAAACTGAAATTGGGTGGGCCCCAATATGTGTGGTACACCTATAAAAAGGGAAAATTTGGACATAGACATGCACACAGGAAGAAGACTGAAGTTATGCCACAGTATACCAAGGAACTACTGAACACTAGGAGAGAGGTCTGGGACAGATCCTTCCTTTACTCCTTCAGAGGGACAATGGCCTTGTGAACATCTGGATCTGGAAACGCAAGCCTTCAGGATCATGAGACAATAAATTTCTGTTTCAGGCTACTTACTTTGTGTTGCTTTGTTAAGGTGTCCCCAGTAAACAAATATATATGTGATATGTAACCATACAGTTAATTCTATGGTTCCTAATATGCTTTACATGCTATCATATATGCAAAAACTTGCTGCCATCTGGATCCTGAAAGACTAACATCTTGTTTGGCAAGTGTACTCGACTCTGAGTGGTTGGTCAGCAGTCCAAGCTTTGTTAATCAACCCCTCAGCCAAAGCCCCAGCCTGTTCTCGACAGGAGATGCACTTTGGTTACCCCTATGGTTATTTGAGAACAAAAGCTCTTCTCTAGTAGCTTCTACTTAAAGCTTTTTGCCATGTATTGTGTTTCTTTTAAGAGTTCTTGCTAGATTGCTTTTGTTTTTTGGGAAACATAACGGAATATTTTTAAAGAATAAAAGCAACAACTTTCACATTGTGTTTCACGTATAAAAGGCCCTCAGATCCATTCAAACAATCTGAGGTGATGTTAAGGAAAAAAATGTATCTACCACAAATCTTTTTTGTAATAATCTAATTATTTTCCTTTTGTTTTTCTGTCATAAAAACGAATATATATATATATTTGATATATATATATTCGTGAACAATTATCATATATCTGATAACACCAATTCTTTTTTGTACAGTTATAATAAAGTCTTGAGAAGTATTAGTTTTAATAAAAATTCTGACAGTGTCTCCGTGTCATAAGAGTAGCTGTTGAATATAATATGCCTATCTGGAGTGTGGTTTCCACACTCCAGGGATGTTTTGACGTGAATCTCTTACCACCACTACTCACAGTTATCATTCATTTTGAGCTACGGTTACATACATCTGATGTCTTGTCATTCCACATTTTGAATGGTCATGATATAAAGCAGTAAATTGGGAAGAAAAAAGAAAAATTCTCTCTCTTAGTGGAACCACCCGTTACTGAGATCTACTTCAAAGTCTCCAGGAAATATTTTGCAGGAGAAATAGAAAACCAGGATATGAAGTAAACTTTAAATAACTGGCTCATTCCTATGTCATATTCAATGAGGGGGGATTGCTTTTCTTGTGGATAAACTGCTACATCACTCTAGAAAAAGAATAGAGAAAATATAAGTATCCACTAAAAAGGTTTTTTTGTAATGCTGGGCTGTTTTCTTTTACCTAATTCTAGCTCTTTCCTTAATTACTGGAACAATCAGTTCTACGCAGTGGGTGGGTACTCAAGAAAACGTTCTAATAGCTATGACGGACATGCTCTGGAATTTGTTAAGAGTAGACACTCTTGAGATACTACACTAGGGATTGTGAAGAAAACTAGAAGATGTCTTAGAGCTTGGAAAGTTAGGTCATCCAAAAATGCATGCGGGTGGGTATGCGGAGTGATGTGCGGAAATAATTATGAAAAGTATGGTGACTTCATAATGATCGTAAAATCACACGGGAGGGTTTTTTTTTTTTTTCCATTTTAGTTCTCATCTAGACTAATGGATTCTACAAAACATAATTCCAGAAACTCAGTCAATAATTTCATATATTTTAAATGTTAACCGTCTTCACATTTATAATGGGTACAATTGTACTATATAATTATATTCTAATCCAGTACATAAGTAAAGCAGCACATGTACATTGAACCCCGTTATTGAGAACACTGCAGCTATAATTATCTCTGGTTATGGAGGAAAAAGGATAGTATTAATTCTAAAAATCCAGTAAAACAGAAAGTGCAATTTTATTTTCTTAATTTAAAAACATTTTTTAGCTCAAATATTACCTTTATTTTTAAAAATTTGTTTTTATTAAATCCTAGTATAATTAACAGTGTTATATTAGTTTCAGGGGTACAATATAGTAACTCAGCAATTCTATACATTACTCAGTGCTCATCGTGATAAGTGTACTCTTAATTCCCTTCACATATTTTACCCGTGCCCCCACTTATCTCTCCTTTGGTAACTACTAGTTTGTTCTCTGTATTTAAAACTCTTTGTCTCTTTTTTCATTTGTTTTGTTTCTTAAATTCCACAGATAAGTAAAATCATATGGTATTTGTCATTCTCTGACTGACTTATTTCACTTACCATTATACCTTTAGATCCATCTATATTGTTGCAAATAGTGAGATTTCATTCTTCTTTAGGGCTGAATAATATTCCATTCTGTACATATACCACTGCTTTATCCATTCGTTTAGTGATGGGCTCCTGGATAGCTTATATATTTTGGCTACTGTAAATAATGCTGCAATAAACATTGGTGTACATACATCTTTCTGAATTAGTGTTCTCATATTTTTTGGGTAAATACCCAGTAGTAGAATTACCAGATCATATGGTAATTCTATTTTTAATTTTTTTGAGGAAACTTCATAATGTTTTCCACGGTGGCTGAACCAGTTTTGATTCCCACCAACAGTGCATGAGGGTTCCTTTTTTCCCACATCCTTGCTAACACTTGTTTTTTGTGTTTTTGATTTTAGCCATTCTGACAATGTGAGGTGATATCTCATTGTTGGTTTTGATTTGCATTTCCCTGATGGTAAGTGATGTTGGGCATATTTTCATGTGCCTATTGGACATCTGTATGTCTTCTTTGGAGAAATGTCTGTTCATGTCTTCTGCCCATTTTTAATTGGATTATTTGTTGTTTGGGTGTTGAGTTGCATACGTTCTTTATATATTTTAGGTATTAACACCTTATTGAATATATTATTTGCAAATATTTTCTCCCATTCAGCAGTTATCTTTTAGTTTTGTTGATTGTTTCCTTTGCTGCACAGAAGCTTTTTATTTTAAGTAATCCCAATAGTATATTTTTGCTTCTGTTTCCTTTGCCTTAGGAGCCATGTAGAAAGATGTTTTTATGCCTGGTGTCAAATTACTGACTGTGCTCTCTTTTAGGATTTTTATGGTGTCAGGTGTCACATTTAGGTCTTGAATCCATTTTGAGTTTATTTTTTGTATGGTGTAGGAAAGCACTCCAGCTTCATTCTTTTGTATGCAGCTGTCCAGTTTTTCCAACACCATTTGCTGAGCAGGCTATCTTTGCCCGATAGTATATTCTTGCCTCTTTTGTCCTTGATTAATTGACAATATAAGCACAGATGTATTTCTGGGCTCTCTATTCTGTTCTGTTGATCTATGTGTCTATTTTAGTGCCATTAACATATAGTTTTGATTACTACAGCTTTCTAATATATTTTTAAATCCAAGATCCCTCCAATTTTGTTCTTCTTTTTCAAGATTGCTTTGGCTATTCAGGGTCTCTTGTAGTTCCATAAAAATTTTAGGATTATTTGTTCTATTTCTATGAAAAATGATGTTGGTATTTTGATAGAGATTGCATTTAATCTATAGATAGCTTTGGGTAGTACAGATATTTTAATAATACTTGTTCTTCCAATCCATGAGCATGGACTATTTTTCCGTTTGTTTGTGTTATCTTCAATTTCTTTTATCAGTGTTTTGTAGTTTACAGAGTACAGGTTTTTTACTTCATCAGTTAAGTTTATTCCTAGGTATTTTATTCTTTTTGGTGCAATTGAATATGGGATTGTTTTCTTAATTTCGCTTTCTGCTGCTGCATTATTAGTGTATAGAAATGCAACAGATTTCTCTATGTTGACTTTGTATCCTATGACTTTACTGAGTTCATTTTTCAGTTCTAGCAGTTTTTTAGTGGAGTCTTTAGGGTTTTCTATATAGAGTGTCTGTCTTCTGCAAATACCGGAAGTTGTACTTCTTCCTACTGACTTGGATGCCTTTTATATATTTTTCTTTTCTGATTGCTGTGGCTCATACTTCCAGTGCTATGTTGAATAAAATTGGTGAGAGAACATCGTTGTCTCGTTCCTAATCTTAGGGGAAAGTTTTTCACCATTGAGTGTGATGTTAGCTGTGAGTTATTCATTTATGGCCTTTATTAAGTTGAGATATGTTCCCTCTAAACTTACTTTGTTGGGGATTTTTTTTATCATGAATGGATGTTGTATTTTGTCAAATGCTCTTTCTGCATTTATCGAAATGATCATATAGTTTTTTATCCTTTCTCTTGTTTATATGATGTATCATGTTGATTGAGTTACAAATATTGAACCACACTTGCATCCTAGAAATAAATCCCACTTGATTGTGGTGAATAAATTTTTATTTATTATTTTTAGATTTGTTTTGCTAATATTTTGTTGAAGATATTTGCATCTATGTTCAATCAGAGATATTGGCCTATAGTTCTCTTTTTTGTAGTATCTTTATCTGGTTTTGGTATCAGGGTATTATTGGCCTCATAGAATGAATTTGGAGGCTTTCCTTCCTCTCTCATTTTTTAAAAATTTTGAGAAAAATAAGTATTAACTCTTCTTTAAATGTTTGGTAAAAATCACCTGTGAAGCTGTCTGGTTGTGGACTTTTGTTTTTTGATTATGGATTCATTTTTCATTGTTGATAATCAGTCTGTTCAAATATTCAATTTCTTCCTGATTCAGTTTTGGGAGGTTATATGTTTCTAGGAATTTATCCATTTCTTCTAGATTGTCCAATTTGTTGGCATATACTTTTTCATAATATTCCCTTATAATACTTTGTATTTCTGAGGTGTCAGTTGTTATTTCTCCCCTATCATTTCTGATTTTATTTGAGTTCTCTCTCTTTTTTTGATGGGTCTAGCTAAAGATTTATCAATTTTATCAATGTTTTCAAAGAACCAGCTCCTGGTTTCATCAATCTGTTATGCCTTTCTTTCTTTCTTTCTTTCTTTCTTTCTTTCTTTCTTTCTTTCTTTCTTTCTTTGGTTTCCATATAATTTCTGCTCTCGTCTTGATTATTTCCTTCCTTCTACTTGTTTTGGGTTTTGTTTGTTCTTTTTTCAGTTCCTTTAGGTGTAAGGCTAATTGTTTATTGGAGATTTTTTCTTGCTTCTTGAGGTAATATCTCTCTGTATCACTACTTTTTGCCATCTTAATTACTATGTGTCATGGTGTGGACTTCCTTGGGTTGATTTTGTTGGAGGTTTTCTGTGCCTTCAGGATCTGGGTATCTGTTTCACTCCCCAGATTCAGGAAGTTTTCAGCTATTATTTCTTAAAATAAGTTTTCTGCCCCCTTTTCTCTCCCTTCTCTTTCTGGGATTCCTACAATGCAAATGTTGTTATGCTTGATGGTGTCACTTAATCTATTTTCATTGTTCATTAGTCTTTTTTCTTCCTCCTGTTCATCACTTTCCATTAGTCTTTAGTTCCAGGTTACTGATTCATTCTTCAAGTTCCTCTACTCTACTATTTATTCTATCTAGTGTATTTTTATTTTTTTTAATTTTTCCCCATTTTTATTTTTTTAATTTATTTTTTATTTTATTTTTTAATAATTTATTGTTATATTATGTTAGTAACCATACAGTACATCCCTAGCTTTTGATGTAAAGTTCCATGATTCATTACCTGCATATAACACCTAGTGTACCATGCAACACAGTGTATTTTTAATTTCAGTTGAGGTCTTCATTGCTGATTGGTTCTTTTTTTATATTTTCTATCTCTTTTCTGAGGCTCTCACTGTGGTCCTACACTCTTTTCTCAAGTCCAGTGAGTATCTTTATGACCACTACTTTAAATTCTCTATCAAGCATACTTATCTCCATTTTATTTAGCTTTCTTGCTGTGATTTTGTCTTGTTCTTTCATTTGAGACATATTTCTCTTTCCCCTCATTTTATCTAACTCTCTGTGTCTGTTTCTATGTGTTAGCTATGTCTCCTGCTCTTGCATGCAGTTGCCTTATGAAGAAGAGGTCTGTGGTACCCTGTAGGTCAGTGTCTCCTGTTTACCAGAACCTGGCACTTTGGTGGTGTCTCCTTTGTGTGTTGTGTGTGCCCTGCTGTTGTGGCTGAGCCATGTTTGCCTTCAGTCCAGGCATCTACAATGGCTCTATTTGTCTGTTGTTGGCAGGGTTTGGTCTCTGTGTTGTTAATGGGCCAACCTGGGGTGACTTGAGCTTGAGTTGGGTCTGACCAGGTATTTGCCAAAGCTGTGATTGCACAGAACTGCAAGGTGCTTTCCCTGTATTGTACTCTGGGAGGCTTTCATTGGTGGGTGAGGCCTGCAGTCAGACCAGATGTCTAACCTCCGCCCACTGCTAGGGCCACAGTTGAACTGGTGTGTGTGGCTATCTTCCTATTTCCCTGGGACAGGAGTCACTTTGAAGTGGTGCTGGCTCCAGTGGTCACTGCTTGCATAATTACATGCTTGTGGCGCCACTTTGACTCCTGCAGAGGGCCAGTCAGAGGGGATGAGTCTACAGAAGAACGTGGGGGTGGGGTGTGCTCTTAGCAAGTTAGGTGGAGAATGTTCACACTGCACTCATTCTCGCAGTTGTCTCTGTATCTAGGCTGGAGGGGAGGGGTGGGAAATGGCCCACCAGCTCTTTAGTTCTTGGAGAAGTCTCCTAAAGATCCCTGCCCCTCCAGTGTACCCTCCATGATTGGTAAACAAATCTCCCTCCTTTATACCCCAAGCATTTTTCAAAGGGCTCCTTCAATGCTGTATCTTAGCAGGACTCTTTGTTGCGCTCTTTAATGTCTGGGACTCAGTTACCTTTTACCCTCTGGCTCTGCCAGAACCAAGCCCACTGATTTTTAAAGTTCCAGGTGTTAAGCCCCACTGATTGTAAGAACTCGAGAATTAGGCCCCTCTGGTTTTCAAAGTCAAGTGCTATGGATATTGGTCTTCCCTGTGTGGGTTCCTCGTGCCTGGGGATCATGATATGGTCTGTTCATCTCCTCTCTCTGCACCCACGAAATTCCTCCCTCCTACAGACTGTCCCACTAGTCAGTTTGGCTCCCAACCATGTCTCCACATTTCTATCCCCTACAATGTGGCCTCTTCTGCACACTTAGCTGTGGAGAGTCTCTTTTGCCAGTCTTTGGGTCATTTTCTGGGTTATTTACACTGATGTGGGTATTATCCAAGTATATCTGTGGGACAGGGTGAATTTAGGTTCCTCCTACTCTGTCACCTCTCCAGAAGTTGCTGCTTTCTCTTTGTCCATACTTTCTTCTGGTCCTGGATGAAAGTGCAATTTTAATTCATGCTCTTCCTCTATCTTCTAAACCATTTTAGACAGATGCTAAATAAAATAGAATTGGCAAATTTGAATTTCTATTCCAATCTTCCTCCAACTTTTGGTAAATATTCTGAGAAGTTCTAAAATGACTACATTATTGACAGCAGAATGGTAACAATTTATATCTAAGCATTCACAAGTTAGTTGATTAATTTAGTCAATTCTTGGGAAAGATTTTTCCAACTAGATTTGGCAAAGTTTATATAAAATATTTTATTTATTTTTCTCATCATTTTGTTAATTGATACAAAAATCTTAAGGGCTGGTTTATCTATGAAATGTATAATTATGTGTGGGATAACTGGGAATTGGATATCGTAAAATAAAGTACTCATTATTGAATCATTTACATTTCAAAAATGTTTTTCTGAGGCAAGAGATAATAGTTCTTTACAATCCTGAATTCTTTTTTTGTCATACCATTTTGTTTTTCCTTTCTGTACTGTCTCATCCTTATCTTTCACTTCCTTTCCCTCCTCATGGTTTACCATGTTTATTTTCCTATTAAGTAGTAAGTGTTATGTAAATAGTCATAGAATGAAGCTTGTTTCTTCTGATGCCAGTTCAGAGTCTGAGAAGTCTTTGAAAGTGTTCTCTTTCAAAGGAAATGATTTTCTTTTAAAGGTAGTGAGAATTCTGAGGCAGAGATTTCCCTAAGGGGAGTGAAACATTTAAACATTTCCTTTAGCTTATAATTGTCCATCTATGCAGAAGAATTGCTGTGCTTGTCTTTGACCCCCTTTCACATTGATTTTTGGATGTTGTTGAACAGTCTAGCATTTAATTCTTACAAATTTCTTCAAAGTGCAAGCTGTGCACAGTCTGCATGCAATTATTACTTTTTAGATGCTTAATGGCAGTCTAATTCTGGAGAAACTTATTTCCTTTTTTAAAATAATAGTAATGAGGGGTGCCTGGGTGGCTCAGTTGGTTAAGCATCTGCCTTTGGCTCAGGTCATGATCCCAGAGTCCTGGGATTGAGTCCCACATCAGGCTCCCTGCTCAGCAGGGAGTCTGCTTCTCCCTCTGCCCCTCATCCCACTTGTGCTCTCTCTCTCCTTCTCTCTTTTCTCAAACAAATAAAATCTTTTAAAAAATAATAGTAATGAATAATTTTCTAGATTAAACTTAGTTACAGGTTTCCCCCACTATTGAAAGTTTGTGTTATACCACTTTGCTTTTACAAAAGACCTACATTAGTAGCTATTTTCACTAATCAAAAGAAATCCAAAGAGAATTATCACTTTTTTGAAATTGTATTGCTTCTTCACTTTATGTGATTTTGGTGTATGGCATGTTTCATAGAAACACTCTGCTCTTAGATAGCTAGAAAAATCTGTATTTCAAAATGATTCTACATAAAATTGTTAAAGTTTATCATTCTAATATTGTTTTCACAGCTAAGAGATAAGCTTCAGAGACTTTTCTAGCACTTTGATTCCTATTTCTTTTTACACATGATTTCATAACACTGTTCTTTGTTTATAATATAATTCTTAGTGGAAAAAAACAGACACATAATGTTTTTCTATGTGTTCTTTTCAATGTACAAAACTCATATTTCATTTCATTTAACAGCAATATTCTGAAAATTATAAGTATAAATATCGATCTGCTTCAAGATATTACAATGAATCTTTTATGTTTTATGATACTTATTACAAATTGAAATGAATTATTTTCCTTCTACAGATGTGAATACATATTTAATATGACCAAGTTGAGTTGATGAATTAAGAGTATTATACTCAATGAAAGATTTTCTATTCACAATTTAGAGCAATTGAAATTTATCATTCTTTTACAATGCACATTTTATTTTTAGTAGGACATTTTTAAGAGAAACTTATTCGTTATAATGAGCCAGTATGTTTTTTTCTTCAACATGGTATTCATAAAGGGTTATGCAATTTAATTAGCTGGACATAAATACAGTGTTTATGTTGGAAGGCTATGGAATTAGTGTTGAACTCCTGGACATTAGCAGTTTCTGTTCAAGAGTTACAGATCAGGGGTACCTGGGTGGCTCAGTTGGTTAAGTGTCAGACTCTTGATTTTGGTGCAGGTTATGGTCTCAGGATCATGAGATGGAGCCCCGCATAGGGCTCTGTGATGCGGGTGGATCCTGGTTGAGATTCTCTCTCTAACTCTCTCTCTGCCCCTCCCCCCTCTAAAAAACCATTTATCAATGGTTCATTATATTGTTGAGTAAATTTCATTGTATGGATATATCATAGTTTATCATCCATTGCCTACTGATGGACATTCTTTTTTATCCGATTTTTGGGCCATTACAAGTAAGAGTGCTAAAATATCCATGTACAGGTCTTTGTATGAAAATATACTCTCATTTCTTTTTGATAAATGCCAATGTGTAAAATAGATGGGTTGTATGGTAGCTATATGATTAACTTTTAAAAATATTGCCTGTTTTTAAAAGTGGTTGTACCATTTTACATTTTCACCAGTGGTGTATAGAGTACTAGTCCCCCACATCATTAACAACTTGTTATGGTCAGGCTTTTTAAATATATTCACTCTTTTTTTTTTTTTTTTTTTTAGAGAAGGGGGGAGAGAAAAAGGGAAGGGGCAGAAGAAGAGGGAGAGAGACTCGTAAGCAGGCTCTATGCCCAGTGCTGAGCTTGACACCAGGCTCAGTCTCACAACCCTGAGATCATAACCTGAATTGAAATCGAGAGTAAGATGCTTAACTGACTGAGCCACTCAGGTGACCCTTAAATATAATTATGCTAATAGTTGTATGATATTGTGGTTTTAATTTACATTTTCCTAATGATTAATGATGTTGAATATCTTTTCCATGTTTATCTATTATCACATCACATTTATTAGTGTCTAGAATGTAAATATTTAACCAAGGCATCAACTCTTATAATTAGCCTCCTAAGAGCATCTCTCCCTAAGTCCTCCATCTATTGAATTGTTATAGGTACCATGTGCATATCTTTATATTTGCTAGTTAAATTGCTTTTACAATGAAAGTCTGTTTTTCTCACTGGTCTGGCCATCAGTGTGTCCATAAAAAATATGAATGCTTATCTTTTGGTAAATATTTGCCTACTGAATGAACAAATGATGAATATATTTTTGTTTCCTTACCTAACTTTCTTGGGCCCCATATCATTATGCATCTACCTACAGGAAATGCCCTCTGAACATACTCAATACATATATTACCATGAAAATTCAACATCAAGTATCTGCCAACTTATCATTAAACTCACTTTTTATTTTACTGTAATGACTGTTATTTATGCCATTCAGATTCCTTTTAAATTCTGAATTCTGAGCATGTACATTACAGTATTCACCTTTATATTATATATTACTGTATTCTTGATGCTAATAAATGCATAATAGAAATTTGTGGCAAACGGACACACAAATGAACTTATAAACACATTATCAAAAAATGATCAAAGTTAGGAGTAAAAAATGAATTTTATTGTAGTTGCCATATGATATTTAAAAAACAATTCTACATAAAACCAGTGCTTATCAAGTCACTGTATTTGAAATTTATTAGTCAACAGAAAGTAAAGTAGCAAATTTAGAGAATCTTGAAAAAGTAGTAATGTCTAGCTACTGATCAGACAAATTGTCTTAATGTATTCTCCAAAATTGAGTGAAGTTTGAATGAGCTTACCTACTTTTTAAAACTTTGTAAAAGTTTTATCTATAGTAAATATTTTCTAAAAAGCTGTAGGAATGAAATAATTTATACTACTTGAATAGACCCTTATCAGATTTAATACCATTTAATGTCTGCTATGCAGATTTTAATCTATCATTCAGCATTGGTACTGTGAGTTGTGAGGAAACTTTTTACATTTCACAGAAATGTGAGTTTTTGGCAGGATGTGGCAGCATATTACTAAAAGGTCATTGGACGTATTTTCTCTGTGGAATTCCTATTTTCTCAGGAGAAATTACAACCCAAAATCACTTCTTTGCCTTGGTCCAAGGAGATTAAGAAACTACTTGTTCATCAAATTGAAATTTATTTTTTTACTTGACTTCTATGGGAGGGAGTTAAATCCCATAAAAGGATTTAGGAAACACTCAGATTGACTTCAATATAATAATTGTGTTGGATAAAATGTAATAAATGTGAAATTTTGGTGTTCATAAAAATAGTTGGTTAAATCACAGTAGAGAGCAAACATTTATGGATGAGAAAGACCAAAAGATTCCTTGAGTGCCTGAAACAGGTTATGCATTTACAATTTTTACCACTTAATACTCGTGTCACAATAAATGATTTCCCTCCAAATTTTTTAAACATCACATGAGTAGCTGATTTCAGAAAAAGAACAAGATGGGTCTTGACTATCTTATGGTGCCCTAAGAAAGGAAGAGATTTTAAAAAATGATAATAACACGACAAAATGATCCAGGAACCAGTTAAAAGTAGTTTCCAATGGCCACATATGAGACAGTGATTGATTAAAACACATAGAATAAAATAAATATCCATGAATATATGTTGATACATAAGTAAGTAAAAAATAAATTACTGATGGAGAAAAAGAAAGTTCTTTATAGTAAAAGACCAATTAATGAACATAGAAAAATAATGGAAAAAGAAAATCACCATTTGGCTAACACCACTTGGCTAATACCTCAATGATACCTGTTGTAAGCAAGAATCATTAACAGACACTAAAATTAATGGGTAAAGATATGAGGAGACACAAGATATTTATGTAGTCTCAGAGTATATTTTTAGAAAATTATTATTAATTACTATGGGAAAAAATAGTACTTTTACAATGGAAATGAGCAAAAGAATAGGGCATAAGAAATGACTGGAGAAATAATGGTTGAAAATTCCCCATATTTTGTGAAAAACATAAATACACAAGTTTAAGAAGTTCAACAAACCCAAAACAAGATGTAATTAAAATAAAATCACATATAGATACAGCATAAGGAAGTCACTGCATACCAGACATAAAGAAAAAGTCTTTGAAGTCATCAAAGAAAAATGACACATGACATAATACAGAAAAGAGGATTTGAAAGTCGACATATTTTTCATTAGAAACCATGAAAAAGGTAATGACACATTTTACAGAGCTTGGAAAAATAAACTCTGCCAACAGAGTTCTACATACAGCAAATATTATCTTTAAGGAATAAATTAAAAATTTTAAAAACATATTTAGGTAAATAAAAATGAAAATTTGCCACCATATGACCTCCTCTACAATAAATTTTTACAAAACAATGAAGACTTTTATTAGGGTGAGCAATTTTTAAAATGTAGAACAATCAAGATCATTTAGAATTGACAAAAAGGTAGACATGTTCAGAACAAATCAATGGAACAGAAGAGGGAGTCCAGAAATAGTGCTACACATATTTGGCCATTGATTTTTCACAAAGTTGCCAATCTCATTCAACTGGAAAGTCTTTGCAACAAATGATATTGTAATAATTTGATATCTCTATGGATCTGGACATTGAAACTTACCTCAGACCAAATTTACCCAAAATGGTTGATAGTCATAAATGGAAAAGCTCAAACTATAAAACTTCCACAAGGAAACATAGGAAAATAATCTGTGACATTGAGGCATGGAAAGATTCCTTAAATTGCATTCAGAAAGCAAAACCATAACAAATTGGTAAATTAGACTTTATCAGAATCAAAATCATTTGCTTTAAGAAAGACATTGATGCAAAAATGAAAAGGCACGAGAGTGGGGAAGAAATTTTTGCAACAAGTATTACAGACAAGGGACTTGTGTCTGAAATATATAAAGAATTCTTTCAACTTAATAAGAGAGTACAAACAAATTTTAGAAATGGATACTTCACAAAAGAAAGTGATATATCTGTCAATAAGCACATGAAAAATTGCTTAACATCTGTCTCCAGGGAAATGCAAAGGGAAACCATAATTAGACATCACTATACACCCATTAGAAAGACTAAAGTTAAAAAAAAAACAGACTGACAATACCAAGTGTTGACAAGAATGTGATAACATGATACATAGTTGGTTAAAATAATTAACTGTTTTCTGAACACTGTTAGGGTAAAATTCTCATATGCTAGTATGTTACACCAGTTTGTCCTGACTTTGTACTAGCCACCTAATGTTATGTGTACACATTCATTTTCATGTGAAGGACTCTCTCTCATCTCCATGCCTGGGTAATCTTCCCTCAGCTAATATCTCCATTCCTAGTTGTAGGCATCCTCTGGAAATCCAACCCTGGCTCTTCCACGGAGAGTTAAAAATTCCCCTCTCTGGGCTACTCTAGCTCTGTATACAATCTCTCTGTTTTTAAAAGTTATTGCATTATTATATATCTATTATAATTAGTTTGAATGCCTCTCTTACCTATTAAAAACTGTAAACCCTCTCATGAATGAATTCTGTTTAATCCCATGCATGTCCTTAGAAATAAGTACAGTGCCTGAGACATAGGCTTTTAAAATTACTTATAGCAGAACATATATCCAACATTTCAAAGTGCTTAATGAATATAGAGTAATGGATGAGTTAATTCATTGCAGCAATAATGACGAGAATCTAACTTTATTACTTTTGAAGACCATTGGAGGGAAGAAAAAGACACACAGAAGGAGAAGATTATAAATATTTTAACAATATTCTTGCGTTATAGTCTGGATTTTATATATGTGTGTGCACCTTGAGAAAGAAAAGAGATTCTAATATTTTCATTTTGCCTTAGGCTTATGTCAAACATTTGTTAGATTAAGAGTTTCTGATTCAATACTTCTCTGTTTATGTTAGTATGATTCCTATGTACCCTTACATCAATGTGGTTGATTTGAATTTCAAACTCTTTGAAACTAAGAGTTCAAATATAGATGTCATTAATTAAGTGACAAAGTTGGGTTGTATTTTATAGTAAAGAAGAAATAAGAGTTGCCACTATTTATACCTCATTTAAAAAATATCTAGGGATTTCAAAAAGCTAAAAATGCCACGTGTCATTTATGTTTATGTGTTTTTCATCCCAGAGAGCTCTAATACTCACAACAAAACTAAATTAAGGCAAGCACAACCACAAACTTACTTCGTTAGCATCTCTCTCAGTGAATCTTTCTTAAAGCAGTTCATACATAAATATAAATGAGTTGAGACAACACCAAGATGGCAACCTCAGAGCCTCCTGACTTGCCCACCTCCTGTGGATGCACAGCTATACACAGGTCCATTCTTTTCTGAGAGAAATCCAGAAACTAGCTGAGTGACTCCTACACATTGGGTGGCTGAGAAAGTACGTAAATCAAAATGGGAAGGAAAGGCTGAGATACATTCTCTCCACAAACCACACCCCCCAGAAAAATGTTTTATGATCATGAGGGAATTCCCAACTCCCAGCTTTTCCCTGAGGAGTGAAGGGTTTGGACCACATATATAGCTCCACAACTTTTAAGGCTGCCACCTGAGTGATGGGCCCCCAAATTACCTAGCTCTGAGAGCCAACAGGATTTAATTCACAAGTCCCACAGGACTACAGCTAACAAAGAAACAGTTGTTAAATAGATTCACAAGCACTCCCTTTGGGCTCAGTGCAGAGAGAGCAGACAAAAATATCTATCTTTCCGTTTTTTACTGGAAGGGATGTGACTGCGTACTTTCCCAGATGCTGCCAGAGGGTCTGGTTATTAATTAGCCTGTACCTCTGTGCTGAGTAGGATCATTCCTGGAGCCCAAAAGAACTAGACACTTTCCCTATTTTCTCCCTCCATTTAGCTCCAACATTGAAACTAAGTTGCCAGCATCCCTCCTTGGAAGGAGCAAGTCTACACATCTAGTACCCCAACTCTTCAAATAGCAGCTGTTACTTGAGTGACGAGCACTCAAATCTCCTAGCTCTGACAGCCAACAGGGCTTGGCATTCACATCTCACAGAACCATATTAAACAACAAAATCAGTTTTCAAATAGGTGTGCTTGAACTTCTTGCAATTATCCTCCCCAGTCTCAGTGCAAAAGGAGCCAGCAAAAATACCCATTTTTCAGTTTCTTCCTGGAAAGAATTCATCTGTATACTTTCTCAGTGGATGCCCAAGGTGTTAGCTTCTAATCATCCTGAATGTGGGAGCTGATTTGGATCCTCCTGGGAGTTTCAGAGAGCTGGTGGGCATGTCCCTTCTGTCTCTGCACAGCTCATTCCAAGGTTAAAATAAAGTCACCAGCTTCTCCCCTAAAGGAGCTTATTCACTGATCCACTGCAACAGTTGTTATGTCTGGTTCCCAAACCACTTAGCTCTGGGAGGTGATGGGACTTAATATTCATTAATCCCCTGGGAGCACACAAAACAAAGTGGTGGTTCTATCTGTGTACATAAATTCTCCTAGTGACTATTCCCTCTGGTTCAGCACAGAATCAGGAGGCAAAAACACTCAGTTCTCAGTTTCTCCCCAACGGGAGCTAGACTGCATATGTAACACCCTGATATTCCCAGCTGCTGCTTGAAGGTTGGACTTCCAATGAATCTGCATCAGGGAGCTAAAGAGGTAGGCGATTAGTAGTCTTCCAGGAGCCCGAACACGTATACTGGCATTTCCCACATCTTTGGGACATTGATTGGTCCTTGGCATACCTTTTCTACTGGGAGCCACTATAAACAAAGATGGGGGTTTGGACAGTCACAAAGGTTTGAGAGGCAATCAGTAGCTCAGGCCAGACTGATGGATAAGCTTCACCTCTTACACAAGTCTGTCAAGACTGGAAGAGGTGGCTGTTTTATTCAGTGCTCAAAAACCGATACAGAATGTCAAGAAACTGAAGAAACGGGTATGTATTCCGAACAAAAGAACAAGATAAATCAGAAACCAACCTCAATGAAATAGAGGTAGTGATTTACTCAATAGAGAGTTCAAAATAATGGTTACAAAGAAGCTCACTGAGGTCAGGAAAACAATGTATGAACAATGTGAGTATTTCAATAAAAAGATAAAAAATATTAAAAATATCAAATTATAGAGCTGAAGAATACAGCAACTGAAAAATTTCAAAAGAGGGGTTCAATAGTAGATTAGATTAGACTAAATGAAAGAAAGGATCAGACAAGACAATGGAAATAATCCAATCGGAGCAGGAAAAAAAAAATAAAAAGAGTGAAGATAGCTTTAAGGGGCTTATGGGACACCATCAAGCTGACAAAATGTCTTAGAAGGAGAAGAGAGAGATAAAGGGGCAGAAAACTTAGTAAAGAAATAATGGCTTTCCCCTTAACCTGGGGGAAAGAAAGAGACATCCAGATCCAATAAAGCCAACGTACCAAAAAAAAAAAAAAAAATCTAAAAAGACCCACACCGAGATACATTATGACTGAATTGTCAAAGTTAAAGACAAAGAAAGACTGTTAAAAGCAGCAAGAGGAAAGAAAGTTGCTACATGTAAGGCAACTCAAAATACTATCAGCAGCAGCTTTGTAAGGCAGAAGGGAGTGGCATGATCTACTCAGAGTGAGAAAGGAAAACAATGACAAACTTCCAAATGAGAATTAAAAAAAATAAAAGGTAGAGTTCATCATCACTAGACTGACCTTACAAAAAATGCTCAAGAGAGTTATTCAAGCTGAAATAAAAGGACACTAATTAGTGATATGAAGTCTTTTATGAAAGTATAAAACGCACAGGTAAAGCTGAAAAAAAACTTGATGAACATATTTCATTTGCACCTTCAGAGACAACGTCTATATTAAAGATTTGAAAATTATTCCTTGTTTCATTGATGTCTCTGTTCATATGTCACTTTATCAAAGAGAATTTTGTGACCGTTAATCCGAAATAACACTTCTTCTCACCCTTTGACCCATTGTTTTATGCTATTGTCTTCTTAACTCATTATATATTATCTATGTGTTGGCTTTTTAAAATTGCTTGTCATTCAACAAAATACATGTTTCATGAAAGTAGGGACCTTGTTGTTCGCTGCAATAATCCTAGCACTGTAAATACATAGTAGCTAATCTTGAAAAAGTGTGCAACAAATTTTTGTTGAATGAAAGAAGGGCCTGAGATATTTTGGCCTAAAATCATTGCAAATGGAGAAGTTCAAACTTCATTGCCTAAATAGGTAGAGGATAAAGGACTTTAGTCAGGTTAAAACTTTTGTTCATGTTCATCAGATTTATATAAAATAGAGGAAAATTGCTTAACTTTACTCAAAGGCTTATACCTGCTTCAATTTCACCATCTGTAAAAACAGAATAAACACCTACTAGAGGTATTTCAAAGTCCATCTTTAACCCTTGAATTTTGCCAAAAGATTTTCTTTGGTCTTGCTACAGATTTGACCTTCAGAAGGATCAATAGTTGTATGTTCATTTAAGTACATTTCTGGTGTGTAACATGTGGATTAATTGCTAATACCTGAATATTTACTATCAAAAATAAGTAAATATTTTGTTACTCCAAGTGAAAAAAACCTTGTTATGTGTTTTATATGTTGAAATGTATCAATCAAATGTGGTTTTACAAGAAAAAATGTTAAATAATAATTCTTAGCAATTATGAAGAACATTAAAATAATTAAATAGGAAAATAGACTAATAGTTAATACAAACACTAAGAGCATATGTGTTACATGGCTTTAGAAAAATTTTATATCCTTTAAATTACATAAATGCTTAGAAAATTTTTAGTAAGACAGGATATTATTAGATTATATCATAACTTAATAATCATAGAACCATGTAGTATACTACATATTATAACATTAAATAAACATTAAGAATTCTATTTTTTGCTTATTTAATTCCATTTAGGTCACTAGAATTTTCATTTTTTTAAATTTTTTTTAAGATTTTTTATTTATTTATTTGACAGAGAGAGAGACAGCCAGCGAGAGAGGGAACACAAGCAGGGGGAGTGGGAGAGGAAGAAGCAGGCTCCCAGTGGAGGAGCCTGATGCAGGGCTCGATCCCAGAACACCGGGATCACGCCTTGAGCCGAAGGCAGATGCTTAATGACTGAGCCGCCCAGGTGCCCCAGGTCACTAGAATTTTTAAAAAGTAAAGCTGTATTTTTTAATTCCTCTCATCTGGTATAGATAAATTAAAAGTCCAATGTCAATTTCTTAAAAATGAAAATCATCAAAACCATATTAAACAACTTCCATGATAAACCACGTTTGATCCAGTAAATGAATCCATCTTTGATTACATTATAATGAAAAGGTAAAAATTTATGGAGAGTGGTACATAGAGTTAAAGAAAAATTAAGTACCCAGGAATAAGTTGTTCCTACACCAATCTTAGCTGAAAATGTATTTCTATGTTGTACATCTACTGTATACTATTGTTTAAGTACAGGAGAGAACAAGTAACTGACAGTGCCAAGAAACTCTTGTTCCTCCAATATAATTTCATACCATTAAAATTTAGCCATTAAAATATTTTATTTTATTTACTTTTAAAAAATATTTTATTTATTTATTTGTCAGAGAGAGAGTGAGCACAAGTAGGGGGAGTGGCAGGCAGAGGGAGAAGCGGGCTCTGTGCTGAGCAAGGAGCCTGTTGTGGGACTTGATCCCAGGACCGCATGATCATGACCTGAGCCAAAGGCAGATGCTTAACCAACTGAGCTATCCAGGTGTCCCACATTAAAATATTTTTGTTAGTAATTATAATAATCATTGTCTGAAGAAAATTTCAGATTTAGTCTTATGTTAAAAAATTTTATTTTATAACTAGCAATTAGTTACTGCTTCCATCAAATATTATTGATTTTCATACCCAGCTATTCAGTCTTTGGCCAAAACTGCTACTAGCTAAGGTTGAAAGATTACATGATTAACCCATATATAGTGCCTGGTTATATAGCAAGTGCACAGTTAAGGTAACTATGTTGGATGTTCTGATCTGGAAAACATGGAAGTAAATAAAGTCTTTTCTTTCCCATTCTTTGTCTTTCCTACAGTAACAATGAGGAATCTATTTCCTAATTCTTGCTACTTATGTTTGCATATATAATAATATATCATGTTTCTAAAAAAATAATTAAAAAGACATTCTTTTCAATGAACTTAAGTACAAAGAATCATTAAAAATGTTTCCAGAAAAATAAACTGAATCTTTGGCTTAAATTGAAATGTCTACAGTACAAAATGGCAATATGTATCTTTTATGAAAATAAATTTCATTCATAAACTGAAACATTTTAAATTCCATTAGTTTTATCCATTTGTGTTGGAGTAGACTACATATGTAATATACAACCTGTATTTTTCTATTTTTTAACACAAAAAAGAATCACTTAAGAATAAGACAGTACTAGTAGAAAAGTAGGGAATAAATGTTCTTGGAAAAGTTATATTTTGGTTAGTTTTATACTTAAAATAATGAAAGAATGATATCAATTGCATACTTTTGAGTTTTCCATTTTTAAGAAAGTGCATTAATATATTTAAAAATAAAAATAATTTTAAAGTATCAATATATAAAAAAGAATGTTAATCTTTGTAATCTTCTTAATATGACAGAGCTAAGGATGTATTCAAGATGTTAAAGTGCTTCAAAATGCACAAAGTGCTTCGTATGGTGTCCAAAAGAATGAAAGAATATGCTCACTTGACATTTCCAATCTTTTCAGTAATTTTCCATTCTGACCCTTAAAAAAAAAAAAAATCTGTTTTTCGGTTACCTTTTTCATCCAATATAACATGAGTTGAAATGTCAAAGATCATTTGTGTACATTATATTTTAAGTAAATATTTTACAATTTCCAGTTATACCCCATCTGAAAAAGGACATCTATAGAAATTTAGAATGATTATTGTGGGTATTTGCCCAAAATTCCTCTGATGAACAGTGGATCCTTGACATCCCAGAAAACATTCTGTGCTCTATGAAATTATTACTACTTAAGGAAATAAGGACATTGGACAAGATTCTGCATTATTACCCATGTTGGAAAGAAATAAAAATGAATGAGACGATAAAATACACATTTTCTCTGAATGGGAAGGTAGTGATGTCCTGTACTTGGGTCCTTCCAAAGAATAATGATATTGGTTGGAGATGTTTCTCAAATTTATTATTTCCTCCCCAAGAACTCTGGTTAATAACCATCAGAAAAAGCCAGCCAACATAAGTAAGTAAAACTATTGCCTTGTCTTTGTAAACTTTCATTGGGTAAATTTGCTATAGCAAACATAGTCTACCAACTGATAAATAGCATTCCAGTGTCAACATTTGTGAGATTTAAAAAATTGTATGATTCAAATAATGTTTCTCTTTCTGATAGAAGAAAATCCTGAGCATTTGCTAGAAATTGAATCTATTATTCTGAAATTAACAGATATACAAGTCAATTAAAAAAAAAATGGATCTGAGATGGGAAACAGCTCCAGAATGCTTTTCTCTTCAATCTGGAATATATTGCAATCCAACATTTGCAACTTCAGTATATGGAAGAAAGAAACTAGACAAAAAATGTAAGTAGAAAGTAAAAGTGAATAATGGGGAAATAGGAATATTGGTGAAGATGATTATGACCAAAAAAAAAAAATCCTGTTTGGATTGAGGTCATCTTTTTAAAGCACATTTTTAAAGCACAAGGATCACATCGTGATCCCTTCAGAAGGGATTTACTTAATGCATGCGGTGCCTCTTCTTCACTGGGCACAGTTCTACTCCCTGTGGCACAATGAGAAACAAATCAGACATGTTTCTTGTCCGCACACAACTCACATTTATCAGAGAATAATTGTAAGAGAGGTATGGAATGATTTGTTATATTGTTTTATATAATACCTTAGTGAAATTGTGTTCAGTAAATGTTTTACTATATTGAAAATTATGAAGCTGACATCAGTATAAAATGATACTCAGAAGTCAAATTTTGCATGGCATATTTTGTCAAATGTTAATGCTTCTAATCCCACAGCATATTGGTAAGGACTCAATTCAGAAGAGTTTTTAATGGGACCACCGTCATCTCAGAATGAACCGGTACATAAAATGGCAAATCGTGTGCACATACTCTGTTACTTTCAAATAGTTTATTCTGGAACAGCCCTCCCCAGACTGTCATGATGCAGGTAGTTTGTCAGTCAGTTCTGTCAGGAAAAAGGAAGGACTTTTGAATTTGCCATGACTTCATCCATGTCATACTTTAAGACTTTCACATTATGGGCACACAAATGTAGTACAATGCCTTGGAAGGTCTAATAATTTTATTATAAAAACACCTAAAGTGTCAAAGGATAGTATTAGTCAATAAATCCTTTCTCTATTTTGTTTGCAATATTAAGAACAATTTTTAAAGGACTCATGAGAAATCGGTGCTACATTTTTACAAGTAATTATATTTTAGACTCTTAGAAGGAAGTAGACATAAAAGTAAAAGAATAAGATAAATTTTATTAGTATAAAAATGTGGTAGTAGGCAGAACTTTGGTCAATTTTGTAATTTTTACTCAGTCCCTCATACAGAGATAGAGGTATGTATATATTCTGCATGATGATATTTAGAAAAAGATAAAAAGAAAGAAACTCCAATTTAGAGTTGGAAAAATTACACACATGTTCATAATCCTTTACTAAGATTGATGCTGTCCTATTAGATCTCATAAATATAAGTATAAATTTTTGACTGCCCAACTAGTTTTGTCTGATTATTTTGTGATGTTATATTATGTTAAACTAATACATACATGGTAAAGAGTTTTCTAGCCAGATTACTTCACTATTACATAAATTACCATGAACTGCCTATACTCTCTACTGTTTGTCTCCAAAAGTCCATTAAAATTTATCTGGTCACAATTGTAAAATTGGTGGTATGGGAATGTTTGGTGTCTCTACTGCTTCCCAGCCTCAAACAATAATAAGCATATAATTATGGCTTGTGATTAAGTCACGGTGGATTTAATTATAGGGTGACTCAAGCACTCTGCTCTCACAAAAGGTTATTCCCTTTTCATATAATTTTTGGAAGAAATGCTTCCTTATACTATTCATGCATCACAAAGACAAAAATTAATAAAATCATTACAATCCAATATATTCTTAGGTATGTTTGCATGAAATAGACATGACTTAAAGATATTGAGATGTCTAAATCATAACAGTAGAGTCTTTTCCTTATTTTGATAGATTTACCAGCATTGAAATGTGTTTCTATTTAGCTTAAGAGTGTCAGTGATTTTACATTCATTATATCATTTTAAAAATTTGAATAAGTTTTAATCACTATTGTTGGAACACACTATGCATTCTTTTACTTAATGAGAAAAATACCCAATAGAAGAATTTGAGAACTTAGTTTCCAGCTCTGATGTAACAACTTGTTAAGATTTTTACAGCTATTGTTAAAGATAGATAATTAGCTCTGCCATGGACCAAAACAGGAATGAGATAAAAAAGGGACTTCTGAAAAAAGTGACATACAAAATTAAATTCAAGACATAAATGTACTCGTGATGGAGGAATTGAACAAAATTGGATGCAAGCAGCTAGCCGAGCTCATTAATCAGCAAACTGAATTTATTTTATTTGGGATGAAGAGAAAATGCAATGTAGAATAGGATGAAGAAAATGAAAATGCAAGCTCACTGAGATAATTATGCTGCTAGATTGTTACCAGATTTTTTTTGACAATTCCATTATAACTGCTACGAAAATCGAAATAACTGTAGAGTTAACTTTCTTGATATTTGACATGTGAAATTTTACAATACGAGATCATCTTTCAATTATACATCAGACACACATGTCATAAGAAAGTAATCAGAACAATAATATGATGTTTGAAAGAAGTACCCTGGAAAGTGTACCCAGAGTCTGACCATAAATAAATTAAAAACTAAGAAATTACCCATACATTAGGAACTTTACTAAGCACAAAAGTATTATGTTTTAGAAAGATAAGTTTATATCAGTAATTAGTTTGGAAAGTATACTCTTATGAAATTCTAAGGCTAACTTATATAATATAATATTTCAATTTTTTAGATTGTGAAATCCATTTTTACCTTATCAGAAAACTAGTTCCATTGTGGAGTAAATCTTAATTAATACACTATTTAATATTTTACTTTATACTGCTTGTTATGGACAAAGAGTTGTACCGAGGTCATATTATTTATCAAAAAAATAAAAAAGAATTTTCTATTTAAGGATTTAAACAATAAAGTTAAGTACTTTAAAACCTTATTTTTCATGTTGTTTCAGCTGTATTATGATGATGTGCTAGGAGAAGACAATTATTTCATTGACATTGAAATTATGCAGTGAAGGTCTCTCTTTTTCATTATTAGAACACATTTAATCTCTGTATAAAACAAATTTTATTTCATTTACTAATGTGTATAAGATTTCTGATTTGCAGGTCTGCACAAAAGGAACTTGGAAGTTGCCACTCTGTTCTAACAGGTAAAGAGCTAAATGGATTGACAGATCAATAATAATAAAATACAAAATATCTTTCTTTCTTTTTAATTTTTTTAGAAAGGGAGAGAGTGGGGAGAAGGAGAGGGGGAGGGGGAGAGAGACTCTCAAGCAGGTTCTACACCGAGCATGGAGCCCCACATGGGACTCAGTCTCACAACTGCAAGATCATGATCTGAATTGAGAGGCGGACACTCAACCAACTACACCACTTAGATGTCCCCAAAGTATCTTTCAAAGAGAGGATGAATACCCACCATTTGCATGAACATGGATAGAACTGGAAGGGATTATGCTAAGTGAAGTAAGTCAAGCAGAGAAAGAAAATTATCATATGGTTTCACTCATGTGGAACATAAGCAATAGCATGGAGGACCATAGGGGAAGGGAGGGAAATCTGAAGGGGGAGACATCAGAGAGGGAGATGAACCATGAGAGACTGTGGATGCTGGGGAAACAGACTGGGGGTTTCAGAGGGAAAGGGATGGCGGGAGGGGGTAAAAGGGTGATGGGTATTAAGGAGGGCTTGTGTTGTGATGACCACTGGGTGTTATATGTAACTAATGAATTATTGAACACTACATCAAAAACTAATGATGTACTACATGGTGGCTAACTGAACATTAGAAAAAAAAAAAAAAGAAGAAGAAATCAGAGAGGGAGACAAACCATGACTCTTAACTCTGGGAAACAAACTGAGGGTTGCTGGAGGGGAGGTGGGTGGGGAAATGGGGTAACTGGGTGATGGGCATTAATGATGTGATGAGCAGTAGGTGTTGTACACAGCTGATGAATTATTGAACACTGCATCTGAAATGAATGGTGTACTATATGTTGGCTAATTGAATTTAAATAAAACAACAACAACAAAAGCAAAACAAAACAAAACAAAACAAAACAAAATAAAAGCAAGTTATGCTGAATACAAGTTGTAAAACTCTAGATTTTTTTGCAGTTACCAAAAATGAGTGATTTGCATTATGTCAGTACTTAATTAGGAGAAAATTAAAGGCAGTACCTTTGGCAAAACAGGGAACTCTCTCCACTAAAGAAGGATAAAATATGCTTCTCTTTAAAGTTGAATTAAGTGTCAAATTTTCAAATATTCAGTACTCAAATAAATGTTTTTGAAAGTTGAAACCATTGACTTAATCATTATTATAAAGAGTGAGGTTTTATCTCCATTCTCCTTTTAATAATGACAATGTGTGTTTTGATGGGCATTATTAAATGGGATAAATATTAATCAAGATAAAGAGGAACAATGCAATTATTCATTTTCCTTTCAAGAAATAAAAATAATAAAATTCTAATAATAGAAAATATTTCATGGTTTCCATGATAATTTTCAGATTATCTGGCTAATTACTAAATTTTAAATTTATTGTGATAAAATTGCATAATTTTTGCTTCTATATGACTGAGTTCAAATAATTGGAAATTTGCATGTCTATAAGAGGTAACACATACTTCATCAGAGACTATAGTTCTGTTTTTATAAATTGTTTAAAAAATGACCACACTTTTTTTCTCTTCTCTTCTGGAATTTTCCTTACTTCACATAGCAAATCAAATCCTCAGATTAGTTGGTCATGTGTTACATTTTATCTTTAATATATATCAGATGAAAAATATATAGTAGAAATGATACACCTGTCTTTACTACGAATGCTGACAAACATTGAATCTTAATGACTGAAAACAAAACAACTTGAGTATATGTATTTTTGAGGTCAAGGGACAATAATTTTAGAGCAGAAGGATCATAGTTTTGCCCCAAGGCACTGCAATTTAAATGAAAAAAAAGTTTAAATAATTATTTTGAAGGTTTGTAACCTAATTAGCAAAAAATAGTGAGCAAGAATAGGAAACAAAGAGATAGAAGGTATTGCCATTAATTTGATCTTCTTGACCCATATTACAAGTTGCAGGTGGTTAATTGTATGTGGTTTCACCAAATTTGTCCTTGGGGAAAATTTGATAATAATGTTATGCAGTGGCCTCCTGCCAAGAGCTTATGCTAAGGATATAATAGGAAAACATGTTTGTGACCCTGCGGGCTTTAGCGTGAACGTCAGAGCACAGCAGTCGGAATGCCCAGCTTGCACAGCAGCTGGGAACACCCGGCTTGCTCAGGGTGGAACGCTGCCCTTCCCGAAACCACCTCAGATAACGAGTGGCCAGGAATGCCTGGTCTGCTTAGGGCAAACAAAACCTGATTGCTCTTGACAATAGCCTGCGGGGTCCATAGAAACATGTTTAAGAACAGACCTCACTTGCTTAACGTTACATCATCTACTCCCGTGACCTTCCCCATGATGTACTACCATTCACTAGGATCTGCTACAGACCACGAGACTCCCCTTGATTGTCTTTGTTTTTCGCCAATAAATAAGCGAGTCTGTGGCTGTTCAGGGCGATTGCACTCTTTGCCGTTGTCCCCTGCACCCATGCTTTCTTTCGCAGCTAACCTGTTTGTGCCTCGTCCTTCTCCCAATCACGCTGTGGCTCTGCGGGTGGCGTTGTGGCAATTTTATGTATTTATTTATTTAATTAATTTTTAAAAATATTTATTTAGTTATTTTAGAGAGTTGGAGAGAGCATGAGTAGGGGGAGGGGCAGAGGGAGACAATCTTCAAGAGACTCCTTGCTGGGTGCGAAGCCTGATGCAGGGCTTATCTCATGATTGATGAGATCATGACCTGAGTCAAAACCAAGAGTCACACACTTAACTGACTGAGCCACTCGGGTGCCCCAAAATTTGATAATTTTGAAAGAAAACTTTCTATTTTGGTATGTAAAGTTGAGTAGAAAAACTTCAGCCATCAGTTAAATTTGCTTAAAAATCTAATGTAAGAATTCTGATTTCCAGGTCTGCACATAAGGAACTTGGAAGTTGCCACTCTAACAGGTAAAGAGCTGAATGGATTGACAACTCTTCTAGAATTCTTAGGACAGGGGAGGACACAGGGCAAATCACTGCTTCCAACCGTAATAGATGAATACAGGGAGTCATGGCTTACCAGAGCAGAGACTCGCGAGTGGAAACCAGTGTCGTGAATTGCTGGAGGCTCAATGTGGACAGCTCTGAGAGTTAAAAACTCCAAGGCACCAAGTCATACTCCTTCCCACCATAACTGTAAGATTTATTTCTAGGAGCTCCACTAGGTTAAATAAAAGAGAAGAATCTCTGTGCTTTTGGCAAGGGGAGAAAAAACCATTTTGAAATATACCAAAGCACACTGTACTTCTTAGTAAGACTTGCCCCCAGGGGAAACTAATTAACCAAAGTCTAGCCTCCTGGGGTATTACCGGAATCTAACTGACGTGGGGGAAAAGAAATGTCCAAGTCCAGCCCCTCTAGCCATCTTGTCCCACCTAATATGAGTGAAAAAAGTAAAGAAACACTTGAAGTTCACAGTTTAGAGGCATAGGTTCATTAAAAGACTAAAACTATTCATAGGATTAGAGAATGCTTTCCCTGCTTCCTCACAACTTTCCAGTACAATACTAAAGGCTGTAACAATTCTTTTTACCCAGCACAAAATGTTAGACTATCAAGAAAAAAATTGTAAGGCTTACCAAAAGACAAAAACACAACAACACAGTACCTAAGAAAAAGAACCAATTTGGAGGACATACGCACCTAATTGCAAGATTTACTTTAAGGTTGTCATAATCAAGACAGCACAGTATTGGTGAAAGAATAGACAAAAGAATCAATGAAACAGAATAGAGAGCCTAGAAATAGATCCACACATATAGAATTCAAATACAGTTGACCTTTGAACAACATGGGGTTAGGGTTGTCAGTTCTCCATTCAGTTGAAAATCTGTGTATAACTTTACTCCCCCAAAACTTAACTACTAACAGCCACACTTGACTAGCAACCTTACTGATAATATAAGCATTTTGATAACACATATTTTATATGTTACATGTATTATACACACTGTATTCTTACAATAAAGTAAGCTAGAGAAAAAATGTTATTAATAAAAATCATGATGAAGAGAAAATACATTTACAGTACTGTACTATAAAAATCCATATATAAGTAGACCCATGCATCCAAACCAGGGTTGTTCAGGGATCAACCGTATATAGATTTTTGACACAAAAGCAAGGGCAATTTAATTGTAAAAGGATAGTCTCCCCAACAAATGGATGTCCATACACAAAAATGTATCTAGTGGAAATTGAAACTTATGTAAATATTTAACTCAGAATGGATCATAAACCTACATATTAAATGCAAAACTGTAAAATCTCTAGAAAAAAAATAGAGGCAAAAACTAGGTGGTCTTCCATTAGGCATTGAATTTTTAGATACAACACCACGAGTAAAATCCATGAAGAAAAAAGGGTTTTTATTAAAATTTGAAACTTCTGCTCTGCAAAAGACACTGTTTAGAGAAAGAAAAGACAAGCCACACGGGGAAAAATATTTCCAAAATGCACATTTGATACGTATAAAAGAACTCATAAAATTCAACAATAAGAAAATAGACAACCTAATTAAAAAATGGCAAAAGATCTGAACAGAAACTTCATCTCAGGAGACATACAGATGGCAAACAAAACATATGAAGATATGCTCAACATCTTATTAGGGGTTTGCAAATCTAAGCAACGAGATACAACTACACACCTATTAGAATGTCTGTAATCAAAACTGACAACAAATGCTGGCAAGAATGTGAAGGAACAGAAATCCTTTTTTATTGCTTGTAGGAATACACACATAATGGTATAGCTATTTTGGAAGACAGCTTGGCAATTTCTTATGAAACTAAACATAGTCTTACCATAAAATTTACCAATTGCAGGTAATTACCGAACTGATTTGACAACTTATGTCTACACAAAAACTGAAAGTGTCTGTTTTTAATAGCTTTATTCATAATCATCAAAAACTGGAAGCAGCCAGGATATACTTCAATATGTAAGTAGATCTAATATATCCATACAATGGAATATTTTTTAGCACTAAAACAGAAAATGCATAGATGAAATTTAAATGCATATGGATAAGTGAAAGAAGTGAATAAGGAATTAGTGTGAGGTTTTATGTTTAATCTGGCTAGGGCTTAGGTGGTATTTATCATTTGCTGTCACTGTAGTTATTAGAGCCTAAAATGTCCTCTCCTGTCCTTGTTTTTGTCTCTCCTGTTGGGTTTGGGCTTCCCTAGAGACTACTTAATCAGTCTGAGCTTTGCATTGTCTTTCAGCTTTAATTCCCTGTTGTGATCCAGGAACTTTCTAGATACAGTGGGTGGCATGGTTTAAGGGATGGGGAACATTCTACATTCCTAGATTATGCCTCAGTATTTAGTGGGCTAATATCCGAAAGCTGTGACCTTCTCAATTACTTCTCATTTTTTCCCCTTAGGAGAGACAGGAAAGCTACAGGGGGCTGAATTTGGGTATTTTCCTTCCCCTAAATAGGTTAGGCTCTGGTAAAACTCACAGTGGTCAGGCTCTAGTAAAATAATTTCCCTTAGAGACAGGACTTCATTATTGAGAACAGAACACTCAAGGTGTATTTGGAATGGTTATATTACCCTTCCCTGTAGGAAACAAGAGGGGATTTTTCTCCCATCTTCACCCTGAGAACGTGGTGGGGCACCTGGAGTTAAAACTCATGAACCTGGGGTAGCACCCCTGGGCTGACACCCAGGAGTTCTCTCCCAAACGAATTCACAACTCAGTCTCCAGCAATTAGCTGATTACCAGTTAAGTGTTCACGGTGGCCTCCAGCTGTGATTCTGCTCCCAGGAAGTTCTGATTATCTGTATTTACCTCTCCAGTATTTCAGCCCGTGATTTGGCCCTGTGGCCTGCATTCTCCGATGTCTCTAAGAAGAGTTGTTGGTTTTTGGTTTGTCCGGTTTTTCTCTTTCTGAGGTTGGTAGTGGTGACTTCTAAGCTCTTTATATGTCAGACTACAACTATTTCATTGATTTTTAAAATATTGACGTGATGTACCAGATAATAGTAACTGAGATAAATAGATTTTTAGTGTGAGATTTTAGTCTGGCTGAGTTGGGCTGTGTTTCACGGCTGATAAAGCTTGCGTCAGAGGCTACAATTTCTTTTAGTGTGCTTCTGTTTGCTCTGTTGTTTTTGTTTTTCCTAGGAATTTCATCTTGAATAGAGTCTGTAGCTTGCAGTTCTTTTAGCTATAATCCACTGTTATTTTATTGATTCCGTGGTGATGCGGTGGTAGGGTGTAGGGGAGAGAAACTATTCTATGATCCTATGATTAAATTTTAGTCTTTTAGTGTATCCTGTATCCCTGGTTTTTGACCTTCACAACTATATCCACGACTCCCCCAACCCCCCAAGAGGAGACATCACCCCCCCCCCCTCCAGGGAACTGCCCTTCCCACAGGTCAAATAACTCTCAAAGTCTTTCCCCCTGAGTGTTGGCCTTTGTTATGGAAAATGTTCTGAAAGCAGTTAAAATTAGGGTTTTTTTTTCTTCCTACCAAAAACAGGAAGATATTTTTTCCTGGCTCCTCAGTGGGAGAATCTGGTGATTTCCTGGATGTAAACCCCACAAAAGTGGAGGGTGGCTAAGACCATGGCCCCCGGGAATTTCTCAGTCATGCTACTCTACAATCAACCTCCCACAATTCATCAAAGCTACAATTCAAGCATTACTACAAGTCTGTGGCTACAAGGTCATTTCTCCAGGTAAGCTGATCTCCGCTATTCTCTGTATCTACCTGTCTCTCCTGATTTCAGGGCGATGGTTTGTTCTGCAACCTTAATTTTTTTGATGGGTCCAAGAAAAACCGTTGATTTTCAGTACGGCTTTTTTCTTGTTATAAGAACAGGAGTGAAAACCTCCAAGCTCTATATATGTCTGAGCTGAAAGTCCTAAATACCTCTTTTAATAGTGTCTAATAAAAGGCAAATGCCAACATTTTCATGAAATATTTTTGAAAAAGTAAGTCTCATTTGTTAATAAGGAACTACATATTTAGAGTACATTTTAAAAGACTTGGTAGAAGAAGAAAAGGTAAAAGAAGTAAAATGTCAAGTTCTTGTTCTCTAAAAAGAAGACAGAAAATTTCAATATCAACACTGAGAAGTAGCATAGGACCCATAAAGTTGCCACAAGTAGAGATAAATGCACTATTCCTTTCAAATGATCCCATTAGTGAAACAGTCTTTGGGGCTCCGATAAGGTAGACTCTGTAGCACCTATGCCTAATTCCTACCACACCAAATTAGAGGAAAATACGAATATGAAAAATAAAAGAATAAACCTCAATTCAAACAAGCACATAATTTCTACCATAGTGAAAACTGCTTTAAAAAGTGGCAAGTTAACAATAAAGCATAAAAAAGGCAACAAAAGAAAAATATATACTTCCACGAAAGAACAAAAAATACAGTTCTAAAAATAATTCTCCTAAGATTTTAAGAACAACACATAGAACATTGTAGATTTTAAACACCACTACTATTCAAAGAAAAGCCAGAGAGGATCCAAATTCTTTAACTATCAAGGCTGAATTACTCATATTTAATTTTGAACCAAATCCTCAAAGAATATCTCTTCTAACATCTATGTACAAAAATTGACTATATCTGCCCCCACAGTAAACACCGGTAAGATGTAATAAAAACTGTAACTTCTTGAGCTTTTTGACCATTATAAAATAAAAGTAGAAATTGGTAACAAATTTCTGGAAGAAAACACCACTTTAGGAATTTAATAGGGTCCTTATATTGGATAAAGAATATAAATATATGTACTTGTAAGTTATTTGTAGAATAATGAATATCCTATTAAATTTTATGAGAAGCATCTGAAGTGAAACTGATTGGGGGGGAAAAATACACAGTCCTGGCTTATCTCATTTTTAGAAACCCTGAACGAAAATAAATTTTCTGAGCTGTATTTCAATAAGTTAGGCAGATTTTGCTGATGTTTTTCTAAGTTAATTTTTTTCCTTTTATTTATTTATTTATTTATTTAAACTCAGCACTGTGTTATGGAAGAAATCAACCAGATTACTATTAGCAGAAACCTTTATTGGAGAATGCTGGGCTTGAGAACATTCTAACTTGGGGAAAACGGGCAGATTTTTAAAATAAGGTGTGACAGGGAGGTGTTCACGTGAATTTAATTTCAGCTTCAGGAGCGTTCTCTCGAGAGAGAAGTTGCCCTTGTATGTTAGCTGGCATTGTTTTTGCAGTTTGGATTTTATGTAAGAGTTGAGGAACATTTAGGGGCTAATGTCCTGCAAGGAAGGTGAGGAGTAACAGTTGTGGAGGACAAGAACATATGGAGGCCACAGTGGAAAGTTCTCAGATCTGCAATATCTCTTACATCATACATAAGCCCGTTGGCCAGACTCTAAGTGCCCCTTGCCTCCTGCCTCCTGTTTGTGCCTTTGTATAATCTCTCTTTGGGTGTGGGCAGGACCCATGGCTTGCTTGGAATTAGTAAAATATGGCAAAGGTGATGGGTTTTTACTCCTATGATTCTCTTATATATAAGACCTCAACTTGATTACATAAATATGAAGATCTGCCTTAAAAGTAAACGTACATTTATCAAAGAACAAACTGCATATACATGTAAAAATGTGTATATATTTGTAATGTATATGACAAATGTATGTTCAAATGAACATCGAAGAGATGAATACTTCAACTTAAAAATGGCCAAAAGTTTTCAAAAACCACAAAATGAATTTTAATTGGCATTAAATATATCAATAAACTTAAAAATAAATGAACTGAAAAGTAAAAGGTTATAATTTTCTACCTATCAAATTAGAAAAAAAATTTTGTTAAGTTACTTTGGCACAGTTTTATGGGAGCGACTCTGTAATATGTATAATTAGCCTTTTGTACTGTAGCGCATCCTCTAATATAGATTTCCCCTGGAATTTTAAGGAAATAATCAGGAATTATTTGCATATATATTCTACATTTTTCATAATTATGAAAAAATGCCTCACCCTTAATAGAGCTTAAAGGAGGTAGTTTCATAGGATCAAGTTTTACGCATTAATTAGAGGAGGGGTTTAGAACCTATTTACAGGTATTAAATAATAATGAAATATCAAGTGTAAAAAAGGAGAATGCAAATCTATTCAGTAGAATGCTAATTTTACAAATGGATGTATACCAAATAGTACTAGAAAAAAAATACAAATTTTAACATTAGTTTAAAGGGATTTGTAACAATATTTTTCTAATATTTTTATTGAGCTATAAATGACCTATAACCTTAGTTTCAGGTGTATAATGTAATGATTCCATATTTGTATATATTGTGAAATGATCACTACAATAATTCTAGTTAACATCTGTCACCGTACATAGTTACAAACTTTTTTTCTTGTGATGAGAACTTTTAAGATTTGCTCTTTAGTAACTTTCAAATAGCAATTCAGTATTAATTATAGTCACCATACTGTGTATTACCTACCCGTGACTTATTTTATGAGTGAAAGTTTGTACCTTTTGACCCCCTTCATCCATTTTACCCCCTAGCCTCTGGCCATCACCAATCGGTTGTCTAGAGTTCAGTTTTTTTATTTGGTTGGTTTTTTAAGATTCCATTTATAAGTGAGATCATATGGTATTTGCTTCATTTTCATCAAATAAATACCCAGAAGCGGAATTTCTGGGTCATACGATAGTTCTTTTTTAATTTTTTGAGGAACCTCCATACTGTTTTCCATAATGCGTACGCTAATTTACATTCCCTCCAGCAATGCACATGGCTTTCCTTTTCTCCACATCCTCACCAATGCTCGTTACTGCTTTTTTCTTAATAACCATTCTAACAGGTGTAAGGTGATATCTCATTGATTTTGATTTGCATTTCTCTGATCAGTAATGTTGCACACCTTTTCATGTACCTATTGGCCAAATGTATATCTTCTTTGGAAAAAATGTCAAGATCATCTGTTCATTTTTTAATTGGATTGTTTTTCTGTTATTGAGGTGTATGTAAGTGTTCTTTATTCTGAATATTAACCCCTTATCAGATATATGATTTATAAATTTTTTCTTACGTCAGTAGGTTGCCTGTTCATCTTGTTGCTGGTTTCCTTTGCTGTTTAGAAGGTTTTATTTTGATGTAGTCCCACTTGTTTATTTTTGCTTTTGTTGCCTTTGCTTTGTAGCAAATCTAAAAATTCATTGCCAAGGCTGATGTCCAGGAGCTGTCTGTTTTCTTAAGTTTTTATGGTTTCGAGTCTTAAGTTCAAATGTTTAATCCATTTTGAGTTAATTTTTGTGTGTAGTATACACTAGTAGTCCAGTTTCATGCTTTCACATGTGACTTTGTGATCCTGGATTTCTTACATTGGTATATGTGCATCTGAGTAATGGGGCTATTCTTCTAGACTGTACCGTTTTGCTTTGCCAGGGGCAGTTTTTCACCAGTTAGCTCAGCTTGGGGCTCTGGGAATGCCTGCTGGTGATGTCCTTGGGAAGGTGGAGCCTATTACTATGGTTTATTTTGGGGCAAGCCACTGTTGAAGGATGGGAGTGAGGGTGTGTGCCACTGGCTGAGAATTGTTGGTTAGTACTGCTGGTTTGGTTTTCTACCCACAGGAGGCTGTAGGCTGGGCTCTATAGTTGTCTGGATTCTCTAGTCAGGCTTACTAGATGGTCAGGACTGGGTACGTTATTCAGCAGAAGCTGGGGCTATGAATTAGCTTCCCTTGCCTTGGTGGGGCAGCAGGACAGGACTCCGGGTCTGGATAAGTCATTGTTTGGGGATCCAAATTAGATCAGAGTATGCATTGACTTCCCTGGTTGGGTGTGGCTACCAGTTTTGCTGTGCAGACGGGAGAGGCCATAGGCTTTGCTCTCCCCTTATGTGCCAAGGTACATAGGGCTGTTGAATGGGCTGTACATTTTTCTTTCCAGGGCTCTGGTTAGGTTCCTTGGTCAGAAAGGAAAAAGGCTATATTTAGTAATAGACAGGGCTACAAATGGGATTTCCTGCCAGGATGCAGTGGGAGAAGCCGCTTTAAAGACTGTAAAGCTGCAAACAGGGCCGCTGGCTTTGTTCTGCAAACTGTTGGCTCTGCCTGCTTGCCTCTCAGCTCCAGGACTCCCCAGAAGTTTTGTCTAGCCCTTCTGGTCAGATGAGCCTGGAGGATACTCTCCACAGGATACTTGGCTGGATGTGGGCAAATTGGGCTCTATAGGGTGGACAAAACTCCTTATTTGGGGATCTCAGTCAGGCAGATCTGTACCCCACCAAGTACCCTGGTGAGAGTGTGTCTCCAGCTTGGTTCTGCAGGTGAGCACAGCTGCTGAGATTACTACTTGGGAAGTGCAGGTAAGAATTTCATTCGTCCGCTAAGATCCATGTGCTGGCTGTTGCAAACCCTTCCCACCTTCTCCATCACCGTCAGGTTCCCAGGGGTTGAGCCCTGAAGATTCTCCCATAATCGGTGTGGTGCAAGCTCAGGATAAGGGCTCCCACAAAGCAACCCAGAATGCTGGGGGAGACTGGTTTTCCCCCTTCCCCCGCCCCTGGTCCCCACCCAGGTTCTCTTTTCCCAGTGAAGGAAATGAAGGCTCAGGGGAAAGCCTTCTGCACAGTGCCTCGCTGGCCTGGGGGATGAGCAGTGCCATCAATGAACAGCTACTTTTACTCTTCTAATGTAGTCTGTCATTTTTGTCTGTGTGGAGGGGTGTGCTTTACATTGACCCCAGAGTTCTAGGATCTCTCAGTGATGTCTTGTTCTTGAATAATTGTGACTTGTTTTTCGTGGGAGGGGTGGTGAGGTTTGGAGCAGCCTTTGTACCATCTTTGTGACATCACTTCTCTCAAATGCATCAAGTTCTTTTTTTAATGTAGTAAAATTTACCAATTCTCTTGGTTGTTGCTTTTTATGTCCTATTAAATAATCTTTGCCTGTTCTTAGTGTCTATGTCTCTTTGGGCTATTATAACATGGTAACACAAAGTGTGGTGCTTTTCTCACAGGTCTGTAGACTGAGTGGTAGGATATCGCGGGGCCAGTATGTTTGGGTGAGAGCTCTCTTCCAGGTTTCAGACTTCTCCTTTTATCCTCACATGGTGGAAGGGGCAAGGGTGCTCTCTTGAGCTTCTTTTATAAGGGCATTAATCTCATTCCTGAGGTTTCACCCTCAGGTCTAATAACCTTTCACAGGCCCTATCTCCCCATATTGTCCCCTTGGGCATGAAGTTTTCAATGTGTGAATTTTGGGAGAACACAAATCTTCAGACCATAATTCTTGGTAAAAGATATTCTCCTGTGTTTTCTTCTAAATGCTTTCTTTGTTGCATTCACCCTGCTAGATGGCAATCCATCCAGAATTTATTTTTAAAGATCCTGTTTGGTAGGGATCAAGGTTCATCCCCCCCCTCCAGTGCTTACCCCTTAGAAATATCTGGTTGATCCAGCACCGTGTATTAGAAAGACCAACGTTTCCATTTGAAATTCAGGGTTTCTTTTGTCATAAATTGGATGACTACATATAAAAATTCCTTTTTCTTTTCTATTTTTTTTCTTCATTTTAAGTACAGTTGACATACAATTAGTTTCAGGTGAGCAACATAGTGATTCAACAATTAAAAAATGCTCACCACATCTAATTACCATCTGTCACCACACAAAGTTATAATATTATTGACTGTATTCACTATGCTGTACTTTTCATCCTGTGACTTATTTATAACTGGAAGTTTGTACCTCAAAATTCCCTTCATCTGTTTTACCCATACCCTCTGGCAACCACTTTGTTCTGTGTATTTATGAGGTTGTTTCTCTTTGTTGTTGTCATTGTACAATTGTTTTGTTTTTTAGATTCTACATATAAGTAAAAGCCTATCGTATTTGTCTTTCTCTGACTTATTTTGCTGAGTATAATACCCTCTAGTTCTACCCATATTGTCACAAATAACAAAATTTTATTCATTTTATGTCTGAGTCCTATTCCTCTGTGTGTGTGTGTGTGTGTGTGTGTGTGTACGTACACATACTACACACCACATCTTTATCCTTTTAGCTGTTGACGGACGCCTCAGTTGCTTCCATATCTTGGTTAATGTAAATAGTGCTGCAATCAACATAGGAGCATGGGTGTCTTTTCCAGTTAGTGTTTTCATTTCCTTTGGGTAAACACTCAGAAGTAGAATTGCTGGATCATATGGTAGTTCTATTTTTAATTTTTTGAGGAAGCTCCATACTGTTTTCTGGTTTTCCGGTTTTCCACAGTTTTCCACTGTGGCTGCGTCAGTTTGCATTCTCACCAATAGGGCAGGAGGGTTCCCTTTTCTCCACATCATCGTTAATGCTTGTTGTCTTTGATGCTGGCCCTTCTGATTGCTGTGTGGTGATACCGCATTCTGGTTTTGATCTGCATTTCCCTGAGGATGAGTGATGTTGAGCATCTTTGCGTGTGTCTGTTGGCCATCTGGATGTCTCTCTTGAAAAAATGTTTATTCAGATCCTCTGCCCATTTTTCTCAGTTGGATTGTTTGGGTGTTTTGGTGTTGGGCTGTATGTGTTCTTTATATATTTTGGGAATTAATCCCTTATTGGATATATCATTTATAAATATCTTCTCCCATTCATAGATTACCTTTTTGTTTGTTGGTTGACTTTGTGCAAAATTTGTTTAGTTTGACGTAGTTTATTTTTCACTTTTGTTTCCCTTGCCTGAGGAGACTGATCCAAAAAAATATTGCTAAAGCTGATATCCAAGCATTCACTGACTGTTTTCTTTTATGAATTTTATGATTTCAGGTCTCACATTTAGGTCTTGAATACATTTTTAGTTTATTTTTGTGTATGGTGTAAGAAAATGGCCCAGTTTTAATCTTTTTAAAATATATTTTTTATTAAGTAAACTCTGTGCCCAATGTGGGGCTCAAACTCAAAACTCAGAGATCAAGAGTCATATGCTCTACTGACTGAGCCAACCAGGCACCCAGTTTCATTCTTTTGCATGTAGCTAGCTGTCCAGTTTTCCCAATACCATTTATTGAAGAGACTTTTCCCCATCATATATTTTGTCTCTCTTGTTGTATTAAT